>NW_026695244.1:1273333-2546666 GCF_021218885.2 Marmota monax | reverse complement strand
GCACACTGCATTCCTGCAGTCTGGTAGAGGGAGGAGTCTACAAAGCAGTGCTCTTTTATCTCCACCTCAGCCACAGGTATGGTCAAGTGTTATGCTGTATGCATTATGTATCAGGTCCACATATTCACCTCCAGAGAAGCATTGGAAGCTGGAAGCCTTATTAAAGATCTCTCCTTTGGATTCTTCTGAAGCCATGATATCAGTGTGTTCAAAGTGAAATCAAACATTCTCTTCCCTTTTCTTAGTCTTAAGATCAAGAATCCTGTTCACTTAATCTTGATGGTTTACCTCCATGGACTTTGTTTCTTTGAAATGTAGAAAAAAATAATTGGAAATTTCCCATGATGTGAAGGTTTACTTTAACTTGGGCATCTTGATCTAAATTTTCACACAAGTTTCAGCTTGTAACAATACATAAGGGCTATTTATTTGTCCCTGTGGCCACAAGAGAAGTATATTCTCATGGCCTATAATAGGATAAGTTTTAGCTTTACTAGATTTTGGTTTCCTTCAGTTCTTTTCTTTTTTAGTTGTAGATGGACACAATATCTTTATTTATTTATTTTTATGTAGTGTTGAGGATCGAATCCAGTGCCTCATACATGCAAGGCATGTGCTCTACCACTGAGTTACAATCCCAGCCTGGTTTTCTTGAGTTCTGTAAAAGACTTTGTTGTATTTTTTTCCTTCAATCTTGCAGCACCCACAAATCCAGAAGAAATCTCAGTACATCAAATACCTTTGTTGTGATGATGTGAGGACTCTACACCAGTGGGTCAACGGGATCCGCATTGCAAAGGTATATTTCCTTTTGGTTTGATGATGGAATAATGAAGCATTTCATGATGTGCTTTTTATTGTCATGACAGTTATTCTGATTGTTTCATGTTGATTTTGCCAGCATCTAGTTTCCTCAGGTCTAAAGTTTGATGCTTTAAGTGTTTCCTTTTAACTTGGTTATTGGGATGAACTTTTAGCAGTTGACATCCATGAAATAGTACTGCTGATGGTAAAAGCTTAGGTAGCATCAAAGTGACTTGTTTTGGCTTTGGAGAACATATTATACGATTCTTATGCAAGCAGAGTTTAGCAAACTGAATTAAGTAATGATCATTTACTATCCAGATATGGAGCACATTTCTGAATAGTGCTGAGGATCTGACCCTAGATCAAGAACTTGGGAACATTCATGATAAAGGAAACTGGGAATAAAAAGAACTTAATATCATAAAGTCTACAGCAAGCCTAAAACCAACATCATAGTCAGTGGGGAAAACTGAAAGCATTTTCTTTAAAATCCAGAACAAGACAAGGGTGTTCATTCTCACCACTCCTATTCAATATAATACTAGAAATTTAGCCAGTGCAAGTGGGCAAGAAAAGGAAATAAAAGGGATAAGAATAAGAAAGCAAGAAGTCCAATTACCACTGTTTGCAAATTATATCATCCTACACTTGGAAGATCCAGAAAGCTCCACCAGAAGACTGCTAAAGCTAATAAACATATTTAGCAAAGTAGCAGGTTATAAAATCAACATAAACCAAAAATGAACTTGCTAAAAAGAAGTCAGGAAAACAGTCCCATTTACATTAGCCTAAAAAAAGATGAAATACCTAGGAATAAATCTAACCAATCAGGTGAAATACCTCTACCTACTATAGAATATTGAAGAAATAAATTGAAAAAGACACAAGAAGACGGAAATGCTTCCCATATTCATGGATAGGCAGAATTAATATTGCTTAAATGACCATTTTACCAAAAACAATATTCAGATTCCATGCAATCCCCATTAAATACCACTGACATTCTTCACAGAACTAGAAAAGACAGTCCTAAAAGTCATTTTGGAAAAACAAATGACCAAGGAATAGCCAAAAACAATTCTAAGCCAAAAAAGCAATGCTATAAGCATCACAATACCTGTCTTCAAATTATACTACAGAGCTATAATAACAAAAACTGCATGGTATTGGATAAAAACAGACACATAAACCAGTGGAACAGAATAGAAGACACAAAGACAAACCCATACAGATATAGTAAAAAACATATATTGGAGGGTGGGGAAGGTGCATGTAGGCAGGAAAGATGGTAGGATGAGATGGGCATCATTACCCTAGGTACATGTATGACTGCATATATGGTGTGATGCTACATTGTGTAAAACCACTGAAATGAAAAGTTGTGCTGTATCTGTGTACAATGAATCAAAATGCATTCTGCTGTCATATATACCTAATTAAATAAATTTTAAAAAACATACTTTGGAGAAAAGACTGCCTTTTAAACAATGGTGCTGGGAAAACTGGATATCCATATGTAGAAAGAGGATACTAGATCCTTATCTTCATTTTGCACAAAAATCAAACAAATGGATCAGAGACCTAGAAATTAAACCAGAAACTATGACCTCTAAAGCTCGTTAGAATAATAATGAGTTAATTAATGGCATCAAATTAAAAAGCTTTTGTGAAGAGAGAATGGGAGAAAACCTTTGCTAGCTACTCTTCTGACAATATCGAAAATATATAAAGAACTCAAAAAACTTAACCTTCAAACCAAATAATCCAATTAATAAATGGGCAGTTGAACTAAACAGACATTTCTCAAAAGAAGAAATACGAATGACCAACAAATATATGAAAAAAAATATTCAATACTGGGGAATAATACTGTCCCAATTATATTGTTATATTGTGTGCACACATGCATACTAATAATGAATCTCACTATTATGTACAATTATGCACCAATAAATGTGGAATAAAATAATTGGGGGTGAAAAAATATTTATATCTATAGTAAACATAACCTGTATCCACTGTTGATATCTTGCTGGCCTTCTACAAATGAGAAAAAATAAGAATAAGTTATTATTTGCTAATATTAAGACAATGGAAGCTGGATGTGGTAGCACACACCTGTAATCCCAGCATCTCGGGAGGCTGAGACGGGAGGATCCCAAGTTCAAAGCCAGCCTCAGCAAAATCGAGGTGCTAAGCAATTAAGTGAGACCCTGTCTCTAAATAAAATACAAAATAGGGCTGAGGATGAGGCTCAATAGTCAAGTTCCCCTGAGTTCAATCTCTGGTACTCAAAAAAGAAAAAGACTATGGAGTATTTTATATATTAAAACAAACTATGAATCAATAAAATGTGCTTCCCTTTCCTCCCTCATCCTGTTATTCCTTGCCTCATAAAACTCAGATGTCATAATTTACTGTCTTCTGTTTAGTATGGGAAGCAGCTCTACATGAACTATCAAGAAGCTTTGAAGAGGACTGAATCAGCTTATGATTGGACTTCCTTATCCAGTTCCAGCATTAAATCAGGATCCAGTTCTTCTAGCATCCCAGGTAGTTCAGAATGCCTGAAGGCACTATCTTTACTACTAGTATGAAGTCTTTATATTGAAACTGATAGTAGACCTGGTAACTTGAACTTTATTCTTAAAAACCAGAGCCACTCCTAATTTCCAAATTATAATCCATAGAGACTTTTTTTTTTTTAATGTACAGGGGGCAATATCACAGACTAGTTCACAAATGTATTTGAAATGGACAGTCAGTATATAGATTTCTAAAGCCAAGAGTTTTATTATTTATGTTTATGAAAGTTTATTCAAAACTTACATGCTACTGAAATGTATGCAATAAAGTTGCTTTGAGGAGTCTTTACTCAGAATTCATGAGGAAGCTGTCTTCCTTCCACACAAGTTTTCTTCCATTTCAGTGGAATGGAAATACCTGGAACTAGTTCTGAATTATAGTTAAGGAAACCATTTAAGTCATCAAACTTACCAGGACTTTCATAGGACATCAGTGATCCTCAAAGGGGGCTTTCAGACTCCCACATTCTTGAAGCAAGTATGCTGTGTTCCATCTTAAGATAATGCTACTGCCCTTTCAGATGTTCCCAGAATGGTGTTCATGTCACCTAAAGGCAGATTTTTTCATTGTTCATTGATTTTAAAACTGTATGACTTGATTTCATCTTTAAATAACTAAAAACAAATTTAGAATGTGTTTTTACACAGGTTGTTGTGTCTATGTATGTATGTATGTACATATCCTACATAGACAGAACTAGGATAGGTACATACATAGTGTCTACTGAGAGAACCTAGAAGCAGTGGAGACCTCAGTAATAAAGAGAATACCCAAAACCTAGACCTTGTTTTGAAATACCATCACTGAGAAAAAATGGAACCAGGGCTTTTGGACAAACAGTCAATCCTAGGGTTATATCAGAGCATATACAAGGTGAAGCTAGAGCATCTTATAAGGCCTGAAAGTAAAAAGTACTCAAACATGATGAGAGTATGTCAGAGAGGCTCAGGAGCCAACCTGAAACTCCAGTAGCCAAAGCTGAAACAATTTGAACAGTATAATATGCGATGTAGTATCGGATATAACCCAAATTACAGAACAAATAAATATTCATGAGTCCATACTAATATAAATAATTTATTGAATAAATAAACAAGGAAGAACAGGCTAGAGGGAGCCTCGCATTCAGGGATGATAAATAAGGCTAAACAAGTGTATTTTTTAAATCATACTGCTTATAGTTGTACCTTATGGATAGCATCTTATTTTATTTTTCACTTTTTATTGGTGGGTAGCATTTTCTGGGGGTGGGGAGGGTACCAGGGATTGAACTCAGGGGACTACTGAGCCACATCCCAGCCCTATTTTATAGTTCTTATTTAGCAACATGGTCTAATTGATTTGCTTAGTGCCTCACTTTCACTGAGGGTAACTTCATCCAGAGGAGTTTGGGTTTTAGGGATTGAACCCAGGGGCATTTTGCCACTGAGTCACATTTTCAGCCCTTTAAAATTTTATTTTGAAAGAGGATCTTGCTGAGTTGCCTAGGGTCTTGCCCGGTTGTTGAGCCTGATTATTCAGCCCAGATATCAGTTAGAGACACACTGTTTTCACAGCCGGTTCCCACTAGGCTCTGTTCCTCACTCCCAGACCTGGAGGTCAGGCCCCAGCATGGCTGCTTCCCATTAGAACCAATACCTCTAGTATTGTTCATTACTAGCAAAAAGGAAGTGATTATCAAATATAGGTCGGAATTCATAGGTTGTAACTCCACGATGGCCTGAACATGATGGAGTGTTTGGGAGTTACTTGTTTGGGAGTTGATTTCATGCAAGACAGAGTGTTAGGATAACCCGTAATGTTATATGACTCTTATTACCTGTCTCCCGTGGTGGACTATTTAAAAAGCATTGAGATTTCCTATTAACCATAGGATAAGGAAAATTTTCTAATGGGAAATACTGTGTTTATAATGAATGAGTGAAATTTTTATTGTTCTACATAGCAGGTGACTTTGGATAAAAGATCTAAATGTAAATATTCATGCTTCAGAATACTGACTGGTTTAATTTTACTTCTTAAAACTATTTAAAACAGAGTCTCAGTCAAATCACTCTAATCAGTCTGATAGTGGAGTTTCTGATACTCAGCCAGCTGGACACATTCGTTCCCAGAGCATAGTGAGCTCCATCTTCTCTGAAGCCTGGAAACGAGGTACTCAGTTGGAAGAATCCAGCAAGGTAACACATGAGTTTTAATTTACAAAAAAAAAAAAATATATATGGTATACTATGGGTTTAAATTATGATCTTAATTCATTTATTAGGAATCTTATTTGGCACTATTTCAGTCTTTTTTCTTAGATATCCAGTCTTCATTGTAAGGGGAGAAACCATTTCAGAAAACCTGTGATTTACTTTTCCTTGGAAATTGGGTCTAATAACCTAAAATCTGAAAACAAGGGAAAAAAATTTGGCAGTTTATTAATTCCTTTATTAGTGACTCAAAATTATAAGATAAAGCAATTTCCTCCTTTCTACCTTTAACCAATTGAATGGAGCAAGACCATGCAGTAAAGAGTAGATGCTTACAGTTATTTCTTTATTCATTATTTATTTTATCCAGGCTCATTTATCTTTCCTTTTCTTTTATGGCCTTTGGCATTTCTGTGGGCATTGATGAATTTTCTCAAATTGTGCTTTACATGGGAGACTAAATTCAAATCAATCAGTCTCCTTTTAAAATTTTGTATTCCTGAACTTTGCATGCTAGATGTTTCAGTGACACTGAAGAATGAGTATAATTATTGCAAGTCTCTAATACTTATAAAAATAGTGAGGTTCTTGAGCTCAGTTGAAAGACACTATAGTCCTCCATCAAGTAGCCTCTGTAGACAAGGACATGTGTGGCTGGAGTTGCAGTTTCAGTATGAAGAATGTGCTCCAATTTTGAAGGACATGGCATCCGTGACTGGACTACTTCATTTTTACCCAGTAATCATTTTTATTTTTTATTGTTTGGGTCTGAGTCACTTACATAAGTACATTCACAAATAAGAATTAAACGAACATTTAAATTTATTCTTTATTAGAACAAATTTGTTCCTGAATTTGCATATGTTGTCCAGTGTGGTGGTGAAGCATTTTCCTTCAGAAATGCATATTTGAGAATTGGTTCTAATGACCTAAATTCTCAAAACACTTGATAGTTTAACTCCCTTATCAGACACTTTTAAGTAACCCTCTCCCCCTTCCCCCCTTAATAATTTGGATACTCTAAACACATACTAGGAAGCTGGTTTACATAATTAAGATGTCAGCAGAAAAATCCCTTGCCTTACCCAATAATTAGTGTTAAGATCCATGTGCATTTTAAGTTATAACTACCTAATTGTTTCATTTATGACCAAAGAAACCAGAGGTTCAAGTGCTCTGTAATTACAAAGTCCATCGTTGCACAGTAGAGCTTCAGAAAGAGATGACCCTGCTGTGCAGTAGTTTCAGTTTGTTTTGAGTCTTGATGCTTCTCTGAGTTTCTTCTCCTGTTACCTCAGTCTCAGGTGCCACATGAGAAGGCCAGCACAGCTAAGGTCTGCGACCCCTGAAGCAGCCAAGACAGGGTCAAGTTAAGGTCAGGGGCTATTCTCTGGAAGCACATTAACCTGAGTGTCTCCTGTAACCAGATCTTACAAACTAATGCTTTCATTTTGATGTATAATTTTTAAAGAAACGTGAGTGTTCTGATTGGCATTAGAACTCAGCCCTATAATGAGCCTTCTAGTCCACTAACCTTACCCATTCTTGATGCCAGTTAGATGTCATTCATAATTGAAAACAAAGGATTTATTCCTTTTCATCAGCTTGTTCAGAGAGCCTAAAGGATGTACCCAAAGTTATTACACCAAGGGTCCTTCCTTTCCTCTTTTCAAAAGTATTTGAACCAGTCATGTGTGATTATCTCCATGAAGTAACTGACCCAGTACAGGCATTTCAGCAATGCCAAGAGCCACCCAGGTGACCTGATTGATAGGTTATTGGTAGTTTCTAGCTCCTGTTTCTTGATTCATTTCTTTCACTCTAGCATTCCCAAGTTCCCTCTCATTATCTTTGTGATATTTTTATGATCTTTTGTTTTAATGTTTACAAAGCATTTCTTTATGTATTTTCCAGTAAAACAAATGTAAAGAATGCCCCCCTTTACCTGCATTGCTGGACTTCTGTGCATGTTGGATGCAAGTGTCTCACATGCACACAAGTGTGTGTGGAGCGCATTCCTTCCTGTGTGACTGTGCACGCCTGCTGAGCATTCTCATACTCTCACGGGTCAGCTTACTAGCATCAGAAAGCCATCCTCATTCCTCTGGAGGCCCTCCATCAGCATCCCCAGCCCAGTTATGGCATCTGCTTGATGTGGGTGCAGTCATGGACTGAAAGGTGAATTTGAGCCATCACAACCCCTTGCCAGGGGCAGGGAGGAGCCAGTGCAGAGAGGCTTCCCAGACAGTTCCCACTGAGGGCAGGGTGTGTGCAAGTCACACAGCCAAGGTCTGAAATCACACATCCTGTCACCTGCCAAGTGGCTTTTGCAGCAGGAAATCTTTCCTAGACTGGAAGCTCTAGCTGTTTGAAGAATACTTCTGGGGGAAACAGATTTTCTCTGTCCTTGCTGCCAGGGTGTCAGATTTTAGTCTTCCTGACATTGTCC
This sequence comes from Marmota monax, assembly GCF_021218885.2. NCBI lineage: Eukaryota > Metazoa > Chordata > Mammalia > Rodentia > Sciuridae > Marmota > Marmota monax. The sequence continues at coordinate 2,538,629 of NW_026695244.1, read as the reverse complement.
ATATAATCACCAACTGCTGCATCCTTTTCATGCATGTCCCAGATTCCTTGCTTTTTAGGTTTACACAATCAAAGCTTACCTCTGTAACTGTTGTGTTTGTTGTTTTTCTCTCTCCCTCCTCCCTTTTTATACTCCTTTTAGGCCAGAATGGAATCTGTGAATCGGCCTTACACTTCACTTATGCCCCCTTTATCCCCACAAACCAAAATAGTCACTCCCTACACTGCTTCACAGCCTTCACCTCCTCTGCCTCCTCCCCCTCCTCCACCCCCTCCTCCACCCCCACCTCCTCCTCCACCCCCTCCTCCACTCCCTAGCCAGTCTGCCCCATCTGCAGGCTCCTCTGCCACAATGTTTGTCAAGTACAGCACAATCACCAGGCTGCAGAATGCAGCTCAGCATTCAGGGCCCCTGTTTAAGCCCCCACTGCCCCCCGTGGTGCAGTCTCTGCCCTTAGCCTCACAGTCAGTCAAGCCTCAGATCCTGGTGCCCCCGAGTGGAGTTGTTCCACCACCCCCGCCCCCTCCTCCACCCCCGACCCCTGGTTCAGCTATGGCCCAGCTAAAGCCAGCACCATGTGCCCCATCCCTTCCACAGTTCAACCCCCCTCCTCCTCCACTGAAGATTCATCAAGTTCAACATGTTACTCAGGTGGCTCCTCCCACACCCCCACCAGCTCCTCCCATCCCTGCAGTCCTGCCTCCTCAAGCGCCCCCTAAGCCCATCGTGACCATCCCTGCACCAGCCAGCACCAAGACTGTGCCCCCAGTTATGACACAAGCTGCACCACCTACCCCTGCTCCTCCAATTCCTCCAGCAAAAAAGCAGGCAGTGTTCCCTATTTCTCACGTTCTGCCCTCTGTGTCTGCTCCCATCCCAGCTCCAACTCCAGCTCCAGTCCCCCCACCCACACTGCCCAAGCAGCAGAGCTTCTGTGCAAAGCCCCCTCCCCCACCACTGTCTCCAGTGCCCTCCATGGTGAAGCAGATGGCCAGCCAGTTCCCACCCCCTCCAACACCTCCCCCTGTGGAATCTCAGCCCTTAAAGCCTATTCCAGCAAACCTCACTCCACAGTCCCCTCCTGCTGTGAAAGCAAAACCCAAGTGGCAGCCCAGCTCCATCCCTGCTCCTTCTCCTGATTTTCCTCCTCCCCCTCCTGAAAGCAGCCTGGTGTTTCCTCCACCACCTCCACCCCCACCCCCACCACCACCTCCACCAGCCCCGGCCCCAGCCCCACCACCAGTGACACCCACAGCTTCTCCTACCCCTGACAAAGGTGGATCTCCAGGCAAAAAGCCCAGTAAGATGTCCAGCCCTGGGGGAAAGAAACCACCCCCTACCCCACAGCGCAACTCCAGCATTAAATCCAGCACTTGTGCAGAGCACCCTGAGCCTAAGAGACCCTCCGTAGACAGTCTAGTCAGCAAGTTTGCACCACCAACAGAATCAGGGTCTCCCATCAAGGAGACCCCACTCCCTCCTGCAGCACCCCCCAAACCTGGAAAACTACATCTTTCTGGAGTTAGCCTTCCCAGTGTTCTCCAACAAGGGTGTGTGTCGGCAAAACCCTCTGTTCTGAGTGGGCGTGCAAAGGACTCTGTAGTGGAATTTCCTTCTCCTCCATCTGATTCTGATTTTCCACCCCCTCCACCTGAAATTGAGCTTCCTCCGCCCCCCATCGAGATTCCAGCAGTATTCTCTGGAAACACCTCTCCAAAAGTGGCAGTTGTTAATCCTCAACCACAGCCATGGTCTAAAGCATCAGTGAAGAAGGCCCCTCCACCTACACGACCCAAAAGGAACGACAGCACCCGCCTCACTCAAGCAGAGATCTCTGAGCAGCCAACAATGGCCACAGTTGTGCCACAAGTGCCCACCTCTCCCAAATCCAGCCTTAGCGTCCAGCCTGGATTCCTGGCCGACCTCAACAGGACACTGCAACGGAAATCCATTACTCGGCATGGCTCGCTGTCGTCCTCTCGCATGTCCAGAGCAGAACCCACAGCCACCATGGATGATATGGCATTGCCCCCACCACCCCCCGAACTGCTCTCTGATCAACAGAAGGCCAGTTATGGAGGCAGTCATATCTCGGGCTATGCAACATTGCGCAGAGGTCCCCCTCCAGCGCCCCCCAAAAGAGACCAGAACACTAAGCTCTCTAGAGACTGGTAGCCACCACAGGACTTTATATATTTCATGCTATCTGTAATCAGTTCTACAATCAGCTCACCTGATCCTCTGTGAATTCAGGTGCTCAGAGCCTCCTGGTATGATGATGATGTTATTCAGGTAGTGTTCAGCTGTATGTGTGTGTACGTGTGCATGTACACACATAGCTATACAGAAGTGTGTGTGTATATATATGTATGTGTATGTGTATAGAAAGAGAAAACCAAGAATGGTTCTATTTATTCCTTTCTTCTCCCACTCTGAAATGAAGTTCATGCATTTTGGATGGAAGAGGCATGGAAGGAGATAGAGTTCTGTCTCATATAATTTCTTTTTGTCTATCATGTGGATTGGACCAAAACTTCTAATTGCTTATTTAGAAGGTATTTTATAAGTGTCTGTCCATGTGCAACCTATTTGTGCATGTTGTGTATTATATAATTAAGGAATAGATGTATAATGTGCTCTTTCTCAGTTTGAGAAAACAACCAGAATGTGTGATATTATCTACAGGGCTTTTGTGTTTGTTTTTTCCCCAGTTGAAGTTACAGCTGCTTGACTGACATTTCACTATTACACATTAAGGGGCACTTTAAATCAGGAAAATCTTTTAGCTTCATAGAACAGGTAAATAGTTCATCAGGGGGAAATTTTCACAGATATTGTCTATGTGGTTGTGCATAGAAAGTAAATCCATGGCATAACCAAATCATTCTAGTTGTAGTACTCCTGCAGTAATTCCACTCAACATCTAGGACGTGTTCTCTCACAGGTAAGCTCTTTGCCTACAATACATGGATACTTTTTTAATGCTACAGTGCTGGGTAGTTTTGAGTGTTTTTCTGAAGCTTTGTCAACTTGACTTCATGATCCTTGCTTTGATTTATTGTGAAAATGTCTAGCACAATCTCTCTGTAATGCACTTTCCCAGTATGTCTTTGGATCACCAGTTAACCTTTTTAAGTGTGTTCTTTATAGGTAGATGTCAATATCTGTAGCCAAGTGGTATATGAAATATACACATCCTGTGCTCGATATGGTGCATCATTACAAAAAAACAAAATCACTTCTGAAACACCCATCTTTTTAATGTATTGCTTTTAAGGTGAGGTGAGAAAAGAGAACAAAACTGGGCCCTCTATAAGTGTTATATATGGGTTACAATATATAATACAAAAGAGAATCCTTTAGATATGGAACTGTTGTGGAGGGAAAGAAAATAAATGAGGTTTTTGATAAGTGACATCCATAGCTGGTCCTGGTTGTAGAGACTGTTCAGGTTACCAGGTGTTCTGATGAAGTAGTACAGTGACATTACATATCATGTATGTGCAGTTCGGTATAACATGGAATCATTGCTCTGGGGATGATACACTATACTTCTGTATGCTTCACACTATCCTTCTATATACTTTCTGTACATTTTTCCTTGGTACATGAGAGAAATATGTACTGTCTCATCAGTTTTTGGTCATAAAATGCAATCTTAGAGCTGCTTTTAAACAGAATAGAAACTGGCCAGCCCAGCAATTATAAATGAATACATCTTGTAATGAAAGTCTATGCCTGTTGGAAGGATTACCAGTGAAAACTACAGAAATCTTTTGGCAGTGCCCCACAAGGAGAAAGTGATGCTGGGGAATTGAGGCAAAGTGAAACTAAAGTTACACTATATGTGAAGGTATCACTGTAACCCTCCAAGAAAGAACTGCATCATAATTGAGTAGCTGGCACCTCTCCATTGCCACATCTCCGGGATATTGTTCAGTATATTCACGTGGTTATGGAGCAATAAGAATACATACCATTGTGCATTTCTTAAAAGTCTTTCTTCTTTAAAATATATTTTTTGATCTTTCAAATTATTCAGAAGTTTTGTGTGCTTGACATACTTATGAAGTGACCTTCATCTGCACTGTTAATGTAAGCACGCACAATTTGGGTTACTTTTGAGTACTGATTGCCAAGCTCCACTGTGACTCCAGCGAAGTAATTTCCCAGTCTTCTACTGCTGCTTTATATTCTAAGGATCACCCACAATTTGTAGGGTAATGGAGCTATTAAGACTATGAATCCAGTTGTCTAAGTATTCATCCTGAGGGTTTTGTTTTTGTGGGTTTTTGTTTTTAAGGAAGGTAGATGGACAACTTCAACTTTCTTTGAGGGGAAAATAATGTACCTCCAATCTTCTTTCACCCATGATTTGAGCCCTAAAACAGTCTTTGTTTATTCATTGTGTAATTTCTTATTTCCATCCTATAACAGCCATCCTAAACCACTGCTGTTGGTCTGTTTTCTTTGAAGAGCAGACATCATTGAGCACTGGTGATGGCAAGAAGAGATCAGGGCCAGAGCATCTCTATCCCTAGTCCGCTGGCCGGCCAGCCGACTAACTACAGACTTTTCCTGTGTATTTCTCCCAAGATGGAAGTAGCTACCAATCAAAAACAAAAGAAAAAACCTTTACATGTCATACAACTGAATCAAAAGACCTCTAAGTAACACTTAATTTTTCTAGTATTTTACTCCCTAGTTTTCTTTAACTTGGTTTTTGTTAGGATGATGTTAGGGACCAAGGGAGGTTCAGGTTTTATTCCCCTGAGACTACTCTATTTTTGAAGCTCTTCTCTCTGGTGTGTTCATGTAAAACACCTACTGCCAGATGACACTAGGACTGTGCCTTTTTCCACTGCCTTCTGCTCTGCAGCTCCAGCCCTACATGGCTTTCTTCAGGCCAATGAAGGCCATGGATGGCTGACTTGCCTGTATTAAGAGCCAGTGCAGGCAAGCTCTACCTGCTCCTGGGGTAGGTGCAAACAGGTGCCTATTAGAGCCAGTGATTTCCTTAATTGAGACATCCTTAACTTTTGCTATAGACAGTTTCAGAATTGGATCACTCTATGTTTAAAAGTTTTGGCACCAACTCTGAAGGACAATAGAACCTTGCTCATTTAATTAACAACTTACTTCAGGTTCATAGGTTGGAATATAAACAGACTATTCTGTATTGAATTTTATCAGCTTGGCTTTTACTACTCAAAAACCTAGATTTATATATTACCCCCCTTAACTGCTGTAATTCTCCTATAGATAAGTGGGTATCTAGAAACAATAAACTTAACTGCAAACCAGACTTTTAAAATTCGGGACTTTTTAAAATAAGATATCTAAATCTTAAGCTATAGAAATGAATATTTTCATCAGAAAATTTCAAGCAAATATTGTAAACATGATGGTGTTTTACAGTCCTCTAAAATCAAGGTGCTCCTGCCCATGAACAGCCTATCTTGCAAAGGGCTGTGCAGTATCTTGGGTCCCTTGTCTGTACATGTTTACCATGAAAAACAATGCTAAGTTCATCAAGAAATTCAAAATTGAGAGGTTTAATTCCAGTAAGGTGACAGTTCTGAGATCAAGATTAATAGAAACTGTATATCCATTTGAAGTTTCAAAAGCTGCTATTCTAGAAGACTGCTGCTAATAGCTGTGTCAAGGATATAAGGTTATAAATTAGCTTGTAAAATGTTTGAGGTTATGGTGTGGATTGGTTTGATTTTGGTTATCCATCCCACGGAACCCTTTGTTACCTCTGCTCCTCAACCCAGAACAAGTTTTATGTTACAAAACACAAGGTAATTTTTAAACAAGAAACCTATTCCTGTTTTTGTATATTACCAAATGTTTTCATGTGCTCTCAGAACTAACATTTTAACTAATGTAACCTGCAGATTTTATTTAGACCAATTGAATCTGTATACCTGTGATTATAGGTGTGTTGACTCACTCTCAGTAAAATGGCTGTATATCTCATGAGAAAATTTCTTTTAAAAAAAGTCCCTGTAGATTGCAAATACAGCTTTACACCATTTTATAAAGCATGGTATCCCTAACCTGATAGGAATATGTGACCTCACAAAGTTGACATTTGATCCAAAGAGAAATAAATGCAAGAAGAACAGAATTAAATATTCAACTAATTAAATATTCAACTATCTTGTTGCTTTTAAGCCCCAAAAGAACATTTCTACACCTTTACCATTCTAAAGCTAAAAAATAAAAAAGTGCTCAGTTGTTATGGTCCTTAAAAGATCTATATGTAAAAGAAATCTGAAATACAGCAGAAGAATAAACTTGTTCAATTAAAAATAAGCAAAATACCTGATAAATACTTGAACAGGAAAAATGATGGGTTTGCTCTTTCCTTGTTTGAATAAATCATTCCGAAAACTATTTACTGTAATTGATCCCCAGTGCCTTGAACTCTTTGGGAGGAATAGCATTTAAAACAAAAACCCAGGAAGCAAGCTTTGAGGTGCTAATGAAAGCCAAGGAAGGTAACCCTAGATTTGGCAAAAATGGAAAAAAGTGAGTTTCACAAGAGATGGCTTTATCTATCTACCTAAACGGGGAATGGCTGCTTTCTACCAAAGAAGTTTGAAGAAATGAATTGAGTTAGGATGATGATGAACACTACATAATTAAAGATGGCCAAGTTCAGAAGCATATTGGTCACGGGTGGCTATTAACACCAAGCGCACATGATTGTTAGGGCCTCAGCCTCCTCTTAGGCACTAAAACATGTCTGCAGTACTTGTGGGAGGGCTCTATGTTTTGGAAACTATCCATTGCTTGTTAAATTTATTATACCCTAATGCCAAAAACTGCTGTTTTTTTTTCATGATTCCCCATCTCCTTTTTTTTATTTGTAAATAATCCCTCCTAGAAAATAAGCATCAACTGGAATGTTTCAAATGATTCTGCTTAATTTTGTTGTCAGCCACTAGTGAGTAATTCTTAGAGATGTATGTTTAAGGTGAAATATCATTAGCTTGTGCTAAGTGTTGTAAAAACATTGTTTACTGTTCTGAAGGCAAATTGCACATATATTTAACTGGGATTGCTCCCTCCCCTCCCTGTTTCTTTAAAGAAGAGTTAAGACTTATACGCTGACTTTAGGCAGTGTGAGCTTTGCCATAAGTACATTGTAGAAATATACTTTTTTAGAGCATGAAAAAAAAATGACAAAAGGGATTACATTATAAAGTACTGATTAGAGGACATTATTCAGAGGATTATGCACAACTCGGTAAAGATGAAGTTAACAAAGATGTTTCTTTTAGCTTTGTTGAGATTTTCTTCTGCATAAATGTATGCTCTCATTTCATTATGTGCCTTGCTCCCTGATTGTGCAAAACTATTATATATATATATATATATATATATAAAATATATAAGAGGTATATTCAGTACTACTGAGGATGTTTTTGTTCTACTGGATTAAGTTATTTTCCAAATTACTCTTACCAGTTATTGTCAGTAAACTATTGTAATGGTTTAGGACAATAGTCATACAGTCAGTGTAAATTTGTTTTTCCAGTTACATGTTTGCATCATGTCAGCTTACCCAGTCCTTAATTAAAAAAAAAAAAGTATGTAAGTATATATATATAAAAGAAAGACCCATGTAAACACGGGGACTTTTGAGTGTTTGTGGATCGGCACCATTAAGAATCTGGTTTTGGTTTCTATGTCAAGGAACCCCCAAAATAAGCTGTACAGTAAGAACAAATTAAGTGTGAAGGTGAATTAAGTTTGATATGTTCAATTTAATAGTTTATATCAATAGACTGAGGGAGCTTTGGCTATGAATATGCTAGTAGTAATTAACCGATAACTTTTTTTTCTTTAAATAAAGTACAACTAGGTGTAAACTAATACACAAGGGGATTTTTTTTCCAAAACTTTGGAATCACAATGATGTGTTGGACTGCCACACTGAGGTATACGTAAATGTATACATGTTTACGTGTCACTATCATTTACCAAACTAGGACAAAAATAAAAACAATTGAAGACACCCCCCCTTCGTTCACCACCATCATACTGGTTGTGGAAGGAAGCAGCATTCATTGTACAAGGGACAGAGGGTGACAAGACATGAAACAAACAGCATCCACCCCCACCCAGTGCCCAGATTCACAGCAGTTTAACCAAAAGTTAATTCCAGGTAACCCAGGAGTCGTCAAATAATAGGATAATTAACAAAAGACTGGATACTGAACATCTTTTGAGACAAGGTTGTTCACATGCAGAAAACGTCCTGAGAATCAAGAGAAACTTTTATTGAAAATCCTCCTTTGAAATGTAAATGCATTGGTTGGGTATTCCAGTTCTTCACATTCTTCCACATAACTTAATGACTTTCAAAAGATAAAGAATGAAAAGGGAGATGGCCTTCAAGGCAGGAAAAATTCAAGCATTCTTGGGTATCTTAGAAAAAAACTTTGTGCCCACTGTTTCTCAAATACATCACTAGAAAATTTTTTAGGTCAATCTGGTTATCTGGGGTCTTGGCTAACTGCCATCACACCTATGACCAATCTGCAATTTTCAGTCAACCCTGTGTTTGAAAGAATTTTATAGTAGCAGAATTTAGATGTATTCTGGGGAAAAACAGTTCAATATCTTGAGCAGCTGTCTTGGAAATATGCTTTGGAAAGCTCAAACTTGTGTAAGATTCAGTATTTTAAATACCTGATGTCTAAGACTGGTAATAAAAAAGTAACTCCTTTGATCAGAACAACAGCAAGGTCCTCAACACTTAGATACCACCTTAGAAAGAAGAAAATGATTTACATAAACAATTTCACAAGACATTTGAATATACTTTGTGATTTTATTTAGGTCAAATTCTTAGTACACAGCAATAATTAATTCCAAATACAATTAAAAAATTAAAAAGTGAATGTAGCCCCAGTCACCTGGAGGTGGTTTAATGGCACACACACACAACAATTACTGGCAACAGACTGCTCCCTCAAATTTCCTGAATGGTTTTTACTTAACACTACCAACTCTCTGGGAGCTAAAAAGTACAACTGGCCAGATCACAAATTGTTTACATTCTTTTTGTAAATCATTTTGTTAAGAAAAAAGGTACATGGACACAAAATATGATAAAAACTGCTTTTCCATAGAATTCTGAAGTTGCAAAAGAGGTTTCATTTTAATGTGAAAATAAGCTTTTTGTTGTGTTTTTATTACAAAAAACCTTAAGATATTTAGCAAGGATCATTTATACACACACAGCTAGGCCCTGTCATTTCACTTGTAATTTTTAAATAGAGATTCGCAATGAAACAAAGATCAGCATAAAGTAAACTTAAAGGTATGAGCTCAATGCTTCCATTTAATAACTTTTATAAGGCTCTCTTAAATAAGGCTGTTTTGCTGTGCTGTGCTCCTGCCAGTGTTGAACTAATATAATGTGTTTTTGCTACATACACCTTATGGAAAAGAGTGTTTATACTGAGTGTAGTTTTAGAAGGGGTAATTTTTTTTTTTCACTAAGGTTGCACTTAATATACTCCTTTAAACAGTCTGAATACTCTGATGGTTATTTACCAAAACATGGCATATAATTTCAAGTATATTCCTGAAAACATCAAGTAGAAGTCTTAATTGTTAAAGAAAAATACAGCACATTTAATTAAGACAGTTGTGGTGCAGTGGAAAGAGTACTGGGCATTGATTGAGTCAGGAACTCAAATCTGAAACAAAGAATCTAATAACCTCATTAGTCAAATGAGACTGAACCAAAAATTTTAAAAGCTCATCTAGCTCTAAATTTCTGTGATTCTAAAGTAAATTATGTGAGGGAATTACCACCTTAACACCAATCAGGAGTTTCTGGCCAAAGTTCAGAAGTGAACAGATCCCAATTCTTTCCAAATGCCTGGCAGTCACCTGCCAACTCCTCCAACCCTTTTCAAAGGTAAAGGTGGCCTTCAGGACATGCCATGCTCTCTCCAAGAGGAGAAAAGGTAATAAAAGGTAAAAGAACGGACCTGCTAAAAGAAAATGAGAAAAGATAAAAGCAAACTACCATCATTTTTGATGCCTCCCAAACAGAAAAACCTTTATCACCTTTAGTCAATATCAAATGCTAAGGAGCACAGCTACATTTACAGATAATCACTGTAAAGATGCATAAAACATTCTCTCTAGCTGGATAGCAAACAGCAATGGAAGGAAAGAAAAGGGGGGATGAAAATGTCACACCCAGTGATTTAGAAACATAGCAAAATTAGCAGTCCCTTACCAGCCCCAATGTGGGAACAGCAGGTACCTCTGAGGAAGACAGACGGAAGTAGCCAAAAGAGGGAAATACTGAATGAGAAAAAAGGTTTATACTTATTCCAAACACACAGCAGGCTAATGAATCTCCCAGGACTAGATTTTTAAAAACTGGCACTATTTTCTGTTTCCAATTTATTGTCTTAGCCACAAAATCAAAAGTAAAAATGTTTATGATCACTCATATGTCCTTGTGGACTTTCAAATATTAATACCAATTAAAACCAAAAAAAAAAAATTTTAAACCCAACTATTCAGTCCTCTTCTTGAAGGGAAAAAGGGGGAGTGGCCACACAATCAAGAAAATCTGGAGAGAAGACCATCATATTAGATTCCTGCTATCCTGATAAAATGGTTGCTTATTGGTGAGCAAATTTCAGACTTGGGTCATCTTTGCTATAATAGCAATACATCTTTGCAGCATACAAAGATTTCATGAATTCATCTGAAATTCCTAGTAACAACCACCTTTAAGTTTATAAAAATGATACATGGGGAAACTTACAATAAAACAGGAAATACTACCCTTATAGACTATTAATAGCATGCAATCTATGTAATATTACATACATTAAAAGTCTCCAATAACTGTAGGCCTGGCTCATTATTTCATTGTATCCTTTCAAGACAAACTAGAATTTGAAACTACAAAACTTTAATATGCAAAAAAATCCAACAAGTATTGTTTATAAAACAAAAAGTCACATACACAAGTACTAAATGATATAGAAAAAATAAATCAGCTAACCATGAATTTCCCCCCACTACAGATCTTAATATAGGATTTCACCAGTATCTTCTGTACTCCCCAACCAGCAGGAGCAGGCCATCTGCATCCCTCTGACTCCACCAGTTCTGCTTTCTGTAGTTGCCTTTGTATCTCTAGTAGTGGTGAGCTTATGGGAACTGTTTGTTGAATTTCAAAACACACTCTGCCTTATTAATCCACTAAACTTCTCAGCCAAAAATTACTTTAAGTGATAATTAGAACAACTAATTTCAAAGGTTTTCCTATTTATGCACCAGTACTAAGAAGAGTTTGACCTATCCAAATATAGAGTTTTGTTTGGGTCCATAAGGATAGGAGGACATTCAGGGCCATTACACCATGAAGGAAAATGGAGTAAGACATGTTAAGATGACCTCACAAAAACCACAAAGTGGAATGTGTATGAGAGGCAAGATAATAAAGCTAAGTCCAAAGTATTGGGGAAAATCTAAAATCAAAATAGCCAAGATGTGATTTAAAAAAAAAATTAAAACAAAATCTTGGTAAGGAAACACTGTAACTGAGTCTCAGTTAAATGGTGAAGTCATATGCTCAGATAACAGACTTACAGGTGGAATATTAACTTCCACCTATGCCATCAGTATTTCCTCACACATTATTATACTTGTTCATTTTTCAGCCAAGTTTTTATATCGGTAATACCCATCATGTTCGTTCCCTACATTTGAAATACATGCAACTATTGTCTCTCCCTTTTCACCCAACTTTGCTGGAACTTATCCAGCAAAGCTCTATTCTGGCCAAGTCAGTGGACTAAGAAGAACCCACAATGGTGGCTTTGGGCCTGACTATAAACTGGTTCATCCCATCACAGTATTCACCTACTGAGCAGCACCCCTTCTGGATTTTTTTTTTTTAACTATTTCTGATGCTGATTACAAAAGTGATGATTGAAGTCATGGAACCTTTAAACTTCACTGGGTGAAGCTCTAATTATTATACAGATAGGGGAAAACATTCATTAGTTTCTCTTGAAGTTATACTGATGTTTATCAGTGTGACTGAATCAGTATTTTGGCTTATTAATCTTGTTCTACTATATTCTTAGTCTGAAATAGAAGGTTCAAATTCTTACTAAGAAGAGCTACTTCAGAGTCCAATGACAAAATCAGGTGAGGATTTACCTTTTCTAGAGCTCAGTGAGAAAATGACAACAGAAACTAACAGTGGCCATTAGTAATGTTCAGAGAGCATAGTAGCAGCCTTTTATTCTACTCCCAACTGCTATTCTCTTCAAACACACACACACACAGAAAAAAAAATTTTTTTCTAAGTCTCAAAGAAGGAATAAGTAATAGTTGGTCTAACCTCCACAATCCTACTCCTTGAAACAGCACCTAAGGTGAGGGTTCAGGATCCCTGTTTCTACAGGGCAGTTCCATCAGAGCCTTAGGAACCTACAGGTCGAACTTCACACACCAAACTCAGCTTATGAACCCCCTCTACTACATTTCACATCAGGGCACACTGGCCATCAGCAGGAATGCAGTCTCATGCAGCAGCACACTAAAACTGGGAATTGTTAACCACCCTCAAAATGTATGGAGACTTTCACATTTCATCATCCTTATAGTCTACAAACAAACATGATCAGATGCAACTGAGTTCAGCATTAAGTCATCTAGTATACTCAAGTGCTGAGAGAATGCAGAATTTACAGTGTTATAGAGGAAAAAAGCCATCTGAAACAATTGTAAAAATAGTTAATTGTGGTATTTAAATATTCCCTCCTCTTTATACAAGTGGAAGAATGTGAGGGGTTAGGGTACCCGCTGGGCCATGGGGTTAACCCCTTAGCACAGGCAATGATGAATATCCAATGCCACAGATTCTGCAGGAAGGAAACCCCAAGGGTGTACAGTATTCCTGAGAAAGATCACAGATTTTTTCCTGAACCAGTCTTAATCTGACTTTTGATTTATTCAGAAATGGTCACCTTATTTCAATCCAGACAGCTCAGCATAGTATAAATGATGTGTATAGAAAGATCCATTTTTTCAGACTTGTCTTGGTTTTTTGTTTTTGTTTTAATACTGGGGGATGAACTAAAAAAAATAAAATAAGTAGTTTTTATCATTTGTATCCTTCATTCTATTTCACTGGAGGGAAATCCCCAGGGCCTCCGGATATTCTGGAAGACCTGACTATTTCTGTGAGGGAAGCACAGCCCTGCTGAGCTTTACTCAGAATAATGCATGATAGACTCAACATAATTCCCAGGAAAGAGCCCAGTCACTCCATTCATAACTCCCTCATACCAACCATCGTCATTCTTCTTGATGACATAAATAATGGCTCCTTCCTGAAAGGACAGCTCATCTTCTTTGTCTTTTGTATAATCATAAATTGCCACAACTAGGAGAGAGAAAAAAAAAAAAAACACGATATAAAAGAATACTATTCCTAGAAAGAGCCAAATAAGCAAACATGGTGACACAAACATATACCAAAATTTACAGTTTTCTATGTAATAAACAGTCCTATGCAATGGAATCCAATTTTCTAGGAAAGTTATGTAATTAGGACAAATGGCAAAAAGCAAAACCAAAAAAATTCCATCACAGATAGTCAAACCTTATTCTTTAACAGTCTATACAAAAGTACCTCATTGAAGAGAGAATCTTATCATGCAAAATGGCTATTCATTTGTGTTTGTCTGAGATACATATTATGTTTTTTAAAAAGCATTAAAATGATACTAATGCAATCTGATACAATATAAGAATCAAGTAAGACACAAGACAAACTAAGGGAATATCAATTTTGTCTCCTTTCTGAAGTCAGGCCAATTCATGGAATAAAATAGGGACTGTAGTCTCATAAGTCAAATGCATGAATAATAGGAGTCTATGTATACTGTCTATATATTCATTAAAAACATATACTACAGGAGGCTGGGGCTGTAGCTCAGTGGTACAGTGCTTGCCTCACATGTATGAGGCACTGGATTTAATCCTCAGCACCACATAAAAATAAACAAAGATATTATGTCCATGTACAATTTTTAAAAAATTGCTACATTATGTCACTAATATATCCAGAATATTCGTCTTTAAAGTGCTAAGAGAAACAAGATACCTATAGGTTCTCCTGTGATTTTCATTGCTAAGTCACTTGGTAACTGGGCCTTTCAACCACTGTCTCAGATAATAACTGTTTCCTAATATGACACCTACATCAACAGTTTAGTTAAATTGGGATACCTTAAAACTTACTTAGCTCTACTTGAAGCGCTACTTAATTTTTGTTCCAACCTCTTCATCCCCTCTACCTTTTTTTAATACCAAACCTTCAATGAACTCTCCATCATTTTCAGAAATATGTATTGACTTTGTTATTTTCTCATGTAACCTTATTCCTCACATAAATAAATGAGAAACAGAAACCAGAACAGGGACTTTAGATATAATGCAACTTGCCCCATTTAAAGAAAATTTATGTTTCTGGCTTGCCTTAATAAAAATTAAATGGCTTCCTTAATCTGTGAATATATTTTGTTATTATGATATATTTAGGACTTCAAGAAATAATTTACATGGGCCTGACTTGGAAGAGTTCAGTCTGTATTTCTCAAAATATAACCAAACACCTACACACAGTTAACTAAAACTACATGATACAGATTAACTATATGTAAGAGAATAGGAGTACTGTTCAGTATTGGCAGTCAAGCTAATATCTTCTAGCATTTTTAAAAGGAAAAATATTCTTCATGCTTACAGAAGTGCAAACCCACCAAAAAATAATTCAGAAGAGAATAAAAAGGCTACTTCAACATAGTAGAAATGTAAAGTTATTAAGCTCTATGTGCATCCATCTTCTTCAATAAAATGTAGAAACTGGAATAGATAAAATTCATTGAATATGACTGCAGAGACTGTTTATAGTGATATAGAGTTAACATCTTTAAACTGTTAGATGAAGGGGTGGGGATCAAAATAAGTGATCAAAATTTTGAAGTTAATGGTTATTTTTTTCATCAAAGGGAGGGGTGCTGGGATGTAGCTCAGTGATAGAGTGCTTGGCTAGCATGTGTGAGGGCCTAAGCTTGATCCCCAGTAACATAATATAGATAAATAAATAAATAAAACTTTTTTTAAAAGCCTGCTTAAAAATATTCATTTTTAGCTGGCACAATGGCACATGCCTATAATCCTAACAACTGGGAAGGCTGAGGCAGGATGACTCCAAATTCAAGGCCAGCCTCAGAAATTTAGCAAGACCCTACCTTGAAATAAAAGTGTTTGGGGGTTATAGTTCAGTGGTAAAGCACCCCTGGGTTAAATCCCCAGTACATGCACCCAAAATTCATTTTCCCTCGAGGGAAAGATAAGCACCAGTAGTTTACTTCATTTACTTCTTCATAAAGCTATTCATCAAAAGGAAAATAGATCTGATTTGGTGCAAAAGACTTAAAATAATGAAGGAACAGACATTATTACCCTATAATACAAGTATGATTATACTAATGGTGTCAAAATGCATTCTACTGTCATGTATAATCAGAACAAATTAATTTTTTTAAAAAATAAATACATAAAAAATAAAATAACTAAGGAGGCAAGTATTAAATATATATACCAAGATTCAAAACACTGATGTTGATGTTCAAAAATGTAAAATCTGTCTAGATTTTATTTAGCCTGGAAAAATAGTTTTTGCAGTCATGAGGAAATTCTAATAAATATTTTCCATTATGCATGTGTATTAGCATCACAATCACAATGGGAATTTAAGAAGTACTTTTGAGAAAAAAAATTTTTAAGAAAACGTTAAATATTTGGTTTCTATATAGCTATGAAAGAAACACAGAAGAGCTAATGGTGTCCATGTCGCTTCTCCCAACATTTCTGTTAATGTGAAAATATATTCTAAATTCCAAAATACAGCTGTTCAAATTTAGCATTTCAGTTGAAGGCACTCTAAAAATATTTTGAAGTCTATAAGTAAGCAAAACTTCTTAGCTTAACACATTAAGTCCCAACTTTTCAATTCTGTAAATTTTTCAATAAAACTGACACAGGTACGTTAAAATAGGTTGGAATTCATAATCTAGAACTTATATGTATTAATGTTAGTTAATATTATAATTATGTATCTACTTTCTTATAGAATTATATTTCAAATTATATAATTATGTTATATATTATATTTAAGTTTTTATAGGTGTTACACATCTGGGATGATATTCAAAATGGGTTAAGTATTTGGGGAGGGGGGGTTGAGGGGATACCAGGGACTGAGTTTAAGGGCACTCGTCCACTGAGCCACATCCCCAACCCTATTTTGTATTTTATTTAGAGACAGGATCTCACTGAGTTGGTTGGTGCCCTTTTTTTTTTTCCCCCTGAGGCTGGCTTTGAATTTACCTCTTACTCCAGCCTACCCAGCCACTGGGATTACAGGCATGCCCACTGCACCCTGCTCTTTTTTAATGTAATGTTATAATTTTATATGAAGTATGCTGCAGAGTTAAATATAAACAAAGAAGGATGGTGCTACACAGTGATGGTCAATGATTAGTAAGAGAAGTCAGCTGTCTTCTCTCATAAAATATGAAAGGTGAAACAAGAAACAGTAATCCAAACAAAATATCTCTATACTGCAAACTCCTGCAGGGAAAGATTCATCTCTGAATCCCTCTGTCACTGAATACAAGGCTTTGCATTTTAGACACTTCTAAATGCATCTACATTCTATATTATTTAACTACTCAGTAACTTAAATGTGCACTGGAAAAAAACTGAGGTGATACTAAATTAACAACAATCTAAGAAAGTGCTAAATGAACATGTTATTTATGAGCTAAAAATAATGACCACCAAATACTGTAATAGCATTAGCAACCATATCTAGCAATTAAGTACACAGAACTTGTGGCAAGCTACTCAAAAATCTTTATCCATTTGAAAGATACTCTTTGTATTAAGTTACATTTTAAACTGAGATTATTTACATGGAAAAGAAAAAGTTTATCCTAAGTCAGCAAAATCCTATTTAACATAATTTTTGAATTTATGTATAACTTGTCGGAAGGTTCACTGACACTACAAGTGAAGTCTGTGTGAACTACTTTATGCTGTAAACTAAACTGAGAGACATTTTAGAACCTTTTTGATACTGTTTCTATATAACTAATGGTGCTTAGTTAATGTAGCCACATTCCTTCTGTCCCCACCAAACTGTTCACTCAAAGGTAACCACTGGGAACTGGGACTGGGGCTCAGTGGTAAAGCACTTGCCTGGCATTGAGTTCAATTCTCAGCACCACATATAAATAAATGAACAAAATAAAAGCTAAAGGCCCATTTAAAAAAAAATAAAGGAATCTCTTTAAAAAAAAAAAAAAAAAGAAGAAGAAGAAGAAGAAGAAGAAGAAGGGGCTGGGGCTCAGTGGTAGAGTGCTTGCCTAGCATGGGGTGAGGCTCTGGGTTTGATCCTCAGCACACATAAAAATAAATAAATAAAATAAAGGTATTGTGTTCAACTACATAAAAGGTACTGTGTTCAACTACAACTAAAAATATATTTTTTTAAAAAAAGAAAGAAAAGGTAACCACTGAAAAAACAGCCTTCTAATTTTGAGATCATAGATCTTTTCTCCATACACACTCCCCACCTAAATGATTTGGCAAACTTTTTTTTTTTCTATCTCCAGGTTTTTAAAGTAGACACATTTGTTTAAAATAAAGTTGGTTTTTAAGAGCACACAAAAGTTGAGCACAAACTAAGAAGTAGAACAACAAAGTAAGGAATAGCAAATACATGCCTTCAACAGAAAACTGAATGTCTGAGGTAAAGAACTGATAGTGGCTAGAGTCTTTGCACTGCAAAAACACTGTTTAATGCATGTACCAAGGAGTTTGTAGCTGTACCTGGTTTCTATTTATTACTTAATAAGACAGTTAAGTAGTCCTTATAGACAACCTGCATCCATTTCAAATAAATACATTTTCTACAACAGAGTGATTATAAGGCCACACTATTTCTTTTAGACAAAATCCTTTAATGCAGTAATTTTTTCTACCAGTAATTTTTCTACCAGTGTTATTCAATCTTTTATTCAAATATAGAGTATTCTAACTGAATTCAGGTTACAGATAATTATCAAATGATAATTATGACTATTAATTTATTTATTTATTTATTCATGACTATTAATTTATTTATACTATTTGCATTTAATATCCAAAGAAAATTTACGACCAAATTCTTCAGAACATATATTAATCAGTCTTACATGCTTATTAATGGATTTCATAGGTATTCATTAGTATCTGTTGTTTTATTTTACTAAATTGGGAATACATCATTTATGGAACAAATAAATGCAAGTGGTACAGCTACCCAAGGATTACCATCTCTCCAGTTAGCTGTCAGGCTGATATAAATCCCCAGTATGTGAACAAAGTCAGATCCAATTCTTCATCAAAAAGTGCTGGTGGGAGGCCGTCAGATGCCTTCCAATATAGATCCCTAATCCAATGGCAAGCAGATAGATGAGAAAGCAGCAGAGACAGAAAAATCCTCAGAAATTCTGCTGAGAAAGTACCCCCTTTCTTCATAACACGCATGCTTCTCATGTTGAGAGCAGGTGTGTGCTTCAAGTATTTAAAAAAGAACTCCTTGCAGGGGATACTTTCTGTCCAACATGACCAATCCCATCTCCAATCTGAGTTTTTCTTTAAAATGCTTTTGACTTCTTTCCTTCTCTGAAGATAACCTTCCTTGGACCTACAGGTTCTCCTCCTGTAGGCCCAGGGGCTCTGCTCTACAACAGGGTGTCACAGGGCTGCTTGGCCATGGGGTCCAAGCCCAGCTATGGCTGCACCTCAGCATCAAGCACAAGGGAGGATGTATACTGCCAGCCAGTCCTCGTAGTTCTTTTCTTAACTGACCTTCCTGTGCTGTTTGCAATGAGATTATCTGTGTCCCTCTTCTTGACATTTTCTGCATGATTTCATGACAGTGTCTTCTTCTGTATCTTATACTAGCTTGAGTTTTTACAAAAGCCAGGAAACTAGGAGTCATTCTTGCCTTCACCTCACTCACTTTCCCCTTAATACCCAAGTCATGTTAATTCTACCTAAAACCCAAGCACTTCTTTCCATCAAGGCCACTGCCCTCCTCAGTGAACCAGTCTTTAATCTGGAATATGTGAACTACTCAGGACAACTAAAAATTTTCTAAGTAGGATAAGTGAAAGATGGCATTATAGAGACTAGATTTTCAACTCCTATAAATACTGCTTCCTAGAACTGATCTAACACTTCTATCAAGTGTCAGTCATAAAAGTTCTCTCCCACACATTAGTGTCACAGTCTTAAAGTGGGTGTCAAAGGGACTGTTCAAAAATATTGATGCTGGTATTAAGAAAGAGAATTATTTTACTAACTGAGTAACCCAATCCTTCTGGAGCCAAACAGCTCCCATTTCTTTGCTTTTAAAAAAATAAATAAATAAGAAAGGCCTTAATAGAATTAATAGCTGACACATAAAATATGAGGGGTTTTTTGGTACTAGAAATTAAACTCATTGGCACTCAACCACTGAGCCACATCCCCAGCCCTATTTTATATTTTATTTAGAGACAGGGTCCCACTGAGTTGCTTAGCATCTCACTATTGCTGAGGCTGGCTTTGAACTTGAGATCCTCCTGCCTCAGCCTCTTGAGCCACTAGGATTACAGGCATGTGCCACGTTCTTGGCAAAACATGGTTCTTGAACCCAGAAGACCATTTGATTTCTGATCAAAAACTATGAAGAAGCTAAAGAAATCAAGTGATAATGCCAGATAAAATATCCTTTCACTTGTACTTATGTGAACAAGATTTTCAGTACTGCTGCTTCCATTGAGGCCCTCATCTCTGGCTTTCAAAGATTCCCAATTCCAACTTTTCCTCCTTTCCAATGTCTTCTACACTATTATCAGGTATCTCAAGAAGGGAGGAGGTGGGGAGAAGCAGGACAGAAAAAGGGAGAGAGGGAGAAGGAAAGAGGGGAAATATTTAAGTATTGGGATCTTATCACTAACCTGCTTTACAAATTTTTTCACAATTTCCCTTTACTATCAAAATTTTTTAAAAAGAAAAACATTCTTGGGCTAGGGCTGAAGCTCAGTGACAGAGTGCTTGCCTAGCATATGTGAGGCACTGGGTTTGATCCTTAGCACCACATAAAAATAAACAAATAAAGGCATTCTATCCATCTACAACTTAAAAAAAAATTAAAAAGAAAAATATTTTTATATCTCAGCACTGTGATAAGACTTCCTGCTAACTAATTACAACTTAACTTCCTTTCCTATGTGCATATCCCACCTATTCCCTGTCCCCTACAACTGACATATGTCTGTCTGTACTGGGCAATACTCACCAAACCCCAAATAGCCACACCCTCTACAGGAGTCCCTCTACCAGGAAGGCCTTTTATTTATTCTCTGAGAAATTCATACTCAACATCAGAAATGTAATGTCCTCCGAGAAGCTTTCTAGAATCCTCAGAATTAATGACACTATTCATTTTCAACAAGCATTAATATATCACCCATGCCCACTTTTAGGGATACAAAAATGAACAAGGGACAGTTTTGTAAAGACAGAAATATTATAGGACAATTTACAAGAACAGAAAGCCTGATAAAAGGAAGGGATAGTAGAAGTTTGCCAGGAAGAATTTAATGCTAGTTAGTATGTGGCATAGCAATTGGATCTGGTAAATCCCGGAGCTCAAACATAGGAGTGTGAACTCCAGGATATATATATATATGTATATACGTGTGTGTGTGTGTGTGTGTGTATTTATATATATATATATATATATATATATATATATATATAGTTGTGGATGAACACAATACCTTTATTTGTTTATTTTTATGTGGTGCTGGGGTTGGAACCCAGTGCCTCATGCATGCTAGGCAAGCACTTTACCACTGAGTCACAACCCCACCCCCCAAATCTCAACTCTTATTACTTAGTTTATAGAACATAATTAGTCTTCCTAAACTTTTTACTCAATTATAAGTAAGGATTAAATAGTTCCAACTATTTACAGTTTCAAAGCACTATTAAGTAAATCAAGTAATCAACTCAAATTCATAGCAAAGGGTCTTATAAATAGTAAACATTCTATATAAATATACTGGCTTATCATTCCTAGTTTACAAATGGGGAGACCACTTTACATATTCTCATAAGTCTTGCATTATGCCAGTCACAAATCGCATGAAAATATCCATCTCTACCCAAGTTAAACTAAGATTCTTAACATTATCCCCTCTTGGCCTATATGGGCAGTGAATTGAGAACAAAGACAAACCTATGACAGTTGTCTGTTCTCAGCCTTGAAAATCTGAGGAACTTTAAAAAATTCTGATACCTGGTCCCATTTCCAGAGATTCTAATTCAATAGATATGGAAGTATAGGCATACTATATGTAGCTCCCTATGTCACTAATATGGTCTTCTAGATTTCATTTAGATAAAATATGAGGCATTTATGTTGGGATTCTTTCATTACCATAAATTCTGAGATCCATACATATTGTCGCCTATATATGCACTTTATTCCTTTTAATTATAGAATGTAGTTCATTGACTAGACTTCTCTCCGAAAATTAGTTTATCTAGTCACCAAGTGGGTAACATCTGGGTTGTTTCCAAGCTTTGGCTATTATGAATAAAGCAGCTATGAACCTTTGTGTTCAAGTCTTTATGCGAACATGTCTTCACTCTTCTTAAGTAAATACACAGGAGAGGATTGCCAGATCGGATGGTAGGTAATTCTCTAACTTGTTAAACTGTCAAGTGTTTTCTAAAGTGGCTAAAACCTTTTCACTAGCAATGTGTAAGAGGTCCAGTTTTAACCACACCCTAACTCTTGGTATTGTGTTTTTAACTGTAGCCATCCCACACTATGTGTAGTAGTCTTTAGTTTGGTTCATGATGGCTTTAATTTCATTTCCCTAATAACCAATAATGTTGAGTACCTTTTCCTGTGTTTTATTCGCCATTCATTTATCTACTCAGTTAAGTGTGTTTCAATCTGCTTTTTTATCCTGTAAATTGTTTATTTTAGTTATTTTACAAATTTTTTCCCAGTCTGTCGTTTGCCTTGTAATTTTCTTAATAGTATCTTTTGAAGAAGAAAGGTTTATCATTTTTTTCTTTTGATCTTCATATATTTATTCTGTAAAAAATATTTTTCTGTACCCAAGATCACAAAAATTGTGTCCTGAATTTCCCTCCAGAACTTTTATAGTTTAGGTTTTAAATTCATGTCCAAAATCCATTTCCGGTTAATTTCTAAGCATGGTAAATTAAAGGTAGTATAGATGGCTCTCCAACTGTCCTATTATTATGTATCAAAAACACTATTCTGTCGGGTGCTGTGGCACAGCACGCCTGTAATCCCAGCCGCTCGGGAGGCTGAGACTGGAGGAACACGAGTTTCAAAGCCAGCCTCAGCAACTTAGCAAGGCACTAAGCAACTCAGTGAGACCCTGTCTCTAAATAAAAATACAAAATTGGTCTGGAGATTTGGTTCAGTGGTTGAGTGCCCCTGAGTTCAATTCCCAGAGCCAACAACAACAATAAAAAGCCTGCTATGTAGTTCTACCAACTTTTATTTTATAAGTTCTTTAGGATGCAAATAAAAACAGTTTTGCTTCTTTTTTTCTAACTTGTATGCTCAGTCCCTCCCCAACCCCCTTACTGCACTGACTGGGACCTCAGATTCAATGCTGAATACGAATGATAGGAATGGATACCACTACTTTGCTCCAGACCGTAGGAGATATAATATTCAGTCTTCATACTTGAGTATTAATGTGAGCTGCAAGTTTTCCAGATGCCTTTTATCAGGCTGAGAAAGTTCTCTTCTTATTCCTAGTTTGCTAAAATTTTCATTACAAATAGGTGTTCTAGAATGTCAAATAACTTTTTCTGTGCCAACTGAAATGTCAATGTTTTTTTCTTCTTTTTAATGTGAAGATGATGAATTACAGATTGATTTTTTCAAACGTTAGGTTGACCCTGCATTTCCAGTATAAACTGCATATAGTCATGATATATTATCTTTTTCATAAATTACTACATTTGACCTTAAATTTTTTTTTCTGTTTATGAGGTAATCTGTAAGATTCTTCTTTTAATAATGCCTGTGTAATTTTGTTATCAAGGTAATGATAGCCTTGTAAAATCAGTTGAGAAGTATTACTTCCACTTCTATTTTCTGGAAAATTGTGAGCACTATTGATTTCTTTTATTAATACTTGTTAGAATTTCCACTGACACCATTTGGGTACCTGAAGTTTTCTTTGTGGGAAGGTTTTAAACTCCATTTCTTTAAAATATATAAAGCTATTAGTTTACCTATTTCTTTCTGAATGAGCTTTGAGTTGTCTATGCCTTTTAGAGAATTTGTTCATATCATCTAAGTTGTTGAATTTATAGGCAAAAAGTTGCTCATATATTTTTTTATTATTCTTTTAATTTCTGTAAAATCTGTCAATGATGCCCTTTTAATTCATTCCTGATAAGGATAATTGTATCTTTTATCAAATTTCTTTTAACATAACCATTTTATGCTATAAATTTCTTCTAAGTGCTGTGTCCCACACATCAATACACTGTATTTATTTTCATCAAGTTACAAATTTGTTCTAAGGGTTGAGGTTGTAGCTCAGTGGTAGAGTATTGCCTAGCACATGTGAGGCACTGGGTTCAATCCTCAGCACCACAAAATAAATAAATAAAGATATTGTGTCCATCTACAACTAAAAAATACTTTTTTAATTATGTTCTATTTTCTCTTGAGATTTTTTTGGAGGGTACCAGGGATTGAAATCAAGGGTACTTGACCACTGAGCCATATCCCCAGCCCTATTTTTTGTATTTTATTTAAAGACAGGATCTCACTTGAGTTACTTAGTGCCTTTATCTGTTGAGGTTGGCTTTTAACCCAAAATCCTCCTGTCTCAGCTTCTCAAGCTGCTGGGATTACAGGCATGTGCCACTATGCCCGGCTTAAGATTTCTTCATTAAACAATGAAGTTATGTCATTTAATTTCCAAATATTTGGGAACTTCTGTTGTGCTGGGTTTTTCTTTCTATCATGGTGGGAATTTTTTTGTTTGTTTGTGTTGTTTTGTTTTAGGAGATGAGATCATATTGCCCACATCAGTCTCCAAATCCTGGGCTTAAGCAATCCTCAGTCTTAGCCTCAGCCTCCTACATAGTTGGTTCTACAGACTCACACTACCACATCCCACTTATTCTGGGATTTCTAAGACTTATCTCTGGTATTTATTTCAACTGTATTCGAATAACATATTTTGCAATATTTCAAATGTCTATATTTATTAAGACCTTTCTTTGCGGCCCAGAATACGTTCTATCAGTGAACATGAATTCAGTGCATTTGAATGTTTTAAGAGAATATGCATTCTGTAGCTAATAGATAAAATGTACCATACATTTTAATGAGGGTGAGTTGGCTGGTAATATTGTTCATGTATTTCTGTATCCTTACTGATTTTCTACTTATGTAAAAACTTCAGAATGCAGAGACATGGTGAGGCACGCCTATAAGGCTAGCCTCTGCAACTTAGTAAGACCCTGTCTCAAAATAAAAAAACAACAAAAAGGGCTGAAGGTGTACTTCAATGGTAAAAGTACATCTGGGTTAAATCTCTAATAACAAACAAAACTTTAGAATGCTGAAATCTAACTAAAGCTATGATTTGTATTTTTCCTTTCCAATTTTTCTATTTTTGCTTTTCAAAGCTCTGTTATTAAGTGTATACATATTTGATTGTTATGCTCTCTTAATGAGATAATTCACTTGTTTTTATAAAATGTCCATCTTTATTGAAGGTAATATTCCTTGCTCTGAAATCAATTTTGTCTGATATTAATATAGCCAAGCCAGCCTTCTTTTGATAAATGTTTTTTCACCTTTACCCAAAATGTTCTCACATTTAAAGTGGGTTTTCTTGTAAAGAGTATGTAATGTTTGGATCTTTTCTTTATCTAACCTCTTGATCTCTGTCTTTAAATTCGGTTTGTTTAAACATTTTACATTTAGTGCATTTTTTTAAAGTACTAAGGACTGAAACTGGGGACACTCTATATCAATGATCTATAGTCCAGTCCTTTTTATTTTATTTTGAGACAGGGTCTTAATAAGTTGTCCAGGATGACCTCAAACCTGTTATCCTCAACTTAGACTTCAAAGTAGCTGGAATTCCAGTCTCTGTGCCACAGCACCTAGCCACTTAATGCAATTACCGATAGACTAGGTTTTAATCTACCATCCTGCTATTCAAATTCTATTTGTCTCATCGGTTTTTATTTCTTTTATTCCTGCCTCTATGACCCGAGTATTATTTATATTTCAATTTCCTGTCCTACAGAAGAGCTTTGGCTATACATTAGCTAATGTATACATTAATGTATAGCTAACCCTCTTTGTACTTATTGCTTGTTCTAAGGTTTACACTCTTATCTATCACACACACACACACACACATACACACACATATACAGTGTATGTTTATATACATAAGTACTCTATATGTTATGTTAATCTATGTATTTATACAAACCATCTTTATTTCACTCTACCTTCAGAAAGTACACTACCTTATACTTTTATCAAAATATAATTCATTTCTCCTTTCATAATTTATGCTAGTGAAGTCGCTTTTATATTTGTTCTAAAAAATACATTGCTAGGGGCTGCTGTAGTTGTAGCTCAGTGGTAGAGCATTTGCCTAGCATTTGTGAGGCCCTGGGTTCGATCCTCAACACCACATAAAAATAAATAAAATAGAATACAAAAATACAATAACATTAAAAATACATTGCTATTTTATTATTTGTCATTTTTAAAAGGATTAAAACATGAGGAAAATGTCTTTGTATTTAACTATATATTCATCATTTACTCTTCATTCCTTTTTTGTAGACCTGAGACTGCAGCAAGTATTACTTTTCTTCTGCCTGGAAAAGTTCCTTGTGAAATTACTTAGCATGTATCTGTTAGTCATGAATTCCTAGCTTCTCCCACTTTTTGGTCTATAATGGTCTTTTTTTTTTTTTTTTTTTTTTTTTCTATAATGGTCTTTAAGAAGGATATTTTTGCTAAGAAAAGAACTTTAAATAGACATTTTCCCCTAATTCTTTAAAAATGTGACTTAATATCTTTGGTTTGCGTCTTTTTTTTTAAGTTGTTGATGGACACAGCCTCTGGTCAATATCCAATAAGGAAATTAAGGTTCTCAGGTCAACAATACATGATAAAATGATTCCTGCCAATGACCTGAAAGAAAATTCTCCCTCAGTCAAGCCTAGAGATAACTGTAACCTCAGCTGATACCTTAATGGCAGCCATGTGAATGTCACTGAATCAGAAAGTTTGGCTACGCCATACAGAAAAATGGGAATATAATTAATGTTGCCTTGTTTATTAAATTTTGGAATGTCCTGTTAGATAGTAAAATTAAACGTAGTTTCATCAACTGTGAAAACATTTTGGCCATTATTACATCAAATCTTTTTCTTTCATTCCATGTTTCCTGGGGACTCCAATTACACATATATTTATTAAGACTATCTTCTGGGTGCTATAGCACACACCTGTAATCCCAGGGACCTGGGAGGCTTAGGGAGGAAGGCTACAAATTCAAGACCAGCCTGGGCAACTCAGTAAAACTGTCTCAAATTTTAAAAATAAAAAGAACTAGGGATGTAGCTCAATGGTAAATCTCCTCTGGGTTCAATTCTGGTACCTCCCCCCCAAAAAAAAATTCTATCTGTTTTTGTCCCACATATCTGTTGACCTATTTTTGTCTTCTATTTGTTCTATTTTTGCTTTTGCTTTGGTTTTTTTCCCCCTGTGCCTCATTTTGAATAGCTTCTATTGCTGTAAAATCAAGGCTGCTGATCCTTTCTTCTGCAACATCATTTCAGATGTATAAAAGTTATACAAAAAGTCCTACATTTTCTTCTTTCTGGGGTCAGAGTTTGTCACTGCCTGTTGTTGAATGTCTGAAAAACTTTTGTGAATTTTTTTTCCTGAATTCAGTTTAGGAAGTAATATAAATCTGATTACTATTTCTCCAACTTGGCCACAAGTGGAGCTCACTATTTCCTAATAAAAGCTCCCCAGGTAATTCTACTGTGCAGTTTATAGAGATATACTAGGTTAGTAGTATATCTCTTTTACAGATTTCTTTTACAGAAAATTTCTTTTACAGAAATTAAAATTCTGATTTCTTTTACAGAAAATTTCCTTCCAAATAACACACATTTTTTATTTTCCAAGTGGATAAGATTTGGAAACATGTCCTAAGGTACTATGTCATGGTTAGCTAATATACTCAAAAGAAGCTTTCCACTAAAAGAAATGCCTGATACTACTATGCAAACAACCAAGAAACCATTATTTTTTCAAAGAATATTTCCTACATAGACATTAACTGAACTATCTGGTATAGGATGACTAAAAATAATGTTCTAAAAAGAATAATGATGTTCTAAAGCCATGAGGACAAAAATAACTAATAACTTGGAAAATAATCCTCTTCCTAGAGCATTTCAAAGGAAATAGAAAACCTCCCGCTGGTGACTTTTGTTTTATAGGATTCATTTGTGAAAAGCATCGCAATAGGAACAACAGATACCCATCAATTAAAAAAAGTAATCAAATGTTCACAAAAATTTACTAATATGACTTTCAAAATTATGAACCTTAAACTGAATAGATCATACAAATAAACAAAAATTTATCACTAAAAAATAAATAAAATTATCTTCATTACCAGCAAATTTAATTTCTATTTAGAGATGTCTTCCCATCCCTCCACAGAGCCTTCTGAAACTTACCCTTTTCCAAGTAAGACCTTGGAGCCCATGGTGGGTCCTCTTCAGCATAAGGATCACTATACTCAACCACAGCTGCTTCCTCCTCTTCATAATCTTCTGGAGGAGGTGGTGGAGGGGGTGATTCATCAAAGACTGGTTCTTCCGCAGGTGGTGGTGGAGGTGGTGTATCTGAAACTAAGAATGTATGAAGCTGACAACAAACTACACATTAAGCAGAGCTTCTAGATTCATGAAATATAAACCTAGACTTGAAAATAATAACTTATCAAAAAATAATTGGACAGAAGAAGTCTTGCCACTAAATATGTTCTAAATCTAGCATGCTGGTCTCCCTCCCCTTTGTGTTACTGCTGATGGATGATGAATAAATTTTAACCCAAAAAATTACTAGTACGTGAACCTCTCTAACCTTCTTATGCTAATACATAATCTTATTTTCAAATAAATCAGTACAATATTGGTTTGGCTTTATACTATATTCAAGAAGGAGTTATTAGAAATATTAATCTGGACATTTAACCGTATCTTTCTTATAACAAATTTAAATGAGCCCAAGGAATGGTCAAATTTTAATAATCTACTTTCAATTATTTTTTAAAATAGCATTTTATTAAATTCAGGAAGAAAAATCATAAACAATTTTAAGTAACTTCATCCATGAAGATGTTTTGTTTAAAGAATTTCAACTGGTGTTGGGGTTGTGGCTCAGTGGTAAAAGCTCTTGCCTAGCATGTGTGAGGCACTGGGTTAAATTCTCAGCAATACATATAAATAAATAAAAAATAAAGTTCCATCAACAACTTAAAAAAATTTAAATTTAGAGAAAAAAAAGAATTTAAACTAATTTATGATTTAGGTTAAATGTCTGAATGTACTAGGAGAGTAATTTAAATATCAAAAATATCTAAAATCTATAAAGATCTGCTTTCACAGCTCAGGTGTGAAACATCTAAAACTCAGAGAACTCAAAACTTTCAAAATGCTTGGTATACACTTGAGCACAATCCAACAAAATAAAATGAATAAACCTGCATTTGTCAGATGCCCAGTTTTAATAAACAGCACTAATTATTATGAACTACCAAATTGAGACCATGAAATTCTCTGAGCAATCCTGTTTATTCCTTATTCTTATCTAAGTCCATGAATGAATCAAATGGATTTTGTAAGATCATTTCTGGTGAGAATCAGCTATAACAACAACCTACTCTGTCCTATTTCAGTATTCTTCCTGTCTACTAGGCCCTCTGCACTTATCCTACTCTACAAACTTAAAAATGTACTCATTTTAAAATCCTTTAGTCGTATGATTTAATAATGAACAAAAGATATATATGTGATTTTAGCATATAGTTTATGAAAAATTATATAGGGATACATTGAGAAATAACAATATTCTCTATTTGTATTTCGAAGGTAAAGAGACTGATGCAAAAAACTGCATAAAACCACAGATCCAAAGGAACTTTCAGGACAATCACCTTGAGAAATTGCACTACAAAATTACTCCTGACATGTGCTGTGCATATTCTGATTTTATTAAAATAAAAAATCGAACTGCAAAAAAAATTACTCCTGATGCTGTCATTGGCCATTTTTACTTTTCTTATAACTTCCTGAGAGCCAGTTTAATAAGACAACCATAAGCTCCCATTTTTTACCTAAAATAGTTCAATTACTTGAGAATCTAGCACCTTATAATACATTATTTCATTTATCCTTTACCTTGGGAGATAGTGTTTTAATTTTATAGATGAGAAAACAGGATTTCCAAGATTAACTAGTCTCACAGAAGTAAGTGGAAGATCACCTGAAGTATTCATTCAGTAAACATCAAATGAGCGCCTACTATGACTAGGTATGATGCTCAGCACTAAGAAAAGTTTAGTGGGCAGAGTCATGGAGATATGGACAACGAAACTTTCATTTATAATGAAGTCTAATAAGTGCTTTAAGATATTATAGGAACACTTTGCACAAACCAAATCTTTTATGTGAGTCAGGGAAGGCTTCCTCAGATCTGAAGGATAGTAATAAATGTCTGGGAAGTAGTATGCATCATGAATATTTCATCTGATATATAAAGAAAAAGATAAACAAGAAACCTTCAAAGAACTATCCAAAGTTCAGCAGAAAGCATAGGAAGCTGAAGAGAACAAAGCAAGATGGGCCTTACAGCAGTTTGGACCTGTCCAAAGGGCAATGGGCAGCCACAGGAGGATTTTAAAAAGAATAACCGAATCATTACTGCACTTTTTACTCCAGCATAACTGGTTCACTATAACTGGTTCCAAGTAATTCCAGACTTCTTCCAAACATTATACTTGATGCATAGTAAATATTTTCCATCATAAAGCATCTTCAAAATAATATGCCTGAGAATTTTAAAGGTAATTCTAAAAGAAAGGTATATGTCTTTCCAAGGCAAATGCTTTGAAGAGGAGAACATACATTTGAATGTCTAAGTCCTGCCTTGTCTGTATATTAGTCATAGCATACCTCGTATGAAAAAGTTTTTATTTTATACTTTGGTGTGTGAAAAATGTATATGACTACAGAAAAGGGTGTAAAAGACAGTCAGTCCCTGGGCTGGGATGTTGCTCAATGTTAGAAGAGGCACTGGGTTCAAACCCCACCCAACACCTGAAAAGAAGAAAGAAAAAAAAAAAAAAAAAAGGAAGACTCCAAAAGGCAATTAATTGTGATAGTGTGACCTAATTAGGAACTGACTTTTTAAAATACAGGTAGTATTGTTACAATAATGTTTGAAAATCATCTATCATGTGCTTCCAGAGGTTTGTTGATGAAAAATTTCAGTGTATCTACAAACTTTCCAACTCTAATTACTGATGAAACCTAATGATGTCCTGTTTCATAATCCATTCAACTTTCAAGCCTAGATCTTTTTAAAAGAAAATAATCCTTTAGTTCCTACAGAAACATTCCTGCCTATTTGATCATTAGTATTCAACACTGATTTCAAGATCTGACCTTAACTCCAGAAACTGCTCAAACTACTTTGTTCTGAATGAGAACAGAACACCTCACAGAACACGTAGCAGCAACTGAACGGAATTCTTCAAAGTGCATGCTCATCATGATAATTTTTTAAAAAAGAAAAATTTCAAGATTCTTTCCTTTTTAAATTTTTTTTTAGTTGTAGTTAGACACAATACCTTTGTTTTTGTTTTTATTTTTATGTGGTGCTGAGGATCAAACCCAGCACCTCGTACATGCTAGGTGAGCACTCTACCCCTGAGCCACAACCTCAGCCCCTCAAGATTCTTAATCAATGTGATGCATGCTCATCATGATAATTTTTTTAAAAAAAGAAAAATTTCAAGATTCTTTCTTAATCAATGTGATTAAATTGGATTTGTGTTGGGAGAAAATTTCTCTTATTATAATGATACTTCAACTTTCCATCTTATATGGAACACTGGAAATTCCTTCAATTTTGATACTCTGATTAAAACCTTTTCTTTTTGGTCTGCTGTTTGGATGCAGCAAAATTTTTTAAAAGAACAGAGAATGGTAACTTTCCATCCCAACATTTAACGTCTTAAGCCTGGCAGAGGATCACCCTATGGGCTGTGCTAGGCACAAGTTGGCCAAGCTAAACCTGGCTGAGAAGACATTTTCTCCCTGAGCCAGTATGGGTCACATGAGAGCCAAAATAACAATTGGCTCCAATAGCATAATTTAAAAACATTAAATCAACCTAATTATATATGAATATAGCTCTAAAATGTAAGAAAATCTCTTAAAAAAACAGTGTGGTAAACATTCCAAGAATTCATGAGGTACCTTTCAAAAAACAGAAGATATTTTTAGAAATCAACAAATAGAAATGCAAAGGTAACTGAAAGACAGAACTGAGCTTCCAGGCCAGTGAGACTGGATTTTAACCAGTTAAAATACTAACACAACTTTAAAAAAAGAAAAGAAAAGAAAATGTGTTGATAGAGAAGGGACATTTAAGTTTGCTACAGGCGCACAAATAAAGGAGGGACCAAAAGTGCCTGCTATGTATCAGACACTTTTCTAAGGCCAGTGAACAAAATGGGCAAAGTTCTTGTTCTCCTAGAACTTGCATTCTACTATTGACGATGCCCATTTCTAAAGAATCCTAAGCAACAGATTGCAAATCTTTTCATCCCATCATTGACACACCATCCTTGTTATAAGAAAGATGCACAGGGCTACTTTTGCTTGATGACATTAAATCTTAAATTAATGTACAACTGACCTTGAACAATATGGGGGTTAGGGTCTCCCCACCCACCCGTAACAGTCAAAAATCCACATATAACTTCTGAAGCTCCAAGACTCAAGTATTAATACAGCCTTGCTGTTGTCAGGAAGCCTTACAGATAACAAATAGCTGATTAACACATTTTGCACATTATATGAACTATATAAGGTGAAAAACTTGAGAACTGTGGAAGCACTTTTACTGCAATACACAATTTTACTAAAGAGATGAACTGCTCAAACAGAAGCAAGACCTTTTAAGTTGATACTTGAAACACTTTTATTGGAAATACATGAGCTCAACAAAATAGCAAAAAGAGGTAGTTATAAAATTATTACAGTAGTTAAGTATTACTATAGTTATTTTATGCAGTTATGATTTAATACTGCATCTTTACATTTATTTATACTCTCAACTGTGCATGATGTTGTATATGATCTATGAGTGATTTTATGTCTGTTTTGAAAATTTTTAAATAGATTTGTATATATTTTATGATAGTAAATTATAATACTATTATCCATAAATATTTTGTGCATTTTTGATAGCCTTTTTCTTATTTTTTCTATATATCTAGGCTAACACAATTGTTGATGAGTTTTTTAAACTGACAAATTAAAAAGAAAAAAAATCCACCTAAGTGACCCAAGCAGTTCAAACCTGCTCAATAGTTCAAACCTCTTGTTCAAAGATCAACTATAATTCCCCTAGTTCAGATTCTATGCCCATTATGTAGCCTTAAGATTTTGATGTGGGCCCTTATGTAGGCTAATCACAATAAAAGAAATCACCTATCATACAGACTATGTGCACTGGTTTCTGTGACAGCAATTCCTCATTGAATGTTGACACAGGGCCCCTGATTTATACATGTAAAGTTTCCTGAGTTTCCCTAATGTTTCCATAGAGACTCAATGTGCCAATAAATTAATTATCTGATTCCACATGCTTCAACACTAAACAACAAACCAAGGTAAATTCATTGCCAGTCTGTGAGGCATCTTCGAAGATAAACTGGCAGCTTGGTTCCCTGAGCCCTATCATGGCATTGCCCTTTTTACACTTGGAATCACAGAACTGGAGAGAGAGTCTCAATACCTACAATACTCAAAAAGTTCAGCAGCAGGAAACAAGATTACTACTACTTATCTGAACAACCCAGAAAAAAAAAAGATGGAATATCTGGTGATTAAAGAGTATCTCCTCAGATGTGATCTTTCTTTTCTTACATATGTCACTATTTCATATTTGACTTATCTTTACAACTATAACTTTTTACTCTTATTTTGGTTATTTTGGGGTTTTTTGGGGTGCTAAGGATCAAACTCAAACCCTAACTGAGTTACACACTCCTACTTCAGATTTTGCCAGATTTAACGCTATTTGAAAGCTGGGCAAATGGAGCATGCCTGTAATCCCAGCAACTCAGGAGCCAAAGACAGGAGCATCACAAGTATAAGGCCAGTCAGGGCAATATATTGAGACCCTATCTCAAAAAAAAATGTAAAAATAAAAATAAATAAAGCTATTTAAAAGTAGAGCATTTCATCTTAATTATTTTATCATTCCCCAATAGCCAATCATACAGTGACTTGTTCATAATATTAAAATAGCTGAAGTATCAGTTAATGAATGACTATTCAGTCAATCATATATAAATGACATTTTATGCCTATAATCTGATCTACAGCATAAAGAAGACATAAACTTACTATTTTCTTGAACTCTGGCCACAAATCCCATTAAAGGTAACTGAGGAGTTACCTGTAGGATGGAGGGAGGAGGAGGAGCAAGAGATACTGCAAAAACAAAAAAAAAAGGTGTGGAGGATAAGGGGTAAGGGCAAGTTACATTAAAAGGAAAGGATAATACAATAAAATGAACATATAAAGGAGGAAAACCACTCTTCACAAACATTTTATAAGCTATCTTAAGGATCACCTTTTGAGCAATAATTCATAAACACATAAAACAAAGTATTAGGGAAGTTTATTCACCCCATCAATGATACCATCCTTGTTATGAGAAAGAAGCATGTACACCAGAAAGCATTTATCATATACAGATCTACTCTAACATATAATGGCAACTGAACTTACTGATATAATATGCCTTCTCAAAGAATTTCTACAGATTATCATAAATAATTTAAAATAAATTTAAATGTCAAAACAGGAGAAAAAACATTATATTCCAACATCTTAAATTTATACTTTGTATTACGTCAATAACAGTCTAATTAATTAAACAAATATTAACTGACTTCCTACTAAGTAGTAAGCACTCTGCTAGGAGACCAGAATCAAAACCTTTCACCAAGGGACTGGGGTTGTGGCTCAGTGGTAGAGCGCTCGCCTAGTGCATGGGAGGCCCTGGGTTCGATCCTCAGCACCACATAAAAAAATAATAATTAAAAAAAAAGGCATTGTGTCAAACCACAACTAAAATAAATAAATAAATATTTTTTAAGAAAGCCTTTCACCGAGAGTCAGATCCTGTTATTACAATTTTTCAGAATTCTAACTACATTACCACCCTATAGAAAAGTACTGGCTTTATTCAAATCTTTCTACTATTCTCCCCAAGTCTTTCCCTCTATCTCAAATACTTGGCAAAGTGCCTAGTGCTAGTAAGCACTCAATAAATGCCTAACCTATAAAAATGCATAAATAATCCATATACATCTAAATAATTTTACAAGATAAAACTCTACATTTATAGTTTCCTTCGAAAAAAGTACGAAGTATACTATGCTTCTTATAAAGACAAAATGCCTTTTATCTCCAAATTACAATCAAGACTAACAGAACTAAAAAGAGTAAATGTATTGCTGTCCTCAAAGAGACCACATCCCATTTGAGTATGGAAAACAACTGTCTTAACCCAACAATATTTGTAGTAATTCCTAGAGATGGAGATGGTGATAGTGAGGAAGACTATAGAAAATGATTTCTAAATAGGTACTTGAAGGAAAGGAGTTCACCAAGCAGACAGGGGTTGAGAGAAAAATCAAGCTGAGGGAACCAGGTGACAGCAAAGTCTTAGAGCATCAAATAGCATGACCAGTTCACAGGTCCAGAAATGTTTCCATATAACTAGCATAAGATAAAAAGAAAGATGAGTGGGTGGATATGCAATAGGGAAGGACCCAAAGTGTAACATGAAAGAGTACACAGTGGAGACTGGGTTTTTTATTTCGTTTTGTTTGTTTTGTGATTTATTTGCAGCACTAGGGATTGAACCCAGGGCCTCAAGTATGCTACATAAATAAATGCTCTACAACTGAGCTTAATCCCCAGCCCTGAGAGATTCATTTTTAAAGTCACTCAGCCTCAAATCCTTGTGCCACCATTTCCTTGTGTTCGAACAGCATGTCAATTAATTTCTTCAGGCCTAATCTATAAATATGATATTAAAAAGAGGCAATGCAACCTTCTTCACACCCTGTTGCAAAGATTAAAAAAAGAAGGAAAAAAAAAACAGGCAAGGCCTGACATACAATAAACCAAGGCAGTTCCTACAAATAGAAAGGAGAGAACTAAGTAATCGTATAGAAAAAGAATACTTGGTAACTAATGATTTAGCTAGCATATAAAAAACAGCAGCAAGATAAAGGTGATTCTTAATTTTGAGCCTTCCAGACTATGAAGGTGAAGAGGCCATTAAATACATTAACCTTGGTAAGTACATACTGGGAAAGGAATAGACTGGTGAGTAGGCAGGTCAGAGAGACAGAATAATGTAAAAAATGAGGTGTATGAAGGTAACTTAAGCTTGAAAATTTGAGGCAACTGAAAATTTAAGTTTATATTAAAAATCAAGAAGTATAAAGAATTATTAGTCATTAGTAGAGATTACAGTTGATGCTATGGATAGATGCAGGGAGAACACATTTAAAGCAGAGTTAAGCAGATAATCTTGAAGAATATAGATACAAGGACAGCCATATAACCCTAGAAATTGGTTTCTTTCTTTAAAACATATCTTTAATTTGGTTTGTCCCTAAAGTCATAGTTCTTGTCATTAAATCCTTGACCTATGTATCTGTCTCCCACTCAGAGGGTTAAAACAATTGTTGATACATTCACAATAGCGTTTCTATACTTGGAGTAAGCAGAAGAGAATAAACAGAAGGTAGCAAAAACAAAATATATAAAACTGAGAAAAAGCAACAGATAACAAATAGAACTAAAAATGCAGATATTAGATGCAATTTCACATTAAATAAAATGAAGTGCTCCTCTTCTGTTAGCATACATTCCATCCTTCCTTGCAACAGAAAAGAGGGAAATTTCTCACTTATGTAATT
Organism: Marmota monax; assembly: GCF_021218885.2. Taxonomy (NCBI): domain Eukaryota; kingdom Metazoa; phylum Chordata; class Mammalia; order Rodentia; family Sciuridae; genus Marmota; species Marmota monax. The sequence goes on along the minus strand of NW_026695244.1, from coordinate 2,502,078 downwards.
TCTTTACCAAGTAAAAATTTGGCCTTATAGCCTCCCCCTGCCCCCCAAATGTGTCTAATTTATAACAATCGTTTTATGGGTAGACTTTGTTGTTGTTGTTTCCAACATAAATATGACTTATTTATTTGCTAGATCCCAAACCACAATGCTTTGAAGAAATTCACCAAAAGCAGCCACAGAAAAATAATTCCAGATCTTCCTTAATCAGAATTACTTTAGTAAGTTACATTTTTTTCAAAGCTACTCCCACAGTAGGTTCAAAAAATCAGTTACATCTGGGGTTTGCAAAGGTCACCCTAAATTCTGTATTTTTTGCCCAAGATAAACATTCAACATGGTAGTCCAAATTAACTCAAGATACCTCAGAGCATGTTCTTTCTGGACCATGTAAGATATCGTCTGACCAGAATGCCTATGAACCAAAATATGATATAACGTAAACCTACCTGAGACTAGATTTACCTTCCTTTGTATTTAGTTCAAAATGTATTATCCAAAGAGAATTTAAGGAGAATTTTGATACAAAGAATTGTTTTCTATATTCAGGTAGGCTTCTTGTAAACAGGTAAGAACGGAAAGTAGGGACTAGGGGTGTAGCTCAGAGGTAAAGCATGTGCTTGGTATTAAGCTCAAGAACCTGGGTTGGATTTCCTACACCATTAAAAAAAAAAAAAAAAGACAAGAATGGGAAGTAACTATAAACTTATTTTTGTTGGTTAGCCTAGAAGATTCCTTACATAAGACTCTTTCCCTATAACCACCAAAGAACTCCAAATTTAAATTTTGTTATATTCTTTTCACAATATTCAATAATGAATTGAATGTGAAAGATAGGTTCACCAAGTAACTGGAATTTACAGAGATTTTAAGTTAAATTGCAATACAAACTATAACTATAGGCATAGAGCAACACTTAGATATAAATAGTAAAAGGCTAGTAATAATTAGTAAAAGGCTAACTATAAATAGTTAAAAGCAAACCAAACTTAGAGGATGAGCCTAAGCTGATAAAAATTTACAGACTTTCCAAGCATAACCTTCCCGTTTATTTATCAAGTCCTTTGAATCCCTGAGGCTTGGTGTTTCAAATATCCAATTAGAAGAATTTTAAAAAATGAAATTAGGCTTTTTCCTCTTATTTTTATAGCTTTATAAGTACACTGAGATAATTTAAAAATAAATACTCTAAATACTACTACTAAAACCATTACAAAACATCATCTTTAGCAGCCACATACTAACCTTAAGAGAGCCCATTCAAATTTAGTTACTTGTATTTTACATTTCAGGGAGGGAATAATATAAGCAACCTATTTTAAGAATGAGACATTTTCGGGCTGGGGCTCAGCGGTGGAGCGCTCGCCTAGCATGTGTGGGCGAGGCCCTGGGTTCGATCCTCAGCACCACATAAAAAAAAATAAAATAAAGGTAATGTATCCAACTACAACTAAAAAAATAAATATTTTTTTTTAAAAAAAGGATGAGACATTTTCTAATGTCAATAGAAATAATGAACAATAATTTAGAACAAGGGGAATTTAAAAGTATACTTAAGTGATCAGTAAGAAGGCTTCACTGATGATGCCAAGACTGTAGTTACCAAATAATTATCAGTCTATTAGTCTCAAAGTTAAAAGTATTGGATCATTTTTGTTATTTTTTCAAATGAAAAAAAAATCACCATATCTATGCCAAGAAAATCTAGAAGATCAAGACACATCATTTAAAAATATAATTTGTTTTTTGTTTTGTTTTTGGTACTGGGGATCAAACACAGGGGTGCTTTATCCCCAGTCCATTTTATTTTTTATTTTGAGATAGGGTCTTGCTGAATTGTTTAGAGCCTCACTAAGGTGCTGAGGCTGGCCCTGAACTTGCGATCCTCCTGCCTCAGCCTCCAAAGTTGCTGAGCTTAAAGGCATGAGACACAACACTCAACTAATTTCTGTTTAATATTCAATGTAAAACATCTATTTAATTACTTGGTTATCTAAAACTATACTTAAAACTCATCATACACATACACACACACACACACATACACACACATATCCTAAAGTAAATATTCCTAACAAACCCTAAAGATTGCTTAAAATAAGATTCAAAAATAGCTTCTTGCTACTGCTCCTTATTTAGAGTTTACTAAAACCCCACCACAATTGTATTCTTCTGAAGATATATGGTAATGCTATAACTTTACTCATCATTTAGAGAACATTTCTTTTGGAATATTACCATCCCAACTTTGTTTTTTCACTGTCTCATTTTAGTGGCTTATAATAATAGTTAGGAATTAGCCTGACATTTTCTCTTTGTAAAACAGCATACACAGTCTCTAGCAAATCTAATTATATAAATATAAATTCCTCTTGCAGTTTATGAACTGAATCTTTTAAAATTTTTTAAAATTTTTAAAATTTATAAGAAATTTTGATCAATAAAATGTAGGCTATTTTCTTCTCAAATACTTGTACTTAAATGCAAATTACTGATGCCTTACTAAATTAGGTGTATGTATATATGTAAATGTATAAGCACAAATACAAATATGTAGATATGTGTATCTTCTTCACTACCAAGGTAATTCATATTTATATTTTTAAAGACTATTAACTTAAAGTTAGCTCTATATGTTAACATGACTCTTCTCACTGCTGACAAGAGGATTAAGTCAATATTCCTATTGTTTTGCTGATTTGATTATGCAAGTACAAGAAGCCAGTTAAGGTGGCACACCCCTATAATCCCAGCTACTCAGGATGCTGAGGCAATTTAGTGAAACTTTGTCTCAAATAAGAAAAGGCTTAAAGATACACCTAGCATGTGTGAGACCCTGGGTTCAATCCCCACTCTTGTTAAAAAAAAAAAAAAAAGAAAAAATTTTAAGCAAAAAAAACCCCACTGAGAATCAAAGGGCTTTCAGATATTCCCAGATTAAAGTGTCTTTTAATACTTGTTTCTGAGATTATCCCATTAAGAAACAACTGCAGTGCTGCTCCTAGGACTTGCATTATACGTTGCGTGTTCTGTACTTTAATTCCTATGTTAAGTGGCCTTTTACAAATTCAAACAAAATTGTACATTAGTAAAAGCACTGCTATTTTTACACCTCACAGGTCCCCACTGACTTGTCAACTTATTTCTTTAGAAGCATGCATCAATGAAGAGGCTCCAATTGCAAAATACAGGTTCATGAAGCACACACCTGGCATCATTTTGATAAATCAGGGAATTAGCTACTTAAGAAAGCATAACATTTTCTAACTTTAAATATGAAAAAAAAAAAACAGGAACTGTTATAGGACCAGTAGGAATAATACAGGAAGCTTATATAATATTCTAAAGCAAACAAAATAGAGCATTGGTTCACAAAGCATTAAGCCTCACAAAAAGAGCTTTTCAAATTAAAAGAATATGGTTGGGGCTGGAGGTGTGGCTCAATGGTAGAGTGCTGTTCTATATTCTTAAAGCCTTGGGTTTGATTCCCTGTACCTCAAAAAAAAAGGTTTAATAAAAAAGTATTTTAGTTTAGAAAATGCACTCTGGTTAACCAACTAACTAAGCTGTAGCTACCCCTCTTTTAAAGAGTTACTAGATCCCTGAAGAAACCCAACTTAATAAAATGGAAAAAAAAAATCCACAACTAAATTACCTCACATCTATGCTAAATGCCCAATGAACCCAATCATCGGGCTTGAGTGTGAAACATAGTTTCATTAAAATCATTCCATAAAGTAGGATATTTCTACTTTAATATATATTCTCAAATATGTGAATCAGATTTACAAAGAAAGAAATACTGAAAGAAGAATTTAAAATGGATTCAATATGTGCTTAACCAGTTTTCAAATAATTCTACCTACAGGGTTATCATACAACTATTTTGGTGAGTACACACACATAGTATGAAATATCTTTCCTTGAACATTTTTACTATACATCATGTACATCTGGTTTAAAGCTGTACCAGTCAAGCATCTCTTACTTTGGGTCCAACCTACTTTGTATCAACATCATTTTTCAAAACTCTACATAAGAGTAAGGAAGGAGCATAAGGGCCATAAACAATAATTGTCTAAACTTCCAAAAGGGCCAAGAAAAAAGTCTATCTTCAGCAAAACAACAAAATGGGCTATATCTAGGAGGAGATCCAAGATGGCAGAATAGAGGAGTTACTGTTTCTGGCTGCTCTGTGAAATGAAACCAAGAAAGCAGTCAGGCAGTGTCTCCACAAGGTCTCATCTAGACAGAATACAACATCTCACAGCATGCGACAAGACCCCTATACAGCGGATTTTCGCAGAAACCACCAGTGCTGCGACCACCTGCTCTGCGACCACCCATGCAGAAATCAGAGCCTCTGTGTTCTAGTCACTCTGCTGCAATCTAGCCACAGCACAAGGCCATCCCAGCTCCCCCAACCACACCAGACACCCCGGTGCTAGAAGCAGACAACTCTTTGTCTTGGAAAACCTTTCTCGCCATTTTTTGGTGAGCGAGACTATCACTGCAGATCTCTGTCTGAACAGGTGATGTATTGTTGAAATTGGGATCTGATAACATTGTCCTTCCATACAAAGGAGAGATCTTGGAACCATACAAGAGCACTACAAATCTATAGAGTAAAAAACAATAACACACCAGTTCCACAGAGCTGGAAAGAAAGAAACGCAAGCAACATGAAAAAACAAGGGAAGAAAGTACCACAAACAAATCAAGACAACACATCATTAGAAGAATTGACAGCTACAGCAGAAAGAATGACAGAGAAAGAATTCAGGATATATATGATTAAAATGTTTTGGGATCTCAAAGAAGACATAAGAGAATAAATACAGGCAGTGAAAGGTCACTTCGACAATGAGCTACATAAACAAATCCAAGAAGAAAAAGATCACCTCAACAGGGAGATAGAGGTTATACAAAAACAAACAAACAAACATAAATCCTTGAAATGAAAGAAATAATAAACCAAATTAAAACCTCAAATGAGAGCATCAACAACAAAGTAGACCACTTAGAAGATAGGACATCAGACAATGAAGATAAAATATACCATCTTGAAAAGAACATAGACAACACATCAAAAATGCTAAGAAACCATAAGCAGAACATTCAAAAAATATGGGACAGCATAAAAAGACCAAATTTAAGTTATTGGGATAGAGGAAGGCATAGAGGTCCAAACCAAACAAATGAGCAATCTATCAAATGAAATAATATCAAAAACCTTTCCAGACATGAAGAATGAAACGGAAATCCAAATCCAAGAAGGCTACAGGATGCTGAATGTGCAAAATCACAACAGATCCACACCAAGACACATTATAATCAAAATGCCCAACATACAGAATGAGGAGAGAATTTTAAAAGCCACAAGAAAAAGGAATCAGATTACATACAGGGGTAAACCAATTAGGATAATGGCAGATTTTTCAACACGGATCCTGGAAGATAGAAGATCCTGGAACAACATATATCAAGCTCTGAAAGATAATGGGTGCCAACCAAGAATCTTGTATCCAGCAAAATTAAGCTTGAGATTGGAAGATGAAATAAAAACCTTCCATGTTAAACAAAAGTTAAAAGAATTTATAGCTAGCAAACCAGCACTACTAAACATCCTTGGCAAAATATTTCATGAAGAGGAAATGAAAAACAACAGTGAAAACCAGCAGAGGGAGGTAGTACACTAAAGGAAAAACTAATCAAAGAGGAAAACCAAGTCAAGTTAAATAACAAAAATAAACAAATATGGCTGGAAATACAAACCATGTCTCAATAGTGACCCTAAATGTTAATGGCTTAAACTCACCAATCAAAAGACATAGGCTAACAGATTGGATTAAAAAAGATCCAACAATATGCTGCCTACAGGAGACTCATCTGATGGAAAAGACATATAGACTGAAGGTGAAAGGCTGGGAAAAATCATACACTCAAATGAACTGTGGAAGCAAGCAGGGGTTTCCATGCTCACATCAAATAAAGTAGACTTCAAGCCAAAGTTAATCAAAAGGGATGAAGATGGACATTACATACTGCTCAAGGGAACCAAACACCAAAAAGACATAACAATCATAAATATATATGCCCTAAACAATGGAGCAGCTATGTTCATCAAACAAACTCTTCTCAAGTTCAAGTGTCAAACTGACCACAACACAATAATCGTGGGTGACTTTAACACACCTCTCTTATCACTGAATAGATCTTCCAAACAAAGGTTGAATAAAGAAACTATAGAGCTCAATAACACAATTAGTAACTTAGACTAAACTGACATACACAGAATATTTCAACCAGCGTCAAGAGGATACACTTTCTTCTCAGCAGCACATGGATCCTTCTCTAAAATAGACCATATATTATGCCACAAAACAACTCTTAGCAAGTACAACCATGCATTTTATCAGATCATAATGGAATGAAATTGAAAATCAATGACAAAATAAAAAATAAAAATTTCTGCATCACATGGAGACTGAATAATATGCTACTGAATGAACAATGGGTTACAGAAGACATCAAGGAGAAGATTAAAAAATTCTTACAGGTAAATGAGAACACAGACACAACATATCGAAATCTCTGGGAAACTATGAAAGCAGTAATAAGAGGAAAATTCATTGCATGGAGTTCATTCCTTAAAAGAAGAAAAAGTCAATAAATAAATGACCTCATACTACATCTCAAAGCCCTAGAAAAAGAAGAACAAATCAGCAGCAAAAGCAGTAGAAGGCAAGAAATAATTAAAATTAGAGCGGAAATCAATGAAATCGAAACAAAAGAAACAACTGAAAAAACTGACAAATCTAAATGTTGGTTCTTTGAAAAAATAAATAAAATTGAGAGTTCCTTACCCATGCTAACGAAGAGAGAGAGAGGGAAAAAAACTCAAAATACCAGCATACATGATAAAAAAGGCAATACCACAACAGACACTACAGAAATACAGAGGATAATTAGAAATTATTTGAAACCTTATACTCCAATAAAATAGAGGACATTGAAGGCATCAACACATTTCTTAAGACATATGATCTGCCCAGGTTGAGTCAGGAAGATATACACAACTTAAACAGACCAATATCAAGTGAGAAAATAGAAGAAGCCATCAAAAGATTACCAACCAAGAAAAGCCCAGGATGGGATGGATACACAGACCAGTTCTACAAGACCTTTAAAGAAGAACTAATACCAATACTCTTCAATTTATTTCAGGAAATAGAAAAAGAAGCAGCACTTCCAAACTCATTCTATGAGGCCAATATAATCCTGATTCCAAAGACACTTCAAAGAAAGAAAACTTCAGACCAATATCTCTAATGAACATAGATGCAAAATTTCTCAATAAAATTCTGGCAATTTGAATACAAAAACATATCAAAAAGATTGTGCACCATGATCAAGTGGGATTCATCCCAGGGATGCAAGGTTTGTTCAACATACGGAAATCAATAAAGGTAATTCATCACATCAACAGACTTAAGGATAAGAATCATATGATCATTACAATAGACACAAAAAAAGCATTTGACAAAATACAGCACCCCTTTATGTTCAAAACACTAGAAAAACTAGGGATAACAGGAACATATCTCAACATAGTAAAGGCTATCTACACTAAGCCTCAGGCCAACATCATTCTAAATGGAGAAAAATTGAAGGCATTCCCTCTAAAATAAGGAACAAGACAGGGATGCCCTCTTTCACCACTTCTAATCAACATAGTTCTTGAAACACTAGCCAGAGCAATTAGACGAAAGAAATTAAAGGGATATGTATAGGAAAAGAAGAACTTAAATTAGCTCTATTTGCTGACGATATGATTCTATACCTAGAAACCCCAAAAACTCCACCAGAAAACTTCTAGAACTAGTAAATGAATTTAGCAAAGTAGCAGGATATAAAATCAACACCCATAAATCAAAGGGCATTTCTGTATATCAGTGACAAATCCTCTGAGAAGGAAATGAGAAAAACTACCTCATTCACAATATCCTAAAAAAAAAAAAAAAAGATACTTGGGAATCAACAAACAAGGTGAAAGATCTACACGACGAAAACTAAAGAATCCTAAAGAGAGAAATCAAAGAAGACCTTAGAAGATGGAAAGATCTACCTTGCTCTTGAGTAGGCAGAATTAGTATTATCAAAATGACCATACTGGGCTGGGGATGTGGCTCAAGCGGTAGCGCGCTCGCCTGGCATGCGTGCGGCCCAGGTTCGATCCTCAGCACCACATACAAACAAAGATGTTGTGTCCGCTGAAAACTAAAAAATAAATATTAAAATTCTCTCAAAAAAAAAAAAATATTGGGCTTGACCTTGAGTGACAGACTATATTTAAAAAAAAAAAAAAATGACCATACTACCAAAAGCACTATACAAATTTAATGCAATTCCAATCAAAATCCCAATGGCATTCCTCATAGAAATGGAAAAAGCAATCATGAAATTCATCTGGAAAAATAAGAGACCCAGAATAGCTAAAGCAATCCTAAGCAGGAAGGGTGAAGCAGGTGGTATTGCTATACCAGACCTTAAACTATACTACAAAGCAATAGTAACAAAAACAGCATGGTATTGGCACCAAAACAGGCTGGTAGACCAATGGTACAGAATAGAGGACACAGAGACTAACCCAGAAAATTACAATTATATTAGACAAAGGTGCCAAAAACATGCACTGGAGAAAAGACAGCATCTTCAAGAAATAGTGCTGGGAAAACTGGACATCCATATGCAACAAAATGAAATTAAACCCCTATCTCTCACCAGGCATAAAACTTAACTCAAAATGGATCAAGGACCTAGGAATTAAACCAGAGACTCTGCTTCTAATAGAAGAAAAAGTAGGCCCTAATCTTCATTGTGTGGGATTAGGCCCCAACTTCCTTAAAAAGACTCCTATAGCGCAAGAATTAAAACCAAGAATCAATAAATGGGATGGAATCAAACTAAACAGTTTCTTCTCAGCAAAAAAAAAAAAAAAAACAATCTGTGAGGTGAACAGAGAGCCTACATCCTGGGAGCAAATTTTTACCCCTCACACATCAGATAGAGCACTAATCCCTAGGGTATAAAAAGAACTAAAAAGATAAATACCAAAAAAACCCCCAAATAACCCAATCAACAAATGGGCCAAGGACCTGAACAGACACTCCTCAGAAGAGAATATACAATCAATCAACAAATATATGAAAAAATGCTCATCATCTCCAGCAATCAGAGAAATCAAATCAAAACTACTCTAAGATATCATCTTACTCCAGACAGAATGGCAGCTATTATGAAGACAAACAACAATAAGTGTTGGTGAGGATATGGGGAAAAAGGTACACTCATACATTGCTGGTGGGACTGCAAATTGGTGCAGCCAATTTTGAAAGCAGTATGGAGATTCCTTGGAAATCTGGGAATGGAACCACCATGTGACCCAGCTAGTCCTCTCTTTGAACTATACCCAAAGGATTTAAAAACAGCATACTACAGGGCCACAGCCACATCAATGTTTATAACAGCACAATGCACAATAGCTAAACTGTGGAGCCAAACTAGATGCCCTTTAGTGGATGAATGGATAAAAAAAAATGTGGCATATATCACAATGGAATTTTATTCAGCATTAAAAAAGAACAAAATCATGGCATTTGCACGTAAATGTATGGCGTTGGAGAAGATAATGCTAAGTGAAGTGAGCCAATCCAAAAACCTCAAGTGCCGAATGTTTTCTCTGATATAAAGAGGTTGACTCATAGCGGGATAGGGAGGGAGAGCATGGGAGGAATAGATGAATTCTAGAGAGGTTGGGAAGGAAAGGGAGGTAGCAGGGGATTAGCACGGATGGTGGAATGTGATGGACATCATTATACAAAGTACATGCATGAAGACTTCAACTGGGTATCAACATACTTTATATACAGAGACACAAAAAATTGTGGTATATGTGTGTATTAAGAATTGTAATGCAAAAAAAGTACATGTATAAAGGCATAAATTGGAGTGAACATACTTTATATACAGATATGAAAAATTGTTGTATATGTGTAGTAAGAATTGTAATGGTTTCCACTGTTATCATGTATTTAAAAAAAATAAAAGATTTTTAAAAAATGGGCTATATATAATAAAATAAAAATTTTAAGAATAAAAAGAATATATTTAAAGAGACAGACATGGTAATGTACACCTTAGTTCCAGATAATCTGGAAGCTGAGGCAGGAGGATCCATTGAGCCCATGAATTTGAGACCAACCTAAGAAATACAGTGGGACACCATTTCAAAAACAAAAATAAGCAAGCAAACAAATAGCAATAACAAAAAACCCAAACAAATGCACTCAGGTACAAAATAGCACTTGAAGAAATGTGGTTTTTAGAAAACGTGGTTTACAAGTAGGATGTGTGACTAACGGCAGGCAATTTTGTCAACAAAGTGAAAATGAATTTCTAAAAATGGTATAACCTAAAATACCAAGTGTGATCAAAGACAGCAATAAGAGAAGTACATTTCAACTAAAGCAGGTTGGTATTCACACTGTGGTCTACACTAGCTAGACTACAAATACAGCATTTAATTTACAAGAGAAACCCAGAAGAGTAAAGAAATTTGGATAAAGGGACAAGTAATTCATTCAATATTTAGTTACTAAGCAATATTCTCAGAATATAACATAAAGATTGACAATATCTCAGGATCCCAAGTATTTATAATACAATGGTAATATCCTTCCTTCCTTTTTCCCCCACCAAAAAAAAAGAGAAGACCTGGGAAGGAAAGAGAAAAAAATTTAAATCTGAAGGTAAGTAGGATAGGAAAATAGAACATGAAACTCATAGTCAAAAAAACCTAACTTCAAATCCCACCTTGGCCTTGATTTCATATGCAAAATACATACGAAAATGATCACCGATTTTATTTTGTATATGATAATATCAAGTGAGATACAGATACAAAAGCATTCTTTAAATTGTAAATGTTTATGTACAAAGAGGATCAAATTTCTTTCTTGTGCATGATTCTTTGTAACTAAGGTTTTCACTAATAGGCAGTAGCCACAGTGGACAAATGCCAGCTCCATGAAAGCCAAGACTTTTCAAAGACAGAATGAATCATCCCCTAATATCTAAGGTGTTTATGTACAGGCTTAATAGCTTGTGAGCAAAAGTCCAGAAAAACATAACAAGTGGACATACCATGTCTAATTTGCTCATGTCCCCTCCAGGGAATAAACAAAAGAATGAGTATGTATAGCATAAAAATGTGTGCTAAATCAGTTTTTTCCTGTATGTATGATGCAATTGTATACTATAATTGTTTTGGGTCAATTTCTCCAAGTCCGAGTTTTCCCATCAAAAGTCTGTTATGAGAATTGAATAAAATAGTATAATAACCTAGCACAAAACAGCTTCATGGTCACTCAACTTTTCATTATTTGTAATTCATAGTGTAAGGTTGTCTCATTAAACAAAAAGGAAATACTGTTCACCATATTTTTTTTTTTTTATCCAGCATTGGGCTCACACACGCTAGGCAAGCACTCTGAGACTCTGAGTTATACCTCTAGCCCTACAATAATTTTTAAAGCAAATAACCACTATCATAATCAAAAGAATTCTGTTCAGAAAAAAACAAGTTCTATAATTTTACAGGAAAATAATGTGATTTCTTAAAAGAGAGAGAGAGAGAGAGAGAGAGAGATAAATAAGAAATACAGTGTTATTAGCAACTTAGTATTCATTCATTCAACAAATAGTTCTAACCACCCACCATGTGCTAATTATTTGTAATTAAAGGGTTTTTAATTGAAGGTTCTAGTTAGATATATTCTATAAAATTAAAAAAAAAACTGACCTGGATTCTGGCTATAAAAAGGTCCTCCATTCAGCTGATTCTGAAGGCTTGTTTGTGACGTTATGGAAGGAGGGCGTCTATAGGGCAAGGAGCCCCCTATTGTTGGGGGTGTATGGCGAGAAGCAGGTCTATTCATGCTGTAGAACTGAACAGGATGACCTGGAAAAGGGATAGAACATAAATCTATCATTAAAAGAAAATCTCAGATAATGAAATACTTTATGTATATTGCCTAAATCTTAATAAGATTATTAAAACAATAATACTTAGCTAATTGCTATCTGAAAATCGACAGATGGCAATTACTGCTCAGCTGTCATTGTATCAAAATGCAAAAAAAAAAGTAAATGAAAACATAATTTTGAAAAGCTACATGTAAGTAAATTACCAATTAACATTTGGATTTTATTAAATTAATTATCTGATGGGGTTTTCACAATCAACTAAATTTTGCAGCCTCTTCTATTGTTGAATGTGTCCACCAAAACTTATCTCCAAAGCAAGAGTATTAAAAGTTGGAATCTCTAAGACATAGTCACGAGGGCTTTGCCCTCATGAGTGGATAATGTATTTATCATAGGAATGGGTTAGTTACAGTGGGAGTGGGTTTGTTATCAGGTGAGTAGGTAGGTTCCTGATAAAAGAAGGAGTTTGGCCCTATTCGCTCTCTCCTTTTCTCTCATACACTCACATTCTGATCATGTATTTGTTAACTTCCACCACATTATGACACAGCAAGAAGGCCCTCAGCATACATAGCCCCTAGATATAGGCCCTCTTAGCCCCAGAACTATGAACCAAATAACCTCTATTGTTTATAAATTACCCAGTCTGTGTTACTCAGTTAAAGCAGGAAAAAAAAAAAATGGACTAAGACAGCCCTCTTCCTCCAAAAACACAGCAGTCACTAAGGACTGGAAATCAAACTCAACAAGATTAAGAATGACATTGGGAAAGCAAAAGAAAAAATGTTTCATACAGTTTTTCCAAAATAATAAATGATGAAAATAATAAAAAAACTAAGGTAGAAAAGAAATTTGTTTCAAGGAAAACAGTATTTCAGCAAAAAGTCTGATGACATAATTCCAAACCAAACACATCTTTATTCAATCAAAAATATCCATCTCTAAATATCTATTTTATTTAGAGTTAATGAAATCTACAACTATGTAAAAAGCTAAGATACAAAAAGTGAGTCAAAATATCTTATTTGCTGATGCCAGCTGGAGACTCCCTTCCCTAATCCATCCAATTTCCTAATACAATTCAGTTCCTAAATTTTACCTTGACTTTATCCCCCCCCCCCCCCACTTAGCTGTCAGTCAGCTGAGGATCTTCTATTACAGGCACCACTAAAGCTCTCATGAGAGAACACTCTAGCAGGCAACAGGGCAAGTGAGTGAGAAAGAGGATGTGGGAAGAGAAGTAAAAGAAGAGGAGAGGACAGAGAGCCATGCAAAGTAAAATAGTTTATATAACTAAAACTGCTCTTCAACTTTAGGAGTCTTGTTAAGGGAGTTAGTTCCTAAGTTGATGTGGTGAAGATCTGGGCCTACTTTTTGGCATTTGTTTTTTGGGGTTTGGCTAGCTTCACTTGGCATGGTCTTCTCTAGTGCCGTCCATTTCCCTGCAAATTCTATGATTTTGTCATTTTTTGATGCAGAGTAATGCTCCATTGTGTATAAATGCCGCATTTTTTTTATCCATTCGTCTATTGAAGGGCATCTAGGTTGGTTCCACAGTCTTGCTATTGTGAATTAAACAGGGATGAGAGGTGGGAGGGAAAGGGAGAGAGAAGGGAAATTGCATGGAAATGGAAGGAGACCCTCAGGGTTATACAAAAGTACATACAAGAGGAAGTGAGGGGAAAGGGAAAAATAATACAAGGGGGAGAAATGAAGGACAGTAGAGGGGGTAGAGAGAGAAGAGGGGAGGGGAGGGGAGGGGAGGGGGGATAGTAGAGGATAGGAAAGGCAGCAGAATACAACAGACACTAGTATGGCAATATGTAAATCAATGGATGTGTAACTGATGTGATTCTGCAATCTGTATATGGCGTAAAAATGGGAGTTCATAACCCACTTGAATCAAAGTGTGAAATATGATATATCAAGAACTATGTAATGTTTTGAACAACCAACAACAAAAAATAAAAAAATTGCAAAATACTAAGAAGAAAATAAAATATCATGTTGGAAACTAAAAAAAAAAAATGATTGAGTTATAACCTTAACCTAATCTGTGAATTTCCTATCCATTTATCCATCAATGAACTCTTGGGTTTCCTTATCTTTGCTATGAATTATGCTTCAGTGAACATGGGAACACAGATATCTCTATGAAGTATCAATTTTATTATTCTTGATTATATATGCAAATAAAGGATTGTTGGATTAAAAAAAAAGAATCAATAAATGAGATAGAGTCAAACCAAAAGCTTTACAGCAAAGGAATCAATAACATGAAAAAAGATTTTCTCCCTACAGAATAGGAGAAAATCTTTACCACATGGACATGTACCTCAGACAGACCACTAATTTCCAAGATATATAAAGAACTCAAAAAACTTAACACTAAAGAAAAAATAACCTAATCAATAAATGGGCTAAGGAACAGAACAGACACTTCATAGAAGAAGAAGTACAATCAATCAACAAATATGTGAAAAAATGTTCAACACCTCTAGCAATTAGTGAAATGCAAATCAAAACTACACTGAGATTCTATCCCACTCTAGTCAGAATGGCAATTATCAAGGATACAAGCAACAAAAAATGTTGGTGAGAATGGATAAAAATGTACACTCATACATTGCTAGTGGGACTGCAAATTGATGTAACCACTCTGGAAAGCAGCATGGAGATTCCCCAGAAAACTTGGAATGGAACCACCATATGACTCAGTTAACCCACTCCTCAGTTTATAACCAAAGGACTTAAAATCAGCATATTGCAGTGATACAGCCATATCAGTGTTTATAGCAGCTCAATTCACGATAGTTAAACTATAGAACCAACCTAACGTGCCCTTCAACAGATGCATGGATAAGGAAAATATTACTCAGCCTTAAAGAAGAATGAAATTATGCCATTTGCCAGTAAGTGGATGTAACTAGAGAATAGCATGCTAAGCAAAATAAGCCAACCCCAAAGGACAAAAGGCTGAATGTTTTCTCTGATATTTGGAAGTTAATTCACAATAATGAAAGGGGACTAGGGAAGAATAGAGGTACTTTGGGTTATACAGAGTGGCAAGAAGGGAGGGGAGGGGGTAAGGGGATAGGAAGAATAATAGAATGAATCAGACATTTTGACCCTCTGAACATATATGATTACATGACTGATATAATTCTATATCATGTACAACCAGAAGAATGAGTTATACTCCATTTATGTATTATGTGTCAAAATGCATTCTACTGTCATGTATAAATAATCAGAACAAATAAAAAACACTAATAAAAAAGAAAATAAAAAAACTGCTCTTCAGGAGTTCATAAACTTATAAAACCTGGATTCAAATGGAGTCACATATAAGCACTCAAGATTTACTATAGCATTTACTCTTCTTAGATATACATTAAAACCTACAACTTGGAGCTGGGGTTACAGCTCAGTGGTAGAGCACTTGCTTTGCATGCATGAGGAACTGGGTTCAATTGTCAGCACCACATAAAAAATAAATAAATAAAGATATTGTGTCCATCTACAACAACAACAAAAAAATCTACAACTCAATTCTGTTGTATAAAATTAAGCACTCAAGCTTAAACATAATCCAATATGAATTGAGAAATTTTTAACTAAAATAAAAGGTAAATATGCAAACTAAGAAACTATTATTTCAAAGGCACACTTAGTCATTTGAACCACTACACACAAAAACATTTGTAGCATTTTAGTAATAATACCAAAATAATACAAACCTAGGATGATGAATAACATCATTATGAATTGTATAGTTAGATTCAGTCTAAAAGTTCATGTTGTAAACCTGCAGTGACACTGTCCATACTATTAATGGGAGATTTACCTTGTTTGGGGTTAAGACAAAAATTAAAAAAAAAAAAAAAACTATAGCTAATTATTAGAAGACCTATAAAACCTCAAATTAAAAACTTCCTAGAACACAAAATCTTTGTGTGTGTGTGTGTGTGTGTCTGTGTGTGTGTGTGTGTGTGTATGTGTGTCTGAGACAGAGAGAGAGAAAAATAGATATTGGGCATTGAACCCATTGGGCACTCTACCACTGAGCTATACCTCCATCCCTTTTTGTTTTTTTTATTTGAGATGGGATCTTGCTAAGTTGCCCAGGCTGGCCTCCAACTTGCAATTTTCCTGCCCTTAGCCTCCCAAATCACTGGGATTACAGGCATGTGCCACCATGTCTGCCAAAAACAACATCTTTATGACCTTGGGTAAAAAGGTAAAAAGTTTTCATAGAAGCACAAATCCATAGAAGAGAAATAATGACAGACCAGATTTAATAAAAATGAAGACCTCTTCTTATTTGGAAGATACCATTAAGAATATGAAATAGGGCTGGGGTTGTGGCTCAGTGACAGAGTGCTTGCCTAGCATGAGTGAGGCACTGGATTCAATTTTCAGCACCACATACAAATAAATAAAGGTCCATCAACTACTTAAAAAAAAAAAAAAAAGAATATGAAATAACAAATCACCAAATGGAAGAAAATATTTGCAACTCACATAATTGATAAAGGATTCAAAATATAAAAGAACTCTACCCAAAAAGGGGGGGACATTAAAAAGGTGGGGAGAGGAACAAAACATTTGAATTGACACTTTACTAAAGAAGATATAGAGGACGAACAAGCACATGAAAAGATGCTCAAGATCATTATTCATTAGGGAAAGGGGAATCAAAACCACATGGAAAATCACTGCACACTTATTCAAATAGCTAAAAAAAAAAAATGTTTAAATGACAGTACCAAGCGCTGAAAGGATGCAACTGAAAATCACATCACTACTACTAGGACACCAAATTTTATAGTCACTCTGGAAAACAATTTGGCAGGTTCTTAAGTTGAACATTAACTCACAATGCAACTTAGCAATCCTACTACCTATTTACTTAAATGAAATAAAACCTATGTTTACTTATAAACACTGAAAATGGAAAATAATCCAAATGTCCTTCAACCAGGAAAGGGACAAACTGCAGTATAGTCATACAAAAGAACACTACTCAGTAATAAAAAGGAACAAATACCTAAACATGCAACAATTGAACAAATCTTCCAAATGTGTCTGGCTAAAACACCAGACTGAAAAGGATACCTAAAGTTAAAACTTTAGGGATAAAAGAACAGATATGGGGTTACCAAAAGCTAGGGAAAGGACTGACAGTTTTGGGATGATAGATTATGGGATCTTGGTTATGGTGGTAGTTACACACTGTATGTGTTTGCCAAAACTCAGACATATACAATATAATAGGCAAATTTTACTTTATGTAAGTTATACATTAATAAAAAGAAAAAAGTACTTGATGACTCAAAGATATTGTAAAAAAAGACTATATTGATGTAAATTATTAAGATATTTATATTGCTTTTTGTTCTTTAAAAAACATAGTTAATTTATTCAATCACATAACAAAAGTTTATTTATTGAACCCTATGAGCCAGGTACTTGCTTCTAAATTATCATTTCATTACTAAAATGTTGACGCATGGGGTGTTCTATCCTTTCCAAGTCTGCAACCAGTTTCAAAATGCATTCTTTACTTATACAGGGGCACAAGAAGATTCCTATGCTTAATAAGCAATCTGGTCTAACCAAGTTGTATGTAGAACAACAACAAAAAAGCCTGTGTTTACATTTAACCACTATAGAAAGCTTTCCGTTATAAGTGCTATTATGGAAACTATCCCAAAAGACGACCATCCAAAATCAAATTTAGCTAAAAGTATCTTTTTTAAAACATGTAAATATCTGCTTATGGAGGCATAACTGAATAGTTTTTCTGTGAAATTACTTCATTGGCAAGCAAAATACTATGATGATATGTCCAAACACGCATTTTATAAGAGATAAAACCTGTTTACTAACCGGCATCACATTAACTGCTCAAATGTATTTTGTAGCTATTGGGATTTTACCTGGTGCCCCATCAAAACAGATTTTAGGTTGCATTATGAAAACACTAAAATATCAGTCAACTTAAACCTGACACCTTTTAAAAGTCCATTGCCCTATGAATTCCCATGGCTGCTAAAACAAGCAACAGATTGGTATAAAAGACATACAGAGGTTTTCAATTTGTTACATAAAATATTTCCAATGAAAGACATCTGGAATTATTGTCACAGACTTCTTGTTAACTGCACCACTTGTAACTGCATGGTGTTCTCATTTCTTGTGCTCTTGTTTGAGAAAATTTCAGGCAAGATGTGAAACTTAGTGTAACAAAGTTTAGTAGAAGGGAAAAGAGAAGGGGGCAAAAAGGCCTTCTCAAGGGAGAGAGTGGAGTCCTCTCAGAGAGGAAAGTGATGATGACATGCCCCCTTTGTTTTTAATTCTCCCATTTTCCTGAGTCCTGGAATCTCTGGTCTACATAAAGGTTAGAAAAGTACCCACCCTCCTCCTTCAGAGTATCTTAAGTTCTTAGTTGCAGGGAGGAGGAGTCTTAAATTCCTCAAGCCTGAGAGATTAGTCAGGCACTGAGAGTTTACAGGTTGTTTGAGGAGGAATGTAACATAATCCTATTGTTTAAGGGCTGGAATGGTATTAAAAGGCATGTAGGTGGAAGCCAGTATAGTATCCCCTAACTTCATGTTCCTAGGCTCAAGCCTCTCTCTATCTCACTTATTTATTTGTTTGTTTGTTTTGGTGCTAAAGATTGAACCCAGGGGCACTTTACTACTGAGCCACATCCCCAGCACTTTTTGTTTTTTTGAGACAGGGTCTCACTAAATTGCTTATTAGGGCCTCACTAAATTGCTGAGACTGGCCTCTAATTTATAATCCTCCTGCCTCAGCCTCCTGAGTTGCTAGGATTACAGGTATACGCTACTGTGCCTAGCCTCATAACAATATTTCTAACAACAACCTCTCAAAACTGTATAGAAGGTAGCACCACACTAAATTCATAAATCTTTAACAGAATGAAATTTAAGGTATTAAAAATGTGTACTTTTGCTACCCTATAAGAAAAACATATGACACTTTATCAGGATTTTCTCAAGAAATTCTAATTCTTGGTTACATGACACTTTCTATTAGAATTCATCTTTTTTTTTTTATGGTGAGGGAGGCACTGGGGATTGAACCCAAGGGCGCTTTACCACTGAGCTAAGTCCCCAGGCTTTTTTTTTTTTTTGAAGCCAGGGTCTTACTAAGTTACTGAAGTTGGCCTTAAACTTGCAATCCTCCTTCCTTAGCCCCCTGAGTCACTGGGATCATAGGTCTTTGTATTTTTTTTTTTAATATAAGTAGTACAAACAAACAATAACAAAATCATGAAGCTGGAGATCCAAGTAAGAGAATAGCCAAATGACTGGATCTATCTGCAAAGAAATAAGCTAATACTCACCTGTAGGGGGATTAGAAGAAACAACTGGGGGAGTTGGAGAAGTGAAGCCATCAGCAAGGGTCTGGGCACCCCCAGCAGCAGCCTCTGGGGCAATGGAGGAGGGAACAGTAGCAGGAACAAGAGGGGCAGGAGCAGATGCAGAAGTAGCAGGAAGGGGAGGAGTGCCAGAGGAGCCAGCAGGGGCTGAGGGGAAAGAGGAGTAAGAGGCAGTATTAATGAGGCAGTCACATTCAGCGGGATTAGAAAAGGCATTAGAGTATCTAACATTAGATATTCAGTGCTTTAACATTAACCAAAAGAATAGGGAGATGGAAAAAAAGAAGACGACTGAGGCTTCTGTTAAAGGTTATTAGGTATGCAGAAAATAATTCAAGATGCTCAGGATAACGTACAAAATTTTTAATTCATTAAAAACAAACTTTCCTTTTTATTCAAAAACCACAATCTGGAAGAAAAGAGCTCCCCACACATTGTTAATTTTAGTATAAAATACCATAAATAGGAAAAAAAAAACCTAAAGAACAGTATTCCATTTGAATAATATAAATCAGAAAAAAAGACATATACTCATATACTCAAGGTAAAATTATGTTAAAAAAAGAACTTAAACAAGTCTTTTTCATGATTTTTTTAAAATATTTATTTTTAGTTGTAGTTGAACACAATACCTTTATTTTATTTATTTATTTTTATATGGTGCTGAGGATGGAACCTAGGGCCCTGCACATGCTAGGCGAATGCTCTACCGCTGAGCCACAACCCTAGTCCTTCATGATTTTTTTATTTTATTATCTAAAGACTATAGAGGTTTAGCGCAGAGATGAAATGCTTGCCTATGTGGTGCAAGGATCTGAATTTGAACCTGAGTTATGAAAAACAAAAACAAAACAAACCAGGTCTTATGTACTCGTTATAACTAAACTAAATATTTAATAATCTATCCTGATGTCTTTTGAGTCATGCTTTTAACTTTGTATATCCTCAGATCAAATAAGCACATTTTTTCATTTCAGAGAAAAAAGGATAGCATTTCAGAGACTTTTAAATTCCAATAATCCACTAAATTTAACAGTCGAAACTACTTTCCTATTCTGCCATCCTTTATCACCAGTATGACTCTCATGCCAAGGCCCCCTGTGTCCAAAGATAAACACTGTCATAAACTAGCTGGAATTAAACATTAACTCATACCAAAGTAGCACCTGAAGCATCAAAGTACCAACTGAGCCACAGCACCAAAGGGTTAAAATCAAATAACAGAAAAGTACACAAGGCTGGGGCTGGGGCTCAGAGGTAGAGCACTTATCTCATTTGTATGGGGCCCTGGATTCAATCCTCAGCACCACATAAATAAAATAAAGGTATTATGTCCACCTACAACTAAAATAAAATATTTTTTAAAATAATAGAAAAATACAAAAAGAGCAAAAATTGTACAAATAATTTGGTTAAAAATAACAAATACATAAAGACTTGTCAAAATTCATGAAGTTTTAAGAGAAGAAAAAATCCTGATTAAGAAGAAAGTTTACTATAATTACATTAAAAATTGAAGTAAAATTCACAAAAGAAAAGCAATGATTACTGTTTTACCTGGAAACACACTGGGAGGAGATGGAGTAGGAACAGCAATAGGAACCCCCACACTCCCACTTCCACTGTTCTCCCGGCTGCTGCTCCGACTACTTGGGTGGCTTCCTCCACTACTCCCACTGCTGCTAAAGAAATAAAAGCCACCAAAATATGAGTATTTATACAGTAATATATCATTAGCATTTCCCAAAAATTGCTGAAATGAAAATAGCTATAAGAAAGACAATTCAAAAACCTTCCCCTTCAAGTATGAATTTCTTAATAAAGTTGGGGAAGAGCTGAGTTCAGTTAGCTTGTTTTGATAACTTTTAATAAGCTGTATTAAAGAAACTGAAAAAGACAAAAATTCTCCATAAATGTTGGAGCTCAACAAATCAAAATAACAAATATTACCTTCTTATATTCCAGTTTAATGCCCATCTGAAGAAACTTCTTTTACAATAAAAACATTTTTCTGAACAAATTATCTTATTTCAATTTGTAACGATATCTTGATATACTATCCCATACTAGTGTTTTGTCGTGTGTAGTTTTTCATCTGTAAAGTTCCACCAAAAAACAACTTGAAATTTTCCGCATCTGGTCCATAATTTCTTTTTTTTCCAGTTCAACTGAACTATTATCTTTGTAGAGGAGTTTGCACTTTGAAATGTCTGTTCCTTTTCTACTTCCTGGCTTCTCAAAGTTACATCAGAACATGAGGAGAGAGAGGTGGAATCAGATGAGGTTTGGGAGAGTAGAGTGAGGAAAAGAACTTAGAACTTAGCACTTGGAAAATGAGAGAGATTTAACTGAAGTTATCTGAACAGAATATGGTACTATGACCATCACATTTTGTGCTGAGGTAGAGAAAATACCTGTAAGTTCGATTTCTTTGATTCACAGAAGCTGTCCTCACAGGGCTCTGCTGCGAGGGAGCCATATTACGGGTTGGGCTAGGTACGTAATCATTTGGTACCACTGGAGGACGCACTGGCTCCAGTGTGCGATAAGGGGAGTGCCGCCTACAAAAAGAAGAGCGTATGTATTGTGTGATTAAGCAAGTTTCGGCACAATAAATTCCAAGAGCTGCCAATAGTGAAGTACAATTTACAATCAGAAATAGGAAATGTGTTTTAACCCAGCTACCAATTTTAGTCTTTCCTAAAGTATCACTTCTCCAACATTAGGGTTTTGGTAAGTATGCACTATTATTTTTCAGTTTCCAACCTCATTTCCCTGTGCTAATCCAATTCTGTTCCTTTATTTTCAGAGATCCCAAGAGTTTTCCACCACTGAAGCCAATGATTCCTACTCTACTCTTTTCTTAGAAAAAGTGTGAATTATTTTAGTATCATGTCAAAGTATCCCATTGCACTGCATGAAGCACTATCTTCCTCTCCCCTCTCTCCCTAAACCAAAAATGTTCAAAGACAGACACAAGAAATCCAGATTTTGGAATCACAAGCCCCACTCTGATGATAAATACCAGTCCCAACAATTCACTTCCCTTTCTCTGTTAATCTCATCTGCCATTCTCACAGCCTTACTTTCTCCCTCAACTTTCACCTTAGTTTCTCTCCAACTTCTCAAAATTCAACATTTACAAGGGCAAGAAAAAAATTTTAATAGACCACCTTAAATCCTTCTACATTATTTACTTTTAACCATAAAACACAAACCAGACTGATATTATTAACACACATTTCCCTCTTTTTCACAATTTTCCCTTTTAGAGAAGAAGATGAGAAGAAAATAAAATAGGAAGTAAAATTCACAGTGCAACATTAGTGATTATTAAATTAATTCTCTATTTGAAGTTTTTGAATTCTTCATGACAATGACAAATATGAAAATGATATCTTATAGATGAGATTCTGGTCTTTAAAAGAACAAACCTTGGAACATCAATATTTAAAAATTAAAAAGCTTTCTTCTCCTGAAATGATACTGTTCAAATGACTTATATATTTTTCAATAATTGACTTCCCAAAAGGCTCCCAGAGTTCCTCTAAGTATTGCTCCCCTGGACAACTCAAGTTTATGGATCAATGATTTTGAATGAGATCATTTTGTAATAAATGACCTTGTGACTCTAATACCCTCAAAGTCTCCCTGCATAAATACACATATTAATAATTAAAAATAGATAAGGTGCTGGATAGGAGAGTAGCTCAAAGGGGAAAAAGGAATGTCAAGACTCTAGATTTAAAATACTTTAGAGCCAGGCATTGTGACTCATGCCTGTAATCCCAGCTTCTCCAGAGGTTGAGATGGGAGAATCTCCAGTTCAAGACCAGTCTCAGCAACTTAGCAAGACCCCGTCTCAAAATAAAATAAAAAGGGCTGGGAATGTAGTTTAGTAGGTTCAAGCCTCAGTACCAATAAATAAATAAATATATACATACATACACATATACTAAAAAGTAGTTCAGGTATCTCTGAAATTATAATGTAAATACAAAAATGAAACAGGAAATTTATTAATTTTTAAGAATCTAATTTTTAGATAGTGTTTCCCAAATGATTTAAAAAAAAAAAAAAAGAAATATTCTATTTCATCCAGGGAGAAAACCCTTTGCTAACTGAGAACACAGTGAGGAAAATGACATAAACAAAGTCAAAAAAATAATAATTAAAAAAAAAAAACAAGGGGAGAAGAACAAAATATGATGACAAAGGCAAAGACTGTGAAAAAAAAAAATTAGGCTGTGACCATCAACTGACCGAGAGATGCTCATCAACTCTGGTCTCCAAGATCTTGCAGAACTATTGCTAATATCCAAGGAAAATAAATACTGGTATATGAATAAATCATCAAACTTTCAGAGCAAACTAAAATTTTATTTTACTAGAGATTACACAGGCTATCTTGCTAATAATCTTGATTTAAAACTTAATAATATCCATTAGATGCTTTACATAACAGAAATGTAAACATTCTCCAGAAAAATAAATAGTTCCTCCATATTGTTCTACTCTTACCACTGCACCAATACCCTACAACATCATCTTAATTCTACCCTGAAGTTTAAATGTTACTTGATCTACTAGACTCTTTTCTCTCTGTTGTAAGCATAAAACCATTCTACTCCTGGTTGGTAATCATGTTTATTCTGTCTTCTCCTACTCTCATTCTGTTTCCAACAATATTCTCCTTTATATCCCAATTCATTGTTGTCCCATCCTGATCCACAGTGGTTGGTTTTGTTTTGGGTTTATTTGTTTTATTTTGTTTCAGGGGAAGAGGGTTCCTGTATATGTGTATGTGTATGTGTGTTTGTATGTGTGTGTGTGTGTGTGTGTGTACATACACTGGGATTTTTGCTATTTACTTTTATTTATTTTTTTGGTGAGGGGGCCAAAAACAAGATTGCCAATTTAAAGCTTTTAGTATATATCACAAAGCCAATGGTTGTCAAAGCATTTTGTCTTTGTATTATATATTTTAAAAAATCCAATTTGTGGTATAGTGACCCTGAAAAGATAACAGAAGATAAATATTACCCCCTTTTACAGATGAAAAAACTGAATTGTTGAGAGACTGAATATAAAGGACCACAGGGCAAGCAGCAAGCCAGAACTTTAGCCAACTGTCTTCTGGGCTATATTTTATGCCCACCTGATCATAAATCTCAATCATGATAACTAAGCTTGTATTATGATGTTACAGAAGAAAAAAGGCAAGCTTTTCCATTAATTGACCATTTTGCCAAAAGTTAAATCCAGAGCCCAATTCTATAGCTCTAAATCAAAACTCAACAGTATCATAACAAGGTATATTGAATTTTATAATCTATACAGCCTTCTTGGGAAGGATAATCCAATACAACTATAATACAAAAGGACTGCAAAATATTTCTGGAAAAACAAAAAGTATAATGATTAAGATGGCAATTTACAGGAGCTGGGCTATAGCTCAGTGGTAGAGTGCTTGCCCAGCATTTGAAGCCCTGGGTTTGATCCCCAGCACTATTTAAAAAAAAAAAAAATCTCAATTTAAAATTCATTAGAAAAATAATTTCTAACCAAATATCTTTAATGTATAAAGATGTGCTTCCCAGAAAAAGGGAAAAATTACAAACCCAAGAAATAATCCTGGGGAAAAATCTTTTTTTGTAAATATTTTTTTAAAAAATCATTTTTAACACAACACTGCATGAAATTATTTTCTATTATACTTAGTTATATACTCACCCAAGTGTCCCTTTCCCTGACATAGGGGGACTGGGGGGTTTCTGAGTTGGAGGTGTTGTACGTGGCAGCCCACCCATCTTCATATTCTGGGTACTCACCTAAAAAATTTCGAGGAAAACTCAACTTAACTTGCATGCAGTGAAATAAAGTACTGGGGGGAAATAATGCTATGCTATTTAACAAAGGAAGGGAAGGTTTAAATACAGGAAAAAAATTAGAGGCCATGCATTTCATATGCAATTTCTAATCTACTATTATTCTACAGTTGTACTCAAAGGACTCTTCCTAACATGATTTTCAAATGATTATAAACTTGTATGCAAAGAATTTATTTGCCATTAGGCCATCACACCAACAGATCACTGGTTAGATTATATGATGTTACATTCAACTGAAGAAACTGCTAACTATTAAATTTTTACTTTTAATAAAAAATAACAATCAGAAACAATAAATTCTTCAAGTAATTCCTTATTTTTTAGTTAGCTTCCTTTAGACAGTAACTATATAAAACAAAACGTTTCCCAACTAAAAATACCCAACTATGCATATGATCCACTGTAATTAGAGGATATAAAATAAATTGTATGATATATAGAAAGAAAACTTTAGTTTTTTAAAGTTGCAGATCACCCTCACAATTCGAATTTCTTTAATGTTCTATTATGAGGAAATGACCTACCTGACAACTGCTAGAAATTAAGGCATATTCCCAAACATCTGAACCAGAAAGTTAGGACAGAGGTATTTCATTCAACTATGAGTAGCACAAAGGGCCACTGGTAGTATCCTGCTTCCAATGGGAATTTGGCCACTCAGGCCCAAACTAAAGGTTAATTCAGGCATAAGAAGGTGTGATATAGTCCTTTATCAGAGTTGGACCATGACTCTACTTACTATTCTATTCTCAATTGAACATAAAAGTATAGAAAACATGGATAATCTGGGAAAAACGAATGTCACCAAAGGAAAAAGAGAAATTTCTAGCAATCTGAATATCTTACAAAGAACTAACAGAAGTTATTCACAAATTCAATTCAAATGCAATCTCAAGTTGTTTGAGACTACCAATAGGTTAAGTTAATGCCCACAATGGGCACCTGACCCTATTTTAATCCTCTAATATTATAAACTGCTGGCTTTAAAACACACTTCAAAAAAAAAAAACATTTTAACTTTCTAATAAAAATATATTTTGAGTATTCAAATTGCATTTGTAAAATGAAGCTGTAAGATATTATATCAATGAAGTCAGAATACATTTATAATTTCAATTTTAAAATGTAAATTTTAAAAAAACAAATCATAATTGCATACTGATGTATCAAGGCTGTCAAAATCAACTCTGGCCTGGGTGATATTTTTTAGTTCTAAAATACTACTTTGTTATCTGAGTAGGCAAGAAATAACATATCAAGAAACAAATTCTTCAAATGAATAGCCCAGTGAACAAGTTGTGTGTGATGTTAAAACAATCTTTAATGACAAATGATACCTTGAAATATCAATATTATTAAAGTGAAGCATTTATCTGTAATCCTTTTGTTGCCGATTTTAAACCATAAATACAAAACAATTATCAAGTAGGAATAAAAATTAACTTATCCTTTCTCTCCCCCTCATTAAAAAGCAGAGGGCATACTAATTATATCTTACAATGAAAATGCTAAAAGGTTTTTTTTTTAATCAATCTACATTTGAGGAAAATTTTAGGAATAATCTCACAAATAACCAATATAGCTTTTAAAACTGTAGATCTTCATTCAATGATACCACAAGATTTTAAAGAGTAGTAACCAAAGTCCTTTAAGCTCAACCTTAAACAACATAAAACCCAAAGTTATAAGTGATGAGGGAGAAGTGAACCAAGCACTAAACTATAAATCAATATGCTAGAAACAGGAAGGAAAAGGAGCAAGAATAGAAAAGGAGTAAAAAAAAAAAAAAAAAAGAATTTTATTCTATACATGGGATAGCAAAAATACTTGAAAATAACTTTCCTATTTGATTTGTTTTAGGATTTGGTATATGAGTGTTTTTGTTTAAAATTGCAGTATCTTTAGAACCTGCTCCAAAAATAGATGCAAATTAACAATCCATAAATTAAAGTCTGGTGGACATCTAAACAAACAAAACTCAATATATTTTATAATCCATAGAATCCTCAAATGATTGTACTTGATTGATTAATGGGTTAGATGAGTAACTTAAATCACTTAAGGAACCAAAAAGATGCTGAGTAAAATCTAGTCTAATTTTATACTTCATTGATACTGTATTATTTTTCAAACAAGCTGAAAGAGTTTGCAATATTTTCCAAAAATCATTTTCTTTGTGAAAAATATTTCTGTGCTAATTTAAACAATAATTACACCACACGGAATATAAACACTGCCACCTACATTAAAGAAATAGAACAAAAATAAATGCCAAAAGAAGCCAGGCACAGTGGCACATACCAGTAATCCCAGTGGCTTGGGAGGCTGAGGCAGGAGGATCGCAAGTTCAAGGACAGCCTCAGCAACTTAGCAAGGCCCTAAGCAACCCAGCGAGACCCTGTCTCTAAATAAAATACAAAAACAAGGGCTGGGAATGTGGCTCAGTGTTTAAGTACCCTTGAGTTCAATCCCCTGTACCATAAATAAATAAATGATAGATAGATAGATAAATGCCAAACAAAACAATTTCTGTGTAAAAGGAGAACACGTGTTATAATTAAGCAAAACACTTGACTACATTGCGTGTTGATAGAGGTGAACTTCAACATTTGTATGTGTATGTACATATGCTTACACCAACAACTCTGAACAAAGACAAAGCAAGACTAGAGCTGCTTCATAATGGTAATTAGTCTTGAAATATTTTTTTTAATGAAATATTTTTTAAAAATATTTTTTAAAAGGCCAAGTATGGTGATGCAAACCTGTAAACCCATCTACTTGGGAGGCTGAGGTGGGAGAATCACCTGAGCCAAGGAGTTTGAGTCTAGCCTGGACAATATAGCAAGACCCCAGAAGGGCATCCAGGATGAGGGGATATAGCAAAATTATCATCTGGCACATAAATGTCCAGTTAATGGTCCTGAATCAGGAACAGTAGTGTTCGTTATACTTTTCAAAGTTTTATTTATGAATTGGAATGAATCTTTATACTGGCTGACAACAATAATTGTATTATGTATTCCAAATATTGTATTATTTATTCCAAAAAGCAAAAAATCCCTGTGACATAAGTGAAGAAAGTATTAGGCACAAGGAGGAACAGCAGGAAAAGCTTCTTCTTCTTCCCCGCCCCCCTTACTGGAGAGACACCTTCAAAACTGAAGAAATATTTCATTTAGGTCATGAAGATTAATGCTTGGCCATTCCTCAATACCTTCCTCTAGGCTTATGACAAAGGAATGCAAATGATATTGAAGGTATGAGTTCCTCTATTACCAAAAATCAGGTCTCATAAGGTTTGGAGATCTCTACACATCAGGTCAATTATTATACCTTAATATTTCTACAGTACTCCCAGCTTTCCTGCTATATTCTTCTGGTGCATTCAATACCTCCTGAATGTTGATATATCATGGTTATGTAATACATAACAATGTTTCACTCAATAACTGACTGCCCTCAGTTGGTGTAAGTATACTCCATGATGTTCACTCAATGACAAAATTACCTAATGGCATATATATATCCCTATTATTAAGTAATGTATGGCCATATAATTTTGATTTAAAATGGCAGGGTTTTCTAGCATTCTCTGAACTTCAGGATTACTTCTAAAGCATTATTTCTAAAGCTCGTCAGCCAATTATCTCTACTTCACAGAAGTCATCACCTCCTACTGACAGATGATCTACTGCAATAGGTCAGAAGTAGATGTATTCTAAAATAATATGTGATATATCCCTCATTTTATCAATCACCTACCAGACTATTATGTATAAGAATACAGGCCTATAGATACAGGAGAGAGTCTGGGGAATACAATGGTCTATAAAAGTAATAAATATTACTAATATATTTAAAACAAAAAGAAATGTTTACAAATTCTATAGAAATCAAACAAAAAAGAAATACCAATATGCAAAGAAATTGTTAGAAAGTTTCAGAGAGAAATAACTGAGTTACACTATTAAACTAAAAAAGAAAAGGAATAGAGGAGAGCAAGGGGATTGAGAGAGGGGGAGGAGGGAAGTGCAAGGGGAAGTACTAGGGAACAAATCTGCCAAATTGTGTACATATACTCTATACTGCAATGAATCTCACATATATATGTGAGAAAATGCACTAATTAAAATAACAGTAAAAAGAGAAGGGAGATCAGTTAAGTAGGGCAAGCAGATCCAGGAAGGAAGGAGGAAAGGGTAAGGGAAGGTACTGAGGAATAACAATAATCAATTAGGTGCATATATGAACATGGCATTATGATCCCACTATTATGTATAATTTTAATGCACCACTTAAAAAAATAAAAGTGCACTTAGCATGCCAAGGCCTTGGGTTCAATCTCATCACCACAAAGAAAAAATCTGATTTAAAAATACAAAGAGAAGGGGCTGGGGTTGTGGCTCAGTGGTAGAGTACTCATCTAGCATGCACGAGGCACTGGGTTCGATCCTTAGCACCGCATAAATGTAAATTAAAGATATTGCGTCCACCTTAAAAAAACTAAAAAATACAAAAATTTTCGGGCTGGGACGTAGCTCAGTGGCAAAGCATCTGCCTTGCAATTGCAAAGCCCTGGGTTCAACCCCTAGTTCCAAAAACAAACTTTTTTTAAATACAAAGAGGAATATGTGTAGGTTATGTCTGTATATGGAATAGAGGATGGGATAAAACTTGTCAAGTACCTCTGAACCTTCATTCTCTGTCCAGCATTATTCTCCACTATATTCCCATTCAGTGCTTAATTCTTTGGATTCCTAGAGTAGAGCTTTTTGGTGCAAAGAGCAAAAGATGTTACTATCTAAATGTGATGTTAAGGGATGTCATCTAAGTATAATTCCTTGTTAGACCTTTCTAGGAGCCTCTCAGTTGGACCTGTCTCCTACATGGGAACAGACCCTGAACTCAGGAAGTTTAAGAAGGAATCACAGTGGGAAACAAGCATGGCATAGCAAGTTAGACAACTGATCTAAATCTTACAGGTAAAGGATCTATTTCTGTGTTTTCTTCAGTTAATACTTCTGTGTATCTCTATCACTTTGGAAGTTAACACATTAATAACCAAAATTTAAAGCCAGCCTTTAGAGGAAAAGGATGAAGACAGTCACATACCCTGCTTTTGGGTCTTCCCATTTATAAGGAAATCAGAATCTCCCCACAATTCCACATACCTAATTCACCTAACCTGAGGGTTCAAAGTCAACGCCCATCAATAACACAAGGTATACATCTGCCTGGGCTCCTCTAGTCAGCCTTATCTACCATAACCAGGTGAAATTTCTGTGACCATAGTTAACACTAGTTAATGACTCAGGACTCAATCATCTTGTCTAATGGTTACCACTGACTATGCTGAAGACATGGAAACAACAGGATGTCAGAAAAAATACTTGAAAAGATATTATAAAGTTTGGTTTAATAAATAAGAGGGGGCTGGGGTCGTGGCTCAGTGGTACAGTGCTTGCCGAGCACGTTCAAAGCCCTGGGTTCGATCCTCAGCACCACATAAAAATAAACAAAATAAAACTATTAAAAAATTAAAAAATAACTAAGAGAAACATTGTGGTGAAAATCATTTTTTTAATATTTGTTGATTGACCTTTATTTATTTAATTAATTTATTTATATGTGGTGCTGAGACTCAAACCCAGTGCCTCACACATTCCAGGCAAGTGCGCTACTGCTGAGCCATAACCCCAGCCCAGTGAAAATCATTTTATTAACATTTTATTTGGGGGCTCGGGCTACAGCTCAGTGACAGAGCACTTGCCTAGCATGTGTGAGGCACTAAGTTAAATACTTAGCACCACATAAAAATAAACAAATAAAATAAAGACATGCTGTCCATCTGCAACTACAAAAAAAATTTTAAACATTTTATTTGACAGATTCCTGAATATAGTTGAATTATTTTAACATTGATCCTCCAAAATAATAAAATGTTACTGAAACAAATCACAACAGGAATATATCTCTAATTAAATTACTTTCTTCCCCCTAGTGCTGGGAATCAAACCCAGGACTTCACACACGCTAGCCAAGTCCTCTATCACTCAATAATATGCCCAGTCCCTATCTCAAATTTTTAATTTGTAATTTGTTAAATATTACCATGAGTTTTGCTGTTTTATATACAATCAATATTCACCTTTAAAAACTCTTAAAGTGAACTTATATCAAAATACATATTTTATACAGTTATTTGAAAAAAGACATTTTTTGTAAGATACATGATACTGCAACTTAAACACATAACACTGAATATTTTGTGCTTCTCAGTTTCTTTATATTAATTAATAATCAGAAAATAACAGATTGTCCAAAAGGTATATAGTAAAGCACACCATTTATAGAATAAAAAGGCTATTACACAGGGGGAGGTTTAAATACAACACATATGTTGGCCCTCCAATCCATAACAAATTTTTACACTTAAAAAATCCAGCTAATTTTATTTCCTAACAACATTTTATGATAGAGTAGCTTACATTTCAGTTTCACAAAATATAATAATGTTACAAAATAACCATTCATTCAACAGATACTTACTAAGCACCTGATGTCTGTCAGGCACTATTCTAGACACAAAGTATAAAGCAGTGAAGGAAACAGACAAAATATCTAACCTCAAGTAACATGAAGACATATACAAAGCTGCAAGACAAAAATAAAATAAACAGGTATTTTTTTTTTTTTTTTTTTTTTTGGTTTTAAAAGGCCAGGCACCAAATATCTTTTTACTCCCCATATGTAATATTCTACATAAGAACAAAGAATGGAAATCCAGCCCTGGAATCTCTTACCTTAAATCTAAGCAACCACTTAATGCATAAATGGAGCAAATAAAAGAGGTAAGGAAAAAAAGCATTGAAAGGTTAGTTGGAACTTCAGGATGTGAAGAGAAAGGAAAAAAAACAGAAAAACAAGTTAAGCATTCAGCATTAACAAAATAATGTTTCAGTAGATCATAGAAAGAGTGGTTAAAGCAGAATGTGTCATGAACAAGAGTTTCTTTGATGAAATTATTTAAAACATTATTTTCATCAAAAACTTAATTTCATTAAAGATTTATTCAAATTAGTGATCCTTGAACACTAAAATACAATGAAGGGACTACAAAGTCCTAAAAAAATAACATTTTACTTTGAAGAGTAAACAAAAATCACTGGAAGGAAATCACCTTTTAATTATATAAATAGACAAGCACAAATGTAAATTTGTTGCATTCCAAGTGTCTTTTGGCATTAGATTCTGGCAGTATCCTAAAACAGTCTATTAGAAGTTGTTAGCATTGAATAAGTTTTCCCAAGTTAGAATAAATTTCAGTTATTAATTAACCAGTCAATTGCATATCCTATTTCAAAATGTTCTAATTAGGAATTAAGATGCATATAGATATCAATTATAAAAATAAATATCAAATTCCAGATAATAATATTTTCAAAACTCTGAAGGAAAATATTTTAAAACTAAATTTGTACCTAAATTTACATAAAATTTATATTTAACTGACTTATGTCCATAAAAGTATAGATGTATTTTTTAAAATATGTTTATATATATTTGGGGTTGGGGTTTTGGCTCAGCGGTAGAGCACTCGCCTAGCACGTGCAAGACCCTGGGGTTTGATTCTCAGCACCACATAAAAATAAAATAAAATAAAGGTATTGACAACTACAACTAAAAACTATATATTAAAATATATATATATATATATATATGTTTATATTACCAACTGCATGAACTATAGAGTTTCACTATAGGCATATATCCATATATACTCAAAGTCATATTTGATAAGTGATTGTCTTTTAATGTTTATTTTTTAGTTGTAGGTGGACATAATACCTTTATTTTTATTTTTAATGTAGTGCTGAGGATTGAACCCAGTGCTTCACATGTGCTAGGCGAGCGCTCTACCACTAAGCCACAACCCTAGCCCAATTCATTATCTTTTAAATCCCTGTTAAATATAAATTTTAATACTTAGCTGAGGCTCTAAATGTTTTAAGTACAAATACCAATTTAAAAGAAATCCACATGCTATTCTATTGTTGCTGGTGTTTTTTGGTTTTCTTTCATTCGTGTGTGTGTGTGTGTGTGTGTGTGTGTGAGATTTTGCAGTACTGGGGATCAAATCCAGGGCCTTACACAGGCAAAGTGCATGTTCTACCACTGAGCTACATTCCCAGTCCTCCTCAGTTTTGACCATGGCACTTGATATACATCCAAGGTACTCTAATACATCTTGAAAGATAGGCAAAATATGCAATGGCTACATACTCAAAAGCAGTGGAAAAATTAATTCACGTATTATTTTATCTACACTATTCTCACCCAAAACACTGAGATAAAATTATACTAGGGAAAAAAACAAAGCACATGTCATTAATGGGTTGTTTCCAAAAACTAATGCCAAAAGTCTGCTGATAAATTTTTGGGATAAACTAAATACTTTAATAGCATCTTTAATTATTTTTAATCAGTAATATTAAATCATTAAAAGATTAATAAAGATTATACCACATTGATCCATCTGAATGAAATATTACCATAATTGATTAAGCAAATTCAATTTATTCAAAGATGACCATTCAAAACCGGAGAATATAGCACTAAGAGAAAAAGCAAGAAGGATAAAATAGTTATAGTAGTAAGGAATCCTTACGACCACAACTGGGTCAAGAGTTGGTCCTCTCTAAAGGAAAGATAAATGTTTAATTTCCTAAAGAGTTGGTTGACAAAAAAAATATACTTACCTTTACCCCATGCCCAATGTCATCCAGAATTGTATAATCAATAGGTTTTCTAATATAACGAACTGGTCGCTCAAGATTGGCTGGAGCAATAATCTTATGTGTCCTTGAAGTGTTTTTATTGGTAGTCAAAATGCCAATTTCTCTTCTTGCAACTTTCTCTTTATGAATATCAACTGTCTGCAAGATATAATATTTAAAAAATAGACAACACAAAAATGTATGCTCTGATATCAAAAACCAAAATACAAATACCCAAAGATTTAACACTGCTGTTTTTATTCACTTGTTAAAGTTTCTCCTTTATGGATTTTTCTCAATTTTAGGCTACTGCAAAGGTTAGCAAACCACACTCCACAGGCCAAATCTGGCTTACCACCTAATTTTACAGCCCACAAGCTAAGAGTAGTGTTTACATATTTTAATGACTTTAAAAAAGAAGAAGAAAATGTCCTGATGTGAAAATTATACGAAATTCAAATTACAGTTTCTGTAATGTTTTTTAATTTTTTTTTCATTTGCTGATAGACCTTCATTTATTTATATGAGGTGGAGAGAATCAAACCCAGTGCCTCCCACATGCCAGACAAGTGCACTACTGCTGAGCCCCAGCCACAGCCCCAGTTTCTGTAATTTTATTAGAATACAGACACACTGCTTACTTGCTGACTTTCCTGTGGCTACTTCTACACTACAATAGAAGATAAGTAATCACAACAAAGAACTTATGGCAAACAAAATCTCAAAATATGTTATTAGCTGGCCTCTTTACAGAAAAAGTTTGCCAACCCTGAATTAGAGCATGCCATGTTTCACTCTCCATTAAGATTTAGTCTTATAAAATGATGAGAGCCCAAATGATTTATCAGTTATGTTTTTAAATAACTTATTAGCAAAATTTGTATTAATGCTTAAATATATTTTCATTTAAAAAGAGAGAGAGCTAAAATATAAATACATGCTAAAAAGTCAATTTAATAGTAAAACTTAAGTTTGCCTATATTTTATCATGACATAAGGCTTACCAAACATTTCATTAATTTATCTGTACTTATTAAATTACAGAACAACATTTAGTACAAATGACAATGTATTTTACTTTACAGTATTCTATTTGCTAACAAAGGGTACATTTCTCAGATAATTAATTTATTAAAGCATCACTTTTTTAACTGCTAGTTGCAAGTTAGTGGTACATAGCAGCAATTACTTTAAATGAAATGCAACAGAAACATAACACTGCAAGTACACACAGTAAGGTTAAGTACCGTTTCTTTAAACATGTTTGTTATATAAATAAATACATATGCGAAATATGCACTGAATACCACATAAAATGCATTTTTCTCCTGCAGGTTGCAATCAGAGTCTGCAAAAGACTTGACTAAAACTAGTCACATCTCTTTACCACCATTTCTGGCTCAAGCAGCAATTAATGGTCACTTTTTTTCCCCCAAAGTTCTCCCCAGTCCTACTTCAAGAAGTAACAATGAAAACAATGATAAGCATTCTGACATTATTAAATATCACTTAAAGAAAAGTGCATACTAATCATTTATCCTTCTAAACTGTCTCAGGTATGAAGCTTGAAACACATTGAAAGACTTCCATTTCTCTACAACCAAGAGATCTTACAAGAAACAGACTGTTCCAGAAGCAATAAGTCTCTGAACTCTTTCTGTGCAAGACCCTGGGTTTGATTCTCAGCACCACATAAAAATAAATAGGTAAACTACAAGATTCGCTTTCCTTGTCATCTACTTGAGGGAACTAGCACAGTACAGAAAAACTTGCATTAGTGACATTAATATTGACTTAATTTTTAAACTTCAGAGATTGAATAAAGATTGAAGATGAATAAAGTTTAATAAGTCATCCTGAATGATTAAAATATGGGCTAGGAAAATAATTTCATTGCTTACTAGCAAATGTTCTTCAAGATAAAAACAATGTATAACACTTTTTTATGTAATTGATCTTGTCAGATCAATAAGAGAAAATTCATCAGAGAAGTTAATACTCTTGTAGATATTGATTTTGCTCTCCCTAGTTTTTAGAAACACACTTAACTTATTCAGATATGAAAACATAAGAATGCAAACCTGACAAACTACAATAGAATTTAAACCTTACAGCAAATTCAACTTCAATTGACATTCTATAACCAATTATTCTTTGCTGTGGGAAGGCTTTCCTGAACAATGTAGGATGTAAACCATCCAGGCAGACACCTGTAAGCATGCCTTCCACCTCCAGATATAAAAATCAAAAATGTTTGACATTGTCAAATGTCCCCTTAATGGCAAAACTGCTCTAGTTAATATTCAAAACTGTAGAAAGAAATGATTCATTTGCTTGTTCCTTCCATTATTAACTCTCCAATAGCAATTGTTTTCAAACTTTCCACGAGAGCTGACTCAACATTAATGCTTCGAAGGCCCTGGGTTCAATACCCAATACCACATACACATGAAAATCAAATCCTCTAATGATTGCCTAAGAATAAATATTTGGAGTCAATTTTTTTTAAATGTCCATAATAATAAAGGTAACATATAAATATCTGGCTAAGAAACCCAAAAAGTATTAATTTGGCTGGTTTGGTTTGGTTGTTTGTTACAGTCCTAGGTCTTGAACACAGGGCCTAGCACATGCTAGGCAAGCACTCTACTACTCTGCTAGATTCTCAGCCCTATTAATGTTGTTCTTACCATTCACTACCACACCAGTCTGAACTATAGTAGTTCTTATGGATAGAATCAAATATGCCTTTAGAAAATGTATGTGGTTTTATTTGGACTTTGAATAAAAACTTTGAGAGCACTAAATCTATTCCATAAATAAGTAGAGAATTTAGCCCAGAAAATTCTGAGGTTTTCAGCAATCACCTATCTCAATTTTACAAAAGCTTTTTCCTTATAGAAAATATAAGCGTATTCAAATTAAAATAATACAATGGACATCACCACCCCATACTTATTGCAGCTTCAATATTCATCAACTCACAGTCAAATATCAGTCTTAAAAAATATTTAGTGGGGCTGGGGTTGTGGCTCAGTGGTAGAGCACTTGCCTAGCATGTGTGAGGCACTAGGTTTAATTCTCAGCACTGCATATAAATAAATAAAATAAAGGTTCATAAACAACTAAAAATATTTTTTAAAAAAATTTAGTGAAGTTCTTATATTTTTAAATATTTATTTTTTTAAATAAAAAATATGGCTACTGTTTTCCTAAATCAAATAACACAGTCTCTATTACCTTTTCCTTCATGATATTTTTGACATTATAATACTAAAGCATATTAAGTTAAATTTTTAGAAGTATAGGTTCAATAGTGATATTTAGTAAGAATTCTAATAGTAAAAAAAATAATAATTCAAATTTATCCTGGGTTTCTAAAGTTATAAATTATAAGATAATAAGCTTACACTTATTCAGAAAAGGCCTCAAGAATAACACTCACCTGTGGCAAGTAAAATACATGTTTACCTAGCAAACAAATATGATCTAAACTAATGCAAGTCTACTCACTGTTAATACTATTATTGTTTGCTGCAGAGCACATTAACAAAAAAACATACCAATGAATATCACTGCAATGTACAGGACTTGAACATCTATTCTTCAATGGTTCCTTATTAGAAAGTCTTCCCATCCTTCTTACTGCTATTGCCAAGCTGATCTCACATGCTGCAGGCTGCCCCCAAGACACTTCAGCCACACAGTGCCAAACCAGGTTCTTATAGGATATCTCAATTTCCTTGAGGAAATCAGTAATACTGACTTCCAGAGCTCCTTCGCAAGCCTAAGCCCCACTCCCAAATCTCCCTCATGAACCCAAGCACATGCTCAGGCCACAGCAGATGACAGAAAGATACTTGTATAAATATTTTGTTTTAGGTTTCTCCATGCATTGCTGTTTCCCATTACCACATATATTGAGAGTTGACTGTACTGGATAGCACTACCTCAGTTAGCTGCCCATCAGTGTGGGAAAAAATCTGCAATCAAACAATTACAGTTGATTAACTAAGTTGGATGTTTTTTAATATGTCTCATTAATTAAGCTAATGTTTGAACTAAGCATTTAATTATTTAAATTACACATGTGCTACAAATTATGCATGTTTCATAATATCAAATCATTACTAACAGTAATTTTTGTTTATTCATTTTATAGTAATATACAAACTATGCATAGGAAATGTATAAATTCTACTATCTATATATAATCACATATTAATAATCTTAAGTGGTATTTAAGAATTTTTAAGCAAAAATATATATATATACATAGCTACATATAGAGAGCTTTAAATAAAAAGTTATCCTACATGTTGAGTTATTGAAGATTTATACCTTCCACTGCCTTTTAGTACCTAACCCTTGATAAGCATTACTTCCATAGTTTTAAATTATTTTACAATTATTCTTTTGTATCTCCTTTACTTACTACCTACTAATTAATACAGTGCCTGGCCTAATAATTCCTATTTAGCTCTTGGAAGAATGGGAGGAACACTGCTTTTTAACACTCCTTATGTTGCCTTTCTCTCTCTCCTTTATTTTATTTTATTTTTTTGCAATGTTGGTACATTCCCTGCCCCTTGACCACTCTCTTTATCTTTTATTTTAAGCCATGATGAACTGAACACAGACAGTGCTACTTTTACTAAGCAAGAGAAAAGATGGGCCTTGCTCCTAAGAATTTTAGTTTATAAATTTAAAAGAATTTCAGTTTAAATAATATTCTAGAAGTTTTTTTTTTAACTTACCAAAATGGACACAAAATCACGCACAAAGTAAACAAGATACATCCTTATACTTTATACTACACTGACTCAAGGGTGTGTCTGTATGTGCTTATATATGCAAGTATTTAGTAAAATTATATGTCTATTCTGACATTTACACATCACTGAAAGAATTTGTTTTTGTGGTACTGAGGACTAAACCTAGCATGTCCTATCATTTAGCTATATGTCCAGCCCTTTTTAGTTTTTATTTTGAGAAGTGTTGCAATAAATTGCCCAACCTGGCCTTGAAATGGCTATCCTCTTCCCTCCACCTCCAGAGTGAACAGGATCATAGACCTGCACTCCTACAACCTGGCTCATGCTTGAAAAATATTTAATGTTAACTCCTACAGTTTGAAGTTTAAAACGTTCAGTTATTTTTTAAAATAACAAATTTCCAAAGAATTAATTAACAGCAACAAAGCTAGAGGCATAATTTTTAAAAAATCAAAATTCATCATCCCTAAAGTACCTAAAATAACCCATGTCAAGAACCTATCCTGAGACAAACCACTGTGACTCAGCGCTAAAGGATCCCGCTGAAACAACGGGTCGGCCCTTCTGAACCTGCGGAGGTTAATACCAACCGAGCCTTCATTGGCAGTGGCTACAGGATTGAGACGGAGCTTGGGAGAGACGGTCAGGACCTACCCGTTGCATCGGTCACCAGGCAAAGGGGAATGAACTGTCGCCATTCCCATGGGATACCACCATGGCAGAGAACTGACGTCACCAGAATGCGGCAGAGGAGATAACTTCATTGAAACTGGCGGCGGCAGGTGTGTAACCCCCTAGCCTTCCCTCTCCACACAGCGGGGAAACCTCAAGAGCCCCTCCCAGCTCTCCCCTGAGCGCGATAGTCAGACAGAGGGAATCAGGAGCGGCGCGGGACCCCCGGCTACCGCTCCGACCAGTGCTGACAACTGAGGTCTCTTGCACCAGCTGCCGGGGGCGTGGCTACCGGAGGGCAAGCAAAATACGCTGAGGGTTCTCAGCCCCAAGCTCCACAAACTTAGGGTTTGAGGGAATGGCAAACAGGGAGAGTGTGCCCAGTCGTTCAAGAAAATAGGGCTCCCGGGAGCAGCAGACCTGGCGTGTAGCCAGTATTGTGGTGAGCGTCACCTGTGAGCGGGGCCTGGCTGGAGGAAAAGTGGGGAAGTGACTAGACACAAGACAAGGCCCTAGGCACTCAGGATTGGAGACCCACCCAGTTGGGGAGGAGGAGCTGCTGCACAGTGATTGGTTCCCACGTATTGAGAGGAGACGCTTGGCCCGGTGGGCAAAGCTCCACCTACTGGAAGAGAAGTTAATGGAACTCTAAGACTACATTTTTTAAATTTTTTTTTAATTTGTGTTTTTTTTCCATTTTTATTTTTTTAATTATTTTAATTTTTTTATTTTTTTTTAATTTTCTAATTTTTTTATTTTCTAATTTTTCTTTTGTCTTTTCATTTATTTTCAATTTCCTTATTCCCCTTTCCTTGAATTCTACCTGTTTACTTTCATTCTCTTCAGTGAATTCTTCCCTTCCATTCCCTTCTAATACCTTTCCTCCCAAGCTTCACGACGCTGTTTATGTGTAATTTACTAAATATGTATAGGTCAATGTTCCGAGGTGTTATATGGTGCTACCAAGTCCCTAGCTACCCCCAAATACTCCAGACCATTCTCCTGTTAATATCCCACGTCAGTAGAGCAACCCTCCAAGGTTGCCAAGAGATACCATCCTCAATACCATCACATCATTCGACCTAAATATAAGTCCCAAGACCAAACCACAGACCGCTATATGCCATCAGAATCTGTACACAGTTTAGGAAATGAATGAATCTGCATTAAAGTGCAACAAAACTCATCATCTCTAGTCATAGTCTCCCATCACAAGAGAGACCCCAGAGACACACAAAACCAAATAAATTTATAGGAGCAAACAGTAACTCAGCAGTCAAACAGAACAAGAAGTAACATGAGCAGCATGAAAAAGCAAGGAAGAAAAGGAGTACAAACAATGCAGGACAGCTTAAATACTCAGGAGGACCTAGAGGCATCAGAAAAATGGTCAAATAAAGAACTCAAGGAATACCTTAGACAGATGGAATGGAATCTTAAAGAGGATATGAGACAGCAAATTCAAACAATGAAAGAAC
Source organism: Marmota monax (assembly GCF_021218885.2). Lineage (NCBI taxonomy): Eukaryota > Metazoa > Chordata > Mammalia > Rodentia > Sciuridae > Marmota > Marmota monax. The sequence continues at coordinate 2,461,026 of NW_026695244.1, read as the reverse complement.
ACATTGAAAATGAATTACATAAACAGATATAAGAAGCAAATAAGCATCTTTATCAGGAGATAGAGATTATAAAAAAAAATCAAACAATAATTCTAGAAATGAAGGAAACTATAAACCAAATTAAAAACTCAAATGAGAGTATCACTAACAGAGTGGAGCAAGTAGAAGCCAGAACATCAGATAATGAAGAAAAAATATATCAACTTGAAAAGAGTCTAGCCAACTCAGAAAGGCTGGTAAAAAATCACGAGAAAAACATCCAGGAGATATGGGATAACATAAAAAAACCAAACTTAAGAGTCATCGGGACAGAGGAAGGTATAGAGGTTCAAACCAAGGGAATGAGCAAACTGTTGAATGAAATAATTATAGAAAACTTTCCAGAAATAAAAAAGGAAACAGATGTACAAATTGTAGATGCATACAGGACACCGAGCATACAAAATCACAGTAGACCAACGAAAAGACACATTGTTATGAAGATATCCAATATACAGAACAAACAGAAAATATTAAAAGCTACAAGGGAAAGGAGGCAGATTACATTCAGGGGTAAACCAATAAGGTTAACAACGGATTTTTCATCACAGACGCTGAAAGCAAGAAGATTCTGGAACAACGTATTTAAACACTGAAAGACAATGGATGCCAACCAAGAAGTTTGTATCCAGCAAAATTAAGCTTCAGGTACGACAACGAAATAAAAATCTTTCATGATAAACAAAAGTTAAAAGAATTTGCAGCCAGAAAACCAGCATTGCAAAGCATCTTGAGCAAAACACTACATGAGGAAGAAATGAAAAACAATAACCAAAACCAACAGTGGGAAGTACCTCAGTAAAGCCAGAGGGTGGGGGGAAAGCTAATCATGGAGAAACAAACCAAATTAAAAAATATATATATAAATAATCAAACATGGCTGGAAGTACAAACCATATATCAATAGTAACTCTAAATGTTAACGGCTAAAACTCACCAATAAAGCGACATAGGCTGGTAACATGGATTAAAAAAACAAATCCAACAATATGCTGCCTCCAGGAGACACATCTGATTGGAAAAGACATACACAGGCTGAAGGTGAAAGGTTGGGAAAAAATATACCACGCACATGGTCCTCGTAACCAAGCAGGGGTGGCCATCCTCATATCGAATAAAATCGACTTCAAGACTAAGTTAATCAAAAGGGATAAGGAAGGACATTATATACTGTTAAAAGGAACCATTCACCAACAAGACATAACAATTATCAATATTTATGCAACAAATAAGGGTGCTGCGACGTTCATAAAACAAACTCTCCTCAAGTTCAAGAATCAAATAGACCACAACACAATAATTATGGGTGACTTCAACACACCTCTCTCACCATTGGACAGATCCTCCAAACAAAAGTTGAATAAAGAAACTATAGAACTCAAGATCACAATCAATAACCTAGACTTAACTGACATATATAGAATATATCAACCATCATCAAGTGGATATACTTTTTTCTCAGTAGCACATGGATCCTTCTCAAAAATAGACCATATATTACGCCATAGGGCAACCCTCAGGAAATATAAAGGGGTTGAGATAATACCATGCATTTTATCTGATCATAATGGAATGAAACTGGAAATCAATGATAAAATCCTACATCACAGGGAAAATGAACAATATGTTACGAATGATCAATGGGTTACAGAAGACATAAAGGAGGAAATCAAAAAATTCTTAGAGATAAATGAAAATACAGACACAACATATTGGAATCTATGGGACACAATGAAAGCAGTTTTAAGAGGGAAATTAATCGCCTGGAGGTCATTCCTCAAAAAAAGAAAAAACCAACAAATAAATGAGCTCACACTTCATTTCAAAGGCCTAGAAAAGGAAGAGCAAAACAACAGCAAATGTAGCAGAAGGCAAGAAATAATTAAAATCAGAGCGGAAATCAATGAAATTGAAACAAAAGAAACTATTGAAAACATTGACAAAACTAAAAGTTGGTTCTTCGAAAAAATAAATAAGATCGATAGACCCTTAGCCATACTAACAAAGAGAAGAAGAGAGAGAACTCAAATCACTAACATACGGGATGAAAAAGGCAATATCACAACAGATGCTACAGAAATACAGAAGACAATTAGAAATTATTTTGAAAACCGATATTCCAATAAAATAGAAGACAGTGAAGACATCGATAAATTTCTTAAGTCCTACGATTTGCCCAGACTGAGTCAGGAGGATACACACAATTTGAACAGACCAATATCAATGGATGAAATAGAAGAAGCAATCAAAAGACTACCAACCAAGAAAAGCCCAGGACCAGATGGGTATACAGCGGAGTTTTACAAAACCTTTAAAGAAGAATTAATACCAATACTTTTCAAGTTATTTCAGGAAATAGAAAAAGAGGGAGCTCTTCCAAATTCATTCTATGAGGCCAACATCACCCTGATTCTGAAACCAGACAAAGACACCTCAAAGAAAGAGAACTACAGACCAATATCTCTAATGAACCTAGATGCAAAAATCCTCAATAAAATTCTGGCGAATCGGATACAAAAACACATCAAAAAAATTGTGCACCATGATCAAGTAGGATTCATCCCTGGGATGCAAGGATGGTTCAATATATGGAAATCAATAAAAGTAATTCACCACATCAATAGACTTAAAGATAAGAACCATATGATCATCTCGATAGACACAGAAAAAGCATTTGACAAAGTACAACATCCCTTTATGTTCAAAACATTAGAAAAACTAGGGATAACAGGAACTTACCTCAACATTGTAAAAGCTGTCTATGCTAAGCCCCAGGCTAGCATCACTCTGAATGGAGAAAAACTGAAGGCATTCCCTGTAAATTCTGGAACAAGACAGGGATGGATGCCCTCCATCATCAATTCTCTTCAATATAGTTCTCGAAACACTGGCCAGAGCAATTAGACAGACGAAAGAAATTAAAGGCATAAAAATAGGAAAAGAAGAACTTAAATTATCGCTATTTGCAGAAGACATGATTCTATACCTAGAAGACCCCAAAGGATCTACTAGAACTAATAAATGAATTCAGCAAACTGGCAGGATATAAAATCAACACACATAAATCAAAGGCATTTCTGTATATCAGCGACAAAACTTCTGAAATGGAAATAAGGAAAAACACCCCATTCACAATATCTTCAAAAAAAAAATAAAATACTTGGGAATCAACCTAACAAATGAGGTGAAAGATTTATACAATGAAAACTACAGAATCCTAAAGAGAGAAATAGAAGAAGATCTTAGAAGATGGAAAAATATACCCTGTTCATGGATAGGAAGAACTAACATCATCAAAATGGCAATATTACCAAAAGTTCTCTATAGGTTTAATGCAATGCCAAAAATCAAAATCCCAATGGCATTTCTTGTAGAAATAGATAAAGTAATCATGAAATTCATATGGAACAATAAAAGACCCAGAATAGCAAAAGCAACTCTAAGCAGGAAGTGTGAATCAGGCAGTATAGCGATACCAGATTTCATACTATACTACAGAGCAATAGTAACAAAAACAGCATGGTACTGGTACCAAAACAGGCGGGTGGACCAATGGTACACAATAGAGGACACAGAAACCAATCCACAAAGTTACAACTATCTTAGATTTGATAAAGGGGCTAAAAGCATGCAATGGAGGAAGGATAGCATCTTCAACAAATGGTGCTGGGAAAACTGGAATCACATATGCAACAAAATGAAACTGAATCCCTTTCTCTCACCATGCACAAAAGTTAACTCAAAATAGATCAAGGAGCTTGATATCAAATCAGAGACTCTGCGTCTGATAGAAGAAAAAGTTGGCTCCGGTCTACATATTGTGGGGTCAGGCTCCAAATTCCTTAATAGGACACCCATAGCACAAGAGTTAATAACAAGAATCAACAAATGGGACTTACTTAAACTAAAAAGTTTTTTCTCAGCAAGAGAAACAATAGAGAGGTAAATAGGGAGCCTACATCCTGGGAACAAATTTTTACTCCTCACACTTCAGATAGAGCCCTAATATCCAGAGTATACAAAGAACTCAAAAAATTAAACAATAAGATAACAAATAACCCAATCAACAAATGGGCCAAGGACCTGAACAGACACTTCTCAGAGGAGGACATACAATCAATCAACAAATACATGAAAAAATGCTCACCATCTCTAGCAGTCAGAGAAATGCAAATCAAAACCACCCTAAGATACCATCTCACTCTAGTAATATTGGCAGCCATTAGGAAGTCAAACAACAACAAGTGCTGGCGAGGATGTGGGGAAAAGGGTACACTTGTACATTGCTGGTGGGGCTGCAAATTGGTGCGGCCAATTTGGAAAGCAGTATGGAGATACCTTGGAAAGCTGGGAATGGAACCACCATTTGACCCAGCTATTCCCCTTCTTGGACTATTCCCTAAAGACCTTAAAAGAGCGTACTATAGGGATACTGCTACAACGATGTTCATAGCAGCACAATTCACAATAGCTAGACTGTGGAACCAACCTAGATGCCCTTCAATAGATGAATGGATTAAAAAAATGTGGCATTTGTACACAATGGAGTATTACTCTGCACTAAAAAATGACAAAATCATGGCATTTGCAGTGAAATGGATGACATTAGGGCAGATTATGCTAAGTGAAGCCAGCCAATCCCTAAAAAACAAATGCCAAATGTCTTCTTTGATATAAGGAGGGCAACTAAGAACAGAATAGGGAGGAAGAACATGAGAAGAAGATCACCATTAAACAGGGACGAGAGGGGGGAGGGAAAGAGAGAGAGAAGGGAAATTGCATGGTAAAGGAAGGAGACCCTTCCTTTACAAAATTACATATAAGAGGAAGTGAGGGGAAAGGGGAAAAAAAACAAGAGAGAGAAATGAATTACAGTAGATGGGGTAGAGAGAGAAGATGGGAGGGGAGGGGAGGGGAGGGGGGATAGTAGAGGATAGGAAAGGCAGCAGAATACAACAGACACTAGTATGGCAATATGTAAATCAATGGATGTGTAACTGATGTGATTCTGCAATCTATATACGGGGTAAAAATGGGAGTTCATAACCCACTTGAATCAAAATGTGAAATATGATATATCAAGAACTATGTAATGTTTTGAACAACCAACAATAAAAATTTAAAAATAAATAAATATAAAAAATAAAATAAAATAAATTGAAATTTAAAAAAATTTTAAAAGCAGTGTGTATATTTAGTATAGTTTCTATTTTCTCCTTGACAACTCTTATAAATATAAATGATGTATCTTATCATCAATGGAATCTTAGACTCAATAAAATGTGTACATTGCAAAAAAAAAAAAAAAAAAAGAACCTATCCTAACACTACCTTGATGAGTGTGGTGTAAATTTGTGTACTACTTAATACTCTATTGTCCTTTTAGAACAGTAAAAAAGTATCTGATACTTTACATTCCTAATCAATTTTCTCTATTTTTTTAAGTATTTGACATTCAGAAAGCATGGATTACTTATTATTTATTTTTGTTGATGTGTTTTTTTTTTTTTCCTAATATGTAGTTTGTACAGTCATTGGAATTCTCATCGCCAAATTCCAACTCAGAATAATTTGGAAAACAGCTCAGTTTTATCATAGTAATAGTAATTTTAGGCAGTCAGAGTAATAATAGTTGTATCAGAGTAATAGCAACAATGAGATCAGTGGACATAAAAAAGAGCCAACAGAACATAAAGAGACGCAAATACAAACCAACCTCATCTGTGAGAATATCAGAAGAATAAAGAAGTCAAGATGAAAGACAGTTCAGAAATTATCTAGTCTTACAATCTTAGGGAAGAGAAAACTGAAGTTCAATTATCTTCAGAAAAGCCAGAGTAAAATTTAGATTCCCCTGACCCACCCTGCTTTAATCTTAGTGTTCATTTCCACTACAATGGAGAAAAGGGCAAGAGCATTAGGAAGTGGAAAAGTGATTCAGGTTCAACCTCAGGAAAAAATAAATAAAAGTAGTACTCATGGAAAAAACTTCTATACCCCAGGTATCTATAATGTATTCTTGTCCTGAATCATTCTACCAGATAACCCTTATAATTCCTGAAGCCTGCTGCCATTCCAATAAATACGTGATCTCCAACTTGACTGACCCTCCATTATTACTATTTAACTCAACATTCTCTACAAATTCTCAGAACCTAGTATTTTTGCCAAAGTTGCACAAAACTCTGATCTCAAGAATCCTGACTTCCGGGCTGGGGATGTGGTTCAAGCGGTAGCGCGCTCGCCTGGCATGTGTGCAGCCCGGGTTCGATCCTCAGCACCACATACAAACAAAGATGTTGTGTCCGCCGAAAACTAAAACATAAATATTAAAAAAAAAAAAAAAAAAAGAATCCTGACTTCCTCTAAAAATATAATATTTCAATAACAGACAATAATGACAAACTTAAGAATCCAACTTTTTTTAAAAAAGTATTTTAAGAACAGAAACTTGGGCTGGGGATGTGGCTCAAGCGGTAGTGCGCTCGCCTGGCATGCGTGCGGCCCGGGGTTCAATCCTCAACACCACATACAAAGATGTTGTGTTCGCTAAAAACTAAAAAATAAATATTAAAATTTTCTCTCTTTCTCTCTCTAAAATAAATAAATAAATAAGTAAGTAAATAAAAATAAAGTGAAGATGTTGTATTCACCAAAAACTGAAAAATAATATTTAAAAATTCTAGTTTTAAGGCTATCTTTTATTCTTTCCTAATCCATGCAGACCTGTGATTACAGTTACTGTATACTATGGATTCAAAGTTGTACTTTAAAAGTTAACATTAGTTAAATGTAAAGCTTAGGAGAGGACTTTGCCAAGTTGATGTTCTCCAAACTAAAATTATCAGTAGTAATTGTCTCAGATTTGTATAGAAATAACAAATTTGGTTGATACTTATTCATGTTATTTGATGTTTTATAGCTGGACAAAGTAACCTGTTGTCAGTATGTTATATATACAATTTTGTGTTACTCTTCACCCTATTATTAGGAATTTAAATGTATTTTTGGAAGGTAATAAGGACAGCCTGATCTATTTAAAGGTGACATTATAAAACATGGAAGCATTTTACCACACTTTTCCACAAAAAAAGCCTTTGTTTGTTTCATGTTTTGATGTAATGTTGTATTGTGTTATTTGTCAAGAGCCCTGCCTTACTTAAGATAAAACTCTGCCACCCACCTTACTCCATGTTAGAATGGCTCCAAAATAGGCTAAACATGAGCTCATTTATAGTTGTGTTCAAAAGATCAGATTATGTTGTAAAAATGACCGTGATCTCAAAATAAACAGGGATATAATATTTTTAAAAAGTTAAATACCTCTTCCTTATTCTACTTAATGATTAGCAAAATTAGTTTTCAATTTCCTATTTTCTCTTGAAACAATAGAGTGAGATTACTTTTTAGTTTACAGCCCATAATTTCTTTAAAACCTACATATCTCAAAAAATATACTTGCTGTAAATTCTGGAACCATTTTGATAGCATTGAATTACAAACAAATTCAAATTTTCCTAAATGAAGAATAAAATATATTGACTCAGATACTTGAAAGGCTCAGGGGTATCTCAATACAGTGTTGGTGCTCAAGAAGTCATTAATTTTATAACTTTTACCTTCATAAATAAAGTAGATACTTTATTCAGAAATAAAAAAATACATATATTAAAAAATTCTCTCTCTCTTCAAAAAAAAAAAAATAGAAACTGGTAAACTATTCCCACAGACTGTTTTTATATGGCCCAAAAGGCAAGAATCATTTTGTCATCAGGAAAGTATTTATATCTAGGATAGAATCCTAAGTAATTTCCATAGAAGAGAAGACAAGTGGGGTCTTTAACATATGTGATGAAGAATTTCAGGCAATATGGAGATTCCCAAGAGAACCTGGAATGGAACCACCATTAGACCCAGCTATCCCACTCCTCAGTTTATACCCAAAGGACTTAAAGTGATACGGCTACATCAACGTTTATAGCAGCTCAACTCACAATAACTAAACCTATGGAACCAACCTAGATGCCCTTCAACAGATGAATGGATAAAGAATGTGGTATATATGCACAATGGAATATTACTTAGCCTTAAAGAAGAATGAAGTTATGGCATTTGCCAGTAAATGAATGGAGCTAGAGAATACCATGCTAAGCAAAGTAAGCCAATCTCAAAAACCAAAGGCCAAATGTTTTCTCTAATATGTGGATGCTAACTCATAATGGGTGGGGGGGCGGGAAACCTAGGGAAGAATAGAGGTATTTTGGATTAGACAGAAGAGAGTAAAGGGAGAGAAGGGGGTATGGGGATGGGAAGGATAGTAGAATGAATCAGACATTATTACCCTACATGCATATTTGATTATATGACCAGTGTGATTCTACATCATGTACAAATAGAAGAATGAGAAGTTACATTCCATTTATGTACTGTCATATATAACTAATTAGAACAAATTTTTAAAATTTGTAAGAAAGAATTTCAGCATATGTCAGTAGTGGCACAGAAATTTATTTAGGAAAGCAATGTATACACATTCAAGAGAGAATGCAGGCCAAGAGCAATCCCTTGGTATAGAATGTTAATACTGATAGAGAAACAGCAGCTAGGGGCTGGACTAGTGATGGAACCAGGGCAAAGTAATTCAATTCTACCCTAGTTTTTCTAGAGCTTACACATTGCTCTCATGTTACTTTTTGCAGGAAAGGGTGTTGGTTAAGGGAACCAGCCAATGGAGCAGGTTGGGTTGCTCAGGAGTTGCTTGTTTTGTATTCCAAAGGTTTATGCATTCTGCATTTCAACAGTTAATGGGCACTTCTTTTTGAGACTCGGTATATCTTTCCTTTTCTGTATTCCCAAATTCTTATCTGTGTTCTAACATTTATAAGTAGTTGTTTAAAAACATACTTGCAAGGACTGGTGGCTTATGCCTGTCATTCCGACTACTCAGGAGGCTGAGGAAGGAGAATCACAAGTTTAAGGCTAGCCTGGGAAACCTAGCAAGACCCCATCTCAAAATTAAATTAAAAAGGGCTGAAGAGGGGATGGGGATTTAAGCTCAATTGGTAGAGTGCTTGCCTCACATGCACAAAACCCTGGGTTCAATCCCCAACAACCCCACCCTCCCACCCCCACACACACTCTACTGTCACGTATATCTGAAAAGAACAAATTTAAAGGGAAAAAAGGTAGGGCTGGAGATAGGTAGCTCAGTGGTACAGCAATTGCCTACCAAAAGCAAAGCCCTGGGTTTAATCCCAGTACTCTATGCCCTACCCTACCTCACCCCCCACCCCACCCCCTCAAAAACAAACAAAAAAAAAAACTCTATAAAGAATAAGACTGAGATCATATCTAACTGACAAAACCTAAAATTCCAACTGCCCCTTTACAGAAAAAGTCTGCCAACCCCAATTTTAGTATTTACTGAGTATCTGCCTTTTTTTTTTTTTTTTTTGGTACCAGGGATTGAACTCAGGGCACTTGACCACTGAGCCACATCCCCAGCACTATTTTGTATTTTATTTAGAAACAGGGTCTCACTGAGTTGCTTAGCAGCCTCTCAGTTGCTGAGGCTGGCTTTGAACTCACAATCCTCGACTCAGATTCCCAAGATGCTGGGATTACAGGCTTGAGCCACAACGCCCAGCTGCAGTATCTGTTTTCTAAACAGAAAATATTTTCTTTTATACTCTAAGAAAATAATTTGGGGGCCAAAGGTATGCTCAATGGTTGAATATGTGCATAATGTGTAAGAATCTGGGTTCAATCCCCAGCACCAATGAAAAAATCATCAACATCATCCAATCTATAGAGCATCAAATTTCATATTCAACTGATTTTGTGTGCATGTGAGAAAGAGAGGGAGAGAGAGACAGGGGACTGAACCCAGAGGCAATCTACCATTTAACCATATCCTCAGTCCTTTTTTTAAATTTTGGGAGAGGATCTTGCTCAATTACCAAGGATGGCCTTAAGCTTATGATCATCCTGCTTCAGGCACTAGAGTCTCTGGAATTACAGGGCTGCACCACTGCATCTGACTCAAATGACTTTTTTTTTTAATATTTATTTTTTAGGTGTAGATGGACACAACACAATGCCTTTTTTATTTTTATGTGGTGCTGAGGATCGAACCCGGGTCCCACCCATGCTAGGCGAGCGCTCTACCGCTGAGCCACAATCCCAGCCCTCAAATGACTTTTTAAGCAAAGAATTCTACCTGTGCATTAAACATAATTTTAAAAATTTCAATCCCTGGAGCAAATTCTATATTTTTTAAGTTTTTATTCACTTTTTAGATAGTCCTCCATAAGCTCATTTCTCCTACTCAACCCCTCATCCAATATATTAAGATATTTGACAGCTGCAGCAGAGTTGCAGATCCTTCACTTCTCCAGGTATTGCCCTCTAGACACTAAATGCCAAATAAAAAAGGTTCAACATATTCTTGACAGCTCTATTTGGGGCCTCTATTATTTCTAACCTACTAATTTCTATCTATTCATCTCTCCTGCTTTTCCTTTATTCCAATAGCTTAAAAAGATGGCATTAAGTAGATCATATTATTAAATGTCAATTTATATGACACACAAAAAGAAAATGCTCTAATTAACTGAATTAATACAAATACTTACAATCTTGGGTGGCCTTAATCACCTTCTTCCTTGAGCTTATTATAACCCTTTTTTACCTAAGTACTATAGCTTGTTGCCTCCTACTTTCCAACTATTAAAAAGTTGTCCTTACTATTTAGGAACTCTAACATATTAATTTCTTTTCCACATTTGCTCTTACTTTCCCTTTCAGATCCTTTGCTAAAACTTCAAACACACAAAAATGTTGAGCCTCTTAAGTATAGACCTTTAAATTGTATATCAAATTGGCAGACTGTCAACCTCTCTTCTATTTCATCTACTCCTTATTCATTTATCTATTTCATTATTTAAAATACCATTAATTAATTCCTTTAGGTCTTCCTAAAACAAAATTTACCTCTTGCTCATTAAAATTCACCAATTCTATTTTTTTAACTTAAGAGACATGGCAATACAACAAACAAAATATACAATGTCTACAGATGTTTAAATGGGATTCGAAGAAACCATTATAAATGGCAAACTCAAATAAGATTAAATGTTAAGCCAGGCGTGGTGGTGCATCCCTAAAATCCCAGAGTCTCAGGAGACTGAGGTAGGAGGATCGCAAGTTCAAAGCTAGCCTCAGCAAAAAGCAAGGTGCTAAAACTCAGTGAGACTCTGTCTCTAAATAAAATACAAAATAGGGCTGGGGATGTAACTCAGTGGTTGAGTGCCCCTGAGTTCAATCCCCAGCATCCCCTAAAAAAAAAATTAGTTAATTTGATATTAAATAATTTAAAAAAACCCTCTGAATCAGCCTGATGAATTTTAAAATAGTAAAAATAAACAACATATCTGATGTAATTATCTAAATTATATTTGATTTAATAACACAAATTGGATAAACTTTTAGACTCTCAGAAATGGTCAGATTGGGCCTAGGGATGTGGCTCAATGGTGGGATGTGTGCTTGGCATGCATGAGGCCCTGGGTTCAAGCCCCAGAACCGCGATAAACAACAACTAAAAAAGCTGGATCAATCAATTTCAAAATACTCCTGAAGCCTCAAGTTATTTTTTAAAAATGCACATATAAAAAAAATTAATTCCAGGAGAGTCTAAAAAAGAGTGCTAAAAATACTGCTAAATTACTCAAAATCATAAGAGTACTAAGATAGAAAACTTCAATGATCTCTTCAAAAAGAGGCAGAGCAGATCAAAACTTTTATCATTTTCATGTTTTTTTAAATTGCTTTTACAATTAAATTATTTTTTCATTGCAAATGGTCCCCCCAAATAGAAATCATTATAGAAGCTATGACAAATACATGCCAACATTATAGTCATTCAGAATGCATACAAAGATCTAATATCATGAATAAATGCTTATTTTAATGCTAAAAGGGCAAAACCCAAAATTCTATATCTATTAGAATCACAGTATAATTAATTACAGGAAAATGTATTACAAGGAAGAATATAAAAAATTTTAATAGTGAAAAGCTCAGATAGTGGTGACAAGCTTAGGTGAAAAGGTTTGTTTTTCCATTTTCTTCCTATATTTTCATAAGCATGACTTTTATAATGCAAAAAAAATTAACATTTAAAGTTTAGTATAAGAAATTTTTATGCCAGGAGCAGTGGTGCATGCCTGTAATCCTAGGAAGCTGAGACAGGAGGATCCCGAGTTCAAAGCCAGCCTCAGCAATGGTGAAACGCTAAGCAACTTAGTGAGACCATGTCTCTAAATAGAATACAAAACAGGGTTGGGGATGAGGCTCAGTGGTTGAATGCCCTTGAGTTCAATTCCCGGTGCCAAAAAAAGATATTTTTATAAGGTTTGTTAGTTTTTTACTCTTTCCATTATTTTAAGTATGGTTGATATCCCAGTAAACATAAATCCTACCAACATAAAAAAATTTAAATATGGGGCTGGGGATGTGGCTCAAGTGGTAGCGCGCTTGCCTGGCATGCGCGTAGCGCTGGGTTCGATCCTTAGCACCACATACAAATAAAAAATAAAAAAAATAAAGATGTTGTGTCTGCCAAAAAGTAAAAAAATAAATATTAAAAAAAAATTCTCTCGGGCTGGAGATGTGGCTCGGGCGGTGGCACGCTCGCCAGGCATGCGTGCGGCCCGGGTTCAATCCTCAGCACCACATACAAATGGAGATGCTGTGTCCGCCAAAAACTAAAAAATTAAATACTAAAAAAATTCTCTCTCTCTCTCTCTCTAAAAAAAAAAAAAAATTCTTTCTCTCTAAAAAAAAAAATTAAATAAGCCATCGAGCTATCAAATTCTATTTTTAAAATAACAAAGAAATGTGAAATATGGCAAAAAAAATTGGAAGAAATAGGACAAATTTTCATTTCAGGGCTGATTATGTTACCAAGACAATGAGTTTTAATAGAATCCATTCAGATTTTCTTTCCTTTCATAGAGAAGATATTGATACCATCAAAAGTCAGAATCAATGAACAGCCTCATATTGAGTTTGTATTTTCTAAATCATACATGCACATTAACTCACATAATAAACGCTGCCAGCATTACAAGATGGGCTATGTTTAAAAGTTCTTTTTAGGCAAATAGGAAAATAGCATTTCTCACTTGTGAAATATGATTGATTGAAGATTCCATTCTTCGTAACTGGGATGCCTGGATATCCAGCATCTGCAGGACATTGTTGGCCAAGGTGTTTATCAGATAGGCAACACTCGCTAAGGATTGGGTGGTGTAGGCTTTGGTTTCTTCTAGGGCTCGCTGCTTGTCTGCTGACTAAGGAGAAAAACAAGATCATTACTTCAAAGATAACCCATTTCTAGCCAACTAACCTATAAAAGTATTCACCAAATTCATTCTGGGTTGCTGAATCTACACCCACCGTTGATAATGTTCTGAAAACTATCAGTATCATGTAAACCCAAAACTAAACTATTGACAGAGTTCACTGATATTTTCAAATTCAATAGACATATTTTTATACAAAGACAAATAAAATCTTAAAGCTATTATTTTAAAAATGAGACCCAGTACAAATTTTGCACAATACCAGCAAATATATACCTTCTCAAAAATCACTGGTTAGAAAGGTAGCATTGATTTGAATATATAAATTCTAGCATACTTTTTTCTACTTTCCTGAATTCCTCCTTTTCTTTCATTCTAACACATGAAGTGTGACTATAATGTGGTTATATGTCTATTAACATATTAAACAATTATAAAATAATGATAAAAATGGTAATGATGATAAACAATGAAAAATTAAAATTAAAATAATGAAAGTATATTAAGTGTGACAACTCTATGTGACATAAACTGCTAAGAACCATAACCAGAGATTACACAGCAAAAAATAACTCAATTTTGTCCAAGATTGCATAGCAAAGCATATTCTATGCTGACAAGTGACAAACACTATCTTCTTGCCTTAGTTCTTCAGAGATTTGGTGGTTCAGTAGGAAGTACATTATGTCTCTGAACAATAAATATTTTATGTTAACATCAATACTAACACAACAATTTGTCAACTCAGAAAACAGTCACAGTTCCTCAATTTTCTTACAAGGCAAAGCAAAGAAAGCTGAAAAGTTGTGAACATCAAGATAATGAACATCTCTAAAATATAAACCATTAAATGTAACAACTGTTATTTCCTTGAGTGATTTAACTGTCAAAAGTCCACTATTGGAGCTGGGATTGTGGCTCAGTGGTACAGTGCCTGCCTGGCATGTGTGAGGCACTGGGTTTGATCCTCAGCACCACATAAAAATAAATAAAATAAAAGTATTGTGTCCACAAATGTACACTTAAAAAAACAAAAAGTCCACTACTGTCCCAATTCTGTCTCTCCTATACAGTCTAGAAGCGCCAATAAAACTAAATATAAGTTTTTCCAAAGTTGGGGGGAAGGAAACAAGTCAAATTCTACTGAAGTAGTTAACAAAATAGTCAAATGCCATTTTACCTTAAAAAGAATTAAGAATTGTCACTTAGTTCTTTTTCTTTTCTAATCCTTAGTATTCTTTTATATCAAAGCCTGAATTAACAAAACAGATTAGTGCAATTTTGAAGAAGGGAACTAATAACCACATAGTATCTACTGTTCTTCCTCTGAGATCAACCCAGAACCAAAAGAGACTTTGCTCACCAGAGAAAGGCATCTAGCAGTTCCCCACTCATTTGCTGCTACTTAAGGCATTTATTTGCAGGCCCTTGAGCCCAGTTTGCGGGGGCAGCTGAATTACCACACCGGGGCCTGGAGAAAGAGTCCAATCCACATTTAACCCTCCCCAACCCAGGCTCCTGAGCAGCAGGAAGCCATCTGATACCCTATCCACCCCAGGGTCCTGAAAACTATACAGGCCCTGCCCCAGGAATTCTTGGGACCCATCCAGGAACCCCTACTCACTCTCCCACAACCCTCCCCGCAAGCATCTGGGCTGCCTACCTTAAGCAGCTTGACCAACAGAGACAACAACCCCGCCAAAAAAAAATAGCTGTGCACCCTGGGTATCCTCCAGCTGCCCCAGAAGTAGAAATAGTCATGCCTACCCATTTTGGCCCCAGAAAGCAGCCAGCCAACCTCATCTACCCACCTTTGGTCAGGGGAGCAGCTAGGTAGAACTTCCTGAGCAGACTGGCTCAAGAGGCCCCAAGAATTCACCCAGCCCCAGGCATGCTTCACTACACCCAGTTGAGGCTACCTGAATGACCCAGCCCTCACACAAACCAAGGGGTGGTATGGATACAAAAATTCTCAACAAAATACTAGCAAATCAGGACTGGGTTTGTGGCTCAGTGGTAGAGCATTCACCTAGCATGCATGAGGCACTGGGTTCAATCCTTGGCACCACATAAAAAAATAAATGAAATAAAGGTATTGTGCCCATTTAAAAAAAAATTAGCAAATGGAATCCAAGAGCTATCAAAAAGAGTATACAACATGATTAAGTGGAACTTTTCTTAGGGATAGAATTTTTATTTTTTTTTTAAATTCTAGGATTCCATAGCACATCTGTTCATATCTGTTCTAAATTTCATAACTGTTGATACAAAGATGTTAAAAATTATATTATTATTAAAATCACATATTTACATAAAATTTAGATTGTCCTTATAAATTATAAAACTTAAATTACTTTGAGAAAGAAATTTAGTATGATATCCTATGGTTGAAAGTAACAAAATCTCAATTCTTCATTTTTAGCTAACATTTGCCAAAATTTTTCACAGTAGGATAGTTTAAACAGATTATTTTAATTGAGTGCCATTGATTTTAGGACTTTTTAATGTATCAGATAGGGACATCAGTTTAAAAATAACTATAAATGATGCTAAAAGGAACTTGCAGATAGAGAACTAATTGTTTTAGAAGCTAACAATTTATTTTTACATTTTTTATTTCAACAGTTATTTATAAAATTAGCAAAGTTGCAAAACTAACAAATATCACATAATCTGAATAATTTTGAAGTGACTAAATAACTAAGAAAACAAATTCAGCACTGTTTAGGGGTTGGTAGCTCAAGTCATGCTCCTTTTAATTACAGAGCATTTTTAATTACAATGAGGTAACATAGGCAAACAATAAATAATACATTTACACCAAATGAGAGATAAACATACATTGCATTGTACTGTATAAACAACAGTTTTAAAATAGGAAATGCAATTGTTGGCACCTACATCATGTAAGTCCACAGTACTCTTCATAATACCACACAAAGCAATTTGTAAATCCACCACTATATGTAAAATTTCATGGAACACTGAGTTTTGGAAAAAATATTATCTATAATGTTACTAATTCTGATTTAAATTTTATTTGTATTATAGTTTTATTCACAAATTTATTTTGAACTTATAGTTATTCCCGAGCTTTAACCAAAAGTGGTTTATATCTAATTTTGTTTAAGCATTAAATAACATTTTTTAAAATAAATTAAATCAACATTGTCAGTCATATTTCTTTCTTTTCATTTAAAATTAAGGCTTCTAGAGCTGAGAAGTGTAGCTCAGAGGTAGACTACTTACCTGCCATTCATGAGGTCCTAGGTTTAAAGCCCACCACCAAAAAAAAAAAAAAAAAAAAAAAAAAAAAACGGATAAAATTAAGGATTCTGATCATTTATCAAGAAATACTAGGGGCTGGGGTTGTGGCTCAGCGGTAGAGCGCTCGCCTAGCACATGCGAGGCCCTGGGTTCAATCTTCAGCACCACATAAAAATAAATAAATAAAGATGTTGTGTCCAACTAAAACTAAAAAATAAATATTAAAAAAAGAAATACTATGACACCTTATATCTGAATATGAAAAAAGAATGCAAAGACAGTCCTGTAATCATTACTATAGTCCCAGAGAACATGCACTCTGAGGGAGAAAACATTCTAATTGATGACCTCATCCAATGAACCAGAAGTAATTTATTCACTTTTGCTTAGCAATTATTTTAATTAAAAGAAGAGGCAAAAATATGATCCCAATCTTCCCAATAAAATAAAAACGACAGTACGAAATTCTAATGATCAACGCCACACTAAAGAAGAGATGTGTGTCCACTAATTTGAAAAAAAAAAAAAAAGACAGTTTTCATTCAATATCACATATTAGGGATCTACCACATACAAAGGATGCTCAATGCTGAGAATTTTTAAATATTCCATCTTCTATCAAAACCTATTTGGGAGAAGATTCACATAAATTATCAAGGTAAATTAAGCAAGGTGAACAAAAATAAAGTAGTACAGGTTAAATAAGAGTAATATGATGGGCAACAGGAGAAAAAAAAAGCAGCTTGAGAACCTCAACAATGTCAAATGCTCAGATTTCTATCCAAAGAGGGAGAATTTTAATTGACAGACTACATACACAACTGATTCAGAAAAAAAAAAATAATTCTTACAGGTTATTTATATAGTATTTCTCTTTTTGAGAATAAGGATTGAACCCAGGGGCACTTTACTACTGAGCTAGGTGCCAAGTCCTCTTTTTATTTTGAGATAGGGTCTTACTAAGCTACCCAGGCTGAATTCAAACTTGTGATCCTCCTGACTCAGCCTCCCAAGTTGCTGTTATTACGGTGTGCACTACACACCTGGCTTCCATACATCTTTTAAATAATGTAAACCATTTCATTAAAAACCTTAAGTAAAAATGTGTAATAAATGAGCCATAACCCCTATTAATCTTTTTTTTTTTTTTTTTTTTTTTTGTAACAGAGGCTGAACCCTGGCGCCTTAACCAATGAACCACATCCCAGCAGTTTTTATTTTTTATTTTGAGACAGGGTCTCACTAAGTTGCTAGAATTACAGGCAAGCACCACTGCACCCAAATCCTATTAGTCTTTAAAGTAAAACTGTCAGGAAAATTTTACATCCCTATTCTTTGTACCAACAACCAAAAGAAGTAATTTGAGGGGGGGCAGAGTACCAGGGATTGAACTCAAGGGCACTCAACCACTGAACCACATCCCCAATCCTACTGTGTATTTCATTTAGAGCCTCGGTGTTGCTGAGGCTGGCTTTGAACATCGGATCCTCCCACCTCACCTTCCCTAGCCACTGCAATTACAGGAATGCACCACCACCTTTTCATAGAAGAAACACTTAATGAACCATCTCTACATATAAATGTAGTAGGGGACAAACGAGGCAGGACATGGAAGATAGCAGGAAGCAGTTTTATTTGGCTGCAGCCAGGTTCAGAGGGTATAGCTTTTGCTGTAATCAATTAATCTCCCTGAACCTGGAGTTCAGGCAGTTTCAAAACTTTATACCCAGCGTGTAAGGGGAGGGGCTTCTACTCGCCTTTTTTTCCCTACCCCTGCAGCTGTTACCTAGGAGCCCAATTAGTAACAACTTCTCTTATCTTTGAAATGTAAACACCTCTGTGAAGCCCCCCACCCAAGGCCAGAAGCCTTGTTAAAGGATCTTTTTTATCACATTCCACATATCCCAGGAGGCTGAGACAGGAGGATCCTGAGTTCAAAGCCAGCCTCAGCAAAGATGAAGTGCTAAGCAACTCAGTGAGACCATGTCTCTAAATAAAATACAAAACAGGGCTAGGGATGTGGCTCAGTGGTTGAGTGTCCCTGAGTTCAATCCCTGGTACAAAAAAAAAAAAAAATCACTAAAGATGTAATACAGGGCTGGGATTGTGGCTCAGCGGTAGAGTGCTTGCTTTGCACATGCGAAGCCCTGGGTTCAATCCTCAGCACCACATAAAAATAAATAAATAAAATAAAGATATTGTGTCCAACTACAACTAAAAAATAAATATTTATTTTTAAAAAAGATGTGGGGCTGGGGATGTGGCTCAAGTGGTAACGCGATGGCCTGACATGCGCGGGGCGCTGGGTTCGATCCTCAGCACCACATAAAAATAAAGATATTGTGTCCCCCAAAAAACTAAAAAATAAATATTAAAAAATTCCCTTTCTCTCTTTCTCTCTCTCTCTCGCTTAAAAAAATAAATAAATAAATAAAAGATGTAATACAGATGGCAAATAAGAATATGAAAAGATATTCAACATTACATGTCATAAAAGAAATAGAAATTAAAACAATGAGATTACTGCTATTAGAATGGCCAAAACTCCACATACTAACAACTCCAAATGCTAGAGAGAATGTGGAATGAACAAGAGCTTTCATTTATTGCCGGTAGAAATGCAAAACAGTACCACTAAAATGCAAGATAGTTTGGCAGCTTCTTAGAAAACTAAACATATTCTTAACCACATGATACAATAAGCTCCTTGACATTTATTCAAATGAGCTGAAAAGGTGTGTGCATACAAACTTTGGTGCTCTTTATTCATACCTGCCAAAACTTGGAAGCAACCAATATGTCCTTCAATGGGTAGATGTGGTACAAAAGAATATTATTTATCAATAAAAAGAAATGAACTCACAAGCTACAAAAAGATATGGAGGGGGCTGGGGTAGAGCACTTGCCTAGCATGTGTGAGGAACTGAGTTTGATTCCCAACACCACATAAAAACAAATAAATTAAGGGGCTGGAGTCGTAGCTCAGCAGTAGAGTGCTTGTCTAGCACGTGTGGGGCACTGGGTTCAATTCAGTACCACGTATAAATAAGTAAATAAAATAAAGGTCTACCAACAACTACAAAAATAATAAATTAATAAAGATATCGTGTCCATCTACAACTAAGGGGAAAAAAACCTCACAGGTGAACCATTTAAAAAAACTAAATGCATATTACTAAGTGAAAGAAGCTAATTGGAAGAGACTATATAGTTCCAATTAAAGAACATTCTATAAAAGGGAAAACTATAGAGATAGTAAAAAAGTCATCAATTGCCAAGGGCTTGGGGATAAACAGGCAGAGCACAGTGGATTTTTTAAGACAAAGAAACTATCTTATATGATATTGTAATGGTGGCTACATGTCACTGTACATTTGTCAAAACCACAGAATATACAACACAAAAAGTAAAACCTAATGCAAACTATGGACTTTACTTAATAAGGTATATGTCATTTTGATTCATCAATTGTAACAAATATACCACATAAATACGAGATATTAATAACAAAGCCGGGTGTGGTGGTGCACTCCTGTAATCCCAGCAACTTGGGAGGCTGAGGCAGGAGATCACAAGTTCAAAGTCAGTCTCAGCAACTTAGCAGGGCCCTAAAACAACTCAGCAAGACCCTGCCTCTAAATAAAATATAAAAAAGGGCTGGGGACCTCGCACAGTGGTTAGGCTGGGTTCAAGACCTAGTACCAAAAAAAAAAATAATAAGATATTACTAACAGTGGCAAGGGGGAAGTGACTCTTTATTTCCATTTTTCTATAATCTCAAAACTGGCATAAAACTAATGTCTACTTTATTTAAACTCTAAAACCAAAAGAGTTAAAGACATAAATCCATTTAAAAAAAAGAGAGAGAGGTGATACAAGTGATGGATCAGGAAATTCAATGAATAAAAATTAAAATAAACAATAAGCAAGAAAAAAGTTTCAACCTTGCTAAATAACAGTTCCACACTTAAAGCCTGGAATCAAACATGGATAGGCTCTGCCATTTACTAGCTGTGAAACCTTAAGATTTTTAAACACCTGTAAGAATTTGCCTCTTACTAAGAATTAGCCTCTTAAAAGTTTAGAGTTTTTGATGAAGAACATCACGGCATCATACTGGATCCACGTGTTTGAAATTCAAAAACCTGGGTCAGGTGGTGGGAGGTGTGGCTCCACCAGTAGAGTGCTTGCCTCCTACGTGTGAGCACTGGGTTTGATCCTCAGAACCACATAAAAGTAAATAAACAAAATAAAAACAATGAGTCCATGTACAACTAAAAAATATTTTTAAAAAACAACTTGGGTCAATTCTAGAATAATTGATTTAGAATCTGTATTCTCACAAGATATCTGGGTGATTTGTATGCACATGAAAGTTTGACAAGTCTACTGGAAACTTCATTCTCTCACATCTTTTAAAAAGAAGATGAGATCAATATTTTATCTTTACAGATTGCTAACATTAAATAAGAAAATATTTAAACATTTAACAATTACAAAAATCTTGAGAGAAAATTGATTATTAGAAGTGTTGACTATTAACATAATAATAAATAATTGTTAATAATAATTTATTAGCAATTGAAAGTGAATTAGAGACTGGCAAGTTAGCTCAGTGGCAAAGCACTTGCCTAGTATGTACAAGGTCCTGGATTTACTCCCCTGCACTTGGGGAAAAAATTAAAATAAAGAAGTTACATTTCAGGTTAAATTATAAATTAGCAGCCCTTTTTAAAAAATAACAAGCAAGCCCAGCGAAAGTAAAACAAAGCAGATAGCTATTCACAAGAGGTTAACATGTTTTGGGGATATAATCTTTCTTGAAAGCAATCTGGCAGTATGTACTAAATGTCTTTAAAATATTCATACTCTTAAAAAGTCAATTCTGGGAAACTATGCTAAACCATTAAAAAGAAATGTGAAAAAAAAAAAAAAGAAATGTGTACAAACATTTCTGTTCACACATGCTCTTTGCAATTATTTATAACAGCAAGTGTAATAAACTCTATAGGGAATCATCATAAATTAATTTAAACTTTCCCTCCATCCCATACTGTTAGGTCTCCTTCCCCTGCTCCTGGATTATAGCAACAACAGATTTTGTAGCTTCCCTATTAACTTCCAGGTATTCAAGTTTTCATTTTCAAATATTTAAAAATTCATTCAACCTAAATCAGAATTTTACTTTTCATTCCAATTTTCCAGCTCAGATCTAAACTGAAAAATCCACAAAAACGAAAAGAGAGAAAAATGTTTTTTTCATTATTCTTCTACCATGTTTTTCCATTCTTCTTACTCACTTCATTATGCTGCTTCTAGCCTGCTCCTCCAGGATTGGAAGAGCAGGAAATAGGAAACAAAGAGTATGAAAGAAAAAGTACCAAGGTCTTATGTAACCATATTATAGCAATCTGGTATCAATGCTGTATGCTAATGCCAGATTTTGACCCTCTCTTTTAGTGAAGCACTTATGAGGTCTTCAAAGACCCTTTTTAATAAGATGATGCAGCCTCTGGCTAACATCCTGTACCTTCATCTGAGCTTAGAAGGAGCAAAACAATCTCTCAACAGACAGGTTTTTTGGGCAGGTGTCACGAGCAGCTTCTCAGCCTTGTCTGGTTACCAGGAGTTCCCTTCCGGATATCTGCACTGGACCCCGGACCGCGACGTACGCGAACACCAAGCACGAACTCGATTGCCTTTTGAAATGCTGGTTTATTCGCACACCACACAAAGCAATACACGAGGTGACTGGCTCACACTGCACGATCTTACTCTCAGGCGATGAGAGTTGATTGTGAGCAAATACATGGAGTTTCCCTCGCGCTTATATACTCTATATGTTTATAACAAACTTGTTTGTGTCTAACTTATCTAACATAAGCACACTACCTAGTTACATCATCAACTTATCTAACATGGGCATACTATCTAGTCGTCCTATAACCAAAAACATGTTTACAACTAAAAAGTCACTTAGTCACTGCAAAGTCCAAAACAAGTCCAAAACAAGTCCTTTTGCTGATTCATGTTGTTTGTTCATCCTTGATGTTTACTCCTGTCAGCAGGATTATTAAAATATACCTCTATCTCAGCTACCTCATTCTCTGTAACTTAGCCCCCTATCCTAGGGTATGTCAGCATTTTTGTCCCTCCGAACTCTAGAAGTAGTAGGTCCTCATATTGTATTCCAATTGTCTTTAACCTTCAAGCTTTTTTACCAGCAAAGTCAGGCAATAGTTTTCTTCCCCACTCTCATACCATCCCCAACTTAGACAAGGGACAAGTTCTCACAAGAATTTTCTCCCTGAAATCCATCTCAGGCATTTCTATTTATCAGCAAGGCTCAAATTTGGTATGAAATTTCAGCATCCCTTTCAGCAGACAACCCCAATTTCTATGACTGATTTTCTCAAAATTCCACTGACTTGGTCAAAAACTGAGAAGCACAGTACTTCTTCAACTGTCTTTTAAAAAATTCTTATTTAATTACATATAATTATTCATATGCACGGATATGAAGAGAGAGAAGTTATAGAAGAGTCTCATCCTTCAGCAAGTTCTACATGACTGATTTACCACTTTCTTAAAATATGGAAGTAATTGCCTATTGGAGCCTAAACTGTAACTCCAAGACAAAAGTAAAAGTCCACTTTTAACATTGCATTATATAAACAATTACATAAACAACTATCCAAGAATCCAACAATAAAGGGTTAAATGAATTTGACAACTATATCAAGAAATATTTGGTATTAAAAATTGCATCTGGGGCTGGGGTTTTGGCTCAGTGGTAGAGCGCTCACTTTGCATGCGTGAGGCCCTGGGTTCAATCCTCAACACCACATAAAAAAAAATAAACAAAATAAAGGTATTGTGTCTAACCAAAAATAAACATTTTTTTAAAAACTTGCATCTGAAAATTTTTAATCTGAACAATCTGTGATGTGAAAGAAAAAAGTAATAAAGCTATTTAAAATATTGTATAGTAAAATCCAACAGAAAAGCACAATATTTAAAATACAGTAAAACCCAAAGATAATGCACCCGCAATAACATGCATATGAATGTAATGCAACCACTTTCAGAACCTCCAATTAACGCGACCTCCCATTGTATGGAATTTAATTTTTAATGACTCTATTCATGGGCTGGGACTGCAGCTCAGCCACAGAGCGCTTGCCTAGCATTCATGAGGCACTGGGTTTGATCCTCAGCACCACATAAAAATAAACAAATAAAATAAAGGCATTCTTCCATCTACAACTACAGAAAATTTAAAAAAAAAAAAACTCTATTCATGTCATCATGGTGAGGTTATACTGCATTTCAACTATGAAAAATAATAAATAAGTTTATTTCCTTTGATTAAGTACTAATACATCATGCACAATTAATGTAATTCCTTCTAGTTTATTAATAATATAATTTTATATACATATACATATTAAAAGTTCCCATAATAAAACTATAGATAATTTTAATTTTATTGTTAACATTTTTACATTTTCTACTGTTAGGTATTCACCTTTTTTAAAAATATTTTTTTAGTTGTATATGAACTAAATTGTATTTTTTAATTTTTTTATGTAGTGCAGGGGATCAAATCCAGGACTTCACGCGTGTTAGGCAAGTGCTTTACCACTGAGCCACAATCCCAACCCAGGGTTATAATAATCGTAATTAAAAATAATTTTTTAATAATCTCCTTTTATGCTTAGATGAAAAATGACCAACAACAGCACATTCTAGATGTCCCATTACCTACACCTTCATTCCCCTCATTTTAGTATAAAAGTTTGTCTTTGCCACAACTATGAAAATGTACTAACTGGACTACTGCCACCACATAGCTGAGATCATAGAAACTATGTCAGTCTGGGACCAGCATACAAATGAACTAGAAATGTATTACTATAATGATCAACTGCAGAACTCTTTTTCACTCCAAACTGATCTAACAGCAGAGTCCATCAGAAACATTTCCTCCAACCAACAAAAAAATTTTTAGCTACATCTCCTGGGGATTCACAAAGGAAGCAATAATTCTCCACTCACGTTTCTTATTAATACAGTACAAATACTCAAAATTTCTGTATTCACTAATTTAGCATAGAAAACAGATTTGTAAAAAGATACTCTCTCACTTAAAGGATATTGGCTGTTAGACACAGAACACAATTTAATCTAGGTGAGCAAATGAGGAACATCTATGTTAATGGATCTTTTAAACTCCTATATTTGCATCTCTAAGTCATTTAAGTAGTAAGAAAGAACTACCATTGAAAACAGATTGGTTGGTTGCATGGCTCTGCCTTTCTGTTTGTTTAAGGATTTTCATTCTGCTCTCCCTTATGTTTTAGCATTGTCTTCTATACCACCTTCCCCCCAACCCCCCCCCAAAAAAATCCAGTGCAGCAGAGCAATATTATACAGAACACTGTTACCAATTTTTGACCCTAAAGGCTGGGTCCTCTCTCCCTCTCAAAACTATGGAACCAGGCTGGGGTTGTGGCTCAGCGGTAGAGCACTTGCCTAGCATGTGCGAGGCCCTGGGTTTGATCCTCAGCACCACATGAAAATAAATAAATAGAATAAAGGTATTGTGTCCAACTACAACTAAAAAATAAATTTAAAAAACTATAGAACCAATAACAAGATGGAGCACAAATTGAGCAGAAAAGAGATTTTTATTAGCTTGGCCTAGAATAGGAAAAGTTGGGAGATAAATTTGCAAACAGACTCTTCACCCCTTGGGGATGAGGAAGTTAAGGGATAGGGTAAAAGAAAGGAGGAAAAGAGGCTTATAAACAGGAGTAATATCCTTGTCTTTTATTATAATGAAATAATGAAAAGTGAGGTTGTCTGGCAGTCAACCTGCCAGCCATCTAAGATCCAACCAGTTTCAACTAGCCCACTGTGGGTCTTTTCCTCCTGTGAAGTTGCTCCAAGTCATAACTTAGAACTGGCAGCCCTTTGGGGATTAAGGGTTAACTTTCCCCTTTGAAGGCTGGGTGATGACTACTCTACCCCACCCAGGTAGGAGCTAGACTTTGATCCAGTGGCCCAAAAACCAGCAGGCTGAGATGTGGGGCAGCTCGTCCCATTAACCTCTGCTCTGTCCTCCATCCTGCCTTGGTCAGGACTTATCTGATATGTCCAAAGAAAAGGGACTAAATGACCTATTAAACCCACCAGGCACAGGGATAATTTTTTCACCTCTGATGCTGGCTAGGTTTGTACAGACTGAAGTCAAGCAGGGGCCACCTGAAAAGGGAACATCTGGCATTCAAGCAAAGTACAAGCAAAGTAGGATAGGGTAAAAATTCAGCTAGGCTACCCAAGCCTACAGCATCCTTTACTGTCATTTGGTAAAAATATTTCACTTTCATGGAGAATTCAGCCTATGTGGGTTGACTCCCAATCCTCCACCTTACCCATGGCTACAGGAAGAGACACTTGACCCAAGCCTACTAGAAGTAGGCTTTTGGACATTGGACCTTTTGGACATTGGCTGATTAATGGAAAGCCACTGACCAATAGAAGTCTTCTCTGGGACATTTTTCCCCCCTTTACTGGGGATTGACTCTCTATCAGGGTTCTACTTCATGCTTTGAGTATAAAACTTACATGTGTTTTGGGGGTTTTTTTCCCGCCTCTTCTTTTTCTTCCTCCTTTCTTCCCTTCCCTAACTGCAGGGAAGCAAGATTAACATTCTTTCACTCCTAGGCCAAGTTATTGTGTCCTTCAGCTCACTGACCACAAGAATAAAGGAATCCTGACCTGGAAACTGGTGCCAGCAGGTCTAAGGAATGGTTATCAAAATGCTACCATCTGCTCATTAATCATATATACTGACAGGCATACCTGAAGCTTACTCCCTGAATTTCCCTTTAAAAAGCTCTTTGTTTTCTCTTGTAAGAAGGAAAGTAGTTTTAAAACAGTCTACAACTCTCCTCATTTGCTGGCCAAACAACAAAGTTTCTTTTTTCCGTTTCTCAAAACTGTGTCAATTTGATCAGCACCAGGGACAAAGACCAAGCTTCTGGTATTAAATTCAGGGGTGCTCTATCACTGAGCTATATCCCCAGCCCTTTTTATTTTTTGTTTTGAGATAGAGTCTAAGCCTGGACTCAAACTTGCAATTCTCCTGCCTTAGCCTCCCAAGTCACCAGGATTACATAAGTACACTACTGTACTAGGCTTCTTTACTACTTTTGTAAACTTATTAGAAAATATTTTTCAGCAAGGTAGAAACCACTGAGATACATACTCAGATCACCCTTCAAGAGAATATGTTTTACAGAGTAGTTTACTGACAGTCACCACTTGCACCTTTAGATATGGTGATAATGCTGAGACCACACTTCTAAGTAATCCTGAATAATAAAGAATAGATCATCCTTGAAAGTAGTTACCTTGACTTTGGCCCTTCCTGATTTCATAAATGAAATGGAGATTAGGAAAGAAAAGAAATTTTAAAACAGGTAGAATGAAGACAAATGGAAAGACTAGGAAACTATAATATAAAAGCTTTGTGCTAAATAGTTTCTCATACCTTTACTCCCCAAGCCGATGACTCCTAAATTTCCTGGAAAATTTATAAGTCTTCACTCACAATTTTAAAATTAACAAAAGGAGATACAAAACCTTTAATATAAGTGGGTCACAGTGGCACATGCCTGTAATCCCAGCAACTTGGGCGGCCTCATGAGGCAAGAGGATCACAAGTTTGAGGACAGGCTCAGCAAATTACTGAGACCATAAAAAACAAAAAGAGCCAAGAACGTAGCTCAGTGGTAGAGTACCTAGGGGTCTAATCCCCCGTATACGCACACATAACCAAAAAAAAAAAAAAAAACTCACCTATAAAATAGTATATGTCCCCAATGTTATCTATCAGTCAGATAACAGAGAAAATGTCAACCTAAAAATTCTGCAAATTTCCAAATTACCACAAACTGTCTTGTGATCACCAGATTGACATTATCCCCACATACCTTCCCATGCCCACCCCTCACCAAGTTTCCTTTAAAATAAGACTCTGAGAACCCTAAAAAGGTCTCTCACTGTGGAAATGATGCACATTCTTCCTTGAATGTATATTCCTTACTTTCTTAAATAAATCCCTTTGCTTCAATATCTGAATCTGACACAACTAGAAATTCTTTTCTACAGGGTTTGTCAAGGGCCCTGTCATCCTGAATGGAGGTCCCTCTGTCCACTGGACCACCCTCCAGTGACAATACTAGCAACAGAATAAGAGTCAAAAGAGACTAGAGTTCTATTTATCTAGTCAATGCTCACAAGTCAGAAATTCCTAATCTTAGAAAGCCACACCCCTAAATACTGTTCCAATCTCTGGTTTGCCAAGCAAACTTTCTTTTTGCCATACTGGGATTCTTACCATCTGTTACTTCATTCCTAGGCCAAATCCTGACCTCAATTCTTCTGATCTCTAGGCAAACTTCACTTGCTATCTGAATCAGATAATTCCTGGCATATCAATCGCCCACACACACATACAGTACTGGGGAATGGGACCCTGGGCCTTGCAATAAACTAGGTAAATACTCTACCACTGAGCTATACCCCCAGCACTCTAAATTTTCCTTTTTGAAATAATGTTAAAGTTTACTTTATGATCATTTAAGCTTTTTTTTTTAATCCTAGCATAAGACAGACTGCATAGATAATTCGTGCCTAAAGGATAAAACTCCTTCAATTTCCAAATACCATTGCTGTGTTATGAATGTTTGTGTGTCCTCCTACCCCCCAAAAAGTTCACATGTTAAACCTAATAACGATGGTGACAATGTTAAAACCTCGGGGTTTGGGGAGGTATATTAATCAGGATTCTCTAGAGGAACAGAAGCAATAAGAAGTATGATTATAAAAAGGGGATTTATTAGATTGGCTTACACAACCAGAAGCTAGATAGTCCACAATGACTGTCTGCAGGGTGGAGAGCTGGAGGAACCAGTAGCTGCACAGTCCAAGATGCTGACCCCTCAGAACAAGAGAATCAACAATGCTATCCCAGTCCAAAACTGAAGGCTTCTGGAAACTCCCTGGAGAGTCACTGGCAGAGTCCACTTTGGAAGAAAGAAGGAGCACGAGGCTAATATCTCAGGCAATTGCAGAAGAAATCAAGAATCCATTCAAGAAGAACAGAGCTTGCATTTGCTGCTGCTTCCTTGTGACTTTTATTCTATCCAAGCCTCCAGACTATTGGATGGTGCTGCCCATGCTTAGGTAAGTCTCCAGTTAGCTATCTCACATGCCAATCACTCCTAGACACACCCTCATTGACACACCCAGAAGCCTCTTAATCTTCAGCATCATTTTTTTTAATATTTATTTTTTAGTTGTAGTTGGACACAATACCTTTCTCTTACTTATTTATTTTTATGTGGTGCTGAGGATCGAACCCAGGGCCTCGCACATACTAGGCAAGTGCTCTACCGCTGAGCCACAACACCAGCCCTCAGCATTTTTTTTTTTAATTTTTATTGTTGGTTGTTCAAAACATTACATAGTTCTTGATATATCATATTTCACACTTTGATTCAAGTGGGTTATGAACTCCCATTTTTACCCCATATACAGATTGCAGAATCACATCAGTTACACATCCATTGATTTACATATTGCCATACTAGTGTCTGTTGTATTCTACTGCCTTTCCTATCCTCTACTATCCCCCCTCCCCTCCACTCCCCTCCCCTCTTCTCTCTCTACCCCCTCTACTGTCATTCATTTCTCCCCCTTGTATTATTTTTCCCTTTCCCCTCACTTCCTCTTGTATGTACTTTTGTATAACCCTGAGGGTCTCCTTCCATTTCCATGCAATTTCCCTTCTCTCTCCCTTTCCCTCCCACCTCTCATCCCTGTTTAATGTTAATCTTCTTCTCATGCTCTTCGTCCCTACTCTGTTCTTAGTTACTCTCCTTATATCAAAGAAGACATTTGGCATTTGTTTTTTAGGGATTGGCTAGCTTCACTTAGCATAATCTGCTCTAATGCCATCCATTTCCCTGCAAATTCTATGATTTTGTCATTTTTTAATGCAGAGTAATACTCCATTGTGTATAAATGCCACTTTTTTTTTATCCATTCGTCTATTGAAGGGCATCTAGGTTAGTTCCACAGTCTTGCTATTGTGAATTGTGCTGCTATGAACATCAATGTAGCAGTGTCCCTGTAGCATGCTCTTTTTAGGTCTTTAGGGAATAGACCGAGAAGGGGAATAGCTGGGCCAAATGCTGGTTCCATTCCCAGCTTTCCAAGAAATCTCCATACTGCTTTCCAAATTGGCAGCACCAATTTGCAGTCCCACCAGCAATGTACAAGTGTACCCTTTTCCCCACATCCTCGCCAGCACTTGTTGTTGTTTGACTTCATAATGGCTGCCAATATTACTAGAGTGAGATGGTATCTTAGGGTGGTTTTGATTTGCATTTCTCTGACTGCTAGTTATGGTGAGCATTTTTTCATGTACTTGTTGATTGATTGTATGTCCTCCTCTGAGAAGTGTCTGTTCAGGTCCTTGGCCCATTTGTTGATTGGGTTATTTGTTATCTTATTGTCTAATTTTTTGAGTTCTTTGTATACTCTGGATATTAGGGCTCTATCTGAAGTGTGAGGAGTAAAGATTTGTTCCCAGGATGTAGGCTCCCTAGAAAAGAAGAACTTAAATTATCACTATTTGCAGTTGACATGATTCTATACCTAGCAGACCCAAAAGGGTCTACAAAGAAACTGCTAGAGCTAATAAATGAATTCAGCAAAGTGGCAGGATATAAAATCAACACGCATAAATCAAAGGCATTCCTGTATATCAGCGACAAATCCTCTGAAATGGAAATGAGGACAACCACTCCATTCACAATATCTTCAAAAAAAAATAAAATACTTGGGAATCAACCTAACAAAAGAGGTGAAAGACTTATACAATGAAAACTACAGAACTCTAAAGAGAGAAATAGAAGAAGATCTTAGAAGATGGAAAAATATACCCTGTTCATGGATAGGAAGAACTAACATCATCAAAATGGCGATACTACCAAAAGTTCTCTATAGGTTTAATGCAATGCCAATCAAAATCCCAACGGCATTTCTTGTAGAAATAGAGAAAGCAATCATGAAATTCATATGGAAAAATAAAAGACCCAGAATAGCAAAAACAATGCTAAGCAGGAAGTGTGAATCAGGCGGTATAGCGATACCAGACTTCAAACTATACTATAGAGCAACAGTAACAAAAACAGCATGGTACTGGTACCAAAACAGGCGGGTGGACCAATGGTACAGAATAGAGGACACAGAAACCAATCCACAAAACTACAACTATCTTATATTTGATAAAGGGGCTAAAAGCATGCAATGGAGGAAGGATAGCATCTTCAACAAATGGTGCTGGGAAAACTGGAAATCCATATGCAACAAAATGAAACTGAATCCCTTTCTCTCGTCATGCACAAAAGTTAACTCAAAATGGATCAAGGAGCTTGATATCAAATCAGAGACACGGCGTCTGATAGAAGAAAAAGTTGGCTACGATCTACATACTGTGGGGTCGGGCTCCAAATTCCTCAATAGGACACCCATAGCACAAGAGTTAATAACCAGAATCAACAAATGGGACTTACTCAAACTAAAAAGTTTTTTCCTCAGCATCTCTTAATCCAATCACATTGACAATTCAAATTGACCATTACAAGCCCACCCCTTGTCAACTTGATATCCAAACATGACTGTCTACATTATACTTAATCTCCAAATAAACACAGTAACAAAGCCATCATTCCACCTAACATAACTATCCTTCCTATAACTGAAAACATACTAGTTCTTTCCCCAGAATAGAAGGAAAACAAAAATGTTACTTTAAGTACCAAAGTAAAGTCAACCAATATTACATTACATGATGAATAACAGAAGATTACTAAACATGTCCTCTTAATGCATGTGTAAGTATGCACAAACATATTCTCAGCAGAATAAGAAAGAAATATTACTGGCAATTAAAATCCTTAGTTCTATAACTGGTCATGTGGCAGTAGTTGGTATTTATGACTACCTTCTTCTACTATCCATTCTGTACTCCCTTTCCCTTCAGCAAGCACTTCAGCAGGTCTTGGTTCTTTACCTGGAGGTATGACCCACACCCTCCTTCATGAAGGATCTCAGACATTTGTCATCTTGACTGGATTGTTGTAGTTTCCCATTGACCTTAATAACACGACAGGGTAATGCCACTAGACACTCTAAGGGTTCTCCTGCACTCCAGGAGTATACTTCCTTACCTCCATTGTGGAGTAATAGTCCAATCTCCCCTTGGTAACCTGGATCAATCATCCCTGCCAGCACCATTAACTCCTTTCTTAGCCTGTTGACTCAGAGACATGAGGTATCCAAAGTGGCCAGGAGAAAGTCTTATCTTCCAGTTTAATGAAATCACTGTTGCAAATCCAAGTGAAAGCATTCCTCCTTCTGGAACTGAGACTTCTAGGCCAGCAGAGCATAAGGTTGCAGGAATAGGAAGCAAAAACTTTTCTAGTAGGTCACCAGGGGTAATGGTGAGTGGTACCATTCCTGTCTCCACCCCTTGATTCCTGGACCCATGAATTCTAGCAGTAAGAGAGACAGACAGTACCACATAATGGACACTGATTTAGAATATAGACAGCCTTCTGGAGAACCTTGCCCCAGCCCTGCAAGGTACTGCCACCTAGCTGGCGCTGTAACTGCATCTTCAAAAATCCATTCCATCATACTATCAAACCAGCTGCTTCAGGATGGTATGGAACGCGGTAAAACCAGTGAATCCCATGTACATGAGCCCAATGTCTCATTTCTCTGACGGTAAAGTGAATTCCTTGGTCTGAAGCAATGCTGTGCAGAATACCACAATGATGGATAAGGCATTCTGTAAGTTCACAGATGGTGGTTTTGGCAAACACTACATGCAGGGAAGGCAAATCCATACCCAGAATAAATGTCTATTCCAGTAAGGACAAACCGCTCTGCCTTCATTGATGGAAGTGGTTCCAATATAATCAACCTGCCACCAGGTTGCTGGTTGATTTCCCCTGGAAATGATGCCACATTGTGGACTGAGGGTTGGACTCTGCTCCTGGCAAAATAGACACTCAGCAGTGGCCATAGCTAGATCAGCCTTGGTGAGTGAAAGTCCATGTTGCTGAGCCCATGAATAACCACCATCCCTGCCACCATAAGCAGTTCTTGAGCCCACTGAGCAATGATAGGGGTGGCTGGAGAAAGAGGTTACCTGTTATTCACAGATCAGGTCATCCTATCCATTTGATTATTAAAGTCCTCCTCTGCCAAGGTCACCTTTTGGTTTAGCATTTACGTAAGACACAAATATCTTCACATCCTTTGCATTCTGAGAGGTGTAGTCACATATCTCTTCCCCAAATGTTCTTGTCACCAATTTTCCAATTATATTCTTTCGAGGTCCCTGACCAGCCGGCCAAACCACTGGCTATAGCCTATGAATCAGTATACAGTCAGATATGGCCATTTTTCCTTCCATGCAAAATGCACAACAAGATGCACTGCCCTAAGTTCTGCCCATTGTGAAGATGTCCCTTCATCACTGTCCTTCAGAGTTGTTCCAGAAAGGAGCAACTGCAACTGTCCACTTCCAAGTGGTACCCATATATTGTGCAGAACGGTCTGTAAACCAGGCCCTAGTCTTCTCTTCCTTTGTTAATTGATCATAAGGTACACCTCACGAAGCCATAGTTAATGCTTAGGACAGAAGGTACTGCAGCAGAAGTAGGAATCACGGCATCTGGGCCACTTCTTCATGCAACCTACTTGTGCCTTCAGGTACCACCAGTGCTCAATCACGTATGTACCACTTCCACTTGACGACAGAGTGCTTCTGTGCACACGAAACTTTATGATTCAGTGGGTCAGATAACACCCAATTCATGATGGGTAGCTCAGATCATATAGCAACTTGGTAGCCCATGGTCAAGCCCATGGGTAGCTCAGATCATATAGCAACTTGGTAGCCCACTGGACCGGCTGCAGAGCCTTCTCCTGTTCTGGGACCCACTCAAAACAAAAAGCTTTTCTAGTCACTTGGTAGATGGGCTGAAGTAACATAACCAAGTGAGGAATGTGTAGCCTCCAAAATCCAAAAAGGCCCACCAGGTATTGTGCTTCTTTCTTATTTGCAGGAGGGACCAGCTAAGAAAGCTCATTCCCTTTTTCCTTACCTCCATTGTGGAGTAATAGTCCAATCTCCCCATTTTCTTTTTCTTCCTATCTTCTGATGACCACTAATCAACTTTTTATCTCGATGAATTTGCCTATTTTGGATATTTCACATAAATGGAGTTATGTAATATGTGTCCTTATATCTCTGGGTTCTTTTATCATACCTCTTCATATCATAATGTGGAAAGTAGGGTTTGGGGCAACAGCTAACATGGAACTGTGAACCTCCTGCCTCAGCCCCCTAAGTAGCTCAGTTTACAGGCATTCACCACCATATCCCTGACTCTCTGAACTCTTTAAGTTGTAGAAAGATAAATGAACATGTTAACTATAATATTCTAATAAGTTCAAAACAATCTACATTATGTAATACAACTATATATTGTTAACTAAATCCTAAATACTTATAAGTATTATAGGGCAAAACTTCTGTAATGTTAAATGCTAGTATCAGAGCTGGCTAAAATGAAGTCTGTTCTAGATGAGAATCTTCTATATTTTATTTCACTGCTTCTGAATTTCTCCCTAAATTATCGCCCATTTGAGCACTTTACAAGTATCTAAAAACAGTAACTTCTCCATAAAGTGCTTAGCATTGCAAAAGTTCAGCAGTTTTTTTTTTTTCCCCTTCCTTAAAACATCAATTTCATATTTATTGAAGATGACGAATATAGCAGGCTTGGGATGTTCAAAGAAAAAACTTGGCTCCCGGAAAATAACAGAAAAGTAAGTCCTTGGAATACCCTGCCTGTCTTTGTATAATGGAGGCCTAGGGGCAGGCCAGACAGTTTTCTCTAACCATGTTAATTATGGTGAACACCTGCTTTTCTGCAACAGGGGCCCTGGGGTATGCTGTATCAGTTTGCTCTCTCAGGATGGGAAGGAGAACCAGAGTCCTACAGCCAAGGTTAGTCACAAGGTGCCCCACGCCTACTGTCTGAACCTTTACAAAAACACTAGTAACAAACTCTTGGGTGAATTTACCTGACTGGCAATGCTCCATCAGCACTGCCACATATCACTGCTGAGAGAACTACACAGTATTCATTCAGCTCCACTGGGAAAAAACAATTGAAAAGTCACACCTAGTTTCTCCTGGGCTCCACCTAACTCACCTTTTTCCTTCACTAACTTCAATCTGTATTCTTTCACATAATAAGCCTTAACTAAGCATAACAGCTTTTTCTCTTTCAAATCATTTATCCTTCATGTTAATATTTAATATCCTGGTTAGTGACGAAATTCTAAATATCAAGAAAGCATCCAAAAGGCAGAATTCTGAAAACATTTAAAAAAGATAAATCACAAATGTGAATTTTCCTGACATAACTGCCAAGGCTCAGATAAAATGCCAAACCAAAAACTCATTTCCAAAACCCAAAACTTAAACAAGCAACAACAATTTCCCAATTTGAAACCTAAGAATTACATTATTTTAGTCCATCGGTCTCCTCTTCCTATTCTTCTCCTTGCTTCTCAGTTCATAATGTGCTACCTTGCCAGAGACAACACACTGGGGACATTAGATTATGGATTGTTACATCCAAAACCATGTGTCAAAATTTCTCTTTGTAAGTTAATTGCCTGAAGTATTTTCTTATAATGATAGAAACCTTAACTAATCCCGGGATCAAGAATGTATCAATCAGGATTCAATTATAAGAAACAATGCTACCATCACTTAAGAAAAGCTTATAAATGGAATTGGAATTGGGTGTTTATGAAATAATAGAGAACACTAAAGGAACAGCTCTCTTATGAACTTCCAGATATCATATCCATCATTAAAGTCACAGAACTGACCCACCAAGAACAGATTCATATAATATAATCAGAGAAAAGAAAGAGTCCAAACATAACCACTAGAAATCTTAACCATCTTACACAATATTAGGAACTGGTACACCATTACTGTTGGCCCTACATCATGCCGGTAAACGTGCACCACTTAAAAATACAAGTGCCCTGCAGCACACGCCTGTAATCCAAGAGGCTCAGGAGGCCGAGACAGGAGGATCAGGAGTTCAAAGCCAGCCTTAGCAAAAGCAATGAACTAAGCCACTCAGTGAGACCTGTCTCTAAATAAAATACAAATAGGGCTGGGGATAAGGCTCCGCAGTCCAAAGCCCCTTAGTTCAATCCCTGGTCCCCCCCCCAAAAAAAAAAATACAAGTGCCACATAATGCCATTCAATACCCATAAAGCTAGAATCTAGACAATGCAATATTGCTAAAGAAAAATTCAATGTTTTCACATTGTTCTGGCTACTACAAACTATACAGCTAGAGCAGAAATTGAACCTCTTATCCATTTCCCCTTCCAAATATCATGAGTGCCCACTTACATGCTCTTTAAGAAAACATACTTTAAATACAGATAGAATAAAGGTGAAAGAATTTTAAAAAGACATGCTTCTATGATCTGAATGTTTATGGCCCCCAAAGTTCATTTGTTGAAATGCTAACCCTCAAAGTGATGATATTGGAATGTGGGACCTTTTGAGAGCTGATTAGATCACAAGGACAGAGCACGCAAAAGGGATTACTGCCTTCATAAAAGAAGCCCTGAACTGAGTGAGTTAGCACATTTCTCTAGTCACAACTACTCAGGAGACCGAAGCAGGAGGATCCCTGAGCCCAGGAGTTCAAGGCCAGCCTGAGCAATATATATAGCAAGACAGGAAGGAAGGAAAGGAGGGAGAGAGGGAGGGAGGGAGGGAGAGAGGGAGGGAGGGAGGGAGGGAAAGTGGGTGGGTCGGCCAGCCAGCCCTAGAAAGCTGTCTTGCCCCTTCCACCATGTGTGGACATAACTAAAAGACACCATCTATAAGGAATCTGGCCTTACCAGATACCACTTTTAAATATCCAGTACTGAGAAATTTGTATTGCTTACAAACTACCCAGTGTAAGTTATTTTGTTGTAGCAGCCAAACCAACTAACACACACACTAACACTAATCAAAAGAAAAAAGGAGTTATGCTAGTATCAAAAAGTGAATTTAAAATAAAAAATAAACAAAAACCAGGGATTTTAAAGTAACTTCTAATGATAAAGGGGTCAATCCATAAAGATATTATTACAAACCTAAATATTTATGCACAACAGGCTTTTAAAAGAGATAAATCAAACACCGAGAATTCCAAGAAACAGACAAATCCACAAGTACATAGAAAATAATACCCTTTCAATAACTGGCAAAACGAATAAGACAGAAAATAAGCAAGAATATAATAGATTTGAACACACCATTAACCACCTTGGCCTAACTGACATTCGAAGAATATTCCACCCAAGAGCAGAATACATTCCTTTCAAGGGCACAAAAT
Organism: Marmota monax; assembly: GCF_021218885.2. Taxonomy (NCBI): domain Eukaryota; kingdom Metazoa; phylum Chordata; class Mammalia; order Rodentia; family Sciuridae; genus Marmota; species Marmota monax. Next base: position 2,423,771 of record NW_026695244.1, on the reverse strand, counting down.
ATTTACCAACTTAAGCCATATTATAAGCCATTAATAAAAAGGTCTTCAAAAAATGTAAAAGGATTCAAATCAAACTATGTTTTCTAACTACCACAGAATTAGAAATCAACATTACCACCTACTGAAAATGCCTAAATAGTTGTAAATTACAAATAACTCACTGCTCAAAATAATTAAAAGGGAAATGTATTCTGAAATGTATAAAAGTTAAAACACAACAAAATCTGTGGGATGCTATTAAAGACACACTTCAGAGGAAATTTTACAGTATTAAATGTCTACATGAGAAAGGAAGAAAGCCAAAGATCTCAGTTTTTACTTTAAAAATTTTAAAAAGACCTAGGCAAGATGGCACATGCCTATAATCCCAGCAACTCAGGAGGCTGAAGCAGGATGATCGAAAATTGGAGGCCAGCCTGGGAAACTTAGTGAGACCATCTCAAAATTTAAACTTCTTAAAAAGGTCTGGGAATGTAACTTAGTGATCAAACACCTCAAGTTTCAATCCCTAGTATCAGGAGGAAAAAGAAAGAAGAAAGTGTTGGAATTTCTTGCAATCAAGCAAGAAAAATTAAAATATCCCGATTGGGCCAAGGAAAATTTTAAAATTAAAACACCCAGATTGGAAAAGAGTAAACTGTTACTATTTACACATAACAATGATCCTCTATGAAACAATTCATATACACAAACTTACACATATAGATGATAAAAGCCTAGAAACAACATAAATTTAATATCAATCAATTTAAACTTCCTGTTATCTCAAAAATCTCAGCATGCACATATACACATGTTTACGTATGTTTCTGAATCTCAAACTAAATTATTTAAATTCTTTTTGTGACCCTAGCCTGCTCTTCTAGATTTACAACAGAAGATTCTGAAGAGGAGGAATCATTAATTCCAGCACTATCTCCTAGCAAAAGATGTGACATCCCTTGTTGACTTCCCCTATTCAACATTATTTTGTAGGTTCTCCTACTTCCTAACAATGTTATCTCCCTGCCTCTATTTAAAGTCTTGAATAGGTAAGTAGATAAGTCCAAATAACTCTTAGCAAGAAAAACAGTCCCATGTTATATTTAGTTCAGCCTCATTAATGCAAAACTTAACAAAGGCTCTTCATAGTAATCCAAATGGTAACAGAACTAGACTGTTAGTTCATGCATAATTTACCACTGACTTTTCATTACAGAAAGATGCTTAATAAAATTTTTGAATGAACAGGAAGAAATAATAAAGTATATGGTATGAATCGGAAAATTGTTTTATCCCCCCCAAAAAAATTATTGTACACTAAACACTAAACACAGCATTGAAGACACAGCAAGCAGGAAATAAAAATAAATTCTCTCTTCAAAGAATTTTAGTTTAGCAGAATCAGAAGTTAGCTTGAGTTTACTTAATTTTTTAGAATAGGTATGTTTTAGTCAGCTTTTTCATTTCTGTGACCAAAAGACCTGACAAGAATAATTTTAAAGAAGGAAAAGTTTATTTCAGCTCATGGCTTTCAGAAGTTCAGTGTGTGGTGAGTCAAACTCCATAGCTCTGAGCAGAATATCATGATGGAAGGGCATGGTAGAGGAAAGCAACTGAGGACATGACAATCAGGAAGCAGAGAGCTCAGCTCACCTGGGACAAAATACAAAGGCAAGTCCCCAGAGACCTACCCCCTCTCGCCACACTTTATCTGCCAGTTAACACTTACTATGCAGTTAATCCATAACAGTGGATTGATCAACTGATTAGGTTACAACTCTCATAATCTAATCATTTCATGTCTGAATGTTCTTGCATTATTTCACACATGAGCTTTTGGTGGACATCTCATATCTATGCCATAAAAAGGAATATCTCCCTTACTAATTTCCCAGGAAGTTGTAGAACAACTCAGACATTTAATAAGTATCCACTATAGAATAAGATCTGCACTAAGTTAACAGTAACTGAACTAATGAACTAAATCTAAGGCATCAATCATGTGTGAAATATTAGTGTTAACTCTGTTGATCACATCTACATTAAATATGTATGAAAGGTATAACAACTTTCATTTTCCTAGCATAAAATCTACAAACTATTCAAATTTGCAAAACTAAATTATTTCAGTGCTCAGACATTATCTACTGTTGACTAGAACAGAACTACAATTTTATCTGTTTAACAAATACTTATTGAGTGCCTATCTTGTGCGAGGCACACAGTTCCAGGTGCTGGAAATGAACAGACAAAAACCCTACCTTCACATGACAGAGGAGGGAAACAAAAAACTGAGTAAGATACACTGTACATAAAGTGATAATGTACAGAAAACTAAACCACAGAGAGAAAAGCCTAAGCAAGAAAGGGAGTGAAAAAGGGGCAAGAGTATAATTTTAGAGAGAGCCAGGGAGACATAAATGAACTGGTCATGCAACTATCTGCAGGTGCAAAACTACCAGCAGAGAACATGGCAAATGCAAAATAAAAAGGTCCTGAGACAGAAGTATGTCTGGTATGGTCAAAAGCAGGAAGCTCAAGTGGCTGGAGTAGTTGAACAAAGGAGGATAAAGTAGTAACAACAGGATTCTGAGCACAGTGGCACATGCCTATACTCCCAGGATACTGAGGCAGAAGGACAGCAAGTTCAAAGGCCAATCTTTTATTTGGACCCCTTTCCAAATAAAAAATAAAAAGGTCTGGGAATGTGGCTTGGTAGTAAAGAGCCTCTGGGTTCAACTGCAAGTACCAAAGGGGGGGTGGGGGAAGTACCAGGAGCAGTATAGCAGGAGATAAGATCAAGGCTAGAAGCCAGATCATTTGTGGCTTGCAGGCAATTTGGGACTATTTTATTAGCTTTACTGAGAAGTAAAGGACAAATAAAAATTAAATATATTTAAAGTATTACATGATTTTAAAGTACATCAACATTGGGCTGGGTCTGTAGCTCAGTGGTAGAGCACTCACCTAGCATGTATGAGTTCCTGAGTTCAATCCCCAACACGACAACAAAAATGGATATCAATATGATTTGATATGTAGACTATAAATGACTATCACATTTCAACTATTAACACATCCATCACCTCACATAGTTACCTTTGGTGTTGAGGGGTAGGCAGAAATCTACTTAAGATATACTCTCTTATAGCCAATCTAAAATACTTGTTATAAATTTTAGTCCTGTAGTCATGATGCAGTACATTAGATCCCCAGGACTGATTCATCTGATAATTAAGTTTGTGTCCTTTGATCAACATCACCCCCCACCAGCCTCTGGCAACCACCATTCTACTCTTAGTTTCCATGAGTTTTGATTGTTTTTAATTCCACATACAAGAGAAACCATACAATACTATCTTTCTGTGTCTCACTTATTTTCCTTAGAAAAATGCTCTCCAGATTCACATGCATTGTTCCAAACAACAGAGTTTCCTTTTTTCATGGTTGAATAACATTCCTTTGCATACATTTATACATTTTCTTTATTCACTCATTAATGGACACTTATATCTTGGCTACTGCAAATATACAGATATCTTGGAAATATCCATTTACCACATATACACCCAGAAGTAGGACATATATCCAGAAGTGGGACTGCTGAATCATATGGTTGTCTTATATTTAATTTTTTTTGGGGGGGGAAGGGCTGTATCAACCCATTCCCTCCATATACAAGGATTCCCTGTTCTCCATATCTTGCCAACATTTATCTCACCTTTCTGATTACCAACCTGAGAGCATGGTTAGTATCTCATTGTAGTTTCAACGTACATTTCCCTGTTTAGTCATGTCGAGCACCTTTTCACATTTTTCCATTTACATGTCTTCTTTGGAAAAATATTTGGGGTCCTTCTCCCATTTTTAAATTAGGTTGTTTTGTTTGCTATTGAGTTATATGAGTTCTTTATATAACATGAATACAAACCATCCCTTTATGAGACACACAGTGTGCAAATATTTTCTTGCATTTCACAAGTTGCCTAGTTTGATGTGTTTATTCTTGCTTCTGTTACCCATGCTTTTGGTTTCATATTCAAAAAAAATATTGCCAAGACTAATGTTGGAGCTTTTTCCCTGTTTTCTTCTAAGAATTTTACAATTTCAGTTCTTACATTTAATGAAGACTTTTATCCACTTCAAGTTATTTTTTGTGTTTGGTATAAGAGTTCAATTTCATCATTTTGCTTGTGGACATAGTTTTTCCAACATCATTCACTGAAGAAACTATCCTTTCCCCATTGTCCATTCCCCATTGTATACCAAAAATTAGTTGGCTCTATACATGCGATTGTGTTTCTGGGCTCTCCATTGTATTCCATTGATCTATGGCTGGTGTCTTAGTGTCATTTTTGTTTTGCTTTGTTTAGATAGGGTTCACTAAATTGCCCAGGTTGACCTTGAAATCATGATCCTCCTGCCTCAGTCTCGAAACTAGCAACTGGCTTCTATGTCTGTTTATATGCCAGCAGCATACTGTTTTGATTATTACAGCTTTGTAATATAATTTGAAATCAGGATGCATGATGCCTCCAATTTCGTTCTTCTTACTCAGGACAGATTTGGCTATTGAGTCTTTTGTAATTTCATACAAATTTTAAGATTTTGTTTTTGTGAAAAATGCCATTAGAGTTTTGATAATGATCACATTGAACTTATAGATAGCTTCAGGAAGTATTGACATTTAAACAACACTATTAACTTTTCTAATTCATGAACATATGCTCTTTCCATTTATTGAATCTTCAATTACTTTCATATATGCCTTATGGTTTTTAGTGTACAGATATTTCATTCCTTAGTTAAATGTACTCCTAAGTATTTTATTCTTTTTGATGCTATTATGAATAGGACTTCTTTCTTAATTTCTTTTTTAGATAGCTGTTATTTATTTTTTGAAAAAACATTTGTTTTTTAGTTTAGGTGGACCAATACCTTTATTTTATTTTTGTGTGTTGCTGAGGATGGAACCCAGTGCCTCATGCATGCTAGGCAAGCACTCTACCTCTGAACCACAACCCCAGCCCTTGGTAGCTGTTATTAATATATGGAAATGCAATTGATTTTTATATATTGATTTGTATTCTATAACTTTACTGAGTTCATTTATTAATTCTAACAGTTTTTTAGTAAATTAGGGTTTTCTATATACCATATCATGTTTTCTGTCACCAACACCACAAAAAAAGTAAATAAATAAGAAAATTAAATACATACTACAAAGACAATTTAATTTCTCCCTTTCAAGTATAGATGCCTTTCATTCCTTTTTCTTTTCTAATTGACCTGATTAGGACTTCCAATACTTTGCAGCACTATGTTAAATTAAAACTAGTTTCTGATCTTATTTCAGATTTTCATGACTGAGTTACAATATTAGCTGTGGGGTTGTCATATATAATCAGTGAAACATCACTTACCTCTATTAGAATAGCTAAAATTAAAAAACCAACAAAACCAAATGCTGACAAAGATGCAGAATAACTAGAACTTTGCTAATGGGAATGCAAAATGCTATCATCATTTTGGAAAAGAGTTTGTCAGTTACTATAAAGTTAAACATGTATTAAACCATGTGATTCAATAATCCTACTGCTAGGGATATTTATTGTCCAAAAGTAAAGGGAAAGCAAAATGTATCAGATGCTCTGAAGCCCTTGTTAGATTCAGAAAATCTACTACTTACAGGGACAGCTGGGTAAGTAGCAAAAGATTCAGCCCTTGAAAGTCAACACCAAAACAAAAGGAGCCAGATGACTGCAACATGAGTGACACAATATTCTGTGGCTGTGTATAGCCTGCACCTCTGCCCTAAGAATGCAGAAGAAAGCTTCACTCTACCAGAACCAGGATGTGAAGAAATGTGTCATGGCAGCCTGGTAGACTAAAAAATGAGTGAGAAAAAAGTAGCAGCTCCTCACAAACTTCTCCTAATCACTTACTACAGAAATCTATCAATTGATGAATGGATAAACAAACTGTGATTCTTCCATACAATGGAATATTGCTTAGCAATGAAAAGGAATAAACTACTTACTTACACAATATAACAGCATTAGTGTTTTGTTTGTTTTTTGTTTTCTAAATATTTATTTTTTTAATTTTAGGTGGACACAATATATTTTATTTTATGTGGTGCTGAGGATCAAACCCAGTGCCTCACACATGCTAGGTGAGTACTCTACCTCTGAGCCACAACCCCAGCTCGCATTAGTGTTTTGTTTATTTTCTTTTTTGGTGGTAGTACTGGGGAATCAAATCCCAAGGCCTCACACACGCTAATAAGCAAGAGCTCTACCACTGAACTGCATCCCCAGCCTCTACATGATTTCTAAACGCATTACGTTAAGTTAAAGAAATCAAACACAAAAGGCTACTTACTTTATAATTCCATTTAGATGGCATTCTGGAAAAGGCAAAAATTACAGGGACATAAAACGTAGTGTTTACCAAAGGCTGAGAGTAAAAGCACAAAGAAACTTTCATTAACAATGTTTAAATGACTGTATAAGTTTATCAAAATTTACATACCTTACACCTAATAAAGACAAATTGTACTATATGTGTATTAAACCTCAATAAATCTGACCTTAAAATTTAAATGAGAGGAGCAGGGAATATAGTTCAGTAGCAGGGCACTCGCCTATTATCCATAAGTCCCAGAGTTCAAACCCCAGCAACACCAAAAAAAAAAAAAAAGCTGTAAATGATGCAAGGCAAAGTTGTTTTGTCACCCAAATTTTCTGCCTCAAAGTACATTTGCTTAAAAATAAAAATTAGAACTATTTTTCCTGCAAAGTAATGACTACATTGTAAGTAATATTTACGGAATATAAAGTCACTCAAAATATCTAATAAAAAAAACTTGCAAGACCAATTTGCAGGTAATTCTGTTCCATCCACATATAATCAGTACATAAACCTTAGTATATTCAGGTATGTATTTCTGACATTGAGCAACTACTTAATGAGTGTCTAGGAATAATATCATGCAGCTTAATGGGAGGATATAAAAATGTTCAGGATATGACACTACCATCTAGAAGCTTTTTACATGCAAGAAAATAACGACATAAAACTTTGAAACAGAATGTATTGTTCCACATGCTACTTCTTGAGTTCAATCTACTAACCAGTCCCATAAAAAAAAAATTAGTCATAAACCTATTAAACATCCACAAATAGCCTAATTTTCAGGTTATTTCCCTTAATTCATCAAAATATTACAATTACTTACTGCATAGCATACTACATTTTAAAAGAAAAAGAAGGGGTTGGGGATATAGCTCAGTAGGTAGAGTTGCCTCTCATGCACAAGGCCCTGGGTTCAATCCCCAGCACCACAAAAAAAAAAGAAAGAAAGAAAAAGACAAAAAGACCTCATGCTCAAAAATATCTGCACTACTTTAAGGATGGCCTTAGCCCTTAGCCTAAGCAACCACATTCTAAAACTCCATTTTAGGGCTGGGAATGTGGCTCTAGTGGTAGCGCGCTCGCCTGGCATGCGTGCGGCCCGGGTTCGATCCTCAGCACCACATACAAACAAAGATGTTGTGTCTGCTGAAAAACTAAAAAATAAATATTAAAAATTCTCTCTCTCTCTTTCCCTCCCTCTCTCACTCTCTCTTTAAAAAAATAAAAAATAAAACTCCATTTTAAAATTAACCTGCAGTCTCACCGGGCAAGCCTACAGAGCTCTCCAATATGTCATCAGGCATAGCCTAATAAAAGCAAGTCACTTTCCACAACCCTGGTAAGAGTCAGGGTAAAGTCACATGTCATTTGTCATAACCCTGATAAGAATTAAAAGTGTGATAACAGGACGGAAATCACCAAAACATATGTCCTGACTCCAAATGCAAGATGTCACTAAGAAACCTGGTAAAAGCTGATAGGGAACCAAAGGGCGAGCAGAAGCTCCCAAAATTTAGTATGAAAAATAAAGCATATGAACAGACATTCAGGCCAGCTAACACTGATGCACCCAAGCCTAAGAGCCTGATAAGGACCTAGACTGACATCCAACTCTGCTCATCATCTGCCTGATCCTCTGCATCATCCTCACAGCTCTCAAACTCTACAGCAGCCTCTTGACTCTGGTGAAAACAGTGACATTCCCTTACCATCTCCTCAGCCAGTCACCAACTCTCCTCCAGAAGTCTCTATGGGTTCCTGACCTGATCACTGCGGTCTGAAGTACGTATCTGCTGGAATTAAGATCTAAGACTTAAGGCTTTAAATCTAGCACTTAAGCTTAGCATGCAGAGGGAATATCTGTTAATAGGTCTCTCATGATTAAGTGTGTTTGCAGTGCTTAGAATTAACTTAGAATTGTTTACTTTGAACTGATTATGTCTATTGCAATGCCCAACATTAAGAACTGTCATTTCCTTGTTTAAGAACCTATAGAGTGAAATGTATTGAGTGATTTTGAGTGAATAAAGCATTAAAAAGGGCATAGCACTGGGGCTGGGGTTGTGGCTCAGTGGTAGAGCACTCGCCTAGCACATGCGAGGCACTGGGTTGGATCCTCAGCATCACATACAAATAAATAAAATAAAGGTATTGTGTCCAACTACAACTAAAAAAATTTTTTTAAATAAAAAAAAATTAAAGGGCATAGCGCATGGACATTCTTTATCTCTCCCCTTGACTGTAGATGTCACACTTTTGCCCATCGCAACAACTACAAATTCTAGACAGAAGTAAATCAATTTTGTTTATAAATTATTCTCTGGAGGAGGAAAGAAGACCCTGAATAAAACTGATGTATCAGAAATTCACACATTAATCATAACACCATAAAAAAAAGTAAACGCAAAGTTTATGAATTGTTGGGTACAGAAGCAAGTTTGTACCAAGCTACTCTTCAAGAAAGGATGAAATGAGGTAAGAATCCCTGAATCAGTAAAAATTCTGAGGCCCCTTAAGTATCTTGAACAAGAAGATGTAAGAATTTCTCTTATATGTGGAAGCTAGAGAGGAAAAAGGAAAAGAAAGGTGGTTGGGGGTGGGGTGGGGAGGGGATAAGGGAAACTCATGAAAATCAAAATAGAGCAGAGCAAAGGAAAGGGACCAGGGGAAAGGAGGAGAGAAGGGAAAGAGGGAAAACTGAGGAAATGATACTGTCCAAATTATGCTGTTATATTGTGTGCACGTATGAGTTTGTAAAAACAAGTCCCACTATGATGTACTACTATAATGCATCAACAAAAATACGGAAGAAAAAAGCATAAGGAAGTGCACAAATGGCAAAACTTCAAAACAAGTAAGGGGCTCAAGAGTGCAACTTAGCCTGTTTCTGCAATCTTATCAAGGCACTGAAAACCCATTCATCCAGTGTTTCTGCTAGGGTCAGGACTACTTTCTTAGAGGATGATAAATCTTGACTAATTCTGCATAAGCTAAGTCACCTCAACCTAAGAGAATTCTTTTCTCCCCTAATTTAGTCTGGTGTCCACTTATTCAGTTCACTGTGGTAAAAGACAAAAATCATGGGGAAGGATACAAATATCAGTCCTCAAATTTCTACTATCAAATTTATTCCTTTCTTCCTCATTCTTGGGGACTTTTAAGATTCCTCAATTTGTGAGAACAAACAGAACTCAACTCATAAATAAAACACAACCTGGTTTCTGTATACTCTATGACATCCATTAAAAAAAAAAAAAGGTCAAGCCCAGCATTATTAAATGTTTCTTTTTTTTTAATATTTATTTTTTTAGTTTTCGGCAGACACAACATCTTTGTTTGTATGTGGTGCTGAGGATCGAACCCAGGCCGCACGCATGCCAGGCGAGCGCACTACTGCTTGAGCCATATCCCCAGCCCTTAAATGTTTCTTTTAAAAAAAAAAAAAAAAAAAAGTTTATTTTCAAAGGTGTAAGAGGTAATAAGGTAGACTAGGAAACCATTTCTATAAAACAAACAAAAAGGCACTAGTGTTTTTATCAAAAAGATAAAGCACACCTGTGAAAAAAAGATAAGGCTACTTGGGAAGCTAAGGCAAGAGGACTATAAACTCCAGGCCATCCTGAACAAAGTAAGGAGACACTGTCTCAAAATAAAAATTTAAAGCTGGGCACAGTGGTGCCCGCCTATAATCCCAGTGGCTCAGGAGGCTGGGACAGGAGTATAGCGAGTTCAAAGTCAGCCTCAGCAAAAGCAAGGCACTAAGCAACTCAGTGAGACCCCATCTTTAAATAAAATACAAAAAAACAGGGCTGGGGATGTGGCTCAGTGGTTGAGTGCCCCTGAGCTCAATCCCCCATACCAAAATACATATATAAAATAAAAATTTTTTAAGGGATGGGGATACAGCTGAGTGCACAAGGCCCTGCATTCAATCCCCAGAATCACCAAAAAAAAAAAAAAAAAAAAAAGAAAAGAAACATTAAAGCTTAAATACCAAATGTATATTCAAGATGATTTGGGCAATTTTTAATTTCTTCCTTAATATCTATTTGTGTTTTCTAATAATTTTCCAACAGTGCACAAGTATTCTACTTATTTTTATTAAATAAAAAATTTAAATCTTTTCTTGGTAGTACTAGGGACTGAATCAAGGTCCTTGGACATGTTAAGCAACCACTCAACCACTAACCTATATCCCTAACCCTCCCGGGCCTTTTTATTTTGAGACAGGGTTTCACTAAATTGCTGAGACTGGTCTCAAATTTAGGAGACCTCCTAAAATAGCTGGGATTATAGGCATGCATTGAACTTAGGAGAACTCCTGAAATAGCTGGGATTATAGGCATGCATTATTACACTTGCAAAAAATTTAAATCTTCCTTCCTTCCTTCCTTCCTTCCTTCCTCCATTTATTGGTACCAGGGACTGAACTCAGGGGCGCTCAATCACTGAGCCACATCCCCATTCTTATTTTGTATTTTATTTAGAGACAGGGTCTGAGTTGCTTAGCACCTCACTTTTGCTGAGGCTGACTTTGAACTCTCCATCCTTCTGCCTCAGCCTCCCGAGCAGCTGGGATTACAGGTGTGTGCCACGCCCCCGGCTACAAAACTTAAATCTTTATATCATTTTAATACTTTTTATCACATTGATAATAAGCTATTATCCCCTTATAAACTTTTCATGACGTTTCCAATTAATTCTGGGAGTATCCATATTGATTAAAAATAAAAAAGTTACTACTAATATTGTCTATTGTTCAAAAGTATTTCAGATAAAATTTAAGATAAATTTTTAATTTTTGTTCTTAGTTAATTCATGTTATGGGTGATTCTGCTCTTAAACAAGAGACAATGGGATTTTACTATGTATCTACATGAACTATTCACAAGAAGAACTTTCTCTGTCCTTTTTTTCTTTCTCTTTTTTTTTTTTTTTCAGTAATAAGGGCCTCACATGTGCTAGGGGAGCGCTAAGCTATATCCCTAGGCTCAGCAATTTCTTTTATTTATTTATTTATTTATTTATTATATTTATTTTTCAGTTTTTCGGTGGACACAACATCTTTATTTTATATTATGTGGTGTTGAGGATCGAACCCAGTGCCCTGCGCATGCCAGGCGAGCGCATTACTGCTTGAGCCACATCCCCAGCCCTCAGCAATTTCTTTTATCTAAAAAAAAAAGAAAAGAAAAAATGTAAATGTGAACAAGTTGGTTTTTTCAGATTTACTTTAGCAAAGTTAAAATAAACTTAATTAAAACATTCAAGTGATAAAATCCTAAAAATGTACATTCCAAGTTAATCAAAATTGTTTTCATTCCTGCAGTTTCTAAAAGAATGGGGACATTCAATGTTTATATTAATAAATGAAGAAAAGAAATACACATCTTAAATATATCTCAAATTTCACACTAAATAAAAATCCACACTTAGAATATTCTTATTTATGTCATTTTTTAAATATTTCTAGGCATAGTACCAGTTACCTAACACTGCATAAAAACACTTATTACAGCAGACACAGTCACATATGCCTATAATACCAGCAACTCGGGAGGCTGAAAAGGAGCCAGCCTCAGGAACTTACTGAGGTCCTAAGCAACTCACCAAGACCCCATAAAAAATAAAAAGGGTTGGGGATGTGGTTCAGTAGTTAAGACTCCCCCTGGATCCAATCCTTGGTACCAAAAAAAAAAAAAAATTCATTAATACGATAATGAGAGTTCTCTTTTTTCTGCTTCATAGGCAAAAATAAATAAAAAATAAAAATAAATAAATTCAGTACAATAAAATGAGTGTTGATTTAGTTTAACCCAAGACAGTGGCTAAAACCACTGGCTTCAGACCATAATAAAGCTAAATATATCATTTGCTCCCTGATCCTAGTCAACTAACTTCATCTATTGCAGGATGACAGCATCAAAACCACTGCTCACCAGTTCTTTAGTCACAAAGAAAAGCAAGCCAAATGTACAGCTGGATCAGCACAAATCCACTATTACCATGTTCTATTTATCAATTTTACTACAAACAGATTATGTAAGAGCTATCATCCTGAGAGAGGACAAAAAAATATACCCACTGGATCCTAAAACAGATAATAATCTAAGAAAGGAAAAGTATGAAATCTAGCCAGTTATGGTGGCCCATACTTATAATCCCAGCAACTCAGGATGCTAAGGCATATATATAGATAGATAGATAGATATAGATATACACACATATACATATACACACATACATACACTCTCTCTCTCTCTCTCTCTCTCTCTCACACACACACACACACACACACACACAGATATGCTGAGGATGTAGGTCAGTGGCAGAATGCCCCTGAGTTCAATCTCTAGTACCTAAAATAAATTAATAAAGCAAAAAAAATCTGTTTCAGATGCTAAATTGAAGAAATAATGTAAAACTAAACACTATTTTATTAAGTCAAACTGTTATGGTTTGGATGTGAGGTGTCCCCCAAAAGCTCACATTTGAGACAATGCAAGATGGTTCTGAGGAGAAATGATTGGTTCGTAAGAGTCTTAACCCAATCAGTGATTTTTTTTTTTTTTTTTTTTTTTTTTTTTTAAAGAGAGAGCGAGAGAGTGGGGGGAGAGAGAGAGAGAGAGAAGTTTAATATTTATTTTTTAGTTATCGGCGGACACAACATCTTTGTTTGTATGTGGTGCTGAGGATCGAACCCGGGTCGCACGCATGCCAGGCGAGCACGCTACCGCTTGAGCCACATCCCCAGCCCCCCAATCAGTGATTTTTATCCTAGGATAGGGATTAACTGAGTGGTAACTGAAGTGGTAGGGTGTGGCTAGAGGTGGTGGGAATTAGGGTGTGGCTTTGATGTATATATTTGTATCTGGAAAGTGGGGTCTCTCTGCTTCTTGATCACCATGATGTAAGCTGCTTCCCTCTGTCACACACTCTGCCATGATATTCATCTCCCAAGAAATGAAGCCAGGCAGTCTTCTATGGACTAAGATCTCTGAAACTGGGATCCTCAAATAAAGTTTTCCTCCTCTAGGTTGTTCTGATCAGATCCTTTAGTCATAGCAGCAAAAAAGCTGACTAAAACACCAACATATATCGGGCTAGGGATGTAGTTCACCAGTAAAGTGCATGCAAAGCATGTGTAAAGGCCCAGTACCAAAATAAAAAATAAATAAAATACCAATACACTAAATTTTTATTCCAATTGCTAGAAACTGGTGGCAGTAACACTCTTCTTTTTGAGGGGAAAATAAATGTATAAATGTATAAAATACCAGAAAAACAACTGTTGATCCCTTTAGCCTCTCAGTTTTATCAACCCAAGTACTTTTACCTTCATGTAAAATCTAAGTTCACGTAATTCATCTAAGATGAACTAACCCTCCTAATTATAATAAAATTTATCTTGAAGGCAGATAGATCTGTTTCTTTTTTATTATTTATTGGTAACAACTGCAATCCAATCACTTTTCCATCCCCAATTTTTCTTCTGACCCACAACTTTTTCCCATAATAAGCTGCATAAGGCAATGGAATTAAGCACTTTAGTCCTTCTGGTTTTGCCTCTTCCAGAGACCATGAATTCCCAGAGGATAGAACAGCTGCCCAGAGTCTTCCTTCCCACCCATAGTACACTACAGAGTATATATTAACCACAACTGCATTGCCCCTCAGATTGCACCACAAATTGGTTCTAAGACCTCCACAAATACCAACATCTTTGGAAACTCAAGTCCCTTGTATAAAATGGCATAATATTTACAATTAACCTACCACACATTCTCCTACATACTTTATATCACTCTAGATTACTTATCTAATACAATGTAAAAAGCTTTGTGAATAGTTGTTATACTGTATCACTTAGGGAATAAAGATAAGAAAAGGCCTTACTTGTTTACTAGAGACAATTTTTTCTTCACATATTTTCCATCACATTTGATTGAATTCACCAACCCTCTGATGGGGAGCACTGACTGTATATGGTATTAATCTGCTCACAGATCAGCCTTTCCTACTAACTACACTAATAAAACCTTGAAGACACTAAATGTGTACCATCAACCCTTGACACAACTATGTGACATAAAGACTTCCAACTACATTTAGTGAAAAATTGAGCAAATGAACCTTTGAATTTTTCCTATACCACTCAGTATCAGCAAAATACTCTACAAATATGGACATTTGTATTATTATTATTTTTTTTGTATGAGGCTTTGACCCAAGACACATTCTTTTCCTATTGGACATACTTTCAACTGCTTTGGAGGGAAAGGGTTGGATTATGTCTACTTCATTCTAGAATACAAATATTCCCTACAAGATAATACAGAGTTCAGTACATGTCTAATTAATAAGTAAAATCTCATTTTGATTAAACATGTGGTCCTCATAAAAGCCATGAACCTATAAACTGTAACACCTATTTTTTTCTATTTATACTAAGATTTACGAATGCTTTGTATTATAGAGAATGTTAACAAGGATGCCTGCAGAAATGAGAATGAGAGCATGGGGGGAGGGGACTATGAAGAAACAGTTTAACACACTGCTTCCATCTCCACCTTTATCCCTAGAGAATTTAAATGGGAAAGAAAAAAAGGAAACAGAATCTGTAAGTCAGACTAAGCCATAAGGAAAACAAATGATTTGCAAAATTGTGCGTTGTAAACTACTATTCTTTCAAATAATTTTTAAAGAAGGATTTTTTTTATCTACAAAATCTTTTGCTTCATCCAAGACCAGCTGGATCTCATCTCACCAATATCCTCCGCCTACACACACACACACACACACACACACACACACAATGCTACTGCTGACTCCCAGTGCCAAACCAACATGGGGGGGATTAAGCCATGAAGTTCATTTTTCTCTATATAAAATGTGTGTGTGTGTGTGTGTCAGTCACAGTTCTTTTTTTTTCCCACAAGAAAATTATCTATTCTAACGGGACGGGGGAAGGGACAGCTCATTATGTACCTTCCCATTCCCCACAGGGAGAGAAATGAAATTAACTTCCATCAAGAGACAATTGCTCTTCTACCTTAACTACCTTAAAAAAAAAAAAAAAAAAAAAAAAAGATGAGGCACTTCACTTTGCAGTAACACAGCCCCTTAAAAATCCTCCAGAATTTGGGGGCGGGGGAGCAACTCGTCAGTGTATCTCTCTCTCTCTCTCTCTCTCTCTCTCTCTCTCTCTCTCTCTCACACACACACACACACACACACACACACACCACAACCACCATCTAAGTAGGATTCCGTTAGATAGAAAATGCCACTCTCCGCCTCCTCCGCCACCCCGAACATTGACAGGCCAGGAGTGCGGGGGCAGCCGAGGGCAGAAGCAGCGAAGAGGCGGGACGCGACGCACACCGCACGGAGAACCGGCTCACAGATTTTTTAGAGGTTTTAAAGATAGAATTTCCTGCGGTCAGAGCCTTCCACCCATTCACCAGCCGCAGCCCTCACCCTGCTCCCTGCCCCCCACCGGGGCTCAGTCCGTCCGAGTCCCCGCGGCGGCCTCGGCCCCGAGCGCCCTCCCCGGCTCTCGGGTCCCCCACGCGCCCCTCACCTCCCCAGACCCGACGCGCCCAAGCCGGGGAATGCATCGCACCTGGATGTAGTTGTTCTCGCAGTAGTCGGCCACCCGTTCCAGATTCGTGTAACTGTCGAAAAGGGCCCGGCGGCCCCCCGGGATTTCCTCTTCCAGCAGCATCTGCAGCTCCGCCATCTTCACATCCTCCTCCTCCTCCTCCTCATACAGCCCGCAGAGGTAGCTGCGGCGGCAGCGCCAGGGAAACCCAAGACTGGGAGAGGAGGAGCAGCCGCAACCTCGGCTGTAACTCGGGAGGAGCGAGAAACAGCCCCAGCGAGCGACAGGGGAGGGGGCGGTGGGGACGGAGGCGGGGCGCGAGCCGACGGACTGTGAGGACGGTCACCGCAGCGACGGACGGACGGGCGCGCGCACGCGCGCTCCCCTCCCTCCGCCTCTGAGCGCCCGAAAAAGATTCCCACCCTCGCCCGCGCCGCCCGCCCCTCCCCCACTTCCGGCGTCTCCTAGCGACGGCGGGGCGGGGGCCGGGATGCGCGCGGGAGCCCGGCGCGCGGTTAACCCTTCGGCCCCGCTCAGGTTGCGCGGCTCGGGAAGTCCCCCAGCGGCCTTTGTTACATTGGCGGGAACGCGCCTCCCTTCTCCTTGGCTCCCTGCCCGCGCTTTCCTCACCCAGCGTTGGAACCCGAGAGGGGGTCAATGCCCTGAGCGACCCCTCGAGGCCTCTCTGCGTTCCCGACTGCAGGCCGTAGGAAAACAGCGCCGATCCTTGAGTCCAACCTCAGTAAAGGATCACACCTCATCAAAGGAGCACTTACTTAACTTCCCTGCAGCTTGAAGCACCACCTATTTTCCCATTCATCTTGGACCTCATCCCCTTCGTTACAGAGTAAATTGCAGTTTCCTAATCCCAAACACACTACTCCCGCACTTGCACTCATTTACCCACTAAAGCTTTTTCCCCCTGCCCGGTTGCCTGTCTCCTAGGCCGGGCTTTTTGTGCTTGTCCTCGCTGTGTGCCTTTTCTCACTGATAGCCTTTGCTGTTATTTCTCTGGTTCTGTCAACCTCACTCTTTCGTAGAATCAGTAAATTTTGAAAACGTTTTTGCTGCTGCGAATTTTCTTTTTTCACAGAGTTGTTATATGGATAAAATAAACACACCTTGTCAGATGTTTAAGTACGTTGAGAACGTTAAGTCAAGGTAGGGTTGATAATTCTGATTCTGAAGCGGTATTAGCTGTTTTTATTCCCCGGTTATTACATCTTTTTTTCCTTAATCTGACTACTCCCCGTACAGTATAATCTTGAAAAACAAAAACTCCTGAAAACTGCTGAGATAATGGAGCTATGATCTTTACTTGTATTGTAAGGAGTCCAGGGCTGTATTATCTTAGACAGTGGTTTACAACAGGATCCATTGTTTTAACCTCTTACTCTTGTGATCTCTTGGCTTTCCTACAGTGATTTTTCTTTCTCTCACTCTCTTTTCAGATGATGAAACTTTATTATACTTTCCCAAAAAAATCATTTTAGTACTATGCCATAACCAATTTCTGGAGCAAACCCTAATGTTGTTCTATTGGCTACATGATATGTATATTTAGCAAAATGTTTAATTTCATTGTGGAAATATAAATAAGAATATTTTTAAAAAAATGTTGATCTAGGGCTGGGGATGTGGCTCAAGCGATAACGTGCTTGCTGGCATGCGCGGGGCGCTGGGTTGGATCCTCAGCACCACATAAAAATAAAGATGTGTCCACCGAAAACTAAAAAAAATAAATATTAAAAAATTCTCTCTCTCTCTTTAAAAAAAAATGTTGATCTAGTCCAACAAGTTTTATTCTTAACCATTTTAAACGACTTCTAAATTAGTGTAATTGTTCTCTAACATAAATAATGGGGAGCTTGTTAAAAAATGAAAGCTGGGAAACATGAAAAAAAAGAAGAAGTATTTCTTTCTGAAATGTGAATCTCTAATGTATATAAATGAGGAATGTTTCCAGTGAAAATAATTTTAAAATAAAGCAAATGAAAGCTGGAATTTGGGTGTGTGTAGCTCAGTGATGGCACTTGTGTTTAGCTTGCTAAAGGCTCTGGGTTCAATCCATCCCCAGCACACACACACACACACACACACACACACCAAAAAAAATTTTTTTTAAAAAGCTGCAGCATCACAATCACATTCAACATAATCATTTGATCGAGAGTAGTAATGAAGCAGTTATATGAATGGCACATAAACTTGCTTCAGGGAATAAGACCCACATTCAGTAATCAAATTAATAAAACAAATATTAGATCAAGCAAACTCCTTTCAGACTAAACATCGTCAAAAAAACTGTTCTTAAACTTTTAAGAAGCCCACAGGGTAAGTAATATGTAGATAGATACCTTCCCTACAAGACTTTTCCCCACCTCACATTCTTTCAAATACTGCTTACCAATTAACCTAATAAACAGATTTCCCTGCAAGAAGATTCATCATACTAGGGTTTAGCAAGGGAAGATTTCAGTGCTTTCTCTAATTAATTTGTGACAACCTCTTAGAATCTTTGATTCCTTATCTAAAAATCAAAGGGTTAAATGCAGATCAAAAGTTCTTAAAATTTAGAATTGGAATCACTTGGAAATCTTGCAAAACAAGATTGCTGGGCCCCACTACCAGAGTCTCAAATTCTTTTAGTCTGCTTAACTTATAGTTCTAAGAAGTTCCCAGGTGAGCCCCATGAAACTGTCCTTCTACCCCTGTGAAGATCTATGATTCCAATTTCTAGGTAGCTGGGTAGAAAGGTACTCTTCACACTCAAAAGAATCTACACGGGCTGGGGTTGTGGCTCTGTGGTAGAGCGCTCACTTAGCACAAGCTAGGTGCTGGGTTTGATCCTCAGCACCAAATAAAATAAATAAATAAAATAAAGAGTAAAAAAAGTAGAATATATGATTAGCATTTTTTTTTTACAAAAAAGAATCTACAGATTCAAGGATATAGATATACAATTTTTTGGCCACCACGATTGGTTAAACAAGAGGAAAAAAAACCACAGTACCTATAAAATGGCACATAGTTATTAGGATCAAGGATGAGACTGTGTACCTCATGGAAATCCTCCACTAATTATTCACTACTTGATTGAGTTAATGAAAATCATTGAAATCTGTTCATTTTTACAATTTTTCGGATGAACTGGTATGGTAAAACAGAATATTTAAGTCATTAGAGAGTAACAATTACAACTGTAGTGAACACTTCATGTGAACTTCTCCATAGAGACTAAATAAGCAAACTCATGTCCTCTGGGACATGAAGTCATATTTCAAGATCTCTAAGAAAGAATTTTTTTTACATATTTAATATATCATTTATGAGGGTGCAAAATTACAATCTATCTTGAAATAATGTTTGAAATTTATCTCAATGTTTTAGCTCCAAGTCTCAGGTAAGATAAGCACAACTTACCTTCAAAAGCCATTACTTCTGTATGTGATTTTAAAGTTCCTACTTTTCTCATACTTTTGGTTAAGTAATCATTTTTCACTAAGCTTGGTGACACACATCTGTAATCCCAGCCACTCAGGTGGCTGAGGCAAGAGGGTCGCAAGTTCCAAACCAGTCTGGGCAATAAAAACCTTCCAATTTACACTTATTCTCTGTATATTTTGATCATTGTTTTCAATAATACTGGCACAAAGGACACTATTGGGTTCTGTGTTACTATTATAGAATACTTGGTAAGTTAATTTAATCACAAATAAAATCTTTAAGTAGTGTATCATTTTTTGCTCCCTCAAATAATGAAGTCCTTAAAGCTATGGAGAAAGGAAGGGGGAAATGAAGGTAATTATCAGGTATTCATTGCCTACTATGTGCCAAGAATTCATTCACCATTTCACATAAATTAATCCTCACAAATATTGCAAAGTAGATTTTCTGATCTCCTTTACAGACTCAAAAATCAAGGGCTCAAATATATTTGGAAATCAAAGAGTAAGGAATTATGTGTCAGTTTGATTTTTTAACATTTTTCTTTTCCATTACAGCATGCTAATCACTCTTTTGTTTATTTTAGCTCTCTAAACACAGGATTTGGTAGATAGACACTAATAATACCTATTGAACACTCATTACATAACCTCTTTGTTTAAAAATATTTATGTATGGTTAATTTCTATTCAGTGAAGCAACTCTTGCATCCTTAAAGCCATTCATTAAGAATATGAAGTTTTGGTGGTCCACACCTGTAATCCCAGCTGCTTAGGAGACTAAGGCACACAAATCTCAAGTCAGAGGCGAGCTTGGGCAATTTATCGAGACCTTGTCTCAAAATAAAAAATAAAAAGGGCTGGGGATATAGCTCAGTGGTAGAGTGTTCCTAGGTTCAACCCCTTACAGTAGAGGGGGGAAAAAAAAGTATGTTTTCTTCTCACAGCTCAACACAATCATTTTTTTTTTCCATTGTTCTTCATGTTTCACAGAATTATAGAATGTGCAAGTTGGAGGGCATCTAATACAGAAAAATAATAAGGAATCAAAACTCATTGAAATTAAGTGATTGCCTAATGATACATAGTAAGTGGAAAGCTTCTACTCAAAGCTAGGAAAAAGGAACAAAATAAGTTTTAGATACAATTATTTTTTAGATCTTTGATGTCAATTTGACATAAATTTAATTCTTATCCTTATGGGTAGACGCCTTCTTCCACAGTCTTCATCATTTTGTCAGACTCAGTATTTCATTAAAGCAAAATGATATTAGAAAACAATCCTAATACAGTTTTTGTTGTTGTTGTTGTTTTGTTTTGGTACTGGGGATTGAACTCAAGGTCACTCAACCACTGAACCACATCCCCAGCCCTATTTTGTATTTTATTTAGAGATAGGGTCTCACTGAGTTGCTCAGCGCCTCTTGATTGCAGAGGCTGGCTTTGAACTTGCAATCCTCCTTTCTCAGCCTCCCAAACTGCTGGATTTACAGGCTTGCGCAAACACGCATGGCTCCAATACAGTTTTTTTTGTTGTTGTTTGGGTTTGGGTTTGGATTTTTCTTTTCTTTTGGAACTTGACTCTGGAGTTCATCTGTAAAAATAAAAACACAAGTGTAGCCAGGACAAGTTTTGAAAAGGAAAAAAAAGGGGGGAAGAAACTTGTGGTTCTAATTAATAAAAGTATATAAAGTAGAACAAAGAAATTTACTGCCAGGTGCAGTGACAGCCTGTAATCCCAGTGGCTCAGGAGGCTGAGGCAGGAGGATGGGGAGTTCAAAGCCAGCTTCAGCAATTGTGCCAGACCCTAAGCAATTCAGTGAGAAACTTTCTCTAAATAAAATACAAAAAGAGGGCTGAGGATGTAGCTCAGTGTTTAAGCACCCTGAGTTCAATCTCTGGTACAAAAACAAAACAAAACAACAACAACAACAAAAAAAAAACCTTACCAGCAGAGTAGAACACAAAGTCAAAACAATACAAGAAAATATAAAAATTAAATATGTGATAAAGGTAGCCTTTCAAGTCAAGGGGAAATGAAGAATAATAGAATGACTGAATGACAGTTGGAAAAAAGTAAGTTAGATCATGATACACAAAATAAATATGACATCAATTCAAGATTTAATGTTTTAAAAATATTTTAAAAGCCAGGTGCAGTGATGCACACCTGTAATCCCAGCAGCTCAGGGGCCTGAGGCAGGAGGATCACAAATTCAAAGGTAGCCTCAGCAACTTAGTGAAATCCTAAGCAACTTAGCCAGAACTTGTCTCTAAATAATAATATTAAAAAGGCTGGAATGTGGCTTAGTGGTTAAGTGTCTCTGAGTTCAATTCCTGGTACTAAAAAAAAAAGAAAAGAAAGAAAATACATAAATAGATATAAATATATAACATTGTAATTGGAATGGCCTTTCTACATTGTATTTGAAAAATGAAAATAAAGTTCTAAATTTCTATATAGTAAAGATAGCAGAAATAATTAAGACTCAGGAAAAACTATGTGGTTTATGACAAAGGGTTAATGCTCTTAATACATAAAGAATATATAAGAAGCTCTTAGAAATCAACAAGGTAAATGCGTAAGAGAAAAGGACATATACAGGCAAACCTATAAAGTAAAAAATAGAAATGGTAAATGTATGTAAACAGGGCTCAATTTTACCAATAATGAATGAAATGCAGATAAAATAACATTTCTCATCTAGCAGACTGACAAAGCTTATAAAAAATGAAAATGCCAATCATACTACTCATGATATTAATTTGGTATAACCTTTCTCAAAGACAATTTGTAAATGTACCATATGTATATAAATGTATAATCTCACCAGATTATAAAGTTTTTTTTTTTTTTGCTCATTTAAATTTTTCTAAAATGAGCCTGGATTATTTTTCTAAGAGACTACTGAGACTTTTAGCTCCCCCAAATTAGGAAAGAATACTTTTATTAATGCAGTCCAAGGTAATATTTTTAGAGTAATTTTCATTAGATTCATTCAAAGTAACCATTAATATGTAATTTTTCTTACACATTAGCCCAGACATGCGAACAATAGTTTGTTTGTTTTTTTAATCTACTTGCAATTCTTTCTCTTTTTTTGGTACTGGGTACAGACATGATTTCTGAAAAATATTTTGAATCTGCAGTAGGTTCAATCAACCAATCTCAGATATAAAACCCATGGATACAGAGAGTCAACTGTATTTATTTTCAATAAATTATACCATGGCTTTTTCTCAAATTTGAATCCTTATTTCCATCTCCTGACATAAATAATCTTGTTTCACATTACCCACAGCCTGGACAAGCAGATCTGGGTTCCTCAGAGCCTTTAATAGGAATGTTGAGGGGCTAGGGGTTTAGAACATAGTAGAGTATGTGCTTAGGATGCACAAAGCCCTGGATTCAATTCTTAGCACACAAATATAAATAAATAAAAACGGGAAAAAAAAAGAAAAAGACATAGTTAATTAAGTTCTATTCTTCCCCCAAACAAGAAAACTCAGTATCAGGGGTAAGATTTTTTCACAGTATTTGTATACATTTCTGAGTTTTAATCAGATTTAAGACTATCTGTAAAAAAATTTAAGAGGCAGTAGACGTAGCTCAGTGGTAGAGGGCTTGCCTAGCATTTATGAGGCCCTAGGTTGGATCCCCAGCACCAAAAAATGAAAAGAAAAATTAATATCAAGTGCCCATAATTCAAACATACTAAATATTGGGCTGGGGGATGTTTAAAGTTTCTGTGATAAAAAGAAAAATGACTGGAATCTGAGCTTTATATTTCTAAATGAATTTTATTATCTGAAATTTTTATTTCAACTTTATTAATATCCATTTAGAGTTAAAATATACTAAATTACTAAAAAAAACTTTACTATTCATTATATCTGTGCAATACAGCATTCTATTACTACGAACCATAGATTCCATAATCCTCATTCATTTTATTGAAAAGTATATATTTTTTTCTCTTTACCATGGAAATTACCAACATACAATATGGAAGAGTAGTATAATGAATACAAGAATATTAATTGGATGTAACAATAGCATCCATTTTACTTTAACTTCATCTCATATTATTTTTATGCTAAAAAATTATAAAGAAAATTATAGTAATTGGGATATTTAATCCCTTCATACTTTAGTACTTATCTCTAACAAACAAAGGCCACTTTGCTACATAATCACAATGTTGTTATCTTATTCAACAAAATCAACAATAATCCTCACAAATTAGCCACTACCCATAGTGAGATGTGAATTCTCACTATGTTCCCAGGGAGGACTCCAACTTGTGAACTCAGGGATCCTCTCACCCCAGCTTCCTAAGTAGCTGGGACTACAGGTATGTGTCCCCATGCCCAATTAGTATTTTTTAAGAAGTTTTCTTTTTCCCTCCAAAGTGCTGGGAAGAAATTATTCTTATAAAGAAGGAAACACTGTACACCAAGGATATACTTGGAGGTATTATGTTCAAATATTTCATAATCTGGAATGGTTTCCTTGTGAGATACAAAAAAAAAAAAAGTCTTCCTTCCTTGTCAAAGACAAAAAGATATAAAAATGTTTCCAACAAACCTTAAAAGAGTAGGCAGTATAAACCTGAAATTACTCACCATCATGTAGCTATGTGTGTAGGTATAATGATGAGAAAGACAGTATATCTTGAAAGGTGAACAAGGTGGAAAAGGAGGACAGCAGAATACAATGTCCCTAAATGGCCACTTTCTGTTCCCCAATGTAGCCAAGCTAAAGAACAATGAGAGTAGGAAAGTCCAGATACATATTACCTTGAAGGACACTGGTTTTCTCTTATGCACACTGGGAACTAGGGCAAGTTAGTGTTATCTGTAGAAAGCTACTTTCTTGCATGTATGCCAGGATAGTTGCTCCTTGGAATGCTGGTCAAGCAAACTAAGCAAGCTGATGGTGAAATCACCACTCTGCAGCCTAAGATGTAAAAATGTCTCTCTGAGTGGGGATGGGTGCAGAACTGAGGATACTGTGGAAAGGACATGTGTCACTCATCCAGCCAGCTGTCACTGGACAAACACCATGAGGGAGAGAAGGCACTGCTTGGTAAAGCACCCTGAAGGATGGAGGTGCTTTCAGTCTATCACCACTGAACTCTTCTTGGAGCAGTCTTTGATCTCTTCTAAGTTTTGCCCCAATAAACCATGTGTCTCTCTTGCTGTCTCCAGGCACTTTCTTTGGCCTGTCTAAAATCTACCACTTGCCCTGGCACAACTGGGCTGTGGACAAGAAAAAAATATGTTTTGAAGAAAAAAAGTTCTTCAATTCTTCTGTTCCTACTAAAGTTGGCTTTACATACATACCCCCCACAAACAGAGCTAAAGCATAAAAAATTTAATAGTTTCCTTTTAACTTTATATTTTTATAGCAGATTACCATTTACTCCCCAAAAGCTGAGACTCTGAAATTAGCCAGTTTTGTTCATATTTTAGTCTTAAATTATGTTGAAGATTTTATAAAACTTCAAGTTTTTTTTTTAAAGAGAGAGAGAGAGAGAGAGAGAGAGAGAGAATTTTTTTAATATTTATTTTTTAGTTCTCGGCGGACACAACATCTTTGTTTGTATGTGGTGCTGAGGATAGAACCCAGGCCACACGAATGCCAGGCGAGTGCGCTACCACTTGAGCCACATCCCCAGCCCCAAAACTTCAAGTTTTAAAATTAACTGGGTTTTATTACTGAAAACTATAAAAAACCTTTATAAAATAACATGAATTGCAAGTAGTCTGAAATGTACCAGTTTTTTTAGACTATGCATTAATATCATTAGAATTTGTATGTTAAAAATTTGTTTATTTTTTAATCTAGGGGCATTCTTCTACTGAACTACA
This sequence comes from Marmota monax, assembly GCF_021218885.2. NCBI lineage: Eukaryota > Metazoa > Chordata > Mammalia > Rodentia > Sciuridae > Marmota > Marmota monax. The sequence goes on along the minus strand of NW_026695244.1, from coordinate 2,398,448 downwards.
TCTCCATCCCTCTTTATTTTTATGTTTTATTTTGAGAAAGGATCTCACTAAATTACCACAGCTATTCTTGAACTTGAGATCCTCCTGAATAACTGGATTACAGATATATGCCACTGCACCTGGCTCTCTTCCCTTTCTTATGACATCATGGGGTCCTATATTAGTCAGTTCCCCATTATTATAATAAAATACCTGAAACAATTAACTTACAAAAAGAAAAGGTTTGTTTTGGATTAGAGTTCTGGAGGTTCCCAATCCAAGATCTAGTGTCCCCATTGCTTTGGGCCATTTATAAGGGCAACACATCTTGGCAGGAGCACATGACAGAGATTACCTCAGGAAGGGGCCTATGTCGCACAATCCCCTACAAGGGCACACTCCCAATGGACTAGAAGACCCCCTAGTAGATCCCACCTTTCAAAGTTTCTACCACCTCCCCAAATCACCAGCCTTTTAACAAATGTCCCATTAGTACAAACCATAGGAGAACCACCCTCATGACTTCATTTGACCCTTATTACTTTCCAAAGGCCCCACTTCCAAACATATGAAATGGAGATTAAATTTTCAACACATGGAGTTTTGAAAAACATATTCAAGCAACAGCAACCACCGATTGCTATTTTCATGAAATGGAATGAAGAGGTTAACAGCAAAAAACAAAACAAAAAACCGATTTATGATTTTTGTCAAAGTAATTTTCTATAGCCCTTTGGAAAGAGTCATAGAAAAAATCTTTGTATTTTAAAATGGCAGGGAACACTGTATTTAACTATACTTAAAATACATCAGTAGGATTTCTTCCTTCCTCCTCCACAGGAATTAACAATGTATTTCTCACAGATTTCTGTTAAATACTTCTATTATCTAAATGTCTACTCATATGAATAAGTGAATGACTCAGATCACTGAAATATTTCACGGATTTTATGATGATATTTCAGGGAAAAATCCCATTTTACCTTCCAGCAGAAAAATCTTTGTCCATTATGATTCAATACAGGAAAGTAAGAATTTCCTCAGTGAAATGGGGCTTAGGATAAAAGATTTTTCACATACTGGACATTTTTTGCAACTTTAATAAATACATGTATTATGAAATTGTTTCTTTCTTTAAAATAAAGGTCTGGCATCTATTTTATAAAGAATTTTAAGACATCCTAGAGAGATTTAAAGACAAATGACATTAGATCTCCAGACACACACACACACACACACACACACACAAGATAGATCGTAAATGAGAATTATGAACATTTGCAAGAACTATCAGCATACAAAATGGAAGTATAGCCTCAAAAATCACACTGCTATACATGAAAGGTCAAATGTCAATGTCAAATGTGTGCTGGAATAGTTCCATGGGCTTCAACCAGAGCAGCTGTAGAAGCAGCTAAGAAGGGGCTTATGCTTGGGATTTAATGCTTTGTAGCCACTGTCTTGAAATTCTTAATAATTTTACTTTTGAATTTGTGTTTTGTAAGTGAAGTCCTATGAGGACATGGACTATGCATCAGGAGTTTAGAGCTTGCCTCTGTGTCTCCTCCTACAGGTTTGTTATTGTTGTTGTTATTGTTTTGTTTTTTTTTGTGGTGCCAGGGATTGAACCCAGGGTCTTGTGCATGCCAAGCACTCTACCAACTGAACTATATCCCCAGCCCTGCCTACAAGTTCTTAAGAGACCAGTTCTCTGGCTCCTGGCCTCTCTTGTATCTGGATCTCCACCTCACTACCACTCTTGCTTTCTGCCAGAACAACAACTGGATTGCATTGGCAGGAAAACTCGGGTGGCAGGCTCATTTGTCCCTATAAGTCACTGCAAGTTTCCAATGGAGACCTGGGTACAGACTGAGGAGGACCAGGTTCCTGCAAGCAGTCTGCTCTGAAGTGACTTGAGACAGGACAGGGAAGCAGTTATCCCTGCCCCCTGATAACACACAGCATGTTCACCAGGTGGCTGGCCAGTGTAGGAGATTTCAGTCCCTGCTGAGTGGGGTGGAGGGGGTGTTATACATCTGCAAAGGTTGAAAGGATAGGCACATGAAACGCCTAGAATGACTAGCCTCCATCAAAGCCCTACATTTTTTTCTTTATCACTGGGCCCTACAGATTAGATAGCCAGTACTGATCCTGCCTCTTACTATGAAAATAAACCTCAAAACATTGACAAAAAAACTTTATGTGGAATTGTGGACTGGGGCCCTCTCTCTCTCTCTTTCTCCCTCCACTCTCCCCCCTCCCAGTTCTTGGGCTCAAACCCATGCTCAACAAACATTCTACCACTGAGCTACATCCCCAGACCTGGGCATCTCTTTACAAATGTTTTGTTTGTTTTTAGGAGCCTATTATTCATTTCTCTTAGTCATCAATAGCATATTATACTAATTTAGGATGTTCTTTTTGTCTTAGAAAGACCTGTCTTTCAAAAATATTCCTTCAGACAAGCTGTTGTTGTGGCTCAGTGACAGAGAGTTTGCCTTGCATATGTGAGGCACTGGGTTCGATCCTCAGCACCACATAAAAATAAATAACAAAATAAAGATGTTGTGGCCATGTATAACTAAAAAAGTTAGTAAAAAAGAAAAATATTTCTTCAGAGAATAAGATGAAACCAAAAGAAGTCATAATTCTGAGTAAACTTTTAAAAAATTATTGATATCATGGTGCATCATGAAAGAAGCAACAGGACTAAGGAGTTAGTCAATGTAAATTAACTATAGGAGGTAAGGTTAATTCCCATATAAAATAACCTCCCTCAATTTAATTCGCCTCTTTTATAAGGTGATTAGATTAGAAAATATCTGTGGATTCTCTTTAATATAATACAGTATCACGAAGTCTATTAAGATGAAAGTAAACCAAAGCTAAATAATTAATAGATCATGCTTTTGATCTCAACTGAGTTAACTATCCTCTGGGGTTCTTGAAATAAATAACTATTTTTTAGAAATTGTACCACACAGACACTAAAATACAAAACACAAACATAGCTCTTCAACAAACATCTCAAAATTTCAGGTACCCATGTTAGGAGTTCATAAATAATATAGTCACTGCTACCCAAATGTAGCAGAAACCACCTCTTTATTCCTTTGCTTAAGAAATTCATATCACCAGAATTGAGGATAAAAATTCCTTTCTCCTAAACTTTGGGTTTCCCAAATCTTGCTGCTTTTTTCATAGCCCCTGACACACAAAATAGAAGTTGAAAATCAAGGGTATCTGAAATGAAGTAAAAGTAAATGAAGAGGTTTGATAAAGGCCTCTCTCTAACATTGCTGGGATACACACCATAAGCAGCCTCTGGGTTGTCTCTGTGCGTGTGCATGCCATTGTAGAGATGTTTCATGGTTCTGAGTCATAGAATGATATCAACTAAGGATTAGATTTAGAAAATTCCTGGGAGGCTGGATCAGTTTTCAGGCTAACCAAAAGATGTGGTCCAGCATTTACCAAACTTCCTAGGGCCATCCTTTAGATAAGACTAAACAGAAATGCAGGATAGATTCGTGGGATCTCCTTCAATCCCAAATTTCATCTTGGGGTTGAAACCAGATCACTCATGATCACAGAACAAAATGATATTTACCTTTGTGGGACTGTCATGCCACAGAACTGACCTATTACTTGATTTTTATCTTCCAGAATTATATAATTTCCACAGGGCACCATCCAGAAAGAAATACACCAGAGATGCCCAATTCTTTTGGTAAATCTCTGTATTGGAACAAAATGAAAACTTCAAAGAGACAGACATAAAATTTATACACACATTAAGAAAGGTTGTCATGGCAACTTTGCTGGAAGATATGTATTTTTAAATCCAAGTAAATTTAGCATTCAAAACACATTTGCATCTCCCTCAAAGGTTCTGTATCAAGAATATTTTAAAAAATCATTTTCAAATTCCTCTGAATCTATACTTCTTAGAAAAGAAAGAAAAAGAAAGCTTAACAAAATCCTATGGATATAACAGTGATATAGACTTAATAAAATTATTTCCAGAAGGCCTTATATAAGAAAAATCCAAAGTGAAAGCCTAATAACATTATGCTTCTATTCCCAAAAGCTCTACCTCAATATCTCCCTCTACATTCTTAAATTGTTAGCAGGCAACACCATTTAATCTCTAAAAGATCCTTTTAAGCTCTAAAAGTTAATTATCTATTAGCTGATGACCTTGCAACATAAGCAACCAATCATGATATTGAACACACCTACTACTAGAATGTAATTAAGTAACAATTCATACAAGTAACTAAGCACTGTCCCCCAATTCTCAGGGTTATGGGAATCAAAACCAAGTCCTTAAGTGGTTGGAGGTGGTATGGGAGGATTAGATGAACTCTAGAAAGGGCAAAGGGGAGAGAGAGGAAGGGAGGAGGCATATGGGTAGGAAAGACAGTGGAATGAGATGGACATCATTACCCTAAGTACATGTATGAAGACACAAATGGTGTGACTCTACTTCGTGTACAACCAGAGATACGAAAAATTGTGCTCTATATGTGTAATATGAATTGTAATGCATTCTGCTGTCATATATAACAAATTTTTAAAAATTAAAAAAAAAAAACAAATCCTTGCACATGCAGAGCCAATGCTCTACCACTGATAGCTCCCCGCCCCCATGTTGTTCTTCAACTTAGAAAAACTAATTCTTAGCAGTCTCTTCTCACTTTAAAAAGTTTCTGAGTATTCCTATTAGCCTTTTGAGTTTTCCTTGATGAGATACCTGATTTCTCTTGCTCACACAATGAAAATAAAATTATGGTTTGACTCTTGGTCATTTCTTGTTGCTTCTTCCACCACCACAGCCTGTAACTGAAGTCTCTTGTGTTCCTTGCTGTGTAGGCATCTACAGTTTCCTTTGTGGACTGCTTCCAAACCCAGATCTGGAGAGTTGTGGAGGGTTCAAGATGGTTAAGTTTTGGGACATGAGACTGTGGGGTTCTCCCTCTTGGGGTGAAAAAAAAACCCCACAAGACAAATTCAATAATAATGTCATGCTTGCTTTTGTTGTTTTTTCCTTTGTTGCTGGAGATTGAATTAGGGCTTTGTGCAAGCTCTGTTGCTGAGTTACATCCCCAGCCTGCCATGCTCAGGATTATAATATAGCAGAGAGTTGTGCAGTGAGTTATTCCCTGTGCCTAGCAATAGGAATATAGCAGTGAGTTCTGGCACTTGCTATCTGGGTTAAGAATGGAAAAGTGAGGACAGAGCTGTGAGTCAGTAGAGCTACTGGGTGCTGGGCTCTGAAAGAGAAAAGAAATAGAGCTAAAAGATATGGAATTCAGGAATTTAGGTGGATCGTTTCTAAGACTATAGTCACTCTTACACTAGAAAATCTCTGGACCACGTTTAAGGAACTAGCTAAGAGATATTCCTTAAAACCATTTACCTCTAGATCATATTGAACAAAATGGGTTCTGTTCTATAGAATCTTCATGAAATATTGGCTTTATTTATTTATTTATTGCAATACTGGGGATTGAACTCGTGGGTTCTCTATTACCGAGCAATATCCTTTGTACTTTTTATTTATTTATTTTTGAGACACAGTTTCTCTACATTGCTGAGACTGGGCTAGAACTTGTGATCCTCTTACCTCAAACTCCTGCATAGCTGAGATTACAGGTGTGTACCACTGCGCCCGGCTAAAACATCAGTTTTATAGGAGCAGGTTTTATAGTGTTATTGGGGAAAAATTTTGGAACATTCTGGTTAATCATATGAAACTAGTTTTCTTTGTAGTAGGAATTCTCAAATTCCAATATTAATATGAATTAAATCTGAGAAAGAACATACTGAGGAGACTCTAGAGAATGAAAATGATCAAGGAAACTTTTCGAGGATCGCACAGGATAGCATCCTCTGAGACACTCTTTGGGAAATAATGTTCTCACTAATTGTGCAAAAAAACATTGATCCAAGAATGTACCCTGGCCAGGCGCGGTGGCACACGCCTGTAATCCCAGGGGCTTGGGAGGCTGAGACAGAAGGATCTCAAGTTCAAAGCCAGCCTCAGCAATGGCAAGGCACTTAGCAACTCAGTAAGGCCCTGTCTCTAAATAAGATACAAATAGGACTGGGGATGTGGCTCAGTGGTTGAGTGTCCCTGAGTTCAATCCCCAGTACCCTCCCCGCCAAAAAAAAAGAACAATGATGATCTAATGATAGAAGGGACAAATAACAACTAGCTTACAAACTATTTTGATTGATATTTTGTATAACCTATTGTAAGTCTATGTTCACAGCTAATATGGGTGTCGCTGAAAGATGGTTACACAACATCTTGTAAAATATTTCTAGTAATGGGGTACTTTCCATTTCACAAACTACTCTTAGCATTAGAGGTAGTTTGACTATCTGAAATTTTTTCAACTACATGACTTCAATAATTCTCTTTACTTTATTGAAAATACACTAAAGACCCCAATAAAAATTACCTTATTTATTCAAAAATATTTATTGGTTGCAGTTTTGGGGAGAGGCACTTTACTACTTTGTCTGTAGTTACAATGGTGAAATAACAAAGTTTCATTACATAGCAATGCTTGTAAAGAAATACAAATTTTTATTTCTGATGTAAATAATCTTTTTTAAAAAAATTACCAAACAGGATATATGTAACTTATTTGCTTATTGCATTTTTTCAAATGCAATCAATATTTAGAAAAACAGCCAGCAGGGCTAGGTTGTGTGGCTCAGTGGCAGAGCATTTGCCTTGCACATGTGAGACACTGGGTGTGATCCTCAGCACCACATAAAAATAAAGCAATTGTGTCCAACTAACTAAAAAAAAAAAAAAGACAGCCACCACATTGTAAACTAAGTAAGTGGAGAGTGAAACTGGAAGAAGAAATGTCATTTCTTGCCTTTTTACTTATTGTTTGGATGTTTTACAAAGTAGCTGCCCCCTCAAATTTTACAATTACCAATTTAATTATCAAATTCTATAAATCAAACATTAAAATTGATATATATTTTAGAAGTCTATTCCTTTTTTTTTAAGGCTATTTACTGAGACCATTACAAATATGAAGCTACAAAAGAAAATGTTTAAAATACATTAAGTAGGCTTGGGGTACAGCTCAGTGGAAAAGTGCTTGCCTAGCATAGGTCCTAGGTTTGATCCTCAGTGACCTCCCCCCATAGCAGTGAGAGTAGACCATACTGTTATGAAGGTACTATGTGGAAATTAAAAAAAATTAAACCATTACAGAAATGTGGCTGGGTTGGTAATATTCTTTGTCCATTTATAAATTTCTTTAACTATTAGTATTTTATTATTTTTAATCATTTTCAGTTATTATGAAGAATACATCAGGAGCTGGGGTTGTGGCTCAGTGGTAGAGCACTTACCTAACATATGTGAGGTCCTGGGTTCCATTTTCAGCACTGCATATAAATAAATAAAATAAAGGTCCATTGACAATGAAAAAAAATATGTATTTTAAAAAGAGAAAGAATACATCATATTGCTCAACTCCTCCTTAAAATTAAATACACCAACAGTTAGGCGTGGTGGCACACTTCTGTAATCCCAGCAGCTCAGGAGGCTGAGGCAGGAGGATTGGGAGTTCAAAGCCAGCTCCAGCAAGTCAGTGAGACCCTGTCTCTAAGTAAAACACAAAAACGGGCTGGAGGTTCTGGGGTTGTGGGTCAGTGGTAAGAGTGTTTGCCTAGCATGCTTGAGACACTGGGTTTGATCCCCAGCACAGCAACATAAAAATAAACAAATAAAATAAAGGTATATGTCCATCTACAACTAAAAACAAAATATTAAAAAAACAAAAAGGGTGGGCTGGTGTTGTGGCTCAGCAGTAGAGCACTCACCTTGCACATGTGAGATACTGGGTTCGATCCTAAGCACCACATAAAAATTAATAAGTGATATAAAGGTATTGTGTCTAACTACAACTAAAAAATAAATATTAAAAAAAAGGGGTTGGGGATGTGGCTCAATGGTTAAGGGCCCCTGGGTTCAATCCCAAGTAATAAAAACAAACAAACAAAACCCGTAAATACACAAATAAATAAACCCCACTGAAGATATTAAGATAATGTGATGTTCAGACACTTGCTTTTTCTTATCTAGTATTTGCCCATCTTCATTTACAGGCAAAGAGACACTGTCTTCGAACCTACTATTATGCTCTAAGAACTAAAAGAGATAGGTATATAGAGCACTCGGTTCATAACAAATGCTTGTTCCACCCCGCTCTACTTTCATCCTAGTTATTAGTGCCAGTTTGTCTCATCTGTTCCCTATTAGAGCGGGTCACTCAACAGCTGAAAGCAATACTGCACTATTTGTTTGGGGTGTTTTTTTGGCTGTGTTGATTTACTTGGACTTCTGTTATCAACATTAATCATTAGTCTTGATAACTTACAAAACAGGCACAGCAGAGTTAAGGAGAAAATTAAGGTCACTTGTAACAATTTGTTGATAAAAGCCTGCCTTTGAAGATGGTGCCCATTTCTCTGCCAGGTTTCTTCCCACAGCAACTAAAGGACCATTGCTAAACTACTTGATACCATCAGTCACATCTTTGGTTTTACATATAGTATTATTGTTTTTGAAGTGATTTTTCAATTTGTCAACATAACCATATGTAGAAAAAAGAAAATTTTGTGGGATAACAATATGTTTTATGGATTTGGAGGGAAAAAAGGTGACTTCAAAGAAGAAGTATATATAATCTATTAGTTTAAAATCTATTTCTATGTAGTGATGAGGTTCAAACCCAGTACCTTGCACATGCAAGGTAAGTACTCTACCACTGAGCTACAACCCTAGCCCCTGGAACTCTGTTTTTGATTTTCAAGATTCCTATATGATTTTCATAACAAAAAATAGGTCTTGTTGAAACAATAACAATTTTAAGCTAAAGAAAACAAATATTGGCATATGGGCTATAATAGAATCTATTTCTAGAAAATAATGGAACTACACATTCCTGGGCCAGATAATAGCACCTGAGTTTTTCCCAAACACACACAGAATTAATTTTGCCTTAAATTTTACAGTCCATACAAATATTTTGTGCTTATGCTTTTAACAATAAGCTTCTTAATTATCAAAAAGAATGTAGATCAAGTCAGGTGCATGCCTGTAATTCTAGTTACTCAGAGGCCTGAAAAAGAAGGATCACAAGTTTGAGGCCAGTTTTGGCAAATTCAATATCAGCCTGAGCAATTAAGCAAGAATCTGTCTCAAATGAAAATAAAATAAGATAAAACAAACACCCAGTACCTTAAAAAAATGTAAATAATTATCAGTGAAGAAATAAAGCTATAAAACTTTATAATGAATTAAAAAGCTACCTCTGGTTAAAGGAAGAGTCCAGCTAGAATCACATACTATAAACCATTAGTGACACTGAGGCTACCAAGATTTCAACGAGTAAATATAAAAAGCCAAGTAAGAGCAACAGTGCATGGATAATTTATTTTGAACATGTTGTTAACAAACATTTTTTGGTGTCGGGTACTGTATCTAAGGCCTGTGCATGCAAAACACATGCTTTACCACTGAGTACCCCCACCCTGTAGCCTGACAGTATAGTTTTTTCAATCATCTAGAAAATGATTTTTTAAAATGTTTTAAAGTAGTAATGTAACTATGGACAAAATATGCTCATATAGCTGGATTCCTCTTTGTTCTTTTCTCCTTGATTCTAATCATTACCAGTTATTTGCATCTGCTTCATATATTGGTAATTACACTATAGAGTTCTGACTCTGGTTCCCTCACCCTGTTTTTGCCTTAATAATGCTTATCAGATGTCACTTGCTTTAAAATTCCATCCATCTCATCTCATCTGATCTCACTGGCACCTGGTTTACATATCAATTGTCTACTGTAACCTTCCACTGCCAGTTTTCTATCCACTCACTGAACTGGGATAACAAAGGAAGATGCTCTGTATACACAAAACCAGAGTAAACATAGATAGGAGGGGACAGATTTAATAATGCCCTTTAAAAAACAATAATAACTAGGAGTAGATTTCACTTAAAGTTTTAGAATTTAAATTATTCCATAATCTTTTCCCAGAAATAAAAGTTGCATCTAATTAAATTGTATGTTAGCTCCTTAGAAGTGGGTCTAAAATGCCCCTTTTGGTGGGCACAGTGGTACACGCCTGTAATCCCAGCAGCTTGGAAGGCTGAGGCAGGAGAAACACAAGTTCAAAGCCAGCCTCACCAATTTAGTGAAGCCCTAAGCAACTTAGCAAAACCCTGTGTCAAAACATAAAAAAGGTTTAGTGGGGCTGGGGTTGTGGCTCAGCAGTAGAGCACTCACCTAGCATGTTCGAGGCACTGTGTTCGATCCTCAGCACCACATAAAAATAAATAAATAAAATAAAGGTATTTTGTCCAACTACATCTAAAAAAAAGGGGGAGGGTGGCTAGGGATGTAACTCAGTGGTTAAGTACCCTATGTTCAATCCCCAGTACCAATAAATAAATAAAATTAAAATCAAAAAATAAAATGCCTCTTTCACTCATCTCACTGAGAAGCTATTTATCCACTTGCTATTTAGCCATAAACACAGCATAAAATAACTTGATAGCTAGGATTTTTTTTTCTTTTTCTTTTTTTTTCTGGTGTTGGGGGTTAAACTCAGGGCCTCCTGCATCCTAGGCAAATGCTCTGTCCCTAAGCCTTAGGCCCATAATCTTGACACTAAAATAACAAATGAAATTCACCACTGTTAAAAATAACCCACTTGCAAACAATTATCATTTTTCTTCCTTTCCTCTATCTGTACATGGCATTTTTCCTTCAGTAGCCTAAAAATAAACATTAAAAAAAAAAAAAAGGAAAAGAAATTCTTCATGAATAGTGTAGCCAAAAAAACTGACTAAAATACAATGTTTTGGGGCCTAGGGGTAAAGCTCATTGGAACAGCACCAGCCCAGCATGCATGAGGCCCTGGGGTCGATTCCCCAGACAAAAACTAACCCTTCCCCCAATATAATGCTATCAATAAAGTATTACATATAAAATTTAATCAGTATTAAAGTGTATTCTGAAAGACACTTAAAATACTCCCCAAGCCTTATTATTTCTCTGCAATAAGACTGAACATTTTTCTAAAAGTTCATTAGCCATTTACTCCTGCAAAAGATGACTGTTCTTATATTTTGTCCATTTATCTATGGTATATTTTTATTACCAACTTGTATGAGCTCTTCATGTATAATATGGTTATTATCCCTCTCATGTTATGCATATCTTTCATATATATATATATATATATATATATATATATATATATATATATAAGCTATAAATGGACATAATACCTTTATTTTATTTTTATGCGAGGCGAGCCCTCTACCACTGAGCTACAACCTCAGCCCCATCTTTGTTTTCTTTTTCCCCAATTTTGGTTGTGATCTATGGTCAGTGCCCTTTCCTTTCTTACTGACCAGTTCATTACATTTAGCATACGAGATAATACAATAATAAATTCCAAATGTTTCTTTCATGGATGAAAATTAGTGGAATAATATGCTGCCAAGATTTGCAACAAAACAGAAGAAGACTTAATCTTAGTTTATCACACAGGAGAAATGTTTCAAAACACATTAAAGATGAGTGTGGTGGCACGCACCTGTAATCCCAGCAGCTGGGGAGGCTGAGGCAAGAGGATCACAAGTTCAAAGCCAGTCTCAAAAACTTAGCAAGGCCCTAAGCAACTTAGTGAGAACCCGTATCAAAATAAAAAATAAGGGTTTTGGAGTTGTACTTCAGTAGTTAAGCACTCCTGGTACTAAAAAAGACACACACACTACACTGAAGCCCAGCAAAAGTGGTGCATGCTGGTAATCCCAGCTATTTGGGGACTGAGGCTAGAGGATCACAAATCTGAGGCCAGCTTCAATCATTTAGCAAGACCCCGTCTCAAGGGAAAAAAAAGTGTTTGGGATGTAGCTCAGTGGTAGAGCACCCCTGGTACTGGTGGAAACAAACAAACAAAACGTACACTTTCAGAAGCAACTACATTATTTTCCAAATGACTGAGAACTGTTCAAAACGATGAGCCTTGTGTAAACCATTAAATGAACCCTGTGTGTACGGAGGCAAACAAACATCAAATGCAAGGTAGACTGGTCAATGAACAATTCAAACCTAATAAAAATGATTAAAACACAAACTAATAAACAGTCCCAAAATAAAAACAATCCAGGAAATAAAACTATAGGAAGTTCCATTATTTCCCTTTAAGGTGATTTATTGGAAGTATAAAAAGGAGTCAGGACTTCTTGGTGTGTGGAGACCGAATTTTTTTTGTATGTGTGAATATTCAAAAACATGATTCCCCAACTTGTTCAAAATAATTTCTCTGTTCAAGAATTTTAGAGATCAAGCTAAGAAAAAGAAGATGAAAATCATGGCTTAGAAAATCATAAAAACTAAAAGTAGAAAATTAAAGCTGCCTATTAAAATTATCCATATACTGGTGCAATAAGGATAAATGTGTATCATGCCCTAAGAAAATAATATATATAAAAATCCAAATTTACATAATGAAGTAATAGTGTTTATGTTATAATACTTGGTTTATAAAAGGATCCAACACATATTTTCTAAATGGCCATTTTCCTCAGTCGATTTAACAAAGATTTTAAATGTTTACAATTTTAATGTCTCTTTGTGACAGTGATCCAAGCTTCTTCCCTTGATGATGTGACCAGTTCATACTTTGTTTCAATAACTTGTCCCTCTACAGAGAGTAGGCGCAGTCTCTTCACCAACACACTGAGAAGCACAGTGGTCACCATATATGCAAACCTAGTCAGAAAGAAAGGCAACCAGTTACCAAATTTTCAAATTATACCCTTTTTATATAGATTCATTATTCTCATCAATAGTAATTGTCAAAATTACAAAAGGAGAGTCTGGTATTTTTTTCTTTCTCATTTTTTCTATCATTCACCTTAACTCTGGGCATTCCTGTGTGCCTGAAAATCCAAGCAAAGAGAAAGTTTTCATTGCTGATTCATCATCAAAGCGATCTGGATCAAACCTAAAGAGAAAATTGGGGGTTAATTATAATATAGCTCCACTGGCATTTTAAATATTGACATAAAAGAACACAAGTTTGTAATAAAATCTAACATTTGCTAAAAATAAAAAGTGCTGTCATGTTATATTTCATTATGCTGCCAAATTACACTTCATGATTTTCAAATAGATGTAAAATACGTTTCTCAGAACTAAGAAGGAATGCTACATAGGTTTATATCATTTCATGAGATACAAGGATAATTCACACAAAAATCAAATAATGAATATTAAATAATTTTAAGGCCTGTTACATAGGATCAATATGTGGGCATTTTACATTGCTTCTTTAGTTAAATTTTATTTCTTAAAACTGGAGGCTCAGGCCTTAAAATTATATTTATCAATTATACTATACCCAGATTTATTAATAATTGAGGAAAATGAAGGCGCTAGGAAAAGTTTTTTGTTTTTAGAATTTTGTTCTGTAAATTGTCACTGCAGAAATGAATATCTTAAAAATAACTTACTACCATGCAACATAAAAATTCCTTCCAAATACAGAGGTATTTTAAAAAAGCAAAACTCTGAAGTTTAAAAAGAGGAAAAAGAGCAGGGGGCAGAAGATGGGGGCAGGCTGGATGAGGTGGTGTATGCCTATTGTCCCCAAGATGAAACCCTATATTCAAACTCAAACCTGTATAGCTGTTCACAGCAGTTTCATTCACAGTAGCAAAACACTGGAAACAACTCAACTTTAGCAGATGAATGGTGAATAAATTCTAGTATACCAATACAATGGAATCTTACTCAACCATAAAAGGACATAAAACAATCTACCTGGACCTTGAAGACATCCAGTTTAGTGGAAAAAGTCACTCTCCAGATCCTCTTCTGTGTGAATATTATATTTACCCTATAAGTAAACCATTGTGTCCAACAGGTGCATCTCACTTCTATATATATTTCTGTTAGAGTAAATTTTTGCTTAAGGTACCTACAAGAATGAATCCTTAGATGAGTAAGGAAGTGCCCAGCTTCAGAAATCTTTGCTTCAGAAAAATGTCACCTATATCTCCTAAGTGTGATTACATTCTAAAATGAGGGCTTGGATACAGCTCAGTGGTAGAGCACTTGCCTAATGTACAAGGGGCCGGGATTCGAGCCCTAGGACAATAGGAAAAAAAGAAAAGAAAGAAAAGCCTAGAAATGATTACCACTGTGCATCTATTCCTTTTAATATTTTCAATCTGTAACCTAGATTCTCTGAGCAGTTGCATGATAGCAATACTATCAAAAGTTATAATAAAGGCTGGGCATGGTGGTGCACACCTATAATCCCAGCAGCTCAGGAGTCAAAGGCAAGAGGATTGTGAATTCAAAGCCAGCCTCAGCAATTTAATGGGACCCTAAGCAACTCAGCGAGATTCTGTCTCTAAATAAAATATAAAAAAGGGATGTGGCTCAGAGGTTAAGCATCCCCGGATTCAATCCCAAGTACAAAAAAAAAAAGTTATAATATAATTTCTATAGTTTTCATAGAATACTTAAAACTTATCAAAATCTTGGCACTTTTTCCACAAGTATTTTTTAAAATCTTAAAACTTATAATTTTATTTTTTTGTAATTATAGGTATATATTTTCCATCAAAGCATTTTTCATTTTCCTATAAAAGCCATTAGAAATTTAAAATTTACCTAAATAATTTTTACTTAGCAAAATTTGAATTGGCTGGTGTTAAATTTATTAAGATTTTCCTTTAATGTCATTGTAATACTAAAAACTAAAATGACAAGAACATTTAACACACCCATCCTTACACTCCAGATTTAGGTCCACAGTACTTCAACTCTGCCCCTTGGCATTTCACACTGAGGTCTTACCTGAAGTCAACTGATAACCCTTTTCCAGGGCACTAAATCTATCCTTTTTTGGGGGGGTGGGGTACTGGGGATTGAACTCAAAGGTACTCGACCACTGAGCCATATCCCCAGTCCTATTTTGTACTTTATTTAGAGACAGGGTCTCACTGAGTTGCTTAGTGCCTCTTGATTGTGGAGGCTGGCTTTGAACTTGCAATCCTCCTGCCTCAGCCTCTAAAGCCACTGGGATTACAGGCATGTGCCACCACACCCAGCTCAGGGCACTAAATCTAGACTACTATCTTAAGTCAGACTTTACTAGATGGCCATCTATGAGGCAAACAACAGTAGCTTTCTTCTTTACCTTTGCCTTCCTGTTTACCTGCATGAGACACATACACACAACATCTATTTCTGAATTTTACTAAGGAGCTGAAAATAGTTGAGAGAAATCAAAAGGGAGGGGCAACATAAAAACAACCCATTTAGGGGCTGGGGCTGTGTCAAGTGGTAGCATGTTCGCCTAGCACGCTCGCCTAGCATGTGTGAGGCACTGGGTTCGATTCTCAGCACCACATAAAAATAAAATAAAGATATTGTGTCCACCTAAAACTAAAAAACAAAAAAATAAAAAACTACCCACTTAACAATAAAAGAATTCCAAAATTCTACTGAAATTAAAGATAGTTGGAGAGATTAGATAACTGAACAGATCTTAGGATAGAAGTAGTAATAAAAGGGACGGCAGCAGAAGATTCATGGAGACAAGAAGCAGTGAATGAACACAGAAAGGGAAGGCAGTGCTTTCTGTTGCATGTCACAGCACACTGAATTTCTCCTTAAAAAAAGGAATGAAAGCATGCAAACACACAAAAAATAGAAAATCACAAAGACAATAAACAGAAATTTCATACTTGTGTGGTGATGGCCAAGTATTAGGATCTTGAAGTACCACACCGAGCGCATAAAGAACAAGAGTCTGAAAAAAAATATCAATCTAGTTAATCAAGGCCTAACAGAGACAAAATGACTCCCAGAAAGTTAGTTCATCCTAAATATCTTTTAATACAGATAATGAAACAAAATAAAAGTATATAATAATAGAAGAAAACACTTCATTATTTTGGTGATGGAGTGGGCCTACCTAAAAGTCACAAAATCTGAAAGGAAGGTAGGAATAACAGACTTAACTGTATGAAAATTTAAAATCTGCATTCAGTTAAAAACAGCAACAACAACAAAAAACCATAAATAATAGTAAAAGATAACAGGAACCGGGCATGGTGCCAAATACATGTAATCCCAGAGACTGAGGAGGCTGAGGCAGGAGGATCATATGTTTGAGATTAGCCTCAGCAACTTGTCAGACCCTAAGCAACTTAGTGAGAACCTGTCTCAAAATAAAAAATAAAGAAAGGGCTGGGGAGATAGCTCAGTGTTTAAGTGTCTCTGGATTCAAGCTCCAGTACCAAAAAAACCAAAATAAAATGAAGTAAAATAATTATCTTTCATTTAATAATGGGTAGTATTTATCGGGCACTTTATACAATTAAAAAAAAATTTAAGTAATTAAATGAGTTGAACATATCCAAAGTTTCCTACCTCTTTAGGAATAATAAATTGGTTAATTTTTCCTTCAATATCTTGAAGCCGGGCAGAAACTGGGGTCAATTTGGCAGTCCTAACAGTTTCACAAAGCACTTGCCGACAATATCTGTTTAAAAAAAAATTTAAACATATTAATGAAGTCAGTAAACATGATATGCCACATTAACAGAATGAAGATCAAAAATCATCTCTCTATAGAAGCAGAGAAAGCATTTGATAAGATTCAATATCCCACCAGGCACAGTGGCTTACTACATCTGTAATCCCAGAGACTTGGGAGGTTGAGGCAGGAGGATAGCAAGTTCAAGACTAGCCTCAGCAACTCAGCAAGACATTATCTCAAAATTAAAAAAAAAAAAAAAAAAAGACAAAAGAAATTCAACATTGCTTTTTTGTAAAAACACTGCACAAATTAAGCATGGAAGGAATGTACCTCAACAAATAAAGGCCATATATAACAAGCCAACTGTTAACATTACTTTGGGGAAAAGCTGAAAGCTTTCTGAGATCTGGAACAAGGATATCCACTTTTACCACTTTTATTGAAGACAGTACTGAAAGTCCCAGCCAGAGCAAGCAGGCAAAAGAAGAAATAAAAGGCATCAAAATTTGAAAAGAAGCAGGGCATGGTGGTGCACGCCTGTAATCCCAGCAGTTTGGGAGGCTGAGGCAGGAGGATTGAGAGTTCAAAGCCAAACTCTGAAAAAGCGAAGGGCTAAGCAACTCAGTGAGACCCTGTCTCTAAATAAGATACAAAATGGGGCTGGGGATGTAGCTAAGTGGTTGAATGCCCCTGAGTTCAATCCTCAGTACCAAAAAAAAAAAAAAAAAAAAATTGGAAAAGAGGAATCACATTGTCACTCCTTGCAGATGATGTGATCATATATACAGAAAAACCCAAATTACACACACACACACACACACGCCTATTAGAACAAATTCAGCAAAGCTGCAGGATACAAGAATCAATATGCAAAAATAAATAAGGTTGCTATATACTAATAGCTAATGATCTGCAACAGAAACCAAGAAAGCTATCCCATTTATAATAGCTACCAAAAAAAGAAAAGATAAAATGTAGGAATAAATTTTACCAAAAGGTCTCTAGAGTGAAAATTGTAGAATATTGATGAAATGATTGAAAAGTACACACACAAAAAATGGAAAGATATACTGTATTTGTGGGTCAGAAACTCAATATTATTAAATGTCCATATTACCCAAAGAGATCTAAAGAGTCAATGTAATCTCTGTCAAAAGACAATGGCATTCTTCACAGAACTAGAAAAAAATAATCCTTATTTGTAGGGAACCTCAAATAGCCAAAGCCATCTTGAGCAAAAAAAGAACAAAGGGGCTGGGGTTGTAGCTCAGTGGTAGAGTGCTTGCCTAGCATGTGTGAGGCACTGGGTTCGATCCTCAGCACCATATATAAATAAATAAAGGTCCATCAACAACTAGTAAAATATTAAAAAACAAAACAAAACAGGAACCTTAAAAAAAAAAGAGCAGAGAACAAAGCAGGAGGCATACTGCTTGACTTCAAAATGTATACAGAGCTACAGTAATCAAAATATCATGGTGTTGGCATAAAAATACACATGGACCAAGGAACAGAATAGAGAGCCTAGAAGTAAATCCTTGCACTGAAGAAAGCACAGTCTTTTTAATAAATGGTGCCAGGAATACTGAATATCCTCATGCAAAAGAATGAAACCAAACCCCTATCTCTCACCAGTAACAAAAATCAAGTCAAAATGAATTAAAGATATGCTTAATCTGATTTAAACATTATATAATACATATATGTATCAAAACATTATAGCACCCCATTAATATCAATAAATCAACATAATTTTTACATTTTCATATGCCAGTTAAAAATAAATTTAATAAAAAAACTAAAACAATTTTGAACATGTTTATTTTGGGAGTAGCAGTTTAAAATTTCCTTACATTTTAATGTCATTCCACCACTTCTCAAACCTTCCTAATTTGAAATAATCTCATCATAATTTTTACTTGCTTAGAGATAGGTACATAAATTCCAGAAGAATAAAAATTTAAATGAAACCACATCTAGGGCTAGAGTTGTAGCTCAGTGATACAGCACACAGGAGAGGTGCTGGGTTCAATTCTTAGCGCCACATAAAAATAAAAAAAAGGTATTGTGTCCATCTACAACTATCTATATATATATAAAACAAACAAAATACACTGTAGCTGGGTGTGGTGGCACATGCCTGTAATCCCAGTGGCTCAACAGGACGAGGCAGGAGGATCGAAGTTTTGAAGCCAGCCTCAGCAACTCAGTGAGGCTCTAGGCAACTTAGTGAGACCCTGTCTCAAAACTTAAAAATTTTAAAAAAAGGCTGGGGACCTAGCTCAGTGGTCAAGTACCCTTGGGTCAATCCCTGGTACTAAAAAATTCACAAAAAAATACAAATGGCCTGAAGATAAATGAAATTATACTCAACCAATCAAAGGAGTTTTTTTTCACTTGCAAAATTGGCAAAGATGAAAAAGAATGACAATAGGCATTACTAATAAAAAGTGGAGAAAAAGACATCTCATATTCAGTTGGTGG
The DNA here is from genome assembly GCF_021218885.2 of Marmota monax. Lineage (NCBI taxonomy): Eukaryota > Metazoa > Chordata > Mammalia > Rodentia > Sciuridae > Marmota > Marmota monax. The sequence continues at coordinate 2,379,366 of NW_026695244.1, read as the reverse complement.
AAGTACAAATTGGTATGACCTTTCTAATGCATAATTTGACAACATATCAAAATATTGTAATATCCTAATGAGAAAAATAAAAGCTAAAATGTACTACAATCTTGCCATAAGTCAATTCACATAAGTTTTTTTTTTTTTTTCTTTTTTGGTACCAGGGATTAAACACGGGTTGCTGAACCACTGATCTACCATGCCCAGATCACTTAAATATTTTAGACATAGGATCTCACCTAATCCTTACAAAAATCCTATGGAAATTCTTATTATTCTGAATGTACAGATTTAAATTAAAAGCAACTGTTAGGTTCACACAGCAGGTAAGTGGTACTGATAGGATTCAAACACATCTGTCTTACTCGATAGCTCTTAATCTTAACCACTGTGCTGCTGTAAAATCTCCGTAAACTGTAAGTTCACTTCTAGGCACTTACTATACAGAAAGAATTAGAAATACTAACAAAAGAAGTAAGCATAGGAATGTTGTAACTATGCATAGTAATATTTCTAATATAAAAAAAGAAACAAAAGTAGGAAACATCACTTTTCCCTTCCTTTTTTGAACAAATATTTATTGGGGACCTACTCACACTTGAAGACTGCTAGATAATGAGATACAACAGTGAACAATCCAGATAATGCCCAAGGATGTCAGAATCTTATTGACAGAGGGACAGAGAGTGCAGGGGACATATATGTTATGATAAAGGAAGTTCAGGGTATTATGAGAACACATAGCAAGAATACCTAATTGAGGGAAAGGGCTCTGCAGAGAAATAAAAACTTAGTTTAAGACCTGCAAAAAAATTTTTTGGAAGTTAGCTAGAGGAGAGAGGAAAAGAAAGAATCTACACACAGAAATAGTCTATGCAAATGCCAGGAAAGAAGAGCGCTGCACCCCAATGGTGGCACATGCCTGTGATTCTCCTGCCTCAGCCTCCCAAACAGCTGGGATTACAGGTGTGATCCCACATATCTTTATTTTTAAAGGGGCCTAAGTGACTGCAGTGTGCAGCCACAGGTTCCAGCAGCACTTCGGAGAATGAATTGGAGAGAAGCAATATTCAAGGCTTTCTATCACTATACTTTTGTCTTTTCTAGAATTTCATGTAAATTAAATCATACCATAGGCAGTCTTTTCTTTTTTTCCTCTCAGTACTGGGGATGGTAGGGATACTTTACCACTGAACTACATCCCCAGTCTTTTTATTTTTCACTTTGAGACAGGGTCTGGCTAAGCTGTTAAGGCTGGCTTCAAACTTGTGATCCTCCTGCTTCAGTCTCCCAAACTGCTGGAATTATAGGTGTGTGCCACTGCACTAACAGTAGAAAGTCTTTCGTTTTACTTCCTTTACTTATCATAATGATATTCACCCATTTTGCTGTGTACATTGACATTATATTTCTTTTATTATTTTGTAGTGTTACATGTTATGGTTATACCAATATTTGCTTATCTATTTAACAGTTGGTAAAAACTGAACTGATTCCATTTTTGAGCTATTTGGAATATTCTGCTATGAACATTTGCAATACTGGTCCTTACATGAACATGTTTTCATTTCTCTTGACTAATTACCTACAAGTGATTACTGACTCATATGGAAAGTGTATACTTAACTTCATAAAATTCTACCACACTATTTCCCAACTAGCTGTACCATTGTGTATTACCACTAACAAACATGGATGTCCCAACTGCCTAACAGTAATATTTTATACAGGCTCATTAAAGGTTCCCAGAACTACTTTATTATTTAAAACAGGAGATTAAATTATCCATTCAAATCTATATGTAAATATTTGAAATCCTATAAAATTATACAGGTTTCCTAGATATTAACATTAGCTTTAAATTAGATAAACTAATTCAAATTTGCTTTTTAATGATCTCTTCTTCCTTTTTAGTTCTTACCTGAGATGCTCAATTTTCTCTGGAGTAATAGGACCCTTCCCAAATACTTGGTCTACCTCTTCATGTAGTTTTCTTTGAACTTCTTCAGAAGTAGTTAAAAAACAGATTGCCCAGGTGCACACTAAGTGAAAAATTATAACAATGAAAACAGTTAATTCATATTTGGGGCATATAACAAGAAAAAACTAGTGGTTTGGGATTTTTTAAATTTCATTTTTCCCTCCCCTGATATAGACGATACATAAGTATTACCAAAGAATAAAATTTTGACAGGATTTGTATTTCATTAAATAGAACATGAATATTTATAGAGGTTACCAAAAACAGGTAGTGCAAGTAACAAGTCATTCAATGCATTTTACCTTAGGTAAAATGATGATAGTAAACTTTCTATCTGGGGAAGAGTTCAATGTTGGTAACTGTGAGGAATGATATTGTTCACTTGACCTTGTAAAATTTAAAAGTTGACTTATCAGTTCATTCACTAATGAATGAATGACCCATATATATCAAACTAGCAGGATATCTGTCTGAATATCAATATTCTAATTTTTTTTTTTTGGCTTGTAATGGTAAATATACTGGCTCCAAGAACTGTGACTGATTATTGCTTAGGACAGTCGTTCTCAAAAATCACCTGGAAGTTGGTTGATGCCACAATTTCACACGTACAGATTCTAATTTAGTAGGTCTGGGGTGAGGTCCATACATCCATACTTTTAACAAGTATGACAGTTACATCTCTTTTTTTATGTTTGTGGTATTGGGGATTTTAAACTCAGAGCCTCACACATGCTAGGCAGACGCTCTACCACTGAGACTGTCTTTGTTTTTTGGTTTTTTTTTTTGGTACTGGGTATTGAACCCACAGGCACTTAACCACTGAGCCAAACCCCCAGCCTTTTTTTGTCTGTTATTTAGAGATGGTGTCTTGCTGAGTTGCTTAGCAACTTGCTAAATTGCTGAAGTTGGCTTTGAACTTGAGATCCTCCTGTCTCAGCCTCCCAAGCCATTGGGATTACAGGCCTGCACCACTGCACCTGGCTCTGAGACTGCCTTTTATTTCAAGACAAGTTCTCACTAAATTGCCAAGACTTGCCCTGAATTTGCAATCCTCCTGGCTTGGCCTCCCCAGAAGCAGGATTACAGATAGTTACTTTGATGAACACCTAAATTGGAAAATTGCTGGCTCATGGCTTGTTTTTGCTTTAAACTGGTTTATGCATTATAATATTCTCTGAGGAAGTGGAAATGTAAGAAAGTTACATTTAGAACAAAAAACAAAGGAAATAGAGTAGTTATATTCCTTTAGGGATCGACTGGGATTAGAATTAAGGAGTGAAACCATCCTGTCATATACAAGCTGACACTATGTGTAACTCCACTTTTTCTAAGTCAGATACTTTTTGAATGCTATGGTAACCTTTTAAAAACAATATTTACTGTTTAGTTGCAATTGGGCACAATATCTCTATTTCACTTATTTATTTTTACGTGGTGCTGAGGATCGAACCCAGGGCCTCACAAGTGATAGGCGAGCGCTCTACAGCTGAGCCACAACTCCAGCCCTGCTATAGTAACTTTTACCTCTACTTACCAATCATCTGCTTCTTGGAGTAAAGACTGACTCAAAGCTAATTTTCTATTTTTAATTTTTATTTTTGCAGTGGTAGGAATGAAACCCAGAGCCTCATACATGTTGCACACTCTATCACTGAGCTACAGCCCCAGCCCTAAAGTTAATTTAAAAAAAATTTTTTTGTCTGAATCACCAATTACTCATATTGTTCACATTAAAATAGTGAGCTACCTGGCACTCAATCATTCATGAATTACTACTACCTGTCTTTAAATTTTCCCTACATATATTTCTTCATTTTGGCTTTTGAGTGAACTACAGAATTTCTATTTCACAAGTGGTGTGAAAACTTGTGCAGTGCACCATGTGTATATGTAGTACAATTTTACAACTGAAGGAATTAGCACAAAGATTTGCATAAAATAGCACTCATATGCTCTGACTGCCTCTATTATCACTTACAAGTAATATAACCAGATAAGCTTAATAATCGTAAATACTGACTTTTAAAAAATAATTAATTTATTTATTCTGCTTAGGTATATATGACAGCAGAATGCATTTTGACTCACTGTACACCAATGCAGCACAACTCTTCATTTCTCTGGTTATACAAGATGTAGTGTCGAACCATATGTGCTATCATACATGTACCTAGGGTAATAATGGTCATCTCATTCCACATTTTTCCTGCCCCTATCAACACCCCACTACTTCCTCCCCTTTGCCCAATCAAAGTTCCTCCATTTTTCCCATCCCCCCTCCCATTATGGATCAGCATCCACTTATCAGAGAGAACATTCGGCCTTTGGTTTTGGAGATTGGCTTAGTTCACTTAGCATGATATTCTCCAACTCCATCCATTTACCTGCAAATGTCATAATTTTATTCTCTTTTATTGCTGAGTAACATTCCATTGTGTATATATACCACAGTTTCTTTATCTGTTCATCTATTGAAGGGCATCTAGGTTACTTCCACAGTTTGGCTATTGTGAATTGAGCTGCTATGAACACTGATGTGGCTGTGTCACTATAGTATTCTAATTTTAAGTCCTTTGGGTATACACTGAGGAGTGGGATAGCTGGGTCAATGATGGTTCCATTCTAAGTTTTCTTAGAAATCTCCATACTGCTTTACAGATTGGTTGCATCAATTTTCAGTCCCACCAACATCAAACATTGGCTTTTCTTGCAGAACTCAATTACAAAGTATGACGGGTTGCGGATATAGTTCAGTGGTAGAGCATTTACCTGTATTTACAAGGCCATGAAGACATTTAATGTTCTTTAAATATAAAACTGACCAGAAATTGGGCACAATGGCACACGTCTGTAATTCCAGTGACCCAGAAGGCTGAGACAGGAGGATGGCAAGTTCAAGGCCAGCAAATTAACAAGACCTTGTCTCAAAATACAATAAAAAGGCTCAGAAGGCTGAGGCAGGAGGATCACAAGTTCAAAGCCAGCTTCAGCAACTCAACAAGACTCCATCTCTAAATAAAATACAAAAAGGGCTGGGGATGTAGCTCGGTGGTTAAGTGTCCCTGGGTTCAATCCCCGTACCAAATACATAAATAGGGATGGGGATGTGGCTCAGTGGTAGCAAATACTCTTGAAAACTCCCTAAAAACTGAAAATCAGATTAAAAGATCAATTCAACCTGGAAACAGTCCCTTTTTGTGGTAACCAGAATACCATTGATTCAGATTTTCTGAAGTTTTCAAGCCAGCTAGGCAAGCACTCTACCACTGAGCTATACTCCCAGCCCCTTCAAAGAAATTTTTTTTTTAGAGAGAGAGAGAGAGAGAGAGAGAGAGATAATTTTTTAATATTTATTTTTTAGTTATCGGCGGACACAACATCTTTGTTTGTATGTGGTGCTGAGGATTGAACCCGGGCCACACGCATGCCAGGCGAGCGCGCTACCGCTTGAGCCACATTCCCAGCCTAAAGATATATTTTTAATGTAATAACATTTTTGAAATAAGTGAGGATTATTTAAGAAGATAAATACATTATTCTTAACACATGCTTGCATATATTTCATTTAATCTATAATATCTGGACAAAATAATCATGGGAAGTTTACATATATACTCATCATTTTACAGAAAACTTCCCTAAACAGAAAGAGCTATCAATGAAATCCTCCCAGTGAAAATAAATTTTCTAGATTTTAAACTGCTACCTTAAATCCCTCCTATAAGCATTTATCTTATATATGTCTATAAACACTTTTATAAATACAGTACAAATGAACAGTACTCCATTAATCTAAAAACCAGCAAGGAAACTTAAAGCATACATCTTAGAATTTTAAATAAAAATCACCTTCAATTCCAACAAGAGAGGAATTCTTTTAGATCATGATTTCTGTGGCCTACATCCTCTGTTGGAGACCTTAATAACAGCAGACTGGTTTGAAGTCAGTGAAAAGCAGCAGCAGGAAATGGAAAAGCTCACTGTTCAGCTGGAAAGGTGTCAATAGCAGTTCATTTTAAAGGCACTAACTAGAATTCACAATCTATAAAATGTGTCAAGAAATTTATAGCAATTTTCAGAGGTGGCATTGAGCACTTCAGGTAAAAAAAAAAAAAAAAGTAGGGGGAACCTGTGTGAATCAAGCCTTTAAACAAGAATAATAAGCAGGGAAGGAAATTATAAAGAGGTCTTGCAAACAGTGTTTATTTTAGAATAGCTGTAGCCTTGTGTACTTTGTAATCCATCTGAAAAAGACATCAATTTATACTTACATTTCGCAGTTATTATGCAACCAGCCAGAGAAAATATCATACTGTCTTCTAGGACCTAGGACACAAAATTAAGTTTAGAAAGTATGAAATGTGGGCTGGGGCTGTAGCTCAATGGCAGAGCATTTGCATAGCACGTGTGAGGCACTGGGTTCCATCCTTAGCACAGCATAAAAATAAGCAAATAAAATAAAGGCATTCTGTCCATATACAATTACAAAAAAAATAAAAATAAAAAAAATAAAGGTATGAAATGTCAGTTGGCCTGTATTAGACCCTATTCACATAATCTAGAATATTTAAGCAGGGTCAACAAAAATTTTTTTAAAAGTATATTATCTTATTACCACGTTTTAACAAAAAAAAAATCTGTATAATGTGAAAACTAACCTAAATACTGCACTATGTTTTTGATGCAATAAAATACGCATTTTTCTGTTGGTAATATTACTGGCTTATGTTATACCTTGAAAACTGGTTCAGTTCTATTTTTATGGCTTGGCCTGAGGCACCAAATAGAGAAAGAATAGAAAAGAGCTGACACGGTGCTCAGAACCTGACTCAATTTCTGCACCAAAAGGGCTGGGGATGTAGCTAGAAAATCATTCTGGCTACCAGGACTTCCATGTGTCAAATGGAAGAAGATTCCAAAGAGGAATGAATGTGGCGATGATGACATTCCTGTCCTTTGCCTGACATACCATAAATGCAGTGGTGTGCTAACAGTAATAGTTGAGCACAGTGAACAAGCCCAGCTGCCACACCTGGTCATATCGACAGAGGGACTCAGTCTATGAGGGCTACATAAGTCCTCCTCTGTTATCATTACAGAATTTTAACTCAATATTTGCTTGCCCAATTTTTTTTTTTTTTTTTTGGTGATGCTGGGGATTGAACCAAGAACCTTGTGCATGTGAAGCAAGCACTCTACCAACTGAGCTACATCCCCAGCCCCTAGCTTACCCAAATATTAAATAATATATTGCTTCTTCAAAGAGCTAAATAATGAGATTGAATACTTGGGCCATTTATGATGTGTAATAAGAGAGAAGCCACTGAGTTTCCAGGAGGGCATCTGGATTACAGAGAATTTGATAAACATTTAACAATTTTTTATTTGATAAACATTTAACAATTACATCACCTGTTGGTCATTAAGGTTTCCCTGTACTAAGGAGTCAATGAAAATATGTTGACTGAAGTTCCTTCCTTTTCGTTCTTTTATGATTTTCTTTAAAACAGATTCCAGTTGCATGAGGGCTTAGAGAAGAAACACAAAGAACATTTAGAATACAAGCAGTTGTGGGGATTCAACTTTTTTTTTTTTTTGATACCAGGAACTGAACCCAGGGGTGCTTAAGCACTGAGCCACATCCTCAGAACTTTTTTTTTTTTTTTAATATTTATTTATTTATTTTTCGGTGGACATAACATCTTTGTTTGTATGTGGTGCTGAGGATCGAACCCGGGCTGCACGCATGCCAGGCGAGCGCGCTACCACTTGAGCCACATCCCCAGCCCCTCCTCAGAACTTTTTTGTATTTTATTTTGAGACAGGGCCTCACTGAGTTCTTTAGGGCCTTGCTAAGGTGCTGAGCCTGGCTTTGAACTCACAATCCTCCTGCCTCAGCCTCCTAAACTGCTGGGATTACAGGCGTGCGCTACCATACCAGGCAGGATTCAAGTTTTGAAAATTAATTCTGCACAATGTTCCCACATGCAGAATAAAACCTTTAAAGGTAGTAAACAACAATTTAAAAAGATAATTTATATTGAAAGTTGTCTACTTCTTTCCCCCTTCTTTTTGTTCAATTTAAGATGCATTCCCAAAAGTACATAAAACTATAAGTACAGTCCAAGGAATAAATACAAACACCCACATCATTTTCACCCAAGTCAAGAAGTGAGCTCTAGTCTTAAGGCTTTAAATCTAATTACTGAACACTTCCATATTTTTGCTTTTCATCCAGACATCTTTCCCCAAAGCTCCAGACTCAGATTTAAAAACAAATTTAACATCTTTAATAGGAGGTCTGAAGCATATTAATAAAAACATAACCAACATGCTGAACTTTTGACAATTTCAACAAAACCTGTATCTTTCCGCAGTCTTCCTCATCTTATTCTTTACTAATATAACCTCATTTTCCAGTTAATCAGGCTTAACATCTTATTTTCTCCCCCCTTTTACTCCACATTTAACCTGTCAATCAATGTTTCTGGTTATTTTCTCAAAATACGTAATTAATTTTTTATTGCTATTTTGTTCTTTATTTTCCGTTGTCTGACGCCTGGTCCTAGTCACATCATCTCTCTTGCCTGCTTCTCTGCAATAGCCCTGTAATTAGTCTCCCCACTTCTGCTCTGGGCTCCTGTAGTCCATCACAAGAGCCAGGCTGATGCTTTACTAAAATATAACTCAGATCATAATTCTGCTAAAGCCATCCACTGGCATCCTATCACACAGTAGCAATCTACTCATACAATGGCCTATAACCCACACACATTCTGTTACTCTCTCCAGTCTTCTGAGTTCACCTGCTTCTGCTCCTTTTGCAACCACTTCACATTAGCCATACTGGCTTCAAATATACCAGGAAGAGTCCCATCTCAAAGACTTTGCAATTGTATTTCCTTTACACAAAATAATCTTCCTTTGGACATCTGAGCATTCACACAATATGCAACTATTTGCTCAAAAATAATCTCATCTTGGTGAGGCCTGTCCTAATACTTACTTAAAATTGTAACCTCTCTACCTCCTGATAGTTTTATTTTTTTTCTACAGCATTTTTTACTTTTTAACACTCTATTCAATTTACTTTAGAACCTTGTCTGTCTCTTCCCACTAGAATGTGGAGCCATAAGGGCATGATTTTTTATGTTTACTGACATTTCCCCGCACCTAAAACATGTCAGAATATTACAAAATTTCATTAAATATTTATAAAACTGAATGAATTTGATACATCAGTGGTGAAAATGAGCATAAATCAGTAATACCCAAACTTTGTTACACATTAGAATCACGTGGGAAGCTTTTTTAAAAAATAGTAATTCACAAGTCACACATTATACCAAGTAAATCTGAATGCTTGCAGGTAGAGGGAAGGCTTCAATATATATTTTAAAAATTCAGTGTGTAGCAATATTTGGGAATTACTGTTATACATTCTCAGTACTATAAGTACATTAGAATAATTTGGAGAGCACTTCCAAAATAATCTGCCTGATTCCCAGGGCTTTGGAGAAATTAGTCCTGAAAAGGGCCTGATGATCAAGTTTTGTTTTAAGTTCCCCAAGGGATTCTAATGTGCAGGTGTTAGGGCAGGCCTAAAATGGCTGTAGTTGGGCTCCCTCTGTTGAGAGCCACAGCCGAAGGGGCCCCAGCAAACTTCCAGCTGCCAGCAAACTTCCAGCTGCTGGCTGATGATTGGCTCACAGCGGCCCCAGCAACATCTAGCTGATTGGCTCCTCTGCGGTGATGCTCATTGGGCTGTTTCCCTGCCCTTTCAGACCACGGAGCTGCTCACTGGGGGACTTTTTTGGCTCCGCCCACGTGACCCAGCCAATCGGCCTCAAGAGCAGGAGGATTGTGGGAGGTGGGGAGAAGCTTGTGTGGGAGAGAGAGGCTTGTGGAAAGCCGGTGGTGGCAGTTGAGGCTCTGAGGATTTTTCCTGAGAGGCTGTTTTGTTTGGCGTGTGTGGTTCTAAAAATAAAGTTAGTTTCTTTTGACAAGTGGCTCCTGATTGTGCCCAGCCAGACTGCGGCATCCCTCGCTGAGATTTCCTGCAGATTATGTTATGTTATGTTTTAAATGTGGAGCCAGGGTTGAGAACCTGCTATGTTATAGGTTAGTCACGGCCAGAAACACTTTGATTCTGTATATATACTCAAGATCATAAACACTGACTTGTGAGCATGAGCCCCCTTATGTAACCTGTTGGCAATGGGTCTTCTTTGTTTGACCTACATATAAAAAAGGCCTAAGAAAAGACTCCAGGGCTAAATAGAGGCAAATTGGAACTGGCTGGGTGCTAAAGCTGAAACTGGAGGCTGAATAAAGCATGTCTACTATCCTAACTGTCTTGCACCTTCTTTCACCTGCTGGAAGTCAAATCTTTTTCCTAGGTTAGAGACCCCACATGACAGCAGGACAAGTTGGGAATTAGTTGAACAAAGGAAGCTTTGCTCTACTCATGGGATTCCATTGATAGGTACCAAAACATAATTATTTTCAATAAAAGCTCAAATTTGATTTATGTCCATGTGATAGGCCAAGGAACATATACAGACAATCTATTTTTATTTGGAATAAAAAAATATTAAATTTTCATTTTATGTTAATTTAACTAATATCTCTGAAATACTTTTTTTTTATCAAGAGTACTTAATCCAAATCATCCATAAAGATAATCAGAATGGTAATAAAAACCAAATTGTGTCCATTAAAAGACTTTTAAAAAAAATTTCTGTTGGACATCAAGGTAATCACTAGAATACCAAGCTAATGAGGATAGGGAGTTTATTTCCTGTGCCTAGAATAGGGCCTAGTACATAGTAAACCACAATAAAAATTTGTTAAAAGAATGAAGAGAGGGCTGGGGTTGTAGCCCAGTGGTGGAGTGCTTGACTCGCGTGCGTGAGGCGCTGGGTTCGATCCTCAGCACCACATAAAAATAAATAAATAAAATAAAAATATTGTGTCCATCTACAACTAAAAATAGTTTAAAAAAAAGAATGAAGGAAGAGAATCTTGTGAAGCAACAGTATTATACATGAAAATAACCATTATTCCAATGCAGCCCATATTTTTGTTTGTTTTTGAGACAGGGTCCAGGGTCCTATTATAGAAAGACAGCAAGGTTCTTTTTGTTGTTGTTTTTTGTTTTTTCTTTTGGTGATGCTAGGGATTGAACTCAGGGCCTTGTGCATGCTAAGCAAGCACTCTAACAACTAAGCTATATCCCCAGCCTAAGACAGGGTCTTATTATGTTGGCCATGCTAGCCTCAACTCCTGGGCTCAAGCAATCCTGCCACCCCAGCCTCCCCAATAGCTGGGACTACAGACACAAGCCACTAGGCTCAGCAAGACTATGCATTTGAATTTACTCTGCCTGCTTCCAAGAAAAGGAATAGAAGCAGGTCAGAATAAAAATATTAAAACCAATCAACCATTGACAGAAAATACAGAACAACAACAACGAAAGACCAAGAGAAAATAAATTGTGGAAGCTATCCTAAACTAAAGTTGCTATTTTTTAGTGTAAATATTATAAAGTCATAATTAATGCCGAACAATTTTGAAAATATTTTTACTCAGTGTTTTAATGGCAAGAATTTTTTGTTGCTATTTTTTTTTGTTTTTCACAAATAGCTATATATTACTTAATCATATTGACATTATTTTCTTAGCAATTCCTATAATGTTGGACTCTTAAGTTTATTTTCAGTTTTCTATTTACAGAAATAGTATTACAGGGGCTGGAGTGGTGGCTCAGTGGCAGAGCGCCTGCCTATCATGTGCAAGGCACTGGGTTCGATTCTCAGCCCCACATAAATACATAAAATAAAAGTCCATTGACAACTAAAAATTATTAAAAAAAAAAATAATAATATTACAAAAAATAAGGAACAAGAGTAAAGCCTAGGGACAGAGAACTTGACTAGTATGTTCTAGGTCCTAGGTTTGATCCCCAGCACTACACACATAAAAATATTCATGAATATTTTCTTTTTTTTTTTAAAGAGAGAGAGAGAGAGAGAGAGAATTTTTTAATATTTATTTTTCAGTTTTTGGCAGACACAACATCCTTGTTTGTATGTGGTGCTGAGGATTGAACCCGGGCCGCACACATGCCAGGCGAGCGCGCTACCGCTTGAGCCACATCCCCAGCCCGAATATTTTCTTTTTTCTAGATATTTTATCCATTATTTATGACTCTAATATGTACTGTCAAACTACCTTTTTAGGATTATACCCTTATGTTTTTCATGAATCTAGCAGAGTGTACTCATTTTGCAGTGAGTACTAGAGTATCTTTGTACTTACTCCCTACTTTTTCTTCTCTTTTGTTAAAAAACCAGAAACCAAACCAAACAAAAACCTTGTATTATAGAAAATGTAGGAAAAAAAGCATAAAGAGAACAAAAATTTATATGACTTGTAATCTCACTATTCAGATATAACCCTAATAAAACTGGGGCACATATCTTTTTGTCCTTATTAAAAATGAAGAATGACCAAACTTACCATCTTCATATTGTTTTTTCCGAGTTGCACTTTTATCAAGTGACCCATCTAGAAAGCCTTTTCCAATCTCAGACCAAACCTGAAAATAGGAAAACATGTATCTATTATCTGTTATGCACATTTTAAAAATTGTATCCACATTTTCTAAATATAGAACAATGTAAACTAATAAGTAAGAAACTCTTCCCTCACCAACAACTCCAATGATTAAGTCCTCCCTTTTAAGTGACTGCATAACCATTAACTCCATAGTTTGTAGGACAGGGAATCAAATATATTTCAATGGTTTCAGTCAAGGCACTTTCAAACAAATTACAACTGGAAAGTGAAAAGTTCCTTCTTTAAAAAAAGAAAAAAAAAAAGCTTTGTGAGAACACTTAATTGACTTGCTTCCCAAATTGTGATCTTTGGAGCCACATTATAAGAACACCTGAAAACATGTTAGAAATCTAGAATTTTTGCCCCACCACTGACTCTACTAAATCAGAACTAGCCTAATGCAATTCTCCAGGAACTAGGGAGAATATTAACCTAGAAGAATTTTGGATCAAAACATTGCCTTAATAAAAACAATAAAGATAATAATTTCTAACATTTACTAATTAAAAAAAAGAAAAGAAAAAAACCCATAGGAACAGAGGAAAAATGATAGAGCAGCACAGTATATCCTCCATTTTTTCTTTTACTTAATGGCATAAGTAGATAAATAAAAATTCATAGATAATTACAAATTTTTACATCACCTGAAATATTGATAATCATTGAGTGAGGCCCAGAAAGGGTTAAAAATTAATCTAACATTCGAAATAATTAGCTTGCCTAGCGTGCATGAGGGTCAATTCTCAGCACCACATAAAAATAAATAAATAAAGGTATTGTGTCCAACTACAACTAAAAAATAAACATTAAAAAAAAAAGAAAGAATTAGCAGCCTAATAGGCTTCCACTGTTTCAAAATTGGATGATTCTCTCATTAAAAACCTAACTTGATTACAACAGAAAAGCTCTGAGCCAGGCACAGTAGACCATGACTGTAATCCCAGCTATGCAGAAGGCTGGGTGAGGCAGGAGGATGGAAAGTTTGGAGCCAGCCTCAATAATTTAGCAAGACCCTCTCTCAAAATAAGAGGGCAAGGGCGGGGGTGGGGATGGGGTGGGGTGGGGATGGGGTGGGGTGGGGGAGCGCCTGGGGATATAGCTCAGTTGGTACAGTGCTTGTGGCACATGTACAGGCCCTGGGTCAATCCCCAGCACTACAAAAAAAAAAAAAAAAAAGCGGCTGGGGTTATAGCTCAGTGGTAGAGTATCTCTGGGTTCAATCCTCAGTACTGCAAAAAAATAAAAATAAGGCTCTGAAAAACTTGGGGAAAAAATATAACACTTATTAATCAATGGCTAAGTATTTAAAAAACAGTAAAAGAGTTAAGGTTCTTAACTCTTACCTTAATCTATATACTTTTCAGATTACTTGAATGTTCAAAAAAAAAAATGGGCTGGGATATAGCTCAGTTGGTAGACTGCTTGCCTCACATGCACAAGGCACTGGATTCAATCCCCAGCACCACATACAAACACACACAAACTAGTAAAAGTACTATAAAATTAAAAGTAAATGTTTTTATTAGGAATATCCTTAAAGAGTGTTTCTAAAGGAGTCTCTAGGCATGACATAGAACACAGGACAGAATCCATAAGGAAAAATATGAATTGATTAAGCCACATAAAAATATTAACATTTGTGATAGTGAAAAAACACTACAAATAAAAGTAAAAGCAAATGAAATACAAAAATAAGGCGCTGTACAGATTATTGAGAAAAAGAAACATACCAACATAAATATTACAAAATACATGAGAAAGCATTTCACAAGAACAATATGAATGTTTGACAAAATTATAAAGACACATTTAACCTCATAGACGATTTTTAAAATGTAACTTAATAATGAAATACCTTTTTGGGGGGTGGATTAAACCCTGGCCACTTTATCATGATATACACCCCTCAATCCTTTTTTTAAACATTTTTTTAAGTTGTAGGTGGACACATACCCCTATTTTATTTTTATGTGGTGCTGAGGATTGAACCCAGTGATCCACACATGCTAGACAAGCTGTCTACCACTGAGCCACAAACTCCAGCCCAGCTCCCAGTCCTTTTATTTTAAGACAAAGTCCTGCCGAATTACTGAGGATCTTGCTAAATTGCTAAGGCTAGCCTTGAACTTGCAATCCTCCTGCCTCAGCCTCCCTTGTACCTGGGATTATAGATGTGTACCACTGCACTTAGCATAAAATGTCTTTTTTACTTATTACATAGACAAATATTTAATGGACCACTGATCTAAATGTTGTCAAAAGAACTGGGAAAGAGTACACTAATATTGGTGGGGAAATAATTAGGGGAATGTTTTTGGAGGGCAGTTCAGAAACACAGACTGCAACTGAATCTGAGGTGTACATTTTTTCACACCAGTAAATAAGTATGCATTTTAAAACTCATGACATCTGCCAACTATTATCAGCAATGTAGATGAAGTTGTCATTACCTCTGAATTCACAAACTGCTTATTATTACTGGTGCATGACTGGAACAATGGCAACCCCTTGGTGTTACAGACATTAAAAGATCATTTGAGGAATTATATTAAGTTCTGCTTATCATCTAAGCATTTTCTTTGTCAGCTTCTCATAACATTAGTAACAGATTCCTACACAAGAAGATGTACTTTCTTTCTTTCCCTTTTTTTTTTGTACCAGGGATTAAACCTAGGGCATTTAAAGGCTGAGCCACATCTCCAGCCCTTTTTATATTTTATTTAGAGACAGGGTCTTACTAAGTTGCTTAGGGACTCACTAAGTTGCTGAGACCGGCTTTGAACTCCTACCTCAGCCTCATGAGACACTGGGATTACAGCATGCACCACCGTGCTCGGCCCCATACTTTGAATCTACTCAAAATATCAGATAATTCCAAAATGATAGATATTTACCAGAATAATGGTCCTGTACTTTCTAAAAATGTTGATGTCAAAGCAAATAAACAAACAAAAGACTGAGAAACTGTCCATATTAAAGAAGTTTGATCACTAAAGGTAATGAGCAATGACCTAAGCTGAGCCTTGAGTTTGGGGAAGAGGAAACTATAAGAGCATTACTGGGATAACTGAAGAAATTTGAATATAGATTCTGGATGAACTAACAGGATTGTATCAGTGTTAAACTTAACAAGTTGTCACTATATAAGAAAATATCCTTGTTTTAGGAAATACAGACTGAGGATATTCAGAGATAAAACATCCATTTTTGCTCTTAGATAGTTCTGGAAAGGGGGAAGGAAAGGATACATAGATGGATTGGATGTATGAATGAATGTATGGGTAGACAGACAAACAGACGGACAAATGCATAAAAAAATCAAATGGAACAAAATGTAAACAACCACTGTATTGGGTTGTAAAGGGTATGTGGGAGTTCCTGTATAAGCTGTAACTTTTCTGTAAGTTTGAATAAATTTCTGCTTTGAAGTTATATGGAAAGAAAGAAAAGGGAAGAAAAGGAAAATAGCATAGAAACATGTAGGATATCAGTGGTTAGAAGAAAATCTTGGAAGCAATGGTAGAAGTTTCTTTTTAAAAATGCTCTTTTGTCAACAATTAAATTTAAAAATTGATTATTCATTAAATGAGAAGATATTTTAGGAAATACCTAGCCAATTTCTTTTGCCAAGGGACATAGCATAGTTTATTCCAGGAAGTGGAATTTAAAATGATTTTCAGGAAGACCACAGGTCTGAGACCAGCCTCAGCAACTTAGCAAGACAATGTCTTGAGAGGAAAAAATAAAAAGGGCTGGGGATGGAGCTTAGTGGTACAATCCACTAGTATCTCCAGGTACAATCCCTAGTATTAGTACTGCCAAAAAAATATTTTCCACTTTAGTTTTTAAAAAAATATTTATTTTTTAGTTATAGATGAACACAATATATTTATTTTATTATTTTTTTAATGTGCGCTGAGGATTGAACCCAGTGCTTCACTCATGCTAGGCGAGCGCTCTACCTCTGAGCCACAACCCCAGCCCCCCCACTTTAATTTTTATATGCCTGAATATATAAAAGTTTTATGAAAAAAAAATTTTTGTTTTGTGTTTTAAACCATCAGACAAAAGCAGTGAGGTTATTTTAACAGCAAAAAGTATATTATTAAACAGAGACAGGGTATTAACCTACAGTTTCTGGAGAGTTTTGTTTAGAACACATTATTTAGATTAAGATTATTCAATCTTTTTTATACATTTTAATAAAGGGAATAATTTCTCAGATCTGAAATGTGGTAGATTTCAACAAAATAATCTAAATATGATTTCAACTAAATAATCTAATGTTGAGACTGATTTAAAAAAGAAAAAATTCCATATATGAATCTAGAAAAGGCAAACAATAATTCAGTTACAGATTGAATTTTCTTGCTTCTAATCACATTTACCTCATTAGTATTTTTATGTTCCACTGACTTTGTTGAACTTCTTCCTATGTATGACATAATCTAGTTCTATTAAGCACAGTTTGTCTCCTTATTCTAGAATTCAATATTACTTTTATAACATACTATTAAGTATTAAAAGAAAAATTAGTCACATACTTTTTACATTTCAAAAAGTATTTGCTTAAAAAAAGCAATTCTTGGGGTTGGGGATTTAACTCAGTGTCAGAGCACTTGTCTAGCATGCACAAAGCCCTGAGTTTGAACCTAGGCAAAAAAAAGTAATTTTTAGCTGGGCATAGTGGCACACACCTGTAATCCCAGCAACTCAGGAAGCTGAGGCAGAAGGATTGCAAGTTCAAGGCCATTTTAGTAATCCAGCAAGACTATCTCTCAAAGGGAAGAGGGAAAAGTTATGAGGATAGAAAAGATGGTGGACTGAGATGGACATCATTACTCTAGGTACATGTATGATGGCACAAATGATGCGTCTCTACACTGTGTAACAACCAGAGAATTGAAATGTTACACTCCATTTGTGTATGATGAGTTGAAATGGATTCTGCTGTCATGTACAACTAAGTAGAACAAATAAAAAAAACTAAGAAAATAGAAATGAGAGAAACAAACATCTCTCTATAGATAGAACTCCAATGAATCAAAGGAGAACAGGAGACAAATTCATCTGCTGCTTGATCCTCAACCCCAAGAGCCATATCTCCTTAATTAATAGGTTTCACTGTAACACTTCCATACATGCATATATTGTGTTTTAATTATATCTACCCTCCGTAGGAGGTATATTTTGAAGTTCTCATTCCTTTACTTTGTTTATGAATGTGTAATAGTAAATAATTTCATTTGTTTATCTTACATTTTACTGGATTGAATACTGCTTAAGAATAGAGACTTACTGGAGGGAATAGAAATGGTGTAACCACCTTGGAAAACAATGTAACGCTATCTTCTAATGTCAAACCTTAATATACTCTAATATCTAGCAATTTCATTTCTAGATATATATGCAAGACAGATATAAACAACATGGGATTTGTGTAAGTGCATTCATGATACTAAAACCTGAAAACAAATACCCATAATGAAAAAGAATAAATTTTAAAAAAAAGAAAAAGGGTGGTAAAGCACTCCTGGTTTCCATCTCTACTTACACACACACACACACACACACACACACACACACACACACACCACACAAAAGCAATTCTTAAATTTTTTTTTAAAAAGAATTATTTTAGCTCATATTGTTCTTTTTAGGTCAAAACAAGAAGCTTAACTTTTCTTGAGAGGCAAAGTCAGCATTTTATCATCCAGTGTGATGAAAACAATAATTTTAAATTTGTCACTAGACTTACTGTGCCATGATTCTTTTGGAAGCGAATGACTTCCTGGTCATCTTCAAATGTACTACCCATTACTATCTGTGTAACAGACTTCATAGCAAAACCAAGCATATGCTGGCTGAGGGGTACATGCTGGGTCTCTGGGTAGGAGAGCCATTTGTCTAATAATTCTTCTGAAAGCTGAAAGAAAACAGACAGCCACAACGATTTATTCTTTCTTCTCAATAAATCTTAGAACAACTCAGCAAATAGATTCATTTCATGGCATACACAGTTCAACTCCAGAACCAAAGTAAGCATCAGGTATTTCAGACTCTGGCTCCACATGTAATCCCTTTTCAACATCAGGTTCAACTTCTGTTAAAGAGCAGATCTGCAAAGCAAAATGGAACCACCACAACAATATAAACAGAAAATGTAAATTAAAAATTCAAACACAGAAAAAACTCAAACCTAATGGAAACCGAAGAGACCAAAATCTTAGCATCTACTTAAAAACAGTAGAGGTTTAGGGGCTGGGGTTATGGCTCAGAGGTAGAGCACTTGCCTACCACGCGTAAGGAACTGGGTTCGATTCTCAGCACCACATATAAATAAAATAAAGATATGGTGTCCACCTAAAAAATAAACATTAAAAAAATAGAGGTTTACCAGATATTCTAATAAACATGAATCATGTTTATTGATTGCTTCTGTATGCTTTAAAACAGGTGCCTCTTAGAGCCTCTCTGTCATTCCTTTATTCACCAAACATGCATTAACTACATGGTAGAGTACAAATAATATGAAGTAAAACGATCACAGACTTTGTAGTCAGAAAAATCTTTTTATATTTTTACCAGGGATTGAACCCAGGGGTTCTTAACCTCTAAGCCACATCCCCAGCTCTAGAAAAATCTTGATTTTATTTCTGGCTCTGACACTTGGAAGTAAAGTGGCTTCAGGAAATGTGCTTAACCTAAAGTTTAGATACTTGAACAGTTCAGCTAGAGTGACACCTGCTAACTTGCATGGTTGTTGTGACAGGGATGAATATAACCACGTCACATAATGTAGTAGAGGTTCTGTGAGCTACTATATGGAAAGTTCCTACCATGTTAGGAACTCAAATTAAGTTCCTTTTCCATGTCAATTCTATGAAAGTTTCATTATAGTATAAAGGATTAAAATTAACTTTTGTGAGAAAAAGAATATTCAGAATGAAAAGATTTAGCATTACAGAGATTTCTCCTATTTAAAGTGAAACATTTGGGGGCTGGGGTTGTGGCTCAGTGGTAGAAAGCTTGCCTAGCATGCCTGAGGCACTGGGTTTGATCCCCAGCACCACATAAACAAACTAAATAAACAAGATAAAGGTACTGTGTCCATCTACAACTAAATTTTTTTTTTAAATTAAAGTCAAACATTTGGAAAT
This sequence comes from Marmota monax, assembly GCF_021218885.2. Lineage (NCBI taxonomy): Eukaryota > Metazoa > Chordata > Mammalia > Rodentia > Sciuridae > Marmota > Marmota monax. The sequence goes on along the minus strand of NW_026695244.1, from coordinate 2,359,611 downwards.
AAAACTTGTTTTTTGGAAAAGAGAAGTCTTAATGATTCTAATCCAGGTTAACTGAATTGATTCAGTTAATATACTTTTTAAAAAAAAATTTTAGTTATGGATGGACATAATACCTTTATTTATTTATATGTGGTGCTGAAGATTGAGCCCAGTGCCTCATGCATGCTAGGCAACTGCTCTACCACTGAGCCACAACACCAATCCAGTTAATATACTTATAATAGAACTCTCAGGAGCCTGTCTGTAGTCCTGGTTACAATGGAGGCTAACTGAGGAGGATCCCTTGAACCCAGGAATTCAAGACCGCCTGAGCAACATAGTAAGACGCTGTCTCAAAAAAGAAATAAGGAAAAGATAAGGAAAGAATGAATTAAAAATGAACTCAAATTTGAGTGAAGTATAACATGAAAATAGTGATCAAAATACAATATAACTACATAACTTAAAAATTACTTTTGGGCTGGAGGTGTAGCTTGATGAATGAGCACTTGCCTAGCATATACAAGGCCCTGGGTTGGATTCCCATCAACATAAACGCATGCATGTGCACACTCAAAATTTACTTTCAAGTTACCAACAAAATGATTCCACACACAATAGTTGCCCAAGATGTGTAATTTCAACTGGTCTAAACATATTAAACAAAAATGCCAGAAATAATTAACAAGTTTTAAAGTGTGCCTTTTTGAGTAGTGTGATATAATCTCACACAGTCATGCTTTGTCCTGCCCAGTATGTGAATCATTCCTTCATGCAACACATTCATACAGTACGTACTACCTGCCCTGTTAGCCAAATAGTAAATCTAAAGAAGAAACACAAATGGCCAACAAATAGTAGACACTTATCTAAAGAAGAAATACATATGGCCAACAAATACATAAAAAAAGTCCTTCATCATTAACAATTAGGGAAATGCATATCAAAACTACACTGAGATTTCATTTCTCACCAGTCAGAATGGCAGTCATCAAGGATACAAACAATAAGAAATGGTAGGATGTAGAGAAAAGGGACACTTTTATACTGTTGGTGGAACTGTAAATTAGTACAAGCACTATGGAAATCAATATGGAAGTTCCTCAAAAGACTAGGAATAGAACCACTATAAGACCCAGCAATACCATTCCTTGATTTTATTCTAAAGAATTAAAGTCATCATACTACCATAATATATGCATACCCATGCTTATTATGCATACCCATGCACAATTCACAATAGCCAAACTATGGAATCAGCCTAATGTGTCTGTCATTGGAAGAATGGACTTAAAAAAATGTATATAGTATATATAAACTTTGGTGTTTTATTCAGCCTTAAAGAATAATGAAATTATGCCAATTGCAGGAAAATGGAAGAAACTTGAGAACATTATGTTAAGCAAAATAAGCCAAACTCAGAAACTGTCAAGGGTCACATATTTTCTCTCATATGTGGAAGCTAGAGAGGAAAAAAGGAAAAGAAAGGTGGTGGTGGGGGAATCCCATGAAAATCAAAGGGAAATCACTAGAAGAAGACCAGGGAATGGAGGAGTGGAGGAAAAGGGGAAATATTGTGGAATGATATTGACCAAATTATATTGTTTTATTATGTGCATGTATGAATATGAAACAACAAATCCCACTATTATGTACAATTATAATGTACAAATAAAAATATGGAGAAAAATAAAAAATATCTCTCCAAATTTTGTCTTGCGTTATTTATGTACCTTTACATGGCTAAGAGTTCTGTTAATTAGATCTAGTGATTTAACAGTTATGGTTGAGTATCTATGCTAAAATATTTACTACCAGCTACCTTAATATCATGCATAAATCTCATGTTTATGAGTATAAATTGTAAAGACCCAACAAATGTTTAATATTTAATATTTAATATTTAATCTTATCATGAATATTCAATAAAAATATAATCATCTATAGACATCCTCAGAATGTTAAGATTAAAATACTGCACAGGTAACTCAGAAGTAGAGTACTCATCTAACATGCACAAGGCCCTGGGTTCTATGCCCAGTATTGAAAATAAATAAATTAATTAATCAATAGCTAAATGGGGCATGGTGGTGCATGGGGTGGCTGAAGCAGGAGGATCTCCTAAGCTCCAGAACTGGAAACCAGTCTGGCAACATTACAAGACTAAAACATTTTAAAAATTTGTGTTAATTTTAACTAACATAATATTATATGACAGAAAAATAAAGCTTAAAATGAATTTCTACTTGGAGGCAGGTTTATAATTCAATAGATAAGACATTAGCATGTATACATAATCTTTCAGAAAAATACAAATTTCCTTTTTTTAAAAAAAGCGTTTATTAGCAGGTGGGAGCTGTAGATCAGTGATAGATCACTTGCCTAGTACTGTGAGGCACTGGGTTCAAACCTCAACACCACATAAATAAATAAATAAACAAATAAACAAATAAATAAAATAAAGGTATTGTGTCCATCTTCAGCTAAAAAATATATTTTTTAAAGTGGTTAGAAATTTATTTAGTAATTATTGTGAAATTATTAGAATTTCAGAGACGTGATTGTGTGTGTGTGTGTGTGTGTGTGTGTTTTCCTGGGATCAAACCTAGAGCTTCAAACGTGCTAGACAATTGCTCTACCACTGAGCTACACGCCCAGCAAGGCAAAGCAGGTAATTTTTAATTCCACCTTACATTAGGATATTATTAACTGCAAGACTAAAGAAAATTTAAAGAAAGAAAACCAACCAAACAAAATATATCCTAGGGGAGTAGAACTGGCCTATCAGCCTTGTGGATAAGTATAAAGCTCTAGAATCAAGTGACTGGAATCAAATCCTAATCCTACTACTTTTTTTATTAGCTATACGACCTTGGACAAGCTACTTAAATATTCTGTGCTTCATTTTCTTCATCTGTAAAAAGAGGGAAACAATAATACCTACCTATAAAGTACTTGTGAGGATTAAATGAGTTAATGCAAGCTATTAAATCAATTAATTCAATAATTTTGTCTATTAATATTACTAAGCTATCAATTAAGCAGATTCTAGATAATAGCTATAAATTCTAAATTCCAGAAATACTTGTTTAATCAGAATATGGCCCAGAAATCATAGGAATATATAGGATTAAAGCACAGAAAGAGAAATTACACTCACAGAATTAAAGTGGAGGTTTATACACAGCGTTGAAGCAAAGATGGGCAGGACAGGAAGGAATCAGAATTCACAGGACAGAGATGACAGATTAATCATTAGAGGATTTAGTCTGAATGCAGAACTCACATCTAAACAAAAAAAGGAGAAAAAACGCCAAAAAAGTTTACTGTGGCAATATGAAACATAACAACTTATTTTAAGGTAATAATTCTGGTAAATAGTGCTGTTCTACCTGGTCTTAAAGAAACCATTGGTGGGCTGGGGTTGTGGCTCAGTGGTAGAGTGCTTGCCTAGCATGTGTGAGGCACTGGTTCAATTCTCAGTACCACATATAAACAAATAAATAAAATAAAGGTCCATCAATGACTAAAAATTTTTAAAAAAGAAAAGAAACCATTGGTGAGCCGGATGCTGTGACGCACGCCTATAATTCCAGCAACTAAGGAGGCTGAGGCAGGAGGAATATGAGTCCAAAGTCAGTCTCAGCAACTTAGTGAGGTCCTAAAGCAACTCAATGAGCTACTGTCTCTAAATAGAATACAAAAAGGGCTAGAGATGTGGCTGAGTGGTTAAGCACCACTGGTTCAATCCCTGGTACAAAAAAAAAAAAAAAAAAAAGAAAGAAAGAAAGAAATCATTGGTGGGGAGAAGAAAGATGCTCTGACAGCAGCACTTCTTACTATGTTTTTGCTGATTAATTATTTAATTGTTATTTCTGACTAATTCCTAATTTAGTACCTGGCTGTGCAATAGAGTTGACAACATAAACCTATCAGACAGATTTCTCACATACAGATCTAGTATATGAACCAAACCCTGAAAACATGATGGCAGGAAATGTGAAAATTGGGAACTAATTTTCCACCTGGATTTGTCTTTGCTTGAGAGAAGAAAAGGATAGAATATAAACAAAAGAGAAAGTTTGGAAAATGGAGGCTGTCATAAAAGATATAGAAATTGAGAATTATATATTTTGAAACATAGAAGACAGAATCATTAAGGCTTTTAACAATAATTACTGGAAAAAAAAAAGGTGCTTCCATCATTGAAAGCAAAACAAAGCAAAATGAACAAAATTCCCTGGAGACATGCACACAAAAGTATTTCTTACTGACAACTGTTACATGTTCAGATGGAATAAAAAGGAAGATTCTAATTGGTGGATGCTCAGAAAGAGGTGCCATAACTGTTTCTGGGGAGGTCAGTGAACAGTGACAGCAACAGTTGTGGCAATCAAAGCAGGTCGCCTGAGAGACTCTGAGAACTCCACAGGTGAGCACAGCTGATATAACACCCCGGGATACAAAATAGCAATGATAACAAGGAGGCCTGGAAATCTGGATACATGAGTGTCTTGACAGCCCTGAGAATACTGGCCACCAGTTACAAACTGCGAACTCAAAGGGATACAAAATAATCAGCAGTAAGCCATAGTTAAAGGTCTTGTCCCATCTGCTCTTAGATGCAAAACTGCAGAGAGGAACCAACATTTTAATTAATGCTTACAGTGCCATCAGAAAGCCAGCCTCAAGTCTTAAATGGAAAATGTTTGAGTTTCGAATAGAACTCCAATAAGGGAAAAGATGGCTTTAAACATAAACCAAATGTAATATTGGAAAGCTGATAGCATAAAGAGTCAATATAGGTGTCCTTTTAAGAATTACTAGGTTTTGTTTTTTTTTTTTTAAAAAAGCTACCAAACTGCTTATAATGTACAGGCAGAACATTTTTAGGAGGAATAAACAAAGTTATAGAAGAGAAGAAGAAAAAGAAATGGAAACTCATCATTTGTCTACTACCTGCTAAATATTGCTAAGGCCTTTAAATATCATGTCTGCATTGGTATTATGTCTGAGATTTGATTTAATATAACCTAAAGAAGACAGGATAAGTATGGGTATAAATAAAGTAACACTGAATGAAAATTAATAACTATTAAAGTTTGGTGATGAGCACATGAATGGTCATTATGCCAGTCTCTCTGTTTTTGCTTCTTCAAAATTTTCCAATACTGAAAAATTTACTAATCTATATAATGTGAAAACAAGTTGGGTGTGTTTGTACATTTTTGAGTAAATGTAGGTTCAATCTCTATAGAACACAAACTTCAATATAACCCTCCAAATGAGACACTAACAATTCTGCATGAAAGAGGAAAACATACTACCTGAGTTGGAAACTTTGATAAAGAGGTGTCATTTCAGAGGATCAGAAAAAATATAAGCAAGGAGAAATGTTCATAGAACAGAAGAATGTGGAGGGGAGGCAGCCAGCAAATACACAACAGGAAAAACTACTTGTCACACAAAAGGCAAGGAAAGGTATTGAATGGTTACTAGGTCCTCGGACCTGTTGTTAGGTGTTGTACATGATTATCTCATAGAATCCCCACCATGATTTGTAATGTGGATGTTCTTAGCCCACAAGGGTCAAGTATGCATAAAGATCATGCAGATACCAAATAATAGCAAGGCGCAAAGCCTCTGCTACCTGATGCCCAGGCTTAACAGTCTTTCATTATACAATAATGCTATCTTTCCAAAAAGCTACATTAAATATACAACAATAAAAAGCTTTGTTTCAAGTATAAGATTAGGAAAATAATCTAAGATGGGAGAGAAAGAGGAGAAAATTGATTACTCTTGCTATGTAAGTATACCTGGGTTGTTATGGAAGTTTAGAGAGGGTACACAGGGAGAATATACTTAACTACACTGGAGGTTTGAGTAGAGTTAGCCAGGGAGGGTTTGGAAAAATGTTTCAGAGAAGAAAATAAGAGAATAGACCCATGGAAGTTAAAAGAAGAGTTAAAGAACTGAGGAACTTTAAACTGACCAGTGTTTAGTCAGTGATTTAATAGACATTTACTAAGAGCCTGCTCTACACCAAAAGTCAAATATACAGTAGTAATCAGAATAGTCCCCGCTTTCAAGAAACACAAACTTCAGTGATACATTAAAAGAATTACAAATCAGACTGGGAATGTTTCCCAGTGGTAGAGCACTTGCTGGACATGCATAAGGCCCTGGGTTAAATTCTGAGCCCACCTCTCACATACACACAATACAAACAGGGAAAAATGATGTGAAAGAAAGACAGTGTGTCACGATAGCACCTGAAAAGGGATGGTGGGATGATCAGAGACAGCTTCTTTGGGAAAGTGACATTTAAAGTAGAACCTGGGGGCTGGGGTTGTGGCTTAGGAGTACAGTGCTCATCTAGCACGTATGAGGCACTGGGTTCAATCCTCAGCACCACATAGTAATAAAATAAAGATATTGTGTCCATTAAAACTAAAAAATAAATGTTAAAAAAAAAGAAGAAGAAGAAGAAGAAAGTAGGACCTGGCTGGGCACAGTAATCCCCGAGACTCAGGAGGCTAAGGCAGGAGTATCCCAAGTTTGAGGCTGGCCTCAGCAACTTACTGTTATTTTGAGACAGTGTCTCAAAATAAAAAATGGAAAAAGGGACAGTGTGTAGTTTAGTGGTAAAGTGCCCCTGGGTTCAATCCCTAGTACCAAAAATAAGTAAATAAATAAACTAGGACCTGAAGAATGCACATGCATTAACTAGATGTGTGGATGATGAGGGAGACATTCCAGGCCATGGAAACAGAATATACAGAGGGCCTGAAGAAGAGAAAAAGATATGTCTGAAGAAATAAAAGGCAAGTACGGCTAAAGTATACACACAAAAGAGGATGCAGGAAACGAGGCTGGAAAGGTAGGCATGCAAACTATACATACTCTCCAAAACTACATTAAAAACTCTGGAGTTTTTCCCAAGAACACAGAGAAAACTGAAGATTTTTGTGAAGGGAATAGTAGGAGGTGTATTTTGAATGTTTCTATTCTAAAGGGTTCTAGACTCAGAATCTACAGCTACCAAAGGGTCTATACATAGAATCCATGGGTCCACGAATTTAGATGAGGGGAAAATTAATTTTTCTCTAATCTCTTACATAAAATTTATCTTTTCCTCAATTATGATTATAAGCCCTTTGATTTTTTAACCAATACAAATCTCAAAATACTTAAACATTGTATTATAGTTATTATAAAAATCTCAAATTCATGGTTTTATGCCTCACAACATACTACTTTAAAGTCACAGAAGTTTTTAGAAGCACTTACATGTTATTTAATATATTAATAATGATGCATGTATATTATAAGATTACAAGTATTTAAAAAAATAACACTTTGATGACTGCATTGGTTTCCTTTGTAGCTAAGTATTTTAAAATGTTATTCTCAGGGCTGAGGATGCAACTCAATTGTGGAGCATTTGCCCAGCATACTACATGCTCAGCACGGGGAGCAGGGCAGGGAGAAAAAATTATTCTGAGTGAAGTCCAAAGGTTTCACTAAATCACCAGGAGTTCATGTCATAAAAAGAACCTCTGCAGAGGGCTGGGGTTGTAACTCAGTGGTAGAGCACTTGCCTAGCAAGTGTGAGGCACTGGGGTCGATCTTCAGCACCACATAAAAATAAATAAAGGTATTGTGTCTATCGACATCTTAAAAAAAAAAAAAAAAAAAAGAACCCCTGCAGAGGATGGAAAACAGATGGGGAGAGGGAGCCACAAAGAAAGGAGAGGACCAACCAATTCAAGTTAAAAAAAAAAAATTATGAAAATTTAAGCTACAGCAGTAGCAGTGTTGATGAAGACTAGACCAATTTGAAGATAATAAGGAGGTCAAATTATTCTTCTCAAATGTGATTTTCAAATAAGATTATCATCAAAAATTTATAATACAATTGTAAATTTAAAATGCAGAGTTTATTCATATAGTATTATGCTGATTACACTAAAATTCTATTGTGCAAAGAAAACACTGGAACATTATAAAGTATTAAAAAATGTTAAACATGGTTATTACTGGATGATGAATAGTATTAAAAATGCTATTTTTTCCTTTGGATTCATCTAAAATGTACCATATTTTATAAAATAACTATAATAAAAAACAATTTTAAAGTTATTTTGGAAAAATGTTAATGAAATTAAAAAATGCTTATGGTATGTTTTGAAATAAAAAGTATGTGAACTTATGTATATAGTATGATCTCAAAAATATATTAATATTCATATATTGTGATATAGTGAAATTATGGGTAACTTCTTTTTTTTAATATTTATTTTTTAGTTGTAGTTGGACACAATACCTTTATTGATTTTTATGTGGTGCTGAGGATCGAACACAGGGTCTTGGACATGCGAGGCGAGTGCTCTACTGCTGAGCCACAACCCCAGGCCCATGGGTAACTTCTTTATGTTAGATTTTCCATGTTTATTACAGTAACCAAACAATACTTTTATAAATTATATTAATTAAAGAAGGCATAGATGGAAAAGAAAAAGGATTCTTTGGGTTGAGGGCACAGCTTAGTGGTAAAGTGCTTGCCTGGCATATGTGAGGCTCAGGATTCAATCCTTAGCACTGGGGGGAGGGGAGGATTTCTTATGGTTTAAGATCAGATGGAACAAAGGACTGAGATAGGCTAGGGGTAGAGCTCAGTTGGTAGAGTGCCTGCCTCACATGCACAAGGCCCTGGGTTCAATCCCCAGCACCACAAACAAAAAAAGGACTGAGATGACTACAGTCTATTGGTGGGGAATAGGACGCTGAAGGAGTCCAAATGTTAGGGGCTCTCATCTCAGTAAAGCAAGAAATCTACGGCAAGCAAGGGGTTGGGTATGACTGGCAGTACTAAAATAAGGGTTAAGGTTTGGAAGAGTCCTGTGGAAATTCAGAGAAATGTCAGATAACACACTGCTCAGCAAGATCTTGAGTGACAAAAGTAAAATGCTATGGATTACTATTCTGGTTCTCAGACTTTGGAACTTTCCTCTACTGTATTAGACTTCCTTTCACTTGTCTATTAATTTATATTTGATTGCTTCTTTATATTATCCTACACTTCCCTCCCCCTTTTCTTTATTTTACTCTAGCTTCCACATATGAGAGAAAACATTTGACTTTTGAGTTTGGCTAATTTCATTTATCAATATATTCTCCATTTCTATCCAGTGACTGGCAAATGCCATAAATTCTTTCTTTCTTTCTTTTTTTAAGGGATTGTTTTAAGTGATTTCAGATCATGTTTTAGCAAACACTGGCTTTAGAAGCTGGCCTAAAAACAATGGAAAAATGGATAAAACTTCATATAGTCTCTCTGTTCCCATCACTCTGACTTACACACTGAGTCTAGATGTTCAGATGTTTGTTTTGTGGGGTTTTTTGGTGGGCATGTGTTCTTTTGTTGGTTTTGTTTTAAAATCTCAGGAGAATAAAAATCAGCTTAGAAAAACAGGTGAAAAAAGAGTGGCAAAGTCAGGGCACACCAACAGTTTAAAAATTCACTATTCTCTACATTGCAGAACATCAGACCAAACTACAGGGCACCTTACCTTCAGCAGGAGAGCAAAATTACTCTGCAGAGACTTAGTCACACCATTTTCATACAATTTTTTCCTCAGGTGGTTTTCACTTCCACTCCCATTGCCAGATTGGTATTTCAATAACGACTTTAGCATGGTTTCAAAAGGGTCCACTGAAACAGAGAGATTATTTTTAAATAAAAATAATCACCTCAAAATAAAAACCCAACAAATATGTCTAGCAAAAAAAATACAGAAATAGGGAAGCAAGGGATGATAGCCCAGAGTACAACAATTTTTTTCACACTTCTTTAACAATCTTTCCAAAATGTGAACAGTTCAAGAGTCAACTAGCTAATCAGATTCCCAAAAACATTTATGACCCGTTATTTTTTGTTACAAAATGCTACCTTTATCCTTTGTACTTGGTTTGTCTTATTTGCTTATGAATTACCTCCTCTACCCCATTAATCTGTCTAACCCTATCACAGAACAAAATTCTTTAAATTAATATGGCTTTACTATATACTATACTATCTGATAGTACAAAGTTTTTCTTTGTTAATATCTTTTTTAGATTTATCCTGGCTGCTCATGTAAATTTTACACTTCCAGATGCACCCAGTAACTCCCCATCCCAATATAAAGCATTTAATCTGGAATTATTTTTTCCACATTTTTATTGGTACATTATAATTGTATACAATCATGGGCCTGATATATATTTATTCATGTACATAATATAATAATTTGGCCAATATCATTCCACAGTATTTTCCCTTTCCTTCACCTCCTCCCTTCCCCTGGTCCTTTTCCTTTACTCCACTAATCTCCCTTCAACTTTCATAAGATCCCTCACAACCTTTCTTTTTCTTTTGTCCTCCCTAGCCTGCACATATGAGAGAAATATGTGACCCCTGACTTTCTGATTCTGGCTTATTTCACTTAACGTTCTCAAGTTCCATCTATTTTCAAGCCAATGACATAATTTCATTCTTCTTTATGCTATTGTGTAGATAGACCACATTTTCTTTATCCATTCATCCATTGATGGACACCCTAGGCTGGTAAACTGTACTGCTATAAACATCTGTATGTATATGTTGCTATAGTATGCTGACTCAAATTTTTTAGGATAAGTATCAAGGAGTGCTATTGCTGAATCATATGGTGGTTCCATTCCTAGTCTTTGGAGGAACCTCCATACTGATTTCCATAGTGGTTGTGCTAATTTACAATATCACCAACAGTGTAAAAGTTCTTTTTCTCCACATCCTCACTAGCATTTCTTATTGTTTATGTTCTTGATGAGTGCCATTCTAACTGGCGTGAGATGAAATCTCAGTGTAGTTTTGCATTTCTCTAATTGCTAATGATGATGAACATTTTCTCATATATTTATTGGCCATCTGTATTTCTTCTTTTAAGAATGTCTGTTTAGTTCATTTATACATTTATTCATTGGGTTGTTTTCTTATTTGATATTACACTTTTTGAGTTCTTTACGTATTCTGGATTTTAATCCTCAATCAAAAGAGTAGCCAACAAAGATTTTCTCCCATTCTGTAGGTTTTCTCTTCACATTCTTAATTATTTCTTTTGCTGTGAAGAAACTTTTCATTATTTTCTGAACCACCAAAAGATCCTACAATAATTTACATTTTATTGTGTATATCTATAAATAAAAGAAAAAAATACACTTTTACAATACTGAGTTTTAAGTGTGTAATAAAGATTTCAGCACAATGACTAGTACACAGTATAAAACATTCACTAAATATTAGCTAATCCTACCTAAGAATAACGTATACTTCTTCATAAACATTTATTCTTAAAAGATAAGGATCAACTAATAGACTTTTAACTTACATGTCTTATTGGGGTTGATATGCTGCTTCAGTACATCCACAGTGCCCAAACTAACCACAAGACGCCTGCCAAACCAGAAAGAAACCACAGGCCCATATCTCTCATGCAAACCAACCAGGAACTCGTGTAAACTTCCATTGTTCACTATATCTGGAAGATTACCATCTCTGATAAAAGAGTAAAATTTAACAAAGTCATCCATCAATTTAACTTGGAAAAAAATCAGAAAAACCATACTTGATTCTGAATTAACTACATAAACAGATGAGGTTATGTTTGTGAAATTCAAATTACTGCAAAATCCAAAACTCAATTACATTTGCCCTCTTGTTATATTTCTATAGGTATATTTAAAAATGGATTTGTATGGGAATTACTCTTCAATGCAAATAAGAATGTCACACAACGAACAGGTGACACATTCTGGAGAACTACCCAACTACTATAGCACCTTGTCCTGAGATAGCAGTGGACATCATAATAGGCTGATGAAATCAGATCAATTATGGCAATTTTTTTCTTCTTTCCTTCTATCTTGTCCTATTGTCAGCTTTTTCTGGCAAGGAGTAGTGAAAGCAATTAATGTTTCTGATTTACAAAGCCCTCCTTTCAGCTCTTAACAAAGTTTAGGTCTATGTCAACAGTTAAAGTTAAAGCAAATAAAGGAAGCGAATAAGATGAATAATCCAAAAATATGGTTTACTTTTTACTATATATTTTTTTAGTTATAGATGAACACAATATCTTTATTTATCTTTTTTTTTTTTTTTTAATGTCGTGCTAAGAATCGAACCTAGTGCCTCAGGCATGCGAGGCAAATGCCCTACCACTGAGCCTCAACCTCAGACCCTGGTTTACTTTTGATACCAAAAATAAGTTGATTCCAAAAAGTTTATTCCAAAAATAAGTTTACTCCAAAATAAATTTATTCCAAAAGAAATAATTACTCACTTTTCTTCAGTTGGAGTAATCCCTGGAATTCCTGCAGCCTGTCTGGAAGCCTTCAAGAAAAAAAAAAAAAGTTTAGTATAATGAATTATCATATATCCCACAAGTCTGATGTGTTTTATTAAGACATATGTAGGACCTTAAGAAGTGGATTTCCTATTCCAAGTTGACGCTAAGGAATTATTTCTATATTAAAATATTTTTAAAATAGTGCCTCTGCATACAATAGAATTACCTTAATATTCTTCCCTACACCAATTAAACTAAATTATTCAAAGAATATCCTTTTTTTTTTTTTGTAATTGTAGATGGACAGCATGCCTTTATTTTATTTGTGTATTTTTTTTATGTGGTGCTGAGGATCGAACCAAGTACCTCCCACATGCAAGGCAAGAAGAGCTCTGCCACTGAGCTACAGCCCCAGCCCCCAGGTACATTTTTCTTTGTTCTGAGTCTATGAATTGTCTCAGCTGGCTTGACTTAAAAACACAATCAAGTGGTGCTTGGTGGTGTAGGCCTATAATCCCAGCAATTTGGAAGGCTGAGGCAAGAGGATTATAAATTCAAAGCCAGCCTCAGCAACTTAAGTGAGGCCCTAAGCAATTTAGCAAGACCCTATCTCAAAATAAAAAATAAAAAGGTCTGGGGATGTGGCTTAGCACCCTTAGGTTCAATCCCTGGTACACAATAAATAAATAAATAAATAAATGTTCATGCTTATAATAACTTCATCCCGGAAACAATCACACTCTTTCTAATCAAACAATTTACCGAAATACAGTGATTATATGGACTGAATTGAATGTCTGTGTCCTCAAAATTCATATGTTGACATCTAATTCCCAAAGTGATAGGACTGTGGGAGGTAAGCGGGCAGAGTTCAAACGAATGAAATCATGCCATGGTTAAGTTGGGAAGGAACTTGTTTGCCCAGTCCACCATGTGAAGACAGAGCAAGAATGCACAATCCATGAACCAAGAAATGAAGCCTCACCAGAAACTTCCCAGTCCCCAACTGGCAGAAATAAATTTCTGTTGTTTATAAGCCATACACCTTATGTATCTATAACAGGAGCCCAAAAAGACTAAGACAATAATATTCCTCTTTTTTTTTTTTTTTTAAGTGTAGTACAGTCAGTAAGGTGTCTGGTATAAAAATATAATAAGTGATAAGAGAATTCACAGTAAACTGTTGAGTGACATCCTTTAAGGAATGAATTTTGGGGGAGTTTAGGGGATTTTGATTTTTTTAATTTTCTTTTTTAATTTTTTAAGTTATTGTCTTATTCATTTATTTTATATGTAGTGCTGAGAATTTAACCCAGTGCCTCATACATGTAAGGCAAGTGTTCTACCACTAACCCACAACCCCAGGCCAATTTTTTTTACAATTTTCTCCTGGGTTTATGGTGGCTAGGGCTGGGGATCAGCGTTATTTTAAATTTTATAATAAGTGTATGTTACTTACTAAACTTTTTACAAAACAGTTCTTAAATAAATACTCAGCTTTAGAATTAATTCTGAATTTTATCAATGATACTGACTAGCACCAATCAGAGTTTTATATATTTGGCATTCTTCTTTTTAATTTAATTTAATTAAATTAAAAATTTTAATTGGACACGATATCTTAATTTTACTCTGGATATGACAGTTCCTTCACTAACTATACTTCATAACAGAAATGAAGGGTGAGCCCCAGAATTCCATGCAAATGCTCTTCTACCCTTTACTGTAGCTACATTTAGAGAATACCTAACATAATGAGGGGTATCCCAAACTGGCATGCACCTGGAAAGAATCTACAAAACTTTAATCTCCCATATAATCATTGTCTTACCATCATAGGCCTTGAGACCATTCAGAATGACGCTATTAATACCTTTTTTCTTACATTAGACAACACAAGAAGCCTAGGACTACCATTTTCCTCATCCCCTAGACCAGCCCAGGAGCTCCTGGACTCTGGCTTTCACAACTCTGTGGAACTGGCTCATTAAAACCCTAATCTGGAGTTTTTCAAGATGGCAGAATAGAGGAGGTCTCATTCCTGGCTGCTCCATGCCATGAAACCAAGAAAGTAGACAGGCAGCTTCTTTACAAGGTAAGAGAACAAAAAAAAAGCAGGGGGGTTGTATGGAGAGATTTTACTGGAACTTAAAACTAGACATTCAAAGTGGACCAGGGACAGAGGAGGTTGGCTATAATAAAAAAGGAAAAAAATCCCCAGCAGCGTAGCTGCTGCCTTGGCTGGGGGCTTGGAAGCACCTGCCAGGGTGGTCCCTCTGTGAGCATAGTAGAAGGATAAGAGAATTAGAGAAATTTGCATTTTTGGGAAGCCCAAGATGTGTCTGGATACAGAGTGTTTAGAGATCAAGAGCACAGCCCAATAAGCCTGAAAAAAACACTGTGTGATATCTATGGGCAGAGAAAGAAGCTGCCATCTCTCTAAAGGACATGCAGAGGACAAAGGAAGGAACCCATTTTGCAGCTGTGGTGCGGGGTCCAGCAGCTGAGGAAGCCCATCCTTGGCAAATCTGAGTCTGGCCCAAAATATAAGCCCAGTAAACACATTCTGCACAACATAGTGTGCTTAAGTGACCAGGAGAAAATCAAACCGGGAGACAGATTTATATGGGAGACAACTGGTCATGGAAACCTACCTGGCTCTTCCCCTCCCTCTCCAATCCAACTGCTTGCAGGACCTGCTGGAAGAGACATATCTAGCCTGGAACTCGCAATGGTACTGGTGGGAGAGATTGTTTCTCTAAACTTGAAACCAGGAAAGGTGGGGTTTGTGGGTGACATGGGGGACTAAAAATTGTCTCCCCACCACACAAGTGGATTTCCCCTGAGGTACAGTCTTCTAGCATGGACCAGCAAGTGCTGGGCACTGGAGGTGTGCTGATTTAAAACCTCCAGACCAACTGGCATTCAGCAAAGAGCCTGCAGCCCACCTAAACCTAAATCCTGCCTCCTGGAATTCCATCTACAGGATTACCTCTCTCACTTCAGTAATCCAGAGGGTGGAGCATCACACTCCAGAAAACCCCACCTAAAACTGCTGAGAAGAGAAGCTGAGAATGTTTTGAACATTCTCAACAATGGAAAGAACTGTTAAATTTTTTGTTAAGATTTTTTTCTTTAATTATTTTTCTCCATTTAATTGTGACCTTGATGGTACATGGACATTTATACATTTTCACATTTTTTTTCTTCATCTCTAGCATCTCTGAAGCCAGTTACATTTCATGGATTAGTTTTTTTTTGTGACCTACGATGTTTGATTAGTATATTTTAGTTTTGTACTCTCTTATTTTTATTTTTAATTTATCATATATGTGTGTGTGTGTGTGTATATATATATATATATATGTATGTGTATATATATATATATATATATATATATATATATATATATATATATATATATATATATATATATAATGTATATAATCTCCTACCTATTTCCTTGATTGTCTCTTTTCTTCCATTAGACAATCCCCATTGTTCTCTCTTTCACTCTTCCTTTTATCTTTTACTCTGTCTTCTCTCCTCCTCCCTCATAATTATCACATCCTAAAAAACTCTGGTCTCTCCCTGTCCATCATCTGAAATTCTAAAAGCTTTTGCAAAGTTGCTATATAGTAGGCAATAACTGATCGTATCATTTCTGTTTATTGTGATAATTAACATTGTAGATGTCATAGTAGGAACTATTTGGTTTAATGCTGCATATTGTTTGCATTGTTGTGATTATTTGTCTCCCCCTAAACAGTGAGATACTGGAAAACTTCAGGGACACTATACTTCCAACAGAGTGGAAACTCTACTGCCTCAGATCCACTCTGATACATGGGTAGACATATAAACAACATGAAAAAGCAAGGAAAAAATTTACCCCAAACAAACCAAGATACTCCAATAACCAATTCCATCAATCTGGAAGAAACACCAGAGAAAGAGTTCAAAATGTACATAGTTAAACTGATCTGCAAAGGAAAGGATAGTATAAGGAATGCAATCAGAGAAGAAATACAGGAAATGAAAGATCAATTCAATAAAGAGGCAGAGAGAGATCCTGTGGGGGAAAAAAAGCAGAAATCCTCAAAATGAATGAAACAATAAGCCAAATTAAAAACTCAATTCACCAACAGACTAGACCACTTGGAAGACAGAACCTCAGGCAATAAAGACAAAATATATAATCTTGAAAATAGCAGTGACCATGGAGAGAAGATGTTAAGAAACCATGAACAGAACTTCCAAGAAATATGGGATAACATGAAAAGACCAAGTAAGATTTATCAGGATAGATGAAGGCATGAAGATACACATTAAAAGAATGCACAATCTTTTCAATGAAATAAGATCAGAAAATTTCCCAAATCTAAAGAATGACATGGAAAACCAAACACAAGAGGCTAATACGACCCTAAATGTACAAAATTACAACAGACCCACACCAAGGCACATTGCAATGACAATGCCTAGCATAAGGAATAGGGAGAATTTTAAAGGTTGCAAGAAAAAAAATTAAATTACATATGGGGGAAACTAATTGGATCTCAGCTGATTTTTCAACACAGACCCTCAAAACTAGGAGGTCCTGAAATAACATAGCTCTGAAAGAAAATGGATGCCAACCAAGAATCCTATATCCAACAAAATTAAGCTTCAGATTTGAAGATGAAATAAAAACCTTCTATGATAAACAAAAGTAAATCAGAAGAAGAAGGAAGGAACTACACTAAAGGAATAGTCAATCAAAGGAGACACTAATTCAAATTAAAAACTAGAAATAAACCAAAATGACCAGGAATACAAATCATATTTCAATAATAACCTTAAATGTTAATAGCCTAAACTCATCAATCAAAAGACAAAGACTGGCAGATCAGATTAAAAAACAAGATCCAACAATATGCTGTCTCCAAAAGATTCACCTTATAGGCAAAGACAGCCATAGACTGGAAGGTAAAAAGATGGGAAAAAACATATAACTCATATGGATTGTATAAACAAGAAGGGATTTCTTTCCTTATATCAGATAAAGTGGACTTCAAGCCAAAGTAAATCAGAAGGAACAAAGAAGGACATTTCATACTGCTTAAGGGAATTACACATCAACAAGACATAACAATCATAAATATTTATGCCCCAAACAATGGAGCACCTATGTACATCAAATAAACTTTTCTCAACTTCAAGAATCAAATAGACCACAACACAATAATACTGGGTGACTTTAACATACCTCTCTCACTACTGGACAGATCCTCCAAACAAAAACAAAGAAACAATAGAACTAAATAATGCAATCAATAATTTAAACTTGACAGACATATATAGAATATCTCATCCATCAATGAGCGAATAGACTTTCTTCTCAGCAGCACATAGATCCTTCTCTAAAATAGACCATATCTTATGCCACAAACTCTTAGCAAATACAAAAAAAGGAAATAATACCTTGCATTCTATCAGATCATAATGGAATGAAATCAATGCTAGAGTAAAAAGTAGAAGCTACTCTAACATACGGAGACTAAATAATATGCTATTGAAAGACAAATGGATAGCAGGAGAAATTAGGGATAAAATCAAAACATACTTAGAGGTAAATGAGAATACTAATAAAATGTTTCAAAATCTCTGGGAAACTATGAAGGCAGTGCTAAAAGGAAAGTTCACTTCACTGTGCTCCTTTGTTGAGAGCCACAGCCGAAGGGGCCCCAGCAAACTTCCAGCTGCCAGCAAACTTCCAGGTGCCGGCTGATGATTGGCTCACAGCGGCCCCAGCAACATCTAGCTGATTGGCTCCTCTGTGGTGATGCTCATTGGGCTGTTTCCCTGCCCTTTCAGACCACGGAGCTGCTCATTGGGGGACTTTTTTGGCTCCGCCCACGTGACCCAGCCAATCGGCCTCAAGAGCAGGAGGATTGTGGGAGGTGGAGAGAAGCGTGTAGGGGAGAGAGAGGCTTGTGGAAAGCCGGTGGTGGCAGTTGAGGCTCTGAGGGTTTTTCCTGAGAGGCTGTTTTGTTTGGCGTGTGTGGTTCTAAAAATAAAGTTAGTTTCTTTTGACAAGTGGCTCCTGATTGTGCCCAGCCAGACTGCGGCACTCCTTCATTAAAAGAATAAAAAGTCAGGCTGGGGTTGTAGCTTAGTGGTAGAGTACTTACCTTGTATGTGGAAGGTACTGGGTTTGATCCTTAGCAACACATAAAAATAAAATAAGGTATTATGTCCATCTAGAACTAAAAACATATTTAAAAAAAAGAGTAAAAAGTCAACAAATAAATGACCTAACATTATATCTCAAAGCCCTAGAAAAAGAAGAATAAATAGACACCAAAAGCAGTAGAAGACAGGAAATAATGAAAACCAGAGCTGAAATCAACGTAATTGAAACAAAGGAAACAATTACAAAAGCTGACAAAACAAAAAGTTGGTTCTTTGAAAAAATAAATAAAATTGATAATCTGCTAGCCACGCTAACAGAGAGAGAAAACTCAAATTACTAAAATTTGTGATAAAAAAGGAAATATCATGACAGATGCTACTGAAATACAGAAGATAATTTAGAAACTATTTTGAAAATTTATACTCCAATAAAATAGAAAATCTTGAAGATATCGACAAATGTCTAGAGGCATATGACTTACCCAAACTCAATCAGGAGGACATACACAATTTGAACAGATTAATTTCAAGCAATGAAATAGAAGACACCATCAACTAAGAAAAACCCAGGACTAGATGGATTCTCAGCTGAGTTCTACAAGACCTTCAAAGAAAAATTAACACTAATACTTCTAAAATTATGCCATAAAATAGAAATGGAGGGAACTATGCCAAACTCATTCTATGAGGCTACTTTCACCCTGATACTAAAAACAAAGACATATCAAGGAAGGAAAAATGCACACTATTATCCCGGATGAACACAGATGCAAAAATTCTCAATAAAATTCTGGCAAATCACATACAAAAACATATTAAAAAGATAGTGCACCATGATCAAGTGGGGTTCATCCCAGGGAGGCAAGGTTGGTTCAAAGTATGAAAATCAATAAACGTAATTCATCACATCAACAGACTTAAAGACAAGGGTTATATGATCATCTCAATAGATGCAGAGAAAGCATTTGACAAAAAATAGCAGTCTTCATGTTCAAAACACTAGAAAAACTAAGAATGATAGGAATATACCCCAACCAACATCAATCTAAATGGAGAAAAATTGAAAGCATTCCCTCTAAAAACTGGAACAAGGCCAGAATGCCCTCTTTTTCCATTTCTAGTCACTGAAACTCTAGCCAGAGCAATAAAACAGATAACAGAAATTAAAGGGATATGAATAGGAAAAGAAGAACTCAAACCATCACTATTTGCCATCAACATGATTCTATATTTACAGGACCCAAAAAATTCCACTAGAAAACTTCTAGAACTCATAAATGAATTCACCAAGTAGCAGGATATATAATTAACACCCATAAATCAAATGTGTTCCTATACATCAGTGATGAATCCACTGAAAGAGAAATTAGGAAAACAATATCCTCAAAAAAATAAAATAAAATATTTGAGAATCAGTCTAACAAAAGAGGTGAAAGACCTCTACAAAGAAAATTACATAACACTAAAGAAAGACATTAAAGAAGACTTTAGAAGATGGAAAGATCTCCCATGTTCTTAGATAGCCAGAAATAACATTTCAAAACGGCCATACTACTAAAAGTGTTATACAGATTTAATGCAATTCCTATTAAAATCCCAATGACATTCTTCATAGGAATAAAAAAAGCAATCATGAAATTCATTTGGAAAAATAAGAGACCTGCAATTGCCAAAGCAATCCTTGACAAGAGTGAAGTAGGAGGCATCACAATACCAGACTTTAAATTATACTACAGAGCCACAGTAACAAAAATGCCATGGTATTGGCACCAAAACAGATACGTAGACCAATGTTAAGAATAGAAGACACAGAGACAAACGCACATAAATACAGTTATCTCATACCAAACACTGGAGAAAAGTTTAAACCTCTTCAACAAAAGGTGCTGGAAATCCACGTGTAGCAAAATGAAATTAAACCCCTCCCACCCTGCACAAAACTCAAAGTGGATCAAAGACTTAGGCACTAGAACAGTGACCCCAATCTCCACCATGTCGGCCTAGGAACTGACTTCCTTAACAAGACTCCTAAAGCACAAGAAGTAAAATCAAGAATCAATAAATGGGATGGAATCAAACTAAAAAGCTTCTTCACAGCAAAAGAAATAATAAAGTGAAGAGAGAGCCTACAGTATAGGATAAGATCTTTACCACATGCACCTCTGATACAACATTAATCTCCAGGATATATAAAAAACTCAAAAAACTTAACACTGAAAAAAAAAAAAAAACAAATAACCCAATCAATAAGTGGGCTAAGGAACTGAACAGACTTCAGAGGATAAGAAATACAATCAACAAATAAATGAAAAAATATTCAACATCTCTAGCAATTAGAGAAATGCAAATCAAAACTACACTGAGGGCCTGCAGGGGTAGGGCTGTCAGGCCCTGGAACCAGCTAGGCCCCAGTGGGTGCTGTTTCTCTTTCACTTTTTTTCTTCCTGAGGCCATCATACTGGTGCTGGCCATCGAGGAGCCACGGTGGTGGATACGGAAAAGCAGAGCTCTGGAAAGGAGTGATTATCAGAGATCTCATGATAAATCTGGTTATTAGTTCTCATGCCTCACGACATCCTATTGGGAACACCATACCAGCTCCTGGAAACAGATGTGCATCCACTTAGTACCTCTGTTTGTTTAAGCTACTAAAGCCAGCTAACTACAAATGGCTACCCAAAGGAAACATTTGGTGAAAGATTTTAATCCTTATGTTACCTGCTATATCTATAAAGAGTATCTGATCAAGCCAACTACAGTGACAGAACGCCTCCATACCTTTTGTAAGATTTGTATTGTCCAGCCCTTTGAAGACAGCAATGATTGTCCAAGATGTGGCAACCAAGTTCACGAGCAAATCAATTAGAAATGTTGAGATTGGATAATACATTGGAGGAAATTATATTTAATCTAGTACCTGGGCTATGAGAACAAGAATTTAAGCGTGAATTGGCATTTTGGAAGAAAAATAAGCCTCAAAATAATGGGCAAGGGAATGGGGATATAACTCAGTTAGTAGACTTCTTGCCTCTCATGCTCAAGGCCCTAGGTTCAATCCCCAGCACCACCAAAAACAAAAGGGGGGGGGGCAAGATGATGCTTTAAAAGTCAACAAATTTAAAGCAAAGAAGGTGATGAAAATCAAGATGATAAAGACTATCATAGAAGTGACCCACAAATTGCTGTCTGGATTGTTTATGAAATAATGGACAATCAGGACACAATGTAGTAAAGGCTCTAATGAAGAAATTCATTCAATGTTCTACATGTGTAACTGTGGGAACTACTAAAAAGTCTAAGTTTAAAACTAAAACTTCCAAGTTCTTATGAGTTGCATATGCAGTGCAATGGTGACATTATGGAGAAGGATCATACTATGGAATTCATCTATATGATAAGATGGTGACTAAGAGGAGAAAACTTTCTGTGTCTGAACTGCTCAGCATCACAAGTCTGCTCTCAGGATGGCCCTCAGTATCAGTCATACCCTACGGTATTGCAGTATCAACCAAGAATTGATTTTGGTTAGACCAAGGAGCCTAGATTTCACTGAAATGAATCCTGCACTATTTGTTTATGTGTTGACAGATTGCACACTGAGCGGTGTTGGACTAGAGGGACACAGATTCTCAGCATACAAATAAGGCCATTGTCTGTTTCTAACATTGTCAGTTACATTCATGTTGTTTCTATTAAGAGCAAACCAAGTATCATTCTGCTACAGAACTAGGTAATAAGGTAAATTGTGCTGTCTCACAGTATGCATGTCATAGCTGGAATCAGGTATGCAACCATGATTCATCCTTCGGAATATTTTTCTTGCCTGTTCCAAGATTGTTTAAATATGCTAGTAAAATGGCTCAACCTTTGTGGTGTTGCAGTTTTCATATATTTAACCATTTTATTCTTGTTTAAATAGGGTGCTACATAAGAACCTAATAATTATATCTTGAAATTATTTTATATAGAACTGTATTTAGAAAAGTGGTTTCTGAGCCACTGTCCTAGTCTTTGTAAGCTTTTTGTGTAAGAAACAGTTCATTTTTGAGTGTGCAAGTCCTTTTGTGAAGAATTCCAATTATCTTTAACATTGGAGAACGTCATAATTGTAGACATTCTAAGCATCTCTCTGTGTAGTCTACCAATTTGCACAAGGAAGGCATGTTATCCCTCCATATCAGAAGTATGAGTGACTTCTTGGACAACCTAAGTTAGATTCATAACCATTTACGATGTTGGCAGCTGATCATATTTACTTCTAATAAAAGTAATGTGTAAGTGAGGTTGATCTTTCATAATGCCTTGTGATAAATGGGTGCTGCTCAATGAAACTTCATTGTATAGCCCATTTGATGTATACATCATTACTTTGTTGCTGTCATTTAATGTTTTTTTTTTTTTAACTACATTGAGATTCCATCTCACTCATGTCAGAATGGCAATTATCAAGAATACAAGCAACAATAAATGCTGGTAAGGATGTGGGGAAAAAGGTGCACTCATATATTGTTTGTGGGATTGCAAATTGGTGCAACCACTATAGAAAGCAGTATGGAGATTCCTCAGAAAACTTGCAATGGAACCTCCATTTGACTCAGTCATCCCACTCCTTGGTTTATACCCAAAGGACTTAAAATCAGCATACTACAGTAATGCAGTCACATCAATGTTTATAGCAGCTCGATTCACAATAGCTAAACTATAGAACCAACCTAGATGTCCTTCAACAGATGAATGGATAAATAAAATGTGGTACATAAACAGAATGGAATGTTATTCAGCCTTAAAGAAGAGCCAATTTTTGGCATTTGCCTGTAAACGGATGGAACTGGAGAATATTACGCTAAGCAAAATAAGCCAATCCCAAAGAACAAAAGGCCAAACGTATTCTCTGATAAGCAGATGCTAATTCACAGTAAAGGAGGGGTGTGTGGAATTACAGATACTTTGAATTAGAAGGGAGTGAAAGGAGAGCAGTATGGGGGTAGGAATGATAAAATGAATTAGATATTATTGTGCATATATGATTATGCAACCTGTGTAACTCTACATCAAGTACAACTACAAGAATGAGAAATTATACTTCATTTATGTCAAAATGCATTCCACTGTCATGTATAACTAATTAGAATTTTTAAAAATTTTAAAAAAACCTAATCTGACTATCTATGGTGACTATATTTAACCCAAAGGCCAACCAAGCTCTGTGTGTGTATAAACATTTATTAATCTATATATATACTTGATATATATGACTACATGAGACATATACATCTGAAACATATATAAAATTGTGTTCAGTGTGTGACTTGAGTGTTACAGATATTAGAAATTAAGGTTGAAATAGAGGGGGCTAGGGTTGTGGCTCAGCAGTAGAGTGCTTACCAAGAAGGTGCAGGTCACTGGATTCTATCCTCAGCACCACATAAAAATAAAGTTATTGTGCCCAACTACAACTAAAAAACAAAATATTAATTAAAAAAAAGATTGAAATATAATAGGAGGTGGGGCTGTAGCTCAGTAGTAGAGCACTTGCCCTGCATACATGAGGCACTAGGTTCCATCCTCAGCATTACATAAAAATAAATTACTAAAATAAAGATACTGTGGGGCTGGGGTTGTAGCTCAGTGGTAGAGCGCTTGCCTAGCATTAGTGAGGCACTGGGTTGGATTCTCAGCAACATATAAATAAAAATAAAGGTCCATCAACAACTAATAAAATATTCTTTTAAATAAAGATATTGTGTCCATCTACAACTAAAAAAAAATTTTAAAGATTGAAATAAAGAATTTGTGATTGCCTGAGTCATGACTCAGCCAAGCAAACCACCAGTATTTTCAGTGAATTAAAGCTGATCAAAGTTATGTAGCGTGTGAAATTATTATTCACTACATTGTGACATTGTGGAAAGGCACAAACGTTGTAAAGTCCATGTTAATGGCATAATTCCCTCACAACAGTGTTGATTCTGTAAGCTGATCATAAATAGTCCTATTTAAAGATTATCAAAAAACCTGCAGCCACTACAAATGTTTAGTTTCTCGGATAAGATTTCCCCGAAGTTCCAGATTGTGTAGTTTCAATATTCCAGCCTCATCCATTTACCAGCTCTGAAAAGAACACCTAAGTACTTGGAGCTGTTCAGCTATTTTTCATCTTCTATCATGAAACTACGACGTTGCTTTCTAGAATATGTTTTAAGGATGCTTCCTCGTCCGTCAACCCTCCAGTTTTGAGAACCTCCCTCTAAGGTGAACAAAAGCAGTGGAGAAAGTAGCTAGGGAGACGTGAGGCCAGACTCGCAGCGCAGCCCGCAGCACGGCGCTCCTGCCTCTGCGGTCCTGCAAGACCCCGGCCCCAGCTCTCTGGAATACAGCAATCGCCTGACAGATGGGAGAAACGACGGCACAAAATGCTGCGAGAATCCTCGCGAATCGAGAAACGTTTCCTCCCCAATATACTAGATGAGGGGTTAGCAGAGTTACTCCCGGAAGGGCTGCGGGGCAGGCAGTCCCGCGTGGACCCGCCGCGCAGGGTCCCTTCTCAGCAGCTCCGAGCGCGAAGCGCTGCGGCAGGGGCGGGGCGTCACGTGACTAGGGTGCGGTCTCGGGCGCAGGCCCTCCCCGCGGGCCCGCCCCGAGCAGGTCAACGTGGATGCGGGCGACAGAGGCTGGAGCAGCTGTCAGGAACCCCCCGAGGATCAAGGCGGCGGTTACCGGGTAGAGGTAGAGCACTGCTCCGACCAGCGCCAGCAGGAAGGTCACAGCGAAGATCGCGAAGTCCAGCATGGTTCTCCGTCCAGGAGCCACGTCCCGGATCCTTGGCTGTGGCCGCAGCGCCCCAGCCTGGCCCAACCAGAGGAATTCTGTGGGCGGAGGCTCCCGCGGGCCTCGCGACGTATGGACCGTCGGGGGCGGGACCAGGCCTGCGCCCGGCCCGCGGGGAGAGCAATGGATCGCCGAGGGGCCGGTCGAGGCCCTGCCTCTCAGGATTGGGGCGGACGCAACTGTGGACCGTGCTGTGGGAGAGCAGAGCCCAGGCTTCCAAGAAACGTTTTGAGTTAACTTTGATTGGCCCCAACCAATACTTTTTCCGGTGGACTTAAAAGAAGAAAACAAAAAGCAACTACAGAAAAAACACTAAACCAACGGTTTTTTAAAAGTGTGGGGCCAGCCGCTGCCATCGCCACCTTGAGAAATGCAGATTTTTTCGATTCCCGCACCACACCTATTGAGTTCCGCTTTACAGCAACTTGAAGAATGATGCTATCTATATTGGGGGCTAAGCATTGATCTTTGTTGCCAGACATTTGGCAGTGGCAATAGCTAGATCAGCTTTGGTGAAAATTCATGCTATTGTGACAAGTGCAGCCTCCATTTTTTATATTGTGGCCATTCCTTTCTTGTGTTCATTTTGAAGAGGCCCATGAAGGGGGTGCCTGACATGAACTGGATTGCTCACTTTGTCCACTTGATTGATTAGTGCCTCTTTCAGGGTGGATGTTCTGTGGTGGGTGTTAATATGTGTGATTTTCATACTTTTCTTGTTTCACATACCCATGTACATACCCTCTATCCCAGAGATTCCTGTCCCCAGTCTTTTTTAAATAACATTTTTTATATTGTATTTCACTTATTTTTATGTGGTGCTAAGGATCGAATCCAGCGCCTTACACGTGCTAGGAAAGCACTCTGCCACTGAGCTATAACCCCTGCACCCTGTCCCCAGTCTTCTTAACATCTTTTTTTTTTCCATTTATGCCTCTGACCAGCTCCCTGAGCATTCATCACTGTATGATTCTGTACGATTTTGTATATAGTCTAGCCCAAAGTGAATGCATGGTTTATCACTAAAGACTGTCCAATTGAGATGGTTCTCCTGTGCTACCATCTTTCAATACCACCCATAAGTAAGGTTTCAGTTCGGTTGCTACTCATTTTTGGCTTTACTGAACATTCCATTTGTACAATGAGTTTTGGCTTTTTTCCTCCTCATCTACCTGACCATACAGAATCTCCTATAACATCTCAGCATGTACTGGTGCGACAATGGTCTATTTATGGAATCCGGGCTACTCTTGCCTATGTCCTCTGGTCTTTAAGATTTGGGGATCTTGGGCTGGGGATGGAGCTCAGTTGGTAGAGCATTTACCTAGCAACTGGGGGGAAAATTGGTAGTCTGACAATTAGTCTTCACAGCTAATGAAGGCAAGGGTTGAGAAAGTTTCTTGGGAATAAGATATTAACTGCATTTTATGTCGACATATTTTCAAGGATGTTTAGAAAGCAGATAACCTTGGAAGGTGGAGATACTCTAAGATACTCTTAGAAGGCAAATTTGCTTACTCATTAGTAAAGATAAAGTCTCCTTCTAGAGCAGAGGATGAGAGGTTTGATTGTAGCTCATTATAAAAAAATTCAACTTTTCTAAGCTCAGATTCTTTAGCTGTGACATGACTATAAAATGCATTTTTATGCTTTAATCTAGAAGTATATAGTTGTGGGTTTTATGCTTAGAACTAGTTTAAAGTTAATTTTTAAGATGAAGATGAGAGATCATTGTATTACATATGGATAACCAGTTCTAGCACCCTGTGTTGCAGAGAATGTACTTCCCTCATTGAATTGTTTTAGCATACTTGAAAACAATTCATCAAATATTTATGGGTGCAGATGAAGCCTATTTTTTCTGTTCATTTACATATCTGCTGAGAGCCACAGCCTAGTCTGTATGGCCCCTGGCATTTTGCCAACAGTATTGATTGACAGGCGAGGAATTACTATCCGCCTCTGCCGCAACTTTTGAGTTCTAGCACTATTTTGGAGTTCTCATGGGGATTTCTGGGGATCCCCCGAGAGTTCCCATTGGTTGGGGAAGTGCAGGAGGAGGGATTTCTGGGAGAGATATTTCCGGCTGGGGGTTCCTGGACAAGCCTCGTGGCGTTCCGGAGGATTCCCCGGGAGCTGTGTGAAGTGTTTTCCTGCAGTTTAAAAATAAAGTTTGTTCCTGCTTGAGTGGCTCGTGATTTTGTGCCCAGCCAGACTGCGGCAACAAGGTCTCACTAAGTTGCTTAGCGCCTTGCTTTTGCTGAGGCTGGCTTTGAACTCTCAGTCCTCCTGTCTTAGCCTCCCAAGCCACTGGGATTACAGGCCCGCGCCATCACAACTGGCTGTTTTTAATTATTTTTGATCTGCAATTGGTTATTGAATCCATGGATGCAGAACCCTTTGGCACAGATGGTGGCTTGTATGAATATATGATACAATTGATCATATAAAAATGACTTTTTGAGTCTTTGTAGACTATCTCAAAATTTTGTACCCAAATAATTAAAGTTCCAGATGATCTGCATATTCCCTATCACATGCAAAATTTGATGAAATTTTTAGGCCACCAATGTTCATTTCAACCTCTTCGAAGATGTGCCAAAGTTATGCAACCAAGTCCTTATTTTCCCATTTGTAAATGATTTTGTGATGTACCTGGAGGGCATTCTGACAAAATGCTTACATTGGATTTTGGAACAATAGATCTAGGCTGGATAGTTAAATTAATCATCATTATATCATAAACATTTGAATGATTTGGTACACTGATTTTTTTTACACAATACTTTTATTTATTTATTTTTATGTGGTGCCAAAGATCGAACCCAGGGCCTCGCACGTGCTAGGCGAGTGCTTTTACAGCTGAGCCACAATCCCAGCCCATAAAACGGTCCATCTTTTAAAAAATTTCTGTCTTACTAAAACATGAATAATGATAATTCATAAATTTTCTGTAGCCTTTCCCTAACTTTTTCAGTGATGACAAAGTTATAAGTAAGCCACCTTTGAATGAATACACATTTTAGAAAATATGTCAAATACTAATCAGGTAAAGAGTTTTACAAGAATTGAATAGACTTAAAATCATTCTACATCCAGCAGTGAATAGTTTAAAAAAATCTGGATAAAAGAAGTTTTAAAAGATGTTTAATTTCATATTTTCAAAAATTGAATGATGTGAGAGTACATGACAAGAAAATATAGGTTCCAGTATTATTGTGTGAAACAAACACATTTATTTAATGCCTAATATTATGCTACAGACTTGTTCTACAAAAGCAAGGAAGTTTTAAGTAAGCCTATAACCTGGCTTTGATTGTCCAGTGCAGTGACTCAGAAATCTCCAGATGAATTAATGCAGAAATTTTTAATTCTAGTGACATGTCTTTAATAAATATTAGTACTGTAAGTGGTAGTAGTCAAGGATAAAATTCATTTCTATTGTCTTATTATTTTGGATCTAGAGATAAAAAAGTATAGGCAAGAACGTGAAACAGTTTGAATTCTGTCTTATGGTAGATTAGGTTCTATTAATCTTAACAAAAACAGGATTAGGTCAATATTTAGATTGTCAAAAGTTTCTGGAAAATGGCTGGGAGTGGGGTGTAAATCAATGGTAGAGTGTTTGCTTGAGGCCCTGGGTATCATCCCCAGCACTGGGAAAAAAAAGAGAAGTTGATGGAGAAAAGATTTTAATTGTGAAAGGAAATAAGGTTAAAAAAAAAAACCCTAATGTATTATTTGATTAACTACATGTAGAGAGTTACAATATATGATCATTTGATAAGGGCAAAAAATGCAAAATATTTTTGAGGTGGTTTTGGAATTAAAGGCTATTGTGTATGTATGACAAAATCTGATTAATTAAAATAATATTTATTTTGTGCACATAGGACTACCAAAGAACTTCTACTCATACAAGAAATAAACAATGGCCTCTTTATTTTCTGCTTAACAAAGAATTTTGCCAAAGCCAAGTTCTAAACAGACTATAGATAAATCAACTGTTGAAGGTAACAGTTTTTATTTGATTCAAACTGATTTTCATATACAAAGCTAATTTATTATGTACAAAATAAATGTACATTTTTTAAAAGTGTTAGAATACAAATTTCCAAGGGACTAAAAAAGTGCAAAATCTTCAATTATTATCTTTGATCACACTATACAGAAACAAATCAAACATTAACTCATGTACACACATAGAATCTTTGAAACACATCACTTAATGGAACAAAACATACATCTTAATATTCTTAATTTTAGAAGGACAAGGAGGGAAAGAATGTATTGCACCAAACTAACAGCAAGTTTGTTATACTAATCAAAATTATTTACATATCTTTAAGTCTAAAACTTCCTCAAAAACTTTTTTTTTTTTTTTGGCATACAAATACCCAGTTAGTCACAGTTTGCACAGTCAATAATTAGATATAAATAAGGCTTAATGTTCTCTGTTTCATGGTCAATTCCAGTAGAATAAATGAGAAGGAACACTTTAAAATAAATACGCAACTTTGTGAATTTCTTAAATATTTAAGTAGCAGCACAATTTCTAAGTACTTTTTTTTTTTTTTAGCAAGTTGTTCTGAATTTTCAGCTAACTCCTCTAAATATACATGCATTCAAGACTGTCATCGTCTATTAATAAACAGTGAAATGCTCTTACTTATTTGGGTCCCAGAAGCACTGACAAAAGAGACTAATCAAATATGCTTGAAATTTTTCTGCCTTAATGGATTCTCATACCAATGAATCTGACAGAAAACGGCTGACCAGATATCTCTGATTACTTTTTGCTAAATTTTTGCTTGAAGTGTATAAAAGCAAATAGTTGGGGAAGGAAAGCCTATCTTTTAAGGGTTTCTAAATAAAACATTCACATGGATTTCTAACAAGCTTTCTTAAATAAAGTTAACTATAAAATAAGTAGTAGTCATAAATAAGATTTGGTGATGATGTTTATGAATTAGTCTTTGAAATTAGTAAAAAGAGAATAGGAAAACATGTTCTAAAATGTAAAAGACCTTTATCAGTAAAATCTACTGTAACATACCATAATTTTGGAAGGGGTATAGAAACTAATATAATTAAGCCACTAAAAATTTAAGAACAGCAATCTAATTTCCGAAGGAAGAAATCAAGTTATTTTCTTTAATCCCTACGTAAGAAATATTTGTCAGTTAAATCTGACACTGGTATCTCCCTGCCAGAACCACTTATTTACTAATATAAATCCAGCATTCTGAAGAACAAAATAATTATGTCTATTACAGATAAGGGCTTTTTTTTTCTCTTCAAAATACAAGAGTAGCACTTATCAATTTGTAGGTCTAGTTCACTAAATGGTATAATATATTGTTTAGATAGTGTGGGAAAATGTTACCAACAGAAAACACTCAAAATAGCATTTTAAAGTCCAATAGTACACTACCAGAGAACCATTAATTTTAATATATCTTAAGTTGAAATATATTATCAAAATCAAAATTTAAAAACAACAATTAGGAATAAGAGTTGTTTTAAAAAATAGTTAACTGTTTTAATCAGTAAAATTTTCAATCTCTTCTAAATCCTAAACTTTCTTAGACTCACATCATAATAAGCATTACAAGCAGCTAATCACTTTGTATACTCAAAAATAGTTATAAATAAATGTAAATAATGAAACAGCCATCATTTAAGTGGAGACATATATACCTTCATTAATAGTCAACTTTGAAATATAAATAGATTTTTTTTTTCTTTTTGAGATAGGGTCTCACTATGTTGCCCAGGCTGATCTTTAACTCCTGGGCTCAAGTGGTCTTCTCATCTTAGCCTCTCAAGGAGTTGAGACTATAGGTGTCTGCCACAGTACCCAGCTGAATAATTTTTCAAATGATAAAACTGTGTTATTATTATTATGGTTATATTTACAAAATGTTTCTAAGGAAACATGAAAACTGTACCATGGAAAATGTTGAATTAATGACTTTCTACTTGTTCTTTTCCATCTGAATTGTCAAGTTTGTAAGATGACAAGCATTAAAAGAAAGAGAAATGACACTGTATTTATGTGTTTTCACTTGTCACTAAAACATTAGCTTCATAGGTCTGGATCCTGCAATACGTTTAGAAACCACACACATGTGACAAAAGTTAGTGAGATAATAATCTGAGAAGATGTGAGGAATTACTACCATATATCAGAAAAATATTTTAATAAAACGATCACTTTTACATAAAATTCTTATACTAAATAAAATCACATCATATCACCCTTTTATTTTAGGATGGTCTTACATTTTCTAACAAAGAAAATTTAATTGTTTTCCAGATATATTAAATGTTAATGATCTGTTGCCCACTAATGAAAAATTAAAGATCATGTCCATATAGAAGCTGTATGTAAGAAGTCATCAGAAGTACTTAAAGAATTTATACATTACTTTTTAATTAGGAAGATTCTATTGATTATAAGCTTAAAAGCTACAAGAGATCTAATTCTATGTTTTAATTTTAGCATTTGTAGCTACTCAGGCTTTTTATTAATTCTCTTATTAAAATGTTATCTAATTCAAGTGTGTAAAATACTGATTTTATTAGGAATTCATATTAGCTATGAGCAAACACTTTCTTTTTAAATTTTTTTTAATTATACATGGACACAATATCTTTGTTTTGTTTATTTATTTTTATATGGTGTTGAGGATTGAACCCAGTATCTCATATGTGCGAGGCAAGTGCTTTGCCACTGAGCCACAACCCAAGCACAGTCACACGTTTTTGAAGGCAAATATTAGTTAAAAATTTCAAATATTTGGGGTTGGGGCGATAGCTCAGCGGTAGAGTGCTTGCCTAGCACATGTGAGGCCCCAGGTTCGATCCTCAGCACCACATACAAATGAATAAATAGAATAAAGGTATTAAAAAAAATTCCTTCCTTAAAAATTTTCAAATATGAAAGGTCTGCAAAGAGTTCATAATATAAGAATAATGCAACTAAAACAGAAATTTGGTTGTTTCTGTACATGAAGAACAAAGACAATAAAGCAATTCAAAGCAAATTTTAGACAAAATGTCTCTCAGGATAATGATTAAGCCTGTTTTTAAATAAATCTGTCAATATTGTATCTAGTTTATAAAAGTAAATGGACATAATTTCTACAATGGACGACACTTGAAAACATATAATACTTCTGAGACATAATTTTTTATGCCAAGAATATCAAGTAAAAAGATTCAGAAAGTCCAAAGCAGTGCCTGGACTTCATATATTTAAAAAAAATATTCCAGGGATAAATATGATCTGTAATCTCAATTAAGAACTACCGGCCTAGAATATACTACATTTAAATTAAAGAGGTAAGGCTGTTGTCCATATTTTGAATATTGAAGTGGAGACTGATAACAATATATTGTTGTCTTAATTTCATCAGGAAAAGCACTGCCACAACTCTGATATATGAAAAAACCAACACCCTTACACATGCATGTGCATGAACACACATATTATATATTCAATCTTATATTTACATTTAAAATTGTCCAAGCACTTGCATCTTTTCATTGGAAAGACAGTTAAGACAATCCTGCTTATTCTATAATATAAATATATAAAAGGAGCTAACCTTCTTAAATTCAACTAAAGATATCTTTAGTGATTTCTTTAGAAATAAGAATATAAAATATACTTAAATGCAAAGGCCATATCTCTATCATTAAATAAAAATCTAGTATTTAAGTAAATGCTGTTTGCCTACTTCTAGTCAAGCAAAACATAAAGTCTTAGGTTAAGAGTCAACCTTCAAATCTAAATTCTAATTATGAGGACATATTTCTTTCAGAAGCTTAATACATGTTCAATATCAGTTTTTTGAAGGATAATTTTGATGTGTCCTAAATTAAGGAAAGAAAGGAAACCTCATTGATACTTCCTGATGATGACAAAAAGAATACTTGGCATTTTTTTTTCCTACAAAAGGAAACACTGTAACATAAAGGAAGTGAGTAGAAATTTATTCAGAGCTGGCCTGAGCCTCACAGGCTAAAATGATTCAACCAACTGATCAAACGTCATTTTTACATGTTTTCCTGATTTTCATGTCCTGATCTATTTTTCCTTTTCTAATTTTATTGAAGTAATGACAGAATATTGATTGAGAAGAGTTATAAAAATTCTTATAAAGCTTATTTTTTAAGTGCACTTAGTAATACTTGACCTCACTTTCCAAAAGGAAAACATCAGTATAAATCGCTCCCCATCACCAGGATGTTGAGATTCTTATTTTCATCATCACCAGTGTCAAGAAACAAAAGTAGATGAAAAGTTCTACAAAGATAACAGACTTGGTAACAGCCAAGTTGAGATATTAATCAACAAAAATGCCCACCTATTATTCCATTCTAAATATAGAGGTAATTTCTGCCATTATACAATACAAAAATAATTTCTACAGATAACATCTAAATACACTATTCTCAAAAGTGTATCTTACCAGTGATTTTATCTAGTGATATTTAATTTGCTGAGGCATACTGTTTAAGTGAGGAACATATTACTCAGCTAAGTTCTACTAAATTTGCTTATTTTAATAAATAAAACTTAATTTTCACTCTTCTATACTTTTGCTAATATTCTCAAAATTCCACAATTCTCCCACTGATTAGGGAGGCTGAGGAAGTGGGATTGCAAGTTCAAAGCCAGCCTCAGCAACTTAGCAAGACCCTGTTTCAAAATAAAAAATAAACAGGGCTGGGGGCTCAGTGGGTAAGAGCCCTTGGGTTCAGTACCCAGTACAAAAGGAAAAAAAAATCCACAATTTTGGTTTTTACTTTTTGAAAACAGCAATGTGAAGAATAATTCTACTATTCTAACCATATAGCATTAGTTTGGATAAGATATTATAGTGTGAAGAAAGTTTCTTATTTGCATTATAAAATGAATACTGCTTGTCCAGCTCCTCCATCTCAAATGCAGCACAGTAAAACATCACCAATTTAATAATTTTTCTCTAATTATCTAAGTTTTTTATAACTTTTGGTATCTAAAATAATTTCAAATCCAATATTATAAAGTGATCTCAAAAAAGAAAAGGTATCTTATATCAAAATCTGATTAAATAAACAAAAGAAAAATGTACAAAGCTTTGACTTAGAAAATATCCCCTTAAAATAAATATTTTTCAACAACAACAAAAAAATCAATCATCTGAAATCTCCTAAAGAAATTAAGATTAAATTAAGAATGAGATGGTCCTGTTGGCAACATGAGTGAAGTACTAGACTGGGAATCAGTTAAACAAAGAGAAGCAATAAATCTCACTTATAAATCATAACTCTATATTGACTTATCAATAAAGACTTTTTTTCCAACACGAATTCCTGAAGTTCTCAAAAGAGGACTTCACATTTATGTGTCCTATTTTCGCATCAGGTGATTTCAGTGTTATTTACCTAAAGTGCAGCTATTTTTTCCTGAATAAAATAAAGGATTTTAATTTGTTAGAAAGAAAATTATCCTATAATTTTTATTAGTCCTAACTCATAACCCATAAAACTATTCAGAAGTTTCCCTAAACAATCCTTTATTTCTTTTTTTAAATATTTTTTTATAGTTGGACACAATACTTTTATTTTACTTATTTATTTTTATGTGGTGCTGAGGATTGAACCCAGGGCCTCACACGTGCTAGGTAAGCACTCTACTGCTGAGCCACAACTCCAGCCCCCGCAATCCTTTATTTCTTAAAAATGTTTTACTCATAGGATTGTAAAGAAAAGAGTATGAGATACCATGGTCAACATGAAAGAGAAAACCAAAAGAAAATTTCTCCAAGATTCAATAGAGAAGACGATCAAAGGGAAGGAAATCTATGATTTGTGGAATAAAAAATATTATTTTAAGAAGGTAATTACTGTAAAAAAAAGTTCTGTTTCTTTTTTTGTTTATCCCCTTTAAGAAAGCCTTGCTGTCATTCTTTCCTGAAAATGCATTCAACATACAAAATTTCTGCACAATGTTACGGATTCATGAATTCCTCCAAACCCAAGGAACATCAGATTAATAAAACTGATACACATAAAAGCTCTCTGACCTAACTCAAAAGATGATTTTATAAAAGAATTAGATTTAACAATCTTTTGGAACTCCAAATTAAATCAACCAGACCTTTGGTTCAAAATCTTGAATGATAAAGAAGAGTGTAACATTTAACTAACTACAACAAAATTAACTGTAATCCTAAAAGTCATATATAAATGAAACAAATGTGTTTCTAAAAAAATTATTGTCTGAATGGCTACTTTTAGGTCATTATGTATCTTTTCCATTCATTCATCAATCACACAGATATTCAGGTAAAAAAGTAACACATTTGGGTATTATTGCTAACTCTTCTAATTATCAGAGCAAAACACACTATTTGCTTAGCCAAGAAAAAGCCAAAACATTTTAAATTTTGCAGATATAAACTGTGCTGCAAATGCCACTTAAAGGGTCCACTATAAAAATCACAATCAGCATTTCTGCTTAAACATACTATTAATGAAATACATCTGTAAAACATTATCTCTAGTTTCTTCTTTCCTACTCAACTTTTATTACTTAAGAATAATAATACAATTCAATAAATTATCATTACTAATGTGTTAAATAGAAGCAGAAGGGGCCAATTTACCAGTTACAATATTCATATTTTAATCTTACAATGCAAACCTGGAACTTTTGCTGAGTTTTGAAAATCCAACTGTACAACAGATGGTTTTAATATTATTCCCTCCAATTGGGAGTTTCATGAAAATTGATATTTTTTATGTGGTGGTGAGTGAATAGGAAAATGATTATCTAAAGAATATGTGAAAGCCATATCTCTCAACTGTCCCATTATCTTTACTTTTTTATAGAAATACCTTAAATTTTGCTATTGAGAATAATAAGTGAATTGAACCTAATTTCATTTTAGAAGTTAGCTTTTTTAAAATGGATCCTATGATCTTTAGGAACAGGCCAGTAAATTGAATCAAATTTATTTTCTCAAATACATCTTAATATATACCAAGAATTGCTTAATAAGACTTGATTCATTAATATTAACCAGAAATTTTAAAAAGGATAAGAATACAACCTACATCTTTATATACTCCATACCAAATCGTGGCATTCCCTAAAATTATTTTCAGGGACAAACAGACCTTAAAACCTTTCAGAAAGTTGAGAGATGTGGTTAAAGTGACAAAGCAATCAATCAAGTTTCAGTTATTTATCACAGAAGATGGAAATAATAATCACTTGGAATCTTGAGTATTATATTCAGTTTCTCCAGCTGAAATCTGGCTGAGTCGCTTGCTAGATCCCCACAATTTTCGAGAAAGCTGACCTGAGCGCATCTGTTTAAAGTAATTCAGAAAAATGAAGAATAGATGCTAAGAAAATAAAAGGATATATGAAATTAATATATAAGACACTGATTTTTTAGAATGAAGGATAAATAAGATTTTGTTAGCATAATCAGCATGATTAATAATAAAGTCTTGTAATTGTCATTTAGGTGGAATGGTCTAATGCCAAATATAAATTTAAAAAGAAAATATTCCAATTATATCAAAATTACCACATTCTTTTAACCAAAATATGTATCACTTCATTAAAAAAAGCTTCTTACACTATAATCTAGCCATGGAGGTATACATGTTTGAGGATTTTCTTTTTGGTATTTGTACTATTAATGCTACTCATAAGGACAAAAATAAACCATATTTGTTTGTTTCAGAAGAGCATGTATAGGGGATTGAACTCAGGAGCACTCGACCACTGAGCCACATCCCTAGCTCAATTTTTTTATTTTATTTAGAGACAGAGTCTCACTGAGTTGCTTAGTGCCTTGCCATACTGAGGCTGGCTTTGAATTCAAGATCCTCCTTCAGCCTCCAGAGCCACTAGGATTATAGGTAGGCACCACTGCACTTTAGCTAAAACCATGTTTTGATGAAAATACTTTAAAAATATTTGATATTAGAATTTAAAAAATAAAATTTAACAATAGTATGATTAAAGGTAGTTTAGAAAGCAAGAATAGTAAAATGTCTCTGAAGGTAAGAATCACATTTTGTTCACCATTAATCGTGCACCACCTACCACCTTCCTTAATATACACCAAATATTAATTAAATCAGTGTGTAAAAGTATTTGAAAAGCACTTACATATCTACAAAGCAAAAATCCCATATGATTTGCTGTAATCACTTTTCTATGTACAATATTTTAATTTTTTTTTGTGATACTAGGAACTGAACCCAGGATATCACACATGCTAGACAAGCGCTCCACTGCTGAGCTATTATACCCAGCTCTTTTCATTTTATTTTAAGAGTAGATCTCACAAAGTTGCCTAGGAAGGCATTGAACTTGTGATTCTCTTGATTTAACCTTCCAGGTAGATGGGATTACAGGTGTGCATCACCTTGCACAACCTATAGTCTACTTTTTAGATTGGTGATTCCTCTACCACCTTTTCTTAATAGTAAGTTTTCTCAGTTACATTTATTAGAGTGATAAAAGATAAGCTTAATACAAAGATACTAGTGGTTGGGCTGGGATTGTGAGGCTCAGCGGCAGAGTGCATGCCTCACACATGTGAGGTACTGGGTTCGATCCTCAGCACCACATGAAAATGAATAAACAAAATAAATATTTAAAAAAAAGCTACTAGTGGCTTTGGATGTTTGTTTTGCATTTTCACTTCAGATATATTTTCTGAAACAGTATTTTCATTACTCTAGTACTACTTTACCATCTGATTTATAAATATAAATTTCACACTGACAGAATAATAAAAATGATATATAATTTAAAATACATTAATTAAGATTTTAATGTTTAAATAAAAATAAATCTAGAAACAGAAATGACTTTATAACTATTGATCTAGCTCATATTCTACAGTCATATTCATATAATAAATTATATTTTAATTATGAAAGATTCTAAATATTCAATTTATTATAATAGATCCATAATTCAGTCACTACATCTAAAGATATAAAACAGAAAATACTTTTATTGATGATCTATACAGCATTCAGATTCTATATATTGTAGACTATATCAATCTTACTAATAAATATCAAACTTATTTTGGTAATAGTAGAAAACATTAATTTAGTCCTACAAAATATACCTGCTTAGGTGTTTTTTCCAATCAATTTTTAAAATAACATGTATGTATATAACAGTCGTTTCACTAAAAAAAAATTTAGTAAGATCAGAAACTAACAAACTTTTACCTAAGTTGGGGAAAGCATGCAAATTTAAAAGGCACTTGGGTAATACAAAGTGAAACACTCGAAGAGTAAAGTTTCAGCAGAATTTTTATATAATCATAACATTAGCAAAGGAGAGGTGGGTCTGATTTGGGAAATTCATTAATCAAGAAACTCAGTGTTTAATGAAGATGTGCTCAAAATGGTTTAAATATAAGTGAAGTACTGAGATACAGAGCTGCTCACATTGTTTGGGGGATTATCACATCTGAAACTAAATGTTGCCATCATTTTAATAGCACTTTTAAGAGTATCCTGGACAAAGAGCATAAGATCTAAAGAAATTTTAAAACATTTATAAAGCAAAATATTCTTTTGCTCTAAAATAGATTATAACCACTGATAATGTAATATTAATTTCTTAAAATAATCCCTATAGATGCTATATAATTAGATTTCTCAGAAAAGACCAATAATGACACCCTCCCCCCAATTTATAATGATTAACTATGTAATAAATTTCTTGGAAAACCACAAAATTACTTTGAGTAAGTCACTAAGTTTTCCTAGAAACAATGATTTATGATATTTAAATATTTAGTAATTGATAAACCATCATCAAGGAAATTGACAGTTATTATAGGAAACTCACTGAAAGTAAACACATTAATATGGGGATATTCAAAGTTCTAAACAAACAAATGATGATTTTACAAAAGGACATATAGTCATGTTGGGTATTTGTCAAAATTAAATTAAACAGTTTTACTGTTTGATTTGAAAAGGCTTTAATGAACTAAAAATTCATGTAGTGGTCCTCTATCTAGATTTGAAATAAAAAAGACTTTCTTATTCCAGTAAAGTGATAGACAAACACTGCCAAATGTGTATTTTTCAATTATATTACAATATAAACACCACTCTTGAATAACAACTTTATCCTCTGTTTTCATTTACTGCCCTTTGAAAAATCAAATTTGTTTTTGAGCTTGTTTATCCATAATGGAGACTTCTGAGTCAGCTGGAATGAAGGAGAACCAAAGGAATCCCCAATAGTACGGGAAATGAAATCCATGACACTAGGTTTTACCTCGGCTGGCTTGCCAACACCCACTACAATCAATTTGCCATCTTCTAAACCTACAAGAATATGGCTGTCTTCTTTGGTTACACAAACACAATGGATAGGCAATCGCATGGCTAATGGAGTGATGCTGAGATTCAAACTAGAAGAGAAATAAAAAACATAGACATTATTACATGCATATATAAAGGATTCACAGAATCTTATACCTAGAAGATAACTTAATGATCACCTAGTTCCACCTTGTCATTGTACTTAGATTCATGTTTTTCTTCGATCATCTATAATCAAACAATTATTAATAAAACATCCATGAACCTGATATACAAAAATTATTTTCCTTATTCTCTAGAGAACCTATTCTTTTTCCTTAATTTCCAATCCATTCTATTATTACAAATCCTTTTTCTGATTTATTACTCATTTGATGGAAATATCGTATCTGTTCTCTTACCAGCGGTTTGCAGGTGGGATCAGAGGAAAAGTAAGAGACAAAACAAATTAAACAAACAAAAAACCAGGTAGGATTCTATGTGGATATAAACTACATTCTTGTCTTTAGTGTCCTTCCTAAGACAGGTGGAAATAAAGCTCTTGTACCCATCATTATTCTCTGAGCCTCAGATTATCAGTGGGCATTTGTTCTACCCGTCTTAACCTTATTGCTGAAATATAGCATTCTACGTACATACTGTGCTCACTGCCGTCCTATGCCTTTGTGCTTTCTTTTCTTATATCTCACCTACCCTCACCTCCAGAAGATGGCCCTCCATCTCCATCTCAGTTCCTACTAATCCTTCATGGAGACTTCTGACTACTGAGATCTACAGCAATCTTCACTGTCTTTAAAACTCCTCCTACACATTTAACTACCACAATATAATTTAGTTTTTAAATTATTCTTATAATTTCACAAATATTTATATTTCTCTAACTGGTCTTAAACCCTTTAAGATCAGTTATTACGAATAAATATCACAGTACTGGGCACATAAGCCTCTTTCACTAAATGTTTTTTACTTTGTGTACTAATAAGTGGAAGTTATGTAAGAATGCCAAAAAAAGCTCCAAAAGTGCACATGAGTGTATGTGCTTTTGAGGTCCATAAAATTGATCAATTTGCTTTGTCTGATAATCCATTATGATAAATGCCTGTGTTTGCTTAATACAAAATGATGAATTCTAGGATATATAGACCATATTCTAGAAAAAAATGCTAAAAGATTCTGTGATTTTTTAAATTGTAGATTCTGTTAATAGCACTCTAAAACTGCGGCTATAAAAATTCTTGGAAAGATATAATTGGAATGGATTTTATTTATTTTTTATTATGGTGAGGCAAACTAAAAGTGTTTTTAAGGTTAATCTATTTGTGCATGGGGATTCTTCTGTTGATATACCTTTACTTTATTCATTTACTTGTAAGTGGTGCTGACAATTTAACTCAGTGCCTCACACATGCTAGGCAAGCACTACACCACTGAGCCACAATCCTAGCCCCTCTTCTGTTATTTAATGCAGTGAAGGAGAGGGATGTTTGAGCAGTGAATATGTGCTAAAATTTAGTATTCTTCAGTTACCCTGCTACTCTGGAAAATCTTTCTTATAAATTACTTCCTGGTCCAGAGTATTCTATCTTATTACATCCACATCAGATTCACTTCTATCCCTCTCTCCCCAAATCCCCTATCTTTGTGTTTTCCTTATTCTTACTAATCCAGGAATCCTTTATCGTCCTCAATTTGTTCCATAGCTAGGAAATTTATAAAAATTTACATTTATTATTAATAAATGTTAAACCAAAAGATTAGGAATTTTAGATTCCTGGTTTCCATTTATGTTGGAAGTACCATTACCTTTTATTTATTTATTTAAAATATTTTTTAGTTATTGATGGACCTTATTATTTTTATTAATTTATTTATATGCAGTGCTGAGAACTGAACCCAATGCCTCACAGACATGAGGCAAGCACTCTATCACTGAGCCAAAACCCCAGGCCCATTACCTTTTATTAAGTGACAGTTCAATGATTTTTATTACTTACCTGTGGAGATCTCTTATAGACAGGAATCCCTGTAAGCTGCCTGTGATGATGTGTTCTCCAATTATACATATATCTGATATTTGTTCCTTTAGGACTTCAGACCCTAGATACTTGCCATTTATAGAAAACAAGTGTAATGCATTCTTATCCTACAAAGAATTGATGAGGAAAATTTAACAGTCTTGAATAAAAGTTCAGTTTTTATATTGTCACCTAAAACTATAACAAAATGATTACAATTTGGTTGTATTTAAAGAGAAAGTATATAGACAATCTTACAGTGATTTCAAATCAAACTGCCAAGTAAATAAACATTAAACAAGAAATCTGATCCCTAAAAAAGAATTAAAATCTCTTTCCAGTCCAAAAATACTCAATATTCATAAAACAAAAAGATTTCCTTAATATTTAAAAAGCTTTATCACTGAAGAGAAATAAACAAATAAAATTAAGGGTTTACTTATTTATACCCTGCTTTGTGTGAAAATAATTTCAGTTGACTATCATTTCATGTAAAATTATGAACTCCCA
Source organism: Marmota monax (assembly GCF_021218885.2). Classification (NCBI taxonomy): domain Eukaryota; kingdom Metazoa; phylum Chordata; class Mammalia; order Rodentia; family Sciuridae; genus Marmota; species Marmota monax. Next base: position 2,317,355 of record NW_026695244.1, on the reverse strand, counting down.
CATAATCAGAATTTATTTTTAGAAATCATGTATTATACAAACCAATAGAAATTCCTAAAATAAAATACAAATGTAAGGCCAAGATTATAGTGGAGGTCTATCTAATAGTAAGGAATAAAAAACTCAATGATGAAAGGAAAAACAGACTCTTTAAAACACGGAATTCATTCCTTCCTCCAACTCCCTCATACATGTTGGGAGGAAAAGACATACTATCTGTAGTCTACATCTACTACTTGAAAGTGTTACATACCTTGAGGATGGTCGGTTCTTCACTGCTAGAGTAGATTACAATATATCCTTCCCAAGATATAGCCAAGTTGGGAATGGTCAGGAATAGAGAACTCTCACATGGTGGTCGTAAAGTCCTCATGTACTGACCTTTCTGAATGGTATGTATAATCACGGTGCCATCCTACAAATAAGAAATATTACAAAAGGAAAAACAGAAGGGAAATCAACAATCACAAAAAAAGAAAGTGGACTGGGGTTGTGGATCAGTGGTAGAGCGCTTGTCCAGCATGTATGAGGCACTGGGTTTGATTCTCAGCACTGCATATAAATAAATAAAATCTATTGACAACTAAAAAAGTAGATAAATAAATAAAATTGTTTCTAAAAAACAAGATAGTAAAGTGGTTGGAAAACAAACATGGAAAGGGAACTAGAAAATGATCATTCTACCAAGAACATATATATCTTAGGAAAATTCCAATTTTGGATTTCAAGTAGTATTTTATCCCATAGAATACCCTCTTCCATTAATTAGTAAGACAAATAAAATCCCCAATAGAAGGGTTGGGGTTGTGGCTCAGTGGTAGAGTGCCTGCCTGGCATGTGTGAGGCACTGGGTTTGATCCTCAGCATCATATAAAAATAAAATAAAGGTATTGTGTCTATCTACAACCAAATGGACACAATACCTTTATTTTATTTATAATACACACCCACACCCATATATACATACATACATATATATACATACATACATATATATACATATATATATATATATATATATATATATAAAACATTTGTAGAAAAAGTAATTAGTATTTCTTTCAAGTGAACTCTTACCCTTGATCCTGACACTGCCATGTCTAGTTCAGTGCTGATGCCAACACTCAATACCTCATCAGTGTGTCCATAAAGAATGTGAAAAGGTTTAGATGCTAAGCCCACAGGCGCGCCTCCCTAACATTAAAACAGAAAAGCAAAGGTGAAAAGAGTTTTCTTATTACTTTTTTTTAATAAAAAAGTTTATTCTGCATTTAAACTTTCTAATAATAAAATAATAATGTAAGTTATCATAACCACCGAGTCAAATCATAGTAGTACTCATTATGTTTCTCCTTGAATTTCTAAATTATTCTCAATGTTAAAGTCAAAAACTTAATCTGAATGGTTTCAATGTTGACCATCTTGGATTAATTTTTCCAGGTATATTACTTGCCTTTTTAATCTATAGAATTATTTTTCATTAACTCCAAATAAACTTTTTGTTTTATATCTCTTCTCTTTCCCATTTACTGAAGGTCTCTACATCAGGGACTTCAATTATCTTTATGCTGATTTATTAAAGATATCCAGACATACCATTCTTTCTCTACTGCTATAATCATTTTATTTTTACGTTTGTACTCACTTTGATTACCTTAAATTTTGCTTTCATGCCATTGATTTGGTTTGAAAAACACATCAAATCTGTTTCTTCCTGTTTCTGCTTTGTGTTTGTTTATTTACGTAATAGCATTGGTTTTATTCTCAGTTTGATTCTTCTGTAACCTTCATTTTCATTTTACTATATTATGTTATGTTTGAGCTTCTATTTCAATGAACTGTTATTATGCTTTACTAATATAATTTTATTGCAAGGAATCCTCTGTCTCTAAGCTGTTTTCTTCCAGAAGAAAAAATATTCCTTCTTCATGTCTTCACCATACTTTACTTGTATATTACTTTTTGTACTATGGAACATTTAAATAGTTGAGACAAGTTACTTATTTTTTTTGGCCAGGTAGCAGGGGGTACCAGGGATTGAACTCAGGGACATTCGGCCACTGAGCCACATCCCCAGCCCTATTTTGTATTTTATTTGGAGACAGGGTCTCACTGAATTGCTTAGCACCTCACCATTCCTGAGGCTGGCTTTGAACTCACAATCCTCTTGTCTCAGCCTCCTGAGCCGCTAGGATTACAGGCGTGCGCCACTGCACCCAGCTAGTTTTATTGTGATTATTCTAGGCAATTCTATTCACACCCTCTATTCAATTCTGCATAATGTGCACTAACTTCTCTGGATACTCTATTACCTCAGACACATTGTCTTCTTAACCTTTGAGTGTTTATCTATGTGTATAGGGTATTTTAATTGTTACAAATCAAGTAGTTACGAAAAAACAGATACTCCCCAAATTCATTTAAAAAAGGTTCTATATCCCAATAAAGACAGAACAAAAACTGATAAACATAACAAAGACAGAATAAAAACTGATACATTTCACTTAAGAGTAGATAAAGAATTAAAGTATTAGCAAATAAAATATGGCAGTAAAATGTAATAGCAATATACCACAAATTACATAGGTTTATTATAGGAATTCAAGAATGGTTTAAACCTATTAGAGAAAGGTAGAAAACCAAGAAAACTTGAGAGAGAGAGAGAGAGAGAGAGAGAGAGACAGACAGACAGACACTCTTCCTGAATACTATTGAGAATATAAAAGGTTCATGAAGATTATAAATCTATAATTTCCAGAGATTCCAATAGAAAGGGCAGTAAAAGTATTATGCTATCTAGACAATAATAATAATCACTATTTTCCTAGGAAAGGTTAACAAGGAGAAACTTTTGGAAAGTATAGGGGATTAGGCAATGAATAAAAAAATTTAAACCTAGAAAAAAAAAACACAATGATCGGTACAGGACAAAATCCAGGTAAAAGAATGCAAAGGAGTTCAAAAAGTCATCTACTGCAAGAGAAAAGTTCATTATCCTATTAGAACATCTTGTTAGTTTTCTCAAAGTGAATCTCTAATCTAATCGAAGAATATTTAAATGTGTGACTACCTGTTGTATTATTTGCCATATCATACAAGTGGTATCTCTGGAACCAGAAATCAAATGTATTCCACAGTAATCTGTAGCTAAGCAAGTCACAATATCTGTAAGAAAAGGTATATAACAAAATGAAATCTTTGTTTTGCTGAAAGAGAACTTTAAGAGCAATTTTAGTTAATGCTCAAACTATTGCTAAAGCTGTTATTCTATAAGAGGAAGGAATGTAGAAATGGCATTAAAAACTACTGGCAACATGTTACGCATGAAAGAAGCAATATCAAAAATCACGGAGAGCTTTCTTTGACATTATCCTTTTTTATTTCTTTTTGTTAGTGTGAGGTATAGATGTTGGGTATGTGCAAAGTCTATTAGAATCTGAGGAGGAGGTCAGATAGCTTCAAATGAACCCCAGTTAATTTTTGTTATACTTTTCTCCCCTCTCATCTCAATCATTTTCTCCTTCAATTGGGCATTAAAATCCTACAGAATATGTATCCTTAAAAACAAAACACAAAAAACAGGACATATTATCATGCTGTAAATTCACAAATATATATAAAAAAAATTCCTGAACCATAAACAGTTGAGCTATCTATGTGATATGGGAAGAATCACTAGTACAAAATTAGCAGCAGATTCCATTTTCCCTCCCTAATAGCTTTATTTAAAAAAAAATAAATAAACCTGCTCAGTGTTTTCATTATTATATCAAAGACACATCAGGTTAAACTATATTCAACAATTTCATCTATTTCATGCTTTATTGTTAATACAGTAATAGGGAAGTTGATATTTTATTTAATGATGACACATTTTGTTATAAATTTGTCTTAAAATCCTTATTTCTATCAGCCAATTAAACTTATTCTAACATCTTTTATACCTGATGAAGGTGTATTTAATTTGTATTATGCTTTAATATTCCTCTAATACATCTGAATTTAATATAAAAAGCATATAATATTTAGAATATTTCACTATCAAAAAGTTCACTCAGCCTCAAAGGTAAAAATTAGGGGATAGGGATACAGTTCAGTGGCAGAATGCATGCCTACCATCATGAGGCCTTGGGTTCAATCCTTCACACACCACCAAAAAGGTAAAATTTGGCAGGCATGATGATGCACACCTGTAATCCCAGCAGCTCAGGAGACTGAGGCAGGAGGATCTTGGGTTCAAAGCCAGCCTCAGCAAAAGCAAGGCACTAAGCAACTCAGAAAGACCCTGTCTCTAAATAAAACACAAAAATAGGGCAAGGGATGTGGCTCAATGGTTGAGTGCCCCTTAGTTCAATTGCCAGTACCCTCTGCCCCCAAAAAGGTAAAAATTTAATGCTTTTTATAGGGAACATGTACTACTTTCAAATAGTTCAAAAAGTTAAAAATTTTATTTTATTTTTTTTTTGAAAAAAAAGTTAATGCTTACCCATATGTCTGATGTTGTGGGAGATAACTTTGCCTTTTGCAAGTGACATCACTTGAATGCTGTTATCCCAGTGTCCAGCACTGAAGAGCAACTTTGCATCATGTGATACTACAAATAGCTTAGAAGTGATCTCCAGCCCGGGAGCAAAAGGACCATTCATACTACGCTGAGTTCTGTAAACACAATTAATTAAACATTACACTTTTTCTTGAAAGATTACTTTTTTGGTATCAACTATTTAAAAATTTCTCTAAAAGAGAAATAAAAAATAAATCCCTGAAGTTCTATTTGAAATGTCTATTAAAAAGTGATAAACGTTTAGAAAACACATTATTCTTACTTTCTTCATAGTCTTCATAACATTAAGATATACATAACAAATAGTCTCAAAGGTTAAGCATAAAGAAGTTGAGACTGGTGAAGGTGTGAAAAAAGTTTAAATCTGGGCTTTTAAGGCCAACTTAATAAAATTGACAATTCTATTAATGGCAGCCTCAAAGTATAAAGACAAGATAGGATATGCCAGGACAAAGAAAATCAGTAATAAATTAAAACCAGGGATCTCCTTCACAAGGTGATATATTTGAGGTAAATGCATAGCTAACAATGCTCATGATGACCTGCTCTTCCATTGCAAGCAAAGCAAGCTTATGGGTATTATCTGCTTCTAAGTAAAATACCTGTGAGTGTAGCAAATTTTTTAGAGTTTGCAGAAAGACACAATTGATTGCAGTGTGTACATAAAAAATGAGGAGCTAATTCTAGTTCAGTTCTACAACTATTATTCCACATTAATTTGCTGAGAATAATCTTTGTACAAAAGACAATATTACTATGTTCTATGTGGAGTAAGAAGGAAAAAAGATATTATCCCCTAATCTCATGGAATTTTATTCTAGTTGAGGAAGACAAGAGAGATACAATGATAACAAGTACGTCATTTTAAATAGTTTTCATATATGATGCAATTGATCCCCAAAACACTGAATATAATTTAGTTAGAAAAAAATACAATTAATATATAGCTGAGACAACCCAGAGTAAGAGAAACATCACATTGAATTAGAATATAACTTTTGGAAATTTAAAAAAATAACTAAGTTAATTCTTACTACTTAAACACATAGAATTTATTCAGAAGTTATAAAATAGAATATAATTAAAATTAAGTACACTATTTGTACTGTAATTTTTGCTTTCATAGCTGCAGTTACAGAAATTCAATCTTGTCTTTAAACCAAGTCAGGATCCTTTCAAGTCAGAATATAACTTCAAAAAAAGGAAGGGAATTTGGGCTGGGGCTGGGGCTCATAGGTAGAGCGCTCGCCTAGCATGTGTGAGGCCCTGAGTTCAATCCTCAGCATCACATAAAGTAAAATAAAGACATTGTGTCCACCTATAACTAAAAAATAAAAGAAAAAAAAAAGGAAGGGAATAGGAGTGGTGTAAAAAAGAAGACAAAAGAGGCTCGGGCTATAGCTCAGCGGCAAAGTGCTCACCTAGCACGTGTGAGGCCCTGGGTTCAATCCTCAGCACCACATAAAAACAAATAAATAAAGATATTGTGTACAACTACAACTAAAAAATAAATATTAACTTAAAAAAAGAAGACAAAATCTGGGTCTCAAGACAGTATTTTCAAAATGAACAGAAGTAAAGTATAACAAACTCCATTGAAATGTATAATTAAACCAATATTTTTTAAAGATTAAAAAAAAAGAGCAGAATCAATTTTTTCCCAGCAATAAGGTACTGACTGTAGCTGTTCTGCCTTAAATGTTCATTTACTTACTTTGGATTTGTCACAGTTTGATCCTTGATGAATGTAAAGTAATTAGAAATGCTTCTATCGTAAGGCAGCCATCCATGAGTTCCAATAACATAATTCATGCTTACTGTTATCTAAAAAAATAAATGAAGATTCAAATGAAAGATTAAAGAAAGCAGCGAAGAACAATCAGATGGCCACTTATCATTTGGGGAATACTGTGGGACTGTGTATTTAACATATGAAACTCATTAAGTCTTCAAATAGTTAAAGTGGACAAAGCTCTACCTTACTGTAAGAAAAGTTGTCAAAATATATATATATATATTTTTTTTTTTTTCTTTTTTTTTTTAATGTGTGGTGCTGGGGATTGAACGTAGGGACTTGTACATGCAAGGCAAGCACTCTATCAACTGAGCTATATCCCCAGGCCCTTATTTTCTTCCTCATAATTTCTCAAAGTTTATTAGCAACTACTGGCAGTCAGGGAAAATTCAAGATTAAGTCTCATCATAAAAATATGATACACACATCATTTAGAACATAAATCAGAAGAATTTATCTACTTCAGCACTATTTATTTTGTGGTACTGGGGACTGAGAACTAGAACTTATAATGAACTGTTAGGACTCCCTGAATTGATACAGTGAATACTTCCTTTTGAAAATGCAAAGCTTTTTACCCCCTTGATTAGAAAAGTAACAAACTACCCCTACCTCTCAATTCACATAACTTTAAAAAAAAGGTATTAAAATTGAAAATCACAAGAATTCATCTTTCTAGAATTTTTTCTAAGCAAACAATATGCATAATTATAAAAATAGGTCTAATTCTAAGTGACAAAATTAGAATAAAACAGACCAAGGTTTTGTCCATGAGCCAAAGTCCCAGATCTCTTACTTGCTAGATCTGTGACTCCGGGCAAGTTACTTCTCTGAGTTTTAATTTCTTATCTGTAGAAGGGAAGTAACAGTAGTGCCTATCACATAGGATTAGGTGAATTAAATGAAAAATTCATGTAAAACATTGACCAAAGTGCCCTGAATATATATGTTAACATATTCTGCATTATTTCTCATTATTATTATTATAGCTTTATAATAAATTTTAACATAAGATGCTATCCTCTTGTTTTCCCTGCATAAAATTTCCTGGTTCTTTTCACATATTTATTCTTTTATTTTTTTGATGCTGGAGATTGAACCCGGGGCCTTGTGCAAATGAGACAAGCATTTTACCAACTGAGCTGTATCTCCAGCCCTTTTTAAATTTTTTTTTTTTTTGTATTTGTAGATGGACAGAATGCCTTTATTTCATTTATTTTTCTTTTTATGTGGTGCTAAGGATTGAAACCAGTGCCTCACATGTGCTAGGCAAGTGCTCTGCCACTGAGCTATAGCCCCAGCCTCACATATTTATTTTTCTAGAAATTTCCATATATTTATTTTTCCAGATTAGAATTACAGTAACTACTTAAAAGCCACATAAACTGAAGACAGAATTCCATCAAATTAGTTTTATAAAAATGTTCTCTATTGTTATCATTATTGTTACTTTTGGTACTAGGGATTGAACCCAAAGCCTTGAGCATGCTAGGCAAATGCTCTATTACTGAGCTGTTACCTCTCAGCCTTTTATAACTTTTGAGACAGAGTCTTATTCATGGTAGCCTTCAACTTGGCAATCCTCCTGCCTCAGTGTTTGGCATAACTGGGATTACAAGCCAGCTCCCATTTCCAGCCCTCTATTATTCTTAAAAGTGGCTTTTTTATATACATAACTTTATTTTAATTGTTTATTTTTTTAAATTTGGTGTTGAGGATCAAATCCATTGCCTCACACATGTTGGACAAGTATTCCTACCCCTGAGCCACAACCCCAGGACACAAATGGCTTTTAAAAAATGTTATTTCCTTTTTTTTTTTTTTTTTTGGTAAGTTAGAATGGATATAGGAACTGTAGTGTGACCAAGGTATAAGTCAACTTACCAGTAACTCAGGACTGCCTTGAGACATGAAAGAACGAGACTGATTTTTGGGGACAATGGCTTTTAATAGTGGAATACCATCACTAATTCCCTGTAAAATAAAAGAGGTTCAGTGGTTGGCTCTGTTCATATTTATTAGGCACAGATTACAAAAAGATTTGTTTCTTTAAAGAAGAATGAACCCTATGATATGGCACTTTACTCTATCAATCATATAATCATTTAATTTAAAATGTAGGAAAGGAATTTATACCAAGTTTGGATGGTATACTTTTTTCTTTCAAATTTTTTTAGTTGTTGACCTTTATTTATTTTATTTATATACATGTGGTGCTGAGAATTGAACCCAGTGCCTCACACATGGCAGGCAAGTACGCTACTACTGAGCCCCAGCCCCAGCCCTGGATGGCATACTTGAAACTTCTGAAACCATCACCTTCTTCTATTCCACTACTCTGCTGTTAAACAGAGATGTAGATTTCAAGGAGCAGCAATCATTTAAAACAACCAGTGATTTATGACCTTTTCTTTTCCCTTGCTATGCTGACATGAATATAAAGTAGAAAATACAGATCATGTAAAAATACATTTGTCAATAAGTCAAATGGGAAAACTGATTATAATTCATAGAAAAAGTCTTTTAGGTTTAACTTCCCCAAAACAGACCTCTTTTGTTAACTGAGGTACTTTTCCTGAAAGCCTCAATGTTACTATTTAAAAATACCATTCTCAGAAAACATCTATTGTTATTTTATTACAATATGAAAGACAACAAGAATTTTAATTTTGTTCCCCAATAGGATAATAGTTCATAAATGATACCTAACATTAGGGTAACAACATTATTTGATACCTACTATGTACCAAGTAAGAAGTGCTGACCTACAGAGGGATCTCTCTTTTCACAGGAATGTAAAGAGAAACATCTCTTTTGATGATGAAAAGAGACTAATAAGTTATTAGTACCCAAGGATATCTTTTCTGTTCTTGGGGAAAAGCTACCATGTGATATGGTGCACACAGAAAAGGATAAATACGTCACTGTCCATTTATATATAAGAATGTATTATTGGGCTGGGGATGTGGCTCAAGTGGTAGTGTGCTCGCCTGGCATGCGTGAGGCCCTGGTTCCATCCTCAGCACCACATACAAACAAAGATGTTGTGTCCGCCGAAAACTAAAAAATAAATATTAAAAATTCTCTCTCTCTAAAAAAAAAAAGAATGTATTATCATATAAAAACCTGTCACAAACATGTCTCCTTATGTGCTTTTTCTCTTTTGATGATGATTAGATATAATGAAAATAGTTCTATCAGCATTATTATTATTTATTTTTTTGGTACTGAGGATTGAACTCAGGGGCACTCGGCCACTGAGCTACATCCTCAACCCTATTTTGTATTTTATTTAGAGACAGGGCCTCACTGAGTTGCCTCGCCATTGCTGAGGCTGGCTTTGAACTCGCAACTCTCTGGTCTCAGTCTCCCAAGTCACTGGGATTACAGGTGTGCACCACAACGCCCAGCCTACCAGCATTATATAACAAATATAATAATGTATATCCATCAGATTATGGTTCAAATAGAGTTTTACAGATTGCTTTACGGGCAGTAAAAAGAACACAACAGGCCTGAGAATGCTATCCTTAGAAAGGCGTATTTGCAAGGCTGACCCTTGGCTGCCTTCTGGGACTTGACAGGCAAACGGTTCCTTACACTGTCATAAAACTTTTCCTTCGGTGATAAGGGTGGTTCTTTATACCTACACTGTGCTTAGTAGGGTTTATGCTAAACACCTGCTTTTCTTCTGGAACTTGGAATGTTAGTATGTGCTAGGTATGTAACTAGCCTCCAATAATAGTCTTGGACACCGAGTCTCCAGTGAACTGCCCTAATATGTAAGAAGATGTTTTCACATTTCATTACTGGAATAATTAAGCATATCCTGTGTGACTCCACTGGGAGATGACTCTTGGATGCTTGTGCGGGATTTCCCCTGGATTCCCCCCATTTGTATTTTGTCTTTGCTTATGTTGCTTTGTATCCTTTCACTGAAATAAATCTTAGCACAACTGATACATGTTGACTCCTGTGAGTTCTTGCAAATCCCAATCTGGAAGACAACCAACACATCCCAGGAACTAGTCATCACTTCTCAGCACCATTTCTATATTGTTCTGAGTTCTAGGGAACTAACTTAAGATACTTTTGGAAAACTACCAGCACTGAAAAGTTGAAATAACTGTCTATGTGAATCTAGGTAAAGAGTGAAAGATTATTTTCCAAGTACTCTCACAAAGATGTGAAAGCAAATCTATACTAAAATATAATGGTGCTTACTACAACATAGTTCATTTGGGTAAAACTCATCAAGCTATAAACTATTATAAATCTCATTTTACATTAAATTATCAAAAACCTCTTTACATTTTCTCATGGTAATGAACCTAAGAAACATTCTACAGTGATGCTATATATGCAGGATTTTACAAACTACAGCCTGTAGGACAAATCTAGTACACCACCTGTTATGTGGGCGGTGAGTAAGCTAAGAAAGCTTTTTATGTTTTTAGATGGTTACATTTTGAGTGGGTTATATATGTACCCTTTATTTTACCTCATGGCTTAGAAAGCCCAATATACTCTCCGATCCGTAAAAAAAAAAAGTTTGCCAACCTCTGCTGTAGTCTGAGATTGCTTGTTCTATGTATATCTCCAAACTATTTTTATTAACTTAGTAACTTTTTTTAAAAAGTTGTACATGGGCACAATACCTTTATTTTATTTATTTATGTGGTGCTAAGGATGGAACCCAGTGCCTCATGCATGCTAGAAAACGCTCTACCACTGGAACCACAGCCCTAGCCCTAACTTAGTAAATTTTAATCTTCATTTTTCTTTCACTTTTTTTTTTAGTTGTAGATGGACACAATATCTGTATTTTTATTTGTTTATTTTTATGTGGTACTGGGGATCGAACCCAGGGTCTCAAACATGCAAGGCAAGCGCTCTACCACTGAGCTACAACCCCAGCCCTTCATTTTTCTTTTTGCCAAGAGCTAATATTATCTGTCATAAACAAATTCATAAGTATAAATGTATTTCATTATTACTTTCTAGACTATCTTAAATATTTCAAATGTATAAACATTTGAATTTTTAAATTTTAAGGTACTCTTTTTTAAAATTTTTTTTTAGTTGCTGATAAACTGTTATTTTATTTATTTATTCATATATGGTTCTGAGAATCAAACCCAGCGCCTCACATGTCCTAGGCAAGGGCTCTACCACTGAGTCACAACCCCAGCCCTTGAAGGTACTTTTTCAATTATAGCATTAACTATTGCTGTTTTGCTTGCCTATTCCTTCTTTTTCTTTATTATTTTTTTTAGTTGTCAATGGATTTTTATTTATTTATATACAGTGCTGAGAATCAAACCCTGTGCCTTACTCATGACAGGCAAGTGCTCTACCACTGAGCCATGACCCCAGCCTGTTGCCTATTCTTTCTTATACTATCAATAACAATTTATATTGGGCCACATTTTATTGATAAGCAGACACTATATAAGCTCTCTACATGTCATCTCGATTGTCACAAAAGTTTGTTTCTGTTTGATTTTGGTACTGGGGATTGAACCCAGGGGCACCTTACCACTAAGGTATATCCCAAGTCCTTTTTATTTTTTATTTTGAGACAGGGTCTTGCTAAATTGCTGAGGATGACCTTGAACTTGTGACCCTCCTGTCTCAGTCTCCCAAGTTGCTGGAATTACAGGTGGGCACCACTGTGTCTGGCCCACAATAAAGTATTTTAAACACAATTATTTGTCCTTCCTTGTCAGGAAAATGTGAAGTAGAAGAAAGAAAGTCAAAACAAATAGTTGAGACAAGCATTCAGCACAAACAAAAGCTTTCAATAAAAACGTTTTAAAAATCCAAGAATAGATTATTACAGTAATACTATTTAATATTAAATATTATAATATTCTGCTCCATTAAAGAATGAAATAAACTTTGAGGTATACAGAATTCACAAAGAAAATTGTTTGATATTACCAAGCTTGTATATTACCTCTATAAAAAATGACTTGAGTTCAGGGAGGTGTTGAAATAGGTTTAGGGTTGAAGCATCTGTTTTGGTCTGCTTCTGTATTGCTTCCTCTGCTGATAATCTAGGAGGATGTGGCTCCTTCAAAATAATTTTAAGAAAAAATTCCATAATTACATTAAAACATCTCTCACTGTATTCCTTCACACACAATGGGCTCTATTAGTTGTTGTTGGACACAATACCTCCATTTTATTTATATGTGGTGCTGAGGATTGAACCCAGGGCCTCACAAATGCTAGGTGAGCACTTTACCACTGAGCCACAACCGATCATCCTTAATGACATCTTTATTGAATCTCTAGGTCAGAATTATTTTCTTTTATTATTTTCCTTGACAAATTATTTATTTAGTACTCATTTATTTTTATTTTGAATTACATATGCTTATTTATGGTCTGTCTTCTCTACCTATACTATGGGTATCTTAGAATCAGACATAAGTTGTATTCAATTTCGGATTTTTCAATACCTACAACAAAATCTTAAACATGACAAATGCTTAATAAATGTTTGGCAAAATCAAATGTACTATTTAAGATCTATAATGGGGTGAATTTTTAGTTCCTGAAATAATATCAAAATGTAAACACTATCAAAATCAAATTATAAACATTGCTGCATAACTACCAAATAAATTATTATTATTCTCTTAACTTCCGTGTCAGAGATACAGGACAGAATCACATATTAATAAGCAGAAAACAACAAAATAAAGGCACAGTTAAATGAAGAACAGAATTTTAACTAAATGGGATTCTTTCATCTCTATCTCAAAATATTAGATTAAAGGCAATAGGTGAGTTAGCTACAAGTATTAAAATATGTAGCTCTTTTTAAAAAAATTATTTATTTGTTTTAATTTGTTCTATATGACGGCAGAAAGCAATTCAATTCATATTACACATACAGAGCACAATTTTTCAGTCTCTGGTTGTACACAAAGTAGAGTCACACAATATGTAGCTCTTAATAATATTATTTAGTTTTCTAAAACCACAGCTGATGCCCTAACCAAGGCTCAATTTTTTATTTTTTTATTTTTTATTTTTTTGGTTTTAGTGCTGAGGATTGAGCCTGGGGCCTTGCTTGCATGTGCTAAACAACACACTCTTCCACTGAGCTACAACCCCCACTCTTTTATTCTGAGAAAGGGTTTCAGTATATTGTCCAGACTGGCCTTGAACTTGAGATCCTCCAGCCTCACCCTCCAGAGTAGCTAGGATTATAGATGCACATGCAACTGGTCCCTAAATCATTTTTTTATGACAATAAAAGGTAGCAGTACTCTTATAAAATAAAAAGTAAAGGTGGTGCAAAAATATTATAAGATCCATTTCAGAGTCCTAAGAATAGTTCTGTTTTATTCCTTTACTTTTGCCTTCTGACTGTACCAGAAGGTAAGGGATGAAACACTGACTTCATATGATTATTCTGTAAAAACCAATGTTGGAGGCCCAACTGTCATTAAAGAACAGTAACAAATATCAAGTTAGTCTGAAAATTGAGTTGACAGAAGTAAAACTATAGACTTGAGCTTTAGATGCCCTGTTGCTATATTAGCTGTGGAGATTTCAATTCAACAAATATTTACTTTATACATATTATATGCACAAAATATATAAAGATTATTAAGAGATGGCTGCTGACTTTAACATATTTATAATTTAGTGAGGAATAGAGATAAATCGCTAAGGCAGAGAGTGTCATAATTAACTTTTAAGAAAGGCCTATAAAAACATCAAAAAGAGATATAGTTTAACAAGGGGCTTACAGCTACTAATTGAGAGAAAACATGGCATGGTACAAAGACTTTGGAGTTAGTCATGCATATAAATCTTACCCTAGTCACTTTTTAGTTGTGTAAATGTAGAAAAAGTATTTAATAAGTATTTTTATAAAGTATTTAAAAGTATTCAATAAGTAAGGTATTGTGGTTAGGTATTACTTTCTGTTAGGCTTGGTTTTATCATTTAAAAGTATGAGGATAATTGGATAGTCACTGTGAGGGTTTAGGAAAGTATCTAACACAGTGATTGAATAAGAAAGCATCTACTTAATAATATGAAGTGATTGGCTTTCTGGGTAAATATATATATAAAAAAATAAATCCTTCCTGTCACTTATAAGCACTTGGCTATTGAAATGGATTTTCATCCCTTTGCCTCACCCCCGGTGCCAAGAATAGAACCCAAGTAATATGGTCAGCAAGTGTTCTCCTAAGTGGATTTTGTGTGTGTGTGTGTGTGTGTGTGTGTGTTGTGGGAAGTGGGGATGACAAGATTTCGTTACATTGTCCTGGCTAGTCTTGAACTCAAGATTCTCCCACCTCAGCCTCCAAAGTAGCTGGGACTATAGGCATCCATCATAATACCTGTCTTCATAAATGAATTTTAAATGCAATATTTTATTATTTCAAAATAGGAATAATCAATTAAATGTAATGTTATTTTTTCCAAATTCTGGACAATAACTCTGACATAATGTTTTAAATTATTAAAATTCTTAAAAATAATGGTAATACTATTCCTTAGAAATTCATTTCTAGATATCTTTAGTTGACAATAGCTTATATAATTTACCTTTAACAATTGGCAAGGTGTTTGCCCAAAGTTGTTAATCATTCCTTCTAAGGCTTTTCTTTCTTTTTCGTCTGTTAAGGCGTCCAGATCCACAGCTCCTAAAACCAGAAGTATACTTATAAGCTCACTATAGTGTGAAAACAAAACAGCATGCCACATCACAAACATCAGAAACGAAATTAGCATATGTGTGTGTGCACGTGTGTAATTTTTAAAAAATTTTTTACACTACTGGGGACTGTCCCTGGGTGATCAAACACAGAGACACTACAACTGAGCTAATCCCTACCCCTGTGTATTTTTTATTTTAAGACAAGGTTTCACTAAGTTTGTCCAGGCTGGACTTGAATTTATGATACTCCTGCCTCAGCCTCCCAAGTGGCTGGGAATACAAATGTGCATCACTATGTCAGGTGATTTTTCAGTCTTTTAAAGCAATCAGAAAACATTATTGTTATTATTTTTGTTCTAGTTATACATGTCAGTAGAATGCAGAAAACATTCTTGATCCTGAGCTAAATAATGTCATTTGAAGAGTTTGATATTGATAATTCTAAAGCTTTCTTTCAAAGTTTACTAGCAATTTAATATGTAATATTTAATGTAGAACTAACTAGGACATACATGTCAGATATCAAAAACTCTTTAGACAGCTAGGCATGGTGGTGCACACCTGTAATTCCAGCAACTCAGGAGGTAGAACTGCCAGCCTCAAGCACCTAGTGAGTCTCAAAGTAAAGAATAAAAAGGACTGGGGATGTAGCTCAGTGGTAAGGCACCCCTAAGTTCAATTAACAGTACCTAACTGAACCAAACCCAAAACTCTCTTTTAACACCAATAATGACATTTATAATTAGATTTGCCTATATATATACTTAGTTACTATCCTCCTACCCCAAAAAGCAGCATCTTCATTTTTCAATCAAAAAGCTGTTTTGCTAAGGAGGTCTTTCCTATATTAAGCAGGTTCAAAATGCCACAGGTGACCATATATTGAACAATAATTTCTATCACAATAATGCAGCAGAAAAAGTATATATAAGTTTATACCTTCATAACTACAGTAATAAAAAACATTGAGTGCCTCCACTGCAGCTGGTCCCCTCTGTTTATAACCAAAAATGAGATCTATCCATTCATGAAGATGAGCTGAAACATACTCCGATTCCTAGAAAAAGAACAAGTTTAATAATTAAGATATCTTCCAACTATAATATAATTTGTATTCTTTAAAAGAGCAAATGAGGGGCTGGGGTTGTAGCTCAGTGGTAGAGTGCTTGCCTAGTAAGCATGAGGCACTTGGTTCGATCCTCAGCACCACATAAAAATAAATAAATAAAGGTACTATTTTCATCTACAACTAAAGAAATATATATATATGGGTTTTTTTGTGTGTGTGGTGCTGAGGATTGAACCCAGGGCCTTATGCATGCTAGACAAGCACTCTAACAACTGAGCTATACCCCCACCCCTAAAGAAATATTTTTTTTTTAAAGAGCAAATGAAACATTTCTACTCATAAATCTTTTCATTTGTACATAAAATTCTCTCAAAATAATGTTAAACATTTATTCAGTATCTACTATGTATATTGACTATTCATATGTACTATAAAGTAGATGATTTTTTTTTATCTTGATATGTGTATATTCTAACTACTAGGGGAAGAAAATAACATAAATAAGCCCAAATATCTAAAGGAATTAATGAGAGCTATGAAATGCATCTTTGTGTTAAAGTTTCCATTGAAATAGTTTTTAGAACTTTTCAATTCAAGAATAAAGAAAAAAATCAATTCAAGGAAACAACAAAACCACCTTGGGGTTGAAAAAGTGGCTGCAAATCACTTCCCACCTGAATCCACACACCAAGAGGTAAACCAAGTTGGGTAGCAGACAGAGACTTTATGGAGATTATTAGTGATGAGACAGCGAGGACATTGTTACTAGAGACAGGAGAAAAGGGGATTCCTATATTAGATACATCAGATATAGAAACGGATCTGTCTGTGGGTATTTTCCAGATTTGAAAATAAAACAATTTCATCCTGAGAACTCAAGAGAGCAAATATTCTCAAAATGAGAAATAGTCTGAGACAATGATCAAATCAGATCATTACCATTAAACTATAGCATCGGGTAAAAGTTTTCAGGGATTTGACTGTAAAACAATCTTTTTTTTTTTTTTTTTTTTTAAAGTGAGACAGATAACATGAATACATATGAGAGTATTTTTTTTTTTTTGAGAGAGAGAGAGAATTTTAATATTTATTTTTTAGTTTTCGGCGGACACAACATCTTTGTATGTGGTGCTGAGGATCGAACCCGGATCGCACGCATGCCAGGAGAGCACGCTACCGCTTGAGCCACATCCCCAGCCCCTGTAAAACAATCTTAAGACCTCAGAAAGATTCAAGGTTGTATCTCTTAGACCATTCAACTAGAAATTTTAAGAGTCTAAGAATCTTAACAGATTTTTCTGCAGTAGTTGCCCATTTGGCCCAAAGTAGAAAAGGGACCAATCTGTAAAGTACTGCAGAATAGCTTTTGTCCAATAGAGTTAAGAAACTCATAAAGTTTTAAAGGGATTATACTAGTTAACACTAAAAGAGAGAAAATTTGTTCAAAAAAGAAGAGATTGAAAAAAGAAAAAAAAGAGAGACCTTGGCTTTCAACTTCAAAGAATTTGACAAAGATACTCATGTAAACAGACTAGCAGGTGTGAGGCATGTGGTCCTTAGCACCTCATAAAAATAAATAAATAAAATGTCCATCTACAACTAAAATTATATTTTAAAAAAGAAAGGAAGGAAGGAGGGGAGAACCAAAGACTGAATGTAGGATCACACTCAGGGACCATGACTCCGCCCTAATGGAAAAAAAAATTTAAAAACATGTTCCTATTAGAATTTTAAAGTGCAATGAACCAGTGATTGCTGGGAGCCTCCTGTTCTTCTCTGTTTTCCCCAGCTCCTTTTTTTAAAGCAGGAATTCTACTGAAGTTTTTCTGTTTTGTCATGTCACTACTGTTATATGGAAGCAGATAACTTTCTTTACTTGGTGTATTGAGATCAGAAAGAGGCAACACCTAAGTGATTTCAGCTACTTATAGACTTGATTTAGATATCAAGATAATAGACTTTAGGACTCAAGTCTTTTTTTTTGGGGGGGGGGTATGAATGGTGCTGGGGATGGAACACAGGGCCTTGTGCATTTGAGGCAAGCACTCTACCAACTGAACTGTATCCCCAGCATTCAAGTCTTAATGCAGGGATAAATTAACTACTGCCTGGGGGTCAAATCCTGATCTGCTGTCACTTTAATAGATTAGTAGTTGAACTCAGCAACATCCATTTGCTTCAACACAAAAAAGGCAGAAATGAGCTATGACACAGAACCTTACTGTTGACAAACAGTTACAAAAAATTTGACAATTCCTGTCTTAATACTTTAATGGAGGAGGGCAGACCATAGGTGTCTTAAGTGAGTTTATTTTGCCTCGCATATGTGAGGCACTAGGTTCGATTATGAGCACCACATAAAAATAAATAGATAAAATGAAAAAGATACTGTGTCTTATCTACAACTAAAAAAGTTTTTGAAAAAGGGTAGGGTATGTAAATGACTTGTGGTCAGAAGGCCAAAGTGTATGATGAATGAAAAATAGCTGTAAATTCTTTCTTCCTCTCACTATTGAGAGATAGGGTTTACTTTCCCTCCTGTTGAATTGGCACTGATTCTTCAAACAGCATAAGATGGCAGAAATGATGCTATGAAAATTCAAAGTCTTAAATTATAAGAGAGCAAGGAAGATTTCATTTTTATACTTTTGGGGAGACCTGAGCTGCCATGTGAAACAAAAAAGCCTGGCTACCAATTGGAAAGAAGACATCCTCAGACTATAATGCAGAGAGAGAAAGAGACAATTTTGGAAAAACCAGTAAATCTTCAAAAATTATATATAAAGATAATTCTATCTATTATTTAATATCCCAGTATCTTAATGTACCCTTCAGATGATTCTAACCACAGATATCATGTAACTGCAACTACATGAGGACCTCAGGCAAGACCAGTCAAATCTCCCAACTGAGACCAGCTAACACACTGACCACTGAGAGATGATAAAATGGCTATAATTTTAAGCCACTGAATTTTGGTATAGTTTGTTATAGAACAACACATAACTGGAACAAATTTTCTAACATTAAAGTGCATGTCTTCCCAAAATCCCGACTTCTACCTTAGATCTTAGATACTATTAGCAAAAAGGATTTAAAAGGCTGGAGGTATACTCAGTGGTAAAGCACTTGCCTAGCATGTGTGAGGTCCTGGGTTCAATCCCTCATACCACAAAAAATAAATAAGAAAGTAACTTGTGACTACCAAAAACTAAAAAATAAATATTAAAAAAAATTCTCTCTCTCTCAAAAAAGAAAGAAAAAAAGGAAGGAAGGAAGGAAGGAAGGAAGGAACGAACTAAGTAAATGGACTTGAGAAGTTTCTGCTAGCTAATAAGAAACAGTGTGTGTTGGGGGTGGGGTTGGGAAGAACAGAGTTACGAAAACAGTGAGCAGAGAGAAACAGGTTATCTTTCAAGATTGCTTTATTTTCTTTTTTCCAATTCCTTATTTGTTTTTTTTTAATATTTATTTTTTAGTTGTAGTTGGACACAATACCTTTATTTCACTTATTTATTTTTATGTGGTGCTGAGGATCGAACCCCAGCGCCTCGCACATACTATGCTGAGCCACAATCCCAGCCCCCCTTATTTGTTGATAAAGTTATTGCTTACAAATATAATCTAATTTTGATTTTTGTAAAATTGACAACTATATTATTTAAAAAAAATATTTATTCTTAAGTTTTAGGTGAACACAATATCTTTATTTTACATTTATGTGGTGCTGAGGATCAAACCCCAGTACCTCATGCATGCTAGGCAAGCACTCTACCACTTAACCACAACCCCAACCCCTGACAACTATATTTTAATGACAAAAAAAATGCTTCCAAGTATTAGCCTAATTAGTGCTCTAATTAGTTTCAGAGTCTGCAACATTTCATTTAAGTACAGAACCAGGTGGGCTACTATGGGGGGAAAGAGAGAACCAATTATATCATCTGCAAAACAGTAACATAATTATCAATATTTAACTAACCCTCATTAGTTCTTCAATTCCAAAGTGGAAATTTAACTGAAAATTAGTGAGCTTTAAAAAGTGTCATTTAGGATTTAGCTGCTTTTGTTATAAGAAACTTAAAATGTATTCATTCTTCCTGAGATTTGAAACAAGTGCAAAATATCAAACTACACCAGTTTGGTAAATGGAATGGTTATACATACAATAGGGAGATAAAGAACTGGAGTATTAAATACAGGTTTGAATAGTCCTTCTGCAAAGTGCTTGGGACCAGAAGTGTTTCAGATTCTATTTTTGTCCCCCCAATCCTATTTCTTGAGACAGCATCTTGCTATGTTGCTCAGGCTGGCCTCAAATTCCTTGGCTCAAGGGATTCCCCCCACCCGCCTCAACCTCCCAAGTAGCTAGAAATACATGTTGAGTACCACCAGGCCTGCCTTGGATTTTGGATTTTTCCCATTTTGTAATATTTGCAAAGACTTGACCTGTTTAGCATAAGTCCAAACTCCCAAATGCTCTAAAATTCAAAGCTTACTTAAAGTTAAGTTTAAGGAGGTTCAACCTCTATTTTGTTATATTCATGGATTATAACATATTGCTACTGTATCAGAAGATTCTTAAAAATAAATTACTATATCATACTTTCTAAACACAGCATACATAACAAATTAATCTGAAAAAATAAAAATTAGGTATATTTTATTTCATCCTTTGGAAAACACATCTGTACCTTATTAATCTGTCTAATAACTAAACAAAAATCTTACCAGAGCTTTCCTATGTTTACAGATGAAATCTTCAGCTGACTTAGCCCACTTGGGAAGGATGACATTATTTACTAGTTCTCTGGAAACTTGTAGACGACCCAAGTTAAATTCTAAGACATAAAAGATAAAAACATTATATCACTTTAGATTTAAATATATGAAGTAAATCAAATATAAATGAGGGCATGCTACTAAGCAAAATAGTGGCTTTTTCCTCGTTAGTTTTTATCTATTGGCATATACACTATCCCATTAATTTAAAAAGTTTTAAATTAGTTTTTACAGGGGAAATCAGAATAAGAATTAATTCCTTTGTTGAGAAGAGTAGTTACAACACTCATGTTAATCTGAACAAAAATGCAGTATTAAGTATTCTTTTTACACTAAAATCAAATCCTCTAATGGTTAATTTACAAAATATAGCTACTTTGAGCTTTTTGGTAAAACATATACCTTAAAATCATTCATTGGAAGAGCTCTATTTTGTTTTATGGAAGAATAATATATTTATATACTACTATTCTAAATAGATATTTGCATAACAGAATTTTGCTCTTATAGTTAGAACATAGAATTTTCCTAAATATGAGGTTTTCTTGTAGGAGGAAAAGTGTTAACGTAAGAGACCTTCAGAAAAAAGGCTCTTAAAATACCAGTCTTAAAATAACATTGTGCTGCCTTAAAATACCATGTGTCCAAAGTTGGAGTGAGGTTTAAATGTCATAGAATAACAGGATGCACAGGATCTTTGGCTTTATGTTAAGTCAGTCACTGTGTAGCAAATATTTTTCATTGTCCAAATTTATGGTTATTCCTCCTTTTATCTGCTAGCAGAACATTTATTCATTTGTGTATTCATTTTTCATTTCTTATCTACATTACACACCCATTCCTGGTGTGTTTTAGGGGTTGGTGTATGACCTAGCTCTGGAGAACAAGGAGAGGTTATAAGAAAGGATTTCTCATTCTTAAGAAAGAACACAATGGGCCAGGTACAGTGGTGCATGACTGTAATCCCTACAGCTAGGGAGGCTGATGCAGGAGGACTGCAGTTCAAAGTCCACCTCAGAAACTTAGCAAAGCCCTAAGCAACTTAGGGAGGCTCTGTCTCAAAATAAAAAATAAAAAAAGACTGGGGGTGTGGCTCAGTCATTAAGTGCCCCTAGGTTTAATCTCTGGAATCACACAAATACATACACACACACACACACACACACACACACACACACAGGAAAAAAAAAAGAAAAAAGAAAGGATTCAAGAGATTAACAGGCTCATTTCTTTCTAAGATACCATTGTATCTACCTATGACACTTAACACTGCTTCAGTGATTTTAACTTGTGAGAGGAACTAGACATAGACAAAGTTGAAACACTCAGAATGGCAGAGTGAAATACAGAAAGAAAACTGGCCTTGATGATATTAAGCTATCTGGAACTACTATACCTTTGGGTTTCTATTATAGAAAATACTAAAATTTCCTTGTTTGTATAATTGAGTTGGTTTTATTAATATTTGCTCCTGATGGCAGATTACCTGATATATTTGCTTTCTCCTACCCAGCTCATTTCAAACAACAAAGTAATGTACAGTTAGAAATAGAGGCCATCAGGACACAGTGCTAAAGACCACAACTGAATCTGATAAATATCATGAGTTGTTGGGTTAAAAGTGCCTTAAATTTTTGAACCAAATTTAGTGTGTTCATCCTCCTATCCCAGATACTCTGGCTTTAGGAGACTCCAGTGTAATGGCTGATTGACCTTGGGATCAGACTCAGTCAACAGATCACCTGATTTTCTGAAAGTCACTAATTCAGACTGTATTACTCTCAGAATAAGATGTCCTGCCTCTAAAACCTGTTCCAGAATGCATGATCAAAATGACATTAAGCCCTCTTCCCAGCTTAACAAACTCTTCTGAGCAAGGGTCAAACAGAGAAAAAAAGAGTAACTGGTAATGACCCTTTAACACTGTGGAATTGCCCTAAAGAACACCAGTAGGTTTGTCATGTTCTTTATTTGTACTAAAAAGTATATGTAAAACTACTGTGAAAGTGTCCAGGTATTTTAAAAGACTGGGTTTAGCTCTATGCTTGTCTACTTTAAAAATATAAATTTTCAAACAGTGTGATAAACTTAAGTCATTATTCCCAATTTGACTCCTCTCCTATGTTCTAATTAAGGAGTCTGTAAACTTTTTCAATAAGGGGTCAAATATAAATATTTTTGGTCTTGTGATATAGTCTCTGCTGCAACTACTCAAGTCTACTATTAATCTCTGAAAGCAGTCATACATAGATGATATATAAAACAATTGGCTGTGTACCAATAAAACTTTATTTGTAAAAATACGAGTTTGCTTATTTGGTCCATGGACCTGTAGTTTGCTGATCCCTAGTCTAAATCCTGATCTTATCTAACTCAAAAGACTCTTAGTGACAGCATATGGCCAGTTTTGCTTCTCTAGTTACACTGTACAGATTTTCTTATCAGTTCAGATTTGACTCATTAATCTTAGTTCCCTATAGAACAACCCTAGAAGGGAAGACTAATACCTGGGCATCAGTTAAACCCTGTCACTAAGTAATCTATGGATAGAATGAACCTTAAATAAGATATATGACATTGCAGACAGGTCCTGAAAGTTATTTTTCAGGTTCCACCACTGGATCTGCTAAGGTAATTTTTTAATCCTCTATTTCTTACGATTTTGATTTTCCAAAAACTCTGGAAAATAGAAGAATTCAGGAATAAGTTCTTTCACATCATATGGATTATCCATGAGAGCTTGCCAGGTAGCAGGGATGGAATGAAACTGTCGATCTGCACAGTCGAACCTGCAAGGAGAAATTAAAAACGAACAGTAAATACTGGATCAAAACAACAATAAGACATGAAACAAAACCTTTAAACTCCCTGTAGGTTTCTGAATGATTAGAGCTGCTCTTTTCTTCATCTTTTTCTTTCATATCTAAAAATGTAATTTTCTCTATTACAATTTAATCTTTTATATTTTGTTGTCAAGAGCTAAGTACTATAATTTTAACTACTACTATAACCTTAGTAAAAGTAGTTAAAAAATCACACTGAAGAAAAATTTCAAGTAAATGAAACATAATTTTAAGATGCTTTTTAAAAAGGCATAAATTTGGGGCTGGGGTTGTGGCTCAAGCGGTAACGCGCTCGCCAGGCATGCATGGGGCGCTGGATTCGATCCTCAGCACCAAATCAAAATAAAATAAAGATGTTGTGTCCACCGAAAACTAAAAAATAAATATTAAAAAATTCTCTCTCTCTCTCAAAAAAACAAAAAAACATAAGTGAAATAAAGGTACTGTGTCCAACTACACTAAAAAATAAAAAATATTTTTAAAAAGGCATAAATTTTGCTGAATAAAATGTATTGCATAAAGTGAACTTTTTAAAAAAATATTTATTTTTTAGTTGTAGTTGGACACAATACTTTTATTTTACTTATTTATTTATTTTTATGTGGTGCTGAGGATTGAACTCAGGATCTCAAACATGCCAGGCGAGCACTCTACCACTGAGCCACAACACAAGCCCTAAAGTGAACATTATTTAGATATTTGAAAATCACAGTTTAAATGTAATTTAAACACTACAATATTAATATGTTTGGTTAACGGATTTATAGGAATGCTAATTTAATCCTTGATGTATGAATCCTCAATAGAAACTCTTCTCAAAACTAAAGGGTAAATTAGGGACACACCTCTGTGGCTGAAGCTTTTATATATTACTTGCATATACTATTAGCTTAATTTTATTTCACTTTTAATTAATTTTACTTTAAGTTTCATCACGGGTAGATAGAGCCTATGGTAGCTGGAAGAAGTTCAAGTAGTAATGCTGCAACTGTACTATGCTTTCCTTAATCACAAAAAACATAAACCCTTCTGCTTTATTTCCTTTGATATTATATACCTGGGTTGTACTTTAGTAATAATGACCTGAGTCTAAAAAGTTAAGTCCCTGATAAAAGAAAAAAAGTGACACAATGACTAACTTGGCTCTCCTTCTGTTTTTTAAATCCCTATTAATATAAGTTTGAGAAGAATTGATCTTACGAGAACTTTGAATCTAATAACAGAAATTAGCTTATAAAGTCTAACACTGGCCTACCCACATTTAAGAAGAGGTATAAAGTTAATTGAGATAGAACTAGCATGTGATTCATTCATTTTAAGTGGACAATTTGATGATTTAATTTAGTATAATCCTAGTTGGGCAACCAAAAGCACAATTAATTTTAGAACATTCTCTTTGCTCCAAGAAGAAACAGTGTACCTACTATGGTACAGATATGAAGTGTCCCCCAAAAGCTCATGTGTGAGTGCTGGGGATGTAGCTCAGTTGGCAGAGTGTTTGCCTTGCATGCACAAGTCCCTGGGTTCAATCTCCATCACTGTACCCCCACCCCACCCCCCAAAAAAGCTCATGTTTGAGACAATTCAAAAAGTTAGAGGTGAAATAACTAGGTTGTAAGAACCCTAACATAATCAGTACATTAATCCAGTGACATGGATTAACAGGGGGTCAGGGGAACTGTAGGCTTGTAGGGTGTGGCTGGAGGAGGTGGGTCACTGAAGTGGTGCCTTTGGGGTTTATATTTTGACCTGGGTGAGCAGAGCTCTGTTTCCTGGTGCCACATTTTGAGCTGCTTTCTTCCACCATACCCTTCTACTATGCTGTTCTGCCTCACCTTGGGGCCAGAATAACAGAGGCAGCCAAATGTGGACCCAGACCTCTAGAACTATGAGCCCCAAATAAACTTTTCCTCCTCATTGTTGTTCTTGTCAGGTGTTTTGGTCATGGTGGCAGAAAAGCTGACTAAAACAGTATATATTAGCATCTTTTCCCATTCACCTTATTCCCAACTTTGGCACCTACAAATCTACTTTCTGACTCCACAGATTTGTCCATTTTGTACAGTTCACATAAATTATGAAATATGTGGCCCATTGTGTAGCTCTTTTTACATTTTATTTTTTTTATTAGTTGCTCAAGACAATGATCTTGACATATCATACATTCGATTCATATAGGGTATGAATTCTCATTTTTCTACATGTACAAATTGCAGGATCACATTAGTTATACATCCATGTGTGTACATACAGCAATCCTAGTGTCAGTTGTATTCTGCTTCCCTCCCTATCCCCACCTCCCCTTTCCTCCCCTCCCATCACTATTCTCTACCCATTCTACTGTGACACTTATCTCTCTCTTTTTTTTCTTCCCTTCCCTCTCACACCATCGTATATGTATTTTGTGGACCCAACAGCATCTTGCCAAATTGCCAAGGATATCCTTGTGATCCTCCTGCCTCAGCCTCCTGAATTGCTGGTATTACAGACATTCACCACTGCACCTGGCCTCTTTGTCCATTTTAAATTGAATTGTCTATTATTTAGTTTTAAGGCTTATTTATGTATTTTAGAGCTAAATTTTAGATATAAGTCCCTTATTAGATTTTCACTTTCTTGATGGTATCCTCTGAAGTTAAAATAGAATTGATTTAAGCTCTGTAAAAAATCATTCATAAAATCATAAAAAGGCTGAAATCCCATTTAAACTTCATTACATCTTATGTAGGAAAAATTAGCCACTATCATGGTAAATGTTAACACTTTAGTGACGTTAAATGATCTTGGGACACAGCCTCTTCTTGAAAACCAAAGTTTAAGACAGGGATAGAAGCTACAGGATAATTGTATGAGAAACAAACTACACAGGAAAGAAAACAGTATGGGCAGTGTATATATATAGTTTCTGAATAGGTGAGGAAGACAAACCTGTAAGGAATAAAGCAACACAGAGACAAAATACACATAAGTAGGAGCTATTGGAGGATGCATTAAGTAAAAAGGATTCACAGAGAAGTTAGTTTATAGGAAAACATGAAATAAAGGTAAGTTGTAATATTCACAGATAACATGTGAATACTGTGGTATCAAAGACAGTTGCTATAAAAGTCCCACATTGCTACTTCTTTCTGTTTCTTTGATAAATATTCTAAAGATGATTACATGAGCATTGGTGAGCTTTGACTCTTTAGGTAGCTTAGATTTATCTCTAAATCAATTCTAATTCTAAATCTATGATGAATTCTTCAAAACAGTAGGAACCCCCAAAATAAACTGGGATAATAGCAAAAAAAGAATTCTCCTGAAAAGTCATTTCTATTAGTCAGTTTGAGTGAATCATTTTCAAACTGTTTGGTCATTTTATTTGAATCAAAGCCTAATGAAGAATTAAAATGATACGACCCTGTTACAGAGCACATGATTTCAAGGCAAACAGTTTGACACTGACACATTTGTAAGAAAATAGCTTATTTACCCCAAGCATACCTTCCACTCTGAAGCTGGATGTGGAGGGTGGTGAATGGTTCTACACGAATGAGATAGTGCATGACCCCTGCAGAGTTTGAATAGTGAGTTCCATAATGAAATTTATCAATTGTTCCCATAGGATCCTCAAAATTTTCATATCTAAAAAAAGAAACTACAGTTTTATAACCATAATAGCAAAATTACACAAGAGGATCTAAGTTAATGGGATGAAAACAGGTTTTTTTAAAAGTCATTGTTTATATGCTTCATTATCAAACTATGTATTTGTATCATCATGTCATATAAACATATGGGAAAAGTTCTATTCCTTAATACTTTTTCCAAACAACATCACCAACATGGGATTCTGAAAAAAATTTGTATTATATAATAATACTATACGTTCACTGTGGAAAATTATAAAGCAGAATTAAAATAGAAAAAAACTTCAACTATAATTCTACTCTTAAGAGATAATTACCATTAACTTGATGAATATTTGTCTCTTCTAATGTATAAGTTAATACACAGTTTTTCTTTCTGTTAGCATAGGGGATCAAATTCAGATTCTTGCACACACTAGGAAAATGTTCTACCACTGAGCTACACTTCTAGCCATGCAAATATTTTTCAACATAAAAGTGTTATACATAGTTAGAAACAGTGATGCATACCTATAATCCCAGTATTCAGAAGTCTAAGGAAGGAGGATCACAGGTTCAAGGCCAGGTTAGGGCAATTAAATGAAATCCTGTCTCAAAATAAATTTTTAAAAAAGGGCTAGGGATGTAGCTCAGTGGTACAGCCCTGCCTAGAAAGGGCACAGCTCCTGGTTTTGATCCTTAGTACTGGGGGAAAAATATGTACATAATATTTAATACATAAATCTTATATTTTAATAATCTGAATCTATTAACATCTTTCCAAATGATTATTTTTAGTTTTTTAGTTGTAGATGGACACAATACCTTTATTTTATGTATTCATTTTTATGTGGTGCTGAGAATTTAACCCAGTGCCTCACACATGCTAGCCAAGCACTCTACCATTGAGCCACATCCCCAGCCCCCAAAATGATGTTTTTAATGGATAGGTGGAATTGGACTGTAAAAATGTGCCACAGATCAACTATTTCTTACTTTTAGACATTTAGATTAGTTCCATTTTTTCTGTTATAAGCAATGTGATAATAAGATATCCTTCTGTGGCCAAGTTAATGGACAAATATATGGAATACTAATAAAAAAATGGTAGAAAATAAAAGCTTAGTAATCCAAATGTAAAAGAAACAGGAGATGATATATAGGAAAAAAGGCTAAACAAGATTATTATCAATGGATATACAGTGATTCTGCAAGCTTATCATTAATACATGTATGACTGATCTGAATGACGACATGTGAATTAGTGTGTATAAAATATGAATAAGAATGAATAGTGGGCTGGGGTTGTGGTTTGGTGGTAGAGTGCTTGCCTAGCAGGTGTGAGGCACTGGGTTGCTAGCACCATGCTCCCCTTCCCTACCCCACTATGAATCAGCCTCCTTATATCAGCACCACATATAAATAAATGAATAAAATAAAGGTCCATCAACATCTTTAAAAAAAAAAAAGGAATAAACTGTGTTTTGGAAGAAATAAACCATGAATTTTTTAAACCAAAGCAGTATAGTCAGTTATTTGAATCCACAGGTTCTGTATCTTCAGATTCAACCAACTGCAGATTGAAAATATTAAGGAAAAAATTTTGTCTGTACTGAACATGTACAGACATTTTTCCTTGTCATTCCTTAAACAATATAATATAGCAACTATTTACAGTGTATGAGATATTATAAGTAATCTAGAGATGAGGTAAACTATATAGGAAGATGTGCAAGAAGAGTATATGCAAATTCTAAGCCATTTTATATAAGAAACAAGCATTTACAGAATTTAGTATTTGCTGGGGTCCTGGAACCAATCGCCATGGATACCAAGGGATAACTGTAATCAGTTCATCAAGTTTAGGTCAACTTACTATTTAGTGGAATAAAAAATAATTTGTCAAAGTCATTTGTTCACATGCAAAAATAAGACCATCAAACTTTAGAACAAGTTGCAGCCTTGAATACCAATAAAATAAGCTATTTATATTAAGTATTCCCTGTGGGATGTTGGTTGAAAACAAAACTTTTGGTTATTGTCAGGAAAAAAAAAAAAAAGTCTGACTAGTTACAGTGACAGAATACACAAATATACAACAAAGCTCCCTTGGTAAATCAAATAAAAACATTAAACATAATGAAGAAAATACTGGGAAAGATGGCAAAGAAAAAGTGAAAAGAAAAATTCATAGTCTACTTTCGAATTAATCTATAAGAGAGTTCATTGCCCTCATTAGTAGAAATCTGAAGTCATTCACAAATTTACAGGGAAAAGAAGGGACATTAATATCAAATTATTCTTTTTCTTATTAATTATTTAAAATTTATATATGACAGCGGAATGCAATACAATTTTTACTACATATACAGAGCACAAATTTTTTATATCTCTGGTTGTATACAAAGAGTATTCACACCAATTCGTGTCTTCATACATGTACTTTGGATAATGATGTCCATCACATTTCACCATCCTTGCTAACCCCATGCCCCTCCCTTCCTCTCCCACCTCTCTACCCTATCTAGAGTTTGTCTATTCCTCCCATGCTCCCCTTCCCTACCCCACTATGAATCAGCCTCCTTATATCAGAGAAAACATTCAACATTTGTTTTTTGGGGATTGGCTAACTTCACTTAGTGTGATATTCTCTAACTCCATCCATTTACCTGCAAATGCTATGATTTTATTCTCTTTTATTGCTGAGTAATATTCCATTGTGTATATATGCCACATTTTTTTTTTAATCCATTCATCTATTGAAGGGCATCTGGGTTGGTTCCACAGTTTAGCTATTGTGAATTGTACTGCTACAAACATTGATGTGGCTGTGCCCCTGTAGTATGCTGTTTTTTAAATCCTTTGGGTATAGACCAAGGACAGGGATAGATGAGTCAAATGGTAGTTCCATTCCCAATTTTCCAAGGAATCCATATACTGCTTTCCATACTGGCTGCACCAACTAGCAGTCCCACTAGCAGTGTATGAGTGCATCTTTTCCCCCACATCGTCACCAACACTTATTGTTGTTTGTATTCATAATAGCTGCCATTCTGACTGGAGTGAGATGAAATCTTAAGAGTAGTTTTGATTTGCATTTCTCTAATTGCTAGCAATGATGAACATTTCTTCATGATCTACCCTGTCATCTTCTATAAGCTGCTAATAAAGGATAATCTGAGCTCCTGGGGTAGATCATGAATAAATAGAACTACCATAAAATTTTGCTTTTCTTAATAAAATTATTTTCTAAATTTTTACTCATTTTATTATTCTTCATTGATGTTATTTTGAATAATAGATTAGTATTAATTTTGTATTTTTTCAAAATATATCAGATGAATATGTATACATATTGTACTGGTAAGTTATGAAATCTAAAATAACTATCTGAGATAAAAAAATTTCAAAAACCTACTACACATTAGCGTATATTTACTTGAAGATGAAAAGCATTTTGGGGCAATAGCAATTTAACTTTGGTGAAGAAAGAAAATCAACAGAAATATAATTACTTGAAGAGCTACCAAAATACTTAAGAAAATTTAGTGAAGCAATTATCAGACTGATTATCAAAATTAGTCATACATTAAAAACAGATAACATTTGGTTGATCTTGGAAGAAATCAATACAAATTCAAATAAACAGAGTTTTCCTAAAAAGGGTTATAAAACACTTACTTTTCTCTCATAGCTTTGGCATTTTTATCATTAACTACTCCAATTGGTTTGGAAAGATCTCGAAATACAGTGGGGTTATTAAGATCCAACTCTTCTGAAGTATAATCTTGTAAAATCCAAGGAAACTAAAAAAAGTCACAATTTACAACTTAGACATTCCTTACTAGAGAAGCTAATATCCCCATATTCAATATCAAATGCTTACATAAAGACAGAAAGATATAGTCTCTAAAAACACCTTTCCTCATTGCAAATACTTTAAATATTTTAAATATTCATCTTTTTTTTTTTTTTGCGCTGCTGGGAATAAAGAAAATATTCATCTTTAGTTCAACAGAGTATTTTCTATAATTCCACTGGAACATTTTCAATGAAGTAAAAGAAAATGGCTTTTACTTTTTCATTATTCTTCATATTTATATATTTCTTGAAAATATCAGGGGAGAAAATATACATAAAGGTAACAAGGGTGTGTTTATACCTGTGTGTGAGTGTGTGTGTGCTTGTGTACGCTGCACTAGGAATCAAACTCAGGCGCTCAAACATACAAGGCAAGCATTCTATCACTGAGTTATGCCCCCAGTCTCCAGATACGTATATTAAAAAATAAAAAAGGATCATGCATATAGTTTTCTATATTATAAAACTGAAAGGTAATTTAATATTTATGACATTTTTACAAAACTTACCACAGGATATTGTGCAAGGTCATTATAGGTTCGTCCTGCTATTGTATTTATTTGAATGAGGTAGTCAAAATTTGATATCTCTCTGTTCACCCATTTCTAGACAGTATGAAAAAGAGCAATAGCAGAATTATATAATCTATATCTCTTAGAAACTGACAAGTATTACCAACAAGACCAACGCAATCTTTTGTGAACATTATCTCTACCTACTTGATAAATGGATAAAAAGAAGCTTAAAATGGAAATAAATCACTTTTCCTCACTTTTTGTTTCCTTTTAAAATATATCTCTAGGAAACAAAAACTGAACATAAATTTTATAATATAGTCTAAGGAGTCTTTGATAAGAATTAAGTCTTTAAATGCTTTATTTGAATATCTTAAAATTTTAAATTTTCAAAGGACCATCCTACTTGAAAATTTACATATGTATTAAAAAATATTATTGTGATATACTAAAACTACCCTTAATATGGTAAAACTTAATATACCATAAGCTAGTATTACTTCAACAGTATATTAGCTATCCAAAGAAAACTACCATTATAAAGCAATTATGGATGAGATTTTACCTATTAGGTAGAAAATTTTCTAAGGAAAGAGATAATCATTGTTTCTGATGAATTGCCTCCCTATACCTAGCCTTCTAATTACTATACACAGTGGGAGCATGCTTGAGTTTTGCTGACAGATTAGTATTAACTTTACCATGTGCCTTAAGCAAAACATATAGTGAACAGTGAGAAATAGAACACACACACACACACACACACACACACTTGCAATTATATATATTTACACTTAAAGAATGCCCAACTGTTTTAAATGCCAGGTTGAAGAATCAATACTTAACCAAGTATATTATATAGGCAAAAGAGAATGTACTTTATTAAGTAAAGCTTATTTCACCGGCAATAGTAACATGACTGGTATTGTATATAGCTCACGGTAAGGTTTAGCACACATGAGGCCCTGGGTTCAATCTCCAGCACCAAAAATAAAGAAAAAAGAGAAAGAACTGCTGATAACTCTAGAATGAGACAAAAACTTAAGAAAGATGAATATCTGTCAGGAAAAAAGAGCTATACTGATTAAGAAACTACTAACAATCCTAGAAAGCAAAAACTAACAGCTTTCCTTTGGGTTCTAGAAGTACAAATTCAAAACATATTGAGATTATAAGTGGGAACATAATTCAAGAGAGCATTAATTAGCGTTAGCTGGTAAAAGGGCAATTTTTTGTTTACCTTTTCCAGGGCACTTTTCCTATTTTTCTTTTTTTTTCTTCTTCACTCATGTACTATTTTTATTTAAAAACTAAAAGTCCATATTATTTGTTTAAAAAGACAAAGTTACTAAAGGGTGTACCCATAAAATGAATGATATGGCAGCTGAAGGGGTAAGAAATTGGTATATGTGAAGGAAACAAAAGAAGATTTAAAGAATTCAAAAGATCAGACGTAATGAAAGAATAATAGTTGTAATAATCAAAAGAAAATAATTGCAAGAATCAAGTTTTACTTTTAAGAAAAATTTCTGATATAAAATGAACAGTGACTCAAAAATTCCCTACCTGGGTCAATCCTGATGCTTTGAATAATTCCTGTGGTGATCTTGTTCCATAACTATTTGGAGAATGAAGTGACAACAGCCTACTATACACTTTGTTTCTAACCTACAAAATATACCATTATGTAGTTTAAAAACTGCTCAACAAACTTGGGTTATAGTCTTTGTAACAGCTTTATTGAGATACAATTCACCCTTTTAGTATAATCAGAGCAATGCAACTATCACCATTATCTAGCTTTAGAAAATTTTCATCACTCCCCCACCAACAGAAAACCCTTATTTATTAGTAGTTATTCCCAGTTCTGCCTCCTTATCTCCTTAACACCACAAGTCTACTTTCTTTTTTTTAATTAGTTGTTCAAAACATTACAAAGCTCTTGACATATCATATTTCATACATTTGATCCAACTGGGTTATGAACTCCCATTTTTACCCCATATACAGATTGCAAAATCACATCGGTTACACATCCACGTTTTTACCTACTGCCATACTAGTGTCTGTTGTATTCTGCTGCCTTTCCTATCCTCTACTTTCTATCTTTACGGGTTTGCTTATTCTAGACATGTCATATAAACAGTGGATTATGGTTTTAACTTCTCTACTCGAACTTCCTAGCCTACAAAATTACAAGCCAAATTAACTTCTATTCTTTTAAATTACTTGGTCTCAGAGATTTTGATATAGCAACATAAAATGGCAGTTGGTAAAGTTACACCATCTAGCTTTTGCAAAAATTGTACTGTATAATGGAAAAAGCATTAGATTTGAAGTAGAAAACTTGCTCAAGTCTGGCTGAAATTTAGTTCTGTGGGCTGGGGTTGTGGTTGAGCGGTAGGTCATGTGCAAGGCCCTGGGTTCGATCCTCACTCAGCACCACATAAAAATAAATAAATAAAATAAAGTGTTGTGTCCAACTACAACTAAAACAATAATAAAAAAATTAGCTTTGTTATTTCCTATCATTTTGGAAAATAGAACAATTTAGTAACTTTTATTTGTAATAAACATAATTTCTACCCTTACTGTGTTGTGAATTATTCAAAGCTATATAAATGTAAAGTAATAAAATTCACTTTTGAACTTTAGTTGGACCAAAGTCCCATTAGAGCTTACTAGCTGGAAAATCACTTCAAGCTAATACTTTGGGATTGTCAGAAAGGTAGCATACCTCCTTCTTGAAATTTAGAAAATAGTTGGATTGATCAACATGAAAAATCTCAAGAGCTGATCTCCTTAAGTTGTAGCGCCGTAAGTGAATCTCACGAATTTGAGAATGAGGCCACTTGAAATCAAAACCTACTCCTGAAAATAGAAAAAAAATCTTTTTAATTACTCATACGCAGAAAGTATCTTCTTGTTCCTGTCAAGGTAACACTTAGGGAAAAGGGATTGTCGATTATAAAACCATTTATTAAATTTAAAGGATGTTTAAACTATTTCTTTTAAAACTATTTTAAAAGTTCTATAGTTCTTCTACTGCCTACCCACGAAAATAGAAAATATATTCTATCTTAGAAACCTTTTTAATGTTGACATTTTATTCATTTAAAAAAGTTTTTAGTTATCAATGGACCTTTGTTTTATTTATTTATTTATACACAGTGCTAAGAATCAAACCCAGTGCCTCAAACATGCTAGGCAAGTGCTCTACTTCTGAGCTATAAACCCAGACTTCTATGTTGGTATTGTAAAGATATAATCAGCCTTTTAGTATTACATGAAGGATTAGGTAAGAAATTTTTATAAAAGTATACTTTCAAAGGTATGATAAATTAAGATTGTCTTTTACAGCTTAAGTTTATTAAAATCCCCTCAAGCTGAGTCTTTCAAAGTAAATAAAACATAAAAGCATTCCCCCTTTAACATTGAATAAATTTAAACCCATAATGAGTTACCATTTTTAATTTTACACAACAGACTTTCACTGTCCCATCTTATTATATTCTTCTTATTTAATTATTGAATATAAATTATTTCCCCAGAACTCCTTACCATCTTCTTTTTCAATGCTGCCATCATGGAAGTAAATGTGTTGCGTAGTGATTTCTAATCTGCCAGGAATTACATCAATTATTGTAATCAATTCACAGTCTTCTGTCAACACCAATTTTTCTTTTTGATCCTGCTCTTCTTTCTCATCACTAAACATATTTAAAAAAATAAATAAATAAAAACTCCACCCATCAATTTATCCTGCTTAAATGGAAAAAAATAAACCTTATGTATATAAACATAGTGAAATACCTATAAGAAACACTCTAGTTCATATTAAATTACTTAAATATTAATTTTATTGTCCAATGATTCAATTTCATGAACAATATGCTTCACATTTTAATTTTATATGACCCATTTAGGCAAAACAGTAAATAACACAACAGGCAGAAGACAGTTAAAAATGTAGGAATAGGGCTTGGATGTGGCAAACTGGTAGAGCATTTGCCTAACATGTTTGAGGCACTGGGTAAGATCCTCAGCACCATATAAAAATAAATAAACAAATGAAATAAAGTTTTAACAATGCAGCAACATTGGTCATGTCATTTTAGTTTTACTGGAGATAATATTTCTGTGTTCTGGAGCACATGAATTGACCCAGGGAATATATAAATCTGTGAATAAAAGAGCATATTATTAGTGGTTTTTTTAAAAATTATTTTTGTAGCTATAGATGGACAGATGCCTTTATTTTATTCGTTTATTTTCATGGGGTGCTAAGGATCGAATCCAGTGCCTTACACATGCTAGGCATGCACTCTGCCACTGGGCCAGCCCCAGCCCATTCAGTGGCGTTTTTTAGATAATTTTAAGTACTTTTTAAAAATATATTTTAGTTGTAGACGGACACAATACCTTTATTTTACTTTGACATTTGCCCCCCGCTCCCGGGTACTAAGGATTGAACAAGGGACTTTGAGCATGCAAAGCTAGTGCTCTTCATTTGAGCTACATCTTCAGCCTTGAGATGGGTCTTGCTATGTTGCTGAGGTTGACCTTGAACTAGTTGGGATTACAGGAATGTACTACTGTGCTCAGCATCTAATTACGATTTTTAAACTGTAAAAGAGATTGTGAGACTAATTAAAACTAGAGCATCACCATTAGAGCATCCTCCTGACAAAGGATGTAGAAATAATACAAAGAGTTATTGTTGCATACCCTTGTATTAAAGGAATGTTATCATTTATATTTGTTAGAAGGAGTAACTAGAAAGGGAGTTTCTTCCAGTTCCCTAGGTGACTTTAATTGCTGGGTAGGTAAAAAAAAAAAAAAAAATGGGAAGCCCTCCTTCACAGGAGAATGTTATTCAGGAAAATCTCTCAAGCCAAGCCAAGTGTGTGTTTTTGTTTTGGTGGTACTGGGGATTGAACCAGGGGCTTGCACATGACAGGCAACTGCTCTACCACTGAGCTACATTATTGGCCTAATCCAGCTGTTCTTTAGGCCTAGATTTTTTTTTTTTAATTGGTAGACACTGATTATACATAAAAGATACTTCACATACGTATTGTGCCTAGGATAACAATGGCTAAGTCTAATTTTGTTTCCAATAGATTTTCATGAGAATACTCTACCAGTATCACCAACTTACCTGGTAATATTACAACCCTTTATTTAAAGCTAGAGCATTAAAAAAATTGCTGGAAAGAATGTTTTCTTAAACAGTGAAATTTTAATATTTACAGTAATAAATGAAATAGTGAGTAACTTAAAAGAAAAAAAATAGAATGAAGGTTATTTATACTCAACAACAGAGAATGTTTTGGTTCTTCAGTTTAAAATTAATGAGTCTGACATCTAGTAAATTCATGCCAGAAGTGAGGTATTCAAACTGCTGAGAAAAAAATCTTACAAGAATTTCATATCTAGTAAAAGCATTCATAATTAATGAAGGCAATGGTTCTGGGACACCTAGATAATCACATGCAAAAATGTGAATTTGGACCCTGAAATCACATTATATACAAGTAAACTCAAAATCTATGAAACTCACAATCTATGTATGTAAGAATAAAAGAACAAAGCTCTTAAACCACACGACTAAACCTGAATGATTTTAGGCAAGGGTTTACTACATATGTCACTAAAAGCGTAAGAAAACAATAAATCACTTCATCAAAATTAGACTTCTCAAACTTACTATTATGTATTAAAACAAATTCATTTAATTATCAGCCAGGATGACTACCATTTCTGTTTAACCTGGCATGTATTTCTTCTTTGTATTTTCTATTCAGTGTGTCAGTAAAGTAATTATGAAAACAAAACAAAACAAAAAATTAGACTCTCTACAAAGGACATTATTAAGAAACCGACAGCCTAGTACAGTGGTGTGTGCTTATAGTTCTCCTAACTAATTGGGAGGATGAGGCAGGAAGATGGCTTTAGGCCAGGAGTGGTTTGAGACCAGTTTGTGTACCATGACAATACCCTATCTGAAAGGGGTATGTGTGTGTGTGTATGTGTGTGTGTGTGTGTAATATATATGCATGTATACTTAAAAAAATAAAGTGAAAGACAACCATCCAATGGAAGAAAATATTTGCAAATCATACATCTGATAAGGGGCTTGTATCTAGCATAAATAAACAACCCTTAGAACTCAATAATAAAAAGACAAAATAATACAATTTAAAAATTGGCAAAAGATTTGCATAGACATTTCACCAAAGAAGACATATTAGCATACAATAAACACATGAAAAAATGTTCACCAACATTAGGCATTAGGGAAATGCAAATGAGATACTATTTCAAACCACCTGGATGGCTATACTATGAAAAGGTACAAGATTTCCTTTTGGGATGATAAAAATGTTCTGTAATTAGATTGCAGAGATGGCTGCACAACCTAGTGAATATTAAGAAATCAGTGAAACATATATTTCACAATAGTAAATTTTTTTTTTTTTTTTTTTTTTTTAAATATTTATTTAGTTTTTTAGTTTTCAGTGGACACAACATCTTTGTTTGTATGTGGTGCTGAGGATCGAACCCGGGCCGCACGCATGCCAGGCGAGCGTGCTACCGCTTGAGCCACATCCCCAGCCCACAATAGTAAATTTTAGGTTAGATGAAGTATAAATTGATTTTAAAAAGGAGTCAAGATAGGTGTGTAATCCCAGCTACTCAGGAGAATGAGGCAAAGGATCCCAAGTTTGAGACCAGCCTGGGCAACACAGTGAGACCCTGC
Organism: Marmota monax; assembly: GCF_021218885.2. Classification (NCBI taxonomy): domain Eukaryota; kingdom Metazoa; phylum Chordata; class Mammalia; order Rodentia; family Sciuridae; genus Marmota; species Marmota monax. The sequence continues at coordinate 2,278,863 of NW_026695244.1, read as the reverse complement.
CTTGAAGGGAAAAAACAACAAACGAAAAATAACAACAAAAAAAGCCAAAAAGTGAACGCAATGACTTCCATAGGTTACAAAAACTAAGAGAATTTGTGGCTATCAGACCTTTCTTTAAAAAATACTAAAGGGGGGCTGGGGATGTGGCTCAAGCGGTAGCGCGCTCGCCTGGCATGCGTGCGGCCCGGGTTCGATCCTCAGCACCACATACAAATAAAGATGTTGTGTCCGCCGAGAACTAAAAAATAAATATTAAAAAAAATTCTCTCTCTCTCCCCCCCCCTCTTAAAAAAAAAAAAAAAAGAAATACTAAAGGAAGACCTTCAGGCTGAAAGAAAATAAATGACGTCAGATGGTAACGAAATACATACAACCCAAGGACACAAGACTGGTGATTACATGGAAAATATAAGTCTAAAATATATAACAATAGTAACATGAAGGAGAAATTAATATATTTTATATTTATATATTAAAATTTTTGAAATATGACTTAAAGTATTTAGGTCATCAATTTCTTCTTTAAGGTGCTCTATTAAATGTATATTAAATCTGTACATTTAAATTGCCAAGTTTACTGGCATAAAGTTGCATTATTATTCTTTTTAATTACTTTTATATTTGTAGCAGTATCTCTTCTTTCATTTTGATACTGGTAATTTATGCTGTGTTCCCCTTATTCCTAATCAACCTGGCTAGAGGTTTATGTTTTTCTGCTCTAGATGTATTTATTTATTTTTTTAATGGATACAATACCTTTATTTTATTTATTTATTTTTTTATGTGATGCTGAGGATCGAATCCAGTGTCTCATACATGCTAGGCAAGTGCTCTACCATTGAGCACAACCCAGCCCTCTAAGCTTATTTTTAAATAAACAGGTGTTTCTTTTTTAAAAAATCTTTTTTTGTTTTCTCTTCCACCAATTTCTTTTATCTATATTTTTTCTTCTGCACTTACATTTTGTGTTGCATATTTCTTATTTCTTTTGGCAGTGCTGGGGATCAAACCCAGAGCTCCATGCATGCTAATCAAGCACTCTGCCACTGAACTACATCCTCAGCCCCTCTGCTGCATATTTCTACCAAAACACAGTTTTAGCTACATCTCACACATTTCATACATTGTTTTCATTTCCTTTTGGTTCAAAAAATTTTTTTAATACCTTTATTTATTTATTTTTATGTGGTGCTGACGATAGAACCCAGCACCTCGCACGTGCTAGTCAAGTGCTTTACTGTTGAACCACAACCCCAGCCCCAGTTCAAAAATATTTTAGGTTGAGTTCCAAGTGATCCAATTCTAAGAAACCTAACTCCATAATCTCAGTAAGCTCAGATAATAACAGTTAAAATAGTGTTAACTATTGGACGGTAGAAATACATGATTAGAGGACTGGGGATGTGGCTCAAGCGGTGGTGAATGCGCCTGGCGTGCATTTGGCCCGGGTTCGGTCCTCAGCACCACAAACAAACAAAGATGTTGTGTCTGCAGAAAACTAAAAAAAAAAAAAAAAAAAAAAAAAAATTAAAAATTCTCTCTCTCTCTCTTTAAAAAAAAAAAAAAAAAGAAATACATGATTAGAATTTCAAGCAAATTCAGTTTTGCAATCCCATTTCTTAGAATAAAATCATTTCAAATTCTTTCAAGTACTTATACATACATATTTATTCTTGCTGTTATGTCCTCTTCAAGAAGTTCTAATTTATCTTCTTCCATATCACTAACCTTAACTTGTTTCACTACTTCCAAAAGCAATGAATCGCTGGAAGGCTGTGAGTGTTGGACACCTGTTTAAACACAAAATATTTATTTATTTATTTATTTGTTTGTTTATTAAATATTTATTTTTTAGTTTTAGGTGGACATAATATCTTTATTTTATTTTTATGTGGTGCCGAGAATCAAACCCAATGCCTCACGCATGCTAGGTGAGCGTGCTACCACTTGAGCCACATCCCCAACCCCGAAACACAAAATATTTATTAAACATGAAATAAAAAATAGTATTTTGGTCCTTCTATAATTTTTTTCTTTTCACAATACTTTCATTTTATTTATTTATTTTTATATAGTGCTGAGGATTAAACCCAGTGCCTTGCATACTACCGCTGGGCCACAACTCCAGCCCTAGTCCTTCTATAGTCTGTTAATCCAATAATATGTGTTATAGGAAAGTACTTTGATTTAGAATATGATATTTGATGACGATTATAAAATTATTATTATTAAACAAGTGGCAAAAGGAATAAATGTTTTAAAAATACAGTAGCTATTATGATTTGATTCACAAATAGGTCAAGTACTCTAATATGTACAAAGAACCAATTTTATGTAGATGACTGACACTACTTCATTAACTATACCTTAATTCTAAAGCACGTCAATGATTAAGTAAAAAAACAATCACTCTTACTATATTAATGTAATAGAACTATTTTATTATACATTTACACTAAAGAAATACTAAGAAATTATTAAAACCTTAAGTGTTACTTTCTGGAGCACATGGGATTTAACAGATAAATCTCTCTCTCTCTCTCTCTCTCTCTCTCTCTCTCTTTCTCTCTCTCTCTCTCTCTCTCTCTCTCTCACACACACACACACTCATACATATATAGGAAAGTTATATCACTGTTGACCATCTTATCCTTTTTAAATAAATCCTGGGAGTTATCCCGAAGGAATATTCATTTTCCTTCAGACTTGCAGTGACCATTAAGAAGCACCAGTCTTGTCCTTTTACACACACAGTAAGTATAACATATTTTATAAACTAAACATTTTGTAGGAGGGCAGGGCTAGTATACCGTAAGAACATGAGCCGTGAGGTGGTACATCTACATTCAAATTCTGATCTGCCATTTATAGCCTTATGACTCCTCTGACTCTGTGTTTTCTTAAATGTGAAATGAAGAATGCATCATAGGGTTGTTATAAATATGAAAGGTAGTACATATAAAATACCTGGTACGCATTAAATATAAAATAAGATAGCTATTATTACATTTATCTATTAACAATTTGATTGGCATGAAGAGAACAGTAATAACAAATTATATACATACATACATTATATAAATATATATAATTATATACATATATAATTTAAAGGTAGGAGTGAAAAAATTATGTATTTAAGTATAAATAAAGATATTCTATTTATGTAAAATTAAAATAATTCATACTAACATAACATTGCAAATAACAAATAATAAAACACTATAAAGGATGATAAATTCCCTCTTCTCAAGTGGTATTATTGCTCAGAGAGACAAAATGCATCAACCTAATGTGGAGTTGCATTTTTCTGGGAAAATCTGCTTTGATCACACCTTTTACTACATGGTACATAATCTTCCTAGAATAAGTTTATAACTATTTCTACTGTATACATTTTTTCATGTAATGTAATATATGTCAAAATTTCCAATAAAAACAAAACAAACACAATGTCGAGACAGTCTGATACAAACAGAGAACTGATCTTATGTAGATAAATGACACTATTTCATTAGGAGCATAAATTGAAAATCTGACGAAATACTGGTAGAGGAAGTACAGCAAGGAGGCCAGTTGGGAAACTTATACAAAAGGGAATGAAACTAGGAAAAACATTCAAAGATATATAAGAGCTATAATCTATGAACAAGGTACCTAAAGAGCTATTATATGCAGGGGATTAAGACAGATGCAAATAGATTCACAGAGAACATTAATTATTTTAATTTGAATAACTAATATATGGAGACATTGATAACTTGTTACAAGACAGAAGAGAAACAAGCTCTAGGAGAAGGAATATACAAATGAATAAAGAAAATTTGGTTTTAGATGTCATATGGAAGCTGTGGAAGAGGTATCTTCATAGGCATTTAGAAACACTGATCTATACTGCACAGATGATATGACACTACATTGTGTACAACCATAGAAATAAAAAGTTGTGCTGCAATTGTGTACAATGAATCAAAATGCATATAAAAATAAATAACTAAAATAAAGTTATTGTGTTCATCTACAACTAAAAAAAAAGATGAAAAGTAAAGGGTAAGCAGCACAGCTAAGAAGGGAATATACTTACAGAGGAGGATAACTACTAAATATTTCAGAGAAAATAGAATCAATGTAAGGACTAAAAATGTGAACTTGGCAATCAGAAAAGGGCAAATCTAAAAGTAGGCCCAAATCTTCATCTTGTCGGATTAGGCCCCGACTTCCTTAACAAGACTCCTAAAGCACAAGAAATAAAATCAAGAATTAATAAATGGGATGGACTCAAACTAAAAAGCTTCTTCTCAGCAAAAAAAACAATCAATGAGGTAAACAGAGAGCCTACACTTTGGGAGGAAATTTTTGCCACACACATGTCAGATAGAGCACTAACCTCCAGGATATGTAAAGAACTCAAAAATACAAAAAACATAATACCAAAAAAGCAAACAACCCAATCAATAAATGGGATAAGGAGCTGAGCATACACTTCTCAGAAGATATACATTCGACCAACAAATATATGAAAAAATGTTCAACATCTCTAGCAAATAGAGAAATGCAAATCAAAACTACTCTAAGATTTCATCTCACACCAGTCAGAATGGCAGCTATCAAGAATACAGTCAACAATAAGTGTTGGCAAGGATGTGGGGGAAAAGGCACACTCATACATTATTGGTGGAACTGCAAATTGATGCAACCAATATGGAAAGCAATATGAAGATTCCTTAGAAGATTTGGAATGGAACCACCATTTGACCCAGCTATCCCACTCCTCTGTCTATACCCAAAGGACTTAAACTCAGTATACTATAGTAATGCAGCCACATCAATATTCATAGCATCTCAATTCATAATAGCCAAACTGGAAGCAACTAAGATGCCCTTCAATAGATGAATGGATAAAGAAACTGTGGTATACATACACAATGGAATATTACTCAGCAATAAAAGAGAATAAAATTACGGCATTTGCAGGTAAATGGATAGAGTTGGAGAATATCATCATAAGTGAAGTAAGCCAATCCCAAAACACCAAATGCCGAATGTTCTCTCTGATAAGTGGATACTGATCCATAACGAGGAAAGGGGAGGCATGGGAAAATGGAGGAACTTTGATTTGGCAAAGGGGAGGGAGGTGAAGGAAGGAGCACGGAGGTAGGAAAGATGGTGGAATGAGATGGACATCACTACCCTAGGTACATGTATGACTGCACATATGGTGTGACAGTGACACTACATCGTTTACAACCATAGAAATGTAAAGTTGTGCTGCAATTGTATACAATGAATCAAAATGCATTCTGCTGTCTCATATACCTAATTAAAATAAATAAATTTTTTGTAAAAAGGGCAAGTCTAATGAAGAAGTAGGAACAAAAAAAATTGTTTTTCTTAAACCAAATTATTTTTTTTAATTTTTTCTTTAGTTGTAGATGGACAAAATACCTTTATTTTATTTACTTATATGTGGTGCTTAGAATCAAACCCAGGGCCTCACGCATGCTAGGCAGGTGCTCTACCACTGAGCCACACCCCCAACCCCTTAAACCAAATTATTTTTAATGATAACTTAATAATATATTTTCTTTTTGAATACTCAAATTCCATAGTTTACAAGTGTCTATGTTTCAAAACACACTTCACAAATCATCTATTTGCAATTCATAATGGATTTTCCATCAAAAAATATGTAAATATTGGTTAATTTAGTAGAAAAATCCATACTGTAATCACTATTTTGTATAACTGCAATGAGTTGCTTACAAAGCAGTACTGAGGTTAAGTGAAACAAAATAAGAAAAGTTATTTTTTAAAAAGAACAGTATGAATCAAATATATAAGTAATCAAAATACTTACATAGACAAAAAGGTAAGCGAAACATTTATAGTTAATTCTGAAATATATGTACGTGAGGGAACTTTACAGAGACCGATACTGCTATTTTTTTATTGTTGTGTTTGATCTACTATTTCCAGTTTCACAATGAGATATGCAAATTATTTTCTTCAGTACAGATTTATTATACCTGGAGTAAATTTTTTAAATAGGTATTGAGAAAAACTGAGATGGAAAAATAAATTTGTTTTCCTGGACTTAAAACAACTGAGAGGGTTGGGTATGTAGCTCAGCAGTATGCTTTCCTGGTATGCTTGAGGCCCTGTATTCAACTCCCACCAGAGAGATAGATAGACAGACAGAAAGACAGACAGACAAATAGATAAAACAACTGAGACCAAGAAGAAGGGACATAAAATTATATCTGTATATATGTACAAAAGAGAAGGGGAGAAGGAAAGAGAGAATTAAATACCACTATTTAAACAATTTCTAGATTGAAATTATTCACCAAAAAATGTCTGCTATATGAGAAAGATATTTAAATTTCAAGAACTAGATAAAGTACATTAGACTCAGGATAGTGAGAGAGATAAGCAACAAATAATTGCTGCTATGTAAGATGTAATGGAAGTCAGTGTTCGTATTATGGATAGGGATAATATTTTGCATTAAGGAAAATCATCATAGCTGCCTTATTTGAGAATGTAAGACAATGATGGGCATCATGACTTCCTTGATTAATTTAAGGTATCAAATGTATTGGCTAATATGTTAAATAAAAAAAATAAGATCTTGGGGATGGGGTTGTAGCTCAGCGGTAGAGTGCTCACCAAGCACATGCGAGGCCCTGGGTTCGATCCTCAGCATCACATAAAAATAAGTAAATAAAATAAAGGCATTGTGTCCAACTATACCTAAAAAATAAATACTTAAAAAAATAAGATCTAAAAGTTGGCACTAATTTCATCTATAACCTATTCATTGAATACAAGCTGCAGAGGTGGCTATGGTAAAATAACCACAATTTAGTATACATATGACTCTGAATGACTTCACAAACAATATTCTGGGGTATTTCACAGATCTATTCCCAAAAAGAAGAGAAATGACAAGTGAGATGGTTGGAAAGGGAGGGCTTCCTAAAAAGTAGTAGAAACCTCTTAAACTCTGTTTTGAAATACTGCTAGGTTAAATATGTTAATATACTTTGCTCTAGAAGAAGGCATTGGCTCATCTAAGATGTGAAGAGTCTAGAGTTCTTTAAAAATACTTTGTTTTTATAAACAAAGTTTATAATGGAAAGGCCTAAATGATTGCTAAGAATTCTAATCATAATTAACATTAAGTTCTCTAAGGGAAAAGGACATTGTTTCATTATAAGACACATACCAATTGATTTGAAGTATAATTTTATATTTATAACTGTTTTTTCTTTGAGAAATTACAATAAATGGAAATATGATGTTAACTTAGATTTAGGCCAAATATAGCTGTATTGAATTCATATAAACATTTATATATCGATTATAAAATACCATCCTTCTTTCATAAGTAAATATTTAAAAAATAATGAATAAAGCAATAATAACCAGCCCACCAACACCCTGCATTCAACAAAAAATTAACAGTCACTGGAACTTACCTAAATTATCTCTCAAGGCACTAGCTTCCTCATGGGTTTTGAAATTGTAATTTGGCACCAGTTTAAGTCTCATTCGGGAATAATTTTCCACATTAGCTAGTTTCCAGTGAATTGGATTCTGTTTCCTAAAAATATTCATAAGCAAATAAGTAAAAGTATTTTGCTTTGATTTACTAAGATTGGTTGACTAAAGCAGTATAAGAAAACATCAAATACTTTACATTTGGCTTAGTACCATTTTATAAAAATGTGTATCTAATTTAATCCAACCAACCATGAGAGAATTAAATTTGTTTATCTATACTTAATACAAGAAGAACCTAAGAGGCTCAACTATTTGCCTAAGATGCCATGAGGTTTACCAGTAGCAGAAATAAGAGGAACAGGGACTTTCAGAATGACAGCCTGATACCTTAATTTCTCTGTTGAGTGAAAGTTCTTAATTGACTATAAAAGGGTTTATATTTCCAAATACCATTTTAAAAATAAAATAATTTTACTACAAATAAAAATAGTAAAATTACAAATGGATAAAAGATCTGAATACAAGAGCTAAAACTATCAAAGAAAACAGGGATAAATTTTCATGACCTTGGACTTAGGAATGGTTTCTTAGATGACACCAAAAACATGCAACAAAAGGAAAAATTAGATAATTTGGACTTCAACAAAATTAATTTTTGTACATCAAAGACCACTATCAAGGGGCTGGGGCTGTAGCTCAGTGGCAGAGTGCTTGCTTGCCTTGCATGTCTGAGGCACTGGGTTCGAACCTCAACACCACATCAAAATAAACAAATAAAATAAAGGCATGCTGTCCATTTACAACTACTAAAACATATTTTTTTAAACAAAGATCACTATCAAAAATGTGAAAAGATAATCTACATATTTATGAATAATCTATCTGATAAAAATCTGTTATTAAGGGTTGAGATTATAACTGAGTGGAAGAGTACTTGCCTAGCATGTATGAGGCACTAGGTTTGATTCTCAGCAACACATACAAAAAAAATAAAATAAAGGTCCATATACAACTAAAAAAAAAAAAAAGAATCTGTTATTAAGTCTATGTATACAGAGCTGGGCATGGTGGTACACACCTATAATCCTAGATACAAAGAAGGCTGAGGAAGAAGGACCGCAAGTTTGAGGATAGCCTGGGCAACTTAACGAGACTTTGTCTTAAAGTAAAAAAATAACAGGAGCAGGGGAACTGGGATGTTGCTTCATGTTAGAACATCCCTGAGGGTTCAATCCCCAGTTCTTGCAAAAATATATATGTAAATAAAAATGTAAATGAATATATAAATGAAAGAAGTTCTGACAAATCACCAAAAAAATCAAATAACCTAATTTTAAAAATGAGCTTAACAATCTAGTAGAATTTCTCCAAAGAATATATATAATTGGCCAAAAAGTACAAGAAAGATGCTCAAGATCACTAGCAAAAGGGAAAGCAAAATCATAACATTTCACACCCACTAGGAGAGCCATGAAAAATATCAGAAAATGACAAGTATTGATTAGGATGTGGAGAAACTGGGACCCTCATACATTGCCAGTAAGAACATAAAATGATACAGCTGATGTGGAAAACTATTTGGCAATTTCTTAGTAATTTAATCACAGAATTGTATGATCCAGAAATTCCCCTTTTAGGGTATATACCCAAAAGGATTAAAAACACTTTTAAACAATTATTCTGGTAGCACTAATTATAATACCTCCAAAGTGGGAAACAGCCAAATGCCCATTGACCAATGAATAGATAAATAAAGGGTGGTATATCCATATAATGAAATATTATTTGGCCATAAAAGAAAAAAAGTACTGATATATGCTGTAATATAAAGAAAGATATTATGCTAAGTGAAAAAAGCAGGACACAAAAGACCACATAGTGTATAATTCCATTTACATGAAATTTTTGGAAGAAGCAAATAAAGATAAAAAGAAGGCTGGTAGTTGTCAAGGATAGGTATCAAGTTTCCTTTTTAGAGTGATGAAAACATTCTAAAGCAAGACAGTGATGATGATTGCTCAACATTATAAGTGAATTTAATGCCACCAAATTGTATATTTTCAAATGGTAAATTTATTTTAAATGTATTTTACCACATTTAAAAAAGCACTGCAAAAATGATAACACAGTAAAACAGAAGTGACTTACATCAACAAAATAAACTGTAAACTATTCAAATACATAGCACCATTAACCCTAGCTCAAAAAGGTAGTCAGAAAGACAGAAGTAAACTGGCTCAACACTGAATTGAATGTTCTATAATACAGCTTTTATCACAGGATAAAGGAAGAGAAATAACTGCATAACAACAACAACAAACAAACAAAAAAAAAACATACAGAAACCTCTAATCATTCCAAACCTAATTCACAAAAATAAGTTTTTTTAAAAAACATACAAATTGGAATGAAAATTAATACATTTTAAATCCTACCTTTCAGCCCAAGGTCCCCTTTCACATGTAAGATAGAGTCGCACTGCCTTCCAGTGTCTAAGACAGGCTAACTGTTGACTGCTTAGTTGTTTAAGCATATTATTATACCGCAAGTTCTCCTGGCGTGTTTTTCGATTAAATGGTTCCACGAAAAACTCCTAGAAGAATGGCAATAAAAAAGCGCTTTGAATCACAATTTACAATATTGTCAACTTGACCAATAAAATCACATAATATGGGTGGGGTTGTGGCTAAGTGGCAGAGCACTTTCCTAGCATGTGTGAGGCACTGGGTTCGATCCTCAGCACCACATATAAATAAATAAAAAATAAAGGTACATAAAACAACTAAAAATATTTTAAAAAGAAATCACATAATATGAAAAGAAGTTGGTGACCAACATGTTTTTATTATTCCATTATAATAATATTCTTTGATGAAATATGATAATTCTAGCTATCATACATTTATTTTTTTAACTTAAAAAACAACCCCTAGCAATAAACATGTAAAGAACTTCAAACATGGAAAGTGTGTCAACAAGGGATTTTTAAAATTGGGTTAATTAACTTTCTACTATCAGGTGAAATAGTTTTCCTTTGATATCTTTTTATTTATAAGGAACGAGATGCAAGAATAATAATCACATTCCAATGGCCCAAAAGTCAATCCCAAAGACAATAGGTAAGTCTTTCATAATGAGAAAAGTCATTTGTTAGCAACTCTCTGGACAGCATCCTTGCTAGCAAATGAATTCATATACTTATTCCAGTTTTCAGGGTAAAAAAGACTGATAATAATTTCTACTAAAACGTATCTTTAATCCCTGAATTTAAAAATTTTATAGTTTTCTAAGAGATAAGTGGTAAAACAGTTTATCTCAAGATGACACTCATCTATTAGGATCTATAATACAGCATTAATTTGTTTGAAGCAAATCAATACTGAATTACATTAAAACGAACAGTTAAAGAACAAACATTTAGGCAGTATAGCAGTACACAGTTAAAAATATAAGCCCTAGAGTTAGATCTGAGTATAAATTTTAGCTACTACTCTAAGCTCATTCTCTTTTCTTTAAAAAAAAAAAAACATTTATTTTTACTTGTAGGTGGACACAATATCTTTATTTTATTTTTATGTGGTGCTGAGGATTGAATCCAAAGCCTCATGCATGCTAGGTCAGTGCTTTTCCTCTGAGCCACAACCCCAGTCCCAAATTTTCTTATCTCAATCTTTATTTTGTCCTAATTAATTTTCTGGGGGAAAATGTCCTAATCTGTTAAAGGAGGTTGACCATAACTATCATGAGAAAGATGAAGATCTAAAGTGCTTAATAAATGCCAGAAAAATAAATCTTCCTCAATAAATTGCAGCTATTATTAATATATTGTTAATGTAACTGTTACTTGATATGTAGAAAATCAATAATCTGGGCTATAACACTATCAAATTTAAAACAGATCATTTCTGAGAAAATTGAGGAAGTCAGGATAGCTCCATGAAAATCACACATCAATTTCATCAGAGTTTTAAAGTTAAAGCACATATGGATATTCCTAATAGGTGTTGTAGAAAACTAAAGGTAAAATTATAGGGGAAATGTTGATGAGAATATAAAATGGTAGAACATCTGTCAGGGCAATTTAACATTATTTATGATAAGTACTACATACTATTATTTCTACCTATCTTAGGGAAAACACAAAAACATAACTATACAAAAGTTCAATACTATATAATAATAATGTAAAAAGGGAAAATAAGGTTCAACAATAGGAAATAAATATCTCATACAATAGAATACTATGTAGTCATATAATGATACAGGAAGATAAATACAGTCCTTTTTTTCTATAGGTTCTGTTTCCATAGATTCAACCAAACGTGGATTAAAAATATTTAGGAAAACAAATGCATCTATATCAAACATGTACAGATTTCTTCTTGTCATTACCCCCTAAACAACACAAAAGTATAACAACCGCTGAAATAACATTTACATTGTATTAGGTATTATAAGTAACCTAGAGATGACAAAGTACAGAGGAGGATGTGCAAACATAAGATACATACATAAAAATACAGGAAAGATACAAACCAAAATGTTAACAGTAGTGAAATTACAAATATTTTATACTTATTTTATGGAATGATAATTTTCATTTGGTAATAAGAAAATTAGGAATAATATTATGATATAAGGAAATGGTAATAATGAGTTAAGAAGGATAAAAGATCTCATATAGAACAAGGTCACTTCTCTGTTTAAACACACATACCAGCCACAAAAGGGGAAAAAAGATCACAAGATAGTACTCCAAAATATTAAAAAGATAGCAACTAAGTTATATTAGGAATTCTTTCATTTTCTTTTTAAAATTCTCAACATTTCTTATCAATATATTTTACTTTTATAACCAGAAAAAAATGGGGCATTAATCTGGTCCAAACTCCTTGTTTTATAGATATGGAAACTGGAGCTAGAGAGATTACGAGTTTTGCTTCCATGATTATCCAGCTATTATGTATGAAAGCTGGTACCATAAGTCAGATATTCAAACTCTACCCCCTTAAAAAGATGATGGGTGAGAAAGAAAGAAAAATGGATTGGAAAATATTACTCTTTTCAAGGCAGTAAAAACAATGCAAAAATTTTCCCATTTATTTATATCATCAAGTTTTTGATTATACATTTCTTTATTTTTCAATTCATCCTATGCTACCTTAACCAACCAACTATTCTCAAACCAAGCTTTTATGCTTAACATAGAGTGCTGTTGTTGGCTGGATCCCCATCTTTGTACCTGTAGTAGACGATGTGTTCAGTTTGCTCTAGATACTGCGGCCTTCCAAGCAGCCACAGCTATGACTCAGAATCCACTGTGCATCTGAACTAGCAAGTGCCCCCAAGGCTACACCCAGCTACTTGGGCAGCAGGTAGCAACAGCGCAGAGGGAGCTTTGGAGCAAAGGTCAACCCATAGCATACGTGTTACAGCTATTGGCATGAAAATCATCAGTGGGAAAGACCTTAACTTTTTTTTTTTTAAATTTTTTTTAGACGTTGATGGATCTTTATTTTATTCATATATTTATATGTAGTGCTGAGAATCGAACCCAGTACCTCACACATGCTAGGCAAGTACTCTCCCATTGAGCCACAACCCCAGCCCTTAACATTTAAAGAAATAATTTGTAGGGGACGGGTTGTAGCTCAGTGGTAGAGTACTTGCCTAGCATGTGTGAGGCACTGGGTTTGATCCTCAGCACCACATATAAATAAATAAATAAAATAAAGGTATTGTGTCCATCTACAACTAAAAATATTTAAAAATAAAAAAGAATTTGTATGTATGAATGAATGAAATGTACCAGGGATATCCCAATATCAGTAAACAATTCTTTTTCTTATACCTTCTAAAGCTACATTCAGTTATAATTATTGGCTACGACACACTTGAGGCACTTGAAATACATAGTGTCAAAAAAATACTATGGTTGGGATCCTAAAGGCCCTCAAAGGTCATGTGATAAAGGCATGGTTGCCAGGTGGTGGCACTATTGGGAAGGTGATGGGACCTTTAAGATGTGGTGCCTAGTAGAAGGAACTTAGGCCACTGGGTGAGTGCTCTTGAAGGGAATGCCAGAGTCTCAGCCCTTTCTTCTTTTTTGCTTCCTGGCTGCTAGGAGGTGAACAAATGTCCTCCTCCATGTCCCTACAGGCAAAGTAACAGTGTTAAGAGATCATGGACTGAAACTACTAAAACAATGAGCCAAAATAAACCTTTCATCTTTATCTCAGGTGTTCTGTCACAGTAACAGACAACTGATTAAAACAAATAGTACTGAAAGGAAAATAAAGCTGACAACCTAGCAAAAATATCATACAAATGCTCTTTTTTTCATTTCAGAAATTAACTGATACCATTCCCTTGTCTTTTTCATAATTAATCTTTTTATTTATTTGTTTGAGGTAGTGGGGATTGAACCCAAGGATACTCTACCAATGAACTACATACCCAGCCCTTTTTAAATTTAAATAATTTTTTAAATTTCAAGACAGGGTCTTACTAAATTGCCCAGGCTGGCCTTAAACTTGCAATCCTCCTGCCTCAGCCTCCCAAGTCACTAAGAGTACAGGAATGTAACATATCAGCCAGCTCATAATTACTCTTGAAAAATGAGTTACATAGGTTTTTATACTTGGTGTTATTTGTATGTTTAATTGTAGCTATTGCAACACATATTGATTTAAACATCTTTTCATGGGTTTGACATTTATATTTCTTCTTTGTTGAAGAGTAATTTTAAATTATTTTGTCAATTTATTAATTGTATTTTTATAGGTAATTTTGTGGATTCTTTATTTTTACTCTGGACATAAATCCTTTGTCCATAATTTATTTGCAAATATTTTCTCCTAGTACATGGACTGTTTACTTACACTTTAATAGCATCTTACAACAACAAAAGTTTTTAATTTTGATTAAGTTCAGTTCATAAATATTTGTCTCTTATATGTTATGTCTTTGGTGTTTTATATAGGAACTCTATAACTCTAGGTCACACTTATTTTTTTTCTGTGGCTCCTTCTACAATAATTTATGAAGCTTGCCAGGTATGATCTTATTGATTTCACATTTAACTGTATAATCCATTGGAGTTATAATATGAAGTGAAATATGAAAAAAATAACACAATAAAAACTACGATATCCAATTGTTCCAGGATCATTTGTTGAAAAGAATGTTCATTCTCCACTGGATTGCTGTTACAACTTTGTCAAATTTTACATAAACCTATATATGTCTCGATTTCTATATTTTTCTATTTATTCTATGGGTTTATGTGTGTATTCTTGTGTCAATATCACACTGTTTTGATCAGTGAACTTAAAATACATCTTAAAATAGTAGCATCAGTCCCCTAATTTTTTCTTCTTTTCCAAAATTCCTATGTCTTTTCAAATTTTAGAAACTGTCTTTAAGCACAGAGAAACTTCCTAACATTTTAAAAAGTACTGCATTAAATCTAGTTTCTTACATTGATGCCTAAGTATTTTATTCTTTCAAAGCTATTGTAAATAGTATTCTTTAAAAAAATTCTGTTTCTAATTGTTCATTTCTCATAAATGGAAATATGAGTAAGTTTCATATTCTGATTTTATATCCTATAATCTTGCTAAACTCATAACAGGTTGTTAAAAAAAACAGATACCTTGGGATTTTCTACATAGAGAACCATGCTATCTGCAAATAGTTGTTTTGGTAAACAGTTTTATGTGAGTGCCTTTTATAATCTTTTCTAAAATAGTGACTACATGTAAGAAGAGTGGACATTATTACTACCTAGGTTCCCTATGTGAAGGGAAAGCCCTCAATTTTTCATCTCTAAATATGAAGCTAACTGTAGAATTTTTGTAGAGATTGAGATAGTTCTTCACTATTTCTGGCTTTTTAAAATAATTATTTTAGTTATAATAGACAAAATACCTTTATTTTATTTGTTTATTTATTTTTTATGTGGTGCTAAGGATAGAACCCAGTGCCTCACATGTGCTAGGCAAGCGCTCTACCACTGAGCCACAACCCCAACCCCTATTCCTAGTTTTGATCATAAGCGGATGTTAAATTTTGTTGAGCTTTTTCTGCAACTGATATAATTTAGTTTTTCTTGACATGTCTATTAATGTGGTCACCTATATTGATTGATTTACAAATATTGAACCAGCCTTACATTCCCAGAATAATCTCCACTTTGTTGTGATGTTATGTGTACAGCTGGATTTGGTTTACACTTATGCTCCCGAGGGTTACTGGTCTGTAATTTTCTTGTCCTGTTTTTGCATGTTTTCAAAATAACAGCAACATTGTCCTCATAAAATGAGTTAGCAAGTATTCTTGCTCTTCAATTTGCAGAAGAGACTATAAGGAATTTGTATAATATTTCCATTAATTTAAAAAATTGCCATTAGACATTATTACCCTATGTACATATATGATTACATAACCTGTGCAACTCTACATCATGTGCAAGAATGAGAAGTTATACTCCATTTATGTATGATATGCATTATGTCAAAATGCATTCTACTGTCATGTATAACTAATTAGGTCAAAAACTAAATAAAATTAAAAAGAAAAAAGAATTTGCCATTGAGACAAATGGCACAGTATTTTCCCTTGTGAAAGATTTAACTATATTTCTCTAACTATGCAAACTCTCTATTTATTTTTAAATAAGTTCTAAATTCTGTATCTGTCAAGAAATTCATTAATCCAAGTTGTCAAACTTATGGACATAGAGCAGTTTGCAGCAGTCCTATTTTAACATATTAACATCAGTGGAATCAGTGATAATAATGCATTTTTTATTCCTGATATAAGTAATTTTTCTTTTTTCTTTTTTTTTGCTTCTGGCTAGAAATTTTTATCAGTTTTACTGGTTCTTTTCATAGGGGGTATTGTTTTGTTTTGTGATGCTGGGTATTTAACCTTGGGGTACACCACCACTGAACTATATCTCTAGGTGTTTTAAATTTTTATTTTGAAACAGAGCCTAAGTTGCATTGCTGAGGCTGGCTTCAAACTTGTGATCTGCCTGCCTCAGACTTTTGAATCTCTGGGATTACATTTGTGAGCCACTGCACCTGGCTTTACTATTAATTTTAAAAGTTAGATTTTGGTTTCATTGTTTTTCTCTATTGCTTTTCTCTTTTAAATTTCATTGATTTATATTCTTTGTTAGTTTCTTATCTCTGCTTGTTACAGGTTTTAAATACTTTCTTTTTCTAGTTTCTTAAGGTACAAACTTAATTTTTTAATATAAATACACAGTGCTTTAAATATCCCACTAAGCCCTGATGTGCACCCTGCCTCCTCTAGTATCTACTGAGGACTTCAATTTAAAAGATTTTCTACAAGATCATTATATACAGAATGCTTCACTATTATTTCAATTATTATTGACTAGCTGTTTTTCTTCCAATTCTGAAATAATTTTTTTTTTTTTTTTTGCTTCTGGCTAGAAATTTTATCAGTTTTACTGGTAAAGACAAACAGGCTATTACTTGTTTTCAAATTTCAGATTTGATATTACTCTCATGTACATATTAAATGCTTAGAATAAACACAGAAAACTAAACATTAAAACATTGTTTTAGCTTTATGGTCACTGTGACAAAAACACCCAACAAGAATCTCTGAGAGGAGGAAAAGTTTATTTGGGGCTCATGGTTTTAGAGGTCTCAGTTCACAGATAGCCTTTGTTACTCTGGGCCTGAGGTGAGGTAGCACATCACAAGGGAAGGGCCCAGTGGAAGAAAGCTGCTCAGCTCATGACAGGGTCAGGAAACAGAGAAGGGAGGGAGAAGAGCTGCAGTGAGTGCAGAGGCACATTTCCAGGGCACACCCATAATGACCCAATTAAACCAGTCAGGCCCCACCTGCTTAGTCACCATCCCATCAGTCCATTCAAACTGGGATGGACTGATTAGGTCACAGCTCTCATAATATAATCATTTACCTCAGAGCATTCCTGCATTAACAGGAGCTTTTCAGGGACACTTCATATCCAATCCATAACAAATATTTAATAAATTTTACCTGAAACTTGAGCTTGCTTTCTCCTCCTTCCCGGTCTCGTTTATGCATATTTACCATTAGGGCTTCATAACAATTCTTCCAGTAAAGTGCCATGTTCTCATGACCATCATAAAATGTATGAGCTTCATACTGCTTCATATAAGGTATAATCTTATTTAAAAAAAGAACGTACAGAATTTGTATACATTCTGTAAAACTAATAAATCAATAAAGCAATCTTCTTCAAAAAAGAGAAAACTTACATATTTTTCAATGTAAACTTGCCATTCATTTGAACTGCAATATTCTTGAAAATCTTCAAAAAATGAGGAACTACCATTGGTAAAAGGTAAAGAAGGCAGGTGCAAATTCATGAAGAGAAGGTCATAAATTTTGGAAACCAGAGTTCGGACAAGGGGAATCAGAAATGAGTAGATTTCAGTCTGTTCCTTGATTGACTGACTGAGAACATTTTCCAGCTTCCCTAAAATGTAACATGCTTCATCCTGATTTTCAATCACTTTGGTTTGAAGAAGGGTATTTAGCTTAGCTGATGCCATTGCACAAACCTGGAAGAAAACAGGTTAGATAAGAAAGGACAGACTAAAGTAGACATTTAATGAGAGTAAAGTTTCTACCTCACTCTGCAAGTGAAGAACTTTTATATAATAACTGTCAAAGAATTGCGAGATCTAAGATATTATCTTACTTCTAAGCTAACAACTAGTCCTGCTACATTTTCATAGATGTTAACATACAAAATGAAGATTCTTATTTACGGACAAAGATCTACAGCAATAGTAATAAGGATAGTATCAGCATTTGGACGGTTCCTGAAATCACAATCCCCACCATGAGACACAAAAAAGACTAGATGATAACTGCACATAGAGTAGTGGTAGTTTGGAGAGGAGCATCAAGCTCAAGGAATCTGAATCTTAAACTGGGCTGTCAGCTTATCTGATCTTTGCTATGGAGAGAGAGATTACCTGTATTATATCAGGAAGTAAACAAACCTGCCTTTTGCTCTACAAAGAAACATGACCTCAAACTTCCACAGTTGTTCACTATGCAAACATTCTCAAAAAGAAGTTTATATGGACAGCCAGAGCCTCTACTCACATGATATGCTGAAACACAAGACACTCATGGAGAACTCTCTTACCAACAAAGACTGCAGGAAGTACTGTCTTTCTCAGGTTATGAATGAGGTAGCATACATGCCCAATTGTTATTGACAGCCATTTTGTGTTCAAAAGGGAAGCCAGCTTAAGACAAGCTGACACATGACCAAGAGCAGTGCGGTAAGAATGGCAAACACGTGGAACCAGAGTTCTGACTGAAGGCTTAAACTCATCTAAACTACGGAATTCTTAATTCTAATATCTAAGACTTCAAAGCAGGAAAAATTACATAACTGTGCCTCCTTTTCCCTTAACTCCATAACCTTATTTTCAATTATTATCTCCAATGTAAAGAAGAGCAAAAGAAAATAAGAAATTTTGAGAATCAGACAGCACTTCAAGATTGTTTTTGTGCCAAAAGCTAGTCTTATTAGTACCAACAGATCTTTGCAGGTCAAGGTAATAAGAGACTACAGGCAGTATTTCCATGCAAATATTAACAAAGCAAATAGCACTGGAAGAAATAATTTCTAAGACAGTTCAAAGCTTTAACTTCTCTACTACAAAAGTGAAGCTCCACTACCCTCCTCATATCCCCCATCCCCAATTTAGTCTTTGAATCTAAAGAAACTTAATTTATATATACATATATATAAAAATATAAAAAATACATAAAAGAATATAAAATAAGTGATAAAATCCCTACATCCCGGAAACAAATGTTAATATTCAGTATTAGATCAGTATTTGCTGGATATTAATATTTGGTATTAGCAATAACTTTTTTATCAAGTGCTTTTAAAAATACTGTACACATAAAAAGTTGAATATCAAGTGCTTTGCTTTTAAATGAATATCATGGCACTCAACAGCTCTACATTTATACATTTATTTAAAAGTATTAAGGTACTTTGAATAAGTACCAGATAATTTCCTTGGCCTTAATTTTGGATATACACATACCACATAATACATGTTCCTCTGGCCCACATTATAAAGCACATTAGTGTCACCTGAGAAATTACAAAAAATAGTGAATAAATTACTATGGGTGATGCCTTACATAGGTATTTTTAAAAAGCTTCTCTAGGTGATTTCATGTGCAGTCAGGGGTGAGAATCACTGAGCTTAAAAAAACAAAAACAAAAACAAAACCCTGGAAAAACAGGGAATCTAACTAGAGATTATATTCTGTATCTAAATGAATAGCCACATAATCCTACTTTGGAGATAAGCTGGGATATCTTGGTTTTTATACAAAAAAATCTCATAACACTTATATTTTGGTCCTATTCTTTAAAATGCACAGCCTCACATAATTGCACTTTTATATCTGAAAGAGTAAAATTAAGCAGCAGGCTATTGAGAAATATTTGAGATAACTAACTACTGGTAGATAGGATTAGCCTCATCCGTAAGTGCTATACTTGTTTGCTTATTGAGCAAGTATTTATAGAGCTCCTAGGAAGAGAAGGCACTGGATATTTAATGGTGAACTACAGAAACAGACATTTTGCCCAGGGTAATGCCATCAAATAAAAAAACACCAAGGGTAACTACATGTAAAACAAACAAAAAAAATAGTTCTAACATCTAAAATAAATAAGTACCTTGCATGTTAGCTGCAACTGCTTGGACAATCATTAGGCTAATATTAATAAAAAGGCCAAAAAAGCTATCCTTGTTCTATTTCTGGTGGAAGAAAAAAAAAGATACTATGATGAACATAAAAGTGTATAAGGATTGTAGTAGTTAGATTATCATAGGATATAGTATGAGTAGGATTAATAGACAAAGAACAAATTATTTTTTAATGTTCTTAGTTTGTGTACTTTCAAATAGTACTTTAAAACTGTACAATTCAAACTTTTACCATCATGTGTCTTTTTTTTAAATATTTATTTTTTAGTTGTAGTTGGTCACAATATCTTTATTTTTTTTATGTATTTTAATGTGGTGCTGAGGATCAAACCCAGGGCCTCACACATGCTAGGCAAGCACACTACCACTGAACCACAACCCCAGCCCCACCATCATGTGTCTTAATACCCATTTTCCTGTTTAGTTTTTCTGCCAAACAATGAAATTCTATAGTGAATATGATACTTTCATGAAGAAGAGGGGGTATAAACTATTTAATAAAGTAACAGAGGAATATTAGTTTATATAACAGTAAGAGAAAGAAAAAGAACTCAAAATATCCAAATAAATGACAATTTTGATAATATAAAAAAGATATTCATAGAAAACTATACAATAGGAAGGAAATATATACTATAACATTAATAGTGTTTTCTCTTAAGGTATGGAATGTTGAATAACTTACTTTTTACCTCTTTATGCTGTTGTGTTTATTCTCCAATAAGCATGTGTTATACTTATGATCAGAAGGAAGTATTCACTAAAAAATATAATTATCAGATTGTGGTCTCTTTTTCCTTGGTATTGGGATCAAAACCAGAGGCCTTCTATCCATTTTATTTTATTTTGAGACAGGGTTTTGTTAAGTTGCTGAAGCTGGCCTCAAACTTAAGATCTAACTCACTAGTTGATTGGATTACAGGTGTGCACCACTACACCAGGCAGATTATGGTAAAAATAGGGCAACCTTAAGTCAGAATTGTAACTTTTCTCTGTTTTTAGCAATATTATACCTAGTTTATCAACAGCATTAGAAACCAGACCCACCCTGAACACAAATACAAAAAGCTATGGGATACTTATGATGAATCCAACTCATGTCTCATAAGCACCCAATGTAAACAGAAACATGACAGACTAAAATTCACATAGAACTTTTCCAACCTTGTAAACTTTAAATATTCTTTATGAATATATTTAGCTTCTGTTTACTTCTAAAATCTACCACGTTGATTATCCTGTTAGGTATTTGGTGTTTGGTGAGTGTAAAAAATATGAAATACAATGTAAAATTGTGGATTAGTAAAATAGCATGAAAGGACCAATATAAAAAATAATGTTCTTAAAAATGCAAGCCCTAGGGTTGGGGATGTAGCTCAGTGGCTGAGTGCTTGTCTCGAATGTGTGAGGCATGGGGTTCAATCCTTAGCACCACATAAAAATAAATAAATAAATAAATAATATTGTGTCCATCTACAACTAAAAACAAACAAAAATTTTTAAAATGTAAGCGCTAAACTGTGTGTGTAATATATACATATATATGTAAACATAATCTATGCAGACTGTCTAGGACCTTGCAAGCTACACTAAATGTAGATGATATGAACAATGCTTTTAATATAAGCTATGAGTAAATCCTATAAAAGGAAACCTTAAAATTACATGGAGTCATAAATATGAGGAAGAAATAGTCAATTAACTACATTTCAAGCTCCTTTCCGATCTCACAAAATTGAAATTTCAAGTGAACTTATGAATATTTTTTGAACTAATAAAACAGAGTACTGAAAAGGCATTATCATTTAGTTATTACAGAAATAACTATACCACATCCAAGTATAGAAAATAATATAAAAGAATTGACAAACCTGCAAACTGCCCCTTCCAATGAATCCCAGAAGCATCTGAATCTGAATTTGAGAGAGCTTTACCCACGCTGGATTCTGAGAATACCAGACTGACAGAGAATCAAAGAGCAGCATGATATCCTCTAAAAGCTATCATAAAAGAAAATTTGAGAAATAAAAGCATTCAGTTTTTAATTTACTGATAGTGTGTTTTTCCAAACACTAACACAAATCATAAATATTTGAAAACTAGTCCAATATACATCTGGCAAAAGCCAAAATAATCATACTAGTAATATTTAACAAAATCTGTGACAGTTCATCATATCTAATCCCTGCTTACTGCATTTAATGCTCTAAAAAGAGGAGATGAAAAATTTATTTCTTTGAATAATCCTTAACTACCCAAAATATAATTTCAAAGAGCTATTACCGACCTTCTCAGTCCACATGCTTGAGTTAACTAGTCCCTCTGACTGCAGAAAGTCCTGTATGATCATCATGAGTCGGAAGGCATTTTCAGCAGTTACTGAATTAGCTTTTGTTTCTCTGTTTTCTGTGACCGCCCACTCTAACATCTTCTGTAGTAAACTAAATGTAAAACAAAGTCCTCTTAAAACCATTGTAAGGGGCTGGGGTTGTAGCTGAGTGGTGGAGCACTTGCCTTGCATGGGTGAGGCACTGGGTTAGATCCTCAGTACCACATAAAAATAAATATATAAAATAAACGTAATGTGTCCATCTACAATTAAAAATATTTTTAAAGAAAACATTGTAACATTACGTTCATTTTATTTCATCTGATGATCAAAGTAATTCACTGGATATTCCTGTAGATCTAATTTAACAATAAAGAAGGAACTTTTTAATGTCTGGAGTATCTGCCTTTAATACACTTAATATTAAAAGTCAGTTACCTATTTTGCTTGTCTATAGAAAGGCCAACAAAATAATTTCACATTCTAGTCTCTATAAGATATTTAAAATAGTTTCTATAACAACTAGATATTGGGAAAGTTAGGGAAGAAAGCTTTATTATGTCTTAGAGAGGATCTAAGAAAATCAAAGAGGTAACTCTTCCTAGTGTGCTATTGCTACAAAGTCCTGTCATCTACAAGGAACACTAAATATTTCAGAGAAATATTTATGAAAACAGTACTTCGTTCTTTAGCATGCAAACATTTAAATTTGGACAAGCCCATTTTAAATGCATCAAGTCCTGAGATTCTACAGAAAACAATTTAAATAAAAAAAGTAAAATCATTTAAAACTCAATCTACAAAAGATTTAAGTATTCTCACATTAGTTAGTTTTGTATTTCTCTCTAGATTCTACAAGAATGGTAAAAGATAGGAAAGGAAATTGAATATGGTTTCTTCCTTTCCCCCCTATGAATACTGAATAATGAATACTGAGTGTTTAATAACTGATGTTATTTTAGACTCATATCTACTACTAAAGGAGGGTTAAAATAAAAAAAAAAACACTAACTGAATGCTTACATTAGTTTTATTTCATCTGATGGTCGAAGTAGCTCATTGGATATTCCTGGTTTAGTTAGTGCTGAAAATACTTGTCCCCGTTCAGTCCAAGTATCATCATCAGACTTTTCTAGTCCCTTACACAATACATAACTTAAAATATCTGTCACCAACTGAAGAAGCTCCTCCTCACATCTCTATAAAAATGATAAAGTAATATTAAATTATTGAAGAAAGGGAAGTGTTACAGCACTTCATAATCATCATTACATATACTGACAAATTGTGTAACATGTTTTTAAAATGCCTTGAACCTGGAACTTCAGTAGTCCCTGGAGATTCAAGTTGTATAGACACAGCTTTGTTCTTAAGACATAGGGTTGGGGATGCAGCTCAGTGGTAGAGTGCTTGCTTAGCATGCAGGAGGCCCTGAGTATGATTCCCAGCACCACAAAAAGAAATATACAATCTAGTGACTTCCAGACTTCTAAACCTTAAATCATGAGACTTAGAAAATGAATATAATATGAAATTGTTAATAATTGATCACACATTGCTAAGAATTACAAGTATATAAATGACATATGAAAATAAAAACACCATTTGGAAAAATAAGGAATTTTACCTCTTGGCTTTCAAGTAAAGAGAAGTCGTCATTAAAGCCATTATCACTTGTGATGCTACTCTCTTTGTCAGACTGAACAGAAAATGATTTAGTAGACTCTATTGGGGATGGCGTGCTAGGTAGGCTATCCGGCATTTGATTTCCACTATCACTCAGTTCATATGAATCAACTCCAGTGAGATCTAAACTCAAATGTGAAGGGTTACCATGCCAGAATTCTTTCTGATTCTCTGACTTGAAAGACAATTCTCCCACAGAACTATCTTCTTGAAACAATGGTGCATTTGAATCTAGAGAGTGTCTATCCTCCAAACTCCACTGATCTGAAGACACACTAGCTGAAGCAAAAGAGTTGAGTTTTTCCTCATCTGTCTTTTCATCGAAGTTCCTCTTAATATCATCAGTTGACATATTTTTATTTTCTTTCATTAAAACAGCCCTGCTGTGTTTATGAAGAGAATTTTCATTTTCAAAATTTTCTTTTAAAAGAAGTCTAACTAGGGTGTCTTGCCAACCCACTTGTTGTGATATCTGATGTGCTGCATCTGGCTGGGACTGCAAAATCTGTAAAATCTGCAAAGAAATTAAGAAACAAAATTCTTCAAAAAGAACACAGTACTTTTTATCAAAAAGTCTCTTTTCAGTTATTTTAATGCCATTGTAATTTAATGGGAAAATGCAGAAGGATATACTTTCAAAGATTATGTTTTTAATCAGATTGTAAACTGTTTGGAGAACTGACATTGTAGATCCAATTAATCATGTACAAAGTAGGGATGTACTAAAACATTTGTGAAAGATAAAAAAGGAAAACTAAAATGATTCTCCACATGCCAAAATATACCTGTTACTAGTCTGACTTGTTCAGAGACAAAATATAAATAGGATGATGGTATAAGTAAAATATAAAAATAAACTGATATTCTCAACAAAATATTTTCCATGAGCCTACTACATATATTCAGCAAATATTATTGACTACTACAATGGTACAGTACACTTTTAGGCCTAGGGTTTATGGGAGTGAATAGGACACACAGGTTCTGCGACAGAACCTTGGTATACATTCTTGTATACCAAGAATGATGTTTTCTCATCTCACTTTATTTTTTTTCTGAGAAAATTTTTTTTTCCAGTTAGTACATTACACAAATGAAACAAAAACTAAACATTAATTCCAAAAACTTAATTCCAACAAGACGGATGTGTTAGCTGACATTAGTTGAGATTAAACAGTAGACACTGGCACAGCAATATGCATAATCTCTACCATCTAACTGATTTTAATTTTTTTGAATGAAAATAAGTTCTAAGTTGGTTTATTGCTTCCTGCATTTCTAGGATTTCTGATTGCTTGTTTTTTATAACCTCTATCTCCCTGTAGAAAATAAGTTCTTAAAAAAAAAAAAAAAAAAAAAAAAACAGCCAGAAATTCAGTGAAGATCTTTAAGGCATTTTTATCACAAAGTCAATAAACTTCTATACAGATGAAAAGAACTTTGGCTCCCAGAGGATTGAGTATCTTTCTTAACAGAAGTTCTAATTTTGACAAGTCTCACAGTAGGATATGAATAATGTTGAAAGGAATTTTAATATTAATAGTAATATCTTGGTGTGGTGACATACTCTTGACATTCCAGCATCTCAGAAGGCTCAGTGAGGGGAATCACAAATTGAAGGTTAGTCTGAGCAACTTAGCAAGACCCTGACTTAAAGTAAAAATTAAGAAGGCTGGGAGTACAGCTTAGCAGTAAAGTGCCCCTGGGTTCACCCATAGTGCCACCAAAAAAAAAAAAAAAGTTCCAATATATGTTGATAGAGAAAGCAATGAGTCACATTACATGGGAAGTTTCTCTCTTCACTAATATCATCAGTCAGCAAGTTACCATTATTCTACTGCAGAATACAACTGTTTTAAGATTAAGCTTTGCTTAGCAAAAAAACTTTTCATGATTTTATAACTTCAAAGACTTCATAAAATATGACTTCTATTTTTCATATCCATAATAGATATAAGCCAAGCTATACTGAGAGTTGTTTTTATCTAATCACATCCTGAAAGAAAATAACCAATTTACATGAAACATTTCAAATTCTTAGGATTGAGCATAAAGGGAAAGAGTCACCATCACACACTGTAGAAATGGAAGTGGTAAGGTTGTTTTGAAGGACAATAGGGTAGAAATCCATCAAAATGTAAAATATGAATACCCTACGACACAACAATTCTGTTCCACGGAGACTGTCCTAAGATGTATTATTACAAATAAGCAAAGAGACATAAAAAAGATGTTCTTCACATCAGTTTATAACATGGAAAAACAAGAAACACCTTAAATATCAATAAGGAAAGAGATGATAGTCTATAGAAGAACCATACAATGAAAAACTACACAGTTATTAAAGAAAAGATATCCAGGGCTAGGGCTGTAGCTCAGTAGTAGAGTGCTTGCCTAGCACATGTGAGACACTGGGTTCAATCCTCAGCACCACATAAAAATAAATAAACAAAATAAAGGTATTGCATCTACCTACAACTAAATGAAATATTTTTTTAAAAAAAGACAAAATTTTGGGCTACTGTTGTGGCTCAGTGGCAGAGTGCTTGCCTTGCATACATGAGGCACTGAGTTTGATCCTCAGTACCACATTAAAAATAAATAAGTAAAACAAAACAAAACAAAAAGACAAGATATCCATTTCTATATATACATTTGTTAAAACTACAGAAAAAGTACTATCACATAATTGGGAGATAATAATTAGAAAGCAAATAGTAGACTGGTTAGGGGTTACCAGTGGAGGGGAGAAAAGATTATGATCAGAAAGAGGTGAACAAGATAACTACCTCTTTTTAAATTTTTTAGTTGTCAATGGACCTTTATTTTATTTATTTATATGTGGTGCTGAGAATCAAACTCAAGTGCCTCACACATGCTAGGCAAGTACTCTACCACTGAGCCACAACCCCAGCCCCCAATATCTACCTCTAAAGGTTAAATGTGTACTCAAGACAAATCATTGTTAAAACACTTATAAACAACAACAACAAAAACTTCTGCAATGTTGATAAGATTTAGAAATCCTAAAATATGGTATATCAATTAAAAATCATCAAAATCATTGAAGGTTCTTGTTAAATCTCTTCTCTGATAATGAATTTTCGACTCTGAAAAGGAAATATTTCCAGAAGTCCTGTATAACTAAAAAAACAAATTTTCATACTGATTACTTATGATCACATGAAGTTAATACACTTTAAGAAGGAAATTGTATATTTACAAAATAATATCATTTGTAAAATTAGTGAAATTAAAATTCTCATCTATTGCAAAATGCACAATGCCAAAGTTTTTCACAGTATGGTGATGTTACTGTTAAACCAGATCTTGAAAGTTTACGAACCTTTCTGCAGAGGACCACTCTGACATTTACATATGTCCTGTGAGATATATAAACCACAGATAACAGATCTTTGAAATTAGTAACAGGATCTATGGTGGGGAAAAAAACCAAAAAGTTAAAATTAAGTTTCTTGGACAGTCAAAGAAAAAACTGTAGGTATTATTTGTACAAATATTAAAGTAATAGTCTCATTTTCAAAAAAGAATTATAGACAGTCAAATTTTACCAGAAAATAACAACAAATAAAAAACCAAGTTTTAGACTGTTTGACACCCTCCTGAGTCAACCTTTAATTACTGTTCCTTTCTTAATTGCATGAAAATGAAAACACTGTCCATACTGAATGGCTGTAATACTATTTTTATCTTATGTCTTATCAATGAAATTGTAAATCACAAGATAAAGAAACTTATCTCGTACTCAACTCCCTTCCCCAGCACTGGGCATAAATTCTAGTTTGTAGTAAGTACTGAAAAAAGTTTATTACAAAATATTAAAATATAAAAAAGATATCTGGCCTGGCGCAGTGGTACACGCCTGTAATCCCAGTGGCTGGGGAGGCTGAGGCAGGAGGATCTCAAGTTCAAAGCCAGCCTGAGCAACTTAGAAAGACTATAAGCAACTCAAAGTGAGATCCTGTTTCTAAATAAAATATAAAAAAGGACTGGGGATGTGGCTCAGTGGTTAAGTGGCCCTGGGTTCAATCCTTGGTACCAAAAGCAACAATGCCTTTATTTTTATGTGGTGCTAAGGATTGAACCCAGAGCCTCACCTGTACCAGGCAAGCACTCTACTACTAAGTGACAACCCCAGCCCCTCTTGATTGCTTTTTAGCTTAATACTATCCCACTTAATGACTCTTGATTTTACTTCTTGCACTTTAGGAGTCTCATTGAGGAAGTCAGTTCTTAAGCCAACATGATGGAGTGTTAGGTCTATCTTCTATTAGATATAGGGTTTCTAATCTAATGTCTAAGTCTTTGATCCACTTTGAGTGGATTTTTTTGAAGGATGAAAGATAGGGGTTCAATTTCATTTTGCTACATATGGATTTCCAGTTGTCCCAGCAACATTTGTTGAAGAGCTTATGTTTTTGACAATGCTTATAATGCCTTTGTCTAATAGAGATAACTATTTATGTGGGTTTGTCTCTGTATCTTCTATTCTGGTTCCATTGGTTTTCATGTCCGCTTTCATGCTAACATCATGCTGTTTTTTGTTACTATAGCTCTGGAGTACAATCTCACCTCAGCTAGAGCATAAATCTTCAGGATATATAAAGAAATAAAAAAAACTTAACACCAAAAAACAAATAATCCAATCAATAAGTGGGCAAAGAAACTCAATAGACACTTAATAGAAAAAGAAAAACGAATGGTTAACAAGTATATGAAAAAACGTTCAACATTTCTAGCAAGGACTGGGAATGTGGCTTTTTAGAGAAATTTACATTAAAACTACTAAGATTTCATCTCACTCTAGTCAAAATGGCAATTATTAAAAATACAAGTAACAATAAGTGTTGGCTAGGATGTAGCAAAAAAAGGTACACTACTCATTTCTGGTGGTACTGCAAATTTGGTGCAACCCCTATGGAAAGCAGTATGGAGATTCCTCAGAAAACTGGAGTGGAACACCGTTTGATCCACTTATCCCACTGCTCAGCATATACCCAAAGGACTTAAAATTAGCATACTACAGCAACATAGCCACATCAATGTTTATAGAAGCTCAATTCACAACAGCTAAGCTATGGAACCAACCTAGGTGCACTTCAACAGATGAATGAATAAAGAAAATGTAGTATAAATACACAATGGACTATTACTCAGCCCTAAAAAAGAATGACTTTATGACTTGCCAGTAAATGGATGGATCTGGAGACGATCATGCTAAGTGAAATAAGCCAATTATGAACGCCAAAGGCCAAATGTTCTGATATGCAGATGCTAGCGGACAATGGGAGGTGAGGGGAGAACAGAAGTTCACTGGATTGGAGAAAGGGAATGAAGGAAGGGAGGGGTGATGGGAACAGGAAAAACAGTAGAATAAATTTGACATAACTTTACTATATTCATATGTGAATACAGCACCAGTGAAACTCTACATCATGTAAAACCACAAGAAGGGGATCCTAATTAGAATAAGTTATACCATGTATGTTTAATATGTCAAAATATCTTCTACTACAAACATCATTATCCTAGGTATGCGTAAATGGCACATGTGGGGAGACTCTACATAATGTACAACCAGAGAAATGAAAAGTTGTTTTCCATTTATGTACAATGAATTAAAAAGCTTTCTGCTATCATGTATAACTGATTAGAACTAATAAAAAAATTTAAAAATGTTTATTTTATGCATAACAAAATGTAAGAAAAATGTAAGTAAGTAGTGAGAATGGACAAAATAACTATAAAATACTAAAAAAAAAAAAAAAACCCTAGTGTCTATAAAATACTAAAAACAAAACAAAACAAACAAAAAAAAAAACCCTAGTGTCATGTATACCTAAAAAGAAAACCAACAAAAAAGAACACCTGAAATTAATTTTCATTTTGCTTTTAAGAACCTTTTTTTTGTGGGGGGGGGGCAGTACTATGGATTGAACCCAGGGGCATTTCACCACTGAGCTACATCCCCTCCCTTTTTATTTTGTATCTTGAGACAGGGTCTCACTAAGTTGCTTAGGGCTTTACTGCTTTGCTGAGGCTGGCTTTGAACTTGTGACCCTCCAGCCTCCCAGTCACTGGGATTACAGGCATGCACAACTGCAACCAGCAAGAAAAAGAATATTTTGTATATACTTTTCTCTAATGTCCTTTTCTTTTATAAGGACCCAGTTATTAATTTGATCTCTCAGTCAATACACATTTACAAAGTAAGGCAATATGCTATATGCCCTGGGGAGTCCATAACAACAAAATTGTAGAGACTTAGTAGCTAGGAAAGGCCCCGCCGAATCAAACAACAGGTTAATTTAAAAAGCAATCTGAGAAAAGAAGTAAAAAAGTCTTTCAGGAAACACTATTTCTTAAATGTATTAGTATTATTAGCCTTAGTCATACCTGTATTTATGATTTGATTGGTAAGGTTTTTAATGAGAGAAGTATTAATTGATGCTTCATTAAGGAGGAGTCCCAATCCTGAGTATCCAACTTCTCTAAGTCGAATACGTTGTTTACTACGTTCATAAACATTTGTGCATTTCAACATCTGTTCCATAACCTGGTCAAAACAAGTAATATATTCTTCTCAGTATAGAGAACTTAAACAATTTGTCACAAGTTAATACTGAATAAAATATTACAACACATTGGATTTTGGAGTATCAAAATCCAATGTGTTGTAATATTAAGTATAAGAAAACACCTGAGTGCTAAAAAAGAGAGATACTTCCTTATTAAGCTATTATTAAAAAATGAATTTAGGAATTAACTGGACTGAAACACATTTGCATATGAGTGATTATTATGTTTGAAATTTTAGTTCAAACATGTCAAATGAAAAACATGTATACATGTAGCTAATAAAAGGAACAAGACACCTCTGAATCAATCCAGTAGTCTATGTAACAGGTATAAAAATAATTTTCAAAAATGAGAAAATATTTATGAAGTAAACAAACCCATATGCTAACATGGGGCACTGAATTAGCACCATATTTCTAAGTGGAGGTCAACATTTTCCAAGAGAGGTTTATCATCTTATATGAATGGATCATTCAGGCTGAATATCATGAACAATCTCTGTAAGATTGTTTTTGGAAAAATATGATTTAGCCAGATTGCCAATTTGAGGCGAGTCTCAGCAATCTAAAGTGATCCTGTCTCAAAATAAAATAGGCTGTGGATGTACCTCAGTAGAAGAGTGCCTCTGAATTCAATCCTCAGTACTGGGGTGTATGGAGGAGTAAAGAAAAAACATTTAATCTCTATACAGGAACCCTAGTGAGGGCAGATGCTTTAAAAAGCAGCTTCATGGCCTGGAGTTGTGGCTTAGTGGTAGAGTGCTTACCTAGCACACATGAGGCCTTGAGCTTGATTCTCAGCACTGCATATAAATAAATAAAAGTCTATTGACAACTAAAAAAAATTAAAAGAAAAAATAATTTTAAAAAAAGCAGCTTGAATAGAGGCTGTTTCTGATTGCCTTTACTGTACCCTTGTCTACTAAAATTTAAGGATTTCAGACATAGGTAATCCAAACATAATCCTGTAAGTAGACTTCATAATGTAACTCTAAATATGAACAAACAACTGCCACCAAGCAATTAAGTATAATGAACAAGAGAATAAAAAAAATGCATTGTGGTGGTATTTATGACTGACCCCTGTACTTTTAGTTAACAAAAAGGTGAAGTAGATGGTTTCGGCCAAAGTTCAAAGTTTGGGATATTGTGGATAGCTTAATAAAATATATCCTATGTCCTTTGATAAGTTACTAACCTCTCTGACTTCAGTTTCTTCACCAGTAAAATGGAAATACATATAATACCCTCTTCCTAAATTGTTGCAAGGATTAAGGAAGCTAATATAATAAAACTGCTTAGTGCCTGACACAACCATGGGTACCATATGAAGTTAGTATTATAAACTGTTAAAATGTTCTGAATGGCCTACCCAGACTCACTCTACTCAGAGAAGACATGAGAAGTTTTATACTGAGGATGGCTGACAACTATCTCCACTGAGATAATTTATTAAATAGTTTAGGTATGTTTCTGTTTGTTTTTGTTTTGCTTTGATCTTATGGTTAAGGGGATCAAATTGCTGGTCTCATATGTGCTAAGCAAGTACTCTACCATGTATTTATATCCACAGTTCAAAACATTTTTTTTTCTTTTGGCAAGGGATACCAGGGATTGAACTTAGAGGCACTTGACCAGTAAGCCACATCCCCAGCCCTATTTTGTATTTTTTTTAGAGACAAGGTCTCACTGAATTGCTTTGCGTATCACCATTGCTGAGGCTAGCTTTGAACTCGAAATCCTCCTGCCTTAGCCTCCCAATATGATTGTTTTTTAAATATGCAAACAAGTAACATGAAATATATCTATTAAAATGAAAGAAACTTAAAATTAGAAAGAGATATGAAAAAGAACTTACAGTCATAGAATGGCTATGTTGCAATCAAATCCCCATTCTCACAAATACTACCAAATAAAAAGATGCTTACAAATGTTTGTACCTTAAAAATGATTTCTCTTAGTCTGTCAGAGTACTTCTGATTTAACAGCAAGGCATAAAGTATGTCAGCATTTCCTGGTTCAAACAGCAGCAAGAAAAGCTGACCTCTAGTTGGGCTGGTACACAGGAGACTGAAGAGTACATCCAAAATTCCCAAGAGCTTTTGAAGGTAAAAAAACAACAAAAGAGAACCACCTCTATGTATATACAAGAACAAGTGAAGTCATAAACCATGAATAGTTGTTTAATTCAATTCTACACACCCTAATGCTTGAGCTCAACTGCACTGTCTGATGTGTTCTGAACCAGCCTTGCTTTACTCCAGACATGCTGTTGGCTTATTCCATTTTCTCTTGCACATCCTCTTGCTATACATATCTGACACCTTTTTTTTTTAACTTTATAAAATGCCAACCATCAGATATTTTATTATGGCAATGAAAAATAAACAAAAACAAAGTCATCTTTTGATGTGGCTCCATCTCCTTCCTCCTGGTCACAACCAAGTTGGCCTTTCACCTCTCTTAATTCTCTGGCCATTCATTTAACCACACTTTGACCTCTGTGCTTTTCTACTCCCAGTGCATGGTGAGTCCTTAACCTTTCAACACCTCTTAAAACCATATATCACATATCCCATGTTGTCCATTTGAAAAGGCATCTCTTCCTTAAAGCTTTTTTGTGAAATCTTCCCAGGATTTATATATGTTATCTTTCTCACAGATCTCTGTATTAGATATTAACATATATGTCTCTGCTTCATAGGTATTTGGTAAACTTTTACTGCCTCCTGCCCCCATGAGGCTTAAAAATAAGAACAATAATTCATTCATCATTAAATTAACTGCAATGTCTAATATTATTCTGTATACACAGTAAGTTTTGACAAAATAACTCTTGACTGAATTGACCAAAAAATTATCACTGTTCATGAATCAGACACAGCTACCATGAAGTGTAACTGTTCATCACTCTGAATAATGAAAAAATTTTGAAGTCCAATCTTGTAGGAAAACATCTGTATAATACCAATTATGAAGTCATGTAACCACTGACTCAATAAACTTACATTCAGAAGCAAAGTACTTTAGGGAACATAAATTAAGGTTACTCAAATTTAAGGTATTGGTCATATACTAAAAAATAAACACTGGAATTCAGAAAATATTTGGATTCCAGTTCCAGGTATATTAGCTGTGTGACTTTTTAAATTGTCATACAATCTCTTTGAATATACATTTTCAAAAGTATAAATGAAAAGAGTCATTCTTTGTGCATTTTACATCAGTAGGTCTCAAATTTTACCACATGCTCTAGAAGAACCTGGAGGGGCTTAATTTTGTAGTTGAATCAGTAGTAGATAGTATTTACATGTCTTTCACTTGTTTTTCAGACATGGATCTCGCTATGTTGCCCAGGTTAGTTTTGAACTTCTAGGTTCAAGAGACCCTCCTATCTCAGCCTTGCAGTACCTGGGACTACAAGCCCACACAACCACATCTAGCTTGCACCTACATGTCTAACAAGCCTCCCGGTTAAAGTATGTAAGGGACTAGAAGCTAAGAACTACTACTTTAAAGGATAGTTCTGAGGATTAAAAAAGATAGTATATGTAAGAGTATTTTGAAAACAGATAAATATTTACAATTTATTTCTTATGCAACATGTTTATGAACTTATCTTTATATTCATGTTAAAAATCTACTCAGTCTAATAGAATAAGTTATACTTCACATATGTACATTCTGCCAAAATACATTCCACTGTCATGTGTAACTAAAAAAAAATTTTTAAGTTATCTACGTGGGAAAAAAAAAAATCTACCCAGCAGCCAGGCATGGTGGCACACACTGTGATCCCAGTGACTCGGGAGGCTGAAGCAGGAGGACGATGAATTCAAACCCAGCCTCAGCAACTTAATTGAGGCCCTGAGCAACTCAGTGAGACCCTGTCTCTCATATAAAAGAAGACTGGGAATGTGGCTCGGTGGTTAGGTGCCCCTGGGTTCAATCCCTGGTACCAAAAAAAAAAAAAAAAACACCCAGTAAATTTGATGATACACATACACCATGTAGGCCATGAAAACAGACTTCAGAATTGCCAGATAAAGCCTGTATTTCCACATTTTTACACTTTTGAGCTAAATAAAACACTAAATTATAATATCATCTACTTATTAAAGTTTCAGACAGTAAATAAAATTCAGTTATTTAATTATGTAATATTGTATGTGACATTACATAATCTTATTCTTGAAATAATTAAGGAAATATGTAAGTTAACAAGATGAGAGAACAACTTAAATATTAAAAAGAAAGATTAGATTAGATCCCTGGCATAATACCTGTTCTTCTTCATTAGTAGCAGCTATGTAACACATTATGCTTTGTATCTCTTCATGAGTTCCACCCTTGCATAGAAAATATTTAATTAGTCCATACAAAGATGTCCTTATTGTTCGAATGTCATCAAGAGATAGCTCATTACATTTATAACTACTCCTAAAAGAGAAAAACAGAAGCATAATTGAAAATTTAACTTGTAACACTTTTGTACATTTCATATGAAAGAATTCTTAGTTTAAAAAGAGACCTTTCCACATAATTATTATAATTCATGGTAATTTTGGCTTGTTTTTCTTTTTTTAATATTTTTTAGTTGCCAGTGGATTTTTTACTTTGTTTATTTATATGTGGCACTGAGGATTGAACCCAGGGCCTCACACATGCCAGGCAAGCACTCTACCACTGAGCCACAACCACAGCCCCTTGTTTTTCTTTTTAAGGAAAATCTTTTGTAGTGTTTTAGTGACAAAAAAAATATTAAAACAGCTTACATTTATACAACACTATGTAGCACACAGAATTGTATGTGCTTTTTATATTAGTAACTTATGTTACTAATGTAAATCACCATAGGAAGGTTTTAGTTTGTTTGTTTTTTGTTTTAGAGGGAAGGGGATACCGGGGATTAACCACTGAGACACATCCCCAACCCTTTTTGGGTTTTATTTTGAGACCGGGTCTTGCTAAGTTGCTTGCGGTCTTACTAAATTGCTGAGGCTGGTTTTGAAATTGAGATCCTCCTGCCTCGGCCTCCAGATTACAGGTGTGCACCACCACGCCTGGCAGAGGTTTTACTTTTCACAGGGGAAGAAACCTCAAGCACAGAAAATTTGGGTAATCTGCTTAAAGCTACACAATTAGTGAAACCAATATTCAAAACTGGTATATGTAGATCAATTAGTCATCCTTTTAACCTCCAAACTATCCTGCTTCTCTGAAGTTAAAGGATATTAGAATCACTAGTAGTGAGAAAATCTACCCATTCCAGTCAAGTAGCAGAATAAAAATATAACAACCTAAGGAAGGATCAAGACTGTCATACCCATAATAAATCCTAAGTGTATCAAGGAGAAACTGCACACCATATTTCTTTCGGAAAATTCTCCTGCTATCTTTAATGATGGTTGAAAGATATTGTATATGACCTAAAATAGAAAATTCACTTGTAAATGATGTTATCTACAATAATCACAGACATAGTTATAAATTTCTAAAATTTCTACAAAATTTTATCAAATAGCCTGCTCTCACCAATTCGAAAGGGAAAATCTCCTCGATTCCAAATACGGAAGTCAAAGAGTAAATACTGATACATTTGTTGCAGGAGTGGCATATTTTTCTCTAATGATACCTGTTCAATTAGTAATTGAATTGCCATCAATACATTGACATCCATTAAGGTGCCTGGTACCTGAAACCAAACAGAAAAGGGTTCCATAAAATTCAATTTAAATAGCTACTATTAAATTACAATTTTAAATCAATAATTTGGAATATCTACTAAAATGTAAAAATTTTTAAACCTAGGATATAAAATATAAACAACTCAATTTTTCTGATGTAACTCTAGAACACATTTTTCTAATGTCATATTCTTAAAATAGTCTTATATTTCTCAAACATTCCAAATAATAAAGATAACAAAGCCATATACTTCAAAGATTATATACTGTTATATAAATAAGTACCTCTTGTATAATACAATTCCATGAAAGTTTTTAAAAGGTGCCACTGAAACAAATCTTCCTCATTAGTATAATTTGAAGATGTAAGGCTACAATCTTTAGTAATGTATTTATTTAGTAGGAAGTACAGAATCCCAACACCAACTGCTAATTATAGTCATCAGCTGTATCAACCCCATGTTAGATTGGCTTACCTTCTGAAGTAAGGCACCAAGAGTTGCAACTCCATGGGAGTGAATAAGATTATCCTGGTTGATGGGATGTCTCTGAATAAAGTGCTTTATAATCAAGATAAATGTTGCAACCAGATTTTTCTCTAGTCTTGACTCTATGGAAATGAGAACATGTCATTAATTATCATAATTCATCACTTTTATTTCCATTTTCTATTCTCCATATCATAATGCATACTGTAACAAAAAAGAAATTTAGTTCAAAAGTTTGCTTCCAGGCTGGAGTTGTGCTCAGAGGTAGAACACTTGCCTGGCATAAGTGAAGCCCTGGGTTCGATCCTCAGCACCACATATAAATAAATAAAACAAAAGATCCATTGAAAATTAAAACAAAACAAAACAAAAAAAAGTTTGTTTCCAAAGGTGATTTGTACAATGAAATAAAAAAAGCAGCAATAGCATGTTGTATACTTACATGTATATGTAAATATTTTCTCTACCACAAATTTAATGATATAGTATTTTTCACAGTATACTAAGAGAATAATATAAGGATCGTCAGAGTAAAACCACCACCTTAACTGTTTGACCAAAGTATTATAAATTTCCCGAACTTTATTAGTAAAGTTAGGGCAGCTGCTACTTTTATAAATGATTAAATTTTTTCTAATACCGGTATTTATTTTTCAATTAATTCTCAAATTTTTCAATGACCACTTTGTGTTAACATCATCTTTATACCTGATGCTTTTGTGGAGGTCAGTAACATACAATCTCCCTCTACAGGTGTTATCAATTCAGGAACTATGCTTTCATCCATTCCTTCAGGAATTGGTCCTTCACTAAAGTGGCTTATTTGTTCCAATAAAGGAAAGAGTACATTTAATCCACCTATGCAGTTGATGATGTCCTGAAAAGAAAAATCATAATTTCTTAGTCTTATAAAACAAGAACAAAGGTGTCATTTGGTATATACATAGCATATATAAAGTTACAATTTGTCACTAATATATAGGATAGCCTAAATTGAGGGATCCCCGGTGAGAGCAGGTGTCTAATAGAAAAGAGATAATCAATGAAATCTCTAGGAAGATTATATGCCATACAATTTTAGGGATTAAATATGTTTTTTTTTTTTAGTTGAAGTTGGACATGATACATTTATTTTATTTTTATTTATTTATTTATTTTTATGTGGTGCTGAGGATTGAACCCAAGGCCTCACATGTCCTAGGCGAGCTCTCTACCACTGAGCCACAACCCCAGCCCCAAGGTATTAAATATCTTAATACACTAAAATAGCATACTTACAGAGATTGTTATACTCATGGAAGAGTTTACAAAGGTAAATATGTTTCCTGTGAATCAGATATTCCACTGCTATAGTCATTAAGCTACTTATTTATCCTTCAAACTTTACATCTGTATAACATTTTAAGTGAGACCTATTACTTAAATCAATCTGGAGATGTTTATAAGATAAAATCTTGCAGGGCATGGTGGTGGCACACACTTGTAATCCCAGGGGATGGCAAATTCAATGTCAGCCTCAGCAACTGAGCAAGGCCTAACCAACTTAGTGAGATTGTCTCAAAAATAAAAAAGGGACACAGATATGGTTCATTGGCAAATTGCTTGGGTTAAATCCCCAGTACCCCACCCCCCAAAAAAAGCCTTTAAAAGGATCATTAAACTTAAACTTACTTAGATTATACTATGTTGCCCATCATTTATTATTAATTTACCTTAATATCCCAGTTCACTACTTTGTTTCCTGTTAATCTTCCATGCAAACAATTAGTGGATAAATCAAGGCAGATTGAATTTTTGCAAGCCTAAGAATAAAAGAAAATATACAACAAAAATTAGAACAAAACCTAACTTTAACCATATAAGAAACATTACACCACCATTTTAAAAGATAAACAATGAGAAGGTGCCTACCATTTAATTTTCTTTCTTTATCCCTTTATCCCTTTATCCCCCTACCTCCAAGGACCAGGGTTTTGAACCCAGGGTCTCATACATGCTTGGCAAGCACTGAGCTACATCTCCACCTTTCTTTAAAATCTTTACATAACATCTTGCTATATTCTCAGGGTGGCCATGAATTTTTGATTCTCCTGCTTTCATCTCCTAAGTAGCCTATATTACAGGTGTATGCCACCACACTTGGCCCATCTGAGTTTTAATATTACTGTTCTCTGAACGTCTCTTAAAGAATCAGGGACTACATCTTAAAGCACTTACTTATAAGGCTAGGATTGTGGCCCAGTGGTAGAATGCCTGCCTAGCATGTGTGAGGCACTGGGTTTGATCCTCAGCACCACATAAAAATAAATAAATAAAATGAATGTCTATTAACAACTTAAAAAAAAAATTTAAAAAGCATTTACTTATCAAAATCAGGTCACTGAGTCTTATCAAATGATTAATGAACTAACTGTAACTCCTCAATCACTTGAGTTTAAATTTTTTTCTTTTTTAAATCAATATATGCAAACAGACTTATGACTTTTAAAAAAATCAGCTGGACATGGTGGTGCATGCCTGTAATCTCAGCTGCTTGGGAGGCTGAGGCAGGAGGACTGCCAGCTTAAGGCCACCCTGGGCAATTTAGTGAGAACTTGTCTCAAAAATAATAAATAAAAAGGGCTGGGGATGTAGCTCAGCTATGGTATAGCATGCTGGGGATCAGTCTTCAGAACTAAAAAAAAAATCAATATTTAAATCCCATTACTACTTTCCTAGGCACAATTTCATAATACATAAAAAATGTATGATTCAAATCTGAGATAGAGCCGGGTGTGGTGGCATATGCCTGTAATCCCAGCAGCTACGAAGGCTGAGACAGGAGGATTTCAAGTTCAAAGCCAGCCTCCGCAATGGTGAGGCGCTTAGCAACTCAGTGAGACCCTGTCTCTAAAAAAAATACAAAATAGGCTGGGGTTGTGGCTCAGTGGTTGAATGCCCCAGAGTTCAATCTCTGGTAGCAAAAGAAAAAAAAAAAAGTGAGAGAAATCACAAAAGAATATATTTTATTTGATTATATGAAAATCCAATTGTGGCTATAAGACACTATTTACCTGTGTATTAAAGACACAATTCTGATTTAATTCAGAGTAAGAATTTAATCTGTAATTCAAAAAGTTATTAAAAACCATTTAACTTCCTTTCATGAAGTCATGTAACTTCACACTAAAATCTGAATCTTCAAGTAATGAAACATCTTTGCATTTGATTCCCATTCCAAAAGAAAAGAACATACATGATATAGCTATTGCTTTCCTCTTGGGAAACTGAGAAAATTTAATTTAAAAAAGAATATTTAGCAGTCTATGTCAATCTCAGAGCAGAAATGTCTTCTTCCAGCTGCTTCTTTGAGCACTCTTTACATATGACCTCTCTTAACACGGTAATCTCCTAATGATATGACTGCCTACAGTCTCTTACCTTTCCAATCCAACTTTTGTACTGTAGTTCAAGAACTTTTTTCTAAAATGCAAACCTTAACATTCTACTCTTCTGTGTAAACTCCTTAACCTGGCATACAAGGTTTGCTATAATCTGGTCTCTACTTCCTCTCTAAACTCATTTCCTGACATATCTTCCCCTGCTCAGATACATACATGTAAAACCCTGTTTTATAGTCTATGCCTTTGTAGATGCTGCTCACTGTGAATTCCTCTTTAATCCTGCCTTTTAAGATACAACTCCAATCTCCCTAGAAGAACCAACCATTCCCTGCTTGTATACACGCTACATTTTGTACAGAACTGCAACACAGAAATACTGTATAATGGTTCAAGATATGCACTGATCATACTGGATTGTGAATTTAGCATTATCGTTCACTAGAATTATAAAGCTAGTCAATATACTTATCTTTACTGAGCCTAACAAAAAAGAAAGCTTAGAAAAGATACAGATAATACTATATACATCTCAGGGCTTTTGTGAAGATTAAGTCAAACAGTATAGTAGTTAATATATTATAAACACATAATGAATGATAGCTAAAAAATTCAAAAAATTATATTACACTTTTTTACATATTTATCTCACTTTAGATAGCAAGATTCGTAAAAGCTAGACTTAAGTCTTAAGGTATTCCTCTTTGTTTCCTAAGAATTTTCACAATTCTTGTCAGTTTATTGAGTGTCAAAGAAAAGACAATCAATTGTGAACAAATAAATGACTAAACACCCCCTGCAAAAGAGGGCAAAAATGAAAACACTGATGACTACTGAACAATTCCATACAGCCGCTTTTAGCAAACTGTCATTTGTTAATAACTGAGTTATTTTAAAAAATGTTTTATGCTCAAATGACTTAGGAAATAAAAGATAAAACTAAATGAAAGGGGTTTTGGGGGGGAGGTAGGATTTTTAAACTTTCTCAAATTTTCTAAGAGGGCTATAAAGAATACAACAGCTCTACAAATTTATTTAACCATAGAATCCTTGTATCATGATATACCACAGTTTTGGAGAAACACTCCTTCAGTATACTGTTTTACTTATTATGATATAAGTCATATTGCATTTCTTGGGGAAAAAACAAGGTAATAGCTATTTTTAAAAATATATAAAATTGAAAATTTAACTTTGAATAGTATAAAATTATGAACAAATAAATGACTAAACACCCCTGCAAAAGAGGACAAAAATGAAAACACTGCTGACTACTGAACAATTCCAACAATTCCATAATACCTTAAATTATTAAGTTCAAA
The DNA here is from genome assembly GCF_021218885.2 of Marmota monax. Lineage (NCBI taxonomy): Eukaryota > Metazoa > Chordata > Mammalia > Rodentia > Sciuridae > Marmota > Marmota monax. The sequence goes on along the minus strand of NW_026695244.1, from coordinate 2,237,081 downwards.
AGTATTTTAAAAGTGTAGCTGGGTAAACAAATATATATCATTGGTAAAATGAAAAGCAAACAGAAGATACAAAACTCGAGAAATGTTATAAACAACACAATGCAAGGACCTCGAAAGGGTCCAAGGTAATTTTTTAAATACTAATAAATATTTTAGGACAAACTGAATATAGAGTCATATATGAAATTATGGATCAGTTTCTCATGTTGGTAAGTGGTTATATAGAAATATTAGGGATGAAGTTTTGATAGCTATGTTTGTTATTGTTATTTTAGGTTCTGGAGATTTAACCCAGAGGCACTTTACCACTGAGCTACATTCCTAGCCTCCATTTTTTATAATTTTTATTTTTTATTTTGAGACAGGGTCTCACTAAGGGCCTCCATGAATTGCTGAGGCTGATCCTTAATTTACAATCCTCCGATTTCAACCTCTAGAGCTGCTGGGATTACAGGCAAGCACCACCTCATCCAGCCTGACAGCTATGTTAATTTCCTTTCACAAATGATTTGAGATAGCCAGAAAGTACGGCAAAATGTTAATAACTGGTGAATTTACATGTACAGAATACTGCATATCACTTTACTATTATTTTGACTTTTCTGTAGGCTTGAAATTTTTCAAAATAAAAGGCATTTCTGTACATCAGTGACAAATCCTCAGAAAGAGAAACTAGGAAAACCACCCTATTTATAATAGCCTCAAAAAAAATAAATAAAATAGTTGGGAATCATCTGAATGAAAGAGGTGAAAGACCTCTACAATGAAAACTACAGAACTAAAGAAAGAAATTAAAGACGAGCTTAGAAAATGGAAAGATCTCCTTGTTCTTGGATAGGCAGAAATAATATTGTCAAAATGACCATATTACCAAAAGCACTATACAGATTCAATGCAATCCCAATCAAAATCCCAATGACATCCCTCTTAGAAATAGAAAAAGCAATCATGAAATCCATCTGGAAAAATATAACAGACCCAGAATAGTTAAAGCAATCCATAGCAAGAAGAGTGAAGCTATGGGGAATAAGGGGGAAGGGGGTAGAGGGTAGGACTGATGGTGGAATGAGTTAGACATAACTACCCTATTATGGCATTACTATTCCAGAACTTAAATTATACTGCAGAGCAATAGTAACAGAAACAGCATGGTATTGGCACCAAAATAGACCTGTAGACCAATGGTACAGAATAGAGGACACAGACACTAACCCTAATAACTACAGTTATCTTATATTAAACAAAGGTACCAAAAACATACATTGGAGAAAAGATAGCCACTTCAACAAATGGTGCTGGGAAAACTGGAAATCCACATGTAACAAAATAAAATTAAATCTCTCTCTCTCACCATGCACAAAACTCAACTCAAAGTAGATCAAGGACCTAGGAATTAAACCAGAGACCTTGCACCTAATGGAAGAAAAAGTAGGCCCAAATCTCAATCAATAAATGAGATGGATTCAAGCTAAAAAGCTTCTTTTCAGCAAAATAAATAATCAGTGAGGTGAGTAGAGAGCCTACAGAAAGGGACCAAATTTTACCACAAGCCCATCAGATACAGCACTAATCTCTAAGATATATAAAGCACCCAAAAACCTTAACACCAAGAAAACAAATTACCCAATCAATAAATGGGCCAAGGAACTGAACAGACATTTCTCAGAATATACAATCAATCAACAAATATATGAAAAAATGTTCAACATCTCTAGCAATTAAAGAAATCAAATCAAAACTACTCTAAGATTTCATCTCACACCAGTCAGAATGGCAGCTATCAAGAATACAGTCAACAACATGTGTTGGCAAGGATGTGGGGGAAAAGAACACTCATACATTGCTGATGGGACTGCAAATTGATGCTGCCAATCTGGAAAGCAATATGGATATTCCTTGGAAAACTTGGAATGGAACCACCATTTGACCCGGCTATCCCAATCTTCGGTTTATATCCGAAGGACTTAAAAACAGCCTAATACAGGGATACAGTCATATCAGTGTTTATAGCAGCACAATTCACAATACCTAAATTGTGGAACCAACCCAGGTGCCCTTCAGTAAATGAATGGATAGGGAAAATTTGGTATATATACACAATGGAATATTACTCAGCATTAAAAGAAAATAAAATCATAGCATTTGCAGGTAATGAAGTTGGAGAATATAATGCTAAGTGAAGTAAGCCAATCCCAAAAAACCAAAGGCTGAATGTTTTCTTTGATATGAGGATGCTGACTCATAATGGCGATGGGGAGGAACATGGGAGGAATGGAGAAAATTTAGATAGGGTAAAGGGGAGGGAGGGAAATAAGGGGGAAGGAGTAGGGGGTAGGACTGATGGTGAAATGAGTTAGACATAACTACCCTAAGTACATGTATGAAGACACAAATGGTGAGCTGGGGTTGTGGCTCAGTGGTGGAGTGCTGAGCAGTGCTAGCACGTGCAGGGATCTGGGTTTGATCCTCAGCACCACATAAAAATAAATAAAATAAAGGTACTGTGTCCAACTACAACTAAAAGATGGATGTTTAAAAAAAAAAAAAGACACAAATGGTGTGAAAATACTTTGCATACAGTGACTTGAAAAATTGTGCCCTATATGTGTAATATGAAATGAATTGCATTTTGCCATCATGTATAACAAATTAGAATAAAAAAATAACTTAATAAAGAAAAAATGAAAACAAAAAGTTGGGAGAGGGCTGGGGATATGGCTCAAGCGGTAGGTAGCGCGCTCGCCTGGCGAGTGCGGCCCGGGTTTGATCCTCAGCACCACATACAAAAAAAGTTGTGTCTGCCGAGAACTAACTAAATAATTAAAAAAAAAAAAAAAAAGTTGGGAGAAAATAAAACTAATCACTTCATTTTATTAGGTCAGATATAACAAATACACATTCAAAAATAATAATTATGATTATATGCCAGATTGCTATAACATATAATCTCCCACTACCAAAGCATCTCTGAGTCAACATAATATTTAATATAATGAACACAACTGATGTTTATAATACTTCTCCCTTTTCTCTCCTCCCAGTTCTAACTTTTATCTTCCGTCCCTCTATCCTTGCTGACTTCAAGTACTTTCATTAGATAAGTCCTTGAAGTAAAAAGGATGACAGGCATATAGTAAGTTTCTTTTTTCTCCTTTAGTAAACATTTCTTTTTTCCCTTCATTCTTCTCTCCCTCTTTTGCTGAATCACGTTTTTTTAAAAAATACCAAAGTTTGAGCACATTTCTGTTTCATCTCTCCTTCCAGAAAGTTTAGGTGAACACATGTTCAAATCTGGTTCATTTACTGAATTCAGTTCATTAGTACAAATTCCAACTACAACTATTTCCATTTACACTACTGGAATGACATTATGATAACATTTGAACTCTAACTGGAAGTGTCCTTAATGTTTGCTACTTCTCATCTTTCTTTGAAAAATGCATAATTCAAAAACTGACAATTAAAGCCCCTCCATCTCAATTATCCATTGAAATGACTAAAGGAATAAAAAAGAATCTTAGTTCACAACAGAGTTATAACTAGATGGACAGTCCATGCATTTGCTCTAACCTTTGCTGTGTAGTGAAGAAGGATGTTACCAGGCAGGTCGGCCATGTCATTCTCTTGACATTTCCAAGGGCTTAAACAATTTGGACCTGAAAATTATTTATACACATACATACATATCATTGAATATTTATAGTCTCCTTGGTTCTGTGTTATCAAAACAAAATTTAAAGTGTTTTAAGCTACACAGATAATACACTAAACCATACTAGCTAAAATATTCTTCGAGGTTTTTGTTTGGTTTGGTTTGGTACTGGAGATTGAACCCAGGGGCACTTAACAACTAACTGACATCCCCTGCCCCTTTTATTTTTAATTTTGAGACAGGGTCTCACTAATTTGCTTAGGGCTTTGCTAAGCTGCTGAGGCTGGCTTTGAACTTGAAATCCTCCTGCCTCAACCTCCCAAGCTGCTGGAATTACAAATGTGCGTCACAGTGTCTGGCTGTACTTTAGTTTTTATATCACCTCCAAGTTATCCAAAACCTAGAAAAATTAGGAAGTGGATCAACCTTCACTCCATAAAGGAAACTGTATATAGCATAAAAAAGCTATTATCAAATATAACAAAGTCCACCTAAAAAATCGAAGAACAACAAGTTCAAATAAGATTCTATTTTACATTGAATAATGAAGGAAATGTTATTGATGCTATGGTGAAACTGGTATGTTTCTGTTTTCCTGGTGGGCACTGTGAATTCTTATATCCCTTTTGGAAATGGATTATGCAACATGTACTGAGATTTTAATATATTCATTGAATATTTATCCTAAGAATTTATCATTACATACAACAAAATAAGAAAAACTCTAAGTACAACAGTTCATTAACTTTAAACACTGAATTTTTATACCAATACTAAAAATTTTATAAACAACCTAAATAAATCACACATTATGAATTCAAAGAAACATTATACAACCATCTAAAATGATCACTTATGAAGACTAAAAATAATTATTTGTTAGAGGAGAATTATAAGTAGGAAAATTATAAGAACAAAATGTAAACTACATAGCCATAATGACTAAACAAAATGACTTATTACTAGTTTTAATTTATTTGGATTATGGACTACCTGTAAACATTCTGGTGAGTTCAAAGGTTTACCATAAACTTTGAAAGTCTGGATTGTCCCATTCATGTCAAAACTCCAGTAATCTAAAAAGAATATGTTGACCGCCCCCCCCCCCAAAAAAAAGCCATTCTGCCAAGTTAATGTATATGACTTTCAGAGACTTAACATCTGAACATCCTGCTAGAATATAATTTTGTAAGTAGTTATGATTCAAAAATAATTAATGTGTGTGTGTGTGTGTGCGCGCGCACGCTTAAAATCTTGGTCAAAAGTAAAGGCCAAAACAAAAAAATTGTACAATCTTATTTTTTTCAGGTATATTAATACACCAATTATAAAGATGACAAGTTTTAAAACAAGACTCATGATTTCTTATGGAGATAAGCTTATATTTTGTTTTATCAATTCACTAATATCTGACAAAAGAACTGGCATTGTTATGGATGGCCCTAAAATTCATGTTAAAGACATAGTCTCCAATATGACTATACTTGGAAATAGAGTCTTAAGGAGATAAAGTTATATAAAGTCATAATAGTGGATCCCTAATCTGATATGGTTCCTTACAAGAAAAGAGACAGCAGAGGTCTCTTATTCAGTCCACATGCAAACAGAAGAAAAACCCTATAACACTGCAATGTGGCAGCTACCCATAACTATGAAGAGAAGCTTCACTAGAAAACAATCTTGATGCACACTGCTCTTGGACTTCTAGTTTCCAGAACTGTGAGAAGATAAATTTCTCTTGTTAAAGCCACCAAGTCTGTGGTATTTTGCAATGGCAACTCTAGGAGAATAATTCTGGCAGTTTATGGATGATATCTTGAAATATTTTCCAAAGGTTTGTTTTATTTATGCTTACAAAAAATATATAGTACATGGGGACTTTTCCTTTCTTCATTTTTTTTTTTTTTAAATATGGAACACTTCACGAATTTGTGTGTCATCCTTGAGCAGGGGTCATGCTAATCTTCTCTATATTGTTCCAATTTTAGTATATGTGCTAAATTTTATATGCTGAAGGGAGCACTCCTTTGATTTTCAATGAAAATAAATACACTCTCCAAATAGTTTCTTTAGAAAATTTTAAATTTAATTAAACAGTATAATGTACATGCTTACCTGCTAAATACAATGCTTTCACTTGAGGAGGCTGCAGTGCTTCATAAAAGATAATAACAGACCCTAGCTGACCCTCCAGGGATGTGGGACATCCCCATTCACTGTCTTGGGTTCCAGCTGATATCAATTTGGTAACTAATTTTGATTTTTCAGTTGCTCCTCCCCAGGAGGCTGATGATAGAATTCCACCAAATGATGCCCGATGAGGGGTAATGGGAGAAGAAAATGGTGGATCTGGAATTTGAGACGGTGGAGGAGTGGTGGTTCTTTGCCCAGCTGAACCAATACAACAGGAAGTAAAAGACTAAGAAACAAACAAATTATTACACCATTTTAAATAAATATCAAATTTCATGTTTAAAATTACATAGTGAGAGCCGGAGATATAGCTCAGTGGTACAGCCCTTGCCTAGTATTTGCAAGGCCCTAGGCTTAATCCCCAGTGATGGAAAAAATAAATTAGATATAAATAGCATATAAAACTAAGCAAATAAACAGACTGAAAATTATGTTTTATTTTTACTGGATCAAGATGTATATATGCATGTATATACACAAGAAATCATTACCAAAGTTCCCCTTGGCCAATAGAATTCAGATGTATTATTTTTATGACTCACTTTACATACTTGTAATTTAAAAATATTTTAATGAGTGCATATTATGAAAAAATTTTTAAACAGCTTTACTGTTATCTAAAATAGAAAAAAACTACCTTTCCCCCTTAAAAATTTACAGAGAATTGTGTATCAGTATAATGCTCATTACAGGCTATCTTAAAATGGTCATCAAAAACAATAAGAAATTATTCAACTCCTAGAAGGACTTGAGAAATAATCTACTCCATTCCATTACCTTCAGAAAAGACTTTCTCAAAATTCTCAAAGAACTTTTACATAAGTAGTCACTGAGAACCACCTCTGTAAATAAAGTCTATCTTATACCTAACTACAACATGCAAGGTTTTTTAAAAATATTTTTTAAATTGCAGATGGACGCAAAACCTTTATTTATTTTTATGTAGTGCTGAGGATAGAACCCAGTGCCTCATATATGCCAGACAAGTACCCTACCACTGAGCCACAACCCCAGCCCCCAACATGCAAGTTTTAAGTTTCTTCATTATTTCAAATTAATGTGAATGGAAGAGTTCATAATAATATTTCATAAGAGAGTTTTATTAAATTATCTAATCATTTCTCTGGCTTCCTGTTTTAAGTCTTTTTTTTTCCCTTAAATCTTCAATTGCATTTGTTTCTTCCTTGAATTGTTTTCCTTTTCAACACACTTGTCTGACAAAATCTAATGATAGCTGACAAATTAATTTACTATCTTAATATATAGAATACACTTCCAAATTTTAGAACCCTATATTTTGAACAAACAAAATCTTCTAAATTAACTGAAATCTTTAAGAGTTCTCAATCAAGTAAGCCTGAAAGAAAAGAGTAGGTTAAATATACTTACCTCATTCATGGCAGGAAATCTGAGAGGGGCAGAAACCTTCTGTTGTCCATTGTCATAGATATAAACAAGACTCTGACCAAAGGGTCTTTTTCCAGGCATGTGAACAATAGTTATGTTGTGCTGGTGAAGTAAAACATACATGTGAAAGGCTAAAATTATACTGCCTTTGGAATGACAAATGTTTTCAAAGTATTACTCTATAATATGTTTGTGTGAACAGAATATTAAGATTAAACACAGTTAACTGCTGATTAAAATGATGTTCTTAAAGTGAGAATAATTTTTTCTGTAGTACTATAAAACACTTAAACCTTTTCTAAAAAATATTAAAAAATCAAAACATAATGTCTTTTCTTCATTTTCCAAAGCTTTGAATATTCTTTAAAATCAATCTTTCTAATAAAGACACATTTTATATTTTTAAAAAAGCAGAAGAGGGCTGGGAATGTGGCTCAAGTGGTAGCGTGCTCGCCTGGCATGCGTGGGGCGCTGGGTTCAATCTTCTACACCACAAAAAATAAAATAAAGATATTGTGTCCACCTAAAACTAAAAAATAAATATTTTTTTAAAAAAACAATAGAAATGCATTGTTTTTAATGATTTCTCATGTCATTTTAATTGAAATTCAAAATTAAATGTGCTTTTAGAAGACCTCAAAGAAATCATAACATTTCATTTTAGGTTTTAGCAGAAATTTTATTATCATAAATTATATTTATGACAACATAAGCAGTATTAACCTTCCAATAGACAAACTCCAAAATGAGAACCTTAAAGTAAAAATTAATTGACTCTCAAAAAGCAAATGAAAAAAAACTCCTTTGAAGGTGCATCAAATTGTGTTTTTTCAAGAAAAGAACCAACAAGTTAAATATGATGTCTCAAAGCCTTACCCAGAGGGAATCACAGAAACTGTGGTCAGGAAGCATAACTGTTGCATATTCTCTTCTGGTGCACACTGCCACAACCAACATACCTGAATGGGTAATAAAAGCTTCAAAACCCATGCCACTTCCTGTAAAAAAGCTAACATAAATATATATTATCAGAACTCCTGAAGTCAGTTGATGAGTTTCATCATCACTGAAACCCACAGAATCATAAAGCCATCATGAACACCTTTATCAGCAATGCAGTAGCTTAAACTCTAACGCCACACATCGGTCCAACTTTGTTTCAAAGACATTTTTTAAATTTTTTTTTTTTGGTATAAGAGTTAACAAATCATACAAGGCAGCATTATAACTATAATTCCATTAGCAAACTACAATAAAACTAAAAAAAAATTTAAGATCTTCAATATTCTTCCAAATAAAATTCAGAAAGCAAACATAAAGGTCTTAAAAATCACAAGAATTAAAAATTATTAGGTACTGCAGACTAGATAGACATGTACATAAATTTTCTGGTCCTTTATATAAGAAGCATATAGTATCTTCAATGGGTCACAAAGATTATCATTGAAGTTTATTAATCCTTTCTTCTCCACTTTTATAGTCCAAAACTAACCTCAGAACTTACGTAGCAAATATCTGAGTTATATAATTATTATTAAAAATATATATAATAAAGCACTTATAATTAAACTGCATGCAGCTAAAAGACAAAGAAACTTCAGATAAATTGTTGTACATTTAAAAGTAAGATATTTCCAGAGGCTTTTTCCTATTTGGGAACCATAGGATATATACTGCTATGACAATAGTTATGTAAATTCCATAACTATACCATTACCTGTATAATTGTTTTCTTTTTCCTCTTTTGTTAGCAACACCAAGAGTCAACTGATCCTGATCTAAACAAAACCAAGCACTGAAAGAAAAGGCAGACCCTGGCCATTTCTGTATGGGGGGCACAGAAATTCCTGCCATACTATGTGACAAATTAAAATACTGCAGTGCACTTTCTAGACTAAGTTTTCGGGCCATTGTCAGTATCGCTCGAGTCACAGCAGTGGTATAAGGATGAATAAACTCAGATTGATCCACCCTGAGCAATCTCAGCAAGCTACGGATTTCTTCTGAGCTCACTGACTGACTCCCCAAGGAACCATAGATTGCAATCAAGTTCTCAGCACAAATTCGATGAAGGGAAGAATGGGAATCAAGGGTTTCAATTATCCTAATTCCCATGTTTGCATTGACACATGTAGTTCGACTCTGCCTATTAATACAACAAATTTTCTTCAGCCAATCAGAGATGAAGATTTGCAGGTCATGGGATTCAAGCTCTGGAAGCCACTGGATAAGAAGCAAGAGAGGATGGACATTACTAATGCCCAAAATCCCAACTGAAGTATGGTCACCCTCTACAGCCTGAAAAAACAACATAAAAAATAAAAGGTTAGTTACCATTTTTGAAATGGAGATAAATTAGCTTTTTAAAAAAAGGTTAAAAACTCACCATGTTCATAAGTTCTTTAAGTAGTTCCAATGGAGGCTGACCCAGAGATTTTAATACTTCAAACATGTGTGTATAACCAATTCTTTCTTTAAATATTTCCTAGAGGAGAAAACAATATATAAAAGCACATTTTAAATGCCTAGATTTGTTGAAATATTAAAAATATTGAAAATCCTTTTAAGCTAATGAACTTAATATTAAATTAAAAAAAGATTATGAATTCAATATTCTCTCAAATTACATGTGTTTATCTTTAAACAGAATCCTTACAACTTCTGGAATAACAGAGTTATAATAATCTATCAAAATGCAAAACAAAGTGAGCATAACTGTGTTTAAAACTTTTTTAATATTTACAGAATATGGTAAATGACACTTAACCTTTTAAAGTGATTTTTAATTAATAGAGTATTAAGTGAAATTAAAACAAAAATAGAGGAAAAAAAATGAGAAGACTTGGAGGTAAGAGGAGTCAGATAATAACCTCAAAGAACCAAAGAGTACTGGCAATTTTAAGTAATGGCCAGAAAAAGAAAAGAAAAACTGAATACATAGAGTTTTCTCTCTGCTCTTTGTATCTAAATGGTCTAAATTATTGGGAGCATTAACTTCATTTTAGAAAGTTCTATATTACATATATTTTAAAACAGTAGGCACCTAATGTCATACAGTGAAATATATAGATAACCAACAAAAGTAGAAAATACTAAATCACTCCATTAAATTAGGCAGATGTTTATACACTCATTATAAAATCAAAAGATTTAAACAAAACCAGTAAAACTGGTTGTTTTTAGAAAGGAGAAATAGTTGCACTGTGGGCCAAGGATAGGAGGAAATATTGTTTGCAAAGGGTATTTGTTATATAACCTTTGGTTTTTAAACCATGTAAAGTATTACACAGTCAACAACAAAAACAAAGAAAAAAAAACTCTTTAAAAAACCTTGAGCATTTTTTAGCTTTGAATTTCAGAATATAGTATATGCAATCCATTACACTCAAAAAATCAATCACTTAGAATTTAAAAAATTATTTCTTCCTTACAGAAACAATTAAATGCACATTCAAGTCAGAAGTTGGACTGTAAAATCCAAAACCTTATTCAATAGAATCCTAACCATGAGTTTCAACAACATTTCCAGGGCAAAACTTAGTTTCCTAAGACAAACCAGCTAGGGAATACAACTGAAGGAATGACTCAGGGAACAGACAGTAATTAGTTCACTTCTGGAACCAGAAAAGTGAGGAATAAAAGATGTTAGAGGTGGGAGATAGGTAAATAAAGTGGTAATAATGTCACTAACATTTACTTAGCATTTACCGTTTGCCTGGCTCTGTGTTTACCATTTTATACAGGTGACCCTACTAATCATTACAATTACTCAATAAAATAGTTGTCAGCATATAGGTAGCTAACAGCATAAGTGAACAGAAGGATAGTCAGAGGTAGTGAATGAGAAGGGACAGAAAACTCTGCAGGTTAGTGACTACAATCAAAGAAACAGAATCACCATGCCTATAAAACTTGGAAAAACAAACCTCAAAGTGACAGGGCAGATCACACGTGAAAAATGTTTGTTACGGCTAGTCATAAACTGACTAAATAGAGAAAACCGGTTTTCTTCTTTTTTTTTTTTTTAAAGAGAGAGAGAGAAAGAGAGAGAGAGAGAGAGAGAGAGAGAGAATTTTTTTTTAATATTTATTTTTAGTTTTCGGCGGACACATCTTTATTTGTATGTGGTGCTGAGGATCGAACCCAGTGCCACGCGCGTACCAGGCAAGCGCGCTACCACTTGAGCCACATCCCCAGCCCCAAAACAGGTTTTCTTTATTAAAAAGAAAAATTATAATATAAAACCGAATTCCTTAAATTAACAATAGACTCACTTAAAAGCAATCTTTAACAAAAACAGTGAAGTAAGAGGCATCACAATACCAGATCTTAAAACTACACTACAGAGCAATAGTAACAAAAACAGCATAGTATCAGCACCAAAATAGACAAGTAGAACAATGGTACAAAATAGAAGACACAGAGACAAACCCACATACAGTTATCTCATATTAGACAAAGGTACCAAAAACACATTGGAGAAAAGATAGCCTATTCAATAAATGGTGCTGGGAAAACTGGAAGTCCATATGTAGCAAAATGAAATTAAATCTCTATCTCTCACCCTACATAAAAATCAACTCAAAATGGATCAAAGAGTTAGGCACTACGGGCTGGGTTTGTGGCTCAGTGGCAGAGAGCTTGCCTAGCATGTGTGAGGTACTGGGTTCAATACTCAGCACTGCATATAAATAAATTAATAAAATAAAGGTCCATCAACAACTAATAAAAATATTTAAAAAAATAACTAGGCACTAGAACAGAGACGTTACATTTAAGAAGAAAAAAGAGGTCCAAATCTTCATCATGTCAGCTTAGGATCTGACTTCCTTAACAAGATTCCTAAAGCACAAGAAATAAAATTAAGAATCAATAAATGGAATGGATTCCAACTAAAAAGCTTCTTCTCAGCAAAGGAAACAATCAATAACATGAAGAGAGAGCTTACAGACCAGGAAAAAATTTTTACCACACGCACCTCAGATAGAGCATTAATCTCCAGGACATAAAGAACTCAAAAAATTTAACACCAAAAAAATAAATAACCCAATCAATAAATGGGCTAAGGAACTGAAGAGACACTTCATAGAAGAAATACAATCAATCAACAAACATATGAAAAAATGTTCATCAACTCTAGCAATTAGAGAAATGCAAATCAAAACCACTCTATCATTTCATCTCACTCCAGTCACAATGGCAATTACCAACAATACAAACAAGGGCTGGAGTTGTGGCTCAGCAGCAGATTGCTCTCCTCGCACGTGCAAGACCCTGGGTTCGATCCTCAGCACCACATAAAAATAAATAAGTGAAATAAAGGTATTGTGTCCAACAACAACTAAAAAATAAATATTTTTTTAAAAAAGAATTCAAGCAATAATAAGTATTGGTGAAGATGTGGGGAAAAAGACACACTCATACATGGCTGTTGAGATTGCAAATTGGTGCAATCACTTTGGAAAGCAGTATAAAAATTTCTCAGAAAACTTGGAATGGAACCACCATTTGACCTAGCTATCCCACTGCTCAGTTTATACCCAAAGGACTTAGAATCAGCATACTACAGTGATTCAGCCAGATCAATGCTTATTGCAGCTCAATTTACAATAGCTGAACTATGGAACCAACCTAGATGCCCTTCAACAGATAATGGATAAAGAAAATATAGTACATATATATAATGGAATATTACTCAGCCTTAAAGAAAAATGAAATTATGGCATTTGTTGGTAAATGGATGGAACTAGAGAATATCATGCTAAATGAAATGAACCAATCACAAAAAAAACAAAGGCTGAATGTTTTCTCTGATAAGCAGATGCTGATCCATGGTGTGTGTGGGGGGGTGGGTAAGGAAGAATGAAGGAACTTTGGATTGTGCAAAGGGGAGTGAAGGGAGGGTGGGGCTGTGGGGTTGGGAAGGACAGTAGAATGAGACAGACATTATTACTCTATATACATGTATGATTACACTACTCGTGTGACTCTATACCATGTACAGCCAGAGGAATGAAAAGATGTGCTCCATTTGTGTAAAATGTGTCAAAATGCATTCTACTGTCATGTATAACTAATTAGAACAAATTAAACAAAAAATAGAAGGGAGACCAGAAAAAATAGAAGAAGGGGATCAGGGGGAGGGAGGAGTGGGAAAGGGGAGATACTGGGGAATGAAACTGATCAGATTATATTGTTTTATTATGTGCATGTATGAATACATTATAACAAATCTCAAAAAAAGATCATTTCAATATCAGAGCTAGCTCCCATTCTTTGAAAAACACTGGAAATCTTCACTAATTTACAATGTCTTTTTTTTTTAATTGTAGATGAACACAATACCTTTATTCAATTAATTTACTTAATTTGTATATGGTGCTGAGGATGAAACCCAGTGCCTCACACTTGCTAGGCAAGTGTATTTCCATTGAGCCACAATCCCAGGCCCATCAATGTTTTTTAAAATCCTGCAGTGTCCTTGGGGCTTTGCTTATCATTAAAATTATCAGTAAATTGGGCTGGGGCTGTAGCTCAGTGGTAAAGTGGCTGCTTAGCATGTGTGAGGCCCTGGGTTCAATCCTCAGCACCACATAAAAATAAATGAAGATACTGTGTGTTTATCTACAACTAAAAAATATTTTTAAAAATTATCAGTATTCTTACATTAAGATGAGGTATTTCGTGAACTATTTTATTTCAGGTATTAAGCCATATGTATTATAGACTTTTACATATTATTTTGGGATTTATATAGTGAATAATGGCAGATCTAAGACATTTCAAAGCTTGGGAGATATGTTTTACCTTAGCAGCTGGAGATTTGTTCATTATTGCTGTCAAAGCTTGGATGGTTGACACCGCCAAACAATCCAACTGTCCCTGGAACACCTGCTGAAAGAAATTAAAAAATCAATAGCGGTCAAGATTTTTAGTCACTTAGGAAACCTCTGTTCTGAAAACCTGAAAAAATACTTAACATGCATTACATTCCTCTTCCTATGAAATGTAAAACACTGTGACCTGCAAGAAAAGTTACCTACTTAACAGAAATAAGCCATATGTCAAAAAGAATAAGGCAAAATTCACTCATTACATTAAGTGTTTTTGAGGGGGAGGGAAAACCCACCCCACCAAGCTCAACACATGCTTTTAAAAACGAATGGACAATCTCAAGAGGAAGGAAGGGAGGTCTATAATTGGAAATTCTATTATGTTTTAATTTCCCTTCAAAGATATACTTGAACTTCCTAGGCTTAAATTCCACTAGCATGTATAATGAGATAGCTAAAAAGTGTACTTAGTTTCCAAACTCTATATTAAAATTGATCATCACACACCAATTAATCATCATCCTCACAAACAATAAGTTATGTTTTATATAAAATGCAAATTTTGAGAGAGTTTAAGAAAGAGACATGTATCTATAATCACTGTCATGTTTTTGAGAAGGCAACGTTTAGTGCTAAAATTTTTAAGAAAGAATTTAAAAAGCTCCATTTTGTTTATGCTTCATTAAAAACCAGACATCTTAAATTTCAGGGCCCTGCCTGTATAGCAAAAAAAAAAAACAATCAATATTTAACAACTGACCATGACTATTACTTATAGACTTAGCTTGAAAAACATAGAATGTTTATATTCCTGTAGATAATTACCATGAAAGCACAGAACAAGAACTGGAAAGATGTAAAAATAAATAGTCCTGAAAAATTCTGAAGCCAGTCAATCCACAAATAGGATTTTCCTCACCATCTTCCAGTAAAAAAATTCAAATGCAAAGGGAACTGTTTAGATTAATTTAACTGTAGTGTTGAATTAAGCTCAATCACCTTTAGGTAGGGCATTTAATATAAAATTCTGGTTTTTGTTGATGCTGTTTATTAAATAATATTATGTAGGATAAACATATTACATATACAATAAACATTACAGTACATATTAAACATTCTGCATACAGCAGAATTTTATACAAGTGCTAGATTTTGTCCAAGAAAAATCCCAAAAGACCTCATTATATCCACTATTTAGAGTTATAACATAAACTTCTACAAGACTATTATAATTATTTTATTAAACTATATAAGTAGGCTTCAGAGGGACTAAATGTGTATAGAGAAATCTAAAAGAGTACTCTGTAAAATATTTCCCATTGAGAAAACAATACACTAAAATATAGTTTCTTTTTATACCACAACTCTGTTAATCTAGATATTAACATAATGTTAATAAAAGACATAAGTTCTCTTACATTTTGGAAAAGAAAAGAGCAAACTTCATTTTAAGTTTTTTACAAATTAATTTACCTAACACATGAGAAGTAACACTTACTATGTAAGTTTGCTTCATTATCCTTATATAGAGTTGAATTTTTAGACTAGAAAAAAGTTGAGTTTATGCTAATTTAACATTCAAAGAGTTCAGCATCTTCTTCCCTTCCTCCAAGATTCAGGTTGTCCATTGAATTATAATCATTATTTGTCAATAAGAAGCAAAGAATCAACATATTAACAATGACCATACGTATTCACACACAAATACCTGAGGTTCCAATTAAACCAAAGTGCTTAGAAAAGGAAGCCCCCAAAATATGAAGTCACCATCAGGTAGACAGCATTGATACTGGGATCCCATTCCTGTACTTTATATCTCCTCAAACTAAAGAGAATACATGTGCACAGATAGCATTTTATTCATTGCTTCTACTAACCACCAAGATAATTATCCTTGAGATGAAAGTAATTCTTATTTTAATATTTAAGTAATTTTCAAAAATAATTAATGAATATTAGAATTATTTAATGTTTATGTATTTTAAGAAGCAAGAAGAAAAGTACAGGAAAGTTATTCCCATTGACTGATTTTGGACTTCGGCTGAAACAAGATGCAGGTTTTGTAGATACCTGGTCCTCATTCATTTCTGTCAGTAATTTGTTGGCAAGTTCTTTCTCGTTCTTGTCTGCCACCTTATTATTAGCATTTAAAAACAGCTGTTAAAAACAGAGATAAGAATAATGGAGAAAGATAATTAAATTGTTACCTCTAAGAAAAATGAAACCTAAATGGATTCCCACCTTTCTTGAAAACCAATCCAAGAATCCACCTGTGAAGTATATCACTTCCAGAAATTGCAGATTATTTGCTTTTTGGGTAACAAACTAATATTAGTTTATATACCATGACTAATTATCATAGATATATTTCACCCTTAGAACTCAAAGTTACTAGAATAAGAAATAACAATAATTAAAATTAGTTAATATTCCTAACTACTTACAGAAACATCAGGAGAATGCCTCACAGAGGAGGAGGAAAGCTGCTACTGAGATAGACTCAAGATATTACAGTAAATAATGTACTTAGTCAAGTAAGTTTGTGAAATACTATTTAACTATTGAAAGGGTTATATCTTCAAATGCTTTTCTCAGAGTCTCCAACAGGCTAATGTATAACCCCACACGGAGGTCAGTGTACAGAATTTTCCAAATTTATCTTACTGTACATCATATCAGAACGCCATAAAACAGGGATGGGGTTGTAGCTCAGTAGTACAGCACTTGCCTCGCGTACATGAGGCCTGGGTTTGATCCTCAGCACCACATAAAAATAAATAAATAAATAAATATAAATATATTGTGTCCATCTACAACTAAAGAATTTTTTAAAAGAATATCATAAAACAATATTCTCCAAAGTTTTAAAGAGTTGAACTTAATTTATATTAGTTTGTATACTGGAAAGGGAGATTGGTATTATTTATGGCACACATGAGGATTACCCTCCTCTGAATGGGAAAAAAAAAAAAAAGAATCAAGTATTTTAATTTTAGATTATTTGTTGTTTTGTTTTGTCTATGGTACTGGGATTGAACCCAGTGGCACTCTACCACTGAGCTGCATCCCCAGCCATTCTTTATTTTTGAGACAGAGTCTTGCTAAATTGCCTGGGATGTCCCTGAACTTGCCAACTTCTTGCCTCAGCCTCTCACGTAGCTGGGATTATATTCCTGTGCCACCACACCCAGCTTAATTTTAGTTTTAATATACAAAACAGCATTCCAAAAGGCTTTGGACTCTGGCACAGTTTGCCTAAAGACAAAAATAATTCAAATGAGAGTGAAAGAAGAAAAAGTTAGATATATAAAAAAACTAAAAGCATACCAAGAAGAAGTTCTTAGGAAAATCTGTGATTTCAGAAAGTTTAGTTACGTGCTAAAATACTGCAATATAAAATTAACTGAAGTGCTGGGGCTGTAGTGGCAGAGCACTTGCCTAGCATGTGTGAGGCACTGGGTTCGATCCTTAGCACCACATAAAAATAAATAAAAAAAGGCATTCTGTCCATCTACAACTACGAAAAAAAAATTAACTGGATAAAGGTAAGTATACAACAGGTACATAAAGCTTAATAGGCTTTTTGGAGTCAGAGACCTGAGTTGGAATCATGGCTTTCCTACTTTTTTTTTTTTTTTTTAATATTTGTAGGGTACATATTAGCTGGTGAGTCTAATGGTGAGTCTGGAGAATCAAGTCAAATTTTTTTTTTTAAGAGACAGAGAGAGAACTTAAAAAAAAATATATATATATATTTTATATTATATAAAAATATATATATATTATATTATATATAAAAAATATATATATATATATATATATATTTTTTTTTTTTTTTTTTAATTTTCGGTGGACACAACATCTTTGTTTGTATGTGGTGCTGAGGATTGAACCCGGGCTGCACGCATGCCAGGCGAGCGTGCTACGGCTTGAAGCCACATCCCCAGCCCCGGCTTTCCTACTTTTTAACTGTTTGATTTTAAGGAAAACTAACTACTCTAAGTTTGTTTTCTTAAAAATGGGAAGAATAATAAATATCTCATCAAATAGCTGTACATGTTAAATGATATAATCTATGGTAGTTTATTTACATGGTATGTAGCACATAACACAGACTTAGTAAATGAAAGCTAGTATTATCAGCAAAGATTTGGGGAAAAATATTGCATATTATTCAGATGCAAGGAAATAGAAATGCTCTGATGAAGCTAATACGGGTAAAAATAAGGAAGCTTTCCAAGGGTTAGGTATGTAGCTTATAGGCAGGGCACTTGCCTAGTGTGCACAAAGCCCTCTGTTCAATTCCAGTACTGCCGAGAGAGAGAGAGAGAGAGAGAGAGAGAGAGAGAGAGAGAGAGAGAAAGAGAGGGCGAGAAAGTCTTTCCAAACAGCAACACAGCAATGTACATGAAGAATCTTCCAAAAGTTCTTACTCTTAAATGAGTAATTCTAAACATACACTAAGACACAATCAAAAAACACCAAGATTTTTACCACAGCCCCAAAGTCAATGGGATGGTTTCTGAATCCCTCTTATTGCTACTACTAAAGATAATGCTGTTCTTCTGTTCTAATTCAAACCTCTATGGATGGCTTTTAAAAAATTACAATAATTCAAATCATGTTTCTTCAAGGAAACAAAATAACTTATAGTGGACTGTGATTCTCATACAAAAAGAAAGCACAGAAACTGCCAGCGGTCAGCTAAAGATTTTCCATGTTTCATAAATTATTTGTGTCACTTTAATCTTTAGTTTCCAATGTTTCCAACAGGTGTGCATGTTTAAACAGCAAAACTGTCATATTCTGTATGATGGAATAAAGCAGAATAAATGATTTATTCTTTACTAATAACAAAAAAAATCAATTTAAACAGAAAGTAATCACAGACATTTGTACCACCATGTAATACATTTTTATACATTCAGGAATAATATAAACTATGTTCATAAAATGTTTATGTATCAATATAATCTTAATTTTCCTATTTTAATGCATAGGCAACATATTTTGTACTGACTAAATAATGAACTTAAGTGCAATTAATACAATTAGAAAACTACATATCACAATGGACTTTTAGGACCATGGGAAAAATAAAAAACTGGGTAAGAAATCCTAGCTCCATCACTTATTACTACTAACCTTGGGCTAGTAATTATATCTTTCTTGACACACTTTTCCTTATATGTATGATGAACAAATTGGAAAGCTTATTTCAAAGCTTCTCCCATTTTTAAAGACTTAATGACCGTCAGAATGGCTATTATCAAAAAACAAAAACAAAAAAAGAAATACTGGATATATTGTGGAGAAAAAGGAACCCTTGAACACCACTGGTGGGAATGTAAATTAGGATAGTCACTATGGAAAACAGTATAAGGTTCCTCAAAAAGCTAAAAATAGAACTACCATATGATCCAGCTATCCTACTCTTGGGTATGTAACTACTGGAAATGAAGTCATCACACAAAAAAGGTAACTGCATGCCTGTATTTATTATGGCACTATTCACAATAGCTAAGATATGGAATTAGTTTAGATGAATAGATAACAAAAATATGATACACACATACACACAATGGGAGTATCATTCATCCATAAAAAAATAAAATCTTATCATTGCAGCAAAATGGATGCAACTAGATGACATTATGTTAAGGGAAACAAACATTATGTTAAGTCACACACAGACAAGTATCACCTGTTCTCTCTCATATGTGGAAACTAAAGTGGAGAGGGCTTGCCTATAATGCACTAGTCCATGGGTTCAATCCCCAGCACCACAAATAAAAAACTATACAGATTGTATGTGGAAACAAAAGACCTAAAAGTAGAAGACAGATTACTAGGGACTGGGAAGGTGTTGAAGGGAAAAGGGTGGGTATCGAAGAAGAAGGATGGAGCATATAACCATGCATAATGTATGCCTATAGGGAAAATCATATAGAATCCCATTAATTTGTACAATTAATATGTACCAATAATTTTTTAAAAAGATTTAAAGACAATAATGTCACAATCCACAGTGATTCAGACAAAACTATTCCTGAAGTAAAGAAGATGTACAGCCAATAGGAAAGGCCCAAGTTCCAAAGGCTGGTTTTCCCCCATGAAATGGGTTTATTCTCCAGCATTTCCTGTTTCAAAACAAAATGTGGTAAGTAGTATTAAAAAATAATTTTTTTTCACAGTTTACAAATCTTTTTTTTTTTTTAATTACAGGGAAAAGCATCCAGTCACAGAATGGCTTGTATTATGTGATTTGTAACTAGAAGTACATTAAAAAATAAAACCTGATGTCTTAGGTTAAAAATCTTTTCTATTAGGGGTTCGTGGAAAATTCCTAGAGAATGTCAATACTATTTCTATGTGTCAAACATCATATGAAAAGCTTAGTAAAAATTCCATTGCAAATATATACCTCATTTTCTATATTCATTCAGTGACGGGTGTGTAATTTGTTTCCACATCTTGGCTATTATAAATAATAGCTGAGATTGTCAAAAGCATAAGTAAATTAAGGTGTAGGAGGGTAAAAACCTAGGATCAAATAGGTAATGCCAGCATTTTTAGAAACGGAATATTCCAAAGAGACTGAAGAATGGCCACTGTGGTACACAGAAACAAAGAGCATAGAAAAGATGAGTATGTTGATAATTCAGAAACAATTCTTTTTAAGTTTCTCAAGAAGGCAACAAGCAACAGTGACAAACGGAAAATGCCAGCAACAATAACAACTAGTGTCCATTTAACTTGGAAACTAAAAGGTTTAAGGACCTTGATTAGAAACAGTTTTATGGAGATGCACAGAGGCAGAACCTCGATGTGGTTTGAAATTAATAGAATTTGTCCTCTCTTTCAAAATGCTCCAGACCTGGTAACTACACATTTAATTTTATTCTTGTAGTTATAGGAGACTCTATCTCACCTAAAAATAGGACAAAGCATAAGACCCTTTCAATTGGGTTATACTAGTTATGAGATGTCCCTGATAGACATACCAGTTGACAGTTCTATATGTATAGCAAAGTTCTATTATCAAAATCACAAATGTGGGGCTAGGGTTGTGGCTCAGTGGTAGAGCACTTGCCTAGCATGTGTGAGTCACTGGGTTCGATCCTCAGCACTCACATAAAAATAAATAAAATAAAGGTATTGTGCCCTTGTGTCCATCTACAACTAAATGTAAATATGCACATGGGCATAAATGCATTTTCAATTGTAGAAAACTACACCAATGAGAGAAAACAGAGCAAAAAACAAACAACCAAGAGATGAAACACTCTGGAACAAAGGGTTAAGAGCAGGCCACAGTGTCAGTCATCTCTGGAAGACTTGAGCACATTCCACTGCCTATTTTTTGCCTTCTAGGTCCAATCAAAAGACTTCCTACAAGTTCTAAGTTTTAAATAGCAGTTCCTATGACCGTGGGACACTTATTAAATTTTACAATATTTACTATCCAAGCAAAACTCAAATAATTCAGTACATCATTCAAATGATCAAAAATACAGCATTTAAAATGTGGAGGACATAAACCTATTTAAAATTCATTTTCAAGAAAAATGCTTATTATATTCCATTAAAAAATAAAATTGAAATTTGAAGAGATTTTCAACCTCTTAAAAATGGGGTTTAATACAATAGACACTAGAATGGCAGTATGTATAAACGTGGATGTATATCCAATGTGATCCTGCAATCTGTACACGTGGTAAAAATAAAAATTCATACCCCACTTGAATCAAATGTATGAAATATGATATGTCAAGATCATTGCAATGTTTTGAGCAACCAACAAAAAAAAAAGGGATTTGAGGAATGGGAATCGGAAAGACAGTAGAATGAATCAGACACAACTTTCCTAGGTTCATATATGAACACATGACCAGTGAAATTACACATCATGTATATCCACAAGAATGGGATCCTAATAAGTTAGACTCCATGTATATATAATATGTCAAAATACACTCTACTATCATGTGTATCTAAAAAGAATTTTTAAAAATTTTTAAGTGGAGTTTGAATTATTTTTTCTTTATATTCTGCTAACTTTTTCCCCCAATGTTGTGTATGTGAGCTGAAACTGCTTTTCTTAAATGAAGTCAGTATATGGTATGCTCCACTTGTGAAAATAAGTAGTTCTCCTTTTGTGTTTCTGCCCTTTAGCATCTATTAGGTGCAGTTTTCCATACAGTCTAGTCTCTATATCTTGTGTTTGGCATCAAAATACTGTTGCACTATAAAATGGCATCTTATGTTTTATGAAATTCACTAACAAACATATTAAAGTTTCTACAGGGGCTGGGGTTGTGGCTCAGGAGTAGAGCACTTGCCTAGCACATGCGAGGCCTTGGGTTCGATCCTCAGCACTACATAAAAATAAATAAACAAAATAAAGGTATTGTGTACAACTAAAAAATAAATATTAAAAAAAAGTTTCGGGCCTGGGGATGTGGCTTAGGCAGTAGCATGCTTGCCTGGCATGTGCAGGGCGCTGGGTTCGATCCTCAGCACCACATAAAAATAAAATAAAGATGTTATGTCCACTGAAAAAACTAAAAAATAAATATTAAAAAAAAAGTTTCTACAAGTCTGTACTAACTTCTATAGCCTCTGAACAACTGTAGAAGAGGATAACACTAATACTGAAAACTATCAAACAGCTGAATGTTTCAAATTTTGCTTTAGTGTTATAATACGGTTTAGAGATATCAAAACATACTAATTCCCTCTATTGATACTATTCAGCTTGATTCTTGATCTTACTTTCCCATTAACAGAAACACATTTTTCCATTAGAAATTATGAAAATTATTACCTTTTACGCATGGGTAAAAAGTGGTAATAATTCCCATAAATTTTAGAATATATTTATATTGTATGGGAGAACTGATACACCACCAATGTATCTATTTTACAATAAGAATGTATTACTTAGCTAGGTGTGGTGGTGCATCCCTGTAATCCCAGCTTCTCAGGGCAAATTGAGGCAGGGGGATCTCAGACTAGGCTACTTAGTGAGACCTTTTATCAAAATAAAATTTTTAAAAGGCATTGGGGATATAGCCCAGTGGAAGAGTGCCTTCGTAGCATGCTTGAGGCCCTGAGTTTTAGCCCCAACTGAGGGAACAAAAAGAAAAGAAAAAAATGAAGGCTTTTGAAGTCAAGGAGAATTAAACTGAAACTCTGGCTCTGTCACTTCTTGCCTGATCTATAAAGTAGTCATTATGAGGACAAGATATATTGTGTGACCTCAAATGCAAGCAAGGCATCTAACACTGTCCATCATATTAGTAAGCACTTAATCATAATAGTAACCTTTATTTTTATAGAACTATAGAGGTCATTTCTTTTTTATTGTATCAATTTTTCTACAATAAACATTTTCTTTTCTTTTTTTTTAAAGAGATAGAACGAGAAAGAGAGAGAGAGAGAAAACTTTTTTTAATGTTTATTTTTTAGTTTTCGGTGGACACAACATCTTTATTTTATTTGTATGTGGTGCTGAGGATCGAACCCAGTGCCCCGCACATGCCAGGCGAGCGCATTACCGCATGAGCCACATCCCCAGTCCCAATAAACATTTTCAACAGAGAATATGTTTCAGAAATGTGCATGTAATTAAAAATTTTCAACTTGACATGTCCAAAAATCTTTGTAAAAAGCAAACCTAAAAAAATATTACCCTTACATCAAACTATTTCCTCATTTTATTAGCTAAGTATTTATATAAAATATTCTAATCTGCTATAAAAGTAAACCAAGTGAAAGATAAACAATATTTGTATTTTAGTGTAGTAAAATTCTGACTTTAAAAAGTTTTTCTGAGGGGCTGGGGGTGTGGCTCAGTGATAGGGTGCTCACCTAGCATGTGTGAGGCACTGGGTTCCATCCTCAGCACCACATAAAAAAATAAATAAATAAAATAAAGGTATTGTGTCTATCTACAACTAAAAAAACCCCAGAAATTAAAAAGCAAAGTTTTTCTGAGAAATGACCATCATTATTGATGGAAATTAACAGTTATTCCAGAATTATAATATGAATGACAGAACAAGTGCCACTTTTAAAACAGCATGTACAGTTTAACCTGATGCTGTAAGAAAAGAAAAAAAAAAGTGAAAAGTAAGAGAAGGATAAGGCAGATACTTTGAGAAAGAATAACTATTTTCCCCATCATGATACACAGTAGGTTTCTTGTGAAAATGTTACCAAAAGTGTGTTGGGGAAGAGAAAATGTCTAGAACTCTAGATTAAATCAATGGAATCTGTTTGAACTAGAAATAATTTTCTAAAGTCTAAATTCAGAAACAAAATGATACAACTTCATAACCCCTTACTTATTTATAATAATAAGTATGCATGATGGTATAATAAGGATGATTATAAAACTTACATTTAACCAAAACAGCTATGAAAAGATGATTGCACTGATAAAATGTTACCTTTAATTTTTTGAAATCTAAGATCATGTATTAGAATCAAAAACGGTTAAGAAGAACATTAATAGGAAGTATACATAGTCTAGTCAGACTAAAGAGGTCAAATTAGATTTAAAATTTCTAAAAAATATTTTGTGGTCTTTATATTTTTATTTATTTGGAAATTAGCTGGTTAAATAGTGAATGCTTCCCAGCAGCTTGGGAGGCTGAGCCAGAAGGACCACAAGTTCAAAGCCAGCCTCAACAATGGCAAAGGGCTAAGCAATGCAGTGAGACCCTGTCTCTAAATAAAATATAAAATAGGGCTGGGGATGTGGTTCAATGGTCCTGAGGTCAATCCCCAGTACCAAAAAAAAAAAAAAAAAAGCAAATGCTTAGGTTTATCTGAAATTGTTGCAAATTTTATAGCATAATAAATTTTGATAAAAACAAAATACCTGGGCAAAGGGTGTGTTTTAGTGGTAGAGCACATCCCTGGCATGCACGAGGCCCCAGAGGTTTGATCCCCAGCATTAAATAATTTACCACCTAGGGCCTCGTGCATGCCAGGGATGTGCTCTACCACTAAAGTTTGGTTCCAATGTAATGATCACCAAAAGTTCTTATACAGTCTATAAGATCTTATGGAATTTAGCTCTTTTCTCCTTCTGATTTTATTTCTAGCCCCACGGCCTACTACTTCTTGTTCCTCAAATATACTAAGAGTGCTTCCACTTCAAGAACTTTGGTATTCTAGCAAGGAAACTCTGATATTTGTGTAGGTTGGCTCATTCATTTCCTATACATCTCTCCTCAAATGTCCCCTTACTGGAGTCTCTTTGCCTAACCGAAGTAGATACAAAAGCAGTATCTTATTTTTTCCTAGCCTTCTACCTACTGTTTCTTTGTGGCATTCACCATCAACAGATCTCCTATATATTTTGTGTTTCTTTTTTGTCTTGCTCCCAACCAAAGTGTAAGTACTGGAGGACAGTACTTTCGTCTTTTTTCTTAAATCAATAATTTGAGAATAGAAGCTGACACACAGTTGATACACAGTAAATATTAGTCTACTTAGTTAACTAAAAAGCCATTTCTTATACAAAAATATCATTCAGTCAATGACATACAATTTGAGTTGGAGTAATAGATTTGCAATGAGAAATCCATGTTTTATATAAATATTCCCTCTTATCAGTGGCAGACAATAATAGAATACATAACATGGAGTACTTTCCAGACTGGTCAAAGACAACATTTCCAACTGAACTGTTTTCAAAGAACTAAAGGCAAAATCTAGATCATCTTAGTATGCTCTGACACAAATGGCTAGCCAAGAAATCAGAAGCAACTAACTTTAAAGGGTCTCCAGTATCTTCCTGGACTAAATGGAAAAAAAAATATTTATATCATGAACTGAAATGCTCGTTATATAAATAAATTAGTTTTCAGTTTGACTCTTTTTAAAGTACTTAGACAATTAGAAATGATTTAATGCTAATTTCAATCAGTAAAGAACTTGATTACATAAATGCAAACACAAACTATTAAAACAGTAACAATATACTAAAATTTGAATTAAAACATAAAGAAAAAAAAATTTTTCTCAAAACTTAAAGGTGATAATAGTAGAAAAGTACCTTGCAGTTCTGTAGTAGTCGTATGAGATGTTCAAAGCAATTACTATTAAGAAAAATGGCCTGAAGAACAGGCCTGTCTGTGCAATCCAACATGGCTGTGATGGTATCTAGGAAAATAAAAACAAAAATCTTCCATGTAATGGTAAAAATTTGGAATCATACACACATTTACTATTATCATTTTAAATTTAGGCTTTGCAGTTGACAGAACAGATATAAGTTAATTGGGCAATAACAGCTATGAAGAATAGACAACAAAATTTGTAATTATTACTTGAAAGAAATAGTGAACATTTTCATAATTTAAAATACTTAAATTTTACATGACTCATATATATTTCCCAGAGATTTATTTAGTTATTCTTCCATCATAAGGCTCAAGTCTAACCAACTGTTTGTGCCCAACTTGCTATTAATAGGCAAACTGGTTGTTTTACAACACTTATATTTACACATTATAAAATTAACACATGGTCCTGAAAAAGACAACAATGTTTTGCTCTCATTTCCTATTAAAGAGATATCTCCATCCAGAAACCAAAGGACATCTATCATGGGAAATACCATGTTTTTGTTCCTAATAAAAAAGAACTCCATTCAATACAGTCAAAAATGTATTTATAAACTTTCAATAATTATAAAATATGACATGTTGTAACATATAAAATAATAAAGTATGTAAGATATGTCTTGTTTTCCTATAGAAGCAAATGTTGTAATGGATAATTTTCAATAAGATTTTGACGCCCATATTCTAAACTGATCTCACATATACATGAAGCTATACACGAAACCATTAATGTTGATTATGTCTGGGTAGTAGGATATAAAGAACATATTTTGTTTCTTTATAATTATGTGAATTTTCTAGTTTAGCTGTAATTACAATATTTTACTTCTTTAATAATGAACTGTCAGTTAATAACATTTGCATTTAACATGGCAATGCAGTAAGAAACCACATATATTGTTGAGGGAGCTTACAAAGTAGAACAAAAAAAGGACAAATATCTACAAAGTGACACAAACATCCACCACAAAGAGAGGGGGAAAGAGAAACAAAGACACATAGAAGCTTTGAGGAAAAACAAAATCAAAGGCCCTCTAGAGCATGGACAGACACTATAAATGTTATAAAAGCATAAAGAAATCAATTTTTATCATAAGTAAAACATTACAAATGGCAATTTCTGAAAATCTACACGTTCTAGAATTCTGGGGCCACACTGACTTTTCTAACATATACTTTTAGTGAATTACACTTTCTCTTCCCCTTCATCCCTACTTTGCCCCATGCTGGGGATTAAATCCAGAGAAGGGGCTCTAACACTGAGCTACATTTCCAGTCCTCCTTTTTTTTTTTTTTTTCTGAGTTAGTGTTTCAATAAATTGTGCTGCCCAGCCTCAAACTTGCAGTTTTCCTGCCTCAGCCTCCTAAGTATGTGGGATTACAGGTGTGTGCCACCATGCATTGTTTATATTACTTTCACGAAAGAATGCATATTTGACTTTGATGTTGCTAAACTGAGGGTATTGTAGACAAACAAATTAATTAAATTATTTGGAAGTTAAAATATAAAGTCATATGCTATCTGAACTAAACAATCAAAACTTTCCATACAATGGCTCTGTATTTCAAAAGACAGTAGGAGATATGAAAGCAAAACATAGACTCAGGCAAAATTACCTTTCTTTTATAATAGGTGATTTATAATTATATATAATAGTGGAACTCATTATGTGATATTCATAATGCACATAATTTGATTAATTTCATTCCCAAGTAGTCCCTCCCTCCTTCCCTTTCCCTGATCTACTTGCTCTACTATCTCCCTTCTATTAGTACCAATACTACTATTTTAATTAGTGCATTATAATTATATATAAAAGTAAAATTCATTATGGCATGGTTATACATGGACATGGCATAATTTGGTAGATTTCATTCCCCGAGTACTTCCCCATGTTCTCCGCTCCTGATCCCCTTCCTGTATTCTACTGGTCTCCCTGCAGTTGACATAATCTTATTTCTTCTTTATGGCTGTGTATACCATTTTCTTTATGCATTCTCCTGTTGACAGATACCTACACTGGTTCCACAGATTCACTGCTGATTGCGCTACCATACAATAAACATTGTACACATGTATCATTATAGGATGATGGGTTTAGTTCTTTTGGATAAGGTAAGATACCTGGGTTATGTGGTAGTTCTAATCCTAGCTACATACTGCTTTGCAAAGTTATTGTACTAATTTGCAGATCCATCAACAATGTATAAATGTTCCCTTTTCCCCATATCCTCACAAGCAATTTTTAAATTTATATTCTTGATGGATACCATTTATTCTAACAGAAGTGAGATGTAATATCAATGTAGTTTTGAATTGCATTTCCCTGATTACTAATGATATTGGACTTTTTTTTATAAATTTGTTAGCCATTTGTATTTCTTCTTTTGAGAAATGTGTGTTTACATCTTTTGCCCATTTATTGACTGGGTTATTTGATGTCTTGATGTTAAGCTCATTCAGTTCTTTATATATGCTGGATATTAATCCTGTCAGAAAAGGTAGCTAACAAAGACTTTTCTCCCATTCTGTGGGCTCTCTCTTCATGCTCTTGTTTCTTCTGATGTGCAGAAGTTTTAAATTTGAAACCATCCTACTTATTAATACCTGGATGTATTTCTTGAGCTTTAAGAAAGTCAATGCCTGTGCCAATATGTTAGAATGTTGACCCTGTTTTCTTCTAGCAATAGTAGTGTTTCTGATCCAATTCCTACATCTTTGATTCACTCACTTTGAATTAATTTTTGTGCAGGGTGAGAGATTTGAAGCAGTTTCATTCTTCAACATACGGATATACAATTTTCCCAGCATCATTTGTTATAAAGGCTATCTTTTCTCCAACACATATTTTTAACACCTATGTCAAGGATCAGATGAGTATGAATCTATCTTTCCTGTCTTCTATTCCATTGGTCTCCATGTTTGTTTTTTTGCCAATACATGCCATTTTTGTTACTACTGCTCTATAGTATATTTTGAGATCAGGTATTTTGATGTCTTCAGTACTGCTCTTATTGCATAGAATAATGGCTATTTTAGGAATATCATTTTTCCAAATGAATTTTAGGACTTTTTTCTCTCAAGTTCTGTGAATACATCACTAGTATTCTGATGGGAATTGCTCTAAAGCTATAGACTGTTTTTGATTATATGGCCATTTTGTCAATATTAATTCTGGCTACCAAAGAATCTTTGCATCTTCTAAGGTCATCTTTAATTTCTTTCTTCAATGTTCTATAATTTTCACCTCCTTGCTTAGACTTATTCCCAGATAATTTTTAAAGGCGATTATGAATAGAATTGTTTTCTTCATTTCTTTCTCCACAGGTTCATTATTGGCATACAGGAAAGCTGCTGATTTTTGTATGTTGATCTTCTGCTACTTTGCTGAACTTGCTAGCTCCAGAAGTTTTCTGATGGAGTTTTTTGATTCTTCTAAATAGAGGATCATATCATCAGCAAACAGATAATCTGACTTCTCCTTTTTCTGCTTGTATCCCTTTAGTTTTCTTCTCCTGACTAACCACTCTGGCTGGTTTCATATATTATATTGAATAGGAGTGGTGAGAGTAGACATCTTTGTCTTATTCCTGATTTAAGAGGAAATGCTTTCAGATTTTCTCCAATCAGTATGATGCTGGCTTTGTTTTTTTATATATATATATATATATATATATATATATATATATATATATATATATATCCTTAATAATGTTAAGTTTCTTCTATTCCTAGTTTCTTCAGTGCTTTTTTTAAAAAAAATTTGTAGTTATAGATGAAAGGTATGCCTTTATTTGTTTATTTTTATGTGGTGCCGAGGATTGAACCCAGTGCCTCACATGTGCTAGGCAAGTGCTCTGCCACTGAGCTACAGCCCCAGTCTCTTCAGTGCTTTTTTAATATGAATGGGTGCTCAATTTTGTCAAAGATTTTTTTCTGCATCTATTGAGATGATCATGTCATTACTGTCCTTAATTCCGTTTATGTGATGCATTACATACAGAGATTTGTGTATGTTGAACCAACTTTGCATTCCTGGAATGGAAGAAACTTGATCATGATGTACAAGCTTCTTAATGTGTTTTTGAATGTGGAATTCTAATATTGTATTAAAGATTTTTGTAACTATGTTCATCAGGAATAGTGTCTGTAGTTTTCTTTCCTTGATGAGTCCTTGTCTGGTTTTGGTTTGAAGGTGATATTGGCCTCATAGAATGAATTTAGGAATATTCCCTATTTAAAAAAATAATTTGGGGAGGACTGGCATTAGTTCTTTTTTAATGGTCTGGTAAAACTCATCTCAGAATCCATTTTGTCCCTGGCTTCTTTCTTGGAAGGCTTTTTATCACTGCTTCAATATTTTTACTTGCTATTGGTCTGTATACACTTTTTTTATCCTCTTGGTTCAATTTGGGTAGGTCACATGTATCTAGACATTTGTCAATAACTTCTAGATTTTCCAATTTATGGGAACATAAGGTTTCAAAACAGTCCCTAATGATACTTTTAATTTCAGAAATATTCATTATGATATCTCCTTTTTTATATAATTTTGTTGATCTGGGACTTCTCTTTCTTTTATTCAGTTTGGTTAAGGGTTCATCAATCTTGCTAATCTTTTCAAAGAACCAACTCTTTGTTACATTGATACTTGGTATTTTTTTTTCTATAGATCATTAATTTAATCTAGTCTTATTTCCTGTATTCTACTGGTTTTGGAATCTGGCTGTTCCTGCTTTTCTAGGGTCTTGAGAATAACATTTGAGGGTTTTTATTCTGTTTTGTTTTGTTTTTTAATGTAAGCACTATAATGCTATAAACTCCTCTTAAAACCGTCTTCATAGTGTCCCAGAGATTTTGGTACATTGTCTTATTATTCTCATTTGATTCTAGGAATTTTACTAGTTTTCCCCTCATTTCTTCTATAATTCATTCCTTGATCAAAAGTATATCAATCAATCTCTGTGTTTGTTATCAATCAATCTCTGTGTTTGTTGTTAACTATAATTTTTCTTGATGTAGATTTCAAACTTCATTCTGTTATAATTTGATAAGATGCAAGGAATTATATTAATTTTTAAAATATTTGCTAAGACCTGCTTTGTGTCCTAAAATATAGACATTTTGCAGCTATGTTCCATGAGCTGAGAAGAAAGTAAATTCAGCTATTGATGGATAAAATTATTCTATAGGTATCTGTTAGATCAATTTGATTGATGGTATTTTTTAGGTCTGAAGTATATTTCTTGATTTTATGTCTGGATGACTTTTGAATTGTGAGAGTGATATGTTAAAATCATCCAGTATTACTGCATTTAGGGTCTGACCTTTTTTTTAAAATGTAATTAGGTAAACCAACATTTGATGCATAAAAATAACTAATACCATTTTATCTTCTTGATATGAAGTGACCTTACACATCTCTTCTGCTTAGCCTGAAATATAAGGATAGCTACTCCTTCTCATTTTTAAATCCATTTGCATGATATAACCTTTTCCTTTCAGCATATGGATGCCTTTCCCAATGAGTCTCTTGTAAATAGCATAGTTTTGGGTCTTGTTTTTCAATCTTTCAACTCTATAATTTTAGTTGGAGAGCTGATACCATTTACATTCAAAATTATTATGGAGAGATGTTTACAGTTTCTTGCCATTTTTATCTGTTTCATATATTTAACTGGTCTTTGTTTCATATATTTAATTTTCATTTTCTTAACTGTTCTTATAATGAGCTTCATCCATTCAAGAGCTGAAGGGGCATGTAGTATTTCTTTAAGCTTATTCTGCAGTGTTTGCTTAGAGATCATAAATTCTTTTAGTTTTTCCTTATGTTGGAAAATTTTTATTTCTTCTCTGATTCTGATGCCTAGGTTTGCTGGATAAAACAATCTCGGTTGGCAACTGTTTTCTTTCAGGTCTGGAATTACTTCACTCTAAGCACTCCTAACTTCTAGAGTCTGTGTTGAGAAGTCTGAAGTAAACCTTATTGGTTTACCTCTAAATATGACCTCACATTTTTCTCTTGAGGCTTTTAATATTGTATCCTTATTTTTTAATATTTATTTTTTAAGTTGTAGTTGGGCACAATATCTTTAATTTATTTATTTATTTTTATGTGGTGCTGAGGATTGAACCCAGGGCCTCACCTGTGCTAAGCAAGTGCTCTACTGCTGAGCCACAACCCCAACCCCTGTATACTTATTTTTCATGTTAGACATTTTGTGTTGAAGAGGTTCTTATTTGAACTTGTCCATTTGCGGTTCTAAGGCCTCCTGTGTGTATATGTCCATCTCATTCCAAAGATATGAAAATTCTTCTGACATTATTTCACTAAAAAGTTATTAATGCCAAGAGCTTGTATTTCCATGCCCTCTTCTATTCCAATGACTCTTAAGTCAGATCTATTTTTCTCAGAGTTCTTGTATATTCTTATCATATTTTTTTATTACTGCTGAGTATTCAAGTTAATATACCCTGACTTCAAAGTATAAAGTTTTATTTTCTATATAACCCAATCTGTTGGTTATACTTTTAACTAAATTTTTAATTTGATTTATTGTGTCTTTCATTCCTTTTTTTATTGATTTAAAAAAAATGACAGCAGAATGCATTATAATTCTTATTACACATATATACCACAATTTTTCATATCTCTGTACATAAAGTATGTTGACACCCCATTCGTGTCTTCATACATGTACTTTGAATAATGATGTCTATCACATTCCACCATCCTTGCTAATCCCCTGCCCCTCTCCCTTTCCCTCCCACCCCTATTCCCTATCTAGAATTCATTTATTCGTCCCATGTTCCCCCTCCCTAACCCACTATGAGTCAGCCTCCTTATATCAGAGAAAACATTCAGCATTTGTTCTTTTTTTTTTAAAAAAAAATATGCTTTAGTTGTCAATGGACCTTTAGTTTATTTATTTATATGTGATACTGAGAACCGAACCCAGTGCCTCACTCATGCTAGGCAAGCACTCTGCCACTGAGCCACAACCCCAGCTCCTCAGCATTTGTTCTTTAGGGATTGGCTAACTTCACTTAGCATGAGGTCTGACTGGTTTCTTTTCAGAATCTATATTTATTGAAATGATTTTTCCCCTCCAGCATTTTTGCTTTCAATTTCCTAGATCTTCTTTTAGCTCATTAATCACTTTAATAATCAACATTTCAGTAATTTTTCTCTGTAATTTTAATCCCAATCAATATCTGTGGGTTCCAAGGACTGGTAATGTAGCTCATTGGTATCGGTGATAGAGTGCTTGTCTACTATGCATTAGGCCTTGAGTTCAATACCCAGCTCAACAAAAGAGAGAGAGAGAGAGAGAATGAATGAATCAACATGTATGGTTTCCCTTATTGGAGAATTGTAAATTTGGGGAAAAACTTGTTTGCATGTTTCCTTATGTTTTCAGAGGTGCCAGACAGACATATCTGTTGAAATATATTCCCCTTCCTCTTATGTGAGGGTCCTTTGGTGAGTAGTTACCTACTTTTAATAAATTCTACATTGATGGTATATCTTAGCTTTGACACATAGGTTCAGCGTAAGCCTAGTGATAATTTCAACTTCCAATGACTCTTTGAAAGGATACAGTGCTACAAGTAACCTTGGTAGTAATTGCTAATGATCTCTACAAATATATTAACCCAAGAGGAACATGAGTGAAAAATAACATTCAATAGGCTGAAAGGGTTACACATTAAAAACTATAGACTAAATTGAATTTGAAGATGGGATAAAAAATAATATAGATTACAGGCATGGTGGCACATGCCTGTAATCCCAGCAACTCAGGAGACTGAGGCAAGAGGATCACAAGTGAAAGGCCAGTCTGAGGAACTCAGACCCTCAGCAACTTAGCAAGATCTGTCTCACAACAATGAAAACAGAAAGAAATAAAAGGACTGAGGATATAGCTAAGTGGTAAAGTACCCTTGGTTTCAATACCCAGTACTAAGAAAATAAATTTTAAAAAATAAAACAAAATAGATCTGGGCAAGTGGCTAATGCTTCTATTCCCAGTGACTTGAGAAGTTGAGTCAGGAAGACTGCAGGTTCAAGGCCAGTCAGCAACTTAGCAAGACCTCAGCAACTTAGTGAGACCCATTCTCAAAATAAAAAAGGACGGGGGATATAGATCAGTGGTAAAGTCCCCAGGTTTAATTCCTAGTACCGAAAAAAAAAAAAAAGTAAATAAGTAAAATAATATAACATAAAATAGAGAAAAGAGAAAAATAGAAAAGATGGAATAAAGGGTTGGGGGAGGGGGAGAGGTGAGGATGAGGGTGGGAAGGGAGACAGAAGTTAAAATGGGAAGACAACATCAGTGTAGAAGAAGCTGAAGTGGAACAGTCATGTATAGGAGATCTTAGGTAATATCAATCAGCCAAGACATTAATATCATTCAAAGGTTCAGATTAATTGCTGAAGTTTTTTAGAGTCTTTTGTATCTGGTGTTTCAAATTTTAGCAATTGCCAACTATGAAGAAGTCACTCAAATGCAAATTTTGTATCATTCCCTTATTTCAGCTCTCACCCAAACAGTCTCAACTTATTAGGTGAATCCATATGCAGAATTCTACCCACTCCTTGCCTGATCACCCCTGATAGAGAGGCAATGAGGATAAACTTCTTTCTCAGTTTGGCTTTGTTGTTTCATCAGGGGGTGATAGTGTAAGTCTCTCAGGTCAATTGGGGAGTTCCTTCATCTGCTTCATCTAAAGATTAATCTGGATTGAACTGTACTTCATTCTGAGAGCCCCTATTTATGTGCTATACTTTTGGGCTGTGGGTGGGGGCAGGCAGACAGGAGGTACTTTCCATCCAATCCTGTTCAGACCTAGATCCCCACCCTCTGCCAGTCACATTCTTAATCCCACAGATCAGTCAGTCAATTTCAAATGGAATCCCCCTTTGTTTCTGGGCACTCTGCAGAGTCCATCAGGGTTCTAAAAATTCTTCTTTACTCAGATTGGCTCTCATACTCACCAATCCAGTGAAAAGTATAGCCTATGTTGCTGTTTGGTCTTGGATATTCAAAAAGCAAGTATACCAAGTACACACACACATACACAAATACACACATACAAGCAAGCATGTTAAGGTGCAGGAATTCCAAGTCTACTGGCTCAGGAAGTCCGATCAATAACTCCCTTGTTCCTTCAAGCGGTTGGTGCTTCCCCTGTTCCAACAACCCAGGGAGAGTCAAATACCTTTGATGGGGATTACCAGTTCTCTCTCTCTAGCTTCTTGGTAGATTTTCTAATTTATTAGCTGCTCTGGTTGTGGATATGTTAATATAGCATCTGTTTCTTAAATTCAGCGGAAAATCTCTCTCTTCTGGTTGCCCCCCACTGAGCCACAGCACAATCGACGCTGCTGCCATCAGTTACCTTTTTAAACTCTCTGTTCTAGGAACCAACATTTTTAGTTTTCTTCTGCATACTAGCTTTCTGAGTTGCTTCCCTGCTTTCCTCCCGATAATTCTCCATCTCATTTTGCTGCTGCAGAACTGCTAATTTAACTCCCTCATAGGAAGCTGTTGACTGAGGAGCCCCATGTTTTATCTACTGTAAGAAAACTATCTTTATTGAATACTTACTCAGCATTTTGATCTGCAGAGCTATGAACCGGCTTTCCCACTGTCTGGATCTTCTTTGATTGGGTAAAGCTGAATGATCTGAATTTAACAATTTAAAATAGTTCTCCAGAATAGTACTGGTTTCCACTTGGCGCTGGTCAGAACTGCTAGTGAGAAGAATATGTACCACTTCTGTAAGGCACTTCAGAGTTAGTTCTACCTTTCTACCCACTTCTTCAGGATCTCCATCCTCCCAGGAATCACAATCTGCCAAAACTCTCATAAGAACTTCCATGGTGGCTGGAGAAATTGCTTGCAAAGCATTTCTCTGAAACAGTAAAGACAATAAAAATGAAAACAAATCTGAGGCTCTGTTAAGCTTGCAATAACAAAGAGAATTAAGTCTGCAGGCAACTTTTAATAAATCAACACATAAAATTTTTAATTTCACAGACACTGCTAGTATTTTACATATATTAAGTCTTCTGTTCCTCACTACTAATAGAAAATTCACTTTATACCCTCCCTTACAGCTATGGGCAACCATGTAACAGTGCTATTCAAGGATTTATGGCAAAACACTATGATGTTTACAAGTAAAAGGACCCTTTCTTTGTTCTTGGTCACTTTACCTTCTCCAATCCAGAATGCAGAAATAATATTTGAAACCACCTTTATACCATGTAAAGGTAAGTCCAAGGATTAAACTAGTAGCCTACTGAGAGCAGAAGAGGAATATCAAAGGTCCCTAGGCCTTGTTCTTTTCATTGAATTACTATACCAGCCTAGAATTGCCCACATCTGGATTTCTTATCTAAGAATTTAAAAACAACATCAGTTCAGTTAAGCCTCTCTTAAGTTATCTGTTGATTATACCAAATTCATACCAACTGATTTAGATATATATATATATACACAATGACTGGTTTGGCTCTAACGCTACAAACATATATCTGAAATACACTAAGTAACTGGTAGCTATATCAAGGTGCCCCACAAAACCTGGAAGCAGGGGCTGGGGAGATAGCTCAGTTGGTAGAGTGCCTGCCTACATGCAAAAGGCCCTGGGTTCAATCCCCAGCACCACAGGGAGAAAAAAAAAAAACTGGAAATGAGCAATATGTGTTGCCCAAAATTGTTAAATTCAAATATAACGAAACATTACATAGTTAGGCAAAATCATCTGCAAATAATAGCCCTTGGCTCATTAGAATGTGTTTTTACCAACATAATACATATATTTATATGTATATATAAATA
Source organism: Marmota monax (assembly GCF_021218885.2). Taxonomy (NCBI): domain Eukaryota; kingdom Metazoa; phylum Chordata; class Mammalia; order Rodentia; family Sciuridae; genus Marmota; species Marmota monax. The sequence goes on along the minus strand of NW_026695244.1, from coordinate 2,200,005 downwards.
TATATAACTGTTTTATATAGCAGTTTTATCAATTTTTTCATCTGGATGTTATTTGCCTCCTTACAGTCATATCACCATATTTGGCAAAAATAATAATTTAAAACAAAAAGAGTGAATGTCAACTTCAGTATCTCTGTAGAAAAAACTGGCACATACCATTGTCTCCTTCATTACTTCCTTCGTCTTTGTGCCCTAAATGCCATGATGACTATAACTCTAGGAGGTACCTTATGGCATGAGAGACAATAGTAAGGATAACAGACTGACATTTAGAAGGAAATTGAGTCCCTGAAGATCCTGCTGGGGATTGAGCCCAAAGCCTTGTGCATGTTAAGGACATTCTCTACTAAGGGCTACACCCCCAACACTACAACTATTTTTTTTTTAATTGAAAGAAAGAAGTAAAATAATTTAAGCTGTTATAATTTTATTATTAGCTGCCATAAGTTTCTCACCCACCAAATTAGGATGATATACTTGTCCAACCTACCTCAGAAGGTGTGGGAAAGATTAAATTAAATAACAGGTGTGAAAGTGCTTTCAAAATGTTTTTTTAAAAGTGCCATGCATAAAGAGTTAATATATTATTCAAATCCATAAGCAGGTTATTATTATTTTTTTACTGTTTGAAAAGAAGCAAGCAGCATCCGCATGAGGTCTTGAGTGAATATGTGAGCCTTTGGCCTTCTCAGCAGTTGCCCTTTCTCTTACCACAAGTTGCTTTCAAATTTGCACCCAAACCTGTGGTACTTGGAAGCAAAAGACCCAATGAATCTGAGAAAGTGCCTCTGATGCAAATGAGTTGATCAAATGGTATAGTCTTTCATAGGGGACATCTTTGGCTAATTGTACTTTACAACTAGAATAGCTGGTTCAAGGCATTAATTGAATGTAAGTATAATCTTTTCAGCCTTTGCAGTGTGAAATAAGCATTAAAATTGATTGTTGAATACAGCATTTCCTTGGAAAACACCTTAGAACATTAGTTTTATGGTTATGAATATATGTGCCAGTACTTCTCAGGCTACATTGTAGATGTGAGCTTTTGTGGACTGCTTCTCTGAGTCATTGACTCAAATGTTGTTTATGTTTCTTCACGTAGTAAAATAATTTTTCTATTTCTGCTGCTAACCTAGGTGATAAGACTGTGATTTACTTAGTTTTTACAAGAGCAAAAAATTAAAGTATTATATTTACATGTCATATAGTCTTTACAACTATGCTATGTTACTGTTTATATATTACAAATAAACTAAAATACATGTAAATAGTTTATCTAATGTTAAACAACTAATTTGAGATGAACATGGGACTCAAACCTAGGTCATTCCCAAAGCCACTGCTTTTAACATAACACAATACAGAACAGGTTTGTGTGTGTGTGTGTGTGTGTGTGCGTATTCACAGATCACAAGAACAAATATGACAATGGAAAAACCCAGGCACAATGCTTTGGAAAGGAGATCAGTCTTTAGACTTTAATTTTGCAGTTCCTTGTGAGAAGATCATTCTTGCATCTTCAGATTTTTAACTCTTCCAAATCCCCTTGTCTGGATCCATTAAACAAACAACAAGCAACCTTCTGATTTTGATATAAATCTAACTCTAGCTATGCCCTGATCAAAAGATTTTCAGTACAAAAAAAATAAATTGGGCTTTTAATATCTACTTGTTTTTCATGTTAACGTTTTATTTCAGAGGTTTTGGGGATTGATTATCCCTGGACACTAATAAGAACACATCTCCATGTGTTCAAAAACAGAATGGGATCCAAGTACATTCTCCATTAGTCAATAACAATGCCATTTTCATTTTTTTTTTCAGGTACACTTATTCATAGTAGTGAAGAAATGAGAAAAATAGGAAGACAATGACCCAGTGTCTTCATCAGACATCAGCGAATACAGGAAGGTGACTAAGCTAACTTAAACTGGAAAATACATTACAAGGAGACATCATCTACTGGGTGAAGAGTAGGCCACATAGCCCACCAGGATTTTGGCTGGGTACCAAAAGGTAAAGGTTAAAAAACACAAAGTTCAGCATTGTTCTGGAAGCCACAAGAGGGGAAAATTTTTCAAAACTGCCCACTGAGTACAGGGACATTTGATAAAAATGATTTAGAAAGAAAACAAAAACAAGCCAAAGATAAAGAAGAAAAGGGGAACTGAGTATCAACAGATACTCTTAACCTCAGGATAGTATTTATAAAATCAATTTTATAAAATAAAATTTGGTGCATTAATTAAAAAGAGATTACCTATAGTCACCTGTTTATGCAATTTAATTGAAAAATGAAAATTACACTCTAGAAAATCTTCAAACAAAATAAGAAATAGTAAATAAGTTATCAAATAAACAGCAACTTCCTATTGCTATAAGATGAAAAGTTCCCACTGCTGTAAGATAAAGGGCTCATGAGCTCTTAAAAACAAATAAATATCTAAATCTTCACGAAGGCTTCCTCAGCATACAAAGAATTTCTTCCTAATGCCCATGATGATAAGGTAATAAACCTACAGTATTACTGATAGATCTTTAAACAAATTTTAATTAAGTTTTTATAAAAATGGGTTGTTTAATAAAATTATAATTTAAATATGTAATTGTACATAATATAAAGAAAATGTTGTAAAAAAATTTCATGTGAAAATAAAAAGCTAATAATTAAAAAAAGGAAGATAGGACTTTTAATCTGAGGAAAAAAAGAGAATTCAAGGGATCTATAAACTTGGATACAAACAATTATATCTTTATTTCCATTAATCTGACTAAAATTTAAATTTTCTTCAGATTTAAAACTCAGCTACAAAGCACAATTGTGTAATAAGTAATACTTGTGATTTTTGTCACTGATAAAAATCATGTTTTTTCATATAATTATTGCGGCATCTCAAAACAGCACTTACATTCATCTCTTCTTTGAAATTATATTAGTTATTAGATTTATTGCTACTGATTGATTGATTGAGATGAGATCTTCCCAAATTGCCCAGGTTGGTCTCTAACTCCTAGGCTCAAGGGATCCTCATGCCTCAACCTTTCAGGTAGCTGGAACTATAGGTGTGAGCCGCCATGTACAGATCACAGCGAAATCTTTTTATATCATGTTATAAACAGCACACATTAAGTCACATATTTGTCTCATTAAGATTTTAGTAACCATATTTCAGTATAACTGGTTTCTTTTGTGATCTTACGTACTTTACTTCAGGCATTTAAAAAGTTCTGACAAGGGCCCTTGTCAAACTGCCAAACAGGGATGTTATACAAAAAGAACAAAAAGTTAAAAACCTCTGATCTAAAGTGTATGATTTAAGAAAACATTGGGCTGGGGATGTGGCTCAAGCAGTAACGCGCTCGCCTGGCATGTGCGGGGCACTAGGATGCTCAGCACCACATACAAATAAAATAAAGATGTTGTGTCCATCAAAAACTAAAAAATAAATATTTAAAAAAATTCTCCCCCCCTTTAAAAAAAAAAGAAAGAAAACATAAAGTTCTTTCTGAATTATAATCCTGCTGTCAATTAGTAGTTATGCTAAAAATTTAGCAGAGATAGCTTTTAAAATGCTTAACTTAGAAAAGAAAAATTACTAGGGCTGGGGCTGTGGCTGTAAAGTGCTCATCTCACATGTTTGAAGCACTCTGTTCAATTCTCATCACCACATAAAATAAAAAAATAAAGGTATTATGTCCATCTACAACTAACAAAATATAAAAAAGAAAAGAAACTTTACGAGAATTTTTTTTGTAAAGTAATAAAAAAACAAGTTAGGCTTGTTGAAACATGACTAAAAAGTGTATGCATGCATTTAATAATTATAAATTTAAAAATTCTTTCTTTGGAAACCAAACTGCTAGAATTTGATTTCATCAAATTGACTAATAGGACTAACTTCCTCTATACTCTATGGTAATAACTAGTCACTGAAAGGCAACACAAATATGAACTTACAATACCAAAAACTGTTAAATTTGTTTATTTACCCAGTAATTTTATTGTTAGTGCTAATATTATTATTTAGGTTTTTTGGAAGATAATAATCAAAAGAAATAAGTTTAGCTTTTTTTTTTTAATATTTATTTATCGCCGGACACAACATCTTTGTTTGTATGTGGTGCTGAGGATCGAACCTGGGCTGCATGCATGCCAGACGGGCACACTACTGCTTGAGCCACATCCCCAGCCCATAAGTTTAGCTTTAAACAAGATATAAACTCAAAAATATTTGTATTCATGAAGTCATAAAAAGACAAAGAATACATTAAACAATCCATGGAAAGCTTTTTGCATTGTTAACTATTATTTATATATTAACTTTCAACACTGTCCTCACCTGCCCACCGGCTACAATGGCTCCAAAGAGATGCAATAAGCAACACTTAAGACTTTCCTTGAGATGTTCACTTTCCTGAAAACATTCTGTGAATACACAAATAAACAAATAAGTAAAATTTTTCTTTCACAACATGATTCATCTCTAAGGAATGTGGGAAATTAAAACATGAAGAGCTATTTGTGAAAAGTCTAAATAGTATCAAATGTTAAGATTGATAAGCATTTTGCAATAGGAAAGGAAAACAGAAACCATTGTTCAGATAGCATTTTAGGTACTGTATCTATGATATCTCATTTAATTCCCACAATATTCCCTATAAAGATATCTTGCCCCCTTTATACATGAGCAAACAGAAGGTGAGAAGTTAATATCTTGCCTGAAATAACATGGCTACTAAGTAACAGAGTTAGACATTAACCCAAACCTAACATAAAATTAAGACTTTTTTTTACGGCTACTCCTTTCTCTTATTAGTCTAAGTCACTTTAATTAGTCAATTATAAAATGAAAGAGTTAAATAAAACATTTCTGGGGTCCACTCCAGGGCCAGTATTCTAAAATTCTAGTACCAATAGTAACTTTTCTTTTAACGTCATACATTATTTTATTATTTTTAAAATATTACAAATACAGGTGACAAAAAAAACTAAAACAGCATAAAAATGCTGACAAGGAAAAATATGTCTCCCTCTGACCTGTTCCTACCTTTAAAAAAAAAGAAAAAAGAAAAAGCACTGGGCATAATGGTGCACACCTATATAATCCTAGCTAAGGCTGAGAAAGGAGGATCTCAAGTTTAAGCCCAAGTTTAAGTTTATTTTGAGACAGTCTCCTGAACAACACAGTGAGACTGTCTCAAAATAAAAAATAAAAAGGGATAGCAATGTAGCTCCATGGTAAAGCACCCTGAGTTCAAAAATAAAAAAGAAGGATAGAAAAAGGAAGGAAGGAAGGGAGGGAGGGGAGGGAGGGAGGGAGGGAGGGAGGAAGGAAGGAAGGAGAAAGAGAAAAGAAAGTATATACAGTCTTCTCTCAATATTGTGGGTGATTTGTCCAGAATACCAAAATCCAAGGATGTTCAACTCCTATATATAAAATAGCATATAACCTATGCACATCCTCCTGTATACTTTTGTAATCTCTAGATTATTTATAATACAATGTAAATGAATGTCATACAAATAGTTCTTAATGTTGGGCTGGGATTGTAGCTCAGTGGTAGAGTGCTTGCCTTGCATGCATGAAACCCTGGGTTCGATCCCCAGTACCACATAAAAATAAACAAATAAAAATAAAGATATTGTGTCCATCTACAACTAAAATAATTTTAAAAAAATAGTTCTTAATGTTGTATTTTTTATTCATTCATTTTGTTTGTAATGCTAAGGATCAAACACAGTGCCTCACACATGCTAGGAATGTGCTCTGCCAGCCCTATATTCTTTTTTACAATTTTCTTTTAGTTCTAGATAGCTACAATACCTTTATTTAAATAATTAATTTATTTCTATGTGTCACTGAGGATCAAACCCAGTGCCTCACACTTGCTAGATAAGAGCTCTACCACTGAGCTACAACCCTAGCCCATTATGTTGTATTCTTTGGGAATGATAAGAAAAATATCTGTACATGTTCTGTATAGATGCAATTTTTTCTGATTATTTTTAAACCGTGGTTCAATCTAAAGATGTGAAATTCACAGGTATGGAGTCCTGTAGCATGCTTTATGTTTTTTACAAATGAGTATTATTACACACACCTCCCTCCCTCCCCCTCTCCCTTCCCCCTCCCCCTTCCCCCTTTCCCCCTGCCCCCCCACCCCCCCCATTGTAGAGGGATACAATACCTTTATTTTATGTATTTATCTTTATGTGGTGCTGAGGATCAAACCCAGGGCCTCACACATGCCAGGCAAGTGCTCTACCATTGAGCTACAACCCCAGCCCCGGAATTACTACATCTTAACAGGTAAATAAATCTACCTTATTCATTTTTGATCATACAACACATAATACTATAATGATGTACACTTACTTAACCATTCTTTACTGATAAAGTATTACACTATACCCCTTTCTTTTCATAATTTTGTAATGAATATTGTTTTGCATACATCACTGCACACTTAGAAAAGATCATGACAGAATTACTTTCAATTTTATACACAACACTACCAAAAAGAAAGCTTTGAAGTAAAATGTATCGATAGAAATTTGTAACTTAAAAATTAAGTCATTTCAGCTATGTCAGAATAATCAGCACTACACATGACTTCCTGCTTAAACAAACAAAATTTTAAAACAAAAAACTAGAAAAAAGGACAAAATAGATTCCAGAAAGACAGAGAACTGTGATACACAAAATAAGGAAAACAAACAAGCCCAAGACTCACCTGAGATTTCTGTTCAAAGACACTTTCTGGGGTATTACACAGAAAGGGGGAACCCAAAAAGAACATGACTATTTTCTGAGGTTTGGAGCCAGATGTCAACAATTGGTAGGTCTACACAACTGGAATTTGTAAAGCAGGGTATTAAATGGAGAAAGCCACACAAAGTAATCCAAAAATATGCATAGGACTTGTTTTGTATCAAAATATTAAACCTCACGATAGTGTGAAATTCCACAAGACAGGCAAACAACTACAGAAAAGCTTAGACTGAATAATTTTTCTGATTTAGTACAGAACTAGAGGATGACAGAGTTCCTTTCAGCCACAATGAACATACAAGGAAGGTAACAGATATAAATAATGCAAAAATGATATACCATACAATCTGAATCACAACACTGCTGGGGTGGCTATATTACTATCTAACAATACACGCAAGGAGTAATACCATAGGTAGAAAGGAATATTTCATTATAAAAAATGGGCCATGAAAATAAAGCCTAATGTTCTCTTACCATAATAGAATTATAAAGTAATGAAATAAAAATATCTGGAGACCTTTTTCATGAAGATAGCACAAGTGAAGAAAATCTTAATTCCTCCTAAAACCCGAGCTAACCAAAGGTCAAGGAAGAGGTGGTAAAAGGTCTATAGTCACACACAAAAATATATCTGGGCTGGAGCTGTGGCTCAGTGGTACAGAGCTTGCCTGGCATGTGTGAGGACATGGGTTTGATCCTCAGCATCACATATAAATCAATAAAATAAAAGATCCATTGACACCTAAAAAGATAAAAAATTGAACAACAAAAAAAGAATATCCATGTCACCTACTTTTGGTATCAGAAGCCAATGTAGCCCAAAGATAGCCCAATTATCCTTGGAAGAATGCCCCCAGAAGAAACAATCTTGACTATTATGCCTTCATCAACATCCTCCTAACTAACTGGACAAAGGAGACAATAATATACTTGTGTTCTTTGTGGATACCAACATCAACAAGCACCAGATTAAACAGTGAATATGCTTTACAAAATCAAAATGGCCAAAGCCAACACCCTAATCAGGTCTGATGGAAAGAAAAAGACATATGTTCTACTGACTCCTGACTATGATGCTGTCAAAAAAAAAAAAAAAAAACTGAAGTCACATGTGTCCAACTAGCCAATTCAAACAATTATGTACCACATAAAACCATTTTGATCAATGACACACTGAGTATACAATGGTGGTGCCATAAGATTACAATAAAGCTGGAAAATTCCTATCACCTCATCAAATTGTAGCTGTCTTATCATTACTCATATGTTTGTGGTGAGGCTAATGTAAACAAACATAGTTGTATAAAAGTATTGTGCACACAATTATATGCAGTACATAATTGACCATAATAAATGATAATAAATGACCATATTACTGGCCCTGTATTATTAAACTATAATTTTAATCTTTATTTTACAATATTCTTCTACTTATAAAAAAAAGTTTATTAAATCAGCATGCCATGTTTCATAGGCAGAAGCCTCATGTGTTTGCCATGTCTACTGACTGCATTTATGTACACTCTAAGATGTTGGCAAAATGATAAAATCATCTAATGATGCATTTCATAGAACAAACCCATCATTAAGTGGCACATGACTATGTTTTTTCACTATAAATGAAAAAAGAATCTGAGCGACACCTGCAATCCCAGTGACTGAGGAGGCTGAGGCAGGAAGATCACAAGTTTGAGGCTAGCCTGGGCAACTTAGTAAGACCTTGTCTCAAAATAAAAAAGGGCTGAGGTTGTGACTCAAGGGTAGAATGCTCCTGGATTCAATCCCCAGTACTTCAAAAAACAAAAGAAGGAACTAAAGAATCCCCAAACATTTGCCGATTAACACATTCCTCTTATTCTAAAATTAAACTGTTCAACAAATACAAATCGTATATAAATGGAATACAAAACAATGTATTTAAATATGTTGTGGAATGGCTAAATCAAGCTAATTTACACAGGCATAACCTTGTTTTTGTGTAATGAGAACACTTAAAAATTGCTACTCTTGGGCTGGGGCTATAGCTCAAAGGCAGAGAACTTGCCTAGCATGCATGAGGCACTGGGTTTGATCCTCAGCACTACATAAAAATAAATAAAATAAAGGCATTCTGGGGGCTGGGGTTGTGGCTCAGTGGTAGAGCACTTGCCTAGCATGTGTGAGGCACCAAGTTCAATCCTCAGCACCACATATAAACAAATAAAAAATAAAGGCCCATCAACAACTAAAAACAAAAATATTTTAAAAAATAAAAAATAAAGGCATTCTGTCCATCTACAATTACAAAAAATTTTTAAGAGGCTGGGGTTGTGGCTCGGTGGTAGAGTGCTCACCTAGCACATGTGAGGCACTGGGTTCAATCCTCAGCACCACATAAAAATGAAATAAAGATATTTAAAAAATTTTTTTAACTAAAAAAAAAACTGCTACTCTCTTATTAATATTCAAGTATACAACACATTATGATCAACTACAGTCAATATGGTACATAATACAGCTCTTGAATCTTTCTTCTAGTCTAACTGAATTTTGAATCCCCTGAACGACATCTCTCCAATTCCCCCAACAACACATTTCTTTTTTTTCCCCACATTTTATAGTGGTGCATTATGATTGCACATAATGATGGGATTTGTTTTACATATTCATACATGCACACAATATAACAATATAATTTGGCCAATATCACTCCATAGCATTTCCCCCTCCTCCCCCACCTCTCACCTCTTGATCCCTTTCCTATACTCCCTTTGATTTTCATGAGATCCATCCCCAACTCTTTTCCTTGTTCCTTTCTAGCTTCCACATATGAGAAAAAACATACAATCCTTGACCTTTTGAGTTTGACTTATTTCACTTAACATAATCATCTCTAATTCCATCTATTTTCCTGCAAATGACATAATTTCATTTTTCTTTATGACTAAATAAAACTCCTTTGTGTACATATACTACATTTTCTTTATTCATCCATCTGCTGATAGACACATAGACTGAACGGTTCCATAGTTTGGCTGTTATAAACATGGGTATACATTTATCACTGTAGTATGGTGACTTTCATTCCTCAGGTTAAATACAAAGGAGAAAAAAAAAATACAAAGGAGCAGTATTGCTGGGTCTTAGTTGTTCCATGCCTAGTGTTTTGAGGGACCTCCATACTGATTTCCATAGTGGTTGTACTATTTTATAGTCCCACAAACAGTATAAAAGTGTTCCTTTTCCTCTACATCCTCTAGCATTTATTATTATTATTGTTGTTGTTATTATCGTTTTGGTACTGGGGATTGAACCCAGGGGTGCTTAACCATTTAGCCACATCCCCAGTCCTTTTTATTTTTTGTTTTGAGACAGGGTCTCACTAAGTTGCTGAGACTGACCTTGCACTTGTGATCCTCCTGCCTCAGCCTCCTGAGTTGCATCACCATGCCTGGCTATTATCTGTATTTTTGATGACTGCCATTCTAACTGGTGTAAGATGAAATCTCAGTGTAGTTTTGAATTGCATTTTGCTAACTGCTAATGATGTCAACAACCAATTTCTTTTATTTACATATATATATATATGTGTGTGTGTATATATATATATACACATACACACAAATATGTAAATATATATACACATTTAGTTAGGTGGTGGACATAATACCTTTATTTTATTTTTCTGAGGTGCTGAGGATCAAACCCAGTGACTCATGCATGCCAAGTGAGCACTCCACCACTGAGCCCCAGCCGCAGCCCAACAACCAATTTCTTAATAACTATTGTTTAAAAAAAAAACAATAAAAAAATTGGCAAGTGTTTTAAATGAAAATTAAACTGAGTACAGCAAATTCTGTGAGGTACAGTTAAAGCAATGCTTCACAAAACAATTTATACCTCAAGATGTGCATATTCAAAAAGAAGGTCTAACTAAAAGGTTTAAAGATCAAATTTTCTTTTTTTTTTTTTGAATTTTAATATTTATTTTTTTTTTAGTTTTTGGCAGACACAACATCTTTGTTTGTATGTGGTGCTGAGGATTGAACCTGGGCCGCACGCATGCCAGGCGAGCGCGCTACTGCTTGAGCCACATCCCCAGCCCAAAGATAAAATTTTCTATTGGAAGAAGTCAGAAAAAGAAGAGCAAGTTAAACTTTAAGTAAAAGGAAAGTAATAACAGAAGTAGGGCTAATTACAGAAAATAAATCATCAAACAAAAATCACAATGAAATGAAAACCTGCTTCAGTGAAAAGATGAATATAACTTTAAAACCTCTAGCTAGACTGATCTAGAAAAACTGAGAGAGAGAATATAAATTTCCGATATCAGGAACAAAAGAGGGGGCAACAAACCAGATTCCCTAGACTTTGAAAATATCATAAAAAAGTGTTATAAAAAACATTATACCAATTCATTCAACAATACAAATGAAAAACACAAATTTTTAAAGACATGAATTTCAAAACCTAACAGAAGAAGAAATCTGAATAATTCCCTATTTAGTATAAAAATTGACTCCAGAATTTAAAACCTTCTCACAAAGTAAATTCTAGGCTGAAATGGCTTTGCCAAATAATACTAAGGAAACCATAATAACAATTTCAAACCAATTCTCACAGAAAAGAGAGGGAAAGAAAACACTGCTCAAGTCGTTTAATAAGGCCAGAATTTCTGCTTAAGACATCCATCTGTGGCGCTTTGCTATATCAACTTGAGCACAGTAAGACAAATTTTGCTACCAAGAAGGGAAGTGTTACTGTAACAAATACTTAAAAATGTGGAAGCAGCTATGGGTAATGGGTAGAGGCTAAAAGAGTTCTGGGGTGCTAGAACTATGAATCACAAGGGCAATTATTCTGGTGAGGTCTCAGATGAAAATAAACAACAAATTATTGAAATCTAGAGAAAGGCAATATTTGTTTAAAGTGACAAGGAACTTGGCTGAACTACACTGTGTTGACACCAGACTGTGTCATAGAGTTGCATAAAAGCTAAAAACTTCATGTGACAAATGGGATAGTTAGATGAGGCGATTTCTAAGCAAAGTTGGAGGAGCAGCTTGATTTTTCCTGTAAAATAGGAAAAAAAAAATGCAAAAAAAGAACAAGAACTTAAAGATTTTAAAAATTCTCAGCCTATCCACATTGTAAAAACTGAGAAAGCCTGTACTGAAAAAAATGCTAAAGTGTGACTGAACAATCATTTGATATGTCCAGGTATAACTCCTGAACTGCCTTAGCCATCTCAGCTGAGGCCAGGAATACCAGCAAAGATATTACCATTTTTAAATAAAGGAAACAGAGAAAATGGGAAGGAATGAAGGTATACTACAAGACTTCTTGAATTCTACAGGACCACACTATACAGCTATTCAGTGGTGACATGCTGCTCTTCAAGGAAAAGGAAGAATAACTCTAAAGGCAGTTTAGAGATAAGAGCTGCCACTCCCTTCTCAGACCCAGAGGGCAATGGTGTTTCTTCCTCCTACATTTCTCAGGTTTTAGTAGATCAGCAGGACCCCACCTAGTACCTTAGGGGCAGGGCTGCCCTCAGCCATGTGGGTGGTGCCCTTATAGACAGTCAAAGTGCAAAGATGCTCTTCAGGGCCAAGACATTAGGCTATTGGGTAGAATAAATGTATTCTGCATATGATAAACACTAAGTTTGGGGGATCAGAGGTGGAATAATATAAACTGTGCCCCCCCACACACATACCAAGCTTTATAAGCTGAAGCCCTACTTCTATCCTCAGTTGATTAGGACCTTTGAGGATATGCCCAAGGTTAAATGAGATTGTAAAGGTAAAGCCTTGATCTAAGAGAACTGTCCTTGTTAGAAGAAAAAACATCAGTGTTTCTTTCCAACATATAAGGTAGCAAGCAGAAGACAATCTGCAAGCCACAAAGAGATCTCACCAAAAATCAAATCTTGCTGGACTGTTGACCTTTGACTTTAGAGTCTCCAGAACTGTGAGGAAATAAATTTCTGATATTTAAAGTCACTTAGTCTATAATATTTTGGAATGGCAGCCAGAGCAGACTAGGACAATTACTTGATACAAAAACTACACAAGATATAACAAAGAAAAAAGCCCTAAAAATCTGCATGTCGCTTGAACGTAGAAACAAAAATCTTTAAAACATTAGCAAGTCAAATGAAGTATTACATAAAAAGGATAATACTACTGTATAATCATGACCAAAGGTGGTTTAGCACATAAATGCAATGTTAGTTTAACATTGAAAAATCAATCTCAACAACTAACAGACAGAAGTGGGGGGGGGGGGGAAAGGCAACACACACTCAAAAATATAAAAATCACCTCAAACAGATGCAGTGAAAATATTGGAAAAAGTCAACATCTATTCAAAATAAAATTTACTCTAATTAATGAAAGGCATCAATTAAAAATTCAGTAGCTAACATCCTACTTAATAACTAATATACTTAACAGCTAACATCATTATTTTTTTTCCCTGTACTTATAGGAACAAGAAAAAAAGTCTCCTTTTACCACTTCACCAGTATAAAAAGGCATATAGTTTAGAAAGGAAAAAAAAAAACTGTTTTGCATACAACAGGACTGTATACATATACAACCCTAAGAAATAACATAAGAATTACTATAAATTTATTGGTGAATTTATTTAGCAAAGTCACAGGGCACAATATAATTAGACAAAAATAAACCATATATATATATGTATGTATGTGTATATATATACATATATATTTATATTTTTTAACAAACAATTGGAAAATACATTAAAAATTATTTACAAACCCAAAGTACATAAAATACCTTGGGATAAATTAACAAAATATGTGCACAACCTATACATGCAGGATATAAAGGCTGTTATAGGATACTGTGCTTCCTATAAAGCAGGGTGGCTCCCAGAGCCATCAATTTGGCACCATAATTTCACTTGAAAGACCAAAGAATGGCCCTTGGACTGCTGCTGAATAAAAACACCTTATCCTATTTCACTGGCATGCTGCCTTTCTGGTCCTGTATCTTCTAAAGGAGGTCAGTTCTGGGTGTGGCTCATTATGAATACTTGAGTTTCATTACCTAGCTAACACCAATGTCACTACTGGTGGTCACACAGAGTAGCACTGCAATCATCTTCATTAAGCAAAAAATGAACTATTTCTGTCTTACTTCACAGAAGGAAAAAAAAAAAAAAAAGGAAAACTAAAGCAAATATGGCAAAATGTTAAATTCTGACAAATTTGAGGAGGGACCTAGAAACAGAGTGGTTTTTTACTGTTATGCGAATTTTTCTGTATTCTTGAGAGGTGGCATAATCACCGTTGGTTTGGGCAACTTTGTAAGCCTCTGTCTCAATTTTTTTTAAAAAAATTGGGGGGAGGGGTGGATTGGGGGATGTAGCTAAGTGGTAGAGCAATTGCCTCATACGTACAAGGCCCTGGGTTACATCCCCAGTACCATGCAAAAAATAATTATAAATAAATAAATATCTTGAAGTTCTAAAATATACTATAATTATTAAAATATTCAAATCATCAAGAAAGAATAAAAATCAGTTCTTCTCAAAAGAAGAACAGAATAATTAAAATGAAAAACAATAATCTCGGCCAAACAAATCAACTACTCCAGTGACATGTTCTCAAACAACTCCATCTTATAAATTCATAAAGCTGAATTAAGGTCTGAATTAAGAGTAAGACTAAAGAGTAAGATAAAATTACGAGTAAGATAAAAATAAAAGGAATTAAGAATGCTACTTACGATAAAAGAAAGGAATAAACTCCACTGTGAGAGAAGCTGGTTTATATTTCTGTCTGCTCTTTTCCACAGAACTAAGGATTCGTCTATTATTAAAAAGAAGTTAATAAAAAATTGTTAACATGGACAAGTAGAGAAGACACAATTACAAAAGCAACTATAAAACAAATTTAATATTTTTCTTTCATTTGTATATTGAACATCTTTTAGAACCAGCATAATCTTGAAAAAAATCAGTAATTTAAATACTGCTAAAGGATTTCTTCTTTTAAATTATACATAATGCTGGGAATGGAGGTGCACACCTATAATCCTACCTAGTCAGGAGACTGAGACAAAAGGACTATTTAAGTTCAAGGTGAGCCTGGCCAATTTATCCAGATTCTATTTGAAAATAAAATAAAAAGGGTTTGAACAAAGCTCAGGGGTAGAGTGTTTGCCTAACATGAGTGAGGCCCTGGGTTCAATCCTCAGTTAAAAAAAAAAAATTATGCATCATGTAGCCAGGTTGTTTCCACTAACTGGAGACTGAAAAACGAACTAGCCCTTAAATTTTCCAATTTACAAAAGAATCAGTTCACAATACTACTAAATTAACAGGTAAGTCTAAGTGGCCTATTATAATACAACTGAAATTCCAGAAAAAACAGGTTACTCTGCCACTTTCTGTGATTTTATCTGAACACAGTGGGTCCAGATTATTAGCTTCTTTCACGTTAAGGACATGGATCCAATATGAGCTGGGTTTGTTTTTAATAACATTTCCAGTAGCTTTTTTTTTTTTTTTTTTTTGACAATACTAGGGCTCTAACCCAGGGTATTGGCAAGCAAGGCGAGCATTCTACCACCAAGCTACTTCCTCAGGCCCTTTTTAAATTGAGACAGGGTCTCATCACATTGCCTAGGCTCACCTTGAACTTGTGAACTTGTGATCCTCCTACCTTAGCCTTGTGACTAGCTGGGATTACAGTGTGTACTACCAAGGACCCTGCTGACAAATTCTAATAGTTTTGATGGATGTTTTCTACACACTTTGGAAAGGCCAATACAAATTCCATGTGCTTTTTTAAAATTTTTAGTTGTACCTGGACCCAATACCTTTATTTTATTTATGTGAAGCTGAGGATCAAACCCAGTTTCCCACACATGCGAGGTAAGCACTCTACCACTGAGCCACAACCCCAACCCTCCATGTGCTTTTTTCTTTTAGTTGCTGATAGGCCTTTATTTATTTATTTTTTGGGGGGTGCTGAGAATCGAACCCAGTGCCTCACACATGCCAGGCAAGTGCGCTACTACTGAGCCCCAGCCCCAGCCCCCTCCGTGTGCTTTTACTAAGAAAATTCATTTAAATTCAATGCAAAATGAATCTATTAGATGGGCATGATGGTATAGAGATTAGAGAATAAATGCTATTGTTATGATACATTCAATAATGAATTGGTGAAATTTTTTAAAAATTACAGGCATTTTATTTCCTTCCCTGAAAAAAAACACACAGCATTATTAGGTAAAGCCAATGAAAGTGAAAATACCTGAAGTATAGCTACTAAGAAATTTTGTACATCTAAACAAGATATATACTAGTTTAAGATACCTTCTTCTTAATGACCATAATTAAAGTATTGAAATTACTTTCTTTATAATTCAAAACAAGGAAGAAAAACTAATTGACCACAGAATAAACCAAATAGAATAGGTACAGCAGAACTCACTGATAGCAGAATAAAGACTCCTAAGATCCAGATCTAACGTCTAGATTCACTAGAAATCACCTCAGACATTATTTTCTACTGCACTACTTTCCAAATCTAAGCCTATTTCCAATGTGTGAAAGGCATAAAAATGATCATACCTCCTATATTTAATTTCAAACATGACATCTTAGAACATTATTAGCTCTTCTTTTTAAGATCTTTATCAAAGACTTTGTATGTCTTCTAAAAATACAAAATTTACTGGTGTGTCAAAAATTTCAGTTGTATAGCAGAAAATTAACTTAAAAAGATGAAATCTGATTTAACTTTCAGTTAGATTTGTCCATGAGATTATCTCCATTCTGTGTTTTTATTATAAATTGTGGTATTAATGATTAGACTGTTATATCCTATCCAAACAATCTGTGCTACAAACAATAAACATTCTCACCTGATTAACATAATGAAAATGTACTTTTGTAATTTGATTATCAAAGATGAATTCTCAAATCCCTGTATTAGGTGTAACATAAGAACATAAATAACTTCCATATTTGTCATAAAAAATTTAATAAGCTAACATAAGGAAAAGGTGAGAACTATTATGTTAGAACACAAAAATTAAAGCCTGTTGTTTGCACTGCATGTTTTCAATTGGTTAACAGAACTAAAAAGGAACTTTAGTCTTATAGCATTTTTAAAACATAGCATACTTGATGGCCCCACTTTTATTTGATATTTGAGCCAAGCACTTAGCACCTGGCAGATTAAAACATATATCAATTAGTTTCTGAGAAGGCTGCAAAACATTTGTTTGCATCTCAGTTTTTATAAGCTGTTTCCCCTGGTTAGGTAGGTTATGCTTCTTTTTTGCTCTCTCACCATGTATAGGACACAATCATTTCTCTTTTTAACTTTTTATTTGGACATATGTCCAAGCTCCTACAAAAGCAGCAACAATAAGAATAATATAAAGAATAGCAAATACAGTTTACCTAAATTCACTGTTAACATTTTATCCTAAATCTTCACCATTTGCATACTTTCTCCTCATATATACATGAATTAATATAAACACATATTTACACTTAATATTTTTCCAAATGTTTAAAAAAAATTCACATATGTCAATAGTCACCTCTTCATACTATAATGAATATTTACTAAGAATAGGGTTTTAGGGGCTGGGGTTGTGGCTTTGTGGTAGAGCACTCGCCTAGCATGCTTGAGGCACTGAGTTCGATCCTCAGCACCACACAAATGGAAAATAAAGATATCGTGTCTACTTAAAACTAAAAAACAAATATTAAAAAAGAATAGGGTTTTATATAACACCACAGAATAGCAAAAAAATTAACACTGATAAAATACTTTAATCTACCTCCACATTCCAGTTTTGTCAAATCACTTAAGAACATCCTCTGTAATATTACCCTCCTTCCAGGACAGCTTTCTTTCCAGGGTCAGGTATCGCACTTAGTGTCTCTTTAGCCTCCTTTAATCTGAAATACTACTACAATCTCTTTTTGTACACTGCTGCTATCCTCATCCCTTTTTTAAAAAATTAGAATTGGAATACAAATCTTTAGGATTTGCTTGGTGTTTCCTCACAAATGATTTCAGATTATGTTTAGACAGAATATCACAAAAGTAATCACGTGTCTTTCTTAGGATACCACATATAGAGGCATACTATGTTTATCTGCTTCTTACTAATAATGTTTTTTAGTCACCCACTCAACTGGATTATTTGGTCCAGTACTGTCCAAAATTATTACTAAATTATTTATATGCAATAATCTGTGGGGAGATATTTTTAAATCATGCAAATATCATGCTCTGTTGGAACCCATATATGAATTATGAGTTTGTTTTGAGCGAACACAAAGCAGGGAAGCTGCTTTTCTGGGAAATCCTGGGTGAAATTCCCCAGTTTGAAACCCCAGATCAAGTTGGTGCCCTGCCTCAGGTCACAGCCTTAGGATCAAACACAACCCTCAGGATATGGGCGTAACCTATGGAGCACCAAACAACCTGTTTATTGCAAGATCCCAGATACACCAAGAAACAAGATCCCTCCCACCCAGAAACCTTATCCCTGCCTTTGATGTACTTCCCCTTAAATAAGAATTGGGGCTTTTTCAGTAGTCCAGTTCCAGTTTCTATCAGGGCTGTGACACCCATCAGGTGCTCCCCTTTTAAATCTAATCTCCGGCTTTGTCTTCATTTCTTACTGATTATTTCTGACTCCCCCGCCCCCAGGAGGCTCACACCTCCTAGCAGGAATCTGTTCTGCTGGGGTGCTGGTTACCTCACATAGGTACCTCATACTCTAATCAAAACTTTCCCCTGTATTTATTCTCCATTAATAATTAATAAGGCAAGATTGCCTTATCCATTCTTTACTATAATGTGCAAATCAAAATGATAAATTTTTACAACTCCAGCATCCTCTGCACATTTACTAATTGGCAATAGGTATTATACTATATACAATAGCTTTCACATCTTCCTTAGCTACCACTGATATGAACTCTTGAATTCAAGAATTACTACAGTAATTCAATTCTGTAATTATTTTGTGCAAATATTGCCCCAGCTTTGGCAAATAGGAACCCCAGGGGATACATGTTATTTTTCTATAGGAAGGCAATGAGTCCTACTAAATTTGTGCTGAGAACAGAGTAAGAACTTAATAAATACATGTCAGAATGAATGAACAAGTCACTTTGAGGGAAGATTTCTTTCCAATAGACTTATTTTATTTCCACTTGAGGAAATTATTCTGTGGGATTCTGCAAACAAACAAAAAAAAAACAAACCTGAACTAACAGACCAATAAAACTGGATTACAGGGGTGCTGAAGCTATGGCTCAGCAGTAGAGTGCTAGCCAAGTGGGAGACACTGGCTTCGCTCCCAGCTCCAAATAAAAATAAACAAAATAAAGGTATTGTGTCCATCCATAACTAAAAAAATAATTTAAAAAATAACCTAAATTACATGTGGTATGAAGAGCATCCATTTGTTTCATCAAACAAGAAAGTTCATAAAATTTTAAATGACCATGATTGGAATTATGCTGATTTTAATTAAATATGTTCTATCCGGTTTTTGGGGTAAACAATAAGCTCACAAAAGCATAAAAATATATACATTCCAAATTTTCATTTAACTTCAGAATCAAAAGTAATATAAATAAAATGTAAGTTATTGCTACAGATCTTGTGTATGGTTTTTCCATGAGCAATTTCTCCTAAGTCGATGATTTGAATCTCCCGGTCAAAGTCAAAGAAACTCAAGTCTGAATTCCTTGCTTTACCATTTACCTCTGAAGTTGTTCTTACATCACTGGCAAGACTGCTATGCAATATTAAAGATAATATACAGCTTCAAGCATAATTCCTGGCAAATATATTGCATGCACTCATTAAATGCCACTATTCATCTTCTATTCCATTCCTCTTTCAGTTGCCATCTTAAATATGTAGAATTATTTTTCTATATGTTATACTATTTAAAAATTTTCTTCTTGTTTGTAGCTGTCAAAAACTACAATTGTTTTCAATTACCAATTTTACTCTCCTTAAATTTATCAGGTCTATCTTTTTATAAATCTTTTCTTTCCCATATTTTGAATTCATTTTGCTCTTATTTTAAGGATTTCTTTAAAAGACTCTCCTCTATCATTTTCAGACTGATTTTATGTTCCTTTCTGTACCTGCCTTACTGTCTATAAAAAGAAATTCTGTCATTGTTTCAAAACTTAACATGTTCTCTTAGATTCGCCATTGGTGATAAGCATAAGGTGGAAAATGGAGACATGACAAAGAGTAGGAGGAAGAGATACGTTTTCCTTTGAGAAATCTCTGGCATGCATGTCAAAATAGAGGTTCCCATTCTTTGGGAACCAAAGTCCAAAATGAGTATCAAGGCTACAAACAAAGCACTGCTATTTACCTCTTTGCATCTTTAGAGAAACATAAGCAAAGTACAGGGAGAGGCAAAAGGTAGTAATGATGTTATATGCAACTACTTCCATTTTTACAGCACTTCTAGTCATATCATAGAACTGAACTTTTTGCCCCTTTGTGGTGGTTAGGGACATGTCATTAGTTCTGACTTATGCGTTCAGAATGAAAATGTTTTGTGTCACATGACATGACCAAAAAAGAACATTCAGTTATCAATGTGAGATCTTGTACCACTTTCTTGTCTCTCTCATGTAGAAAATAGCAAAGCCTAACAAGCCGGCTGTTCTGTCAGGTTGGGACCTTGAGTGAGGAGGGTAAGCAGAAGCTCCTGAATACCCACAGTACTAGACAGATAGCATGAACCATAAATAAACCTTCATTATTCTGTGCCCCTTGTTTATTTAAAGTATCATAATCTAGTATATTCTGAGTGACACAAAATCTTTACAAAAGAAATTCAAAGACCTTCTCTCTGGAAAAAAAGCACACAATTCAAGAGAAAAGAAAGTGTTCAGAAGGTTATTAGTACCTTCCCATTAATAAACAGTCAAGAAGTGTAAGGACTATGTGATGGCTAACTTTATTAACTTGGCAGGTGTCTTGGGATAAGAATAACTGGTAAATTGGTGGGCTCTGGGTAAAGCATATTGTCTTCCATAATGTTGAAAGCCTGAATAGAATAAAGACTGGCTTCCCTGAGCAACAAGGAATTCTCTAACAGACCAAGTCTCCCATGACACTTAATCTTCATCTTTAGCTCTTCTGCGTGTCCACCTGCCACCCTACCACCACTGGTTCTCTTGGGTCTTGTTATGGTTTGGATGTGAGGTGTTCCCCAAAAGCTCATGTGTGAGAGACAATGCAAGAAGGTTTAGAAGAGAAATGATTGGGTTATGGGAGCCTTAACCAATCACTGAATTAACCCCCTGATGGGATTAACTGAGCAGTGACTGAAGGTGGGGAGGGTGTGGCTGGAGGAAGTGGGTCATTGCAGGTGTACCTTTGGGGTATATATTTTGTATCTGGTAAGTAGAGTCTCTCTCTCTCTCTCTCTCTCTCTCTCTCTCTGCTGCCTGATCAACAAGTGAGCTGCTGCCTTCCACCAGACTCTTCCATCATGATGTCCTGCCTCTTGTTGAGCCCCAAAGAATGGAGCATGCTGTCTATAAATTATAACTGAAACCAGGCTGGAGTTATGGCTCAGTAGTAGAGCACTTTCCCAGCACGTGTGACACACTGGATTTAATCCTCAGCACCACATAAAAACTAAATAAATAAAATAAAGGTATTGTGTCCATCTACAACTAAAGAAAAAAAAAAAGACTGAAACCATGAGCCCCCAAATAAACTTTTCCTCTCAAAAATTGCTCTGGTCAGTATTTTAATCAGCAGTGACAAAGCTGACCAAAACAGGTCTCACACCTGCCAAGCTACACTGAAGATTTGGACTTACCAGATTCTGTAATTACATGACCAGTTCCTTATAAAAATTCAGTGCCCCTTCCCACACACACACACACACAAATCCTACACATTCTATTGGTTCTATTTTTCTGGAGAACCAAAATCATATAGACAAATTCTCTCAAGGTGTATAGTAAACGTAGAAACACTCAGAGAGGATTCTTGTATTTTCATAATTGAAGCACATGTTCCTATTATTTCTCTTCTTGCCTTAACTAAAGGATATCTTCTTTTTTAAAAATAAATTGACAAAAAATGCATATTTATTTATTGTATACAACATGATATTCTGAAATATGTATATACTACAGAATTGCCAAATCTAGCTAATTAACATATGTAATATCCCACATACTACTCTTTTTATTTGGTAATAGTAATTAAACCCAGGGACACTTTTCCAATATGCTATATCCCCAGATCTTTTTTTACATTTTATTTTGAGATAGGGAGTCACTAAGTTGCTCAAAAAATTGCTAAGGCTGGCCTTCAACTTATGATCCTCCTGCCTCAGCCTCCCAAATCACTGTAGTTACAGGTATGCACCACCATGCCTGGATGCCTGGCTTAACATACTATTGTCTTAGCCATTTTCAAGCATTAAAATTTGGGGTATTTTTGGTTGGGTTTTTTCCTTTTCTTTTCTTTTTAGTTGGAGATGGACACAATGCCTTTACTTATTGGTTTTTATGTAGTGCTGAGGATAGCACCCAGTGCCTTGCACATGCTAAACAAGAGCTCTACCACTGAGCTACAGCCTCAGCCCCTAAAATACATTGTTATTAACTAGAGTCACTATGTTGTAAAACTTATCTCTTAAACATATTCTTTCTGTCTAAATGAAAATTTATGTCCTTTAACCAACATTTCCTCATCCCCTCACTAGGATGTATTCTTATTTCAATAAATTATATCATGCTTATAATCCCAGTTATTCAGGAGGTTAAGACAGAAGGATCTTGAGTTTGAGGCCAGCATGGGCAACACAGCAAGACCCCATTTGAAGAAAATAAAATCTTATTACTATATAGCACATACAAAGTATATTGCCACATAGCTTATACAGATGTTCTCTCAGTTATCCATTCTTCATCTATTCAAAGTGAGGGTATACAATGCCTATAAAAAAAACACTGAAATTCAGTGAAAATCTGAATTTTTGAAACAAAATTGTGATCATGTTGCAGGAAGTAGGAATTATTTCTAAATGGGGTCAGGTTAAATTGACAGTGAAAATGGAAATATCTTAAGCAGACTTTAGAAAACTTGAAAAGAGGTCTCACTGAGGGTGATGATACAATTCTTCCTATTCTATGCCCACAGATAAGAACAACATGTGAGTTTAAAAACTTCTTTGAGCTCTGAATTGATAATAAGCTACTATCACTGATGAACTCAACCTAATTATATTTTAAGATTGGGAGCCATCTTGTCACAAAGTCATGAAAAGTTAATCTCTGTTTTATTATAAATTACTGTAATTTCTAAATTTGTTTGTAATTCCTGTACCTTGAACTCACCCAAGCCTTGCTTTCCCTGACCAGATAACAACACCCTCTAAAATCTCAGTGGTGCCTCATAAATCCTGACTCCCCCGACCAGGTAACAACCCTCTCTGAAACCTCAATGGTGCCTCATAAATTCTGATGTTGGGATCTGAATTTACTCCCTACCTTGAAATGTCATGCCATGTAGATCATTAACCTGCTATCTGCCTTTGTATTATGCTTGTCAAAATCCTGTTCTCTGTAAGTTCTCAAGACACCCCCCTTTGCAACTTTTTGTGCTATAAAATCGTGTTCCTGGAAAGCTGGGGGAATGATCTCTAGCCTGGGGTTTTCGGGAGAGAGAGTCCTGGCCAGCTCCAGTGTACACAAATACAAGCTTGCTTTAATTTGATTCAAAATTGGAGTCAGTGGTCTTTTCTTCGCATCATAGTTTAACAGCCACTATGCTACAAACACACAATCCTACATCTTCTCTGCTTTCTGATGCTGGAGCTGACAATGAAAATTATTTCTTTGTTTTCCAGCTGACTTCCTTTGGGGATGCCCAATAGTGGGTACCAGATGAAAGCCAGAAGAAAAAGTCAAGCAGGCACTGCTTCCCTATTCTTATTCTTTTCTATACTTACCATTGACATTGCCCCTACAACAATTCTTAATTAAAGAAATGGCAATTGATTTCTGTCCTTTATTCAGTTTTGGCAGTCCCAGAACCAGTCTGTTCCCAGCTAGTCAGCAATACCAGTACCAGCTGAGCAATGCTCCTTCTTCAGAGTTTCTAGAGGGTTAGAGGGCCTATTCTCCGAACATCTTGATTCTGATACTTGCAATTTTTTCCCCTTGTTCCCAAAGCCTCAAGGAAGGTAACTTTCATGAAGTCACTATCTCTGTACTATCTGTATGTCCCACCTTTGCTTTTTCAGTTCTCTAATATCTGTTTAATAATTTCCTAGTATTACATTGTCTTTTAATATCTAGTATGGTTTTAGTTTGCCTTGACTGGACCTTGACTGATACATGCTCACAATTAAATAGTTGATGTAGCTCACCAGCAGAACATTTGCCTAACATGTAGGAGGCCCTGGGTTCAATCCCTAGCACCATGGAAAGAAAAAGAAAAAGAAAACATTGCTACAAGGTATTTGAAAATTTGAAATATGTGTATTTGGGGGTGCTGTAAATCAAACGTAAAGCCTTCCATATATACCGCTGAACAATATATACTCCTAGTAGTAAAATGTTCTGTAAATGGAAATTTTCTTTAAAAACTGTAGTACTCCATTTATATCAATATGCTTTTAACATTTCTTATCAAATTAGCAGTACTCAATAGCATTATAAAATACAACTTCAGAGTACATTTAATTATCTGGAAGTATCATTTATCACTAATTCATTACCTCTAACATATTTCTCTCAGAGTTAAATCTGTGGGTATTATCCATACCTTTACAATTGCTTTCACTTTGAAAAATCACATATATTCTTACATTCACGTTCTAAATAATGTGATTTATAAGACATACCCTGAAATTCTTTGTCTCCAATTTCTATATGGATCATATAAACTTTCACAAAATGCCAATGCATGGATCACAAATTCTTCAATTGATGTCTGATCGGCCATTTCCTTCTCTTTTTTTTTGCTTTTTAACTGAGAATAAAGTTAAACATAAAATTAGACATGTTTCATTCACCATCTAACAATAAATCATTTTTATTCAAATAACTTCCTTTTGAGGCAAAAGGGGTCATTTAATCATATAGACTACATATACCCTCTCATAATTTAAATTTTTCCTAGTATATGTTTAAAATAGCCAATCCTCTTTTGAGAAAAATTATGTTTTCAATAAGATATTTAGTAGCTAAATACATAAATACATCAAATTCACAAACTGGGTCATTTTAAAAAGCCATTTACAAAACACTTTAATTTGTTAAGTTAAAATAACATAACAGCTACTTGTATACATTTAAACTAGTATGTATAAGATTTCTGAAATATTTACTACCCAATGATAATTTAAATTCTCTTCTCAACTATTACATCCTATGAAAACATTTAATTACATTAATTATAATTTTTAAAAAAAGTCTCAATAAGTACCAAAAAGGAATAACATATTAGTTCACACCTACTTGCTGAATATAGAGTGTTGTCATGGTGATAACATGATTAATATAAGAGCATGTTCCAATTTCTTCCACATTTGATAGATTTCTATGACAAAAAAAATCATATTATTATTACACTTGAAAGGTGAACAAAATGTGTACTAAGCTTGAATTTTGAGGACAGATATGGGTAACAAACTACAACTGATACTTATTAAAACATAAAATCAACATAGTTATATAACTCTTTTCCCACAAATGTAAAATACACCTCAAGAACCATTAATTACTATCAACAGAAAATGTTTAAGATAGCAAATATTATATAAGACCACAATTTCTCAGACAAGTAGACTTGTATCTACTTATAGGAAAATTAAACAAAACCACAAATTAGAACCAGAAGGAAAAAAAAAAAATCACCAATATTCTTTTTTTTCTCTTTTTAGTACTGGGAATTGAACCCAGGGGTGCTGAAACTTTTTTATATATTTTTTTTTCATTTAGAGACAAGGCCTCACTGAGTTGCTTAGGTCCTCACTAACTTTATGAGGCTGGCTTTGAACTCAGGATCCTCCTGCCTCAGCCTCCTGAGCTGCTGGGATTACATGCATGCACCACAATGCCTGGCTGACCTATATTCTTATAATCTGAACATAAGCAATTATTTCAATCTAGATTATTTATTTAAAGGTTGTATTTTCCCTACACAGATTATTAGTTTAGATTTTGTATATATAGTGTCACCATTATACCACATGTTGCTTTATAGGTTTCACTTTGCTTTTTTAATTATAATTCCCTTTTCATTCTTGTATTTCCTCAACTACATTAAAATTCCTCAATAGAAGGATTACTGGCATATTTACATACTCTAAGAGACTATAATTTCACATCCTGTTTAAAGCAGGTCAGTAAGTGATTGATATTTAATTAAAATATGGCCCTGATTTTATTCCATTTTTATAAGACTGAAGTACGACATATGCTAATATTTACTACATCTGAAGTTTTTTTGCATAATTTTCAGAGTAAAGTTCATTCATTTTCTGTACCACTGGGACTTCATAAAATACATTTTAAAATCCAGGGCTGGGGTTGTAGCTCAGTGGTAGAGCACTTATCTAGCACGTGTGAGGCAATGGCTTCTATTCTCAGCACCACATATAAAGAAATAAAGTTCTATCAACAACTAAAAACTATATAAAATAAAGAAATAAATAAAAGTAAAGTCCAGTAAATGTCCTAGGCTCAGTGGTGCAAACCTGCAATCCCAGTGGCTCTGGAGGCTGAGACAGGAAGATCACAAGTACAACGCCAGCCTCAGCAACTTAGTGAGGCCCTAAGCAACTTAGTGAGATCCTGTCTCAAAATAAAAAATAAAAAGGACTGGAGATGTAGCTCAGTGGAAACTGCCACTGGGTTAAATCCCCAATGCCATCCCCCTCCCCCCAAAAAAATCCAGTAAATGCTAAGGGAACAGAAAAAAATTAATTAAATTAACAGGTTTCTTAATGCAAAAAGTCAGACCAGCATGTCATCTTGGCTGTTTCTCCTCTTGTTAATGATACTAGAAAATTTTAAAGTTTACATGTAACTCACATTATATTTCCAATACTTATAACCAATAAGCACATGAAAAAATGTTCAACATCATGGGCCTTGAAAAATCACATGCAAGTCAAATCATAATGAGATACCACTTCATGCCAACTAATAAACCTGTAATGAAAAAGATAAATGGATAAAATGATATATCCATGATGGATTATTATATAGCCACAAGAAGAAATGAAGTATCAATGTATTCTACAAAATGGATGAACCTTGAAAATATTATGGTAAGTCACAAAGGACCACATAATATATAATTTCATTTCCTTGAAAAATTCATTTTGATGAAACAGAAGTAGATAAGTGGTTACCAAAGGATGGAGACACAATGAATGGGGAGTGATACCAATGAGTACTGAGAGTTTCCTTATAAGCTCATAAATATGTTCTAAATATGTTTAAAACCAATGAATAATACTTTATTATTTTCTTTCAGTAACCAGGACCTCAGACATGCTATTCAAGCAGTAAGCTATATCCCCAGTCCTTGTTGAGACAGGGTCTTGTTAAATTGCCTCAAACTTGCATTCTTCCTCCCTCAGCCTCCCAAGTAGCTAAGTTTAGACATGTGTGCCACCACACCTGGCAAAAACCACCAAATAATACATTTAAGTGGATGACTTGTATGGTATGTTAATTATCTCCTAATAAAGCTTATATTAAAAAGTGAATATGGGATGTGGGGATAAGAAAGATAGTAGAATGAAACAGACATTATCACTTTATGTATATATGTGACTATGACCAATATGATATCCTTCAATATGTATACTCAGAAAAACGAGAAATTATACACCATCTATGTATGATATATCAAAGTATATAAGCGCATTCTACCATCATATATAACTAATTTAAACAAATAAAAAGTAATTTTTTAAAAAAAGTTAATATGGGCTGGGGTCATGGCTCTGCAGTAGAGCGTTTGCTGAGCGCTTGCCTAGCACATTCGAGGCCCTGGGTTCAATGCTCAGCACCACATAAAAATAAATAAATAAAATAAAGGTATTGTGTCCAACTACAACTAAAAAATAAATATTAAAAAAAGTGAATATAACATTTTACACACAGTTAAAGCTGAATTAGTGGCTGGGCACAGTGGCGCACACCTGTAATCCCAGTGGCTCAAGAGGCTGAGACAGGAGGATTCCAAGTTCAGGACCAGCATCAGAATAGAAGTACTTTAGATTAAACAAAGGGGAATGAAGGGGAGAGAGGGGGGAATGGGAATAGAAAAGACAACAGAATGAACTGGACATTAATATACTATGTGCATATATGATTACATGACCAATGTAATTCCATATCATGTACAACCAGAAGAATGAGAAGTTATACCCCATGTTTGTATAATATGTCAAAATACATTCTACTATCATGTGTAACTAATTATAACAAACAAAGACCATCCTCAGTTCATGGCCAAATCCTATCTCAAAAAATACAAGACAGACACGGTGGTGCATATCTGTAATCCTAGCTGCTCAGAAGGCTGAGGCAGGAGGATGGCAAGTTCAAAGGCAGCCTCAGCAATTTAGTGAGGCTCTAAGTAACTTGGCGAGACCTCTTCTCAAGATATAAAATAAAAAAGAAGGGCTGGGGAAGTGGCTCAAGCGGTAGCGCGCTCGCCTGGCATGCATGCGGCCAGGGTTCAATCCTCAGCACCACATACAAACAAAGATGTTGTGTCCGCCGAAAACTAAAAAATATAAATAAATATTAAAATTCTCTCATTCTCTCTCTCTCTCTCTCTCTCTCTCTCTCTCTCTCTCTCAAAAAAAAAAAAAAAAAAAAAAGGTGGGATTCTGGGGAGGTGACTCAGTCGTTGAACACCCCTGGGATCGATACCTGGTACTAAAAAATTAATAAATAAATAATATGAAAGTCTGGGATGCACCTCAATGGTTAAGTGCCCCTGGGTTCAATCCCTGGTATCAAAAAAAGGAAAACAGAAGTACGCCTAAGGTTCTTAGTGAACCTAATTTAGGGGTGAACTATTTTAGCAATTATTGCTCAATCATTTTATAATTTTTGCAATGAAAGGCAATAAGCAACTAAGTCAAAGATGACTAAAAAGTTAAATATTAAGACCATATTCATTGGGCTGGGGATGTGGCTCAAACGGTAGCGGGCTCGCCTAGCATGCATGCGGCCCGGGTTTGATCCTTAGCACCACATACAAACAAAGATGTTGTGTCCGCCGAAAACTAAAAAATAAATAAATATTAAAATTCTCTCTCTCTCTCTCTAAAAAAAAAAAAAGAAAGAAAGAAAAAAAAAGACCATATTCATCTATTAACTATAAAATATAAAACAGCCAGGGACGGTGGCATACACCTGTAATCCCAGTGACTCAGGAAGCTGAGGCAGGAGGATCATTAAGTTCAAAGGCTGCCTCAGCAAGGTGCTAAGCAACTCAGTGAGACCCTGTCTCTAAATAAAATATAAAATAGGTCTGGGGATATACTCAGGTGCCTCTGAGTTCAATTCCCAGCACCCGCCAAAAAAAATTTATATATGCACACACACATAAAAAATGGAAGAAATTATAGAACATGGATAACAAAAAAAGGGCAGATTTCAAATGGCACATTATGCTCCTAACTTAACAGCTTTATAATTCTTATGTGCAGATTAGTGTGGAATTTTTGAAAAATCCGGATGTTTAAGCCCTTTTGAACCAGAAATTTCATAAGCAACATTCAAGCTTCATTTCTACTAAGCTTTCCAGTTGATACTTACAGTACACCAAAATTTAAGTACCACAAACCTAATCTATAAATCTGGAAAATAGGATAACCTGTAGGATAATTGTACTTTGCTGATAAACTGATAAAATGGAAGTTAAAAGATATTTTCACAGGCTGGGGCTGGGGCTCAGTGGTAGAGCACTCACATGGCACGTGTGAGGCACTGTGTTCAATTCTCAGCACCACATAAAAATAAAATAAAGGTATTGCGTCCACCTACAACTCAAAAAATACATATTTTAAAAAAGTACTTTGTGGGGCTGGGGTTGTGGCTCAGTGGCAGAGCACTTGCCTCACACATGTGAGGCAGTGGGTTCGATCCTCAGCATCACATTAAAGATGAATAAGCAAAATAAAGATATTGCATCCATCTATAACTAAAACATATTTTTTTAAAAAAAGTACTTTGTTAAAAAAGAAAGATATATTTTCACAAATACAATGCATAGTAATAAAAATGTGTATACATTGGCTCAGGGTGTGGTTCAGTGACAGAGCACTTGCCTAGCATGCATGAGGCCCTGGATTCAATCCCCAGCACCGGTGGGGAAACAAAAAAATAGTGTGTTTCATTAACAGCTGAGTCACAAAGAAAATACTGGTGTTATCATTTCTTTCTGAACTAAAAACTCCTGTCATTGTCTTTACTCTAAAGCAAACCTTTGAAATTCCTGAGTGTCTCTTTAAAGATCCAAACAAACAATAAATATTATTAGTAATAAATACATTATTATTTTGGTAATAATTACTTTAAAACAGATCATTGGTGTTTTTTGTTTTTGTACCACATACCTGCAAAGAATAATAAAGAATTTGACAAGTAAAAGTGATAAGGCTTGTTGTTGCTCCTCTAACCCATCTGCCATTTTCTGAACACATTGTAGCAGCTGGATCCTCAGAACCTGCAGAATATTGTCAGGAAGCAGAGATATTCCTGGAGGCACATCATCTACCCTACAATATAAGGGGTACAAAACAAAAGGAGGGTTGAAAGAAAGGAAGAAAATTCTAGCACTGAAATGAACTCCATTTTCATTCATCCTAAAGAATTTTTTAAATCCTTTCCAGATACTATATGCTTTCTTGTCCTAAAGAACAACCAAATGACTCACAACTACAAGATTATTAGAGTAGAATGATTAGTCTTATTTCAGGGGAGATAGACTCTATTTTCAATCATTCTTATTTTAAAGAAAATATTTAGAATATAAATTAATCAGCTTTCTACTTAGAAATATTATGCATATGTATACTATTTATTTTGGGGTTTCTTGTCAGTGTTATTTTGGGGGGCACTGGAGATTGAATCTAGGGGTGCTTTACCACTGAGCTACATCCCTGGTTCTTTTCTTTCTTTTTCATTCATTCATTCATTTATTTTTAAATTTTATTTTATTTTACTTTATTATTTTTGCTACCAGGGATTGAACCTAGGAATGCTTAACTGCTGAGCCACATCCCCAGCCCTCCTTTTTATTTTTTTTAAATTTTGAGACAGGGTCTCGCTTAGTTGTCGAGGCTGACCTCAAACTTGTGATCACCTCCTCTCTCAGCCTCCTGAGTCACTGGGAGTATAGGCTGGTACCACCATGCCCAGTTTGTATGTATACTATTTCTAAAAGAAACAATAACCAGTGAACAAAAATGAAGTACTTATTCATTTAATATTTGTCATCTGTTTTACTGAACACTAATGACATTATTATAGACTCATCAAGCCATGTGATCAGAGAAAATATTTTAAAAAGATAAATGAACATCACAAGCATAAGCTTCATTTTTTAATGTCATATAAAAATATTCTGTTACAAATTACTTCTGTGTAAGAAGTCTATGTAATTCTTTAAAGGCAAAATTTAACACAAGATGTGAGTGGCTTCTCTGGTGTGTGTCTCACAATAAAAACATATACCTAGATTCAAAGTCTAAAGGCCTGGACACTAAATTCCACCTCTGTAACGTGGAGTTGGTCATATGATCTCTGAATTTCCCGAATTATAAAATTTTAATATCTTCTTGCCCTATTTTACTGAATTCTGAAACCAGAAAGTCAATATGCATTTTTGCTGTGAAATATGTTAAGAATTATTAAAATCTAATATATTTTAAACATACT
The DNA here is from genome assembly GCF_021218885.2 of Marmota monax. Classification (NCBI taxonomy): domain Eukaryota; kingdom Metazoa; phylum Chordata; class Mammalia; order Rodentia; family Sciuridae; genus Marmota; species Marmota monax. Next base: position 2,168,257 of record NW_026695244.1, on the reverse strand, counting down.
ATCACTAAAGCCTAAGAATCTTTTCATAAGCTACTGTATACTAATTTCTCCACCTCTATTAAGAAGAATAGAGGTGGAGAAATTATTTATTACTCAATAAAGTAAAGAACTATGATTAAGGGAGGGGGGATAGTAGAGGATAGGAAAGGTAGCAGAACACGACAGTCACTAGTATGGCAATATGTAAATCAATGGATGTGTAATTGATGTGATTCTGCAATCTGTATATGGGCTAAAAATGGGAGTTCATAACCCACTTGAAGCAAAGTGTGAAAGATGATATATCAAGAACTATGTAATGTTTTGAACAACCAACAATAAAAAAAAATTAAAAATTAAAAAAAAAACAAACTATGATTAAATGACAATTGTAATTTGTAACAGTTTTTTTTATAGATAATGTTTAATATGAAGTATTACTAGTAATTTACACTGAGTAAAAGGCTATTTGATCTACTGTTGACGGAAAAATCTGAAGGACATCACCACCAGGAGTCACACAAATACATAAATAAATACAATATAATACATAATTTACACATTTATGATTTATATAACATATAAATAGATATATAATATCATCTTTCTGAATCACCCCACAACATAAATTAACAAAGTGATTTTATAAAATGAACAACTAATTTTAACTAAATTATACAGAAAGTAAAACCACAAAGCTCATTACAAAGATGCCCAAATTCTATAAACATGTTATAAAAATATCACATTTCATTTTAGTTTAGAAACTACCTCACTTGTAGCTTTGGATTCTTTCACTCTCATATGCTGAAGAGTTAAAAGGAGGTACTTAGTAAAAACAGTAACTTCAAAATAATAAACAAATATTTAAATGCAATTTTAAATACTACTTAAATCATTTGTCTCCTTTTTCTAAAAACATGTCAACAACAAAGAAAACATTAGATTTTTTCTAATATTCCATAATAGCATTAAAAAGTATTTCCTTGTCCTAGGTCACCCCAGTCTTTATCTGCATATTCTTTAAATAAATAACTAGACAGTCAAGAATAATCGGCTTTGAGGGCTGGAGATGTAGCTCAGTAATGTTAGAGCACTTGCCATATGCACAGGCCCCCATACCATGCACATATAAAATAGAATAATTAGGGCTGGAGGTGTGGATCAGTGGTAAATTACTTGCCTAGCATGCATAAGGCTTTGGGCTCAACCCCTAGCAAAACACACACACAGACACACAATAATTAACTTACAGGAAAGAGAAATATATGGATTTTTTAAAAATTAGCTTTAATTATAAAATTAGTACTGGGTTAGAACATGACTTACAAAGTTGAAATTTTTGTTTGCACTCCTAATATGATGAGCATTTAAGAACCTGGAAGCATTTTCCTACCTTTAGAAATTCTATGCTCTGAAAATTTGTTCTCTGTGTGTGGCTACTGAATACCTACTATAAACAGTTGCAAATGATTCTGTCTAACATTTCAAGAAGACTGCCTTGCCAGGCGCAGTGGCGCATGCCTGTAATCCCAGCGGCTTGGGAGGTGAAGGCAGGAGGATCATGAGTTCAAAGCCAGCCTCAGCAATTTTGTGAGGTGCTAAGCAACTCAGTGAGACCCTGTCATAGGGCTGGGGATGTGGCTCAGTGATCAAGTGCCCCTGAGTTCAATCCCTGGTACCAAAAAAAAAAAAAAAAAAGACTGCCTTAAAGTTTTTTCAAAGCTTTATGTAATAATGGTAAAGGCATTCCCTACGTTACATTATAAATTTTCTAACTCAAAAATTCTATAGTCAGTTTCCTTTAAATGAGTTTTATTCTATTTTATTTTATTAATTTATTTTATTTTATTAAATGAGTTTCCTACCTTTAAGATGACTTTATTTTATTCAATGTCTTACATAGTCTACACTTGAAATTTTGAATGTTTTGTATCAATAAACTCTAAATTTGGGCTGGAGATATAGCTCAGTGACAGAGCACTTGCCTAGCATGTACAAGGTTCGATCCTTAGCACCGCATAAAAAACTAGACAAATAAAGACATGCTGTCCATCTATAACTATTAAAAAAAAGCTTTTTTTAAAAAGCCTCTAAATTCATCATTCAGCTTTTTCACACAAATATAAGACACAATTTCAAATAAACCAATCACATTATAAATAGAGCAATGCTCTTAGCATTCCATATCTTTAATTAAACACAATGGCAATATAAGTATACATCATGCTTTTGGAAATGATCTGCCAATAAATAAGCAAATAAATAAATAAATAAAGACATGTTATGAATAAGTAGCAGCCTACTTTAGAAACTTGAAAAGCCTCATTCCAAAATTCCAAATATTCAAAAGCCCAAATCCTACCTAACTGTATAAAAACCTATGTCCATGATTTAAAGTGAGCTGAAAATTATTAAAATAAAAGTACTACTCTTTTTTACTTTCTTTTTTTCAGTTCTAGGGCTAAGCCCAGGGCCTTGCACACGCTAGACAAGGGCTCTACCACTGAGCTATATTCCCGGTCCTTAAAAACAAAAGTACTTATAAGCACGAACAATAAGAATATTCTTTTATTGGTAGAAAAACTGCATAACCTTATTTTGAAGACACCTCAAGATTTAATATTTTTCAGCCTTTATAAACCTATCACACATAATATTCTAATGCAAACAAAATCATGCAGTGGATGAATTTATAAATAATAAATTGTGAATTTTTATAAATAATAAATGATTAGTCCTTTCTTTGCATAATCTTAATTTTCTTGAGTTCATGTCTTGGTGCCAAGCTCTAAGGTTTCTTCTCTGTATTATCATAATTACCTCTTTCCTTCAAGTCTCAACCCTCACCAAATCAACCTCTATAATATGCCACCAAAGTGACTTTTGAAAACAAAGTTGATTGTGGTATTCTCACATAGAAAAGTTTTTAATCGCATTCTTATTATTCATAACAACAATAAAATCAAATACATCAGTATTGCACGCATGGTATTTCATGATTTGGCCCCTAGGGCTAGGGCTACAGCTGGCGGGTAGAGTACTTACTAGCATACACAAGGCTCTGGGTTTGATTCCCAGCACTATAGAGAGAGGAAGGAAGGAAAGGAAGGAAGGGAGGGAAGGAAGGGAGGGAAGGAAGGGAGGGAAGGGAGAGAAGGAAGAGAGGGAAGGAAGGAAGGAAGGAAAGGAGGGAAGGAAGGAAGGAAGGGAGGGAAGGAAGAAAGGGAAAGAAGGAAGGGAAGGAGGAAGGGAAGAAAGGAATGGAAGGAAGGGAAGAAGAAAAGGGGGGTAAGAAAGAAGAGAAGGGAGGGAGGGAAGAAGGAAGGAAGGGAGGGAGGGAGAGAAGGAGGGAGGGCGGAATTATGAGATTTGGCTCCCATTTCATTCTACAGACTCCTCCTGGCCACCAAAAAGTGAGCTGCCCTGCCCTTTAGCCATGATGTACTGTCTCACCTTGGGCCCAGGACAGTGGACTCAGCTGTCAATGGACTGAGACCTCTGAAACTATGAGTTCCAAATATATTTTCCCTCTTCTAAGTTGTTCCTGTCAGGTAATTTGGTCACAGTGATGCAAGACTAAAACAAAGTGAGGCTATAGCTCAGAGGCAGAGTGCTTGCCTAGCATGTGTGAGGCACTGGGTTTGATCCTTAGCACCACATAAAAATAAGCATAAAATAAAGGCACTCTATTCATCTACAATTACAAAAAAAAAAAAAACAATTTAAGAATGCTGAATTTATAGTCAGAAGCTCCAGTGTCCCCCAAGACTAGTGACTGATATCTAAAATGAGGGCAGTTTTATGAGGTCTTGGCCCTTAATTTGTGAGAGATCTGGTGCTAATATTGGATAGAGTGTTTGAAATTAAGAGAACTGTGGGACACCTAGTGGGTAGTATCTCACCAAAGCAGAGAAGAGGCTTCTTAGAAGCCAGGTCTAATATCAAGAAAGACTGCTGTGATCAATTAGGGATATCTGATGAGAGCAAGATAACAGGATATCAAGAGTGTTAATTGAGTATAATATGTCACCGGTGAAATTTTTGTGTTAAAACAGAAACAATGGGGGCTGGGGTTGTAGTTCAGTGGTAGAGTGCTTGCCTTGCATGTGTGAAGCACGGGGTTCAATTCTCAGCACCACATAAAAATAAATAAACAAAATAAAGGTATTGTGTCCATCTACAACTAAAAAATATATATATTTAAAAAAAAAAAACAGAAATGATGGGCTGGGGTTGTAGCTCAGTGGTAGAGCACTTCCTGGCATGTGTGAGGCATTGAGTTCAATCCTCAGCACCATACAAAAATAAATAAAAATAAAGGTATTGTGTCCATCTACACCCAAACATACACACACCAAAAAAGAACAGGAACTAAAGATAAGAAATTAGTGTTTCTACATACCTGGTAGGCAGTTTTTCAAAGTCAACATCTAAGAATTGTTCATAGCTAGAAACAAAGTTATCCAACCACATCTTCAGGTAATCTGGATCTTTCTGAAATAAGAAAATCAGAATATTAGGTATACTTTTCAGGAAACGTAATGCTTTCACACCCATTAAGTAGATATCTAAAGAAGCAATAATATGAAATCTCTAAGTAGTATTCAGGCAGAGCTATGTGCTATTTTAAAATGTATATTAAGTATAATGATCCCTCAAATTGCTTCCCATGTCAAAGATCTCAAGTATTAAAAATGTCTACCACTAAGTTACATTTCTGGCCCTTCAAGTTACTCTTTCTTTATGAAGTACTGGGGATCGAACCCAGGGTGCTCAACCACTGAGCTACATCCTCAGCAGCCCTTTTTATTTTGAGACAGGGTCTCACTAAGTGGTTGAGGCTAGCCTCAAACTTGCAATCCTTCTGCTTTAGCCTCCCAAATTGCTGGGATTACAGGTATGTGCTACTGTGCCCAGTTTCAAATCATTCTTTAAATGACACATTCTATTTGTGGCAAAAATTCTCACTGTCCTTTACCTTGCCCTATTATTTCCCAATTTCATGGTCCTTTATCATACTCTACAATTCTTATTTATTAGTTTACTGTTTGTCACTTCCCCTAGGATGTAGGTTTAATACTCACAGAGAATATTTATCTTTTTGCTTGCTAGTGGGTACCACATGCCTAAAACAGTGCCTGGTACAAAGCACTCAATTAGTATTTGTCTAATGAATTAAAGGGAAGTGTAAAATGCATAAATAAAATCAAACTGAAAACCTGGAGTGGTGGTACATCTCTGTAATCCCAGCTACTTAGGAGCCGAGACAAGAGGATATCAAGTTCAAGCCCAGCTCAGGAACTTTGAAATACCTTATTCTCTAAATAAAAAATCAAAAGGGCTGGGGATGTAGCTTAGTAGTACAGCATCCCCAGTGTCAGGTTAAAAAAAAATTAAATTTTAAAACAATTCTAAAAATTCAAAAAATAAAAATAAATAAAATAGGATGGGAATGTAGCTCAGTAGTAAGTGTTCCTGGGTTCAATCCCTAGTACCACAAAAAGTAAATAAAATAAAATTTGAAATGGAACATTAATCTAAACATAAAAACTGAAATTAAAACTTTTCAGAAAAAAAAATATGATACCTTTGCCTCTGGAGATAAAAAAAGATTTCTTAGCTAAGACACAAGAATCATGAACCAAAAAAGAAAATTAGTGTTAACTAAAATTAGGGGCTGGAGGTGTAGCTCAGAGATAGTGTGCTCAACCCCCAGCACCAAAACAAATGAATGAATGAATAAATAAACAAATAAATAAATAAGTAAGTAAAAACTACTACTCAGCAGAAGACACCATTAATAAAATGGGAAGCTGGGTTTGGGATGTACCTCAGTGGTAGAAGGTTTGTCTAACATGCATGAGGTCTTGGGTTCAATCTTCGGCACCACACAAACAAACAGAAAATGGAAAGACAAGCCATATGCTTGCTCAAAATACTCTCAAAAGAATTTAAACAATATATGACAACCTCCTAAAAAATAAATTTTAAAAGGACAAACCACTCAATTTTTAAAATGGGCACTTCACAAAAGAAGAAACAAATGGCCAAAGAGCAAACAAAATAGTGCTCAATATCATTAGTTATCTAGAGGAAAAACAAAATTAAAATCAAACGGGAGGGTTGGGGTTGTGTGTGAGACACTGGGTTTGATCCTCAGCACCACATAAAAAATAAAATAATAAAGGTTCAAAAAATACCAAATGGGAGGGGCTCTGGGATTGTGTCTCAGTGGTAGAGTGCTTGCTTAGCAGGTGTGAGACACAGGGTTTGATCTTCAACACCACATTAAAAAAAAATCTATAAAAAAATCAAATGGGATATCACTGCATACACACCCACTAAAATGGCAAAAGTTAAAAAAAAAGTGACAAAAATAAATAAATAAAAAGACTGACAATATCATATGTTAGTGAAGATGTGGAGTGACTTTTTAAATTTCAGATATTACTGGTGGGAGTATAAAATGGTTTAGTTACTTGAAAAACAGTTGGACAATGTCCATCAACTACTCAGTCATTACTCTTCCCTAAAAGTAAAAAGTCATGGGCTGGGGTTGTGGCTCAGCTGTAGAGCTCTTGCCTAGCATGTGCAAGGCACTGGGTTAGATACTTAGCACGACATAAAAATAAATAAATAAAATAAAGATATTGTGTCTGACTACAACTTAAAAATATATATATACATTTAAAAATAAATAAAATAAAAAGTCACAAGAACACTATACAAAAATGCTTATACAAGCTTGATTTTTAACATTCCAAAGCTGCGAACAAAAATTCTATCAACAAGTTAATAGACAAATTGTGGTATATTAATAGAGTGGAATACCATTCAGGAATAAAAATGATTAAAGTGGTTACCCAAATATTTGTATGTATCAAAATTCATCACCTTTGACACTTTACATATATTCATTTTTAAAAATTTTTTAGTTATAGACAGACACAATAATTTTATTGTATTTATTTATTTTTACATGGTGCTGAGGATCAAACACAGTGCCTCACACATGAAAGGCAAGTACTCAACCACTGAGCCACAACCCCAGTCCTAAATATATGCATTTTATGACTTGAAGTGACCTCTCAATAAAACTGAGTGGAAAAAAATATGACACCTCAGAAATTTTTCTTTTAATTTTTTTTTTAGTTGTAGTTGGACACAATACCTTTATTTTATTTATTTATTTTTATATGGTGCTGAGGATTGAACCAGCACCAGAATGTTCCCAGAATGTCCCAGAATATGCAGGGACTGCTGACCTTTTGTGTATCTGTTTTTGTCTATTAATATACTGTTCCAAAATCAGCTTATAAATTACCACTATCTACATCATCACCTAGATATCAGAAGATGGAAATATTTCAGACAAAAAACAATCTCCTGTGACAAATTTTTTCAAGTTTTTTTTTAGTTGTTGATAGACCTTTATTTATTTATATGCGGTGTTGAGAATCAAACCCAGTTCCTCACACATGCCTGGCAAGTGCACTACATGCGAGCCACAGCCCCAGCCCCTTTTCAAAAGTCTTATTATCTGCTTTTTACATTTCCAACTTTAATGTCGTTCATCTATTAATTTATTCACTTATCCATCCCAGAAGAACTCCAGAAATACAAGTATCTGGAGTTTTCCTGACCCCCATCTTTCCTAAAAAGCAGAGGATTACTTCTTGGTAAAAGTTAAACACAAAACAGTCCCACAACAATAAAAAATTAACACAATTCTCTTCATATTTTATTGAGGAACTCTACAGTATCTGGTTCAAATTCTAAAGGTCAGGGCTACTGAGTATTTGACAAGCACAGAGTTCTCCTGAGGATCTGAGAAAATATAAGGAAAGAAATAGTACTGTTTTATTTTCTAAGATGAAAAGCACTTAAAAATGTTAAAACATCTGCCATGTACAAAGTGGTATAGCAGGCATTTTTGCAATATGTCATTTTATTTACTCCTTAAAACTATCCAGAAAAGGTTTACATTCTCCCCATTTTACATGTTACAAAAGGGCCAGTCTAAGGATATATATCTTAGCCAAAATCATACAGCTAACAATTAGCAGTGCTGGAATTAAAATGCAGCATACATGAACCCAATAAGTGCTCTTTCCATTGCACTACACTGTCTTTGAACTGTGTATAAATAAAATGGAGATTTAGTAGGCAAAAATGATAAAAGTGGAATTTAGAATCAGTAAATTCAAGGTACAGAAAAAAAACCAGCCAGCTTCAAAAAACAAACAAAAAAAAAACAGCCAGCTTCAATATAACCTTAAAAAAAGTCCTAAAGGCCACAAAAAAGAAAGATCTCCACTTATTAATTAAATCTCAAATTTAGTTACTTGCATGATTAAGATGAGTTTGGTACACTGAAACACCACAGTATGGACTTTTTCTCCCCATCTATATAATCTTTAGGAATATAACACATAAATATGTTAAGTAGTACAGGAATGCTGGCGCCAATTCAGTTTTACCTGGACTTTAACCCCTGATATTACCTTCATGAACAAGTCACCCTATGTTTTCACATTAATTTCTTCTTCTATAAACATAATGGGCTGGGGGTGTAGCCCAGTAGAAGCGCAGTTGCCTAGCATGCACAAGGTCCTGGGTTCAATTCCCAGCACAGCAAAAAAGTACACAATGATATTACCTATTTTACAGGATTGGTTTTGAAAATTAAATAACCTGATACCTGTAACAGGGCTTACAACAATGCCTAGCATACAAGTATATTCTCAATAAGTGTAAATTAATATTATCTTCATAACCAATTTTGGATCAAAATTAGAACTTCTACAAATGGAAATGTTTTATGTCATACATATTTTACTATTTCAAGATCCCCCATTCTAGCTGACTTAAGTGTTATTGTTTTCCTCTTAAATCTCTTTGCCTTTACTATTTGTGTGACTATGGGAAGGTTCCCTACCTAACTTCTTTGAACTATTCTTCACCTAAAAATGAAGATAATATTTCTTACCTCACAGAGTTGTTGAGAGTACTAAATAAAATAATACACATAAAGTATTGAGCAGTACCTGGCACTTAAGCATTCAAAACATATTGGCTACCAAAATCAATACTACAATATAGACTCTGCCATCAAGTTTTTAGTCATTATGAATAATTTCTCCAAAAATAAAAATTTCTTTATATGAACATGACTAATAGAAAGATTTGCAGAGGGAAGACTTTTTTTTTTTTTAGTCTAAGTTGCAGAAATTGACCTTAAACTTGGATCCTCCTGCCTCAGCCTCCAGAGCAGCTGGTATTACAGGTATGTGCCACAAGGCCCAGCTACTAAAAGATAGTTACATTCAATCCCGCTTCCAGATTCTTAATTAAGAATATATCCAAATGCAGACTGTACTTGTGCTATTCATCCTAAGAATATAATGGTAAGTAATTCAAATTAAATCTATTCCTTAATACTCACCACTTCTGATACATAGGTATTCCCTAAAACAAGTGAACACACAATAAATTAGAGAATTTTCACATAAAAATATTAATTTCCTTCACTCTTTGGTTTATTTTGGTTTATTTTGTTGTTTTACCTTCTTAAATGGATGAGATACTAATTATCTACTCCTGTATAACATATTACCCTAAAATTTAGCAGCTTAAAATGACAGACATATATTATTTCACTGTTTCTTAAGGGGAAGGAATTCTAAGGCAGCTCAATTGAGGGGCGACTCAGCTTTTTTCAATGCCTTGTAATAACTATGTCAATTCACAATGTAGTAATATCAAAGCTCGACTGGATTGGAGGAATCACTTAAAAGCTTCATGTTTTCACTAGCAAGAAGCATTAGCTCTTCATAAGAGGGGTCTCTCTCCATTAGCCTACTCACAACGGAGCAGCTGAATTTCCCCAGAGTAAATGAAAAAAAAAAAAAATGAGAGGGGAAACAATAGTGTCTTTTATAACCTAATTTCAGAAATAACATAGTGAAAGTTGCCAAATGCTCTTGATCACAAAGATCAACACGGGTACAATGCAGGAAGGAACTATACTACACAAGGCTGTAAATAACAAGACGTAGGGATTTTAGAAGCTGGCTACCACAAATGACTAGTTTTTTTCATTTCCAACATTTAAAGTCATAAACATTCCTAAACAGTAGCTACCCTTCTGTCAAGTTCTAAAATGTACTTTCATCACTGAATTTAAAAAATCTTATTTTCTACTATTCTTCAGTCAGGCTTATTTTTAAAGTATATTTCTCACCTCCAGGATTTTTGTCTTTTTAAACTTCTTGCTATCAATTTCTTAACTACATTCTGGCCAAAAAGCATACTCTATTATTTTAGTAGTTTGAAATCTGTTGAAACTTCTTTTAAGGTTTATTATATCCTCATTGTTTGTAAATATCTGTGTGTTGAAAGGAATGTATATTGGGCGTTAAGTCTACATAAATACATCATAATTAAACCTTTACCTTTACTTTTTCTGTTCTATCAATTACTGAAAATTACTGAGAAAGGTTTGGTTTTAACTATTATTATTATTTTTTTTTTTTTTTTTTGGACTGAGGACTGAATCCAATGGCACTTTACCACTGAGCTACATCCCCAACATGTTTTATTTTATTATTTTGAGACAGTGTCTCGCTAAGCTGCCCAGACTGGTCCTTGAACTTGCGATCCTCCTGATTCAGCCTCCCAAGTCATAGCATTACAGGCATGAGGCATTACCCGGCTTTACACTTAAAAAAAAAAAAAAAATTAGCCTTACAAATTAGAATAATTTTTTAAATTATTTTTAAAATTAGCCTTTAAAATTAAAATACATTTTACAATTCCCCTTAGAGATATAATGTATGTGTCATGGTCTATCCATGTGAAAACCAGGTAACAGGTATTCATGCATTATCAATCCATACATCATGGATAAAACTATCAAACTGCAATTTAGGCTACCAGCATTTTTCAGTGTTCCATTAAATAATGAAATACTTTATAATAAATGTTGTCTTCTATAAAACACAAAAATCTGTTCAAGTTTGATTTTAATTCTTTAATCAAAGTTCTCATACTAATTTTATAATCTATATATTCCAATACCAACATATTCAGTCTTTCCCGTTTTCCTGATCTGTTTCTGTTGTCTCCTGTTGATTCTTATACAAGGCAGTTTTCCTTGAAGTTCCCAAGTGGAAATAAGAGAGTGAAGTGGGTTGACTTGTAGTTCACCTTTATACCAAAGGAATAAGCCTTGAGATTATAAAGAAAAATCTACATTTCTCACGCTGGGTAGCTTCTTGGCTTTGATCTGGCCACTCCTAAAGCCAGGAAAATAAAAGCTCAAATTCAACAGGCAAAAAATAATTTCCATTTACTGATGTTCCTGCTTTCACTAAGATTTTGCTTTCTAATGCTTTCCTCTCCTGCCAGTTTTTCACAGCCTTTAAAATAATTCATTTTATCAAGAAATCTCAGTAATTTCAGAATAAAGATTAGTTCAAACATAGCATACTTTATTACTAGAAATAAAAATATATACTAAGACACTTTTTTTTTTTATACTTTTTGGTCACGTCTTTTGCTTGCCTCAATACCTTTTGTGACTATTAAGCTACTATACATTCTTTAAAACCTTGATCAAGACTCAGGAGCATCTCAAGTTCAAGGCCAGCCTCAACAACTTAGTGAGGCCATAAGTAACATAGTTAGATCCTAACTCAAAACAAAATTATTCTTTAAAACAGGATAGGGAGGGCTGAGGTTGTGGCTCAGCAACAGAGTGCTCGCCAAGCATATGCAAGTCCGTGGGTTCAATCCTCAGCACCACATAAAAATAAATAAGTAAAAAAAAGGTATTGTGTCCAACTACAACTAAAAAAATAAATATTAAAAAAAAAGTTTGGGACGTATCTCAGCGGTAAAGCACCCCTGAGTTCAATTCTCAGTACCATAAATAAATAAATAAATACCCTCCCTTGATCAATGCCACCTCTTCCACCGAGCCATCCCTGATGACTTATGACTTCTCTATCCTGCTTGCCTTTGTTTTCCTATATCTGGACTTACAACCTAAGTGGAAAACTAATTCTATTTAGAAAAGCATATTCTCAGGTGAAATACGTGAATTCATAGTCAATTAGATGAAAGCAAATATGTTAACAAAAAGAAAGCATATCATATCCAGGAAAAGCCAGGAAGCAATTTTAACATATATAAAGGAAAGAATATTAGAAGCAGGCTTAGAATATACCAATACCTAGTAAGAATGATTTCAAATTTTACTTTTTATTTGTTTGTTTGTTTTTGGTTCTGGTGATACTGGGGATTGAACCCAGGGTGCTTAACCCCTGAGCCACAACCATTTTTTTTTTTTTTTTAAAGAGAGAGAGAGAGAGAGAATTTTAATATTTATTTTTTTTTTAGTTTTTGGTAGACACAACATCTTTGTTTGTATGTGGTGCTGAGGATCGAACCCGGGCCGCACGCATGCCAGGCGAGCGCGCTACCGCTTGAGCCACATCCCCAGCCACAACCATTTTAAGACATGGTCTAATTAAGTTGCTGAAGGCCTCACTAAGTTGGTGAGACTGGCTTTGAACTTGCAATTCTCCAGTCTCAGCCTCCCAGGTTGCTGAGATTACAGGTATATGCTACCAAGCCTGGCTACTTTAAATATTTCATAAACCTTAAATAATTATCCCTTCAGGATGGAAATGGAGATCATGTGAAAAATAAGCCAGACTAAAAAATCAAAGGTTGAATGTTTTCTCTCATATGTGGAAGCTAGAGCAAAAATAGGGAAAAGTGGGGAAGTGGTCAGATATCAAAAAGATATACAGAAGATCATGGAGTAAAAAAAGGAGATTGAGAGGGAGGGAAAAGGACAGGAAAGGGGAGGAAATACAGAATGAATTTAAAGAAATCATGTTATGAGCATATATAAATATACAGGGAATTTCACCTGTATGTATAAATTACTAACCAAAAATAATAAAAGACCAAAACAGACATCAAAACCAGTGATACAGAATAAAAAACAGTGACAAACCCACATGCAGTTATCTCATACTAGACAAAGGTGCCATAAACATACACTGGAGAAAAGATAGGCTCTTTGACAAATGGTACTAGGAAAAAAGAAAATCCATATGTAATAAAATGAAATTAAACCCCTAACTCTCAATCTGCACAAAACTCAACTCAAAGTGGATCAAGAATGTAGGCATTAGACCAGAGACCCTGTGCCTACTAGAAGAAAAGGTAGGCCCAAATTTCCATCCTGTTGGCTTAAGAACTAAATTCCTCAACAAGACTCCTAAAGTGCAAGAAGTAAAATCAAGAATCAACAAATAGGATTGTATCAAACTAAAGCTTCTTCACAGCAAAGGAAACAATCAAGAACATGAAGAGATGAGACTGGGGCTCAATGGTAGCGCACTTGCCTGGCATGTGTGAGGCACTGGGTTCGATTCTCAGCACCACATATAAATAAATAAAATAAAAGTCTATCCACAACTAAAAGAATATTTTTTAAAAAATGAAGAGAGAGCCTACAGAATGGGAGAAAATTTTTGCCACCCATACCTCAGAGCATTAATCTCCAGGATATATAAAGAATTCAAAAACTTAACACCAAAAAGATAAATAAATAATTCCATCAACAAACAGGCAAAGAAACTGAACAGGCACTTCAAAGAATAAGAAATATGATCAGTCAGCAAATATATGAAAAAATGTTCAACATCACTAGCCATTACAGAAATGCAAATTAAAACTACACTGAGATTTCACCAGAATGGCAATTATTAAGAATACAAGTTGGGGCTGGGGATGTGGCTCAAGCGGTAGCGCGCTCACCTGGCTTGCGTGCAGCCCGGCGATCCTCAGCACCACATACAAACAAAGATGCTGTGTCCGCCGAAAACTAAAAACTAAATATTAAAAAAAAATTCTCTCTTTCTCTCTCTCTTTAAAAAAAAAAAAAGAATACAAGTAACAATAAATGTTGGCGAAGATGCAGGGGAAAGGTACACTTAGTCCCATTGCTGGTGGGACTGCAAATTGGTGCAACCACTCTGGAAAGCAGCATGGAGATTCCTCAGAAAACTTGAAATGGAACCATCATTTGACCCAGTTATCTCATTCCTCAGTTTATACCCAAAGGACTTAAAATAAGCATACTATAGTGACACAGCCACATCAATGTTCATAGGAGCTCAATTTACAATAGCTAAGCTAGGAACCAACCTAAGTACCCTTCAAAAAATGAATGGATAAAGAAAATGTAGTACATAAGCACAATGGAATATTACTCAAACACAAAGAATGAAATTCTGGCATTTGCCAGTAAATGGATGGCACTAAGGCTATCATGCTAAGTGAAATAAATGAATCCCAAAAAACCAAGACTGAATGTTCTCTCATATGGGTGGATGCTGACTCACAATGGCAAGGGCAGAGTGAAGGTACAGGGGATTGGACAGGTGGGAATAGGAAAGACAGCAGAATGAATCAAACGTAACTTTACTATATTCACATACAAATACACAACTAGTGTAACTCCACATCAAGTACAACCACAAGAATAGGAAGTTATGTTCCATGTAGTTTAATGTCAAAATGCATTCTACTGTCATGTGTAATTAAAAAGAACAAATAAATTCAAAAAAAAATAAAAGATTGAGAGGAAAATCAGTAGAGCGGAGGAAGGAGAATAAGGGGAGGGGAGAGGGGAATGGATGGGGACAGGGATTGAAATCAAATTCCATGTCAAAACGAACTGAAATCGTATAATTATAATGCTTTAATAAAAAAACCTTTAAAAATTTATACACACAGAATCATATTTATGCCCTATTTATATATAGCAAAAGGAAAATGATAAGAAAAGAACCTCCAAGAGAAAAGAGCCAAGAACAATAGAGAAGAATGGCCTAGGCAGTTATTTCCAAGGAACAGAACTGAGTTAAATCACGGAACTAAGGGTAGAGGAAGCAGGCAATATTTGCAGTTTTCACAACAGTTATAAACTATGTCTTATAAGCCTTTCACTCTTCCTTTTTGAAGAACTGCTGCAGTCCGGCTGCAGCAAAATAAGGGGGGGGGGGGACAACTTGTGTAGACTGATACAGCAGGAGTAGGAGCCGTTTATTGTAGGACAATAGAGGTATTTATACATTCCACACAGCTTATCTTAATTAGCATAAACTAGATACATCAGTCAACCAATAAGGAATCTCCACACTTAATGGCTTGCTGGCTGGCGTTACTTCACAAACCACTCCCTCTGGCATTTTGCCAGGCGCCATCCTGACTTGTTTACAGACTCTAACAAAGAACTTTTGTTTTGTTTTGTTTTTTGGTACCAGGAATTGAACCAGGGGAACTTTACCCATGAGCCACATCCCCAGCCCTTCTTGTTTTTTATTTTGAAAAAGAGTCTAAGTTGCTGAGGCTGGCTTTGAACTTGCGATCCTTCTGCCTCAGCCTCATAAACTGCTGGGATTACAGGCATGTGCCACTGCATCCACCTAAAGAGTCTACATTGAAGCATTCCTATCTCAGTTTCACAAGTATACATTGGGTTTGAAGGGGATATCAATAGTATCTTCAGAATGCAAAGTGTTTAGTATCAAGAAAATAACAATTGGATGTGATATATATCTTAAGATTCTGTGTTTCAAGACTGATAGCATTACTGAATAAGAGTCTTTTAAGTTCTTAAGATAAAAATAAAGTTCATTTTACATATGGCAGGGATATGAACAATTGTAATCAAGAAAGCAGACTGTGGGCTAGGCAAGATGGCACATGCCTGTAATCCCAGGGACTCGGGAAACTGAGGCAGGAGGACTGCAACTTCAAAGCTAACCTCAGCAAAAGCAAGGCACTAAGCAACTCAATGGGACCCTGTCTCTAAATAAAATATAAAATAAGGCTGGGGATATGACTCAGTGGTCAAGTGCCCCTGAGTTCAATCCCCAGTACCAAAAAAAAAAAAAATAAGAAAGAAAGCAGGGGCTGGGGATGTGGATCAAGTAATAGCGTGCTCACCTGGCATGCGTGAGGTGCTGGGTTCGATCCTCAGCACCACATAAAAATAGAATAAAGATGTTGTGTCCACCGAAAACTAAAATAAATATTTAAAAAATTTTTTCTCTCACTCTCACTCTCTCAAAAAAAAAAAAAAAAAAGAAGAAGAAGAAGAAAGAAAAAAAGAAAGCAGAATGTGGTATATTGGATACTTGTTCCATTTTTATTTGGGGGGGGGGGAGAGATGGGAGTACCAGAGATTGAACTCAGGTTTTGTATTTTATTTAAAGACAGTGTCTCATTGAGTTGCATAGCACCTCACTTTTGCTGGCTTTGAACTACGATCCTCCTGCCTCAGCCTCCCAAACTTCTAGGATTACAGGGGGTCCGCCACCACACCTGGCTACCAGTCATTTTTTATTCTCTTTCCATTCAAACTCCTTACAAACACTTCTTCCTCTATCATCTTTTTTTAAAAACAGAAAAAAAATATATATGATATTTACTACATGCCTAAGACATGAGAGTTTTAGACTCATTCTCTACCCTCTTAAATGATAATGTTCTCTAGGACTTCCTTTTACCTTACTTTCTTCTTACACACAAATAACTGCCAATATGGCAACTCTCAAATCTTTATTTCCAGCACAGACTTCCTTTTTAAACTCCAAACCCATATGTGGAGTATTTCTACCCACATAAATTCTTACCTGAAAGCTTTGTGGTCTTGTACTAGCTAACTTTGTGAATGGAATGTCCAAATATCAGTTTCAAAAAAAACTTGGAAATTATTTAGACTCTTCTACATTTACAAATTATGCTAGAGGTACATAAATTAAATGCTACCAATTCTACCTTCTACCAGAGAAATTTGGATTATGATAATCAAAAGAAAAGAAAAAAAAATTCTTGCATCTTAACAATTTTTAGAGTAGTAGTAAAATGCTCAAGTCAAATCACAAAAGCAACATTTATTTCCTAAGGGCTATTCCCAGGTCTACTGATATAAAATATACTCTTTCTTGTTTTGACGTCCAAACAAACACATATTGGTATCCACTAAAGGCTTTTAATAATCATGTTGTTTTTTTTTTTTTTAAGTCAAAGAATATTTCCTTCCTTATAAGGTCATTAAGCCATAAAAAATCAAGAGCCATTGCAATACTTTGAACATGTCAGAGACTTAATATAGATTCAATTAAGCTTCAATTTTACGGGTAGATATGTATTGGTCCATCATACTAAGAGCTTTATGTAGAATTACAACCAACACTGTACTAATATAAATTATCAATTTTCTCATTAGAAGAGCATTCATTCCATTTTTTCCAAATATGTATAAGAAGAGGTATTTTCCTTTTTACCTGAATAAAATATCTCTAAATTCTATTTTGATTATAAAGAAAAACTTTTATTCTGAAAAGGAAGTTTATTCTGAGCTCACTGCAAAACTATCTATTTCAGTCATATTCCAGATTTAGAAGGACAAAGGCCAACAGCAGGAAATGGAGCATCACCAAGGTCCAAAACAAACTCAAATTATAGTGGGAAGAAAAAAACTCAAATGAGTATTCAAGATAATTAAGCACTCTGCTTGAATGCAAGACTAAATAAGTACAAATGAAAAATTATTTAAGACATTCATAAACACAGTTTCATTATTATTAATAAAAAGATGAGAATACAACCCTCAGTTATCATACAATATATACGCCAAATGGAAGTGTCTGGGAATAATATTCCAGACACAAATGTATATTTGAAGAATACAAATAAAGATTACGTGTTTATATTTCTTACTCTTTTTTTAGTATTTATTTTTTAGTTGTAGTTGGACACGATACCTTTATTTTGTTTATTTTTATGTAGTGCTGAGGATCAAACCCAGGGCTTCACATGTGCTAGGCAAGCACTCTACAGCTGAGCCACAACCCCAGCCTCATATATTTCTTACTCTTAAGGTACATCTACATACAATCAATTTTTTCTCAACAACTTTGATGTGTACAATAGTGGTTTTGGGGGCTTTTTTTTTTTTTCATTTAACAGATGAGAAAACTAACATATAAAGAAACTAGGTAATCTCCTTTCAGGTCACTAAAACCAGAAGTATAACTAGAATTAAATCCTGACTCCAATCCTGTTAGCTCTGCAGAATTTTCAGTGTAAATTGAATTAAAAAAAAAAAAAAAAACCACTAATGAACCCTGAATTTCAACCCCTTTGCCATATTTCATAATGCCACAGTTTTAAGTCATTTTGTATCTTTTTACTCAGTTTTAATGCATTTGATACTTTAAACCAGAACAAAAAATACCTTAATTGAAAACACCTAAGAATTTGATATCTAAAAATTCTTCATCCCTAAGAATTTGAAAACTTCAATTTCCCTCATATATATTCTGGTGACCAACTGCAGCATTCCCACAAAGACTAAATTTCTAATAGACATACATCTTTATACCTATCTGAGGGCAACAGATGAGATAGGGTTTATGATACATATGTCTTTCTGTGAAAATCCATGAATTCCAAAAAGGTACGTAATTCCAAAAGCTGGTATAAAGTTGTTCTCTATTTTTGTTTCTTTGTCTGCCTTACGTTAAGCATGCTAAGTGACGAAATATTGTCAAAAGACAGTAGACATGATGCCTACTACATATTACATAAACTAAAATCTTCAGACATTAAGTAATTTTGCCTTCTATACTTCTATACTTGTTAAATGTAACAAAACATTTAACAGCTAGCTGTTAACTACTGAACTAAAATCCAGATACCAGATTAAACCTTTTCAAAATAATTTTTAACTTATAAGAGCTATATGAAATGCACTGTTAATCAAATCCTTGACCCTGGGTGGGGATGACCATCTGGAAGCAAGTAAGTTCAGACTACATAATTTTAATCAGTAGTCTTAGACACTAGTGATGAATCTTTAGAGGAAAGAAGCCTTAGATAATCCGAAATCATTCTGCTTATATATATTATGTAATAACTACATAAGGTTAACAACCTATTATGAAGATTAATTTTCTAACATTGCAATTAAATCCTATCCCTAAAAGGACAAAGGGGGAAAAAATCATACTGAAAAGTTTGCTAACAAAACAAACTGCACACCACAAAAAATGTCAGGTAATAGATACTCTAATCAGCTTGATTTAATCATTCCACCATGTATGTCTATATCAAAACATCACACCGTACCCCATAAACACATACATTATTTGTCAACTTAAAATAAGATAAAAATTCACAGGTTTTTACCTAAATTCTTTTCAAATATTAAGTTTAATATGTTAAGATCTATCTTCTAAAAACTGAAACTAGGGCTGGGGATGTGGCTCAAGCGGTAGCATGCTCGCCTGGCATGCGTGCGACCCGGGTTCGATCCTCAGCACCACATACAAACAAAGATGTTGTGCCCGCCAAAAAACTAAGAAATAAATGTTAAAAAATTCTCTCTCTCTTTAAAAAAAAAAAAAAAAAACTGAAACTAGTAATTTCTTTTAATTCGACTTAAAGGATTTTGATCAAGAGTATTTAGGTTTACAATCACACCCAGACTAATAGGCAGAAGACATACTTATTTCCCATTAGCATTCTTTTGAGAAAGCAATATTACACAAGGGATATTTCTGAGGAAGTCCTACTACCTACAAAACCTACTAAGCTTTTATAATGTTCAGTAACAACTTTCAAAACATTGCATTCCATAAAAACACTATCATGGAACTTTAATATTAACCCATTACTGATACACTGTGGATGACCTGTGCCAAGGTTAGCTCTGTGGCAAAATGGAAGATATCTTAACCTTACTGTTCTGAACCAGAACTTGATAAATCTTCAAAGTTGTCTTTAGTCAAGTTTGTATGTGATGTCTTATGTAAAAAAAACAAACAAGGTAAGGCAGCACAATAGTAGACATTGTTTAAATTTTAATAATTAATGATGAACTTGAGAGAGGGAAAGTTCTAGGGAATTATATTAGCCAAATTATATTGTTATATGGTGTGCATGTACAAATATGTAACAACAAATCTCATCATTATGTACAAATATAAAAATGCACCAATTAAAATACGAAAAAGAAAAAAATGAATTTGATACTAAAGAAAAACAACTTGGCAGGATGCTAGCAAATCAAATCATTGTTCTGAAATTTTTTTTTTAAATCAAACATTTATGCTGCATGCCTTCCCTTTAAGAAAATGTATCAATAACTGATGAAGGAATATTTCTGTGTGTTCTAATAAATGAAAAGAATATAGTTTTGCAAAATCCTAATGAAATAATACAGTTAGGCAAAAATCACTGGTGACTGCCTTCTATATCTGTTATAGAACCTGAATCAGTTTAAGTATTATATTAGCCAGTCTACAAACATCAGCAGAGAGAACTAAAATCAAGGAAAGTCAACTAGCAAAAACAAAACAGAGTTTAGAAAACTCTGAGGTCAAAAACCTGGTTCCTTTTTTTTTTGTCAATGTTTTGATTTTTAAGGGTTACTACTGTCAGTCTATATTAATTTAAAATCTAACTTTTAAGAAAAAAATAAAATAAAGAGACCTATATCCAAATATAGTTCTATTTCTGAGTTACAAGAGGGTTAGAATTTCAACATATAAATTTGGGGGGAACACAATTCACTTAATAGCAATGCATCTATTTTCAGGTCCTGAAACTTTCCATGTTTATTCTCAAATCTTCACACATGTTATCACTAGCTTTTGGGTGCTTTTTCCCTATTAGGAGTTTAGCATCTATTCTTCAGATCTCAGGATATTCTTCATTAAATATCAGTATTGAATGAATTGTCCCATTGTCTGTACTACTCTATCTCATTTGTGGAAATCTGTCCTCTGACATCTTGTCCTTAATTATTCTTTGTGGTTATATTAATCTCTTACCCTTAAACAATATGTTCTATGATGTAGGAATAATGTTTTATGCCTATATTCAGTTTCTAATTCATTTCATGAAATTATATTTTATTTTTATTTTTGCTTTATTTGAATGTGTTGTATTCTCTGTATTAAAGAAATAAATTCTTTGTAATTTGAAAAAAAAGATTTCTTCAACAAACAGCAAGGAAGAAAGTCTGGTAAGGAGGAACCTGTACATTTAAAAGTTTCACAGATATTTTCAACAAATACAATGCTTATACTTTATTTAAATATTGAGTTAGGGCTGGGGTTGTGGCTCAGTGATAGAGCACTCGCCTAGCACGTGCAAGGCCCTGGGTTTGATCCTTTGCACCACATATAAGTAATTAAATAAAGGTCAACCAATAACTAAAAAAATTTTTTTAATACATAAATAAATGTTAAGTTAAACAGTGGGAAAATAAGAATATTATGACACTTGCAGAAAAGTTAGTACATGACCACAAATTTGATAATTTAAAGAATTACTGTGTTGGACCAGGTTTTGTGGAATAGGTCTATAATCCCAGAGGCTCTGGGAGGCTGAGGCAAGAGGATCACAAGTTGAAAGCCAAGATCACCAACATGGCCAGGCTCAGCAACACAGTGAGGCCCTGGGAAACATAGTGACACCCTATCTCAAAATGGAAAATAAAAAAAGGGCTGAGGATGTGGCTCAGTGATTAAGGATCCCTGGGCTCAATCCCTGATACCAAAAAAATACTGTATTGTAGATTAACTATGGGTAAGATCACAAATTGGGATTTGCTTTAAAATGATTCAGGATAGATATAGGGGAAATGAAAGGTTACAGAGATGAAAAATGACTGAATACAAACTTATCAAACTTATTGTTGAAACAAGGTGACAGATACAAAACAGTTAACCATTCTTCTCTACTTTGTGCATGCTTGAAATTTTCCATAATGAAAGCTTAAGAAAGGACAACTAAAAGGTTTTATACAATAAGCTACAGAATAAGAAAAAAAAAAAAATCCTACCTATCCCTCAGAGGTCAAAACAAACAAAAATCTTAACTAAGAAGTAAGACAAAACATTCTCCCTGTATACACACTCTTACTCAACAAATAAGAAAACTGAGACTCAAAGAGGTAAGTCTTGCTCAAGGTCACAAAAGAGAATAGCAGCAGAATCAAAATTAGACTTCACAATTATAAGCCCACAAAAAAAGTCTAAGAAATTCTAAGAACTAAGTTACAGAAAACATTTTTACGAAAAGATCTGAGCAGTCCTGAAGTCATGTAAAAGCTCATCAAAACTGTAAAAAGCAAACAAAAAAAGGCTTAAAAGTTTGTTGGATGGGGGAAAAGTCAGGTGATTTCTGAGGAGCTAACTACTAGGAACAATTATAGCTAGAAAATCCAAAGAACTAAGTATTCAGTGATCATCCTCATTAGGAAGAAGAATTAAATCTATTTGCTGGATTTGGTAGGTATCTTATTCAAGGTGTCTTCAGAAGAAAAAGTTATTATCTAATAAGTACATTATCTATAAAATGATGAAACATGATTTTAAATATTTTTTGAAAACAACTGAAAAAATATGTCTTATTAAGTATACGCCATAATTTTTTTTCTTTTGTAATGGAGATTGAACCCAGAGGCTCTTAACAACTGAGCTACGTCCCCAACCCTTTTTATTTTTTATTCTGAGACAGGGTCTTGCTAAGTCCTTAGAGTCTCACTAAGTTGTTGAGATTGATCTCGAACTTGCAAAATCATACTGCTTCAGCCTCATGAGTCACTAGAATTACAGGCATGCACCACTGTACATGGCTACACAGGACTTAATCTTAAACATAAAATAAGAATTTATCTTCCTATTCAAGAAAAAACAGGTTTCAAAATTTGACCATAGGGGGCTGGAAACAATAGCTCAATGATAAGAGTGTTTGCCTGGCACAAAGTAGAGTTGAGTTCAATCCCTAGCTCAGCAAAAAATAAAATAAAATTGACCATGAGGACCCTTCATTATTAAGAACAGAAAATTTTAAATGAATTTAAGGGTTCATACTTATATAAAAGTCACTAAGAGTTGGGCGCACACCTGTAATCCTAGAGGCTAGGGAGACTAAGGCAGGAGGATCTCGAGTTCAAAGTCAACCTCACCAAAAGCCAGGTGCTAAGCAACTCAGTGGAACCCTGTCTCTAAATAAAATACAAAACAGAGCTGGAGATGTGGCTCAGTGGTCAAGTGCCCCTCAGTTCAATCCCCGGTACCCCAAAAAAAAAAGTCACTAAGAATAAAATTCAGTGTATGCCAAGGAACTACATACACTATCTTTTCAACAAGCACTGTGTCACTTAAATATTAAATCTACACAAAAACAATATAATTTATTAATAAAACCATGTAACCTCATTTACCTTTTGTCATTCTGAAAACAATGAAAGCTTATCTTTTCAATAAATTGTTTTTAAATTACTAGACATTCATATTAAAATTTCATTTAAATTTTTGGCCAACATGTGTTAGTTACTATTTTCAAGAGTCTGATGATTTGGATTAATTTATTATTGGAAGAATTGTCTATTTTTAAAAAGATATTTCTGGCATTAAAGTACAGAAGACTAAAAGCTATTTTAAAAATTTATATTAAACATGTCAAGGTATATGTCATTTAATAATTATAATGCCTATCAAACCAAGAAGTTAAAAAAATATTTTGAAGAACTGAAAGCATAAGAAAGGAGGCTAAAGGGATAATGCTGAAATAAATGCTATAACTTGAGAATTTCACTACCTAGACCTAAATTAACTTAAATAGATTAGGGATGTTTCTCCGACCCTTGCCAGTATCTTCAGAGTAGATACTTGAAAATGTGTTTTTATGATACACTCTTCTCAATAACCTAAAATCAAAGATAAAATCAAAGCTATCATGTAAAAATACACATAAAGACAAGGAAGAAAAAGGAAATTATTTTTTGAATAACAAAAATAAAAATGTTAAGGCAGCCACAATAGTTAAAAGCATGGACATGAGTCAGGCACTACTGTGTTTCAGGTTCACCCCTGCATCAGTTTTCTCAGCAGTAAAAGTGGATAGTTATAAATCAACCTCCCAGAACTGTAGTGAAGAGCAACTGAGACAAGGCTCTCAAGTGTTAGCATAGCAATCAATAACCTTTATATACAACTTAAAAGGTTAGCTATGAGAAAAATGCTTAATGCCTTCCTCACGAAAAAGGCTCTATCCTACTCCCACTTGTAGGGGGAAAAAAAAAAAAGCATAAACAAAAATAAAAACTTTTTAGCCGGGCATAATGGCAAATGTCATCCCAGCTACACTGGAGACTGAAACTGGAGGATCACAAGTTTCAGCCCAGTCTGAACAACTCAGGGAAACCCTTCCCAAATTAAAAAAGGGCTGAGGATGTAGTCCAATGGTAGAGTGCCCCTGGATTCAACTTTTAGTAAGAAAAGGTTGGTTTTATTTTTTTCCTCTTAAGAGAATAATTTGACTTATACAATTTTGAAATAACTGAAGACAAGAATCAAATAAAAGACTCTATAGTCTGTCAATATTATGTATGTATTCAAACCTGAAGAGTGGGAAATGGAAAATCCCTTACATGTTTTTAGTTTGGGGCCATTAGAATGAATAAATACCCTATTATCCATTAAATAAAGTCTGGTTACAAAATTTTATAGTGAAGTATTTTTAAAATAGAAATAAAAAGGAAAGCAGTTACCTTTGTACAATAAAGCATCCAAAGTTCAAAGAGTCTCTCTCTGGATGCCATTCTGGCTTTCACTCTGGCACTTTTATTTTCCTCAAAAAATTATGTTCAAGACCACAGCAAGTTCATTTTATTTTCCAAGTTTCTCAGTCGTTACAGTAAAGCTCACAGCAGTAGAGCAAACAAAAATAAGTGAAACAATTGGACTCTCTGGTCAACAAAAGGCAGTTTCAGTGGTTACTTCAATATATCCTCATCAGTGGTAGCTAGGCAATTAAATAAATCTGTGAAAGAAAAAACAAAGTCCAAAGGTTGGTTCAAAAGAGGTAGTATTTTTAAAAAAGAATCTAGACTTGTCGGAAACAAGGGATTTATCTGCTTGAGTTGACACCATCAATGGGATAAACTTTTATACTTTTTAGATTTCATAGACACTTTAGATTCAGGAAAACACAGCAATTAACAAAATATATAATATCAATATTAAGTCCTAGAATCTACAGCACATTTATGAGTACGAACACCCAAAAATGCATTAAGAATACGTGCAAGTCTCCCTTTTCACTCACATACATTTTATAAACGTAAGGACAAAGCCATCTCCCACCGCCCCCAAACCCGGTGCTGGGGATGGAACCAGGGCCTCATGCATATGAGTCAAAGCACATATTTCAAACACAAAAAATCTCTCAGAAATTTCTAGTATGCTTCTTAAAGTTGTTGGGAATGTTTGTTGCGTTGCAGGGCAGGGCGTGGGGGAGGGCGGGAGGAATTTGGTTTGTTTGTTTTAACAATCTTCAGAGAGTGAAAGTCAACCTGTCCACCTGGCCTCTCTACCTCTCCATCCAGGAAGAAGAGTGGAGCACGCACACACAGCTAGGAAAAGATCCCGGGAAAACCTCCAAGTGTTACGGGGATCTTTAAATTTCCTCCCCGCATCCCAGACAACCCAAGCAGAGGCAAATTTAAGATATGCCAAAGCTGCCAAGAAAAGCTTTAGAAATGAGGCAACGCCAGCTTGGCGTCCCCCGACCCGCAACCGATGCCAGCCGGACTACAGCAGGACACGCCCGGGACAGCCTGGCCCCCTCACCGCCGCCCCTCGCTCTACCGTCCCTCCACTACCAAGCACCCCTCCCATTTCACACCGCACGGCTCCCTCTTCCCAATCTCCCCTTTCCCCTCTCTGCGCTCACACAGGGTGCCAGTCGCCGCCACCCGGCCGCCGTCTCTCTTGCTGCCCTCGCCCCTTTCCCAGGGCGAAGCCCAGTGTCACCCCGCAGCCGGGCAGGCGAGGGAGGCGGGGCGGCGAAGGCACGAGGCGGGGCGCGAGGGCGGGAGGAGCCGGGGCGGGGCGGTCCTGGGCTAATCATTCCGGGCGCTAGGGATTTACCCGGCCCTCGGGCTGCCGCTCTTCAATGGTCGCTCCGGCTAGGCAGGGGCGGATGACTAGAAGCCACGCCCCAGCATACCTGCGCAGCCGCAGTCGACCAGGCTCCTGCGGGAGTACTGCGCTGCTGGCGCCAGCCCGGGCGCCCTTGTCAATCTTCTCCAAGCTGGGCGTGAGAAGAGAAGGGCGACGTGCTGACTTCCGTGCCCGCCCCGCCCCGCCTCGGAACCCACAGACAACTTTCAGCGCGTGGCGTCATTTCCGCGGATCACAAGGGTCTTGCGTTTTGATTTCTTTGTGGAAGTAGGATCGGTCTTGGGAGTTTGTAGTAACGTTAAAAAAAAAAAAACCACTAATTCCCAAGGAAAAAAAAAATTCGTTTCCCTGAGCGCGTCTGTTTTGTGCCGCGAATTTTCGCTGTCGAATCAAAGGATTTATTTTACCACTGCTGAACACTGGGTTTTGCTCTTTTAGGAGAAGCAAAAAGCAGACGACTGGGTTTACTAGCTATAGACAGCTTTCAGGGGATGTTTGTTTAGAGGAGGAAAAACGCGTAAGATGAATTACCTTTTAAAACTAAATGTTTACACAAAATTATTGTGAAAAATTTCAAGCATTTACAAAAATAGACTAGAAGTTGCTCCGTGGAAGAGCTCGCTCTTGTGTGAGTATTTAGGTTCATTCCTGCCGAGTTTCATAGAACCTCATTAAATTGCTGAGGTTAGTCTAAAAATTGCCATCGTTCTGCCTCAACCTCCCCAGTCCCTAGGATTACAGGCCCGGGCCACCGTGCTCGGTTTGCCCTTCCACTTTTTAAAAACCTGCAGCGGAGACAGGGCCGTGTGCGTCTAATCCCAGCGACTCGGGAAGCTAAAGTGGGAAGATCTAATGGAATGTTCAAGGCCAGACTGGGCTAAGTTGCAAGACCTGTTTCAAAAGAAAATACTGGATTCTCATGTAGCTTAGTGGTAGAGCGTCCCTGAGTTCGATCTCCAAGCAAGGACCTGCACCTTTATCCCACTCTTGCCTGTCTGATTTCTCCCAACTATTCTGGTCTTCCCATATCTCGCTTGAGATATTTAATTTCCGCGCTGCTCCTCAAATGCACGAAGCATATTTCAACGTCAGGAATTTTCACACGCTTCCCCTCTCCCTGGTATATTTTTTCCCTAGATGTTTGCACATAGTCTTTTTTTTTTTTAATATATTTGCACTTTTGTCTTAAATTGTAGGTGGACACAATACCTTTATTTGTTCATTTTTAGGTGGTGCCTGGGATCGAACCCAGTCCCTCACACATGGTAGGGAAGTGCTCTACCACTGAGCCACAACCTCAGCCCCTGCACATAGTCTTTAAGGGCTCTGCTCAAGACTTATCTGAGAAGCATTCCCTAAGACTTCATAAATAGTAACCTTTCTTCCTTCATTTTTCACTGTAGCACTTATCAACTGATATATAACTTATTTGTTGTGTGTTCCGATATAGTAAGCACCATGAAAACAAGGACTTTATTCACTGCTGTATTTTTAGGTCCTTGAACAATGTCTTACACATAGGAGTTAAATATTTGCAGATTATGTGAATAAAGGGAATGTTCTGTTTCCCCATTATTTCTATACCATTCCATCTCCAGCTTTCCTATAAATTGTTAGTTTACAAGATTTTGGACTCTTCGTGGGACTATTGCTTTAAAAAATTAGGGCAAAAAGTAATAAACGTTACTTTTTGTGTGGTACTGGAGTTGAAGCCTGGGAGCTCTACCACCACCCCAGCCCTTTTCTCTTTTGAGACAGGGTATTCCAAGCTGGCCTCTAGCTTATGATCCTCCTGCCTCAGCCTTCCCTGTCATTGAGATCAGAGGCATGGGGCACTTTTAGGCAAAGGTGGATAATATTGTACACTTGTTTCTCAAAAACTTTTTTGTGTGTATATGGGGGAGAGGGGAGGGCAATGGTACTGGGGATTGAACCTAGGGGTGTGACACTCCCTGCTGAGATTCAGAGATGGAAGTATTTTGCTTTGGTATTTACCTAAGGGAGAGAGACAGGCAAAAGCTTGCCACTAGAAAAGAGAGCTCCAGAAGACTGATCTACCCTAGGTAATCTAATGAAGGACTAGTAACATTTAACCTGCATGGCAGGTGCCTCCTGTCTGCCCCATCGGAGGTCTCAAGCAACACACTGAGGAATTTAAAATCAGGGGCCTTAGATGTGGAAATCACTGCACAAAGTTAGTAAATTCAGGGCCAGGTCAGACACAGTGGTGGATGCCTGTAATCACAGTGATTCAGGAGGCAGAGCGGTGGGGATCACAATTGGAGGCGAGCCTCAGCAACTTAGCCAAACTTTGTCTCAAAATAAAAAATAAAAAGGGCTGGGGATGTAGTTTAGAAGTAAAGTGCCCCTGGATTCAATCTTCAGTTAAAAAAAAAAAATTGTGTATGTCAGGCCCTTTTCCCCCTGTTCCAATATTGGAGATTAAACCCAGGGGTGCTGTACCACTGAGCTACATCTCCATTCCTTTTTATTTTGAGACAGGGTCTTGCTAAGTTGCCCAGCCTGGCTTTGAATTTGCAATCCCAAGTAGCTGGGATTAAAGGCATGCACCACCACATTTAGCTATTTTTTTTTTGTTTTGTTTTTAATATTTAATACGAAGATATTAAGTTACATGATTTCTGCATTAACTTCCAGTTCTGTAGATCTGGGCTTCTAAAAGGGATTATATAAAGTAATTTACTCTATTAAAATAATCTTTAAGCAGGTGGCTGGGTAGTTTTGATAACACCCACATTCCAATCAATGTAATCACAATCAGTGTTTTCATGAAAATATCTAACATTGTAGCTTAGACAATTGTATGGTACTTACTAAAAAGAAATAGACAGCTTCTAGTGTACAGGAGCTTGGAAGGCTTCATCCTAACAACAAATAAAAAGCTAAAAAAATTGAAAAAACCAACAATCATTTTTAGGTCTATCAGAGGAATGAGTTCATAGGGCAAACTGCTATCATCCAAACTGAAGAAAGTCACAACTTACCAGAGCAGAAACCTTCCCACAGAACCCAAACCAGGGTTGGAAAACCTGGACTGTAATTAACAAACAAACAAGCAAAAAACTTCATGGGGGCTGCTGGGGTTGTGGCTCAGCAGTAGAGCGCTCACCTCACATGTGCGAGGCTCTGGGTTCGATATAAAAATAAATAAATAAAATAAAGATATTGTGTTCAACCTCAACTAAAAAATAAGTATTTAAAAAAACAAAACAAAACAAACCCTCAAGGGGGCTGGGGATGTAGCTCAGAGGTTTAGTGCCCCTGGGTGCATCCATGGTTCTAATGAAATAAAAAAAGAACCTATGGTCTAAAATCTCTGCTCCCAGCATATTGTAATCATATAAGATATTCTTTAGGACTCCCACAAGAAGCAAGATAGATCCAAATTACCTGATGATATAATAACAAAGAATATGATCAGGGGCTGGGGTTGTGGTTCAGTGGTAGAGCACATGTGAGGCACTGGGTTCAATCCTCAGCACCACATAAAAATAAATAACTAAATAAAAGGTATCATGTCCATATACAACTAAAAATGTTAAAAAGAGAGAGAGAGACAGAGAGAGAATGAATATGATCAAAGGCTGGGGTTGGAGCTCAGCGGTAGAGTACTTGCCTACCACATGTGAGGCACTGGGTCAATCCTCAACACTACATAAAAATAAACAGATAAAGGTATTGCATCCATCTACAAATAAATTTTTTTTAAAAAAAGAATGTGATCTAGTTTTATAAATGCAAACTAACATGAGGCTGCCTATTAGTGGCTATCAGTATAATAGTTAAAATCAAGCATAAATAATAATCATTTGTGTATTACCTACTATATATTTAGTTCTATGTGCTTTATATAATTCATCTCTAATTGTCAAATTAACTTCAAAGCAGACAAAATTCTTCTTTTACAGATTTGAAAACTGTGGTTCAGAAAATTCAACTAACTGGCATAAATTTCCATAGATGACTATTAATAAAGAGAATCACAAATCATACTGTCTAGCCATACTTAACACTGTGTATTTCTACTCAAATATCCATCCTAACACAACCCCTTTAGCAATCAGGACTGAGACGCAGATATGAAAAATAAGATAGGGAAAGGAAAAGAAATAAGGGAATTCCTCCCCCCACTCCACTCGTTTTTTTTTGTTTTTTTTTTTTGGTGTTGGTACTGGGCATAGGGATGCTTTACCTCTGAGCTGCATCCCTGGTTCTTTTTATTTTTTAATTTTGAGATAGTCTCACTACATTGCCAAGGCTGGCCTTGAACTTGAAATCCTCTTACCTCAGCCACCAGAGAAGCTAGAATTATAGGGAAATAAGGGAATTCTTAAAAGAGTTTAAGAGGTTTGTTTAATGGGGAGAGTTACAGAGAGACACCACCAAATAACTTCTATGGCTAAGGAAGCTTTCCAGTGGAGAGTGTATCCGAAAGGCCTTGAAAGATTATTAGAGTTTTGGTGTCCAGTAAGACATTCTCTGAATTTATGTGGCCAGTCTACCTGGGGGTAGAAGCAGCAATGAGATGAAGTAAGGAGGATATAGGTTACAACCAGCTTACATTGGCTGCCGCAAATCCAGTTCAATGATTTCGAATGTGTAAACAAGGATGTAGGGCTGGGGATGTGGCTAAAGCGGTAGCGCGCTCACTCCTGGCATGCGTGCGGTCCTGGTTCGATCCTCAGCACCACATACAAACAAAGATGTTGTGTCTGCCGAAAAACTAAAAAATAAGTATTAAAAAATTCTCTCTCTCTCTCTGTTCTTATTCTAAGAAAGTCAATTCTTCCAGGTCCTGTGGCACAATTTCAATGACTCAGGTGGGTGAGGCAGGAGGATCTCAAGATCAAGCCCAGCCCCAGCACTTTAGTAAGATCCTTAGCAACTTAGTAGACCCTATCCCAAAATAAAAAGGCCTGGGAATGTAGTTCGATAGTAGAATGTCCCTAGATTCAACCCCTATTACCACCAAAACAAAAAAGAAAATAACTTTCTTGACGGTCAATTGCTTTCATGCAATTTCAACTTAATATCTGAGAGATCTTTACTTGTTATGTTTCAAGAAACATTTCTTGGGCTGGGATTGTGGCTCAGCAGTAGAGTGCTCATCTCCCATGTATGAGGCCCTGGAATGGGTCCTCAGCACCACATAAAAATAAATAAATAAAATAAAGGTATTGTGTCCAATTACAACTAAAAAATAAATATTTTTTAAAAAAGAAACATTTCTTATAGGAACATACAACTCTTAGCATTAAAAAAGGAAAATATCTTTGTGTAGTCTCTATCTCTGTGTCTGCTGTACTATCACAGTTTCCCCTACATTTTCAAATGTAAGAATCAAAGAATGCATGCTATTTCTAGTCATTAATCTCTTAGCATTCCCGGGAACTATATCTGGCAATGTGTTTCAGTTTTGTAGATATTTGTTTTGATGCCTCTATTCATTTCATTGATTAGCATCTTTTATTTTTTGAATAAAGAGTAGATTAATAATTATTAGTATACTTGATATTAAAATGATGAGATCTAGTTGTTTTAGTCAGCTTTTTTCGTTGCTGAGACCAAAAAAACTGAAAAGAACAATGAGAGGAGGAAAAGTTTATTTGGGGGCTCATGGTTTCAGAGGTCTTGATTCAAGAGGGTTGCCTTCATTCTTTGGGGCTTGAGGTGAGGCAGAACATTATGGCAGAAGAGTGTGGTGGGGAACAGCAGCTCAGGACATTATCAGAAAGCAGAGAGAGAGAGAGAGAGTGAGCCACTATCAGGGACAAAATACACATACCAAAGGTAAATCCCAAATGACCTACCTCCTCCAGCCACACCCCACTTGCCTACAATTACCACCCAGTTAATCCCTATCAGGCGTTAAAGCACTGATTAGGTTAAAGTTCTCATAACCCAATCATTTCACCTCTAAGCTTTCTTGTATTGTCTCACACTGAGCTTTTGGGGGGTTTTTAGGGTAAATGATTATATGAATCATAGGATCTTACTTTTTCACATATCAAAAATTTAAATATTTATAAGTAACACTTGAAAGAAAAAAAACAATTCTGAGATCCAGTTGTTCCTACTTAAATTGACAGTTTGATTAAGTTTGATATTAAGCAGTCTGCTCAACAATGATTAAAATAAAATGCTTCACAAGTTTTTAAAACCATTGCTGAAATGTTACCCATTTCATTTTCCATCTCTTATTATAATGGATTTAATGCAAGGGAAAAGATCTTTGTTTATTGAGAATTCAAATCCTATATTTATTGCCTGTCAAAATGATCATTAGTTTTTGTTTATCACATGATTCCTCACCATGAAACAGATTAGTAAATCAAGATTATGGTCTCTAGTTGTGAATAAGCACATGGAAAATAGTGCCCTAAAGAAATAAGTATGAATGAAAAAAAAGTTTGTTTTATAGAATTAGAGGGAGAAGTGTAGAAAATTAAAAAAAAAAATCTTGCATTATTTTTCCCTCGATGTGATTTTTAAGTTCCCAAATGAAAAATCAAGTAGCCTTGGGGAAGAATATTCCTTTAAATTGAATAATTTTTAGAAACAGTAATGGCATTTCAAAAATCTGATTTCCTAATTACATTTTCTTATTGTTTGTAATTACCCATTCTAGTCCATTAAAAAGGTTTCTGATGTTTTAATGATACTAAAAGATAATTTTTATTTTAAAAAATCAGAATTACTCGGGTGAAGATGGACTGGAGAGTTTAATGGTACAGAGTTACAGTTGGAGGTGATGAAAAGTTTTTGGAGATGAATAATAGTGATGGTTGAACAACAATGTGAATGTACTGAATGCAAATGAATTTCTTACTGTAAAATGATTTAAATGTTACATTATATGTTAAGTATAATTTATCATAAGAAAAATTAGAGGGGGCTGGGGTAGTGGCTCAGAGGTAGAGTGCTCACCTAGCATTCATGAGGCATGGGTTCAATCCTCAGCACCACATAAAAAAATTAAAAGAGATTGTGTCAAACCTATAACTAAAAAATAAATATTTTTTTAAAAAGGAAAGAAAAATTAGAAGCAAGGAGAGAGAACCGGTTGTTCTACTTGAGCAGGTTATTATAAAGAGGCCAAATTAGACATTTTGTGTAATATTTTGTGCATTGTAAATATTTTAATCAACCCACTTGAAATAGTATTTAAAATAAAAGAGGTAGCAGAGTGTGATGGGATCACCCTGTAATCCCAGTGATTCAGGAGGTTGAGGCAGGAGGATCTCAGTTCAGAGCCAGCCTCACAACTTAGCAATACCCTGTCTCAAAATAAAAAATAAAAAGGGCTGGGGATGCAGTTCAGTGGTTAAGCACCCTGGTTCATTCCCTGATACCACAAATAAATTGAATTAAATAATAGAGGTTATGGAATGGTTACAAATTTCAGACAGCTGAAATGTGATCATTAAATGACCAGCTGAGTCGGCACATGGGTAATGAAAAGAGTAACTTCCTGTCCCATTTAGGTTCTAGATTCCCTGCTTTCTTTAAAGTGATTTTTTTGTAATTTTTTGTAATATTCATTTTTTAGTTGTAGTTGGACGCAATACCTTTATTTATTTTATTTTTATATGGTGCTGAGGATCGAACCCAGGGCCCCGCATATGCTAGGCGAGTGCTCTATCGCTGAGCCACTCCAACCCTAAAGTGGTATTTTTATCATCATGAATCTTTCCAACTTCCTAAAGCTGTGACCCTAGGAACCTAAGTAACTTCCTGTCTTTCTAGTCCTGTTCCTATCTACCTATATAAGTTAAGGTAAGCAGTTAAGCTAATATAACAAAGATATCAAAGCCATAGTAAATATTAAGAAATGTATTTCTTCTTTTATAATAATCTAAAGGAGGATAAGCTGTTCAGGTAGTAGGTCAACTCCATTACACAATGAGATTTAGGGACTTCCTTTTTCCTTTCTCATTGCTCTTCCATCCCCTACAATATTGTTTTCAATTAGTGCACAATAAAGGGGAGAGTGGAAATGAAAAGCAATTTCCTTTTAAGCAAGTGACATAGAATTTGCCTATTGTTTCTTCTCACATTCCATGGGCAAGAGCTTAGTCAATGGCAATATCCAGCTGGAAAGTATATTAGAAAACATTACTTCTGACTAGAATCTACGTACCTACTTAATGCTATGGAAAAATGGATATGTGTTGGTAGACATCCATTAGGGTAGGTTGGTATGGCATCCAGTTAGGGTAGTTATAGCAATTTGCAGTCTGCTATATGACCCTACTCCCACCATCATCATGACTGAATTTGGTTTGATTCTGTTTATAACACAAATATCTTTAAAGACTAAAAAATATGAGGTTGCATCTATCACACCATTCTTATAAAGATACCCATAGTCTTCATATTCAAGATACTATTCTTGTATAATAAAACATCTCAAAACAGTAGTACAAAGCATTTTATTACACTCACAGACCAAATATTTGGACAGAGCAAAGAAAAGACGAATTGTCTCTGCTTTACAATGTCTGGGCCTGAACTAGAAGATTCAAAGCCTAAGGGTGACTCAGTTGTTAAGGGCTGAAATAATCTGGAGATATGTCTCGTGGTTGGTGCTAACTGTTGGCTGTGACTTCCAAGAGAACAAGGGGGGAGTGTATGGTATGACCTTAGAGGTCACACAGCACAATTTCCACATACTCTGTTGGTCAAGGAAGGGTATTAGTTAGGAACTGCATTTGTCTGCTAGTAACAGAGAAGCCTTAAAAACAGTGGTTTAAAAAACAATAAGGGATTTTTTTCTCCTAGAAAATCCAAAGTCCAGAGACATGTGTCAGTTTAGCACTTTGTTCAGTGGTTCATGGATGCAAAGGATGCAATTCTCCTGGACTTTTCCTCATAATCTTTGATAGCTACTTAGACTGTAGTGATAACACCTGAGTTCCTTGCAGAACAAAGAAAAGAGGGGAAAAAAAGAACAGGAACTTGTTTCAGACTAAGAACCCTTCAAAGACATTTTTGTAGAAATTCAATGGTTTCAACTTATATCTCATTGGTCACTCTTACCTGTAAGGCTTTATTATCCAAGAATAGTATCTTGAATATGAAGACTATGGGAAACTTTACTGAGAAGTGTAGGGTTTTAGCTGGTCACATTGCCATCAAAGACAATATATAATCTTTTGCTAGAAAAAAGTGGGAAATGGATATAAGATAAGCAAGTAGCAGTCTCTCCTGCAGTAGATATTTTAAAACCAGTTACAACCCACTTGAATCAAAGTGTGGAATATGATATGTCAAGAAATTTGTAATGTTTTGAACAACCCACAATAAAAAATTAAAAAAAAAAAACCAGTTACAAAACATCATTACCAATTTTGTGAACAAAATATTCATTCATTATTCAAAAACACAGCAGAGTTCCTACTATTTGTAGGCACTGTTATAGAGACTAGAGTATAGCAGTAAAAGTGAATAAAATGGAAGAATTCCCTGCCCTTATTTATTTATTTATTTATTTCGGTATTGGGGATTGAACCCAGGGTACTCTACTACTAAGCTACACCCCCAGTCATTTTTTTACTCTTTATCTTGAGACAGGATCTCAATAAATTGCTGAGGCTGACCTCCAAACTACAATCCTCCTGCACTAGCCTCCTGAGTCTCTGGGATTACAGGCATGTGTCACTGTCCCCTGCTCTCAGTTATATTTCTACTTACAAACAACAGGCAGAAAAATTAAAAGATGTTTAAAAGACATTATTTCAAATAGCAGCAAAAAATTAATTACATTTCACACAAAGTAAACAAAGGAATAATTTTAAATATGTTCTATGAGACTAGTATAACCCTATTTCCAAAAGCAGACATTTAAAGAAATGAAAAATCAACATGTCAAAAGACAACAACACAGGTGAGTTTATCCCAGAATTATTTAATAGCAGAAATCAATAAATGTAATTTCCCACATTAATAAGGCAAATAGAAGATAATTTCCCAGACTTAATAAATATTAACTAAAAAATTTTAAACAGTATTCTAAATAGGGATCTCTAAAATAATTTCTTATAAAATTCAGAATGAGCTGGGTGTGGTGGTACACACCTGTAATCCCAGCTACTTGGGAGACTGAGGCAGAAGGATTGTGAGTTTAAGGCTACCTGGAAACTTAGTGAGACCCTATTTCAAAATAAAAAATAAATCTGGGGGCAGTGGCAACATCTGTAATCCAGCCACTCAGTAGGCTGACAAATCCACAGCCAACTTCAGAAATTTAGCAAGACACTATGGCAAAACCAATTTAAAAAGTCTGAGAGCATAGCTCAGTGATAAAGTGCCCCTGGGTTAAATCCTTAGTACCTCTAAATAGATAAATATATTATTTAACTAACTACATTTAATTAAGTAAATATAATTCAGAACAAGATCAAGATGCCCATCATCATCCCTTCTATTTGCTATGGTGTTGAAACCAGGGCATATCTAAGTAATAAAGCAAACTAGAAGCACAAAGATTGAAAAGAAATAATATTGCCAAGTGACCAGTACCCTGGCAGGGTAAGTTCCTGCTCAGGAGGTATGAGCTGCCTGAGAAATAAAAGGTCTGAAATAATTAGTAAGAAATAAAGCCAGAGCCAGAAATTAGATATAAAAAAGGGAGCCTCTAGGCTGGAGTTGTGGCTCAACGGTAGAGCACTCACTTAGTACTTGCGAGGCCCTGGGTTCGATCCTCAGCACCACATAAAAATAAATAAAATAAAGGTATTATGTCCAACTACAACGAAAAAATAAATATTAAGAACGGGGGGTGGGGGAACCTCTGGTAGGTCTTCCAGTCCTGACAGTAGCTAGAACTGAACAACTGAAAAAAGGTCCCAGTCTTTATTTAAGGGGGAATACCTCAAAGGCTGAGGTAAGGTTTCAGTGGGCAGAGTCTTAAATGCTTCCTTCTCAGTGTTGCAGGGGTTTTGCAGTAAACAGGGTGATTGGAATTTTGGCAGCCACACCCATTTCTGAGAGGCTGTGTGGCTCCAGAGGGTCACCATTCTGGTGCTGTGCTGAACTTGAGATGGAGCTAGGTAGGACGCCAAGAACCAGGCGTTCTCCCATCAGCAGGGTTGTTACCAGGAAGTTCCTGATACCAGGCAGTTCCTGATACCAGGCTTTCCTGCCTAATGGCTTCAACATTGTTTTAGTTGATGCACATGGCTCAGTTCACATATGGGTCATGGATAGCTTCTGGCAAAATAAGCCACCATTATTTAAAATACCCTTATTTTCTGTGATTATATACACAGAAAACCTCATAGTATCTATGGAAAAATATTAGGAATAATAGGTGAGATTAGCAAGCTGACTATGTTTAAGATCAAAGAACATAAATTAGTTGGATTTCTATACACTAGCAACAAAAAGCTAGGAAATATAATTTTAAAAAAATAATTTCTATAGAATCAAATAATATTAACTGCATAAGAATAAATTCAACAAAAATATGCAAAACCAGTAAAGGAAAATTTTAAATCTTTAAAGAAGTAATACAGAAGAGCTAAATAAGAAAGACATTATCATGCTCATAGTTTAAAAATTCTATTACTGTAAAAATGTCATCTTTCTTCTACTTATAAATTAAATGCTATTCCAATTAAATAGTAATAGTTTTATGTAAATGCCTAGAAATAGAATGTCATACTAAAATGTGTGTGAAAATGAAAACAACAAGAATCTTCAAGGATTAAAGGGGAAAATATTTGGGCTGGCTGTGGCTCAGCAGTAGCACACCTGCCTGGCATGTGTGAGGCACTGGGTTCGATCCTCAGCACCACATAAAAATAAAATAAAGATGTTATGTCCACTGAAAAACTGATAAATAAATATTTAAAAAATTATCTCTCTCTGTCTTCTCTTCCTCTCTTAAAAAAAAAGCTATGTTTGAGGGGAGTTGCTTTAACACACATCAAGATTTATTATAAAACTATAGTGATTAACACAATGTGATATTTATGCAAACACACATGATATAGAATACAGTCTATGAGAGCAACTAAGAACAGAGCAGGGAGGAAGAGCAGGAAGAAAAGATTAACATTAAACAGATACATGAGGTGGGATGGAAAGGGAGAGAAAGGGAAATTGCATGGTAATGGAGGGAGACCCTCATTTTTATACAAAATTACATATAAGAGATTGTGAGGGGAATGGGAAAATAAACAAGGAGAGAAATGAATTACAGTGGATGGGGTAGTGAGAGAAGATGGGAGGGGAGGGAGGGGGGATAGTAGAGGATAGTAAAGGTAGCAGAATACAACAGTTACTGATAGGGCATTATGTAAAAATGTGGATGTGTAACCGATGTGATTCTGCAATCTGTATTTGGGGTAAAATTGGGAGTTCATAACCAACTTGAATCTATTGTATGAAATATGATATGTCAATAGCTTTATAATGTTTTGAACAACCAATAAAAAAAATAAATTAAAAAAAATATCAAAACTATGAGGATCCTAATATTTACTGAGCACATAATTTAATATTTATGTTTAATTAATTTTTATGAAGCTTATGAATGCTTCCTAAATTCAGGTCAGTACACTTCAGAAAAATAGATTTTAGATGAACAATAAACTGGCATGTTTATTTTTCAACTATATAACGACCACCCTTTAAATCTATGTTCAATACTATCTACTGAAGTTATTTTCTTCTACTTCTATTGCATATTGAAGAGCATTGAAAATTGAAAATTTATTTTTCTATTGATGAATTAGCTGTACTGTTGGTTTATATTGCTGATCATTTTGTATAAAAATCACAGTTAGTCAAAAAAAAAAAGAATACAGTCTAGAAATATACAAATGAGGTCATATAAATAATGAGAAGTGACACTGCAAAGCGGTGGGGAATAAATAATCATTAAACAATATCAACATAACTGATTCTCCATGTGAAAATAAAAAAAGAAATTTGGCCCAGTCTCATACCATATAGATAAATTCATTCCAGGTAATAAGCAAATCAAAATGATAAAGCTTTGTTTTATTTTATTGTGGCAGCAGATAAATTATAAATTCAGTAGACATTTTCATGATCTCTAGATAGAAAAGTTTTAAATTTTTAAATTTTTTATTTTATAATAATGATTATTACTTTTAGTACCAGGGATTGAATTCAGGGGCACTCAACTACTGAGCCACAACCCAAGCCCTATTTTATATTTTAATTAGAGACAGGGTCTCACTGAGTTGCTTAGCACTTCACTAAATTGCTGAGTCTGGCTTTGAACTCTCAATCCACTGCCTTAGCCTCCCAAACTGGTGGGATTACAGGCGTGTACTACCACACCCAGCTGTTTGTTGTTGTTGTTTTTTTTTAATATATATTTAGTTGTAGATGGACCCAATACCTTTATTTTATTTATTTTTATGTGGTGCAAAGGATTGAATTCAGTGCCTCACACATGCTAAGCAAGCACTCTACCACTGAGCCACCACCTCAGCCTGAGAATTATGTTTTTCCTTCTTTGTTTTCATTTATTATTTCTTCCTAATTTATTATAACATAAAACTTGCCATATTAATAATTTTAAGTGTACCATTCAGTAAAATTAACATGCACAATGTTGTCTAACAATCCACTATTTACAAAATTTTTCATCACCACAAACAGAAACTCTGTAACCATATAGCAATAATCCCCCATTATTCTCCCCCTCTAACTTCTGGTAACCTCTAAAAGTTCATTCAGGTTATAGTATATATATTAGAACTTCATTCCTTTTAGTCACTCCTACAGTCCTACCCCAGCTCCACTAGTAATTGAACCCATGGACACTCTATCAATGAGTTTTGTTCCCAGCCCTCTTTTTAAAATTTTTTATTTTGAGAAGTTCTTGCTAAGTTGCCAAAGCTAGCCTCAAACTTGCAATCCTCCTGCTGCGAGAAATCTCAAAGATAAGGTGGTTTGAAAATAAAATTAAAGTATTAATATATTTTGGAAGAAATATATTAGTTTCCACATTAACATATTAATGCATATCTTATAGTCTCTTTTCTGAATTCTCTAGGTTGGCGGGATGTTCTTCCTTATGGTGAATTTTGGTAGTTTATGAATTGTTAGGGTAAATCTGATTGTGACATGGGTTTTGGAGTAAAACCATCTTAAGTTCAGATCGAAAGTTCTTGGCTTCCTAGATATATGATTGGATGAAGTATTGAAGCTTTCTGAGTTTATTTTATTTATTTATTTGGTACCAGAGTTTGAACTCAGGGGTACTCAACCCAGCCCTATTTTGTATCTTATTTAGAGACAGGGTCTCACTGAGTTGCTTAGTGCCTCTCTAAGTTGCTGAGGCTGGCTTTGAACTTGCGATCTTCCTGCCTCAGCCTCCCAAGCCGCTGAGATTACAGGCATGCGCCACTGCACCTGGCTTCTGAGTTCATTTTCTTTTCCATAAAATTGAGAAAATTATATCTAGGATGGTTATGAAGATTAACTGACACATATAAAGTACCTGGATCTCAATAAATATTATCTATTATAATTTTTTGGACCTCAGTAAATCTATATTAAGTGAAGAACATTTTTATTTTCTAGCATTGTTGAGAGTTTTAAAGTTGTATAGCTTGGGGAAGGGCAGGCAAGTTACAAACAAAGTCTATGCTGTTAGGTCACAGGTCTTAGGTAATTCTATTTTATGGGCTTTGTAAAACACTATGGCTTATATCGTAAGTTCCATGTACTTACTGAAAAAATAAAGGATTAAACTTATTGTCATTCACTGTACATTTAATTTTATGTCTATGACCAAAGTCTACGTATTATTTCATTGGTTAAATTTCCTTAGTTACTCTAGCTTTGCAATAATTCTGCTTACAATAAAAGGCCATAAAACATTTGTTTTCAAGTGAAAATGACAGAAACGCACTGAGTCACTTGTTATGAAAGAGGAAGATTTTTGAATTTTAAATGTTTGTAGCTGAGATAATCTCAAATATAAAAATTACTCAACTGAGTATCAGAAAACTACCTCCAAGTGATTATGTTTATATAATCTCAACTCCAGTTATCAGACATATAATTTAAACATGTCACTTGTTTCAATCAATGTCTTCAGCTATAAAATAGGAAAATAATACTTAGATGTGGCTTCATAGAAATCTTGTGAAAAGTTAAGCAATACGTGAATATTCTTTGAAATAAAGTGAATAAAAAAACCTACCTAGGGCTGGGGTTGTAGCTCAGAGGTAGAGTGCTTGCCTTGAGGCCCTGGGTTCAATTTTCAGCACCATGTAAAAATAAATAAATAAAAATAAAGATATTGTGTACATCTACAACACACACACACACAGGAAAAAACCTACCTACATAATGAAGGAAATATGAATCTCAAATGAGATATAGTATCTATAATGGGTTTTCATGCAAATTATACAATGTGTTGCAAAGTATTACTACTATTATAAGGCATGAATTAAATAAAATAGTATCTTAAGGAAGACATATGTAGAAAATTATGGCAGTTAATTTTTATAATGCTTATAATAACAGCACAAATTATTACTATGTAAATAAATGAATTCTAATATATCTAGATTTTAGTAAAGACACACATATATTAATCTATGAAAGTAAGTGCAAAATGTTTTGTTATATCAACATACCAGTAATGATTTCAGTATTTTTCTCTGTAATATAAAGCTAAATTATATTTTTTTAAAAATCAGCAATGTATTTTCATTAAACTTATCACTTTGAAAAAATTATTATTTTTTACTTCCCATTGAGATAAAAAAGATTTCCTTGAAAAGATAACAATCTGTTTTCTCTCATTCTAGGAAGCTGGCAAACTCAGAAACAAAGAGTAACTTTCAGGGATAATGATGGTTAGTTTCATTAATCATCAAAATATTCTTTTGACTCAGACACTGAACAAAAAACAGTCACAAAATT
The DNA here is from genome assembly GCF_021218885.2 of Marmota monax. Taxonomy (NCBI): domain Eukaryota; kingdom Metazoa; phylum Chordata; class Mammalia; order Rodentia; family Sciuridae; genus Marmota; species Marmota monax. The sequence goes on along the minus strand of NW_026695244.1, from coordinate 2,126,261 downwards.
AGTAATATTTCTGAATTTTATTTTTGTTAATGTACTTGAACAGATATTCATCTGTACATATAAATCATATTATATATTTAGAGGCAAAATGATTCTCAGATTTTTTTGCAATTGCTCTATAATCCCTTAGGGGTCTCATTAATAGGTAGGAAAATACTGATATATATAATTAGCAAATACAAATAGGAAAGAAGTTAAATCTCAGTACACGGTGAAAGTTCAAAGCAATGTTTATATTGTATCTTAAAATGCTGAATGTATTTTTCTGAATTACTTTTTTTTATTAAAGATTTATTTTTTTTTGGTGAGACACAATAACTTTATTTATTTATTTTTATGTGGTGCTGAGGATCAAACCCAGGGCCTCGCGCATGCCAGACGAGCACTCTGTCGCTGAGCCACAACCCCAGCCCTGAATTACATTTTTGAAGTCTTTTTAATTTTTTTTTTTTTTTTTAACAGGGTCTGATTATGTTGCCCAGGCTGGCCCTGGAAGCTTGGGCTCAAGTGATCCTCCTGCTTCAACCTCCCTAGTCCTGGGATTACAAGTGTGTGCCATTGAACCTGGCTTTAATTTCTCATTTATAAAAACAGTAATTTTATTCTTAGGATTGTTATAAAGATGATTATATAAAAACAACAATGCATACTCATACTATGTACTAAATATTCAATAAATGTCAGTTCCTTTTCATTTATGCCCCTTGCATTCTGAAAACTGCCATGACCAAATAGAAATAGAATCTGTAAAATTCATGTATTGAGAAATTTAATGATACAGAAAACAGGGAGGGAACTCCCTAGCTTTGAAATCTGAATCACACCTACTTTTGTGAAAAATCTGTCTCATTTAATAGCTTTGTCATTGGTCTGCTTCAGTTTCTATTCATAAATGTCCATGTCATGAGCAGTATTATTAATATGGGGATTCATTTGGATAACTTCCACAAATTATGGGCTCCACAGAACCAAGACATTTCAGTAAACTGTTAGATCCTGAAGTGGAGGGGAACTTAGATCATTCATCCTCACTCCCTCAGGTTGCAGATGAAGAAATAGAGAGACATAGAAGTGAAGTGATTCTCTCAAGATTACTCAACCAAGTGGCTCCACTAGTTCTCTGCTTCTTCTAATTCTTAACAGCAATGTCGTCACATATGTCACAAACTACTTACCCTATCAGCATATATTGCTGCATTTTCTATAAAATATACTAGTTGAAGAGTATAGACAAAACTTGATGCAAAACTGTTTATAATTTGATGCAAAAAGTTTTAGGAGGAATCAGATAAAATCAATATACAGTTAGCCAGGAGTGGTGACAGTTGCCTATAATCCCAGCAGTTGCCTATAATCAGGTAGGATTGGGAGTTCGAGGCCAGCCTCAGAAATTTAGTGAGATCCTGTCTCAAAATAAGATTATAAAAAGGGCTGGAGATGGAGCTCAGTGGAGAGTGCCCCATTCAATTTCCAGTACTATATAAAAAATAATAATATCCAACTATATTCAATCCATAGTAATTTTAACCATCTCTTCTTCCTTTATATTTTTTAAAGTGTAAATGAGTAAAGCTCTAGCTTCTGTGCTTACTACTACAGAGTTAAAATCTATGGAACTGTAAACTCCAATGTAATTAAAAATTAACATGACCTCAGTGTTTCCAAGGAAATAAGAAGACCACATGAATAAAGAATTACTATTATACAACTGATATAGAAGTCTGTTACTTTGAAAACCACACATTGTTTTATAGATAGTAGGAGCTAGATGCCTTTATTTTGCCTTGTTTTTCCTTCATTTTTTGGTTAAATTATTTTCTTGTGCTGGGGATCAAACCAAGGGCCTTGTGCATGATAGGTAAGCACTCTATTACTGAGTTATATCTCCAAGTTCCTGGCTAAATTCTTCTTAAAGTTCCAAATACACCCTTATATTTGATGAATATAATTTCAATCTCAAAAATTCAAATGTTAATGAAACCTGGAAAGAGAGGATAGATCTCCTTAAGACAGATAGTATATTTATATGTTTTGATCATCACTTTAAAGCCAGAATTTATGCTGCCATTTGACCCCATCTTAGGTAAAAGCAAAATAAGTGAAATAGTTTAAGAGTTTATTCAATTTCAAAGTTGAATGACAAGAGAAAGGTTCAAAAATTGATAATTTAAGGTAAGTAATTAAATTAAAAAGACTGAAGAGTATAAAGACATTTTTGAAATAGTTTATGTTCAAGGCTAGAGATCTGATACCTTTACTTGCAGGGGAGTGTGATATATGTAGTGTATAAGAGGCATTTAGAACTACATTAGGTCATAATACCTCTTGGAGATCCCATTTATAATATACTGAACATATATTTGTTGACTAAGGGATTGAAGAGATTTCTTTAATTAGCAACAGTCTTTTTTTTAATATTTATTTTTTAAGGTGTAGATGGAAACAACACAATGCCTTTATTTTTATGTGGTGCTGAGGATAGAACCCCGGTCCTGCCCGTGCTAGGCGAGTGCTCTACTGTTGAGCCACAATCCCAGCCCCTGCAACAATCTATTTTTAAAAAATGTTTTTAGTTGAAGATGAACACAATGCCTTTATTTTATTTAGTTTTGTTTATGTGGTTCAGGGGATTGAACCCAGTACCTCATGCATGCTAGGCCACTGAGCCACAATCCTAACCCACAACCAGTCTTATTTTGAGGTCCTTATTGCCACTATATCCCCCCACAGATTCTAAAGTGAACTCAATTGACCAAGTTTGAGCCATTCCTGGTGGGTTTTTTCCTTTTTCTTTTTTTTTTTTTCCTAATGGAGTGTTTGTTTTGTTTTGGTACTGGGGATTGAAATCATGGGTGCTTTGCCACTAAGCTATATTTCCAGTTCTTTCTGTTGTTTGAGACAGGGTCTTCTGAAATCTGTTAAGGCCTTGCTAAATTGCTGAGGCTGGCCTGGAATTTGAGATCCTCTCATCTCAGCCTCTAGATTGGCTGGGATTATAGACCTGCCAGGCACATTCCTGGTGTTTAACTTCTGAGTCAGTCTTTCTTCACTAATTGATGTAAATGTTGGAGGATTAGATATTGAGCATACTTCTTTTCTTTATCTGCATTTTATTTTCAGGTAAACTCTCTGATCTCTAGTTTTAAATACCATCCATATGTTAATAATCTATAAACATGTTTATCTACAATTCTGACCTCTAGGTTTGTATTTCTAAGGTCCTACTGAACATTTCCATTTGGAAGTCAAATGAGCCAATTTCAAAAAGAATTCTTGTTTTTCCTCTTCTAAATCAATTCTCCCATGAATATTCTTTGGTGATGGAAAAACTAGAACTGATTATAAAATAAAATTATAGAACTTTATGATGAAGAACCAATGCCTGGGGAAAGGGTTCAATCTCCTCCCCTTCTGTCAATCTTTCTTCAGGAAACCTAATTAACCTTGGGTCCCTACCTATTGGATTGTAAATAGCTGTCTCTAGGAGTCTACTTCCTCTTAAAATAATAAACACCCTTGTACCAGGTTTTCAAGGCCAGAGATTCAACAGATGCCTGTTAAAACAGTTGTTCCTTCTTACACTTTGTAACTTTCTGAACTCTGTAGGAATGTACCTACATCACTTAATTGCTAGTATAAACTGTAGATTACCATGCCAATTAACTACTGTCTAAACTATAAACTCACAGGCTTAGTTCTTAGAAATATAGCTCATAGGGAGGTAAACTCAAGTCATTTTGAGTTACTGCTGCCTGTGGTAAAGGCCAGGTAATAACACTTATAAGTCTTTTACTATCTTTGTTTTGCACTTGTGAACTACTTACTGTAAAATTTCTGTAAATGGTCCTTGGTCATATAGGTCAAGAATTCTAACCCACTAATGTTACAATGGGTAAGGAATGATGTCAAATTTCCTATAAAGAGCTCCCTGTAACCTCAGCTCAGGGCCCAGAATTTCAGCCAACTAGCTCATCTGGGTCCGCTGACAAAATAAGCCTGAGTTCTCCAACCCTCCAAGGGATACCTGGTCTCTTGTGGAGTGCGTTTTCTGTAACACTTCAATTCAGTAAATTCACTACCATCCTGTGCAGTTGCTCAAGGCTAAAACCCTGAAGCCTTTCTTCCTTCTTCTCCTTCCTTCACTTCACCCTAACCTCAAAAGCTCCAATCAGCAAGTTTGGATAATTCTTTCAACAAAATAGACTCCAAATTTGTCCATTTTTCTTTGCCTGCTTTTTTCACTCTAGTTGCAACATAAGCTCTCATCTGTGCAACTTCAATAACCTCCTAATCAGTCTCCTCATTTTCATTCATGTCCTTCTACAATACATTCTCCTACAACGTATAACCCAGGCATACTACTTCCCCATGCAAAAACCCCTATGGTATTACTTCTGCATTTAAAAACCTTTATGTGCTTTGGTGTACTTAAAATGAAATTGGCCCTATGATTAGCATGAATCCAAGCCCTTTGGTCCTTCTCTAACTTCATTTCATGCCAGTTTCTCTTATTGATCTCTAAGCTTATGTCACTTTGGCTTTCCATAACCTGTACAGAAAACTGAAGTTTTTGTTTATTACCTTCACAGATCTAAGCAGTATCCCTGAGGGTAAAGGGCATAGCTTCTGTAGAGCACCATGGTAGATCCAGAGAACAGCTGGGGCCATGTTTCAATTAGTTTGTACAGTAAGAGCTTTGAGTGATTTATTTTCACAACTGCTACAGCCCACCTCTTGCACTGAAGTACTTTGTATCTTCCTACAGGTTCAAGGTGCAGCTCCTGCATGGCTTCTGTGAACCTCTTTTCTTAGAGGCAAACTCAAAAGGGCCCTCTTTCGCTGAAGTGGATCTTGGGTTTGCAAGTGGTAAAAGTGTTCTTTTTCCACCAGCTATTCTAGTTTCCCTCACCCTATATCAGCTCATCAGGCCTTTGTAGTTTATTGGTGATGTGTGACCCAAATTTTAATTCATGAATGATCTAAATAATCATATTATTTTCAGGACAACATGGTTGTCATGTGTTCATTCACATTTACAATGGAATATGGGGATAACAAACGGTGGCCAAATGGATGATCTGAGTTCCACATGTAGTTCTCCTGCCCTTCTGCTTCCCCCTGATGAGCATCCACTATCAGTGTCAGAATGTTGATGTTTTTTTCACCTTCTGGTCCCTGGACATTAGGGCTCGAAAGTGCACTGAAGCAGCCATGTTGTAGTTCAATAAAAACTTTGGGTTTCCCCTGTCCAAAGTGTGCTCCCTTTGGGAAACAGGACTTCTACCCTGAAGATCCCAAAGCGAAAAGGATGGGAAGCACAAAATCTCCTAATGTTATCTCTAGGAATGATGAGGACACTCCTAGTTTTGCACTTTGGATCCTGGGCCCCTCTATTCCTTCCATTGGGAACACAGAACCTTACAAAGGTCTCTGATTTAATGAACATACTACATCTTTTAAGGATAGTACTGATCCTCTCAGAGCATTGTCTCTGAATTAACATTGCAGCCCTGCCCTTAGAAAGCCATTCTAGTATTCTATTGACTTATCATGTTAATAAAGTACAACAATTTATTTAAGAAACAAACCAAGGATGGGGGCTTGCTTAGCAAATGCAAGGCCCTGATTCAATCAATCCCTGATATTCCCCAAATATCAATAATTTTGCATAAATATTCCCCTCTCACTCCCTCATTAATTATACTGAAAATACTCTTTGTTGTTCCCTTTAACAAAAGTGATCAACTTTTTACCCCAGGCAAAACTAGAAGATAGAAAACCAGGAAATGTTTATTTAAGTATGTCTTTCATATTATCTTCATAAATTTTATAGAGTTTATATATGCTACAAACTGCAAACACATTTTTACCTCCTGAAAATTAATATTTATCTCTAAATGTATAAGAATAATAGTAAAACAAAATTGTTTAGTGACTAGTATTTTGTCTCTGATTTTTTTTCTTTAGATTTTCTCTACATATACAAATATTATATATCAATTAACTCTATTTAACATTTGTCTCAGGTCTTTAAGCTACAGACCTAGAAATGATAATTTCAGTTAAATATAAAGTTAAGAATTTTATTATGAAAATATCATAAGATTATAATTTTTAAAATATACCCATTGTTATAATTTTAGTTAGGCCTAAATTTTTGTAGTAGAAAGAGTGATAATACTAAAACCTGTTTGTCCCATAAAGCCAATGCAAGAAATAAAGAAAGTTTAATTTATGAGACAATCAACCTTCTTACATAAACTATTCAGAATATTGAGTTACATTAATTTTATATATAAAAGTCAGAAAGAGCATTGCTTTTAAACTCTTTAAATCAATATGATTAACTCATTCTAATTTGTCTAGTAATTCATCTATTTATCAGGAATATTTTATAAACATTTTCTACATAATAAACTTTAAAGGGCTGGGGTTGTGGCTCAGAGGTAGAGCACTTGCCTACCATGTGTGAGGCACTGGGTTCAAACCTCAGCACTGCATAAAAAAATAAAATAAAGATATTGTGTCCACCTATATAACTAAAAAATAAAAATAAAATTAAAAAAGCAATTTTAAAAAAACATAAAGCAGTTTAATGATTTTTCTTTTCTTCAGTAGATATTCCTAAAGACATGATGACAGAATAACTGTTTTCATCAGTTAGTCTTTTAAAAAAATTTTATTAGTTATTGATAGACCTTTATTTATTTGCTTATATATGGTGCTGAGAATCGAACCCAGTGCTTCACACATGATAGCAAGTGAAGCCACTGAGCCACAACCCCAGCCCCTCATCAGTTAGTCTTTAAAGCTTCTGAAGGGAGAAGAAAAGGGAAGAGAAACAGAAGGAAAAAAATGAGAGTGAAACAAGTTAAGTCACTATAAATAATTATCTATATTAAGAAAAGTGGAAAGTTAAGATGGAGGAAAACCTATATTAAGTGCATGTGTGCACACACACACAAAACAGTCAATACAACTAGTTTAAACATTAATCCAGACCCTTGACAATTTGATTTGTATGATTTAAAAGTAAAATTACTAATATTTGAAGTATGGAAATGAGAGGGGAAAGCATCTTTTATGTTAGAGAAAGTGTTCTTTCTTTTTTAAATCAACAAGATCAGCTCCTCGTGAAGTATTTTCCAAGGAAGGGGAAGAAAACATATAATGGGATAGAAAGTAATGGTGGAATGCAGGATGGGAAATGGAATAGAAGGATAAGGAACATTATGTTCAAATTTTGATTTGGAGGGATCTAAAAGAGATAGTTTTAATATTTCACATTTTTCTCTTCTCTTGGCCAAGAAATCTTTCAGAGATAATTTCATAATCTAAATTTATTATGGAAATTTCCTCTTGCCTAAAATGTAGACAACTGGATGCTTAAGATTTTGATTCCTTTTTGCTCCAAATTGTCTCCTAAGAGTTCATACTAAAATTTCCCCAAAGTAACCATTTTAATTCAAAATACTTATGTCATCTAAAAAGTTAAGAATGTACATTTTGATTCTAGTATAAATACATATGAGATATGAGTTCAGTCCAGAGAAGTACAGACCTACCCTGAAGACAAACCCATTAGTCTGGCAATAGTCAGTCAAATTGAGTATGTTGGATCTTGGGGAATCCTTCCCACCATGAAACTAGAGTTTCAAGGGCAAAATAAAACAAGGGCAAGCAAAGTTCTGATAAGATTTTATGTATGACCTTAGACAAAAGTTTGTACAAAGGATGTCACTTTAAAGAGAAAATTATCTGAAAATCTAAGCCTACAATCATCCTTAATTCTATGTAAAATGAAGAAATAAGAACAAGATAAATTGGCTTATATATTTGAACATCTGAATTTAATTTGGATTTGACTCAGAATTCTATGAAACTGACAGAGATGACCATCTTTCCTTGCTTTCTTTACCTCCCAAGGACTGGTCATTTATGTTTTTGTTAGTCTAGAATGAAAATCAGTAACTCCTCTGTTGTTCAACTGTGAACTCTCCTCCTCAGGCCAGCTGAGATTATTCAGTAGAAATAAAAATTATGGGACAATATTATATGGATAGTTAATACATAATATTTATGTTGTGTTAATGTGTAATATTTATTGATCACTTTCTGCAATTAAAACCCATGCTTTGGGATGGTGTGGTGGTGCAGGCCTGTAATCCCAGTGGCTCAGGAGGCTGAGGTAGGAGGATCAAGAGTTCAAAGTCAGACTCAGCAACAGCAAGGTGCTAAGCAACTCAGTGAGACTCTGTCCCTAAATAAAATACAAAATAGGACTGGGGATGTGGTCCAGTGGTCAAGTGAGTTCAATCCCCAGTACCCTCTTCCCCACAAAAAAAGGTAAAATAGTACTACTGTCAGTAATAATACAGATTTCTATCAAAATTAAACTTTTTCAAAATTAAAATCCAGCTAATCACTGGATTTTAAGACAGTGGTTTTTTTTTTTTAATTGTATATATATGTATTTTTTTTTTTTTTAGGAGGATACTGGGGATTGAACTCAGGGCCACATCCCAGCCCTATTTTGTATTTTATTTAGAGACAGGGTCTCACTGAGTTGCAGAGCACCTTGCTGTTGCTGAGGCTAGCTTTGAACTCTCGATCCTCCTGCTTCAACCTCCGGAGCTGCTAGGATAACAGGCATGCACCACCACACCCAGCTTATTGTATATATTTAAAATATACAACATGATGTTTTTATATGCTTATCTTGATATACATATAGATAGTCAAGTCACAGTCAAGGAAAATAACATGGCATCATCTAATACCTTTCTTTTTCTTCTTTCTCTTTGTGATAGAATATCTAAATCTATCCTTTTCGCAAATTAACAAAAGAATATAATAATATTAACTAGTCCTCATATTCATTAGATCTCTCAACTTATTCATCCCACATTAACTTCAATTTTGTACCCATTGATCTACATTTTCTCATTCCCTCCCCATACCCGCTACCTTTTTACTGTTTTTATGTAGAGGAAAGGGTTTTTTATTCCTAGGTAGTACTCATTAATGAAAAATTTGAAGTGTTCAGTGAAAAATAAGAAATAAGAGCTCAAACCCAATATGAACTTACCTTATTGTCACCGGAGAGACCCTGTGCAGGAGATTCAAATAACTTTAGAATAAAAACAGTTTCCAAATGGAGTGCTTAGGATGTCTTGATCAGAATTTGATGGGATCTACAAGATCATCAAATGCTGGCTTCTTTAAAATATTTTGGAAAAAACCTGTTTTCATAAAGCAACCTGTTGATTTTTTTTTGCCTTTTGCAGTGAGAGAAAAATATTACCTTGATGGTCTTAGTGGTGTCTCACAGCTGTTAGAGGCACAATATTTACAAGTTTTTTTCTACCTTTGGACTAATTTTTGTTTGAAAGCAGGGGACATGATTGAGGTTAAGCAAAGGTTTTTGTTTTGTTTTGTTTTGTTTTTTCCCTCCAGTACTAGGAATTGAAGCTGGGAGATACTTTACCACTGAGCTACATCCCTAAACCCCCCCTTTTTTTTGGAGATGTTTTTGCTAAATTGCTCAGGCTGATCCCAAAGTTGTAACCCTCCTGAGAAGCTGGGATTACAGTCGGTGTGCCACCATACCAGGCTGGGCCAAGTTTTTAACATTATAGTTTAGGATGGGACAGAGGGCAGTGAGAGTTTGAAAATAAATCTTTCAAAGTTTTCTACCTTCTTAGAGAAATCATCAGCCATTCCCTCCACAATATCCTATACTTCTGCCAACCTGTACTGTTCACCAGCTTGGAACTTCCTTTTTAAAACATATTTTCCTGGGCTGGGGATGTGGCTCAAGTGGTAGCGCGCTTGCCTGGGATGCGAGGGGCGCTAGGCTCGATCCTCAGCACCACATAAAAATAAAATAAAGATGTTATGTCCACCAAAAACTAAAAAATAAATGAAAAAAATATTTTCCTTTGTTTGGATCGATAGTTCTTATCACACTATAATTAGATGACTGTATAACTGTCTGCCCCTATAGTGTGAGTCCCCATGGGTAGAATTAGGTCTTACTAATCTTTCTATAGCCAGCATGTATAACAATATCTAGTTCTTAGTAAACCCTCAGTTACTGTTAATCTTGATTAGAGAAAAACATACAAAGATGGTGACTAATCTTATTTTCAATTTATGAACATAAACCTCAAATAAGCCTAGTATTAATATACTTCCCTATCCATTCTCCTACTTTTCTAGACATCTTCTTTTTAAAGTATTTTTTAGTTGTAGATGGACACAATACCTTTATTTACTTTTATTCACTTATATGTGATGCTGAGGATCAAACCCAGTGCCTCACACAAGTCAGGCACCTGCTCTACCACTGAACCACAACACTAGCCCTTCTTCTAGACATCTTATACCTTCTCTTTTCTCCTCAATCTCACATGACCTCTCCCGCCTTGCAACCATATTCATTTTTTAAAAAAATTTTTGGTTGTAGATGGACACAATACCTTTATTTTATTTATTTATTTTTATGTGGTGCTGTGGATCAAACCAAAAGCCTCACACATGCTAGGCAAGAGCTCCATCACTGAGCCACAACTGCAGCCCCCTGTACATTCACCTTTACCTAAGGACATTCCTTCTTATTTTCCTAAGAAAACTGAAGCAATCAGAAGAGAAGTGTCACAAGCTTCACCTTTTATCTTGCATCTTTAATCATGTAATTTTCCTTGTCATCTATCCACAGATGAAGAATCAATAGGCCTAACTTTATTTGGGAACTAGATTCTTCCCCTTTTATCTATATTAAAAATTTCTTGGGCAATTATCTCCCCTCAACAAACTTCCCATCTTCTTTAGGTTTCTTTTCATTTGTTTTCTATAAAGTCACTTGAAAATCTTAAAAGTGAATAGCCATTCATTCAAAAATATTTTCTAAACATCCACCACTGTGATGTACCAATGAACCAAAAGGACAAATCTCCATGCCCTTGCAGAGTTTATCATCTAATAGAGGGAAAGAGTACACCGTAATTTTTTTTTTTTCAGGTGGGGACATAGGTAAGCTTATTTATTTATTTGAGAGAGAGAGAGAGAGAGAGAGAGAGAGAATTTTAATATTTATTTTTTACTTTTCGGCAGACACATCTTTATTTTTTTTTTGTATGTGGTGCTAAGGATCGAACCCATTGCCATGGGCATGCCAGGCAAGCACGCTACCGCTTGAGCCACATCCCCAGCCCCGGTAAGCTTATTTTTTAAAAGGTAAATCAAAGCATGTTATTCCTCTGCTCAAAACTCAGCAATGGCTTCCCATTTCCACTCAGTATAAGCCAAAGCCTTTATAATGGCTTGTAAGACCTTATATGATCTGATTCCTTATTATATCTCTGATCTCCCTTGCCAGTAAGCTCTCACTTCTCACTCTACTCAACCACATGAGCTTTCTTGTTGACCTCAAGCATAGCAGGAATCTCCCAATCTTGTGTTTCCTAATCACACTGCTATGCATGGTCTCTTCATGACTGACTCTCTTACTCCCTTCCAGAATTTGCATTCGTTCAAGGCCTTAAAAAATAAGAATAAGCCCAAAATAAGTAAAAGAAAAGAAGTAATAAATATAAGAGCAGAAATAAATGAAACAGAAACTAAAAGAATAAGATGAAAAAAAGTCTTTTTTAAAAGAAAAACAAAATTGACAAACCCTTAGCCAAGTACTAAAAGAAAGAGAAGACTCAAATAAATAAAATTAAGAGGTGAAAAGGGGGATATTACAATAGACACTACTGAAATCTAGAGGATTATAAGAAATATTTTGAAAAAATATGCTGATAAGTTGGAAAATTTATAAGATATGGAAAAAATTCTAGATGCATATGACCTATTGAAATTGAATCAAGAGGAGATTTTATATATAAATAAAATAGATCAATAACAAGTAATGATATTGAAACAGTAATAAAAAGTCTTCCAATAAAAAAAAGCCTAGGACAAGACAGATTCACTGCTGAATTTTACTAACCTTTAAAATAAGACCTTGGGCTGGGGTTGCAGCTCAGTGGTAAAGTGCTTGTCTCGCATTGTGGGGCAATGAGTTCAATCCTCAGCACCACATAAAAATAAATAAATAAACAAACAAATAAATAAAACAAAGGTGTTATGTCCATTTACAACTAAAAAAAAAAAAAGAGTATAAAAAGAAGACCTGATACAATGCTCCTCAAACTATTCCAAAAAATAGGAAAGGAGCTTTTCCAAACTCATTCTAAGAAGCCAGCATTACCCTACTATCAACACTTGATAAAAATTAACAAAAAGAAAACTATAGACCAATATTATTGATGAACATAACTGCAAAATAAAATAAGTCAAATTCAACATCACATTAAAAAGATAATATGGGTTTGGGGCTGTAGCTCAGTGACAGAGCACTTGCCTAGCATGTGTAAGGTACTGGGTTCAATCCTCAACACCACATAAAAATAACTAGATAAAATAAAGGCATGCTGTTATCTATTTATTTTTAAATTTATCAAGCATACATTATATAGAATTGAAAAGAGATTATGGGACAAATAGTAGTAGAATGCACAAAGATTTTAAAACAGAAATCTTTAGGTATGTTTATTATCTGGCTTGTTAAGTTCTTTATCCTTGCCACTTTAATTCATATTTGGAAGTTTTAAGAAAATAAGAACTCAGTCATTGAGTTTGAATGACATGTTTTGAGAATAATATAAATTTGTTTCTAAACTGCTCACTACTCATATTAAAATGTTGCTGTTACAAAGAAGGCAAAATAAAGACTTTTTAAAGATATGGTAATCCTGAAAGAGTTCATAAGCAACAGAGCTACACTGCAAAGAGTGATAAATGAAGTTCTTTAATCAAAAGGAAAAAATGACAACAAATGGAAACACAGATCTACATAATAGAGAGAAGAACATCAGAAATAATAGCTATGGGATAAATATAAACATTTTTCCTTATTATTTAAATTTCTTTATAAGATAATTGACTGTTAAAGCATTAAGTATAGCAATGTATTGTGAGGTTTATAAGAGATGTAGAAATAAAATCTATGGCAACAAGAGCACAAAGGTTAAGAAGAGGGAAAATGAAAGTACACTATTGAAAGATTCTTACACTGTGTGTGCAACAGTGCAATAGTACTTGACAGTATGCTATGACAAGTCAAAATGTATACTACAGACATTTAAGCATTAAAAAATCAAAACAAGTTATAGCTACTATATCAACAAAGGAGGTAAAAATAAATCATTAAAAACTCAATAAACCAAGTGCAAACTGACTCAGGAGGCTAAGGCAAGAGAATCACAAGTTTGAGTCCAGCCTCAGCAATTTAACAATACCCTTAGCAACCTAGTGAGAACCTGTCTCAAAATAAAAATAAAAAGGACTGGGGACGTAACTTACTGGTAAAGTGTCTATGGGTTCAATTCCAAATCTAAAAACAAAACAAAATTCAATAACGCCAAAAGAAGGTAGAAAAAGAAGAAAGCAGAATAAAGAGAAAATGGGAAAACAGAAATAAGATAGTAGAGTTAAATCCCAATTGTATCAATCATAACATTAAATGAAACTGGAACTCAACACTCCCCACTATGTATATATACTATTACAAATGCACAAATGTGTATGTAAATGAGTGTTTGTGTGAATATATATACGTGTGTGTGTGTGTGTATATATATATATATATATATATATATATGAATATATATGAATGATTTATTCCAGGAATAGAAGGCAAGGAAGCAAAGTTGTTTGACTCTTTGAAATTAAATCAGAGTATCTTACCATATTGAACAGCTAAAAAAACAAAACTAAATGACCATCTCAATATATCCAGAAAAAAGACTTCACAAAAATTAAACATCCATTCCTAATAAAAATTCTCAGCAAACTAAGAATAGATGGAATCTCCCTTAGGCATAAAAGACAAATGCAAATCCTATGGTTAATATCATACTTAACAGTGAAAGAATGAATACTTTTCCCCCAAGGCAAGAATGCCTCCTACTCTTACCATTTGTAATCAAAACTGTATTTTAGGTTCCAACCAGTGCAGTAATTGAGAAAAAGAAATAAAGGGATCCAAATGGGAAAAAAAGATGTAAAATTAATAGATTCTTTTTTTAAAAAAATTATTCTTTTTTAGTTGTATTTGGATACAATACCTCTATTTATTTATTTATTTTATGTGGTGCTGAGGATCAAATGCAGGGCCTCACACCTGCTAGGCGAGCGATCTACCACTGAGCCATGAATCCAGCCCCCAAATTAATAGATTCTTCATGTGGAAAATGAAAGCTATTAGAAATAATTGGGTTTAACAAACTTGCACAATATAAGATTAACATGCAAAATCATTGCATTTCTACATACTAAAGTAATTAACAATCAGAAATTGAAATTAAAAACATTACCTATAAGTTCTTAGAAATAAATCTGACAAGGGGCTGGGGTTGTGGCTCAGTGGTAGAATGCTTGCATCACATGTGTGAGGCACTAGGTTTGATTCTCAGCACTGTGTATAAATAAATGAATAAAATAAAGGTCTATCAACAACTAAAAAATTTAAAAAAAAGAAAAATCTGACAAGATATATAAAACACATACAGAAAACTATATAAAACATTGCGGGGAAAAATCAAAGAATATTATTAAGATTTCAATTATCTCATATATATATACACACGCACATATATATTCATTCTACATAATCCCAGTTAAAATTCCATCATGCTTTTTGTTTGCAGTGCTAGCAACCAAATCTAGGGCCTTGTCCATGCTAGCAAGCACTCTACCTCTGAGCTACATCCGTGGTTCACTTTTTTTTTTAATTGACAGCATGATTCTAAAATTTACAGGTAAATACAAAGTAGTTAGAATAGCCAAAACAAAGTTGAAAATGAAGAATAAAGATTTAGGAGTAGTACAACCTTACTTCAAGACTCATTATAAAGTTACAGTAATTTAGAGAATGAAGCCTTTGCATCAAAGTAGTTTCTCAATGTCAATACTATTGACATTTGGAGCCAGACAATTCTTTATTGTGGGGGCTGTTCTGTACATTGTAGGATGTTCAGCAGTATGTCTGACTCTATCTACCAGAAGTCAGGAGTATCTTCCCAGCTACAATAAATTAATCTGTCTCCAGACTCTCAAATGTTCTTAGGGTCAAATAATTGAAAACCACTGAAATAGGTAAATAGATCAATGAAAGAGAAACAGAGTACAGAAACTGACTCACATAATAAGAATTAATGAATTTTTGTGAAAGGTACAAATGCAATTCAGTGGGGAAAGTATAGTCTTTCCAGCATAAACAAAGATGCTACTAAGAGTGAAACACTTATAAATCACATTATCTGATAGTGGACTCATATTTATCACCCCCCACCTGGTACTGAGAATTGAACCCAGGGGTACTCTACCACTGAGCTACATTTCAAGCCCTTTTTATTTTTTGAAACAGGGTCTCTATATTGTAGAGGTTGGTTTTCAACTTGCAATTCTCCTGCCTCAGCCTCTTGAGTTGCCAGGATTACAGGTGTGTGCCATTTAGCCTGACTTATGTTTTTTTAAACTTTCAAAATTCAGTAAAAGAGGGCTGGGGATGTGGCTCAAGCGGTAGCGCGCTCGCCTGGCACGTGTGCGGCCTGGGTTCGATCTTCAGCACCACATACAAACAAAGATGTTGTGTCCGCCGAAAATTAAAAAATAAATATTAAAATTCTCTCTCGCTCTCTTTAAAAAAAAATTCAGTAAAAGAAGCATGGCTGTGGATGTGGCTCAGTGGTTCAGTGTTAGCCTGGCATACATGAGGCCTTGGGTTTGATCATCAGCAACACACACACACACACACACACAAATAATCCAATTTAAAAATGGATAAAAGATTCAGATATTTCACTAAGGAAGAGGTAAAGATACAGATGGCAAATAAAACAAAAAGATGCTCAATTGTATTAGTCACTAGAGAAATAGAATCAAAATCACATTTAGCATCTCTAAAGCCTAAAAAACTAACCATAGCATATGAAATATTGGATAAGATATGGAGATTTCCAACCCACTAAAATTAAAACCAATTGGCAGTATTCTTCCCTTTCCTTTCTTCCTGCCAAGGATTGAACCCAGGGGTGCTTAACAAAATAAAACTACAGTGGTTTTTATTTTGAGACAGGGTCTTGATAAGTTGCTTAGGACTTCACTAAGTTGTTGAGATTAACCCCAAACTTGCAATCCTCCTGCCTCATCCTCCTGAATCACTGTGTGCACCACTGTACCTGGCTAGTTGGAAGTTTCTTAAAAAGTTAGATAAATACCTACTATATGATCCAGTCATTACACCAGGTATTTATGTGAGAGAAATGAAAGCATAAGTACATATAAAAACTTGTACACAAATATTCACAGCAACTTTAAATGAATTATGGTATAGTTATACAATGTAATACAACTTTTTTTTTGCAGTGAAATGAATGAACTATTTATACACTCTACAATGTAGATGAGTCACAAAATAACTTCACTAAGTGAGAAAATCTAGACCAAAAAGGCTTCATACTACAATTTCAAGAGGTATCAAAAAACTTTAGGGGATGGTGGATATGTTCATTATCCTTTTTGGGGGGTGGGGTACCAGGGATTGAACTCAGGGGCACTCAACCACTGAGTGACAACCCCAGTCACATTTTACATTTTATTTAAAGACAGGGACTCACTGAGTTGCTTAGCACCTTGATAAGTTGCTGAAGCTGGCTTTGAATTCAAGATCCTCTTGCCTCAGCCTCCTGAGCCACTGGGATTATATGTGTGCCACTATGCCCAACCTATGTTCATTATGATTGATTATGGTGATCAATTCACAGCTGTAAACATATGAAAACTTAACAAGTTATGTATTTTAAATATATACAATTTGTTGTTATTAATTATACTATAATAAATATATTTAAGAATAAAATCCCACCTGCAACATCATTTCTATTCTGTCCTCTGGTTTTATTACTCTTATAACTAGATCACATTCTGAAAGGTTTTCCATATTAACCACACACAATTTCCTTGCTTTTCTTTGGAGTCCCGTTAACATCCATTAACAAGTTGAGTTTTTTCTTAAATTACAATTTTATTTCTAAAAGTTTTAAGGATTTGATCAGCAGTGAAAACTTGTACTGTATAACAACGGAATTCACAGCTAACATGTATCTGGTAGAAGTATACTAAGGCTTTGGGTTTATAGTTAAGTTGAGTTACAGCTGTTCAGATATCAAAACAGTATACCATTTAAGATGTCTGAAGCCTAAACTAGCTGCCATATGGGCAAGAGCCAATTCAGTTTCTCTCTGGAGAGATTAAGATTTTCTATGTTATAGGAAAGGTAGCAGAATACGACAGTTACTAATAGGGCATTATGTAAAAATGTGGATGTGTAACCGATGTGATTCTGCAATCTGTATTTGGGGTAAAATTGGGAGTTCATAACCAACTTGAATCTATTGTATGAAATATGATATGTCAATAGCTTTATAATGTTTTGAACAACCAATAAAAAATAAATTAAAAAAAAAAAAAGATTTTCTATGTTCCTGAAAAACAGGAAAGGAGTGGAATAAAGGGGGTGGGGAGCAAAGGGAGGATAATTAATGATCCCTTCGCTAAAAATCATATAATTCTATTATCTTTTGCAATGCACAAAGCTGTATGTATTTTGGCACCATGATTTCAATGGTAGAGGTATCACACCATGTTATGCAAATCATTTAAAAATGTTGATGCCTGGCTAACAGATCACTAAATGCATGTATACCCCCAAATGTAAATAGAAGATATTGGTAGTTATGCTTAAAAACTTTTAGGTTCCAAACCATACATAAATCTCTAGCCAAAATTCTCAGGTATTAAAGTGTTCACTCAGCATCTTATTTAAGATGAAAAAAACTACCATAAAAATGCATATTAAAAAAAACAATAACAAGTGTAAGAAAAACATCAAGGGACTTTTTTAATGAAAAAATTACATTATAACAAGGACATTATACATCGTTACAATATATACACACACATTTTAACCTCTTTTAAAACCAGGCATAAAGTAAACAACATTTTTTTCATACCCACATGATTAAGTATATATTTTTGACAGGATATAAAGAAGATGAAACACAAGCTGGTGGGCCTCAAAATTAGAAACTCTAATAATTCAGAACTGGATCCCCAAAACCTGTCTTCCATCAGTTTTGTGACTTGTAGGAAAATATTGACTTGCATAAGATGTTTAAACTGTTCCTTTTAATTATACTAATTGCTTACACAGAAAATTGCTATTGAGGGAAACATCTATCATGGTTGTATTTATCTATAATTCATTGGAGTATATATAAAGTTCAGTTGGAGGCTTGGAACATGAAAACTACAATGAAGAAACAAGTGAGCTGTAACTGAAATTCTAACTGCTTAATTTGAATGTCTGACTCCTTACACAGATATTACACCTTGAAAAATATGACAGGAAAGAACATATATCAAACTTTGCTGTAGAGCTGTTAGGAGAATGCCAAATACAAATAATGAAAAATTTTACATATTTGTACTTAATACCCTGTGAATTAAAAAATAATTAGACATTTAAAATATGTAAACTGTTTTCAAAACGTGATGCTAAGCACCTTTGAACAAAATACTGACATGTTGTGGCTAATCATGCATTTAGAGGATAAATGAATTTTTAAAATCTCCCAGAAATGATTTTTAAAGAGCTACTCATTAAAGTACTTACATGAAAATACTCATAGTTCCAGTTTCTACCTAAAACCCAAAAGAGTATACAATAAGGAATTTAAACATTTCTTCACTCTCTTAGTTTTTATAGGTTGTTTTGTTTTTTGTTTGTCAGAAGGATGCACTGTAACTTTCTGTTCTCATAAAAAACATTATCAGAAGAGATAATCACACAGAATGAAGTAAGAGAAATATATTTTAACTATGTTTTGTTCTTGATCAAGGACCAAAGTTGGAATCCTCTGACATCTCTCTCATCCTCACAGGTAACTGATCAGAGTTTGTGTCTTAACACGCATTTCTCCTTAGCAACTCAACATCAAAAAAGAAAGGAATGTCTCCAAAAGAATACAATATAGTTTAAAGGGTGAAATATTAAATAATACACATTTATCATTATTGAAAGATAAAGATATATTATTCAAAATCTTGAAAAAGTTTCCATAAAAAGTAGAAATAACAAACAAAAACAGTATTACCTACTGTGCAACTCTAAACTGTAAATAAATTCAAACTTATTCCTTTTAAATACACATACACTAACAGAAATGTGGGTTTGAGGTAACTAAGAATTGTTTAACTCTGCATAATAGAATCAAATTTAGCAGCCTACTTCTACAAATGCTGACAAATATTTTCATTTCTTAAGAAAAAGAAAAGCAATTCTTACTAAAATTGTACATATAACTAAATATTACTTTGCATTAAATAGGATATAAATAATAAAATTTATATTGAATAGGATATAAATCTAAAAAGTAAGCAATTTTAGAATTCCACTTATTTCTAAAATATCAGTGCTTTACATTTAGATACATGTCATGTACCTCAAACGAAGTAAATCAAGAATGAGAGACTGGACTTAGAAAAGCCAAAAGTGACTTATAATCACGTAAAGTATTAAGGTTAACTTTCATATTATACTCTGCATGCTTTGAATATGAAACATTAATATCTACTTGAAATTCTTATGTTTTTAAAAAATAAAATTATGCCTACATATGGTCTTTGGAAAAACAAGCCTTTGGAGGTTGATATCTTTTTTTTTTTTTTTTTGGTATCAGGAATTGAACACAGGGGCACTTAACTATTGAGCCAAATCGCTAGTCCTTTTTAAAATTTGTAATTTTGAGACCGGTTCTCAGTTGCTTAGGGCCTTGCTAACTTGCTGAGGCTAGGTAGCTTCAAACTTGCAATCCTCCTGCCTCAGCCGCCCAAGTTGCTGGGATTACAGGCATGTGCCAACATGCCTGACTAGAGATTATTTCTTGACAGCTATGGGTGATGTTTCTATTTTGCCAATCTTTCAGAAAACAGTTGCTTATAATGAATATACTGATTAGTACTTATTTGGTATTTGAAGTAAATATACTTAACAAATACACCAGATCAGATATTTTAAAGTTTTAAATATGAACTAAATTTTAAACTATAAATACTTGTCCTGAAATACTTTGAATTCTAATACTATTGATTCAGTAAGAACTCCAGCATTAGAACAATCTAAATATTACTTAAATTCTTTTCTAATCTAAACTGAATCTTCAAACTAAAGGGGAAAAAAAACAAAAACAAAAACAAAACCTCTACTAACAACAAAAAGTTTCTCAAATTATTTTTAAACCCCAAGAAGTTCTATTATTATTTCCAAATTCTCTCAATTTCTTCATCTTTCTACCCATTAATACTGTTTTACCTGCAGCATAGTATAAGTTTATGCAACATATACTGATTTCTGTTGTTTATCTGATTAATTCTAGTTAAAATTCTCAGTACTTACCAAGTCATTTAAATTTCTATTAGATGACCATTAATATGCTATTGGTTTGTAGTTAAAAATACAAAATTAAAAGGGAAGAGGCTAAAATGTAACTGTATGGTTTTCACAGACTTGATTGCTGGGTTTTGTGTTATTATATAAAATCTATTGCTTTATCTTTCCAAATAATACAGACTACAAATATTCTCTCACCTGTCTGTTAATTAAATTTCTTTACAACTTTAAAATTCGTAACATAAACATACACTCATCTATTATTTTTGTTATTCTTTTTTGTGTTACATGAACCAAACTGGATATTTCCAGAAATGTTAGATAAGTGTTCATGTTTGGACTAAATTACTATGGGTAAATTCAAACAATCTTTTGAAATACCGACTTATTAGATAACCAAAAAGCATAACAATTACACAAAATAAGAAGGGCAAAATATTTCTTAATACAGGTTAAAATATGAACTTGGCAACAAAAATACCAGTTTTAAATCAAAGCTGCTCATCAGTCTTCAGTCCAGTTATCACAATGCTGTGCTTTAATAATATTCACCTTCTTTTCTAAAACATCAGAAGTCACCAGAGTTGTAAATTCTGAAAAGCTTCAATAATTTATGTAGCAGATAATTTCTTACAGTCCAATTTTTTTTGCTTCCAAGGACAATGTTGGTTCTTTGGGTTCTTGTTTAACTTGGTTCATAGAAATAGTACCTTCTGGGTTTTCTTCAACTTTAAAACCAAACATAAAAGAAAAATCCAAAGGGTTAATATACTTTGACACTGGAATCTTTAGAATTATATGAATTAGAAGAAAAGCAAAAAGCTACAACAGTTTGGAAAAAGAACCAAGCTGCAATTCAGAAAAAACAGTATATTTGAAAACTCAGTGCCACATCTTGGATGATAGCTCTGATTTAGGTGTGTGAACTATATGTTTATCTGAAACATTTCAGAATCCATTTACCATTCTGATTTGAAAGCACTTATAACCAAGTTAATCTAACGGTAGCATACAAACAGCACTACTGATAAGTGTTGATGGAATGTCTAACATCAAATTTTCTTCTCTCTTTCTCAAGAATATTGGTTTTTCAGTTGCTATTAGGTAACATGTTAAGGGGACCATATTTTCTCATAGAAGCATGCTCAACATATCTAATTTTTGTCTGCACATGCAGGTGTATAAGAGTTTAGCCAGAGACACAGAGAACTAGCATAGGATGAATTTGAGTGACTCTAAGAACTCATATCTAGGTGATATAGTCCCTCAAGATTGTTATCTAACTTGATAAATCATGCAAATTTGGCTCCAAACAGGGTCTTCTTTAAAACAATCTAGATCAGTACTCCCAGAAATATTGTGGCACAACACAGAGGAAGGAAACATTTGAATGGAAGAAAACTTTGAAAGGCAAGACTGATCTGGGTTCAAATCCTTGCTCTGTCACTTACTAGATGTGCACTTTAGGCAATTACTTCACTTACCTGAGCACTCATCTGTATAATTCTTCTCATGAAGAATTCACATATATTTCTTTTTCTTCACATTTACTTAAGTTACTCAGCAGTTATAACTGCCACAGCCCTCTGGATAAATTTTCTTTAAAAGTAATGCTTTCAACAAATCTAAAAGATAATGACTTTTTCTGAAAGGAACTATGTCACTGTTTTCTTTACCCAGAAGAATAAGAATTGAGATGGAGGGAAAATACATGTTCTAAGAATAACTTCTGTGAAGATTTTTGCTCTTCAAAGTAAACTGCAAGTCTTTGACCACAAAAGTGACTGGTCCAGAACAATTTGTATGAAGTGAAGTGACACAGGTCAAGTAGAAGTTAAAAGAGTTTACTACTGGGTTGGGGTTGTGGCTCAGTGGCAAAGTGCTTGCCTAGCATGTGTGAGGCACTGGGTTCGATTCTCAGCACCACATATAAATAAATGAATAAAATTAAAGATTCATCAACATCTAAAAAAATATTTAAAAAAATCAACTTGGTTAGTAATAAAGTGAAGATAACAAGGTCCTGGACTAAACCAAGTGCCCAAGTTTTATTAGTTCCCTTTCACCTTCCATAGAACTCAGAACATGTAACTTTATAACTCAAAATTTTCATTTTACCCTTTGTATCTGTCCACTTCATTTTATTTTTACTTGTGTATACATATATCATTTTTTGCACTAAAACAGTTTTCCATATTTTATGTTTTTATCAATTTTTTAAAGCATTCTAGAACAATCTTTTGATTTCACATCAAGAGATTTTTTTTTTCCCATGGAAAAAAAGTTAATTAGGGAACAATAACTTCAAAGGGATTAAATAACTAGAAATAAGGAGAAATATGAAGTTGTAAGTTTAAAAGCTCTTAAACTCATGCTAATGAAATATCCCCCTTCTCTCTCATAATTTTACTTCAGTTATATAATTTTATAGACCTGGTGGGTAGAAATGATAGTATTTTTTTTCCTGTAGTGTGATATAATAATGGTAGTTCATAAAGATTAAAAAAAAGTTACATCATAAGTTGATTTTAACTTACTAAGAGCTGGGTGGTTATCTATAATCCGTATTGGAATGGTCTGCACATCTCGCAAGAGAATCCTTTGGATACTTCCTTCCAGATTCTCCGTCTCCTCAATATCTTCAACTTCCACCAGCTGATCCACTGCAACTAGATTTTGATCTGGTTCTGGGAGATTACCCATGGTAGAGGCAGTACTATTATTTTGGGTTAGGCATGTATCTGTTTGAAGGCTATGACTTTGACCAAGAAGTAGAGAATTACTATTCATTACATCATTTTCTACCGAATCCAGAAGTCTTGATGGACTGGAAGAGGGGTGGTTATTTACTGATACCAAAGCTGGTGATCCATCAGGAGAGGTAAATCGTGGTTGTAACTGCAAACCCTTTTAAATAGAAAAAATTTATATCAAAATATTTGGATTTATAATGTATAATATTTTCATATGATACTACTCTTTTGACAAAAAACTGACACAGATAAAATATAAGTGAATAGTTGCTAATAAATATTAAGAGGACAGAAACAAGAACCAAGAGAAAAATAATATAACTAAATTTGACTGCATGCATAGTTCACTTCAAACTTTTTCAAAAAAGACTATTTGAATTATTATCTTAATACAAAGAAGTCAAGAAATTAATAATGAAGAAATATCTGATCATTATAATGCTATAACAGTTTTCTAAAATCACTAGAAGAAGAGACATGGAGAAAAAAGAGCCCCAAATTTGGCTATCTTACCTGTAATTGTGTAAATATTTTGGGCTGAAATGAGGAAAGTGAGGAGAGTAAGTGGGTTGGTTCTGGAGACAAAGAAGACTCAGCCTGATTTGCTTCCACTTTGGTGGTAACTGATTCTCCTGGTGAATTTCCTAAATTATATAAAATACAAACTATTAAAACAAAAATTTTTTATTGCTTCTAGGATTCTATGCTTTATTACAACCCTTTCTATCAGAAGTGAATAGCAAACAAGATCAAAGATTTGCAAAAGACTTCAAGAAATCATTATCATCAGAAAAAGAAAGAAAAATAAAGTCAGCTAGCCCATTATTTCCAGAACCAGGCAGATAGATCATCAGAATCTCTAAGGAAAATTTAGAAAGTATATATTCCTAGTATTATGGTATAGTATAATGTGGACCCCAAAAGCTCCTGTGTGAGACAATGCAAGAAAATTTAGAGGTATAATGATTGGGTTATGAGAGCCTTAAACTAATCAGTACATTATAATGTACTGGGTACATTATACTGGGTAATATTATTACTGGGTAATAACCAAAGACTGGTAGGGTATAGCTAGAGGAGGAAGGTCTATGGAGGACATGCCTTTGGGGTTTATATTTTGTCCCTTTTGAGTGGAGCTCTCTCTGCTACTGATTGCCCTGTTCTGAGCTGCTTTCCTCCTCCACACTCTTACACCTCATCTCAGACCCAGAGCAACCAAGCTGGCTATCTATAGATTGAGATTTCCGAAATATTGAGTGCCAAATAAATTTTTCCCCCTCTAAAACTGTCTTAGGTCTTTTGGTCACAGCTATGAAAAAACTGTCAAAAATGCCTAGGTTCAATCTCCATTTATTTTTCTAGTGGTGGGGTTTGAACACAGGGCCTTACACCCCCAGACCTTAACCTTCATAAATTTCATTTCAGTAGATCTGATCTGGGATCTAGAAATATATTTTTTCCTGGAAAGACTCTGCATCTGGAACTCTAATATAGTCCATTCTTCACACTATAATGCTAGTCTACACCCTAAGTTTTCTAGATATGTAAAGCCTATTGAGATTCTCAATTACAAGGACCAAACTTAATTCATCTTCTGTAGTCCTAAAACTTAGGACAATGCCTGGCACAAATAGGTCCTCAATAATAATACTATTAAATTTCTTAATCCATAACTCATTTTGGGATAAATGAATAAAAGTAAAAACTTGTCTTATTAGTTTTAAAAGTAATTGTCCTTATGGAATTTGAGTCATTCTCATTTCTTTCATTCATTCATTCATTTATATGCTGGGATTGAATTCAGGGCCTGGTACATGTAGGTAAGCACTCTATCAATGAGCTGCAGCCCTAGCCCTTTAATGTAGCTCTTATTATGTTAACTCAAATATATTAATGTCCTTAATATCAAAAAACAATTTTACACCTGTAACCTCAGGTACCAGGAAGCTGAGGCAGGCAGATAGCAAGTATGAGGTCAGCCTGTGCAACTTACCAAAACCCTGTCTCAACAAATGGAAATAACAATAATAAAAACCCTACAATTTTAGGGCTTCCATAATAGATTTTATTTTTCTTGGTGATACTGGGGATTAAATCCAGGGGTACTTTATCACTGGGCTACATCCTAGCCCTATTTATTTTTTGAGAGAGGGCCTTGAACTTTGATCCTCCTGCCTTAGCCTCCTGATTCTTTATGATTATGGATGTGCATTGCCAGACCCATCTAGAACTGAGAAATTTAAAAACTGGTCCTTGTGTCAGATAAGGATGGACTTTTAAGCCAGATTAAGTTCTGGCTTTTCTGGATTACCATCAACATACTATAAAACTCAGTTTGTAAATTTCAGTTTCCTCATCTACAGAATCAGTGTAATCAATCCTTCTTCAGAGGAATGCTCAGTTCTCTCATATTTCTTGGCTTCTTCATTTCTAAAGTCCTTTTACTTGACTCTGTTACAGCTGCCCATTAGTATGATACTACTCTACCTCTACTAGTACCTCTAGAATATTCTAGACTATTCTACCTTTAAAATCTCATATTTAAACATTCCATTCTCTAAACAATATCTTAATTCTTCCAGGCATTTTACACAAGTACTTTGCTACAATAATTCTTCACCCTCATGTGACTGTAGTCAACTGATCCCTGAATTTTCTTCAGATCCATTACTTTTCCTTAATAAGATTCTTTCCCCATCCGGCTTAGATTCCATGGTCTATAATTTTAGTTTCACTTACAAGTATCATAAACTCCTTTGCCTTTGGTTATATTCTGCTGCTGAAACTCAACTCTGAACGAAAAGTCAGTGCCACTGAAAAAAACCTCACTACCAGTGCTGATACCAACCTCAACTAGAACTTCACCTAGAATGTTCAGCAATTCTTTTACTCTATTCAGAATAATTTCTTATCTCCATGTCCCTCAAATTCATACCACCCTTCCTAAGATCTTTCCTAATTCTTACCCTCACTTGTACTTAAAAAGAGAAGCCAAAAGAGAGAAATCTCAACTTCCCATTCTACCACTTTTACTATGTCTGCAAGTCTCCATTATCTTAAAAACACCTTCTCTCAACCCATACTCTCTTTATAGACAATTCTTGAAAAAGTGGTTCACATTATCTCTACTCCTTCACTTATCTTCCATTCATTCTTCAATAACTCTAATATGGCTTCCTCCTAATCCACTCTATTGAAATGGCTTTGATACTCAAGTTTCTAAATCTGATACCTTTTCCTCTCCCTTTCCTTCACCAATACTCTATTCTTCTGCCTAAGCTCAGTAAATCCTATCATTAGTCAACTGCTCAAAGTACAAATTCAGAAGTCATCTTAGATCATTCCAACTCTTTTGTCCCCTATCCCCAATTATTCAATCAATAACCATGGTCTTTAAATTCTACTTTTAAAATAACTCTCCAATTTGTTTCCTCCGAGTATATATACAACCAGCTGCAGTCTATACATTTTACTACACATTTTCATCAGTTTAGTAAAATGGCCTTCTAAATCTGTTTTGCTTATATAGTTTTAACTCTAAGCACTGTCTATGCTAAACCCACACCAGCCTTCTTAAATGTGTTTCTTAAATGTGACAAAGCTCTTCTTGCTTGGTTTTCACAAATGTAATTCCTTTGATTGGCAAACTTCTAGTCATTCTTCAGTTCTTAAAAGTGACACTTTTAAGTGTCAATCCCCAACTTTTTGCTCTGTCTATATCACTAGTCTAGTCCCACATAATTTTGCACAATTCTTCCATGGTACTTTTCAAAACAGTAATTAATTAGAATATATTTGTTTAATGTTCTTTTTCTCTTGCTAAACTTTAAGTTTCATAAAGTAGAAAACTTACCCAATATTTTTTATGTCTAGCATTTAGCACAATGACTTAAATATATATAGAATAAATGAATAATGCTAAAAAACTTCAAAGCCATTCTGTAGGCAAAGATTAATAAGTAAAAGAATAAAAAACACTATACTATATATGGTTATTCATTAATTGATTCTAAAGCATTTATTTAGGTACTAACTGTTTAGCAGGCATTATTCCTAGGCAATAGTTATGTTAATTTTAATAAAATATAATCCTTCTCTCTGAAAGGCTCAAATTACAAGAATATAATTATGTAAACAATAGCTTTCTATGTTAAATGCAGAGGTAAATATAAAAAAGAATGAGTAGTTCCCTGAAGGTGAAGTTAAGGAAGCACTTAAAACTGGAGATTGTTATTTGAGTAATAAAGGGAGTTGGCCATGCAGAAGATAGAACACATGCAAAAAAGGGTTGAAATAGGTTTAGACTACTGAAAGACAAAAGGAATAAGAACATATGAGAAAAAGCAAAACATTCAAAATAAACAATAGTTCCAAGATCGAGGTATCTTATGGTTATTACTATTGGAATTATATAGCATTATAGTTTACTATGCTGGTAATCAGCCTTAATTTTCAGTCATAAAGAAGTATAAATGTTAGGGGTGGAGTTGTAGCTCAGTGGTAAAGCACTTGCCTAGCATGTGTGAGGTACTGGGTTCAATCCCCAGCACCACATAAACAAATAAATAAATAAAACAGAGGTCCATCAACAACAACAAAAAAAAATTAAAAAAAAGAAGCCTAAGTGTTAAATATCAGAGAAATTTAAATAGCCAGAAATATTTTGAAAAATCTCACAGTTGCTTTTTGCTCTTTTGGGTAATGATTTCCTTATCTATAAAATTTGATCATATAATATTTTAAGTTTCTTCCAGTTTTTACATCATTTAATTTTATATTTTAAAGGCATTCAAGATAACATACCTTCTGCAAATGTAACTGTCACAGTCTCTCTGAGAATATTCCCACTATCTGTAGTCCACTGAAGCTGAAATAGGAATATTTATTTAAATGAAAATAAAGCAGTAATAATGAAAAAAACTTAAATCATTCATACAACTGTCATATTTTATTGTCAAACTATATTTGTGTTTTATTCTATTACTCTCTCTACTTGTTCATATTCTCAAAGCACAAGTATACTTTACTATACAAATATATTAGGTTCCTGAGTTTGGACAGCAATTATTTGTATAGAAAATCTGTTTTATTTCTTGAGTTTTGGAAAGGAAAATTGAAAGTATGGATAGCAAGAAAATAGCAGTTCTTGGGGCTACGATTGTGGCTCAGTGGTAGAGTGATCACCTCGCATGTGTGAGGCCCTGGGATCGATCCTCATGAACCACATAAAAAATAAATAAATAAAATAAAGATTTTAAAAAAAATAGCAGTTCTAGCTTTAAAACATTCTGACTATTGGGCTGGGGTTGTAGCTCTGTGGTAGAGCATGTGTGAGGCACTGGATTCGATTCTCAGCACTACATATAAATAAATTAATAAATAAAGTAAAAGTCCATCAATAATTAAAAAAAATTCTGAATATGTTCAGTTGCTGAATTTGGAAAGTTAGGAGAACAA
Source organism: Marmota monax (assembly GCF_021218885.2). Classification (NCBI taxonomy): domain Eukaryota; kingdom Metazoa; phylum Chordata; class Mammalia; order Rodentia; family Sciuridae; genus Marmota; species Marmota monax. The sequence continues at coordinate 2,097,491 of NW_026695244.1, read as the reverse complement.
AGGATGCCACTCAAATTTTAATGCCATAGTCACTGCCTGCAATGTAATTAGTAGTTTTTAGGTAATTGTAGTAAAATTTTCTTGGAAATGACTAGTATTTGGGGAAAATACAGTTTTAAACTATGAAGTACAATTGATATTCATATTTGGCATATGGAACTAACATTTATCACTTTATGCATTCAAGTCTGAACTATTTAATTTTGCCCTTTTTTTTTTTTAAAAAAATGGGGGCACCAACTGTGGTTTTGTACACCTGCAGTCCCAGCACTGGGAGGCTGAGGTAGAAGGATCATTGCAGCTTAGGAGTTCTAGACCAGCTAGGGTAAATTTAGTGAGACTTGTCTCAAAATAAATAAATGAATAAATACAAAATGGGGGAGAATGTACTCAATAAAAGCCTACTAAATAGGTATAAAATAATTTCCATAGAGAAAAAAATATTGATTTTAAAGTGAAGATTACTATTTTTAGCATACTCAGATTTGGAAATCTACTGTTTCTTCTCTTTGTGACAATAATTTAAACAAAATTGCAGTTACCACCTGATAATTTATGGTTTACATTTTAAGAAAAAAAAGTCACTACTGTTTCCCAAGTCATAGTTATTCAGATGGTCTAATAGTAGCCATTTTTATTAGGACTAATACTAGAGAAACTGAGAAAGATTCTCTCATAAAACAAAGAATTGTGGTTGTGATCATACCGTTGCTGGAATAATCTCTGAGTTATATACCATATCTCCATTTCTCAAGGATTTCTGTACCTCATGGATGTGATTTTTTATATCATTTACAGTTGGAAAAAAAGATAAATTATGTCTTTCAGGTACCTCATCAGGTTTGAACAGTTCTCTTTCCACAAATTTCCTGTGGAGAATATAAAATAGAACAAGAATATAAACTATTTAGTAATATACTTGTAGATCAAAAGAGAAAAGTTCTCTTTTAGCATAAATTTCTGTAAAGTATAATTCAAAGTTCTATAACCATTTATATTTTCCTACTTTAAATTTTTCCATACATTAAATCATAAAATTCATGCAAGTTAAATTTTCATTGGTTAAATACCTATACACATCAGAGTGAGCTTTAACAATTTTATAAATTTAATTTAAAGGAACCATTATTTTCAAATTAAGTTTAATATTTTTAAATGCTTATTGTGTCAGGCACAGTATTAAGCAAGCATTTCCTTTAACTTTTACTATAATCCTATGTCATAGGTACAGTTTAATTCCCACTTCACAGATGAGGGAACTGAAGAATGCAGAAGTTAAATAATTTGCCCAAAGTGATGCCCCTACCTAGTAAGTAAAAGAGCTTGGGCCAAATCCAAATTATATGCATAAAGATCATGTTATACTGCTTTCAAAGGCATCAACTAATATATGAAGTATCATGTGCTCAAATTTTACAAGTAGACAAAAGAGAAGATGGAAATGGAAGGCAACATTGCTATGTAATTATATAAAAAATAAGTACACAAAAAAATCATAATACACAAAAAAAATCATACATATGCTTTGAGCATTATATGCAATGGGTCAAACTGCAGGGTTGTATTATCTGACTGTTCTTTTTTTAAAAATGTTTTTAGTTGTTGATGGACACAATGCATTTACTTTGTTTATTTTTATGTGGTGCTGAGGATCAAACCTAGTGCCTTATACTTACTAGGCAAGCACTCTATCACTGAGCTACAACCCTGGCCCTGTTTCAAATGTTCTTTATTTTGTGTGTGTATGTACCAGGGATTGAACTCAAGGACACTCAATCACATCCCTAGCCCTACTTTGTATTTTATTTAGAGACAGGGTCTCACTGAGTTGCTTAGTGCCTTGCTTTTGCTGAGACTGGCTTTGAACTCATGATCCTAAGCCTACTGAGTCACATTATAACCGTGTACAGTGGTGCCTGGTTATTCTACTGTTCTTAATGAACCTCATTTCAAATAGTCTGAAATACTATTGCCTAGGTTTGGTAAACAGTGGGTGATTTTACCAAATTTGGCTTTGTTCCAAAGATTCCTATATTCAAGATAATAACTAAGTAAATTAAAATGTTCACTATAATAACAGTATTAACATAATGATAATTATCAATAAAATTAGGCCAGAGTATCAATAAAGTAGCAATAAAATTAGACCAGAGTACTACAAATAAAATTTCGTTAGCTAAAGAACTATCCAAATTTTTTATTATAATAAGATATAACTGCATTTTAAATAGTTTGAAATAAATATCCTGGCCTAGGATTTAAAATCTTTGGTTCTACAAAAGTTTTTTTTTCTAAATATATAATTCAATTCATGTATCATTTAAAAATAGTCCAATCTGCCCAATATGAAGTATCTCAAAAGTTATAAAGAATTATAATAAGCCATATTAACTATGGCTTGACAACAATGGAAAATTATAAGTTCCTAATTAAGAGTATTTTAATAAGCTAATAAGCTCTATTACTTATTTACTCAAATAGCAGATATCCTTGAAAATATCTGTAATCTGAAGTATATTATTTAAAACAACAAGCAAAAATGAAAAATGTCAAAAGAACAATTTGCATCTACTATACCTTAGCTGTTTCCTTACTGCATATACTTGTTCTATTCCCTGTGATACTAATTCTTGAATTTTATGGGCTACTTGAGGATGCAGACGTGATGGCAATGCACAATTCTCATCTCTAACTGTAGTTTCCTCTTCTTCAAGAGAAGACACAGGAAAAGGGGAAGGTGACAAAGGGAGGCAGGAAGTCTCTAATTCGTGATACTGATGAGCTTGCTGTGTAGGTAACTGTACATACCACCTGACAAGAAAGTATTTAAATTATTAAATTTAAATTTTAAAATTATTTAATATTATTAGATAAATGCAGGAATCATAATTAGGTTAATCATTATGGTTTAGATATGGTGTCCCCCAAAAGTTCATGTGTGAGACAGTGCAAGGTTTGGAGGAGAAATGATTGGGTTATAATCTTAACCTAATCAGTGAATTAATTCCTGGTAGGGATTAACTGTGTGGTAATTGAAGTGACAGGGTGTAGCTGGAGGAGGTAGGAACTGGGGCATATGTTTGGAATATATAATTTGTCTGGAGAGTGGAGTCAGTCTCTGTGCTTACTGATCATGATGTGAGCTGTTTCCCTCTGCTGCACTATCCTGCCATGATGTTCAGCCTCATTGTGAGCCCCAAAGAATGGAGCCGGCCTTCTATGGACTAAGACCTCTGAAACCATGAGCCTTCAAATAAAATTTTCCTCTCCTAAAATTGTTGGGTCCTTTAGTCATAGAAGCAAAAAAGCTGGCTAAAACATTCACCAAGAAGAAAACAAAAACTCATCAAGAGAAGGAATACTCTTTTAAGAAAAATTATATATGATTATGCCATAATGAATAAAGTTATTTTGGGGAGACTGGGGGTTGAACCCACGGGCACTTTACCACTGAGTTATATCCCCAACCCTTTTAAAAAAAGATTTGATTTTAAACGGTCTCACAAAGTGCTTAGGGCCTTGAAATTGCTGAGGTTGGCCTTCAACTTGCCATCCGCCTGCTTTAGTCTCCTGAATGACTGGAATTATAGGCATGTGTCACTGTGCTTGTCTTATATTGAATATAATTTAAAATGAATTCTGCTTAATAAGATTACCTTTAGACCCAATTAAATAAAAATCTTTATAAATCTTTATAGACTTTCACTATGGCAGGATGATGCATGGATTTAAAAAATACACGAAAAGGATATTATAAATTTTAAAATTTTTTTTAGATGTTGATGAACCTTTATTTTATTCATTTACTTATATGTGGTACTGAGAATCGAACCCAGTGCCTTACACATGCGAGGCAAGCACTCTACCACTGAGCTACAACCCCAGCCTATAAATTTCATATTAAGCAAATTTTACTCCCAAATACAGAGACAACATTGTAAGTCATCAGTCTTTAAACTATGTGTTTTCCCATTTATCAAACATTTGTTCCATATTACATTTCTGTCATTTCCCTACCACCCATCAATCAACCAGAGTGGATTTTAATTCAGAGTCTATCAAGACTGAACTGTATGGGAAGATCTTTCCCCACAGGAGCTCAATATACTGTGGCTACAACATTCCCAGCTCCTCCTGCTCCATGAGCAAGAAAATGAACTAAAAGGTGAATATAAGTCTACTGAACATCAGTATAAAAATAGTTACTAGGAAATAAACTGATCTGGTAGGATACTGTTTTAATAAATATTTTGGCACAAAATTCTTATATTCTGATATTCAATAAAATGAAGTCTACTTTAAGTTACATACAATGTTCTCCAACTTGAAGGATCTAACTAACTCAATTCACTTCCATACACCTAAAAGTTTTTATTAAAGATCACACAAGGGTTTAGAAGTGTAGCTCAGCAATAGAGCACCTGCCTAGCATGCATGAGGCATTGGGTTTGATCTCTAGCATTGCAGGAAGGAAAAAAAGAAAAACTAAGGTCACGCAAAAACTATTTTCCCTACACTTGATCTCATAATGTGTTACCTACATTGACACAAAGGAAAGTAAGCAAGAAAGCTATTATTTCTTCCTAATTAAAATCTGAAGGATAAAATAGAATTTCTATATTTAGGGCTTAGAATTCATTTCTGGCTGCCAGAGTAATCAAAGATGGGTGGCTACATTGGTTACAAATTCTACTCTTAATAAGTATCTGAAACAAAATACTAAATATATAATAAAACATATTACTAAATATGTATTTGTTACTTTTACGAGGGGCGTTACATATGGGTGTACGGTATAATTCTTTGGTTCAAATTATCTACAATTATCTATAATATTACAAAACTCTACAAATTACGCAAGGAAAATGAGATGTCTACCTTATAAAACAATTCCTTTTTATTTATTTTTTTTCTTTTCTTTTTTCTTGCAGTGTTATGGATCACACCTTAGGCCTTGTGCATTCTAAGTAAGTGCACTACCACTGAGCTATACCCCTGGCCCTAAAACCATTTCTCAGTGAAATAATTGAAAAACAATATAATGTATCTTACAAAAGAATTATTGGAAATGGAGCTAATTAATTAGTAAATAAAAGAATTATATAAATGTTATACCTAAGAACACCACCAGCATCTACCAAGTTCTTCTTTAGCATATTAAAAGCTTTCTCCTGTTCCATTCTGATTATTTTCTTGTCAATTTTGGGGTCTGTAGGTACTCTATATTCAGGAAACTTCTGTACCTTTTTAATGTAAATCCTTTATTTAAGATAAAGAAAAATCAGTTTCATTATATTATAATCACAAGAAAATCTAACTTATCAACCAATGTTTAAACATTTAAATTTAGAGAAAGTTCAATTTATCTAGAAAGTATCCAGAGGCTTATAAAAGATAGGCCATGTTTTAAGTGCATGATACTTAGTAAATTAACAATAATTAAGACTTGAATAAAAATAACCAAGTATTTTTAGGTTTTTTTTTTTTTTTTTTTTTTGGATTTGCCTCTTCTCATTCTCCTGGAAGCCATAATTACCTTATGCCTGGACTGCTTTAATGGCCTTCTTGTAGACTGCTGTTTCTCCAGTTTTCATTATTTATATTCACTTGATACATCAGTACCTCAATAATTCTTCACATTTGTATTCCTCTATTGAAGAATCTACCTGTTTTTTAATCAAGTATAAATTTCTTGGCAACACTGAAGGCATTCTGAATAATTCTACTTTATTTACCTAATCTTACAATTACTTCAAGTATGAAATTTCTTGTCCCGTGAAGTTCATCTTCTCCATGTCCTGTCCTCCTCTGATATGGTATATGCAATTGTCCCATATCTTTATTTATATGGTTCTCATAGATTGCAATATCTTCCCTCTAACTTTCTAACCAAATTCAATCTAAATTTCAGCATCCAGGTTAGAATGCACTTTCTTTCCTGCTATGAGTTTGCATGAATAGATTGCTTTTCTGAGAACCTACAACAGGTAGCTAACCACACATTTCATATTATCTTGTTCTCTCTCTCTTTTTTAAGCTGCTTAATCTTTATATGTCGTAGGTGGACACAATACCTTTATTTTATTTTTATGTATGTTGAGGGTCGAACTCAGTGTCTCTCAAATGCTAGGCGAGCACTTTACCACTGAGCTATAATCCCAGCCCCTATCATGTTTTCTTAACAATTTGTTTCCTGATCCACCCCAATAATACTTTCGGTTGTGTGGGATTAAGTAAAATCTATTCATCTTGAATTTCCTCCTTCTTCTGACACCCCAAATAGTTTCTGGGCACAGTACCCAGAAGTACCCTAAAAGTACTTAGAGAATGATGGAGAATAAAATTAGTTATTTACATCTAGAGGTTTTCTTCCCAGTTAAACCTTAAGTTTTTGAATTGCTTATATTTAAAATACATTTTTTATCTTATAGTCATGCTTGATTATTCCATAAAGTTAACATGAAATTAAATATGAAATGCCTCTAAATGGTGTTTTAAAACTTCTTGAAAATGCTGAAGTTTGTAATATAAGATGTTATGATAATAATGTTTCAAAGATCAACTAAGGCCAACCATTATATATTATCATTTGTCTTATTCTGTTTTAGTCACAGAGTCTTGCTATGTTGCCCAGGCTGACCTAGAACTCCTGGGCTCCAATAATCCTCCCACTTCAATCTCCCAAGTAGTCGGGACTACAGGCATATGCCACTATACATATTATCATTTAAATTTTACTTTGCTAGTAATTTTAAATACTTATAATATCTAAAAGAAAAATATTAGTTAAAATCTTTCATTGCTTCATATTTTTAATTCTCACCTAGAGTAATGACTACCTTGTATCCATGTTCTATCTAAAACTTACAATGTTAATTTCATACATTACTGGTATGAATGTATTAGTAAAATCTCTTTAAAAAACAATTTTGCAATACTTGTCAACATTTTAAAATGATATAACTTTGTTCCAGTAATTTCATTTCTAGGAATTTATCTTACTGATAAGCATGTACAAGTACAAAAATATGTATGATGTTGTTAACTACAGATTCGTATGCAACAAGAAAGAATATCTTTCATAGCATATATGTCCATCATTAGAGAATTAATTAAATAATGCACCCACAAATGAAAATATTACATAGCATTAAAAAGAAAGAATATTTTTTGTACATGTCATTACATTCACAGTGGTATGTAGCACAATATCTGTGCACTAGATATAACTATAGGCTTTCAGATTGTAAATAAATTAATGTGAATTCATAGTAGTAAAGAAGATATACTATCACCCAACTTTAAGGGAAGAAAATATTTATGGGGATAAAAGGTGAGATACACACAGAATACCTTTGTAAGATGACTTTACAAACTGGCCTTAAAGAGGGACACAGAGCAGAAGTGAGAGAGAACTTCGGATTCACTGTATACCTTTTGGCCTTGTTTAATTTTAATAAATATCCCCATATTTTCAATTAAAAAATAAGGACTTAATGAAAAATAAAAGAAAATTAAGCTTACCTGGCTGGACAAGTAGCTTTGTAGAGCTGACATGACCTGCTTTCCTGCTCACTGATTTTTTTTAACTGGAAACCTTTCCTTCTTGGCCCGTACTGACACTCCATTACCACAGCTCTACTCCCTGTAGGCCAAATCCAACTATTGATATTAATTCAAGTGTCTACTCTATACACTAGATTAAAAATAATTAGGTAAAGACAATGTTAAAATCTATATTTTTAATTATACAAATTAATGGAAAGAAAACATTAGTATGTTTTATCAAGATATACAAACACAAATTTAAAAGTTTATTATTATAGGGCTGGGGCTGCAGCTCAGTGGTAGAGAGCTTGCCTAACGTGTGAGGCATTGGCTTCAATTCTCATCACCATATAAACAAAATAAAGGTCCATCAACAACTAAAACAAAAATTTTTAAAAAAGTTTATTATAGGGCTGGGGATGTGGCTCAAGCGATAGCGCGCTCGACTAGCATGCGTGCGGCCCGGGTTCGATCCTCAGCACCACATACAAACAAAGATGTTGTGTCTGCCGAAAACTAAAAAATAAACATTAAAAAAATTCTCTCTAAAAAAAAAAAAGTTTATTATAAAATTTAGCAAATATCCATAATTATGGTAAGGAAAATTGGCAAACATCACATTTACTGAATGTCTACTGATAACTTAGACACATGATTTTTAGTAATAATAAAATGAACCACTTTATGTAAATAGAAATTAGCAAACGCTAGATTTGGTTAATAATGATATCGCTTAAAATTTTTATTTCCTTTTATAATTATTTATTTTCTTCTTTTTATTTGGCTATTAGAATCCTATAGTAAGCAGCCTCTAAGATGGCCTCAAGGATTCCTGCCTCCTAGGATTCATTGCCTTGTGTAATTCACCCACTCTACCCAGCGTGGACTGGACTTATCAACTTACTTCTAGAGAACGTGGCAGAAGGGGCAGGGTGTTATTTTTTTTTTAAAGTATTTATTTTTTAGTTGTAGTTGCACACAATACCTTTATTTTATTTATTTATCATTACATAGTGCTGAGGATCGAACCCAGAGCCCCACACGCCCTAGGCAAGTGCTCTACTGATGAGCCACAACCCCAGCCCCAGTATGTTATTTTTGATATTAAGTTAAAAGACCCTAACTTCATGAGGCAGTACCATCTTGCTAAGTTGCTCTTGGATTCGTGACCCTTAGAAACTGAGATAATGTTTGTAGTTTTCAGGCACCAAGTTTGGGATAATTTGTTACATAGCTATAATACAAATAAATATAAATGAAAACTATATAGCTTAAGAGTTTAAGTTGAATATCCTACTCTACTATAGGATATAGCAGACTTTCAAAATATAAAATAAAAAAGTCAACAAAAATACTGATAAAGCTGATGTCAAATTTAAATCTTATTACTAATAATACTGTTGATTCGCGGGAGTTTTGGAAATAAAGTTTGTTCCTGCTTGAGTGGCTCGTGATTTTGTGCCCAGCCAGACTGCGGCAAGGCAGGAAAAAAAAAAATAAGAAAAAAGAAAAAATAAGAAACACTAGTCTTAAATGAGTGCAGTTTTATCTACAGACCTCACCATAAACATTTGCTTTTTGACAGAGTCCTTTGATCTTTGGAGGTACACGTTTCAACCAACATAATATATAAATAAAAGTAGAAGGAGACGGAAGATGGCGGCGAATAGAGTGCATCACCCCCGTGTACCGCGTCACTGCGCAGGTGAATAACGAGTCAGAACAGCCAAAAGCTATCTTGTTAGGAATTTACACCAAAATTGGGGTGCACCAAAACCTAGAGGAAGGATTTCCACTGCCCGAGGATCGGTTACTGGGTTTCAATCGCGAGTGAACCGTGCACCCGGAGATTCAGCCTGTTTGATCGGCGGTCCGCCCCGCTGCTAGAGACTGCAGCGCGCCGGGAAACGACAGGCCAGCAATGCAGAGGAACAGTGCTGCAGATTCTGTGGGGTCCTGCTGGCTGTGCCCTCACTGTGCTCCGGGCTGAGTTCTGGGTTTGAGACGGGGAAGGAAATGGTCCAGTTCTGTCCTCCACACTGGACAGCCCACCGAGGAAGCCAGCAGCCACTATCTTGGAGAGCTGACATCACAATCGCCAGTTTTTGACAGATTGCAGCACGTTTAGCGATAGAACAGGTGTGTGGCATTTAGCACATCTCCAATACAGCGGGGAAATCGCATAAAATCTTTCTCCGGCTTTCCGGGGGCGTGATTAACAGAGTGACTGTGAATAGAGGCATGGGGAAAGGTAAAGGCACCTGACCTCCAACTCCCTCCTCCTACCAGCAGTGAAAAGGAAACCTGTCTCGCCAGCTCTCGGAGGAGGGGCTAGCGGAGGGAATCAAAACAATAGGGGCCAGTTCCGAATAGCTGCGCTCCACATCCAGGAAACTGCAGGCCCAGAGTGTAGCTTGAACTGCCAAGAGGTGTCACACTGGGAAAGGCCTGGCTGGCAGGAGAAGCTAGGTGACTAGAGATAGGAATAAACCTAAGCTAACAGGTTTTGAGAGACACGGCGGGGGGTGGGGTGGGGGGGGGGAAGGCCCGGAAGGCACAGCACCACCTACTGGAAGCGAAGAAAATAGAAGCCTAACAGTGCCTTTTTTTTTTCTTTCTTTTTTTAATTGTTTAAATTTTTAAATTGTAATTTTTATTTTACTGCATTTTATTATTTTTTTATCATTTCTTTTTCTTTTCTATTCTTTTCTCTTTCTTTCTTCTCTCCCTCTCTTTTTCTTGGTTTGCTTCCTTACCTTTTCCCCATCTTTCCTCTTAAGCATGACCAACCAGATTACGTACAACTTACTAAATGCAAATAGATGAATACTACGAATCGGTCTATAGTCCGCCTAAGCCCTTAACTACCCCCAAGTACTCCTGTCTATTCTCTTGTTAATATCCGCCTGCATTTGAGCAACCCCCCAAAGAAGCTAACATATACTAACCTCCATACCATCAAATCGCCCGACCTCAACATAAAATCCTAAGTTCAAACCTCAATTCTCTATATGCCATCAAAATCTGTAGGCCTTTAATGAAACTAATGAATTACCCTTAAATCACAATTAAATCCAACATCTCTAAACATTGTCTCCCAAAACAAAGGAGAGATATTGGAACTATAAAAACCAAAAAAATTTAAAGGAGAACACAGCACTCTGTTTAAACAGAGTTGGAAAGTAACGTGAGCACCATGAAAAAAAAAGGGGAAAAAAGGATTACAAACAATGCAGGACAACTTAAATTCACAGGAGAACCTAGAGGCATCAGAAAAATGGACAGAGAAAGAACTCAAGGCATACCTAACTCAGATGGAACGGAATTTTAGAGAAGTCATTAGACAGCAAGTCCAAAAAATGAAAGTATACTTTGAAAACGAATTACATAATCAAATTCAAATGGCAAAGAATGAGCTCTACCAGGAGATAGAGATTTTAAAAAAAAATCAAACAGTAATCCTAGAAATGCAGGAAACCACAAACCAAATTGAAAACTCAAACGAGAATATCACAAATAGACTAGATCAAATAGAAGTCAGAACATCAGATAATGAAGACAAAGTTCATCAACTTGAAAAGAATATAGTCAACACAGAAAGGATCCTAAGAAATCACAAGCAATCCATCCAAGAGATACGGGATGTCATAAAAAAACCAAACTTGAGAGTCATTGGGATAGAAGAAGGTGTAGAGGTTCAAACCAAAGGCATGAAAAATCTATTGAATGAAATAATCTTAGAAAACTTCCCAGATATGAAAGATGGAATGGACTGCCAAATCCTGGAAGCCTACAGGACCCCAAACATACAAAACCGTAATAGACCAACTCCAAGACACATAATTATGAAGATATCCAACATACAGAACAAGGAGAGAATATTAAAAGCTACGAGAGAAAGGAGGCAGATTACATTCAGGGGTAAACCAATTAGGTTAACAGCTGATTTTTCATCACAGACGTCGAAAGTGAGAAGATCCTGGAACAACGTATTTCAAACGCTGAAAAATAATGGATTCCAACCAAGAATACTGTATCCAGCAAAATTAAGCTTCAGATTTGACAATTATATTAAAATATTTCACGATAAACAAAAGTTAAAAGAATTCGCAGCCAGAAAACCAGCACTGCAAGGCATTTTGAGCAAAACACTACAAGAAGAGGAATGAAAAACAGCACCCAAAACTAACAGTGGGAGGTAACTCAGTAAAGGGAAGAAAAAAAAATAACCAAAAAGGAAAAACTAGCCATATTAAAATAAATAAATAAATAAGCATGACTGGAAGTACAAACCATATATCAATAGTAACCTTAAACGTTAATGACTTAAATTCACCAATCAAGAGACATAGGCTAGTAACCTGGATTAAAAAAACAAATCCAACAATATGCTGCCTTCAGGAGACTCATATGATAGGAAAAGACATACACAGGCTGAAGGTGAAAGGTTGGGAAAAATCATACCACTCACATGGTCCTTGGAAGCAAGCAGGAGTGGCCATACTCATATCGAATAAAATCAACTTCAAACCTAAGTTAAACTAAAGGGGTAAAGAAGGACACTATATACTGTTAAAAGGAACCATCCACCAACAAGACATAACAATTATCAATATGTATGCACCAAACAATGGTGCTGCAACGTTCATAAAACAAACTCTCTTCAAGTTCAAGAGTCAAATAGACCACAACACAATAATTATGGGTGACTTCAACACACCGCTCTCTCCATTGGACAGATCCTCCAGACAAAAGCTGAATAAAGAAACTATAGAACTCAATAACACAATCAATAACCTAGACTTAACCGACATATATAGAATATATCAACCATCATCAAGTGGATACACGTTCTTCTCAGCAGCACATGGATCCTTCTCAAAGATAGACCATATATTATGCCATAGGGCAACTCTTAGTAAATATAAAGGTGTGGAGATAATACCATGCATCTTATCTGATCATAACAGAATGAAACTGGAAATCAATGTTAAAAGAAGGAAGGAAAAATCCTGCATCACCTGGAAAATGAACAATATGTTACTAAATGATCAATGGGTTACAGAAGACATAAAGGAGGAAATCAAAAAATTCTTAGAGATAAATGAAAATACAGACACAACATATTGGAATCTATGGGACACAATGAAAGCAGTTTTAAGAGGGAAATTCATTGCCTGAAGTTTATTCCTCAAAAAAAGAAAAAACCAACAAATAAATGAACTCACACTTCATCTCAAAACCCTAGAAAAGGAAGAGCAAAACAACAGCAAAGGTAGTAGAAGGCAAGAAATAATTAAAATCAGAGCGGAAATCAATGAAATCGAAACAAACAAACAAAAAAAAAACCATTGAAAAAATTGATAAAACTAAAAGTTGGTTCTTCGAAAAAATAAATAAGATCGACAGACCCTTAGCCATGCTAACGAAGAGAAGAAGAGAGAGAACTCAAATTACTAACATACGGGATGAAAAAGGCAATATCACAACGGACACTACAGAAATACAGAAGATAATTAGGAATTATTTTGAAACCCTAGATTCCAATAAAATAGAAGATAGTGAAGATATCTATAAATTTCTTAAGTCATATGATTTGCTCAGATTGAGTCAGGAAGATACACACAATTTAAACAGACCAATAACAAAGGAGGAAATAGAAGAAGCCATCAAAAGACCACCAACCAAGAAAAGCCCTGGACCGGATGGATATACAGAAGAGTTTTACAAAACCTTCAAAGAAGAATTAATACCAATACTTTTCACGTTATTTCAACAAATAGAAAAAGAAGGAGCTCTTCTAAATTCATTCTATGAGGCCAACATCACCCTGATGCCGAAACCAGACAAAGACACTTCAAAGAAAGAAAACTACAGACCAATATCTCTAATGAACTTAGATGCAAAATCCTCAGTAAAATCCTGGCGAATCAAATACAAAAGCATATCAAAAAAATTGTGCACCATGATCAAGTAGGATTCATCCCTGGGATGCAAGGCTGGTTCAAAATACGGAAATCAATAAATGTTATTCATCACATCAATAGACTTAAAGATAAGAATCACATGATAATCTCGTTAGATGCAGAAAAAGCATTCGACAAAGTACAGCATCCCTTTATGTTCACAACACTAGAAAAACTAGGGATAACAGAAACTTACCTCAAGATTGTAAAAACTATATATGCTAAGCCTCAGGCTAGCATCATTCTAAATGGAGAAAAACTGAAGGCATTCCCTCTAAAAACTGGAACAAGACAGGGATGCCCTCTCTCACCACTTCTATTCAATTTAGTTCTCGAAATACTAGCCAGAGCAATTAGACAGTCAAAAGAAATTAAAGGCATAAAAATAGGAAATGAAGAACTTAAATTATCACTATCTGTGGATGATATGATACTATACCTAACAGACCCAAAAGGGTCTACAAAGAAACTACTAGAGCTAATAAATGAATTCAGCAAAGTGGCAGGATATAAAATCAACACGCATAAATCAAAGGCATTCCTGTATATCAGCGACAAATCTTCTGAAATGGAAATGAGGACAACCAACCCATTCACAATATCCTCAAAAAAAATAAATAAAATACTTGGGAATCAACCTAACAAAAGAGGTGAAAGATTTATACAATGAAAACTACAGAACCCTAAAGAGAGAAATAGAAGAAGACCTTAGAAGATGGAAAGATTTACCCTGTTCATGGATAGGAAGAACTAACATCATCAAAATGGCGATATTACCCAAAGTTCTCTATAGGTTTAATGCAATGCCAATCAAAATCCCAACGGCATTTCTTGTAGAAATAGATAAAGCAATCATGAAATTCATATGGAAAAACAAAAGACCCAGAATAGCAAAAGCAATGCTAAGCAGGAAGTGTGAATCAGGTGGTATAGCAATACCAGATTTCAAACTATATTACAGAGCAATAGTAACAAAAACAGCATGGTACTGGTACCAAAACAGGCGAGTGGACCAATGGTATAGAATAGAGGACACAGAGACCAATACACAAAACTACAACTTTCTTATATTTGATAAAGGGGCTAAAAGCATGCAATGGAGGAGGATAGCATCTTCAACAAATGGTGCTGGGAAAACTGGAAATCCATATGCAACAAAATGAAACTGAATCCCTTTCTCTCGCCATGCACAAAAGTTAACTCAAAATGGATCAAGAGCTTGATATCAAATCAGAGACTCTGCGTCTGATAGAAGAAAAAGTTGGCTCCGATCTACATATTGTGGGGTCGGGCTCCAAATTCCTTAATAAGACGCCCATAGCACCAGAGTTAATAACTAGAATCAACAAATGGGACTTACTCAAACTAAAAAGTTTTTTCTCAGCAAGAGAAACAATAAGAGAGGTAAATAGGGAGCCTACATCATGGGAACAAATTTTTACTCCTCACGCTTCAGATAGAGCCCTAATATCCAGAGTATACAAAGAACTCAAAAAATTAAACAATAGATAACAAATAACCCAATCAACAAATGGGCCAAAGACCTGAACAGACACTTCTCAGAGGAGGACATACAATCAATCAACAAGTACATGAAAAAATGCTCACCATCTCTAGCAGTCAGAGAAATGCAAATCAAAACTACCCTAAGATACCATCTCACTCCAGTAAGATTAGCAGCCATTATGAAGTCAAACAACAACGAGTGCTGGCGAGGATGTGGGGAAAGGGGTACTCTTGTACATTGCTGGTGGGACTGAAAATTGGTGTGGCCAATTTGGAAAGCAGTATGGAGATTCCTGGGAAAGCTGGGAATGGAACCACCATTTGACCCAGCTATTGCCCTTCTCGGACTATTCCCTGAAGACCTTAAAAGAGCATACTACAGGGATACTGCCACATCGATGTTCATAGCAGCACAATTCACAATAGCTAGACTGTGGAACCAACCCAGATGCCCTTCAATAGATGAATGGATAAAAAAAAAATGTGGCATTTATACACAATGGAGTATTACTCTGCACTAAAAAATGACAAAATCATGGAATTTGCAGGGAAATGGATGGCATTAGAGCAGATTATGCTAAGTGAAGCTAGTCAATCCCTAAAAAACAGATGCCAAATGTCTTCTCTTATATAATGAGAGCAACTAAGAACAGAGCAGGGAGTGTGACTAGTCCTACAGTAGTTATCTAGAGATTGCTTGAAACTCTACTACCTTAGTAAACTACACAGTATCTAAGAATACTGTAACACACCAAATGCTTGAGAACTTTAACATCAGAATTCTATATATTAAATTCAGACAATATACAAATCCTATGTAGTAACTCCAGGGTTATAAGCTACATAAAATGAATACAGATTTGTACTAAAAGACAAATTAAGAAAGAAGAAAGCCAGGCACAGTGGCGCTTGCCTGTAATCCCAGTTTAGGGGGCTGAGGCAGGAGAATTTTGAGTTCAAGCCAGCCTCAGCAACTCAGTGAGGCCCTAAGCAACTTAGTGAGACCCTATCTCTAAATAAAATATACAAAGAGCTGGGGATGTGGTTCAGTAAGCACCCCTGGGTTCAATCTCCAGAACCAAAAAAAAGAAAGAAAAAAAGGAGAGACTATATGGATTGTAGGAGGGAACCACAATAGATATGCATATTTAAAATAATTGAATATCTTTTTATATTTTATTAAAAAGGTCTACTCAATATCAATATCTTTATTTTCTATTTAAAAGCATAATATATAAAGGAAGCAGCATCTCTTCACTTGTTATGACATAAAGTAATTGGTTATATATTTTAAAAATTTTTTTGTAGTTATATATGGATAGAATGCTTTATTTTATTTGTTTATTTTTATGTGGTGCGAAGGATCATACCCAGTGCCTCACACATGTGAGGCAAATGCTCTTCCACTAAGCTACAGCCCCAGCCCAAGTAGTTGGTTATATTTAATATAAATTAACACCAGAGAAAAATCACATTATCATAGTGGACTATAGCTGCTAATGAATCTTTTAAAATAATTATTTTAAAAAGTACCTGCGTTGACAAATGGAATTCCATCATATGGAACATATTGGGATTTCCACATCAAGCGTGTAGCAGGCTTGGCTGGGCTTGGAGACTGGCGGGTCCCCCAAACACTCTGTGTTTGCTGCTTGTGAAATGTTAGGATACTTTCTAATTCAGTTTCACTTACACAGTAGCCACGGTATGAATCTCCAATTTTCTGCATGTGGTAGAAAGAAATTAAATAACAAAATTATTAGCAAATATGGTAAATTATAGAGATGGTTGTCCAAGACCAAAGACTTATCAGCTTTCATAGGAGAATGTCTTTTGTTCACTCAGGTCACTAATCTGTCACTATTCGACTAGTGGGTCTGCTCTGAATTCAACCAGTATAGAAGATGGATATTCTTCAGGTAGAGTATTAAGGAATATAATGCCAAATCCACTGCCACAGCATCTTTAAAAAGTCTTGTTTTAGAGAAATAACATTGACAGAAAACAGCTTGAAGAATATGTAATGTGCCCATTCTTCCATATATTTAAAATTCTACTGGATGAAATCCAGATAAGCATAAAACTAGCCACAAAGTACTAGTCCTTGGGGAGCTTAAATTTTTTTTTTTTTTTAGTTGTACAAGGACACTATACCTTTTTAAATTTATTTTTTGTGGTGCTGAAGATTGAACCCAGTGCCTCACACGTGTGAGGCAAGCACTCCACCCCTGGCTACAACTCCAGCCTGTGGGGCTTCTTTTAACTAAGATTATTTTTGAAATGATCCTGTTAATCTATTTGAGACCCTATGAAAATTGTGATTGTATCTCCTATAAAAATGCTGCAAAATAATTTTCTCATTACATAAGAATTTTTTTTTTTTTTTTGTGGTGCTGAGGATCAAAATCCAGGTCCTCAAGCATGCTATGCAAGGGCTCTACCACTAAGCTACATCCTCAAACAGCTTCAATATTCTTTTTATGAAGATCCTTCTCTGAGATAAATTCCTGTTTGACCTTATTGGGTAATGAGAAAAGACAATGAAAGCAATATTTTAAAATAAGTCATTTTAGGGCTGGGGTTGTGGCTCAGTGGTAGAGTCCTCACTTAGCAAGTGCGAGGCCCTGGGTTCGATTCTCAGCACACATTTAAAAAACCAAATAAATAAAATAAAGGTATTGTGTCTATCCACAACTAAAAAAATAAAAAATAATGTTATTTTAGAAAAATACAAATTAAGATCTAGAAATGGAAGAGTCAAGGAGACTAGGGGGAGTCTCTAACTGTGACTAAGTACAAAATAGCAATGTCTATGGAAGAATGTGGGGTGGAAAGAATCTTTAAAGGAAAAACTTTTTTTAAAAAATATTTTTTTAGTTATAGGTGGACACAATAACTTTATTTTTTAATTTTTATGTGGTGCTGAAGATCAAACCCAGTGCCTCAAGAATGTGAGGTGAACACTCTCCCTCTGAGCTAGAATCCCAGCCCCAAAGGAAAAACTTTTAAAATAACCAAGTAGGTACCTATTAATCTATTTGAGACCCTATGGGAAAGGAAGAAAATTAGTCTAAAACTTCGTACCTGAGTGTCTAAGAAATGGTATTTATCATTAAACAGAGAATTTAGGAGCTAGTAATGGTATGGTAGATGATTTCAGTTTGGGATACAGTGAATTTGAGGTAAAATTCAAATATAGGTTCAATTAAGAAGCCAGAGATTTGAAACAAGAGCAAGAATTAAGGAACTGGTGACAGGTTTAGGAATCATTTTATAAATGTTAGACTTAAAAGTCAACAAAACAGATAAGTCCTCCAAGAAATAAAATGTTAAAAAAAAAAAAGAAGGCCAAAGTGAGCCTTGAAGCATTTCTAACATGAAGTAAGTACAAGCAAAGAAAGTGAAGGAACAGTCCAAAAATTTAAAATAGAGGAAAATGATAGTGAAATTTCATTGAAGACAGGTGAAGAGAGTTGCAAGAGAAGGAACAATAGTGAAGTGTGAAGGGATTTATATAACCTTTGCTTTACAAAGCTTAAAATTTCAAGCACAGTGGTGCACACCTGTAATCTCAGCAGCTCGGGAAGCTGAGGCAGGAGGATCACAACTTGAAAGCTAGCCTCAGCAAAAGTGAGGCACTAAGCAACTCAGTGAGACCCTGTCTCTAAATAAAATACAAAATAGGGCTGGGGATGTAGTTTAGTGGTTGAGTGCCCCTGAGTTCAATCCCCAGTACTTGACCCCCTGTAAAAAAAAGCTTAAAATTTCTAAAGGATAATAGATGATATCTTATTTAATATAAACATAGACAAGGGATAACAGATACAGCTTTATTAGCTATATCTGAAAGTGAGCATTTTCGGATGAAATGTGATAAATAACCAGTTAAATAACTCTGGGTAAGGATTATTATTATTTCTTTTTGTAGGTGGACAGAATACCTTTATTTTACTTATTCATTTTTATTTGGTGCTGAGAATCAAATTCAATGCCTCACACATGGGAGGCAAGCGCTCTACCATTAAGCCACATCCCCAGACCTGGTAAGGATTATTTTTAACTCACCTCACAGCTCCTAAGTCGGCAGGCCCATATAGGTGTGTTAGAAGAAAGTGGTTGAAGAGGAGCCAGCAAAGGTTCTTCAAGCATTCTGGGAAGGAATATATATATATATATATATATATATATATAAACATATAGTTCTAAACATATCTACACACAAAACACATTCAATTGCTTCATCTATTTAGCCAGTGTTAAAAATAACATATTAAGATCATCAATAAAAAATTATAACAATAACTACAGACTTATTAGATGACTTATTAATTATTATTTTCCTTAATAATTGCTATTTTCTTTTAGCCGAAAGGCCAAAGTTTGTTCTTCCACGTACCTGTAGTCTCCTCAAATTTAATTATTTCATATCTCTTCCAAATCTTATTTTGTACTCTTATTATATAATTATTTTCTATTTATAAAAAAAGGAGCTAATAAAATATCTTCAGGTGACATGTTAAGAGTAATATTATATAAGATCTAAGATTAGGTGTCATAAATATTGTCTTACTTCAAAAACACTTTCATAGAACAATTAATGTAGAGATACATAAAAATATACCTTAAATATTTTTCTACATTATGAGCAGTGTTATTTTAAGGCAAAAATAAAAACTAAAAGAAACGTTAGTAAAAAGATTTGCAAACTTTGACAAAGAGGAAATGCATGATAAAAATGTGATGAGGGCTGGGGCTATAGCTCAGTGGCAGAGTACTTGCCTAGTATGTGTGAGGCACTGGGTTCAATCCTTGGCATCCCATAAAAATAAATAAAATAAAGGCAATTCTGACCGTCTATAACTATAAATTTTTTTAAAAAAAGTGTAATGAAACCATTAAAGATGTTTAGATTCTACAATGGATATCTTCAGTCTTAAAAACTCTATTAGACACTTTCATGTTACTTAGAAAGATAACAGG
Organism: Marmota monax; assembly: GCF_021218885.2. NCBI lineage: Eukaryota > Metazoa > Chordata > Mammalia > Rodentia > Sciuridae > Marmota > Marmota monax. The sequence goes on along the minus strand of NW_026695244.1, from coordinate 2,077,491 downwards.
CAAGTATTACTGAGGAAGAGTAGCATTTTTGACATTTATGGCATCTAGAGCAGCCTTGTTCTTTGCAAGAAGCCATTAGAATAGTTAGAAACATTTACAGAGAGTCTCTTTTTTTCTGAATTTCTGATCTTTTCTATTGTCAGCCAGTTTTAAATGTGATAATTTTTTAAAAAGGATTTCCATGGTTATATCAAAAGATGAGCTCCTCTTTCCCACTGATTCACCTGGTTGCTGATTTTTTGGGCAAACAGAGAGATGCTTGTGGATGAAGAATGTAACTACTGGTGTTGTCTGCTGGAGCATCCACTCTTACAGCTGGTAAGTTTCTATCACTGGGTTTCTCTTCAGAGACATCTTAACAAAAAGAACAAGAAAAATGTGACATCAGTATCTTGAATAATATCATGAGACTGTACCTACGGTAGAACTTAAATGTTTATAATAGGAAAAAGAAAGAAGTGCTCTGAAGCTAAAGATAACAAAACTTAAGATGCTTTATTGAGAATGAGTCTGATACTCCTATTTATATTTAACTTGTAAAATTGACTATTGAAATTTTATAATTGAATTTTTGGAACTTATATTGTACATCTAGGATATAAAAGTGGTAAAAAATTGTTATATTAAAGAGTTTTACAATATAATAAGAACATGTAAAACTTTCTTGTATACTGTGTTTATAATGGTTTTTGCAAACTATGTTTTTTCCTTAACTTTTAATGACTGCTAACAAAGACAAAGAATCATAAAAAGAAGGTAAATATATCTACCTTACATCATTAACTAGGAAGGAGCAACAAAACAATGTAGCTATAATATTAGAAAAGAGATTAAAATAGATAGAAAAGGGAGGGAAACAAAAGGAAGAGAACTAATAGGGATATTATCAAACATGTAAAGAAAGAATATGTGAAAATAAATGGGGAGCATGATTCTCCTTTCTGAATTTGAAGGAATAAAGAAAAGAGGATAAAAAAAAAATTATAGTTAAGAAAGTAATGAATCACATAACTAACAAAATATTGATAAAAATGCAAATGTAAAAACTTCCTGTAACTAAACACTGTATTCTTGTTATTGTTGTTGTTATTATTGTTGTTATTATAATTAAGAAAAATTTATTTTATGCTCACTGGTCATTTGGGAGGAAGCAGGAGTCAACCAGCTTCATAGAATTCCAATATGAAATAGACAGCTAACCTAGACAGGAGTTGAAAAATGCACTTGAAATTTATTTGAGCTAAGAATTTTTTTCTAATTATTCAGTTCATAATCTTACCTAAAGAGATCAATGTTAACACTGACTTTCATAAGATGATTTCATACTATATATTTGTGCCTTAAAACATTCTCAAATCCCTTATATCCCAATATTACTTACCCTGAGGACTATTTATATCTGCAAGCTGCCCCTGTGGTATAATCACTTGTGCCATTCCTGATTGGGTAGATGGAATTACACGGAGCACCTGTCCATTTTCTGATGGGCTAGCAACGATCATCTTGGAAGCATTAAACAAACAAACAAAAACAAATGCATATGCCTACAGTGGTTTAACAGAATGATTACTTAAGTAAATTATTAAAACACATAACTACCCCTATGATCAATATTATTTCCCCCATTTTACAGATGAAACATTGAGACAAAAAATCTTTCCCAAGTTCTCACAAGTGATAAATATTGAAGCTAGGATTCAAAACAGGCAATTTGACCCAACAGCCTATGTTTTTAACCACCCATGGTCTTAATCATTATAGTGTATGCATAAGGTCCAATTACCCAGTAATCTGAACAAGGCTCTGATTGGACTTAACACATTTAACAAATTTGTGTGGCAATTACCTGTTATATATTTTAAGTCATTTTCATTAGTTTCAAACTGTGAATTTGTTAGATGTCTAACTAAACGAGATTTATTTTTTATTTCTGCACTTGTATACCTGTCTGGGTCCATAAAGAACACTATGGAGTGCCCCATAGGAATTTATTATACTTTTTATTTTAGTTTAACAATTGAACCCACTGTCTCAAATTTAGAGGAGTATTAACTAAAAAGGCACGTGAAATTGAAGAAAAACATTTGGAGTCTACCATTTGACAATATAGCTAATATACTACTGAAAATACATTTCTGGACTACGTATAAACTTTATTACCTAATACTGGTTTCCTATTGGCAGTTTTACTGTACTACTCAGTCTTCTGACCTCTCTGGTACAGATAATTCTTAAATCATTGAAACCCATTCTCCTAGATTTACTCCTTATTATGTAGAACAGGAGAACATTCCTGATGTTTGATGGAGACTGCATCCTAAGTTTAAAAGGGTCATTTGAAAAAAATGTGAATTTAAATTAGACAAAAAATGAATTAGGAGGGAAAAACTTCAGCAAAATACTTTAAACAAAATCATAAATTTTTCCCAGAAATTATTCTTCCCCCCAGTGTTTATCAAATTTCTTGAAATAAAAATATCTTGCCATACCTCTTACTACTTCAACATGAAAAAGCAGTTGTAAACTCTGGTGATAACAACTGCTTACATTTGTTGAGTGCATACTAAGTGACAGGACTTCAGATATATTAATTACCTCCTTTAATCCTTATCACATATATGTTAACTATATATACTTTATAAATGAGGAAACTATCAAATAGAGGTTATATAATGCATGCAAAATTACACAGAACTATTTAGTAGTAAACTAAACTTTTAGAAGCAAGTTAAATTTCAAATCCAAGTAATTGGATTCCTTATAAACAATCACTACTCCATACTGCCTCTCAATATTTGAAGCAAAAACAAACAATATAAAAAATCTTGCTGAACTTAAAAGGCACGAGCAATAATATTGTTTTAAATTTTTTCCCCTTACAAGATTAAACACCTGTGAAAAAATATGACTTCCTTCACTCTTAGAAAATAAAAGTGCTCCATTATTTTAAATCAAATTAAATACATGTAATTTTTCATAATTTACTTAATCATATGAAAATTTTTTTATTAAAACACCTATGGAACAACCACAGGTGTTAATTTTGAAACCGCTTCCCAAGCACAGTGAAAGTCACTTTCATTTACCCTCTCTTTTGCTTATTTCACCTGGTACCTAAAAAACTATTTCCAATTCATGTAATTTAACAATGGCGATTATAACATTATTTTCCTAATTAAAAAAATAACTAATTAATTTAATTTTTGCTATGAAAACAAACAAGTTTAAAGAGTCATCTGTGGCAATATCTATTTGAGGCAGACCATAAAAATAAATAAAATTAATAAAAATATTAATCTTAGCTGAGTAGTCTTATACTTAATGATCTCTTTGTGTATAATAGTTCCAACAAACTCAAAATATCAACACTACTTTACTCCAAAATCTCATCTATTTCATAATTATTCATCACAGAATCTTTACTAGTTCCATGATAGCTTCTAAATAAAAATAATCATATTGAAAAAATTCTATTGCTTTCAAAAAGTTCCACTTGATGGGAGATGTTGATAATGAGAGAGACTATGCATATGTGAGGACAGGGGCTATTTATGCAGTAATATCTGTCCCTTCCGCTTAATTTGACTGTGAACCTAAAACTGCAGTAGTCCCAGTTACTCAGGAGACTGAGGCAGGAGAACTGTTTAAGCCCAGTAGTTCCAGACCAACCTGAGCAATATAGTGAGATACTGTCTCAAAAATAAATAAGTAAACAAATAAAATAGTTAATTAAAGCAAACAAAATAACGCATAAAGCTCCAGTAAGTTTCCCAGAATATCACATTCTGATCTTCTGGATATGAAAAATTAAATGCCATTGTTTTCCCAGGTGCAGTGACACATGCCTGTAATCCCAGACGCTCAGGAGGCTGAGGCAGGAGGATTAAGAGTTCAAAGCCAGCCTCAGCAAAAGCAAGGTGCTAAGCCACTCAGTGAGATCCTGTCTCTAAATAAAATATGAAATAGGGCTGGGATGTGGCTCAGTGGTTCAGTGCCCCTGAGTTCAATCCCCGGTACCCTTGCCAAAAAGAAAAAAATAAAAATAAAATAAAATGCCATTATTTCACATATAAATTATTTGTTGTATCTTAACCTCTGCTGGTGATTCAGTATGGTTTTAGGAGCTTATCCCTTCCAGTCCTGGCATAGGCTCAGAAATATATCAAGTCTAAATAGAAACAAAAAGGACTTCTTAGAGAAGTCCAGTGCTAAAGTCCTAAAGCACCTGCCTAACATGCACAAAGTCCTGGGTTCAATCTCTAGCACTAGGGAAAACAAACAAACAAACAAAAAAAAAGGTGTCCTCTACACTTAGCTACATCCCCATCAATTACTATCCACTCAAGAATCTAAACTCAATTTAGCAGACTCAGGGAGAAGCAAAATGTCATAAACTCTCAAATACTCTAGGAACAGAAACAAGGATTAGTTCTAGGTAACATGGCTGTTTCCCTGTGGTATAATATATAACTGAAGTTATTATGCTTTTAAAAATAATTCTTGGGGCTGAGATTGTGGCTCAGTGGTATAGCGCTCGCCTAGCATGGGCAGGACCCGGGTTCGATTCTCAGCACCACATAAAAATAAAGGCATTGTGTTGTGTCCATCTACAAAAAAGATATTCTCTCTCTCTCTCTCTCTTAAAAAAAATAATAATTCTTATTATGAAAGTAACAAATATACATTGGTGAAGATATGGAAAATTTAGGCAAACAGATGAAACATATTATTCTTCATAGTACTATTTATGTATATATTCTTTTTTAAAAAATATTTAATTTTTACTTGTAGGTGGACACAATATTGTCATTTCATTTTTATGTGGTGCTGAGGTTCAAACCCAGTGCCTCACGTGTGCTAGGTGAGCACTCTACCACTAAGCTACAATCCCAGCCCCTATATATACTCTTAAAAAAATTATATTTATTTTTTAGTTATAGGTGGACACAATATCTATTTTATTTTTATATGGTGCTGAGGATCAAACCCAGTGCCTCATGCATGCTACTTGAGCGCTCTACTTCTGAGCCTAACCCCACCCCCTACCTATACTCTTATTAAACAGAGTTAACTATAAGTTTTTCTCAAGAATTTTTATTTCAGGGTCTGGGGCTCAGTGGTAGAGCACTTGCCTAGCATGTGTGAGGCACTGGGTTCGAACCTCAGCACCACATAAACAAAATTAAATAATCAAAATAAGACTATTAAGAAAAAATACTGGGTGAATGTTTATAAGTATAGGTTTTTCACCCTTAAAAAAAGAATTTTTATTTCAATTACTTAAATTATGTAACTTGGTCAAAAATACTTTTAGCTAATGGTTTAAATCAACATTCTTATCTTTTTCATTTGTAAGCATTATTATTCATGCAACACATACATATCTACCTACAAATATCAGGAAGGGTGGGTCTAATTTCCAGTATACCAGTGGTATCTCCATTGCTTTCTTTTTCTTTAAGAGAGAAATCAGCATGTTGCATGTAATCAATGAGTGAGATGTTGATAAACCAATAACTTTGAGTACAATCTAGTGCATATATTGTGAAAAATGTCAGTTTTGTGGAAACATGGGCACTTAGCTCTAGTTACAGATTATGCTGAATTTCCAATTTATCTCAAAGCATCAGTACGCCCAGATGTAAGTGGCTGAGAAGGACTGATTGAATACTATTTGTAGTCCTGAAAGAAAAGCTTTTAAAAGCCTTACATAAAAAATGAAAAGTCACAGTCAGGAGAGGTGGTGCACATCTTTAAGTAATCCCAGCAACTCAGGAGATTAAGAGAGGAAGATTACAAATTCAAGATTAGCCTTAGCAATTTAGAGGAGCCCTAAGCAACTTAGAAAGACCCTGTCTAAAAAAAAAGGGGGGGGTTGGAGATATACTCAGTGGTAAGCCCCCTGGATTAAATCCCCAGTACCCCCCCCCCAAATCATTAGTACAATATTAACACAATAACACAATGTAAGTCAATAGTGTCAAGAAAACAAGGTCATCAATTAATATATTTTGCTAAATAGCATAAAAGTGGTTATTTATAAAGTACACTCACCATTTGTGCATTAGAATCCCCCAGTGAATGAAGTTCATATGGAACAGATTGTCCATTTTGATCTACTAGATGGAACTCCTCTGCAGAAAGCGTCTGTGTCTGAGTTAGGGGCCCTTGTATATTCTGTGAAATGAGTGAATTATTTGCTTGAGGATCAGAAATGGGCAAAACTGTAGGAGAATCATTTTGTCCAAAAGAAGAATCCCTAGAGTCCATACAGATTAGATGCTTTTGTAAAGAAAAAGAAAAGAAAACAAAACAATTTAGTCTTTGTAAAATATACTGTTACAATTTTTAAAAAAGATGAATGTGTATAATAAAAATGGTAACTTATTTTTTCAGTTAATTATTCATTTTTATTTTGCAAGAGTTTTCAATTCACATAAGGTATTTCTCAAGTGAATGTTTAATTTTCATTTTATCTCAATTTTATTAAAGTAATGCTTAAACATATTCATAAAAGTTTGTATGCAAGAAAAATCTATGTTAAATTATATATCATTTTAGGATACATTCTCATGGTCAATTTTATCTTAATAAAATTTATTTTAATAAATTTATTTCATAAAATTAAATGTATGACAGAATATGTGGGTAACTAAACATTACGATTCTTAAACCATTAAATATAATAACTTTTGTTAAGCATAAAAAGTTGCTTAATGAATGGAATCTTGTTTTATCTCAGAGAGGAAAAAAATTCCCAGCTGAATCTCTACCTCAAATTCCTGAGCCTCTGTTTTTGACTCTTCACCATCATTACAGTTGACTCTTAATGAATCATTAGACTGTTCCATGCTGGCATCATACTCAATTCCATTTTCTCCTACTGTTTAGTAGCTGAAAGAGTTTAAATACATGATCAACTGAGCATTTAACATTTTTATGGAATATTTTATCTTAAACAAATCCCTCATTTTCCCTACTGTGGTACCTTATACAATTTAGGTAAAATCATTTCTATTACGATTATCTATTAATAATAAAGTTAATGTTTTTGTTAAATGACTTGGCAAAGAATTCTGTCTAGAATACATTCAAGAAAGAGTAAAGATTAGGATTTTGTAGTTCCTCATCCTATTCTTAATTATACCCCTATACTGGCTTATTAAAATTGCTTTTGTGTAGGAGGGTTCCTACACCCTTACAAATAATTTTAAATTATTCACTTCAGAATGATTTAATGCAAATAAAGGTTTTTAACTTTATAAATTGGGTATGTCATATTGTCACATTATATAATTTTAGAAAAGATGTCTGATCCAGGTGTGGCGGCACATGTCTGTAATCCCAGCTACTCAAGAGATTGTGTAGATGGGAATTATGTACACAAAAGCCTCCCTTATTTATGGGGAATATATTCCAAATACCCCTGGGGATGCCTATAATCTCAGATAGTATCAAACTCTATATATGCTATTTTTTCCTATTCATACACACTTAGGATAATATTTAATTTATACACATTTAATTATAACATAATTTATACAGGAAGACATTAATATAACTAATAATAAAATAGAACAATTTTAACAACATCCTCAGCTGGGTATGGTGGCCCCATCTATAATCTCAACTACTTGGGAGACTGAGGAAAAAAAGATCATGAGTTTGAGACTAGCCTAGGCAACAAATCAAGACTCTGCTTCAAACAAACAATATCCTGTAATACAAGTTATTTAAATCTTATGAACTGTTTATTCCTGGAATTTTCCATTTAATATTTTCAGACCATGGTTGACTGTAGGTAACTGAAGCCATGGAAAATGAACATGCAGGTAAGGAAGAATTACTGTATACATTTCTTACCATTACAATATAATCACACAAGTTAATATTAGCTTGGCAAAACGTGGAAAATGAAGAAATATGTATACAAAATACTTCTGCATCATTAAGACCTAGTAATTTTCAATTGAGATGATTTTTGTAAGGTTATAAAATCAGTCCTATTTTGATATATAAGTATAAATATCTTTAAATTGCTTCTTCTTTAGAATTTTGTTTTATTTTTTTGGTACCAGGGACTGAACCTAGGTCATCACACATACTAGGCAAATGTTCTACCACTGAGTCACATCCTCAGTTCTCCCTTTAGGATTTTAAATAATCACTTGCATCTTAATCTAATTTATTATAAAAATTCCAAAACAACGTATAGTTACTTCTTGGGTTATAGAAGAGCATTTAAAAAATAGTTTTCCACTCTTAAAAATTTTTGTTCACTATATTACTTGAGAATAAAATTTTTTCAAAGAGGTTTAAGAAACAAAACCAGCATCAGCAATCTAGTAAGGCCCTAAGCAACTTAGTGACATCGTGTCTCAAAATAAAATATTAAAAGGGTTGGAGATGTGGCTCAATGGAAACCACCCCCGGATTCAATCCCTGGTACCAAAACCAACCAACCAACCAAATAAACAAACAAACAAACAAACAAAAAAAACTAAAAAGTTGACCTAAAATATTGTGTGGCTGTCCACTCTATCGTTTTTCAAAAAAAAGAAAAGCAAAAGCTGTGAGAATCAACAAGAATAAAATACATAGGAATAAAATTAGCCAAGGAGATTATAAACACTTATACACTGAAACTAAAAAACATTCATGAACACAATTAAAGAAGAAAAAATTTTACAGCTGGGGGAGTAGCTCAGTGGTACAGCACTTACCTATTATCTATGAGGTCCTGGGTTTAATGAAAAGAACTTAAAAAAAAAAAAACATGGTGCTGACATAAGGATAATTATATATCAATAGAACAGGACTGAGAGTCCAGAAACAAATTATTATATTGACGAGTAAATGATTTTTGACAGGACACCAAAAGAATTAAATGGAAAAAGACACTTTCTTCAATAAATGGTGCTGCAGACAAGTGAATATCCACATGAAAAACAATGAAGCTGGCCAGGCACAGTGGCACATGCCAATAATCCTAGCACTCCAGAGACTGAGGCAGGAGGACTCCCAAGTTTGAGGCCAGCCTGGGCAACTTAGTGAGACCCTGATTTAAGAAGGAAAACAAAAAAAGGGGTCTGGAGATGTAGCTCAGAGGAAGCAAACCCCTAGGTTTAATCCCCAGTACCATAAATAAATAAATAAAAAGGGCAAAGATATTTCTTTAAGGAACATGGTAAAAAAAAAAACCATGTTGAAATGACCAACAAGCACATGAAAAAAAAAAAAAGATTGGTGTCATTAGTCATAAGAAAATTCAAATCAAAACAGTAAGATACCACTTCATTTGCACTAGAACAGTTATATATATATTATACACATACTTAACACATTTAAAAAAATCTATACTTAGGTATATATTGTTAGAGTTAGACATATTATAATATGTTTGTATGTGTGACAATCTGGAAAATATGAATGTGAACAGATATTTGACAATATTAAGTAATTTTTGCTGTGTTTTTAAGGTATATGAATGATAATACAGTAAGGTTAATATTTATGGATAAAATTATATGTTATGATGTCCAGGATTTGTTTCAAAGAACATCAAGGTCAGATAAAGTAGTACAATATGAAAAAAGACCACCATACAGTAATAATTGTTAAAGCTGGTAAATGAGAGCCAGGCACAGTGGCATACACCTATAATCCCAGCAATTTTGGAAGCTGAGAAAGAAGGATTCCAAGATCAAGGCCAGCCTGGGATACTTAGTAAGAGTCTGCCTAAAAATAAAAATTAAAAAGGGTTGGAAATATAGCTCAGTAGTAAAGCACCCCTGAGAGTTCAATCCCCAGTGCCATAAAAACAAACAAATAAAATTGATAAATGACTAACAGGCATTGGTTTGTTTCTACTTCTGTATATTTTTAAATTTCCCTTTGAAAACATTTTAAAAATGAATATAATTTAGGGCCAAATAGACAAATGCACTGTCAAAGTACAATGGTTCATTATAACTACCTTAAGTTAAGCAAACAAAAAACATGAAAATAAACAGAACAAGCTTGATTGATTGGACATACTTAAAACTCCATTCCTGACAATTAAAGGACGTGTTTCTCTGAACTCATAGAGAACTTCAAATACTAGATTGGAAACATAATAAAAATATTATGTAACAAAACTTGTTGGAAGGGTCTGGGGTTATGGCTCAATGATAGAGCACTTGCCTAATATGTGTGAGGCACTGGGTTCAATTCTCAGCACAACATAAAAACAAATAAATAAAATAATTAAAAACTTGTTTGATACAACTAACATAAAATTTCAAGGTAAATTTGTAGCCTTAAAATTTTATTTTAGGAAAAAAAATTCAATTGTATGAGATGAAAAGGTTCAAGAGATCTATATTATACATCACAATGGCTATAATTAGTAAAAATAAATTGTAATATTTGAAAGTTACTGTAAACTAGATTCTTGGTGATTTTAGCCTGTTAAGCAGGGCTACAGATGTGGCTCAGTGGGTATGGCAATTGCCTAGCACGCACAAGGCCCTGGTTTCTATCGCAACAACCACACATACACACACACACACACACACAGAAAAGTATACAAGATAATGCATATGTTAACCAGCTCAAATTAATCATACCACAATTTATACATATATGAAAACATGATGTTGTACCATAAATAAATATAATTTTTGTCAACTAAAAAATAAAAATTTATTTAATCCACTTTCTTGGGGAAAAAAAAATGAACCAATTGATCAACTTTTAAGGTGAGAAATACAAATGCAGACACATACAAAGAAAGTCCATATTAAAGAGATCTATTCAATGAAATAGACCATAAAGACACAATAAAGAAGCCAATGGGGCTGGGGTTGTGGCTCAGAGGTAGAGTGCTTGCCTAGCATGTGTGAGGCACTGGGTTCGATCTTCAGCACCACATAAAAATAAATAAAAAGATATTGTGTCCACCTATAACTAAAAAATAGATATTTTTTTAAAAAGAGAAGCCAATAATGCCACAGGTTGATTATCTGAGAAAGAGAAAAAGATTTAGCAAGAGAGAAAAAAGAAAGACAAAAAATGCCAGTAAAACAACAAAAAAAGGGACTAACTACAAAAGATAGGGATATTATGGATAAATTCCTAGAAAAAAAAATAACTTACCAAAACAGATTACAGAAGAATTGTAACAACTGAAAAGTCCTATATACATTAAAGAAATTGAATGTGAAAAATGTTCCCACCCACACGCACACAAAAACCCAAGGCAAGACATTTTAAGAAAGTTTTAAAAAACGATGTTTTTTTTTTTTTTTAAAAAAACAATTCCAATCTTATATATACTCTTCTATATTGTAAAGAGAGATTACTCGAAACTTATTTTATAACCTACATGACAAAATTGACAAAGACAGTACAAGGAAGAAAATCTATAGAACAATTTTAATTGCTATATGCACTAGGTCCTTGCAATTCTGGAAGAACTCCTCCTCCCAGGAATAACCAATTTCTAGACTCTCCTATAAACTTGCCCTTTCTATGCAAACTAACTAATCCAGACACAAAACACCCAGATCAACTTCCTTTATGGGGCACTTACCCTCTGAGACACTATTTCCTTGTCCTAATTACTTTAGGGCCAGGTATCAGACAAGAAGGGACAGCCAATACACCTAAGTCCATTGAAATGGTTAAAACTAGCCAATATTAAACCTACTTGGTCTGCTTGCCCTGTTCGCCCATTCTTTTTCTTGAAAACCACAATTCAGGTTTTTTTTTTTTTTTGTAGTCTCCCACTTTCTAATTGCTACCAACCTTTGTGTTGTTTTGTGTGGCCCTATGTGGTATGGCATGTCCCTCTCCTCTTGGAAGCTGTGAGTAATAAACTATCTTTTCAAAGGCAATCGACTCCTGTTCTGTTGGCCTCACCATACCTGAATAGAAACAAAATCTGTTTTAAAACAATCATAAATATATAAATATAACAATCCAAATAAAATAATCAGTAAACAAAATCCAGCAATGTACAATAAAAATATTGTATTACATCCAATCTAAGATGCCATTGAATTTTTTTTTAATATTTATTTTTTAGTTGTAGCTGAACATAATACCTTTATTTATTTATTTATGTGGTGCTGAGGAGCAAACTCAAGCCCCCGCACATGCTAGGTGAGCATTCTACCGCTGACAACCCCAGCCCCAGATGCCACTGAATTTAAGTGTACCCTTATTTTACGAACCACTAAGAAAGAAAAAAAGATGAGAAACAATGATACATATTTTCTTATCACTTGAAAGTTTTATTTCATAATTATTGAAAGGGTCTTTTTAAACTTAAACATTTTTATCATAGAAAACTATCTTAACTAAATAGTGCATATAAATACATAAGGGGAAAATACATGGAAAATCTAAGTTATCCTTTTGCATTCAGAATCTAATTCTTGCAATCACTTCAATTCACTCACTGGTATTCAATTTTTTCTTAAGGAACTTAATCTTATCTTTTTTTAATATTTATTTTCTAGTTGTAGTTGGACACAATGCCTTTATTTCACTTATTTATTTTTATGTGGTGCTGAGGATCGAATCCAGGGTCTCTTACATGCGAGGCGAGTACTCTACCGCTGAGCCACAAACCCAGCCCCTTAATCTTATCTTTAAAAAACTCGCAAGAAAGAAAACTTAAAAACTGAGCTTTTAAGATGGCTTTGCAATTATGTAGAACAAATCTTTTTTAATCCAGTTTTGGAAGTATTGATGAAACATGGCTGATAACTGCCTTCTTTTCCCCTCCAAAACCCTTCCTTGTAGCTGTTAGGTTTCAAAAGTTGAAATAGCATTCCACCACTGTCACTAAGTGGCTGGGACTCATCCTTTTAAGTTTTGATACTGGTGCTATTGTATGGGTAAAGACATAGCAGAACCTGCTCTTTGGCCAACAGAGACTATAATACACCACTAGTTATAAATAATATTAATTTCAAAGATGTAAAAATGTGGAAAATGTGCATTCCAGAAGCTGACATCAGCACATTTCAGGCCCAAGGGTAAAAATTCCAGGCTGGGGTTGTGACTCAGGGACAGAGCACTTACCTAGCAGCACCACATAAAAATAAATAAAATAAAGGTATAATTGTCCAACTATAACTAAAAAAAAAAAGTAAAAATTCCTTTCAGAAAAGACTATAAGGGCACCTGATTTCTGGGGATGGGAGAACGGGAAGTTTTTTCATGATACTTAGACATGCAGGCACTCAGAAGTTGCTGATGCAATTGTCCCAGTTTGACTTGGCTACTGCTCAAAATGGCAGCAGACCTTGGTGTCAACAACATGAAGCTGGTTTTACAAGAATGAAGGATGCTGGAGGTAGGGACCATGAAGTGTTTTCTAAGATTTCAAAGGAAGGTCTGCACTGTGAAACACAGTGCAGCAGGTTGGAGTCCTTGTGGATTGCCGTTGAATATGTGATATGTGAAAAAGTGAAAAGGAAGCCAAAGCTGCAGTGGAGACACCCAAGATGAAGAAATGCCTGTATCATAGAATATCTGCCAAGAAATGTTGCAGGAATTGAGCAGAAATAAGCCACAAGAGAGATCATGAAGGTTGCAACCAGCAAGGCCATAGGAGTGAGGCAACATAAGCCCTTTGGAGAGAACATTACGATGCCATGTGCCCTAGACTCTGGATGTGGGGCCACAGGACTTTTTTACTCAACTGGATTTTGGTCTTACTTTGGTCCCATTTTTCTATGCCCCTATTTCTCCCTTGTGGAATGGAAATGTTTACTTTGTTGTGCTATTACATATTGGATATTGATTTTTACAGGGGCTCATGCTGAGAGTTTGCCTTGAGTCTCAGAGGAGACTCGGACTTTCAGGCAATGCTGGAACTTATGTTAAGACTATAAGAACTCTTGGAAATGAACTAAATGCATTTTGCATTGTGAGGTGGGCATAAGCTTTGGGAGTAAGGGAAGAATATTATGGTTTAGATATGAGGTGTAGCTGGGTTAAGTGGCACATGCCTGTCATACCAGTGACTCGGGAAGCTAAGGCAGGAGGATCACAAGTTAAAGCTAGCCTTGGCAACTTAGCAAGGCCCTAGCAACTTAGTGAGACCTGTCTCTAAATAAACTATTTAAAAAAGGCTGGGGATGAGGCTCAGTGGGTAAGTGCCTCTGGGTTCAACCCCTGGTACCAAAAAAATAAAAAATAAAAAAAGATATGAGCTGTTATCCAATAACTCATATGTTATACAATACAAGAATTTTCAGAGGTGAAATGACAGGATTATAAAAGACAATCTAGGGGCTGGGGTTGTGGCTTAGCAGTAGAGCACTTGCCTAGCACATGCGAGGCTCTGGGTTTGATCCTTAGCACCACATAAAAAATAAATAAAACAAAGGCATGTGTCCAAAAATAACTAAAAAAAAAATTTAAAAAAGCACCTTAATCTAGTCAGGGGATTAATCCACTGATATGGATTAACTGGGTGGTAACTGTAGGCAGGTAGGGTGTGACTTCATGCTCCTGGGGTTTATATTCTGTTCCTGGTGAGCAGAGCTCTCTCTGCTTCTTACGGCCATGTCCTGAGCTGCCTTCCTCTGCCATGATATTCTGTATCACTCAGGCTCAGAGATATTGAGTTGGCTGTCTATGGAATGAGACCTCTAAGCTTGTGAGTACTAAATAATCTTTTTCTCCTCTAATCATTCTTGTCAGGTCTTTTGGCCACAGTGGCAAAAAAGCTGACTAAAAGAAATGTACAGTCCAAAACTACAAAATTCCTAGAGGAAATATAAGAGAAAACCCAGATGATCTTGGGCATGGCAATAACTTTCAAATATAGCATGAAAGGCACAATTTATAAAAGAAATAATTGATAAGCTGTATGAAAGAAATAACTGATAAGCTGGACTTCATTAAAATTAAAAATTTCTGACTTCAGTGGGGAAAAAGTCAAAGGAATTAGAAGATGAGCCATAGACTAAGAGAAAGTATTTATAAAAGAATACAAGATTTGTATCCCTAATATACAACAAATTATAAAAACAATAAGAAAAAGAATACAATTTTTAAAATGGTTGAAAGAGCTGAAGAAATACTTCATCAAAGAAGATACGCATATGGCAATTAAACACATGGGAGGATGTCCAACAGCATATGGCAAACTAAATCTTAACAATAAGATGCCATTATTAACATTTATATTTTATTAGAATGGTTAAAATAAAACAACTGACAATATCAAATGCTGGCAAGGATGGGATGCAGAAAAACAGGAATTCTCATTCATTGCTGCTGGAATGCAGAATGGTACAGATCCCTTGGAAGATAATTTGCAGTTTCTCATAAAGCTACACATAGAATCTAGCTATTCTACTACGAGGTATTTACCCAAAGGAATTGAAAACTTGTATTGCACAAATGCTCATACACAGATATTTACAGCAGCTTTATTCATAACTACTAAAACTTCAAAGCAAGATGTCCTTGACTAGGTGAGTGAATAAATAAACTGTGGCATATCCATAAATGAAACTTTTTTTTTGTCTCTGTGATGGGGATAGAATCCAAGGCCTTGTGCATGTGAGGTAAGTACTTTACTGCTGAGCTCTATCCCTAGCCCATGGAGGTTTTCTTGGTGACTTAAAAAAAAAAAAATGGCTAGGGGTGTACCTACTGGTATAGCACCTGCCTAGCATGTGGAAGGCCCTAGGTTCCATCCCTAGCACCACCAAAGCCAAAAACAAATGAAATATAAAATCACAAAAAGACACAGAGAATACTTCAATGCCTATTTTTGTTTCTAAATGAAAGAAGCCAATTTGAAAGGCTACATATCATTATGGTTCCAAATATATGACATTCTAGAAAAGGGAAAACTATACACACTGTAACAGATCAGTGGTTGACAGAGGTTGTTAGGTGTATAAATGGGGCAGGAAAACGGATGAATAGGTGAAACACAGGAGACTTCTATGGTGATTGAAATAATTCTTTATGATACTATACATGATATCATGCATTTATCAAAATACACAAAACTGTCCAGCCCAGAGTAAACTTTAATGTAAACTATAGACTTTCGTTCATAATAATGTATCAATAGAATTAGTTTGACAATTAAGAAATGTGTCACACTAATGCAAGATGTTAATAATAGAGAAGCTGTGTGTTGTGGTGAGGTAGGGGATGGGGTCTTATTATTTGCTCAATTTTTCTATAAGCCTAAACAATGTTAAAAAAAATATAAAGGCTTTTAATTAAAAACAAAAACAGGAATTAGAGTGATTGGGAAATAAAGCCAATAGCAAATCACAGTATATAAACTCTAAAGTTATCTTGAAATTTTTGATTAAGTTGTCAAACTCTGAACAATTTTGGAGTTCAAGTATACACAAAACTACTTTTTTTTTTTTTTTCTAAAACTTGAAATAAAAACAGAAAAAGCCAGACATGGAGGCACAAGCCTATAGTTCCAGGAGGATCACAAGTTAGAGGCCAACTTTATCAAGTTAGCTAACCTGGAAGCTGATAGAGCCCACAAGTTTGAGGACAGCCTGAGAAAAACAGAGAGACTCCATCTTAAAAATAAATAAACCAACCAACCAGAAGTGTTTAGTGAAAGGGTCAGTTAGTAAAACTGCACAAATCTGTTGGAGTATTCTGTAGTCATTTGATCTAGCCCTGAATTTCAGCTTTACACTTAGTTATCAAGTTGGGCAATCATTCTAAGCTTTAGTTTTCTCATCTGCAAACTAGGAATAATATTATATCCACTTCATAGGGTTGTTGTGAACATTAAATAAAATAATGTATGGAAAGGCCTTGGCATAAATCCCATCACATTGTCAGTATTCAATAAATGTTCATTTTTTTATTACATATGTAAATTCACCTATCTAAACTAAATAAATCCATTGTTTTTTGAAGGTAAAAATTCTAATCATTTCACTGATGTAATGAAAACTTAATGGCACTTGCCTATAATCCCAGCGGCTCAGGAGGCTAAAACAGGAGGATCACAAGTTAGAGGCCAGCTTTAACAAGTTAGCAAGGCCTTGTAAGCAACTTAGTAAGACCCTGTCTGAAAATTAAAAAATAAAAAGGGCCAGGGATGTAGCTCACTAGTAAAGTGCCCCAAGGTTAAATCCCCAGTATGAAAAACTGAAACAAAAAAAAATGGTCTTAGTATGAAGCTTCTAAATGAACTTCTAAACATACTTCTACATCATCTTTGAAAACTTGCAAAAACTTTACACTTTTAAATAACTAATAAGTTCTATTGAATTATTACTGCTTAATTTAAAAAATTCACACATCTCATTAAATGTAGTAGAGAATGAATATAAAATTGACCTGGATTTAATGGGGAAAAAAATCCAAATTATTAACTTCTCTGAACTTCAATTTCAGTTTAAAATCAGAATTTAGTATGGGTGATCTTCAAAATTCCAGCCAGTTTTAAGGTTTTTGTGTCTAATAGTTGATTATCCTGATATTTTATTTAAATATTATTTATTTAAAAAATATTTATTTTTTTAGTTTTAGGTGGACACAATATCTTTATTTTACATTTATGTGGTTCTGAGGATCACACCCAGTGCCTTGTGCATGCTAGGTGAGCACTCTACCACTGAGCCACGACCCCAACCCTAAATATTATTTATTGATTGACTTTTAATGTGCACTGAGCAGAAAAATAAGAGAGTTCTATTTTAAGAGAAAACTTTTACAAAGTTAGATTCAAATGAAAATGAAGTTCTACTGAAGAACTTATTAAAACTGAAATATTTGTCAAGAATACAATTCAACTTTCTAAAGTAAATTGTCTAGCATACAATTTGGATACAATTAAACTTTTCTAAAATAAATCAAGTATATTGACATACTGTCTAAACATGATGACATTAAGATTAAAAATTTCTTAATATTCTAGGGAGCTCTTTATTTTGATTTTTAAACATAAACAGTAGTGTGGTAGGTCAACAGCAATTATGAATTTAATTACCATAGCTATAAAATAGTTTAATATTACCTGAATATCTCTATGCTTAATAATTATTAGGTAGAATTATTACCATTCTACTATCCTATGATGGAAGACCTATTATTATAATCCTTTTATTGAGGCTCACTGTTCAAATTTTAGAAGATTATCCATAATATGGCACTATGTTAAAAGTGTTTTACCTGTATCATTTTATTTAAACCTTTAAAATATTCTTGATTCAGTTACTTGCTCCAATTTGCATATAATATTCAGGCAAGTTAAGTAAATTTCCCAAGATTATATTTAAGAAGTAACAAAGAACTCAAACTATATGTGTTGACTCCAAAGCCCATCTTTTGAAGTCATAGACAAAGCACCCACCTTCGTCTATTAGTCAAAACTCCATAGCTTTAAATCATTTTTTTTGATAGGTTAATAAAATAAACTCTGCTCATTTTTGTTTTCAACTTTTCCTGGTAAAAATTTATTAGAGGAAGTTCCTAACACAAAAAAAGCTCTCCTGTCAGTAAACTAATCTGTCTGATCTCATCCAAAAGCTAGAGGTCTAACAGTAGCCATTGAGAAAACATTCTGTAGAACAGATTCAGAAGTGGACTTGGGAAGGAATTGTAAAAACTGGAAACAGTTTAGGGAACAGAAGTGCAAAAGCTTACTCTGTTTCTTTCCAGGTGCCCCATCCCACAGCTAGCCCCTCAAAAATGTTTTCCACCTTATGTCCTTTTTGTCTTTTCACTGACATTTCATTAATAAAACTTGTATGGGCATTAAAACACATTTTCTATTAAAAATACTTTAGATAGAGCATTAGCCATTAATAAA
The DNA here is from genome assembly GCF_021218885.2 of Marmota monax. Classification (NCBI taxonomy): domain Eukaryota; kingdom Metazoa; phylum Chordata; class Mammalia; order Rodentia; family Sciuridae; genus Marmota; species Marmota monax. The sequence continues at coordinate 2,058,674 of NW_026695244.1, read as the reverse complement.
TTTGCATAATTTTTTTTAATATTTATTGTTTTTAGGTGTAGATGGACACAACACAATGCTTTTTTTTTTTTTTTTTTTAATGTGGTGCTGAGGATTGAGCCCGGGTCTACCGCTGAGCCACAATCCCAGCCTCAAATTTGCATAAATTTATAGAAGAAAAACTTTTTTTCCTTTTAAGATGAGTTGGAAACAGCTATTCTGAGGGAGTGAAGAGTTTAATTTGGAGGTAAGGAAGCAATTATAACTATAGACTGAAAGAACTTTGAGGGATTTGACAGTCCTGAACTAAATGTGAAGACTGAAGGAAGTATGAATAGCCTAGGTAAGTACACTAGTAAAGGGGTAGTGATACTGACAACGGAAGATTGTCAAACAAACCACTTTTTGAAAATTTTGCCCAGACTTGGATTTTGTCAATGAAATAAAAATAACTTGATTTTCTTATGGGAATGCAAAATGCAATTATAATTTAAACAAACTTTCTGTGGTTATAGAAGGAAAATTCTATTTAAAGCAATTCCCATATAGAAAAATGGGTTTAAATATGAATACCTAATCCACTGTTGAAATAGAGATTAAAAGCAGTTCTAACTTTATGAACATCCTTTCAGAAAAATAATTTGTAGTGAAAAGTATTATTCCTTCTCATTTCTTCCAACAATTTCTACTACTCTCCTCAGTCCTGACAACTGCAGAATGATTTAAAATACCCAATTTCCCCATCTATCCTTGATGTCAGTACATGCATAATTTATTATCACTAATTCCCAATTAACTCAATGTAAAGTTTTTGAAAAGTGAAATACTAACAACATTAACTAGGTATAAAATGTTTTTCTCCAACTGGTAACCATAAATAGAACAATTGCCTATAACAAAGTATAATTTGACTTTTTCATTAATATGTAAGAGATAATAGTTAACTTATAAAGCTGTTGCTTTCACTTAAATTAAAAATAAAATGATTACCTTCAGGCAGTGGCTCAAGTTTAAATTCCAGTCCTCAAGCATTCTGCCACCCCCAGAATGTTCTTTCATGTTCACCAAAGTTCTTCCTTTTGGGGGTCACTAAATAACAGTTGTAGCTTCATTTATGTGAAAGTTATAACTGTGTCTTCACAGCAGCATTTTCTCTGTAATGAGAAATTATTCAATGTATATTTCATTTTTCTATACATAAATAAAACTACTAGATTTCATTATGCAGGTTTTATTGAAAAAGTAGCTATTACCAGCCACACTTGGTAGAACCACTTGGTAGTTCTCAGTTGAAGAGAACTAAAGACCATGCTGCCTTTACAGATAATTACATGTGTCTTAGAGTAGGTGATTTAACCCCTCTGTGCCTGTCTTCTTATCTAAAATTAAGAATCCAGACTATGGTTTTATTTCAACTCTCACTCTACAGAAACAAATGAAACAGACCTCTGCAGCAACTTATATATTTTACATCTATTTCCTCAAGGAAAACATTTACTAACAGACTATCTTTCCAAGCCACAAGAAACTTTAAAACCTCTTCTCTCTCTTACTCCCAACCCTAGTACTGATAAACTTCTTTCATTTTGCTTCCTTCCTTTTGGTGTTATTGGGAATTTAACCCAGAGTCTCATATATGCTGGTAGGCAAGTGATTTACCACTAAGCCACATTCCAGCGCTATAAATTTACTTCTTAAGTAAGAAGCACTGGGATTGGATGAAAAAAAGAAAGAAAAAATTATTAAATTTGGAGTTAAGCCAGTTAATGATCAGACTTCAGAAAACAGTATTCATTTTTTTTCTGGCAAACTGCTATCTAGAATACTATCATATCACATTACAAAAGTAGATTTTATCTTATATCAAAAAACTAGAGCCTAGTGTGGTACTGCATGTAACCCAGTGAATCAGGAGGCTGAGGCAGGAGGACTGCAAGTTCAAAGCCAGATTCAGCAATTTGGCGAGATCCTAAGCAACTTAATAAGAAGGGCTGGAGATTTAGGTCAGTAGAAATCCTCAGTACCAAATACAAAACAAAACAAAATTGGTGCTTCAGTTTTTTATTTATGGAGAGAAAGGCATTTTTATTGTTTACATAGTGAATGCATAGTAGATGAAAAGAACTTAGGATACTAACATTTTTTTTCATTTTGTTCAACAGCAATTCTATTTGTTCTAAACTGTAATTTTTCAGGTGTAATTTCCAAAAAAACTGTCTTATCACTTAATTATTGTGGAATTTCCCCCTTAGATTTCTGTGTATTAAAATGTATTGGTTATGCTGGGCACAGTGGTGCACACCTGTGATCCCAGCAACCTTGAAGGTTGAGGCAGGAGGATCATAAGTTCAAGGTCAACCTCAGCAATTTAGCAAGACCCTAAGCAACTTAGTGAGTACTTGTTTCAAAATTGAAAAAAATGAGCTGAGGTTGTAGCTTAGTGGAAGTGCGCTTGCCTAGCATGTGTGAGGCACTGGTTTTGATTCTCAGCACCACATATGAATAAATAAAATAAAGGTCCAACAACAACCAAAAAATATTTTTTTTTAATATTTATTTTTTAGTATTTGGCGGACACAACATCTTTGTTTGTATGTGGTGCGAGGATCCAACCAGGGCCGCATGCATGCCAGGCGCGAGCGCGCTACCGCTTGAGCCACATCCCCAACCCCAAAAAATAATTTTTAAAAAAATTAAAAAAATAAAAAGGGTGGTGAATGTGGTTCAATGGTAAAGTACCTTTGGGTTCAATCTCTAGTACCAAAACTAAGTAAATAAATAAAATGAAATTCATCTGTTAAAAACAATGATCTGAGAATAAACTCCCAAACAGGATGACTGAAGGATGAAGCCACTTGAAATCTTAGGATTTCTTTTAATTCTACAACCGACCAAGTAGGGGACCCTCCACACACACAAATAGGACAGAAAAGAAAAACATGTATTTTCCAAATTGTGGTTCTCCAGATAGCAATGTGTCTGAGGACTACAAAAAATTAATTCCATAGGAAATTGTTTTGAACCCAAAGCTTGCCATTAATGTACTAAATGATATTAAGAAAAACATTCAAAGCAAAAGTATTAGCTATGTTAGGTACTGTTTGGAGGTGACATCAAACATGACACATAAATCACTGCTGAAAGAAAACCCAAAACATCATATGGGGTATTCAGTTATTTTTGCAACACTTATTAGCTAAGTTTTCCTTAAAGTCTCAATAGAAATAAGTACTTTACTGAATTTTCAAGACTTCCAATCTGCAAATCGAAGTCTTATTTCCTTAAGAATATTCTATATTGATATTCTTTATCTTCCCCATATTTTTCTATTCAAACGAAGTGCAAATTATTTGGCTCAGTTATTATTCTTAATTTGCTGAATTTCAAATTAATGACAGTTTAAAATTTCCAAGATATTTTAACTAATGATGTTACTAACAAATACCACAAGATTTCAGTTAAGAAAGTGTTTCAAGCTTCAGATACCTCAACTTATTTAATGTGTAAATCCACATCATTACAAGCTCAATCATAACAAGTGTTTTTCTGGGACTTCTGTAAAGGTTTTCTCATTTTATTCCTCCATCCAAGTGGCTGTCTCTCTCATTTGCTCACATAGGCAAAGCTTCTAGTTAAACTTGAATGCATAATATGATATTAATATTTACTGAGAATTTATATGGCATCTTAATTCATTCAGTTGACTAAAACGTGGCACAGAGAGGTTAGTTAAGTACCAGTCATGATGGAACCCAGGCATTCTGGTTCCAGGGTACATATTTTATAAACGTGAGTAAGCTGAAAATAGTCGTGGTTTTATTGCCATTGCTCTCCAATAAAAGATTATATTTCACTCCCAACTGTTTAAATTACTTCTAATTTCCTACAGCTGATTTAAATATTAGGCGTCTACTTAATCTAATACATCTTTAAGTAACGTAGAGGAAAGCTTTAGTTTTCTTCACCAGCACACATACCGTTCCGCCCACAAATTTTGCAATCCAGTTCTGCCTGATCCTAAACTGTTCTCTCTTGAAGACCCCCTCTTGGAGCTTTGCTGGCGAATGCCTTAAAATGTGACTTTGGGAACTGGAGAGTATCATCTCCATCCAGCCTACCTCAGAGAAACAACTATATTGAACTAGAGTAATTACTGGGATCATTGCGACCAAGTCAAGGCTTTGGGTAACTTCAAAACAAAAAGTAAAAAAGCCAGGGGTAGAAGGTGTGGGCAGAAGCTTTTCTTCTTCTAAACACAAGGTACAAAAAGGCTGAGAAAGTGGGGAGGGGAGACGCTTAAAAGCCGGACGCAAGAGAGCGTGGGAGACCACGCGCAGGGCGCTCCCGCCAAAGGGGCGCGGGTCCTTGGCAGTGATGGCTCGTTTTGGGGCTTTGCAACCCTCAAGACACCTAACCTCCTCCTTCTCCAGTCTGCCTCCCTGGGGCCCGCGAGCCCCCTCCCGGGCCCGTGGTAGTGGGCCTAGCTAGGAGGGCCCGGAAAAAGCCCCGAGAAAGAGAATGAAGGGCGCCGTCAGTGCCCGGCTGCGGCAGGGGCGGGGGCCGGCAGTTGCTACCAGCCCGGGCGGGTCAGGAGGTGACGCGAGGAGGTAGAAAGGGGGGTTGGGAGGTAGCATCCAGTCCGTCAGCGCAGATGACTCTGCCAAACCTCTAGTTCCCCAGCCCTGCCGCCGCCGAAAGCCCCACAAGGCGAGGAGGGAAGTCCGCCGGAGCAGAGGGGGAGAAAATTCAAAACGAGTCTACTCAACCTCGTCTTGGCTCCGAGGCCCCGCCATGGAGACCAGCACAATGCGCAGGCGCACCTCTCTGGGAGGTGCAGTGCTGTCCCACGCGGTGAGACCACTATCGGCCACCGTCGCGGGTTTCTTTTCAGAACGTTATTTTTTTCGTATTTCCGCCTTGGCGAACCCGAGGCTAGTGGTGAGAACTCGGGAAAAGTCATGGGTGGGTCAGGTTGTGGTTCAGAACTTACATAAGAAAAGGAACTTGGCAAGACCTTAGTCAACTAGAGGAAGTTTAATAAACATCTGGCTGGAGTCAGGAGGATTTAATGCAAATAAGAGATCTTGATACAGCGTAACAAGACTACAGTTCCCAGTGGTCACAGCGTTTCAGACGCGCTGCTTCCTGGGAATTGTAGTATCTCACAATTGCGTTTGAAGTATCCAGTCTAACGATAGTGTTTTATTTTAAAATACAGATTTGAGTTGGAAATTTCTCAAGCTTCCTAATCGATCACAGCCTACAGGTATGGGAAGAAATCTAAAAAAAGATTAAGGGGGCACTCTGCTTTTAAGACTGTGCTTTATCAATCGGTGATTCCTAAATCTAGGAATAGGTATTTGATGTTTGCGGGCTGGGCCTGTGTGGAAGGTGAACCTCGTGGTGCCTTCTGCTGAGGAAACCCGGGGGAAGAAAGCCGAAATCAGGCTTGAACCGCAGTTCTCGCCTACCCGTGCAGACTAATTTTAATTATCTCTTTTTGTAGTATTAAGAGGTTAAAGAGCACCTCTTGTTTGACTGCTAACTCATACGTTTTCGAGGGCAAGTCTTCTCGCCATGGCTCAGCTCCAGACACGCTTCTACACTGACAACAAGAAGTAAGTAAGCGGCCCAGCCGTCGGGACTAGCCTCTTTCCCAGGCACGACCTTGTGTTCTTGTTTTTCCCTGATTGTCATTGTCTTTGCTGTCAGCTACTCCCCGCCACCGTTTTTTCCCTTTGTTCCTGCTGTTCTCCTAACTTGAGCCCCTGGTCTCCTCAGAAGTGATGCCTTGCAAGGGTTTCTCAGGAACCTCTCAGAGGGTCTCCAAGATCACCTCCTTCCTGCTCGCTTCCTGGGCTCCATATAATTTGAATTGTGTATGGAGAAAACTGAAGGGCTTCGGGTTTGCTTTCTGAATGATGCACACCATATGCATAATTTGAACAGTGAACAAAAGGGCCGTGTCGTTACAAGCTGGCTGCTAGTGGTGTTTCACAGCTTCTGAAAACATAACTGCCTTTTTCCCCTTATATTTCTAATTGATGTATTATAATGGTACCTAGTGGTGAGATTCGTTGTTACATTATTTCTTCATGCACACAATATAAAAATATAATTTGCCCGATATCATTCTCCATTATTTCCCCTTTCTCTCCCCTCCTCCTTCCCCTTGGTCTCTTTCTTCTACTGTTCTTCCTTGTTTTTTATTTTCTTTTTAAGTAGGTGATAGAAAATGCTTTTATAAACCAGGGTAGAAAGTGGATCTCTGAATAGAGGGTTGGTAGAACTGAAGTCAATTCAGTGTATATTGTGTTGTATGCTATACTCTTTTTATAAAATGTACTTACGTGTGTGTAAATATCATTTATATACAAACATTTACCATTGATTTTTGTGTGTGTGCGCCTGTGTGTACAAAGCGATTTTTACCAATGATTCCTAGATTTGTAGAACATATTTGAAATCTACTTATGTACTACCTTGTGGTGTATGTTGCACTATTAATATTGTAAGTCCCTTAAATGCAGAAACCATGTCTTAAACTTCTTGGGTTGACTGAGTCAACAATGTTGGTCAAATTTTTCTGGTGCTAATGATAAATGATATATATATGTATATACATATGTTTGTTGTATTATGCTAATGTCAGGCATAATTTAGAAATCTCCCTCTTGAATTAAGATTATACCTTTGATTTAGTGTTTATAACTTTTATGAGTTAACCTTTAAATCATTTTCACTCTTATATTGTTCACAGTATATATAAATCATATCATTAATGAACATTAATTTATATACTTAGCCTTAATATTTCTCAAGGAATGTGATAATGCACTAGCATAGCCACTGTCATTATTATTATTTTTTGGGGGGGGTACTAGGGATGGAACTCAGGGGCACTCAACCACTGAGCCACATCCCCAGCCTTATTTTGTATTTTATTTAGAGACAGAGTTGCTTAGCATTTTCCTTTTGCTGAGGCTGACTTTGAACTCATGATCCTCCTGCCTCAGCCTCCCGAGCCACAGGGATTACAGGGTGCGCCTCCATGCTCAGTTGCCATTGTATTTTTTAATTGACATTTTTATTGAGATAATTGTTGATTCACAGAAAGTTGTAAGAAATAATAATAGATCACTGTATTTTAAACAAAGAAATAAATGGGTAAATATCGTGTGTGTGTGTATATACATATACACACACACACATGTATATGCACACACACATATAAAATTCACATTCACTGTATATGTGTATGCACGTGTGTAAAAGAGAATCACATTATTCTTCCCTCCCTGTTTTATTGATCAAAATAGTAAAAGGAAGAAGCAAAAATTTTAATTCTATGTTTTGTTACTTTTTGGAATAACTGCTTTCTGGGACATGGTAAATATATAGGTATTATTATTCCAAGGGTAGTTTGAGGACCAGCAGTATCATATTCGCAGTTGTGCCACATCACCTCTGTCAACGTTCATCACCCTTTAGCTATCCTCACCCCGCCCTACCATCCCAGCCCCAACCACTAGGTAAACACAGACCTACTATTTGTTTCTGTAGATTTGTCTATTCTGGATGTTTTTTATAAATGGAATTATTTACTTATTTGCTTATTTATTTAGGTGTTGGGAATTAAACTTAAAGCCTAGAGAATGCTAGACAAGAGCTCTACCCCTGAGCTACACACCCCACCTAATACATGGTCTTTGTGACTGGTTTCTTTCACTTACTATGTTGTTTTCATGGTTCATCTATGCTATAGTATGTTTTCCTTCTTAGGACCAAATAATATTCCATTGTATTGATATATCACATTTTTTATTCATGTCCATTTGTTAAACATTTAGGTTGTTTCCACCTATTAGGAATAGTGTTTATGCGAACATTAACTTACAAGTTTTTGTGTGAACATATGTTTTCATTTGGTAATTCCACATTTAACTTTTTGAGAAACTGTCAGACTGTTTTCCAAAGCAGCTACATTATTTTACATTACAACCATCTATGTATGAGGGTTCCAGTTTCTCCATACCTTATCAGTATCTTTTATTAGCTGTTTTTTTTTCTCCAGTGTTGAGAGCCACAACCAAGTCAGGATGGCACCTGGCATTTTGCCAGAAGGAGTGGTTGAGGTGTAGCGCCAGCGAGCCATTCGGATGATGATGGTTAAGTTAAGCTGTGTATAATTATTGGGATGATGGCTGATTGCTGTAACTGGATGATGCTGGATTGGGGCAGGCTGTGTTTCAGTTGTGTATATGGACCTCTGCTGTCCGGCAATAGGGCGGCTCCTGCTACCTCGGGAGTTCCCGTTGAGTTCTCGCAGAGTTCCCCGTTGATTTCCCGGGGAGTTCCCCCGTTGATTTCCCGGGGAGTTCACTTGGGTTCTTGAATAAAGTTCGTTCCTGCTTGAATCTACAAGTGGCTCGTGACCTCCGGGTTATTTGTGCCCAGCCAGACTGCTGCACTCCAGCAACCCTAGTATCATGTGATATTTCTTCATGGTTTGATTTGCATTTCTCTGATAACTGTGAACATCTTTTCTGAGCCTATTGGCCATTTTTATATATTCTATGGAAAACCATCTATTCAAATCCTTTGCCAATTTAAAAAAAATTAAATTATCTTTTTATTACAGATTTGCAAATTTTAAGTATGTTCTAGCTACAAGCTTCTTATCAGATATATGTTTGCAAATATTTTCCCACATTCTTTCTTATGAGTCTCCTAATCTGCTTCTTCTCCTTTGTTCCTCTAATCCAGTTTCTTTTTTATTTTATTTTTTTGTGGTGCTGGGGATTGAACCCAGGGCCTTAGGCATGCCAGGCAAGCACTTTCCCAATTGAGCTATATCCCCACCCCTCTAATCCAGTTTCCACTGCACACCCAGAAAGATCTAGCTAAACAAAATTCTGATGATATTCTGTAACTTGGACTGCTACAGTGATGCTGTGTTTTCAAAACAGTAAAAGCTATTTCATAAACTAGCATAGCCTTATCTTTGGTCACTGCCTAAAGCAAAATCACACTTTCTGATATAGAAACAATTCCTAGCTATTGTTTTGCTCTTCTCCCTACTTTCTTGTGTACTTTTCATGCCTACTCCTCCCTCCTCTGGCAAAAATCACTTTTCTAGATGTGGCTTAAGAATGATTTTGAGGCATCCTTTCAGACCTTGCAACACCACTCCTTTTCTTGGATTGAAATGACTTATCACTTCTTATTCTCTCATTTTGCATCCATTATCATTTATAGCATTGTTCTTACAAAACTAATTGTATTTGATTACCAGACTTTAACCTCACTAGAGAATAGACATATTTTCATTCATTTTGTTTACTCAGTGTGGTAGTTATCCAATAAATGTTTGTTGAATGAATAAATACACACTTGTTAAAATATTTGTTGACTTGATTTTCACATATTGTTTTCTTTTTATAGATATGTGGTAGATGATGTTCCCTTCTCAATTCCTGCCACCTCTGAAATTGCTGACCTTAGTAACATCATCAATAAATTGCTGGAGGCCAAAAATGGTAGGTATATATGCTTTTGAAGTTCAGAGGGCATAGTACTAATAGCTACATTAAGATACGTTTTTATTTATTTGACTCAATATATGAATTTTGTAACAGTAATATAAATTGTAACATACAGATTTTCCTGCTACATGATACTTTGAAAGAAAAATACTCAGGAAAAAAAATATTTCTGTTTAATTTGCTTTTTAAGTCAATATGGAGGTAAGGTGGTTTTAATTTAAGAATAAAGATTTTAGTATACTGGTTGTGATACAGAGATACTCAAGGCAGTATCACCATGACATGGAGGGTGGATTATGTAGGCATAAAATAAGTGTCTCAGTGCTTAGGTCCCACTTGCTAGTGAAGCTCAAAGCTGCACATCTCTTTAGCTGCAAAGCAAAACAAAAGTATCTGAATTTGAGTATTTGTTTTATGTTATAATAAAATGCCAGTATAATACTGGTATTTGTGTGTGTATGTGTTTTCAGAGGTCATACAAATGTAATGGATATAGGGACTGGGTTATAGCTCAGCAGTAGAGCGCTTACCTCGCACATGTGTGAGGCACTGGGTTCAATCCTTAGCACCACATACAAATAAATAAAATAAATAAAGTCAAGATATGGTGTCCGTCTTAAAAAAAAAATCTTACATACAAGAATATCAAGTAAAAACATTTTAAAGATAAATACTAAGCATATGTGAACTAATAAGTTGTCTGTTAAGCTGCATAATGAGCATTAAAATATGGATGAAATAAGATTGCCTATGAGTTGTTAATTGTTGAAGTTGGATGATAAGTCTTTAAGGGCTTATTGTTCTCTACTTTTTTATACATTTGAAATTTTCAGTATGTTCTTTTTTTTTTTTAAGTAAAGGAACATTACATAAAACAGAAAACTGAACATAAAAAATGAAAAATAAAATAAAGTGTTCTTTTTTTAATATTTTCTTAGTTGTTGACAAACCTTTATTTTATTTATTTATTTATTTATTTATTTATTCGTAATGTGATGCTGAGAATCTAACCCAGTGCCTTACACAAGCCAGGCAAATGCACTACCACTGTGCCACATAAAGTGTAATCTTTAAAAACAAAATTTGTCAAAGTAGTACCATGTAGAGGCAAGCATGTTTTTATTCAGTTGTTTTCAATGCTGCAAAGCAGCTCTTCTATTAGAGGAATGCCTTAGTTGGAAGAATGGGTAGATAAGAGTTATAAACTATGCCTGATATTTGCCTCTTCTTCATCTTCAAGTAGTCCCATAATTTTTTTGTGAAGTTTGATAAGATGTTTTTGAACAGCCTTTTTTTTAAGTTGGGGATATTCAGGGCCTGTAATGTATTTATTGCTAGCAAGTTACAGTTCTGATTCAAAGATACTCACGTAGCATTTTTGTTTACTTCCTTGCAGTATTGGGGATTAAACTCAGGAATGCTCTACCACTGAGCTACATTCCTAGCCCTTTTTATTTTTTATTTTGAGACAGGGTCTTGACAACATGCTGAGGCTGGCCTCAAACTTGTGATCCTTTTGCCTTGTTTTCCGAGTCACTGGGGTTACAGGAGTGTGCTATTACTCCTGGCCTCTTGTAGCACTTGCAGTTGATCCAGTTCTTTACTTTAATTGTAAATGCATAACAATTCTGATTTATAAACTTCTGAACTTACAGACTAAATATTTGTCATTTTTATATATAAAATGACAATTTTATATGATATAAATTGAATAATTGTCAATAACTGCTCTTGAGTTGAAGATACAAATGATTCAGATTTAAGATTTTTTAAAACACAGCAAACCAAATAGTTGATGAGGGAATTTTTCTTTTAGAAGGATTATAGCTAACAAGTATAGAAAGAATGATAGAATTAGATTACTAGTTCCTGACTCCAAGTGAAACAAGGGATATAAGTGTGATTACCATTAGCTGCTATGGCCATTAAGTAGGTTAATAGCTGACAGGGCACATTATGATGCTTTGGATCCAACTGACATCATCTGAGTCCAAAGGTGGATCATAACATCTTAAAAAGAGACAGAACTAAATGTTATGTGCATCCTCCTATGATGCAGAGGAAATACATGCCTACGAATAATCTTGCCAAAAAAATGAAACTAGAAATCTCACCAAACTTTACGTATGGCTAGTTTACTGGCTACATAGGTGATAGTGTAACACATTAAAGAAAACCTTGAAGATGCAATTTCAGTGCCCAATACCAGTAATGATGATAATAATAACATAATAATAAAACAACAACAATTACAGCAGCAATAGTAAGAAAAATCTTATACCAACAGAACAAAGTATTATTGTTCTTAAATTCACATGATTTACTGAAATACATTTGTCTGATGTGCTATAAGAAATTCTAGAGAAACTCAGGCCACAGTGGGTTAATGTGTATGTTTTTATTTCGGGGATTCTTGTATATCTCTATTAATAATACTTCAGACCTTAAGAATGCAAATAATTTTATTCTGTATTTTCTTTAGAGTTCCACAAACATGTGGAGTTTGATTTCCTTATCAAGGGCCAGTTTTTGCGAATGCCCTTGTTCAAACACATGGAACTGGAGAACATCTCATCAGTAAGTTCAAGTACTACCTTCTGTATTTTGCTTAAAGCATTATCAGATATTGCAACTCCTTGTAGAAGCAGTCTGAATCTATCTCTAATCCCCAAGATTGTTTTGATTATTGTTTTCTTCTGTGAAATCAGAACTTCAGTTTCTATATATTTAATTTTGAAACCTCTTATAAGAACATGTTATTCAAGAAAATGCAGGTGAATTAACATGTTCTTGTTCTTCATATTTATGAAAGAAATGCCAAGAAATGGAGTAGCAAATATATTTATACTAATACAGCAATACAAAATAATTTTGTACATATAAAAACTATGGCTGTTAGGTTATTGTGATTTATTGTGCTTCCTCCCCTTTTAATTTTCAGACTTGGTATTTTTTTTTTTTTAGGAATTTTTTTTTAATAATTTTGTTTGTTTATTTTTTCTTTTAATGTGGTGCTGAGGATTGAACCCAGTGCCTCACACGTGCAAGGCAAGCGCTATACCACTGAGCTACAACCCCAGTCCCTCCTTGATATTGTTTTTATAATTGAATATATAATTTACAATTGATTTTACAATTTTTGTGGTTTGAAAAATTGTGGTAAAATATATAAGTACACAATTTAGTGGCATCAGGTACATTTACAATATTATGCAACCATCATCACTGCCCATTTCTAGAACTATTACAACATCCTAAATAGGAACTCTACCAATTAAATGGTAGGCTTTTATCTTTTTTTATTTTGAAGTTTTTTCATGTTTTTCCACCCACATTTAGCATAATTTTTCCAAGGCTATTTCTTTTTTTTTTTTAATATTTATTTTTTTAGTTGTAGTGGACACAATACCTTTATTTCACTTATTTATTTTTATGTGGTGCTGAGGATTGAACCCAGTGTCTCGCACGTGCAAGGTGAGTGCTCTACTGCTGAGCCACAACCCCATATATATTAAGAAATATATTTCTTAATATTATTCGTAGCACACTGTTTGTAAAGTTTTTTACTCTTTCAGTGGCTCCAAATTTTCTGGGTTATAAAGAAGACTAACATGAAGGAGATACATTAAGTTGGGGGTTCCTTTATCTTCATAGTAATATTTTAAAACCAAATCACCAATTGATTTCTGGTTTCTGGTTTCTTGCTGACTAGGAAGAGGTTGTGGAACTAGAATATGTGGAGAAATACACTGCACCCCAGCCAGAGCAATGCATGTTCCATGATGACTGGATCAGTTCAATTAAAGGAGCAGAGGAATGGTACTAATAGATGAATATTCTTCTCTTTTCTTACTTTCTTAAGTCTTTTTAAATCCACTATATGAATATTTTTTCCAACTCCCTGTTCTTTGTCAGAGTAAGTTTGTTATATGTGTATCAGTGATCACAGCAGACAGAAAGATCTTTGCCTTCAGTGTATTCAAAAAGAAAACTGGTATTTATTGGTAGGTTTCTTTTCTGTTTCAAGGTGTGACCTTTATTTTTTATACAAGTCAAGTGTCTTAAAGTATTTAATTTACTGGGTTTGAGTATGTTGCTTTTACGACCAGGGATATAATTTATTTCCTAAAAGAAAAGTAACTTTCATAGCCACAGATCTCCTGGCCTACTACCATGAAGATGCAGATCATGAAAATTTAGGGCTACAGTCGGCACAGTTGAGTCAAGTAAGAAAATATAGATGGCTCAGAGTAAATCCGTAATGAACTTACTTGTAGAAGACTACCTCAAGAGTGAATCATAGGAGGATCTTACCTTTAAAAATGAGTCTCTGGAATTATTACACAAAGCCATGTTTTTACTGATTTTACTTTAAATATTTTTTCTTGCTTTTGTTACTTTTTGTGGTGTTGGGATTGAATCCTGGGCCTTGTACATGCTAGGCAAATGTTCTACCACTGAGCTACATCTCCAGCCCTGTTTATCTCTTTAATGCTTTTCACTGGTTAATTACAAAGCACTATTAGGCTTTATAAACTATTTGCATAGTTTCCCTGGGATTTCTAGTATTTTCAATAATAATAAAAGTGAAATATAGGGTTTTCACAGTTGCTATATTAGTAGGTCAGGAAAACTCTAAAATATAATATAACATCTGATATATTTTAAAATCTTCATATTAAAAAAGCGTTTAAGGGCTGGGGTTGTTGCTCAGTGGTAGAGCACTTGCCTAGTATGTGTGAGGCACTGGGTTTGATTCTCAGCACCACATGTAAATAAATAAAATAAAGGTCCATTGACAACTAAAATAAACAAACAAATAAATAATGAATAAATAAAAACCATTTAAAAATATAATCTCCACCATTTATTTTGTAGTTGCCATAGAAACATAACTGATTTTCAGAGCTTGAAAAAGCCTCTTTATTAAGTTCACAGAATTTTTTTCCTCTTTATAGGATCTTGACTGGTTCTTATGATAAGACTTCTCGAATCTGGTCCTTGGAAGGAAAGTCAATAATGACAGTTGTGGGACATACAGACGTTGTAAAAGATGTGGCCTGGGTGAAAAAAGGTAGGACTTTTTGCTGAAACTAAGAGGAATACTAGAAAGGAATTTGGAAATATCCCATTTTCAGAGCAGGTTAAGACTGGAGAGTAGAATGGGTATGAAATGCTTCATGCCATAGTTATTGTAAGATCTTTCAAAAACACAGTGTTTTTTTAAAAAAAAAAAAAAACACGGTTCAAGAAGAAAAGGACATTTTTTAAAAAAAAGTCCATAAATTGATGGCAGTGAATCTTTTCTAACATTATATTAGGTAGTATATATTTTTGAGTTTCTTGAGTGTGTTAAATGCATATCTTCTAATTTTAAAGATTCTTTCCTTTTATACCATGTTAGATTTCTTTATTTTTTTAAATTTATTTTTATCATTATTTTATCTTTTTGCAATACTAAAATTGAAGCTACATTCCCAACACTTTCAATTTTTTTATTTTGAGACAGGATCTCACTAAGTTGCTGAGGCAGGCCTCAAATTTGTGATCCTCCAGCCTTAGTCTCCCAAGTCTCTAAGATTATAGGTGTATACATTAACTTTCTTTTAAAACCCTCCTATGTGCATTCATATTTTAAATCCACCAAAAATTTTTGAATTTTTCAGTTTAAGAACATGATTATATAAATTTTGTACTAATTTGTTTCTTGTTATTGTGTTCTCTTTTCTTCAGATAGTTTGTCTTGCTTACTACTGAGTGCCTCTATGGATCAGACCATTCTCTTGTGGGAGTGGAATGTAGAGAAAAACAAAGTGAAAGCCCTACACTGTTGCAGAGGTCATGCTGGAAGTGTGGATTCTATAGCTGTTGATAGCTCAGGAACTAAAGTAAGTAACTACTAAGTTATTAGTACTTTGTTAAAGTAGAATTTAAGCATTTTACTAAACTTTTTTTCTCTATATAAATTCCCCGTAATTCATATACTTTCCCAACAATCAGTGGCTAAAGAATATGATTTGAAACCCTAAGCAAATACTCATGCAATAAGAGATAAGATTTCTCCCCTAGCCTGGATAGCGCTGGTTTAGAACCTTAAATAAACTGTAAAATACTTAAGAAGTCAGTTAAACAAGTAATTTCTTTCTTTAATCATAGTAATTAATCAGCTACACTAAATGCTGTCATCAATTTAAAATACCTAAAACAATAATCTGAGCTGTAGCATACATTAATAATGTTAAGAAAGTTTGTTTTACTATTAATGCTGATGTACTCTTTATCATGACAAAATGGTAAATGTTAGTTAAAAAGGACACAAACCTAAGAGCAATACTATATTGACTTATGAGGTTTTAAAAACCCTTTTAAAATTTGAAAGTTTCCTAAGCCACATAAAGTATTATGGATTTGGGCTGGGGTTGTGGCTCAGTGGTAGAACATTTGCCTAGCATGTGTGAGGCACTGGGTTCAATCCTCAGCACCACATATAAATAAATAAAATAAAGGTTCATCAACAACTAAAAAAATATTTAAAAAGAAAAAAGTATTCTGGATTTAAGAGTGTTTCCATGTTTCTTTGCCAGTTAGAATAACAGAGGACATTTGATACATTTAAAGGTAAAGATTTGATTTTGCATTTTGAGCCATACAGAAAGTTTACATGTTATGGACTTGAAATTTAGGTGAATTAATCATACACTGACTTTTGACTATAAAAGGCAGAAACTCATCATAAACTGGTTTAGGCTTATTGGACCTATGATGTCCAACAAGAGTGAACCACCATATCATTAGGAAGGTGATGATGCACTTAAGCCTCAGGAGCTAGTGGAATGGAAGCCTGAATGTGGCTAGCATACCCTCACCTTCTTGTCTTCTTAAGTCAACTTTATTCTCTCTTGCCCAAAATTGGCTTTCTCCACATGATAGTAAACATTTCCCAGGTCTTATAATCCTATATTCTCTGTCTCTGAAGAAAGACAAACTTCCGTTCTTGGAACATAGGGGTTTTTAAAGTTTCTAAATGGGGGAAAAATGACTAGTACAGTGTAGGTCAGTTGCTCACCCTGATCTAAGTAAACACGACCAGAGCACATAATAATGGCAACTCCCTTGACTGCTGTGGAGACTAAGAATACAGCAGGTCCCACGAGACTAGGAAGCTGGGCAGATGATACCATGGTAGTAAAGGATATCAAAGCCTGTGTTCCACCGAGATTAAATAAGCAAAGTCAGTTTTCAAGTCAAATAGCAGAAAAAACAGGGCAAATATGAGTTTTATCACATGTTTTTCCCCTTCATCTCTATCTGTTCAGTTTTGCAGTGGTTCCTGGGATAAGATGCTAAAGATCTGGTCTACAGGTAAATTAAATATTCCTATTATTTTGACTTATTAATGTTTTAAGAATTCAATTGAGAGGACTTATTACACCATGTTTTGCCATAAACATAAACAGAGTTTTTTAGGATATGTATAAAGGAATATATTATAGTGACATATTAGAATATTTTTGTGTGTTTTAAGACTTTGTTTTTTACCCTATCTCTCCCTTATTTATTGGATAAGATTGAATTGCCCCAAGCATCAACAGTGGTGCAGTGGAACATGATCACTTTAATTCTCACACAGTTCTCTTATTAAGAAACATGGAAATAAACAAAAATATCTTTTGAATAACCTTTATTCACTTTAAGTCATTTTAAAAAGAATGGTCTGGGGATGTAGCTCAGTGATAGAGCACTTGCTTACAATTTGCAAGGTTCAATCCCAGAACTGCAGAAAAAGAGAAAAAAAAATAGTGACTTTTGAGATAGAGGAATTTATTAGTTAAGCTGGTATACTTTAAAAAAAAAAAAAAGATGAAATCTCTGTGTAGTTTTTTTGTTTTTGTTTTTTTTTTAACTTTATTTTGTTTATTTTTTTTATGTGGTGCTGAGGATTGAGCCCAGTGCCTCACACATGCCAGGCAAGGGCTATACCACTGAGCCACAACCCCAGCCTCTGGTTTACTTTTTTTTTTTAATAATATTTATTTTTTTTTAGTTTTTGGCAGACATAACATCTTTGTTTGTATGTGGTGCTGAGGATCGAACCCTGGCCACATGCATGCCAGGCGAGTGCGCTACCACTTGAGCCACATCCCCAGCCCTACTTTTTAACAAAAAATTTTTTCAATGAAATTGGTAATATCAAGGTTAATATTCTTACTTGGAAAACAGATTAAAAGGAGCAGTTGGAGGAGAGGAAAGACTCAGAGGACGATGTCTTGATGATAATAAGAGATACTGGTGGGAAGAAAAAAAGGAAAAGCACACATCCAAATATTTGTATTTTAAAATCTTGTAACTAGAACTATTAATTGCACAGGTAAAAAGACCAGAATATTACTTCTGAGGGAACTGCTGTTTTACAGCATAATACCCTCCATACCGTTCAGAAAGCAGAATTAAGAGGAATCAAGAAAAACTTAACCAGTTCTAAATAATTATGTATAAGATCCATTTTAGTAGATTTTATAAAAATGATGAAAGCAAACAAATTTGAGGAAGAAAGCAGTTTAGTTTAGAAATTTTTCCTTTTGTGGTATTTTTTGATAGAGCTGTATAAATGAGATATTGTATGTTAGCTATCACTTTTAGGGGTTTATAATCACATTAGGGAAAGCAGATTAATATTCATTAGAGTTACAAAACATTAAAATCTGTAGTTTTCAATCTGGGTGTGCTACCTGTCCGATGATATGTAACAAAGATTTTTAAAAACCAAAAACCAGGGGGCTGAGGAAATAGCTCACGTGGTAGAATGTTTGCCTTGCATGCACAAGGCCCTGGGTTGAATCCCCAGCACCACAACAAAAAACAACTGTGTTCAACAAAGAAAAGCCCGGGACCAGGTGGATTCTCAGCTGAATTCTATCAAGCCTTTAAAAAAGAACTAATACCAGTACACCTCACATTATTCCATGAAACAGAAGGGGTTGGAATACTTCCAATTCATTCTATGAAGCCAGTAACACTCTTATTCCAAAACCAGATGAGGACACATGAAGGAAAGAAAACCAATATCCCTGATGAACTTAGATGCAAAAATTCCTTAACATATTAGCGAATCATGTTCAGCAACATATTAAGTTCATACATTATTACCAAGTTGGTTTTATTCCAGAGATGCAAAGATAGTTTGATACAAATCAATAAATGTAACTCATCACATAAACAGAATTAAGAACAATAGATGCAGAGAAGACCTTTGACAAAATTCAGCACCCATTCATGATAAAAACACTGAAGAAACGAGGTATAGAAGGAACCTACTAAACATCAGAAAGGTTCTGTGTGAAAAACTCAAAGCCAACCTCATAGTAAATGGGGGTAAACTGAAAGTATTTCCTTTAAAACTGGGACAAGACAAGAATTTTTACTCTCACCACTGCTATTTACTATATTCCTAGAAATTCTAGCAGAGCAATTAGGCAACAGAAGGAAATAAAAGTGATAAAAATAGGAAAGGAAAAAGTCAAATTATCACTCTCTGCAGATGATACCATTTAGAAGATCCAAAACATTCCACCAAAAGACTTCTAGAGTTAATAAATGAATTCAGCAAAGTAGCAGGTTAAAAAAAATCAGCATATAAACATCAACAGCTTTCCTGTATACCAACAACAATGTCCTGAGAAGGAAATCGGGAATACAATTCCATGCACAATAGCGTCAAAAACAAAACAAAAAAAACTAGGAATAAATCTAACCAAGGAGATGAAAGCCCTCTACAACAACAAGTATAGAACACTGAAGAAAGAAATTAAAGAAGATCACAGAACATGGGAAGACCTCCCATGTTCATGAATAGACAAAATTAATATTGTTAAAATGGCCATAAAATATTCACATTCAATACACTCCCTATTAAAATACAATTGACATTCTTCGAAGAACTAGGAACTCCTAAAATTCATTTGGAATTCTAAAGACTCAGAATAGCCAAAGCAATTTTAAGCCGAAAAAAGCAATATTGGAGGCATCATAATACCTGACTTCAAACTATACTGCAGAGCTGTAGTAACAAAAACTGCATGGTACTGTCAGAAACAGACGCATGGTACGGAATAGATGACGGAGACAAATCTGTGTAGAATGCCAATATAAGTGGGATGCCACATATCTATACTCATCTGATACTTGACAAAGGTGCCAAAAACACATTGAAGAAATGACAGCCTTTTTAACAAATGGAGCTGGGACAAGTGGTTGTCCATATGTAGAAGAATGAAACTAGACCCTTATCTCTTACCCTGCACAAAAATCAACTCAAAATGGATCAAAAACCTCAGAATTAGACCATCTGTGCAATTCCTAGAAAAAGATGTAGGCTCAACACTCCAGCTCTTAGGCACTGGCATTGACTTTCTCAATAGGACCCCTAAAATTCAGGAAATAATGCCAATAGTTAATAAATGTGACAGCATCAAATTAAAAAGCTTTTGCAAAGCAAAGGAAACAGTTTGGAATGTGAAGAAAGAACCTACAGAATGGGAGAAAATCTTTGCTAGCTACTCTTCTGATAGAGGATTAATATCTGGAATATATGAAGAGCTCAAAAAACTTTATACCAAAAAAAGCCCCAATTAATAAATGGCAAATTAATTAAACAGATATTTCTCAAAAAGAAATACAAATGGCAACAAATACATGAAAAAATGTTCAACATTCATTAGCAATTAGGGAAATGTAGATCAAAACTATAGTGAGATTTCTTCTCATACCAGTCATAATGATAGTTATCAAGTGGTAGAACACTTGCCTAGTTAGCACATGTGAGTCCCTGGGCTTGACCCCAGTATCACCAAAATAAAACAAAACAAAAAATAACTATGTATCACTTTTCCTTGTTCAAAAAAATGAAATACTCAAGGAGAATAAAGATGACTGAAATGTATGTCCATTTTTTCCCCACATTTTTTCATTGGTGCATTATAGTTGAATGTATCTCATTTTAACATTGTTTATCTTAGTACTTCCTGTGTAATGTAAGTACAATCTGGTTGTAACTCCTAGAACTAATAGTAAGTAATTTTTCATAGCTATGGTAAAGTGATTTCTTTTCATAATGGTGATCTTATTCTTATTTTTGGATATTAGTAATCCAGGTATTTTTTTTAATGTATAATTTCCTGTTTCCCAAAATGATTAAAAAAAAAAAATCCTTTTCCTAATGAACTTAGATAATACTGAAAAACTGTATACCCAGAGATGCAAAAAATTCTTTCAAACAGTTTGTAATTAATATTGACAACGTTTTTCCAATATTAAATCTTGTTCTCTCTGATGCAGTCCCCACAGATGAAGAAGATGAAATGGAGGAATCCACAAATAGACCAAGAAAGAAACAGAAAACAGAACAATTGGGGCTAACAAGGGTAAGTAGTAGAACTGACTGTAATTTCTTAGATCTGTCTTAATAAATATGTGGTAATTGAACAGCATTTCCTATTTGTATTTTCTTTTGTTTTATCTTCTTCACTTTATAAACCTACTAGAAAAAAAAAAAAGATGATTGCTTTCAGTAGGTGAAAAACATTAAGCTTTCTTTCAGTAAATTTGTAAATTTTTCTTATAAACCTTGTACTATTGCTACATTTATCTGAATCATGGAATTTTGTAGCATTGAGTTAGGCTTACAGCTTGGTAGGCGGATTATAGAGCTATTGTAATTGATTTCATGGTACACTCTGAATTAGGATCTTTTGTTTTTAAATCTTGCACTAGAGTTAAGTGAAGCAACTAATTACCTGACTTCAATATTATTTATTTCACATAGTAAGGATATAATTCCTACTAAGGATGCAAGTCATATCTCCTAATTCACTAGGAGTTTAATTTGGAAATTGCCTCTATCATTTAGTTTTTAGATCCCATTAAATTGAACTGTTCATCCAGATTTTGAACAGTTCATCCAGATTTTGTTTTACTTAAAAAAATGTTCAATTTACAAATAAAGGTTGACTACATTCAGAATGTGTAAAATAATGGTTACACACACACGCGCGCGCGCACACAGTAATATATCATCACCCTTGCTATACACTAGATTCACAGAACTTGTTCACCTCATAAGTGAAAATTTTTACCATTTGACCAACTTTTCCCAATTTCTCCTATACTTCAGCCCCTGATAATCACAGGTCTGCTCTTGCTTCCATGAGTTTGACTTTTCATCCAGATCCTTAATTCATTCTATTTTGTTATGAAGATATGTGTCATAATGTGATCTACTTTGTTTTTATATACTTAATGAGAAGAAAATACTGAGCAAGGTTTAGGAAAACATTTCTCATTTATTTTCTAATATTTATAATGAATGTGCAGTAATCAAGCACATATTTGCACTTTATTTCTGTAGTCACCAATAAGATATCTTACAAATATTGTTGAAAATGAGAAATGAAGTTGATCATAAATGATTCATCAAACTCATTAAGATGCAATAAACAATACACTCACTGGTTCCAACTGAAAGTAGTAATGAAGAACTTCTTAATACATTTAAAAATATACTGCTGAATTGCAAAAGGAAAGATCTGGCAAGTACTTATTTTCCTTACTCTTGTAGGACAAATTAAAGCTGGAAGTGCTGTACCAATTAAATAGTGCATTCAGTGGTAATTTCTATTGATGTATTTCTCTGATCAAATCTCTAAGGAATGTATCTGAGTAGAAAAAGATTTCTTAAGTTATAAAAATTCCTTATTGAAAAGGTAGGTTTGTTCCCTTTCTTTTTAAGTTTGACATTCATGTAGTAAAGTGTACAGCTTAAATGTACACCTCAATTAATTTTTACAAAGGTACATACCCAAGTAATCACTACTTACATCAAAATATGGAGAATTACCAGCACCCGGAAAATTCCCTCTAGTCTACCTCACAGTCAATAGACACTGAAAGATAATCACCTCTGACATATACCATCTTAGTTTTACCTATTTTTAAATTTCATATACCACAATTTTTAAATTCTTCTTTTGATGGACATTTGGTTGATTTCCAATTTGAGGCTACAATGAATAAATCTGCTAAGAAAGTTTTTATACTTGGCTTTGGGATTATGTGTGTGATCACTGTGCAGAAGTAGAATTGCTGGGTCACACAAGGTATGCAAATATTTGGCTTTCTGCATGTTTGATACTGTCAAAAAGTTTTCCAAAATGGGCTATGTCAATTTTCACTTCATTTAACAGTAAATGAAAGTTCAAATTACTCCATATTCCCACCAGCACTTGATATGGTCAATGCCATGACTATTTTACCATGTAACATATACATATATTAACTCACTTTAGTAGCTAGGACTACAGGTGCAACCCTCTACACTTGGCTACACATTAACTTACTTTTTGAAAAGTGTATTATTAATCAGAAAAATGAGAAATTATACCCCAATTTATTCAAATGTATGAATTGCCAAGATCATTGTAATGTCATGTGTAGCTAATAAAATAAATAAAGAAAAGTGTATTATTTTACCCATTTTTTGGTGATGTTTAGTGGAACTTAATTTAAACCCTAGCCTTTTGATATTTAAATGTGAAACGTTTGTTCATCTTTTGGCCCATTTAAAAGAAGTTTATTGGGGTTGGGATTGTGGCTCAGCAGTAGAACGCTTGCCTAGCACGTGCGAGGCCCTGGGTTCCATCCTTAGCACCACATAAAAATAAATAAAATAAAGGTATTGTGTCTGACTACAACTAAGAAAAAAAATTTAAAAATAAAAGAAGTATATTGTCTATCTTTTTCTAAATTTTTAAGAGTTCTTTATATATTCTAGACTCATGTTCTTTAATGAATGTATGAATTACAGATATTTTATATCACTCACTGCCTTGTGTTAATACCTTTTATTTTTAGAGGAATGCATTTATAAAATTGCTTCCATTGTTCATTTGAGAGAAATAATAGTATATTCAGTTTTTCATTTAGCTTTCTATAGGGCTTAAATACATGTATTCATAATTTATTGTTTGAAATAATGCCAGAAAAGTGCTAATTTTTGTAGTGAAAATGTTGCTGTAATTAGAAATTATAGAAAACTTTGGATTTTTAAAAAATAAGACATATATTGAAAGTCACCTCTGCATTCTGTTCCAGTACCTGAATTGTATTAATATGAATAATGTTGTCAATCATTTAGTTGTCATTTGCTTCATATATTAACATAAAATTTCTTCCTTTATAATTCTTTTTTCCCTCTGGTACTATTCTGCTTCTCTTTGTTTATAGTAATAACACCAATATTGACTTTTCTTCTTTAAAAAAATTACAGAGTGAAAATAAAACATGCTCTTTTGGTTATAGCTCTTGGCTTTTTTTTTTTTTTCCTTATGTGGTGCTGAGGATTAAACCCGGTGCCTTACAGGTGCAGGCAAGCACTATACCACTGAGCTACTACCCAACCCAGCTCTTGGCTTTTGATCAGTCATACAACCAAGATACAGAAGGGTCTCTCATCCAACAAAATTCATGTTGCCCCTTTGTAGTTTCACCTCCATACCCTCACTACCATTGATCTATTCTCTGTTTTTACAAGTTTTCTAGAATGTCACAGAAGTAGAATAACAAAGTGCATAGTCTTTTATATTAGCCCTTTTTGTTTAACATATAAGGTAGTTGAGACTCACTCATATTGTTGAGGGTATCATTGGTTTGTCCCTTTTAGATGTGGAGTAGGATTCTGTTATATGGATATACCACAGTTGGTTTAATCATTCGTAAGTTGAAGGATAGTTGGGTTGTTTTCCAGGTAGGTAGTTATGAATAAAACAGTATAATATTTTTTATGTTCAGGTTTCTATGTGAACATAAGTTTTCCTTTCTTTTGACTTACCATCTAAGAATGGGATAGCTTATTATTTATAGTTTACCTGTTGTTTCTTTCTACCTTGTCATTTTCTATCCTATAAGCTTCTGATTATCTTTCTTATTCCTACTTCTTTATCAGGTTCCTTTACTTTTTTTAGGAAAATTTTAGAGCCAGAAAAGCAATATTTGTATAATTGGTCCAGGAATTGACAAACACAGCCCAACAACCATTTTGGGTTTATTTTTTATATTATGTATACTTCTTTTTATATTATAGTGCTATAAAAATGTTTTTTACATTTTTAAGGGATTATAAAAATAAATAACAATATGCAACAGAAACTGCATGTAGCTGGCAAAGTCTAAAATATTTATTTTCTGGCATTTTACTAATAAAGTCTATTTCCTGATCTAGCATAACCCTTCCAGTTACAGACGAGGTTATATTTAAGAAATCTAACTATAACAGTTACAAAAGGAGACCGACTGCCTCCCACTCCAGAATTCTTTTTGTCTTTCTCACATATTCCTTATAGGCTCTATACGTAATTTGGGGGTTTTAATTTGGAAAAGACATTAGAGATTTTGGAGTACTCATTAATGGACATCATTTAAAGATTAAACAATGGAACTTCTGGGTGTGATGGCACATGTCTATAATCCCAGCAGTTCAGGAGCCTGAGGCAGTAGAATCCCAAGTTTGAGGCCAGCCTCAGCAATTTAGCAAGGTTCTAAGCAACTTAGTGAGACCCTGTCTCAAAATAAAAAATAAAAAGGGATGGGGATTTGGCTTAGTGGTTAAGCAGACCTTGAGTTCAATGCTTGGTATCAAACAAACAAAACAAATAGGATTTAAAGATGCTGAGGAAGTGGAGTGCCAAGAATGTTTTGAGATTAATTTACCTGGAGGAGTCATGTAGAAATTGGCAGCACCTCAACTCAGACCTAGGTCTTTCTGACCTGAAAATTTTTTTCACTAACTGTGAAGCAGGTTCATTAATAACAGATCCCAACCGAGGAAGCCCCCCCCCCAACCCCACTGCATAGAGGACAGTAAAGATCATCACTATGCTAGCCACTAGAAGTAAGAGTTTATACACTTCCATCCACTGCAGTTTTACTGATTGCTTTAGTCCAGTGAGACAGAACACATTCACATGCCACAAGTTACATGAAATAGATTTTATCACTTACAAAGAAGCAGCAAGGGCCAACAGAAGCCTAGGATCCATTGTGAGTCAATCTCCCAAGAAAGCTGCCCGGGGTAGATGGAGTCTTAACAGTGTGCCCCACTTTCACCACAGTGACGAATCCCAAAAAGCAGCAACACTTGGGGTTTATATCCACAGGTCATGAGACCTACTGGGCAATGCTTTGAAGGACATCCTGTTTCTAGGGGGGGCTGGAACTGAGCCCAGGCTGTTCTGGTCAGTCCATCCATATCTCAGGATGTTACATTCCCAGCATATTCTACTGTTATTCTGAGAACTACAGGATAGGAGAAGAGAGGAAAGACTGGGTCAGTTCAGGGCCATTTGGGGACAGGACTTTAATATTATGTTTATTCATTGAGAGAGTTAAATTAGTGTTAATATTAATACTGCTTAAAATGAAAAGTAGAACAGATGAGGAAGAGTCAGAATACAATATATTTGGGTTTAAACTCAAGTCTGCCACTTATAAGCTGTATCATGTTGGGCAATTATTTCAGTTTCAGTATCTTCATGTATAAAATAAGAACAGATATATCCACCTTGGAGGATTGTTACAAAGAAGAAATAGAGCAGGATATCAAAACTAAAACACCTGGTAAAAATACCTGGCATATGGCTTTGGAAGTTAATAACTACTACTATTGTTCTAATTACTCTGAAATGAAAATGCTATTCCCTTTTTGGGGGGTGATCTTCCATTTCTAGACTCCCATGGTGACCCTCTCTGGCCATACAGAAGCAATTTCCTCAGTACTCTGGTCAGATGCTGAAGAAATCTGCAGTGCATCTTGGGACCACACAATTAAAGTATGGGATGTTGAATCTGGCGGTCTTAAGTCAACTTTGGTAAGGATTTCGGTACTCCTCTGATTAACTTTGATATTTTAAGTGACAAAAACTTCTAGAAATGCTTACTTTTAGTCTATCATAGTCAAGTGTACTTTTCTTTTCCTTTTCAGACAGGAAATAAAGTGTTTAACTGTATTTCCTATTCTCCACTTTGTAAACGTTTAGCTTCTGGAAGCACAGATAGGCATATAAGACTGTGGGATCCCCGAACCAAAGGTGAGTGGTATAAATATTAGGGCATGTTAAAAAAAAAAAAAAAAGGATTTCTCCAAATATTTTTTAGGTTCTGCCTACTTTTCTGTTCTAAAATTTAGTACTTGTTATCTTTTTTGCTTTGTTCAGATGGTTCTTTGGTGTCACTATCCCTGACCTCACACACAGGCTGGGTCACAGCCGTAAAGTGGTCTCCTACTCATGAACAGCAGCTGATTTCAGGCTCTTTAGATAACATTGTCAAGCTGTGGGATACAAGAAGGTAAGTGCTTTTATTCTAGATAAACCAAAGATATCAGTTACTATTATAAAATGAAAAAAAACTGCCTGGAAGGGTTAGGAAAAAAAGCTCTTGGTTTTACTACCTAATATTAAAAAATACTGATATTTAAAAAAGCTAGAATCAAAGGATTTTTAGTATGTTGTTTTTTAGCATTCTGAAAAAAACTAATGCCATGTTGCTTTATCTTTTATCAAAAAATACAAAAATCAGTTTATAATCTATCTTTCTGACTTTGTTATAAAACAGGAAAAAATAGTTTAGAAAGATTGTCTTGAACCTTAATATAAATTATGTTAATAGAAAAATTAAAAATATAAAGATAATTATGTGTTAAAGGTATATTTCTTTACTTATAGGCTAGTGCTATGATAATAATAATAATAATAATAGAGAGGGAGAGAGAGAGACAGCGAGCATGAAAGAGAGAGCGAGCATGAGCGAGCGCACTCCAAAAAAACTGCATACAGAACTTATTTACATGTCTTTACAAGTAGAAAAGATGCATTAACTAAATGCCTGTTTGTGTGTTGTTGTTTTTGGCCTTAAATCTGCTTTGTAATATATTATAATACTGTTTTATGATACATGACCTGTTAACACCTAGAAGCTATTATATTCATTTTAAACATTTTACATTGCAGTTAACATAATTTCTGATGATAGTAGTAAGTTCTATGAAGAAAGTAGCTGAGTAAAGGAACACTTCTTGGGGGAGGATCCCTCTGATATTGCAGTAGTGAGCTAATAGTGGGAAGGAATGAACCATGCACATATCACAGCAGAGGGAACAACAGATAAGGTGGAAGAATCTTGGCATATTGGCAAAATAGCAAGAAGGCCAGTGTTGATGGAGTAAAGTAAGCAAAGAGGAGAGTGGCAGGACATGAAGCAGCTAGTGGTGACCTGCTAAAACATGGTATTGAGTTTGGATTTTATTTTAAATGTGATTGGAATGCTTTGGAGGGTTTTGAGCAAGGGAGCAAGAATGAAAGCAGAGAGGCTATCATAATTCAAGACACAGATAATTGTGACTTGAACTGTGGTGGCAGCATTACAGATAAATAACTGGGTACTAGGTGTATGTTGAGGATGGCTCAGGCAGGATTACTATCTTATGGATTCAATGTGAAGATTGGAATCAGGATAATGCTCTCATTTTCTGCCTAAGCAGTTAGGTGATTGATGGTGCCACTTAACCATGGTGGAAAAGGATAGAACAATTAATTGATATATGAGGGAAAATCAGAAGTTTTGATTTGTTGTTTTAAATTTTTTGTGCCCATCCAACTGTCAGGCAATTGGATATACATGTGTAGCTCAAGGGAGAAGTTTGGGCTAAAAATATAAATATAGAAGTTATCAGGGTAGAAATGACTAGATAAAGTGTATACAAAGCCACGATTTGGGGCTGGGGTTGTGGCTCAGAGGTAAAGTGCTCGCTTAGCATGTGTGAGGCACTGGATTTGATCCTCAGCACCATATAAAGTAAAATAAAGACACTGTGTCCACCTATAACTAAAAAATAAATATTAAAAAAAAAAACAACAAAGCCACGATTTGGGTATAAAAGAAAAATAGTGAAGGAAGTGTGAAATGGGCCTAATTATGAATAATCTTTAAAACTAAATAATATTTTTCCTGAATATATTTGTTGTAATAAATCTCTGTAGTCTGCTGATTATACAGGAAAAATAGTAAAGGTGGTTGAGTTAAGACTCAGATTAAATGGTTATTCAGGCAAGGATGGTAAATCCTGTAAAATTTTCAGGAAAGTGTGATTATTCATAAATGTTTGTTTTAATCCTGTGAATATATATAGCATGTTAATATTTTACTCTTTTAGTTGTAAGGCTCCTCTCTATGATCTGGCTGCTCATGAAGATAAGGTTCTAAGTGTGGACTGGACAGACACAGGGGTAAGAATTCATTAGTTACTTGGTGAAAAGGAGACTATATTATTAGAATAAATATGGTATTTGTGTTTATAAAGTTATTAGTTTCAGTGTATATCATTTTATAATTTTGTTCCACAATAAAAAAACCTCACATCTCAAGGAACTATTTTGTTTTCTGATAATAGTAAAATTTGAAATTTTGAAGCAATTTCTTTTCTCTCATGAGTATCTTTATTTTTTTTAGTTTTAATGGACACAACACCTTTATTTTATTTATTTATTTTTATGTGGTGCTGAGGATCGAACCCAGTGCCTCACATGTGCCAGATAAGCACTTTACTACTGAGCTACAACCCCAGCTCCTCTCATGAGTCTTTTTTAAAAACTTTTTTGTAGTTGTAGGTGGACAGAATACCTTTATTTTATTTGTTTATTTTTATGTGGTGCTGAGGATCGAACCCAGGGCCTCATTCATGCTAGGCAAGCGCTCTACCACTGAGCCACAGCTCCAGCCCTTCTCATGAGATTCTTAATGAGAGATTTTAAGTCCATAAATTCACTATTTCAGACTAACTGGATCAAAGTATTTACTAGTCACAAAAATCCTATGTAATAAATATGAATTATAAAACGTGTTTAAAGAATTACCATTTAATTTTGTATGTATACACATAATGTCTTATTGCCTAAGAATTCTTTCTAAATACAGGTCCCAGGGCAACTTCAATAATTTGCAATATCCATTTGCAAACAATTAATGCACTGTCCTTTAAAACCTTTTGTTTTTCTTAAGTAAGGAAAACTGTATCAATTTTCAAACTATTTTATTACATATCTTGACAAAAGCTTCGTAGAAAGTACAATAGCATACTGTCCCTCAACCAAATTCAAATGATCATTTTTGATGTTTTAGTGTCCTGTATCATCATACAGGCTGAGTATCTGAAATGCCTGCTGCCAAAAGCATTTCAAAGTTCAGATTTTTTTCAGATTTTGGAATATCTGCACATAAATGAGTTATCCTGGAAATGGGACACAGTCTAAACACAGAATTCGTTTTTTATTTCATATATATATATACATATATATATATCCTGAAGGTAATTTTATACAATGTATTTTGGTATGCCTGTTTTGTCTGTGACCTATCACATGAGGTCAGGTGCAGAATTTTCCACTTGTGGCATCATGTTTGTGCTCAAAACATGGATTTTGGAGTATTCTGAAGTATAGATTTCTGCTTTTGATTTGTTTTAGTACTGGGGATTGAACCCAGGTCCTCCCTCTTCTCTGAGCTACCTCCCCAGCCCAAATTGCAGATTTTTGAATTAGGGGTACTCAACCCAAATAGTAGTGAAATTTTCTGTAAGTGGTCCCTATAAGTGCTAATGTTCAATGTCAGTTAACTGCTCATCTGTAATTTCTAAATACTATAAAAGAATATTATTAGAAGTAGAGTACTTAATTGGCCATATTTTTATTTCTGTTGAAGAAGCTTGGGTTCTTTAGTTAGCTGTTTTGTTTTGTTTTTTTAAGCAAATTATTAGTGGTTATTTAGGCTTAGCTATTATATGGAATAATTGTTTAGGCTTAGCTATTATATGGAATAACTGTACTTATGTTTTTATGTATTTTTCTCTCTTTCTATACAGCTACTTCTAAGTGGAGGTGCAGACAATAAATTGTATTCCTACAAATATTCCCCTACCACTTCCCATGTGGGGGCATGAAAGTGAATAATGACTTGATATAGAGGCATTCTGTAAATGAAATTGGTAGAGAATCATCAGATTACGCTGATGCAGATGCAGCCTTTTAGATTAAGGTTTATGGTTTTCACCCCCCATGAAAGCTAACATATTACTCATTGTTTTTATTTTGTGTGTATAAAATAAAATGTGGCCTGTATTCTCTACCCTACAGACTGTGGAAATTAAACTGAGATTTTTTAAACTTCTTTTTACAGTTATTGGTTTGAATTAATATTTGCTTTTGAAATACTATAAAAGAATATTATTAGAACTAGAGTACTTAATTGGCCATATTTTTATTTCTATTGGAGAAGCTTGGGTTCTTTAGTTAGCATCTTTTTAGAAAGATTAATAGAAAATGTTACAAGAAAAGAAATGGAAATCTAATTTCCTTTTGGTAAAACAAGTAGTGTTTATAAGAAAATAAGACTTTGTACATATTTAGAACATTAAAAAATGTAGATGTTGCCAATTTATTAAGACTTCATTGAGTTATTTTAGATGAAGAACTTCATATTAAAGATATGTCAGATCCTTTAGAAATTGCATACAAATTTCAGGATAACCAGGAATCTCCTCTTTCCCTAACCTAACTTCATGTACAGATAAGAATATATTCTCCAGACAAAATCTTTTGCTTGGTATATTAAACATTCTACAAATTTTATAACATTAGCATTTGTCTTTATGTATGTTGTATACCAAATACAAATGTCTTTTTAAAATGTGACTTCAGTCTTTAATGGATTGGTATTCCTCAGACAGAGACCTCAAACTTACAACCTTTTAGTATACGGGAATCAGTTTCGTCTCATTATTGGACTGTAATTCAGTACATTTCAAATGATGTACCTGTTGAAGCCTGGGAAACAACATCTATATTTGGCTGCAGTTGAGAGCCAAATTAATAGTGGATTGAACCAATTAGGAGTTTAATTTCTTGTATGTAGAAGTCCAGAGGCAGTGCAGGGCTTGAATAGTGGTTTTGTTCCACCTTCCTTAGGACCCCACCTCCTTTCACCCTTAGGATATGGTCCTCATTTCATACATACCAAGAGCTAGAGCTCCAGTTATCACATCATTTCTTAATGTGTATTTTAATGGAGGAAAAAAAAAACTGAATAAAGTCAGCCAGAAAATTCACATACAATGTCATTGTTTTTCTCATTTTTTGCTGACATATATATATATCCCAGAGACTGCAGACATGACATTTATATATATAATCTTTGTGAGAGGACAAAAATGAATTCATAGTCCTGTTTTGGATGGTCTTTGAGTTTTAAGGGACAGTTATTTTAAATGTCTTTCTTAATTCATCCAAATGTAATATGTATATACTAAGTGGTTAAAGTAAAGGTAAATAGGCCTATTTATCAGATGCAGTGGGAAAAGAAGTGGCATTTATATAACCAATCCCTCATCTATTCTCATTTCTGGTTCCGTAGCAGGATACACTCACAGATAAGGCATTCTCCCCTTGGGATGGATATAACATGAAAGTGACCAAGTTTCTTAACAAGGATTGTCTCTGATCTCTGCTAAACTTCTCTCCTTGGGTAACTAAAAAATTTAGGTCTTATTCCCTAAACAGGAAGAATATGAGAGGCCAGTAGAAGCCTAGAAGGTCCAGTCCTCTTATAACATATTGCTCCTCCTTTTCCTCAAAAATTGGGAGTCTGCCTTTCAATGGTCCCTTTTCTTCCAGTTGAGGCTGGTGTTACAGAGGTGGGTACACTCATTTGCTCCTAAGATTCACTTGGAGAAAAGACTGGAGCTGCTTTCCAAGTACTGGGAGAAGGTGACCACAGGGGATTACTTATGCTGTTTGCCACAGCAATGTAGTTCATAATATGTTGATAACTGCTCTCTTACCTCATCTCATAAAGAATTCCTTTTCTTACTAGTCTTACTACTTAATAGTAAACTTTCTAAATTTAAAATTAGGTTTTAATTAGAGATTAAATTAGGGATTAGAGGCATTTAGCTCAGAGGTAGAGGGCCTGCTTAGCATTTGTGAGGCCCTAGATTCAATACCCATCACCCCTACCAAAAACAACAACAAAACATAGGCTTAGTATACCTAATTGAACAAGTCAGTTCAAGGGAAAAAGTTGAACTACTCTACACCTGAATCTCTGCTGGGGCACAAGAAAAGGGAAAAGCACGAGAGTATAAGATATGTTTTGTATACTACATTTAAAAAAAAATAACACTCTTACATGGGAGATAATCATTAAAAATGAAGCTACAACAATGTCCTGTGTGCATGAGGTAGACAGGTGGCTTAGAGAAGGGAGCAGCAATTAGCTCTGGGAAGCAAGTTGGCTGTTAAGAAGGGCATCTTAGGGCTGAGACTACAGCTCAGTGGCAGAGTGCTTGCTTAGCATGTGTGAGGCACTTTGTTCGATCCTTAGCACCACATAAAAATAAACGAATAAAATAAAGGCATTTTTCCATCTATAAGAAAAATTTTTTTAAAAAGAAGGGCATCTTGGGCTGGGGATGTGGCTCAAGCAGTAGCGCGCTCACCTGGCATGCGTGCGGCCCGGGTTCGATTCTCAGCACCACATACAAAAAAAACAAAGATGTTGTGTCCGCCAAAAACTAAAAAATAAATATTAAAAAAATTCTCTCTCTCTGTACCGCTCTCTCTCTCTCGCTCTCTCTTTAAAAAAAAAAAAGAAAAGAAAAAAAAAGAAGGGCATCTAAGAAGAGTGACATTGAGTCCAAGTCAGGCAGATAATTGAGGGGCAGAATGAAGCTATAGGTTATTTCTAGCAGAAGGAGAGACAGAAGTATCAGAATAAATACTATTGAGTTCAAATACTATGAGGAAGGAAGTGGTCATAACATTTCTTCATGTACTGAGGAAGTCTATTCTCAAACTACCTTCAAAATCTTTTTCATAGAATGATCTTTTTATATTGGAAAATATGAAAACAAAATCTCGCTGTGATGATTATCTAGAGATTTTTATTCCTTAGAAATTTTTATTGGGCTGAGGTTGTAGCTCAGTGGTAGAGCACTTGCCTAGCATGTGTGAGGCACTGGGTTCGATCCTCAGCACCACATAAAAAATATATATAAATAAAACAAAGATATTGTGTCCATACAAAAAATTTAAAAAAAAAAATTTTATTCTACACTGGATGTAGAAAAACAGTTTTCTGGGTAAAGAACCAATATTTGCCTTATATATCCTTTTCCCTTGAATTTAGAATTCCATTTTGGAGCTGTTAACAACAATGCATAAAAATATGTCCAAATGCCTTCTAGCATTATCAGGGGAAAGAACAAATGAATGTTTAAATTGATATAAAATATACATAATTGCATAATTGAACAAGCATCCCTATAAAACAAAACAAATACCATCTGAGAATTTCTGATAACAACACTGAAATCTGTCCCCACAGCCTGAAATTCTTTTGATGTATTTTAGTTTTGAAAAGTCACAGTTGCTTATATAAAACAAATTTAAGGAAAATATTAATTATTGATATAACTGAAACTGTGTTTTTTAAAGGAGAAAATGGGACATTTACGACTGTAAGGAATATCCAATTTATATCTTTTCAATGATATTAATAGTCACTAATGAGAATCAGGTTTCAAGAGGCAAGTAAAATTCCAGTCTTGCTAATCCAACTGCCAGGTACAAAATCAGCAGGGCCTTTGAATTATTTCAATTTTAATATTTTGACGATTGTGACCTCAGTTATCAAACATAATCATGTTAATGTTTTGTTATGAAGTAAATATATCTAACAGTAAAGTGGTTTTTTTGTTGGTTGGTTTACTAGAATTAGGATATCTTTGTTCTAGTATCAATTCCATCAATTTTGCAAATTTAAGGAAGTAAATTATTTCTCATGTCTAAGAAAAATGACAATAAAACTATCTTAACAATCTGCTGATGTAGGTACTGAATTACCTATTTTATAGATAGAGTTAAGTTATTGAAAAGTCATCCCATCAGTTAATACCACTGTCAGGATTTGAACTCCAATTTAGCTGAATTTAGAGCTCAAACTCTAAAACAGAAAAGTTGCCCTTTGGTCTCTTCATTGGCTCCAGGATTCCAACAGATATCCAAATTCTCCCATACACAAATCCCTTACATAAAATGGTATATTTGCCTATGACTTATTAGTCCTCCCACATTCACGTCATCTCAAGATTACTTATATAGTTGACCCTTGAACAATAAAGGGGTAGCTCCTTTGTTGCAACTGAAAATCCACATATAACTTTTGACTTTCCCCAAACCTAACTACTAACAGCTTGCTGTTGTTGGAAGCCTTACCAATAACAAACAGTTAATAAATATTTTGTATATCATGTTTTGTATACAGTGAAAATTACAGGAGAACCATGAGAGATCACTTTTTACTGAAAGGTACAGTGTACTGGATATAATATTACTAACATCCTATGATTTTAAGCAGGTACAATACTTGAGCTTGCTTCAATAGCAGCAGGAGGTGACTGAAATTATTATAGTAATACAGTATGTACTGCAGTTAATTTTACAGTTATTTAATACTGCATCCTTATGTGTGTTTACATTCCCCTTGACTCAATGGCACAATGTATGTGTATTTGCATAAGTTTTAATAAGCTAATTGTTTTAGATTTGTATTTTATGGTAGGAAATGGTTTAAAAAAACAGGCTATTGGGGGCTGGGGATGTGGCTCAAGTGGTAGCGCGCTTGCCTGGCATGCGTGCCGCCCGGGTTCGATCCTCAGCACCACATACAAACAAAGATGTTGTTGTCTGCCGAAAACTAAAAAAATAAATAAATATTTTAAAAAATAGGCTATTATCTATGTATATCTTATGAATTCAGGACATACCTACCATATGTGTGTGTGTGTGTGTGTGTGTATTTCTAGACTACACAGTTTTGTTTTGTTTTTAATTTAAGCCACAAATCTCAAAAAATAAACATTAAAAAACCTGCATATAGGTGGACCCCACAGTTCAAATCCATTTTGTTCAAGGGTCAAGTGCAACACCTAATATAGTGTAAATGCTAAGTAAATAATTGTTGTACTGTATTGTTTAGGGTATAATGACAAGGAAAGAAAATTTGTACAAATGCAAGGTTATCATTGTTCTGGTTTTTGGTACTGGAGATTGAAGCCAGGATGTCTCTACCACTGAGTTACTTCTCCAGCCCCCCAACCCACTTTTAAAGACAATGTTTCTGTAAATTGCTTAAGGCTTTGCTGAATTACTGAGGCTGCCCTGGAACTTGAGATCCTCCTGCCTCAGCCTCTGAATCACTGGGATAACAGGTATGTGCCATCTTGCCTGCCCCGATGCAATTTTTTTCTGAACATTTTCTATCTAAAGTTGGTTGGAGGGCTGATTGTCCACATATTATCAATTACTTTTTCTTTTCTTTTTGGGGATTGAACCCTGGGTGCTTTGGGTATGCTAGATGAACACTCTACCACTGAACCAATTCTTACATCATGCAGTTTTTGTAAGTATAAAAAATTAGTGTGGGGGTTGGTGTTGTGCCCCAGTAGTGGAGAGCTTGCCTAGCATGTTTGCAACACTGGGTTCAATCCTCAGCACCACATAAAAATAAATAAAATAAATGTATTATGTCCATCTGCAACTAAAAATATTTTTAAAAAATAAGTGTAAAAATGTCTTCACTTACGTAAAAGAATGGTTATATATAAACTTAAATGCCATTTATTGGTACTAAATTACCATAAAGAAATGTTCAGCTTTATGTGTTTTTGTCTTTAAAATTAATCCAATTTGGGGGGCTAGGGATATAGTTCAGTTGCGTACTTGCCTAGCATGCACAAGGCCCTAGGTTCAATCTCAAGCCCAACCAAAAAAGAAAGAAAAATTTTAATGTACCACTAAACATATTATAGTAATAATGTATAAAGATCCATTTCTGTATTACATAATTGTATGTGAGCAAAAAGGAACATTAGAAATTACCCTGTTATTCATTCATATAATTGAATTATGTTATTCATGTTATTAAAAGAAGCCACAGTCCAGACAGGTTAAGTGCCTGGTGTGAGTGTACATGGCCAATTTATGATGGAGCTAGGAGACATACCTTCGAGTAATAAAGACCACAGAGAACTGATCTTGTTAGATACAATCTGATAGAAAATTTGGAAACACGTCAAGCAATCCTATGTACAGTTAAATATAAATAACATGCCTGTGTCTTAGTAATACCTAATTCAATGGTTGTTTCAGGGGGAGGTAATACGGTTTAAAAGTGTCTCTAATAATTCACATTTTTTAAAAAGCCATCTTAGTAATGTTGTGTCTAATTCTAGCCTTACATGAAAAAAACAAAATGTAGGGTAGGGAGAACGTGTTTAGCTTGCATTAAAGTAGTTACTGTTATGGGAAGATAGCTCTCCATGTCTTCTTGCCACTAACCTGTAAAGCTAAGTTCCTTGGTAAGATCCAACAGACTGCAAAGAAAATGGAAGATCTTGAAGAAATGAAGCAATTTCTATGATATTCAGCTTCATAGATGATTAATGTAAAACTATACAAAGGGTAGAATAATTTTAATTTCTTAATATCAATTGAGGCTTCATTGGGGAGGTTAAGGAGAGGTTTGCCTCATACTGCAAATGTAAAAATAAAGATCATTATTCTTTCAAGATCTTTGAATGGTTTGGATCCCATTTGTGAAGCCCCATATACCAATTCATCTTAAGATTTTTTCTAGTTAGCTTATTGAAGTATATGATGGAAGACAATACTGTTTATGCTAGTGTAAGTATGTTATATATTGGTAGTGAAATGGCAATTCTATAAATGTACTTCTAAATGAAATTAAATCCTTTCAAAAGCATTTTAATCTTTTAATTTTCTAAAATAATAATGAAACACTAAAACTTAACTACTGGGCTGCCTACTTTATTTATTAAGGGACTAATACAAATCATTTAAACATCTCATCATCAATCCAACAGTTAAAGGAAGATTATTATTCATTCCACAAACAATGAACATCATGAGTAAGACCTAATTCCTGCTCAGTAGGAGCATCAGTAGCTGCATTGTTTGCCAAAATCATTCCAATCCTGAGTCACCACTTGGACTCTTAGTGATTTATTAAGAAAAACTGATTATGTGTTAATGCTACACTTTATGGTATCCTAGAAACATGTATCTTTCTATAATTTTACCCAATTAAGTGAACAAAACCTTCAGGCCTGGCTTACAACCACTGTCCCGACTTCTGGTGGACCTGGAGGACCTTTCTCTGTTTCAGATGAAAGCAGAAAATGGTAGCTTATCATTCTCTTATAATAAATTGCAGACCACTGGAACAGCATTGCCTAAAATATCCCAGGAATTTACCATAAGCATGGCAACATTTTAAGTTATTTTGCTTACTATGTTAGTCATTTATGCCTTTGGAAGAAAGATGTGCAGTTCTTTTTAGATTTTTATACTGTATCCTTCAGTTGTCAATTAACCATTTTTCAATTTATTCATTGATGAAATTCAGTACCTAGTATATATTAGGCACAGTACTAGGAGATAAGGTTGTGGAAATGTGTAAACTTAGAGCAGCTTTGGAACAGCTCAGCATCTAATGGGAAAGAAAATCAGGTAGATAAGTACAATACAGGTAAGTGTTGAATGAAAAGCATGATGTGACCCGTGGGAAGGACACCAAACTATGAGTCAGGAAAAGCATCCCAAAGAAGTATAGTAATCATGCATGTTTGCCAAATGCTAATTTCTTTACTCTTTTTTAAGAATCTGGATTTTGTCCACAATGGATAAAGATAATGTGGTATATACCCACAATGAAGTTTTATTCAGCCATAAAGAACAAAATTATATCACTTGCAGGACAATGGATGGAACTTGAGAGTATTATGTTAACACAATAAGCCAAACTCAGAAAGTCAAGTGTGGTTGGTATGTTTTCTCACATATAGAAACTAGAAAGAGAGAAAAAAAAAAAAAAGTGGGGTGGGGTCTCATGAAAATATAAAGGAGACCAATAGAGTAGAGGAAGGGGACCAGAATGAGGGAAAGGGGAGATACTAGGGAATGAAATTGACCATGTAGAAGAGAATGTGTAATAAGAAATTCTACTATAATGTGTAATTATAATGTAAAACAATAAAAGTATTTAAAAAATAATCCAAGAAAAGCTGTGGACTTTTTCCTCAAAAAAAATGACATACCAAAATTTTGCATATAATTTCAACTATTCCTTGAGATTCAAATAGCATAAGAATCTAAATTCATTTTCATTCCAAACTGACCCTTTATAAGTAGTTTGCCCTTTTTTCTATTCTTTTATTATTATTATTATTTTATTTATTTCCTGATGGCCCGAGGAACATTGGAGGCAAGCACTTTACCTTTGAGCCACAACCCCAGCCAACCCTAGTTCCCTTTTTTCTATTCCACAACTACTTTTTTTTCTGGTGTTAAAGTGAGCACTTCTTACCCCATCTTTATGTCTTCAATAATCTTACACACCTTTAGTTATCATCTAGTTCCCCCCCCCTTACAATGAATTCACATTTTACAATTTTAGTCACCTTTAAAAAGAAAGCACTTTGAGCTTATTAAATTTTCTTCCACCAATAATGCAATTTTATTTTTGCCTCATTTCCTTTTAAATTTTTTTTAAATTTTATTTATTCTAATTAGTTTATATATGACAGCCGAGTGCAATTCAATTCATATTACACAAAAAGAGCACAATTTCTCAAAAGTAGAGTCATACCATTTGTGTTTTCATACATGCGCTTAGGGTAATGATGTCCACCTCATTCCACTGTCTTTCCTACCCCCATACTCGCTTCCCCTTCCTCCCCTTTGCCCTATCTAAAGTTTGTCTATTCCTCCTATGCTCCCCACCATCCCCATTATGAATCAGCATCCTTATATCAGAGAAGACATTCAGCATTTGATTTGGGGGGATTGGCTTACTTTACTTGGCATTATATTCTCCAACTCCATTTTATTTCCATTTTTTTTTTTGAGACTTTTAGGCTCAGAATTTATCTTTTACTCTTAAAGACTCGTTAATCACACAAAAATTATGGTTATCTATATGTGCGTTTGGAGCTAAATTATTATCAGTTGTGAACTTAGAACTCTTTAAATATTTAAAATAAGAAAAACCAGCACATGAAACTCTCCCGCTTGCATAGCCCTGGTTTTGAGAACGCACCTCCGGACTCGGCCATGAACGAGGCGAGCTTCGAGCCTCGCAGGCCCCGCAGCCGAGGGCCGGGCTGGTGCAGTGAGGGCTCAGCGAGGCAGGGAAGGACCCTGCTGAGGGCGCGGGGCTCGGAAAGAAAGCCGAGCACTCCTTCCACTTACCCCCACCTCAGAGGTCTCACAGTCAGTTCCTTGTGACGTTCTCGCCAGTTGGTAAGAGGACTTGGGCAAAGAAGGCACAGAGAGAAGCCAGAAGTTCACTCACGAGTGGACGGACAGTGGCGCCCTCCGAGCCCGGCCTCCGTGCGGTTAGCGGAACCGAGGGGCGGCGGACGCCTGGGCCGAGGCGAAGAGGGAGGCGCTGCTCACGCGCGCGCCCGGCCGCCGGGTTTAAATCTCCCGCCTCCCACAGCGGAGCTCGACACCTCCACGCTCCGGTGCGGAGGGCACGGGCTGAGGGAGCGGCCCGACAGCGTCGCGGGCTCGCGGGCGGCGGCTGGAACGGGTGCCGGGACGGACGTCCGCGCGGCCGAGCGCGACCCAGGCGGCGGAGGACCAGCGCGGCGCGATTCCGGCGTCGCGGTGAGCGTCTGCGGCCTCCCTCCCATCGCCTCCCTCTGGGGTTGCGGTCCGGCCCGGAGGCCAAATCCTGGGTTCCCATGGCGATGCCGGGAGGCAGGGGCGACACCCGCACGCGGTCCCCGGGGCCTCGCTGGCCGCCTCGGTTCCTCGAGGGCCGGGCCCTGCGGCCTTCCCCCTGGGCGAAGCCCGGACCCGCGCTCTTCCGGGCCGACTGGGGGCAGCACCGCACCGAGTGGCCCAGGGCGGGGCGGGGTCCCCTCGGGCGGACGGGGCGCCTGCCCACGCTCGCCCGTGGAGAAGGAGCACGGCGGCCTAAGGCTTGGTTGGGTGGTTTCTCCTGAAGGTGGAGAGCGCTTCTGTAGAGGCAGATGCTCACAGCCTTCAGGTGCTTTACTGCTGGCCTTGTTTGTATGTTGTTTTATTTTATTTTTTTAATTTTTATTATTAGTTCAAAACATTTATGTTTTTTTTATTTTTATTTTATTATTATTTTATTATGGGAATGTCTTCCTTAGAAAGTAATTGGCGATCTATCGGTAAAACAAAACATAAGCAAATGTGCGGTTTGGAGTGAACTGCGGAATGCACCTGCTTCGGAGGGGTCCGCGCATTAATCCCCTGGTCCCATAAGGAGAACCCATCCCCACCGCACGGATCCAGCTCCTGTGTCGGGTATCCTGGGCCATGATGTCAGTGGTCGGATACCTGATGCTCTAAGAAAGATGGAGAAAAGGGGTGGGGGCGGGAGATCCCGCTCGCAACTAACCCGCGATGCTGTGCTTTGCCAGTAGAGGGGTGGGATTATTTTCCATGTAATAGATGATCTTAGTGCACAAAGCATAAAAGCTGTTATAAACTGTGGGTCACTAAAATAGATGTCGGGAAGATAACGTTTCTCCGTGGTTTGGGTTCTTTTTCTAAGTATTATGTATTGATTTATTTGATTGGACTCGACAATGTACTGTGTAAGGCGATATTGCTTTAATCATCATCCCATCAATATTTATGGGGTAGCCACAGGTTCCTCATTCTTTGGTAGGAGTTAAGTATACACTTATCAGCTAAATAAACATTTAATGTCATGTATTTTTATATGACCACGCTTTAAAATAGTTTTTTGTTATTTGTGCCTAACATATTCTTTGAGCTCTTTATGTTGATTTAATAGTGCAAAATGATTACACATGTTGCCATTGAGACAGCTATGTGCTGGCACTCTTCTAATTACTATTAATTATAATTTCCAGGCAACTCCTCATTATGATTTTAGATTTAGGAGGGTGCTCATCGATCAGCTAGTCTAAAGGGCAAAAACTGCAAACATGAGACTGGTGGAAAAAGTAGGAAGCCTTATTTTTATTATAAATGTTTATCATAAAACAATACAACAAAATTTATACCAATGATGAACTGGAACCATATATCAAAATATTAAATATTACATATAAATAGATAATGTACTATTTTTTTCTATACAGATACTTTGCGGTTCTATTGTGTAGTATATTCTACAATTTAAATTTTTTCTTTTGGGCTGGGAATGTGGCTCAAGCGGTAGCGCGCTCTCCTGGCATGTGTGCGGCTGGGGTTCCATCCTCAGCACCACATACAAACAAAGATGTTGTGTCCGCCAAAAACTAAAAAATAAATATTAAAAAATTCTCTCTCTCTCACTTTCTCTTTAAAAATAAAATAAATAAATAAATAAATTTTTTCTTTTATACTTTACCTGTTTCAGTACTCACTGTACCTCCTTTAAAACTTTAATTTTTTAAATGTTCTTTAACAACAGATGGGATGTGTGAAAGACTTTCAAATATGTCTGGAACTAGAAAAGTTTCCTCACATGAACCAGGCTTTGTCATTTAATAATATCCTTAATCTCTTATTAAATTTGTCTGTTTTTCATTCATCCCTTAAGTCTTGTCTTCTTTCCTGAAACAAAACTTTTCAGACTTCTTAAATTCAGTCATCTTCTATATATCTTATTTTGC
Source organism: Marmota monax (assembly GCF_021218885.2). NCBI lineage: Eukaryota > Metazoa > Chordata > Mammalia > Rodentia > Sciuridae > Marmota > Marmota monax. Next base: position 2,016,311 of record NW_026695244.1, on the reverse strand, counting down.
CATTATTGACTCATTTGCAAATAATGCTAGAATTTAATTTTTTTTCTAATTTATTTGTGATAGAAAAAGCTTCAAGTAACTGTATATTTACAACAGCCATCATTAGCCACTGTTACCATTTTGTGATAGTTCTTTCTAGTATTTTTCTAATTTTTATTTATTATTTTTCTGGGGATCCAACCAAAGACCTGTGTTATAAACCAATGTGCTGTCACCCAGGCTTAATTTTCCATTTATAGAGCACAGGCAAAGTAAATTAGTAAGATACTTAAGGGCCCTAGCATTTTCTGAGGGGTAAAAAAGCACTGGCATCAACTTCAAGTCATCAGCTGCATTACCTCCACCCTCACCCCCCCCCCCAAGAAAATCAGACTGTCCTTTGAAGTTTTGAAGCCAGGCATTGACTCCTTTCTATCTAATAGAAAGTCCTAGGTGCCTTCTTCCAATAGATGGCTGTTTCATCTACATTGAAAATCTGTTGTTGAGTTTAGCCCCTGCATCAGTTGTCTTCTGGGTAACTTGCTGCTTCACCTTGTACCTTATGTTATGGAGACGGAGTCTTTCCTTAAACCTCAGGAACCAACTTCTGCTAGCTTCAAAATTCTCTCCTGCAGCTTCCTCACCTCTCTCCACCTTCATAGAATTGAAGAGAGTGAGGGCTTTTCTCTGGGTTAAGTTTTGGCTAAGGAAGTGTTGCGGCTGGTCTGATCTTCTATCTAGGACCATTAAAACTTTCTCAATTTCAGCAATAAGCTATTTTGCTTCTTATCATTTGTGTGTTCACTAGAGTAGCACTTTTAATGTTTTTCAGGAACTTTTCTTTTGCATTCACAGCTAGGCTACTGGAGGTCTAGCTTTCAGTCTATTTGGCTTCCAACCTTCCTTCTGCACTAAGTTAATCATTTCTAGCATTTTATCTAAAGTGGGAGACCTCGGACCCTTCCTTTCACTTGAATCCTAGAGCTACTGTAGGTTTATTGTTTGTCTTAATTTCAATATTATTCTGTCTCAGGGAATAGGGAAGCCTGAGGAAAGAGAGTGAGACCATTGGGTAGAGGTAGGGGTTACTGGTGTGGCAGTCAAAAAACACAACAGTTGACTGTTTTATATGGATATGGCTATTTCTGGCACCCTAAAACCAATAATAACACCAAAGATCACTGGTCACAGATCATCATAACAGATATAATAATAGTGAAAAAGTTTGAAATACTGCAAGAATCACCAATATGTGATACAGAGACACTAAGTGAGCATATGCTGTTGGAAAAATAATGCTGAATGGAAAAATATCTGTGCAGGTCAACACAGCAAAATGAAGATTTTTTAAATGCATATACCATGTGTTTCCATTTCTATACTTTCAGAAGTTTATCTAATATAAGTATTTTAAATAATATAAATACATATTTATTCATTGTAGCCTGGTTTGAAATACTATCAAGTCTGAAAACAATCTAAATATCCATTGATAAGTCAGTTAAATAAATTATGCAGTCCACACAAGATAATGTTATATACCCATTAAAATTGTATTCCACATGATTGGTAAATTCCATGTCATATTCTTTTTCCCTCAGCACTATACATAGCATTCACTGTCTTTTCTGTAGTGCTGGGGAGGAACCCAGGCCATCACTATCACTGAGTACATCCCAGCCCTTCACTTTTACTACCTAGTATAACTGAGGCAATGTCTGATGCCAGCATAAATTACTTAATTTTCTGATGGTCCTGTTTCTGCTCAGATATTAAGAGCATTCTTTCTTTTCTCTTAAAATTTAGCAACATTCCATGATATATCTCAATCAAGGAAGACTTTTTTTAACATAATGAGCCCTTCTAATTTTCAGCTCTATACCTTTGCATATTTTGCTATTCCAAATATCTGTCTTAATCCAGGAGTGTTACTTACATTAGATCTCAGTTTTTTACCTTTCAAATTTGTCATCCTTGTTTTATCTAACCAGCTCGTTCAAATGTAACCCCTTTTGTCTGTAATCTTCACTTTTTAATTATTTCCCCAGACCCATTCTCCATGTTAAATTGGTCTTATGAAATATCTGTTCTGCATGTAGTTGTTTTAAATTCAGTAGTATGTTTTGTCTCTTATCTCTTGCTTCTTTTAGTTGTCTTTTATCTATTGTATAGAATTATATTTTATTTATCTGCATGCAGAACCATTCTTTATCCTTCTATTTCATGGAACAATTTTCATGAATATGTATTTTATCTTTTTCATGTTATGGTAGGACCTCCTTTTTCTTACATTGCTACTTCTTCATGGTGTTTCTTGTTGAATGGGCCAATTCTATTCTGGCCTGCCTTTCCCCCCAAGAAAGGTATAAGTAGTTATCTTAAACCCCTCCTTGCTTACCTGGTAATTTCAATAACTGCCTTGGAGTCTGAGGTAGGAGACTGGATACTTATTTCCATTCAGTAATTGGCTGCTTGGTGCCACGGTCCTCACATGCTGTCTCTCGGCTCTTTTCCACAGCATGGGTTAATCATTGATTACACAGTCAGGTAAGGCAGGTAGATCTGTGATTAGTTTACTTTAGTCTGCTGTGCAAGGTTGACTACCAGCTTTCTGTTTTCCTCTTAGTCCCCCATTGTCTCCAGATAGGAAAAATAAAAATTATCCTGGCCACTGGGGGTTTTAGGGAGTCCAATACACAATACAACTTGTCCAGCCCCATCCTGAGAACCAAAGGAGTTAGGCAGATAGAGATTAAAATATTAGCTTTAGTATTGAGAGATCTGTTGGAGGACATTTATGATGTTAGGGTTTAGATGTGGAAAGTTTCCCAAAGTCTCATGTATTCAGAGATAGGACTTTCATGAAATAATTGGATGGTGACACGGGTCCTGACTTCATCAGTGAATTAAATCCATTGATGACTGAATGGGCTACTGGAAAGTGGGACACAGTTGGATGAAGTAGGTCACTGGGGATGTGCCCTGGAAGGGTTTATCTTTCCCCAGCACCCAGGGCTCCTGCCCCACCCCCCACAATGCTGCTCAGCCTTAGCTTTGTAGCTTCCATGAGCTGAGCAGCCTCCCTCTGACATGCCCTTCCACTATGATGCTTTGCCTCACCTCAGACCTAGAGCAATGGAGAGACTAACCATGGACTGAAACCTCTGAAAACATGAGCCAAAATAAACTTTTCCTCCTTCAGGTTGTTTATGTGAGCTATTATGGTTACAGAGATGCAAAACTAACACAGGTGGCATCAGTGGGCTTCTAATCCTTCTGTCCCCCAGTTCGGAGTTTGAAATACCGTCTGAAATGAAAATTTAAATCTTTAGAAGAAATACTCTGAGACTTTTGCCTTTTATAGGATACAAGTGATGAGTGACAGGTTTAAAAATGGGACTATATTTTCCAATTTTAAGACTTTTGATAATCTAGCTCTGACCAGTCAAAAAATATAGAAGTTCTACCCTGCTGTGGTATGTAGACCAGTGGTAAACTCATCAGTCGGGTTTCTCACAGTGGGAGAAGGGGCAAGAGGCATGGAAAGACCTTCCTCATGGAAACCAGAAGAGTTGAAAAGATGTATTCCCCATGTTAAACATCAGGATCCCTTTTTAAGTAGTCTTTTTGCTATCGGGTGATAGGGAGATAGGCACCCTGTAGAATGTTTCTGTTTTCTCTAATTCTGGCTGTTGCACCTTCAAGGATTTGTCTTTTCAACTTACTGAGTACTTATTGGTGTGGTTCTTCAGTACTTGTCTCAAGTTGCCCAACTGAATCTGCTTGAAAGTAAAGGAGCTATGTGTCAGATTTGGATGTTCTCTTTAAATTTGATGTGAATTTCATTGTATCTGGCATTTATTTATTAGCATTTAATTTTGGGAAAATTTATTTATTTGTATTTAATTAAGGGAAAAGAGTTAGGCGAATATATATTTATTCTGTTATCTTTCCTAGAAGCTCTTAAACTTTTTAATCATTGCTTATCTGACAGACTTTTATTCTTTCATTTATACTTCTTTAGTTATAAAAGGGATTAAGTAACATTTTTGTATATTCATTGAATTTTTGAAGTTCTTTTGTGAATTACCTGTTCTTTTGTCCTTATTTTTCAGTGGTTAATTCTGAGTTATAATACTTACTTAAGAAATATTAACCCTTTCCTCTTTACATGTTATTATACCCAGTTAGATTGTTTTCAGATTTTACTTATGCATTTTAAATATATAAGTTTAAAACTTCTATGATATCTAAAGTCTTTTTCTACATGATTATCATGTTTGTTATCATGTTGAAAAGACTTCTGATCCCAAATTTAACATTTACCTACACTTTTTCATGGTGTCATTTTAAGTATTTTTTTAGCATTTAAATTTAAAAAAAAATTTAGTTGTAGATGGACACAATACCTTTATTTTGTTTATTTATTTATTTTTAATGTGGTGCTGAGAATCGAACCCAGTGCCTCACACTTGCTAGGCAAGCACTCTGGAACTGAGCCACACCTCAGCCCTGCATTTAAATTTTTAATCATTCTTATGGTGACTTAAGTATTGAAAAATTTTTTCTCAAACAGATAGCAAATTGTTCTAACACCACTCATTGGATAACATATCCCTATTATACAGATTTGAAATGCCATTTTGACTGCAGTGGACTGAACGGTGACCCCCAAAGATAATAAATCTAATCCCTGGAATATGGGAATATTAGCTCACAAGGTCAAGGGTTTTTTTTAATATTTATTTTTTAGTTGCAGTTGGACATGATAGCTTTATTTTATTTATTTATATGTGGTACTGTGGGTCGAACCCAGGACCTCGCACATGCTAGGGGAACGCTCTACCGCTGAGCCACAACCCCAGCCCCAACAAGGTCAAGTTTTTGCAGATAAGATTTAATTAAGGATGTTGAAATGAGGTTATCCTTAATTATCTGGGAAGGTCCTAAACACTATCACATGGGGATGTAGCTCAGTGGGTACAATGCTTGCCTTGCATGCATAAGGCCCTGGATTCAATCCCCAGCACCACCAAAAAAAAAAAAAAAACAGATTCCTCTAAACACTATCACAAAGACAGAGGAAGATTAAAAACACACAGAGAAGGCAATATGAAGCCAGAGGCAGAAAGCAAGGAGTATCTTCCAGTGGAGCCTCTAAGGCAGCATAGCTTAAGAGTAGTTTGGTTTCAGGCTTCTGGTCTTCAGAATTGGGAGGGAATAAAGTTGTGCTGTTTTAAGTCATGAACTGTATGATAATTTGATACAGCGCCATAAAAAATTAATACGTTAATCATATGATAAATTCTTTTGTGTTTTTTGGTCTCTTTGTGGATATTTTTTTTCATTTGTTCTACTGATCTGTCTGTTCTGGTACCAGTACCAACCATTCTGTTTTAATTACTAAAGTTAACACTCGGGGTTTTTTTTTCCCCCCCAAATAATTTGTCATTTAAGTTGTACATGTGACTGTTAAAAGTCAAATAAGATTAAAGGATTTTAGTGTTGGGAAGCAGTCCTCCCACTTCTGCCTACTTCTAGTCTCCAGTGGCACCTTCATCCCTCTGTTTCCTCTGATTATTTCCCACCATACTTCTAAATCATATGTTTATATATTGGGTTTTTGGTGGTGGTTTTTTGTTTTTTGTTTTGTACTGGGGATTGACTCAGGGGCACTAACCACTTAACCACAACCCCAGCCCTTCTTTGTGTTTTATTTAGAGACAGGGTCTGCCTGATTTGCTTAGGGTCTCCCTGAGTTGCTGAGGCTGGTTTTGAACTCTCAATAGTCCTGCTTTAGCCTCCCAAGCTGCTGGGATTACAGGTGTGTGCCACTGCACCCAGCTATATGTTACCTTTCGATATATTAATTTTAGGCATTATCTACCTACTTTTCTTTTGGTAAGTGAGGATTTAGCTGTCCTTCACCAACATTCTTCCTCATTTTCCTCCCCTAAATTATAGTTTTTATCAAGTTAAGTGTTTTCATTTTTTTTTGTATTTAATTTGCCCTTTATTTTCTACTTTCTTAAGGTAGACATTTATATTATTTTTTTACTCACATTTTTAATTGGTGCATTATAGTTATACACATTGATAGGATTTGTTGTTACATATTTGTATATGCAACAATATAACAATATAATTTGGCCAATATCACCCCCAGCACCTCCCACTTCCCTCCCTGCTTCCCCGCCTCCTTTGTCCCTGTCCTCTACTGATCTCCCTTTGATTTTGGGGAGATCTTTTTTTTTTTAATTTTTTTTTATTGTTGGTTGTTCAAAACATTACATAGTTCTTGACATATCATATTTCACACTTTGATTCAAGTGGGTTATGAACTCCCATTATTATGGACTTTCAACTCCTGAGACAACTCAATAGGCCCATGTACCCATACCTCCTCTCTAACATTCTTTCATTTTTGTTGGTGTAATAGCTTTGTCTTTTATTACCTAATTTTGGAATATATACCATTGATTTTTTTCCCCCAATTACTCTAACAAGTCTGCTGTGTGAGTTTGAGTATGTGAAACTCAGTTGTGCTTTTCTTCTGGAGATTTCCTTTCCAGAGTCATTCATCTTCCTTCTGGATTATGAACTGCTTGCTCTGTCTGGCTGTCATCTTGAGCTTCCCTTTAGTGCTCTTCCAGTTTGGATTTTGGTCTTACAGTTTGTTTTGCTACTTTTGAGACATCTACCCTTATACTTAGTCCCAGTATTTTGTTTGCGAACTGTTTTTTCTTTCTTAAAACTTTGGGATCTGGCCATTTCCATATCCAGAAAATGAGCCCTTCAGTGCCTGATTGATTGACTTCACTGCAGAATAAAGGAGAGCTTGCTGAAAACAAACAAACAACAACAACAACAACAAAAAACCTTTAGGATCTTACCTGGGCATGGTGGCACATGTCTGTAATCCCAGCTACTTATATAAAATGACAAAGTATTTGCATATAACCTGTGCACATCCTCCTTTATACTCTAAACCAACTCTAGATTACTTACAATACCTAATGCAATACAATGCTGTGAAAGTATAACTTTATTGTTTAGGGACTGATGATAAAGAAAAAAGTATGCCCATGTTCAGTATGGATATAATTTTTTCCCCAAATACTTTCCACCTGTGAGTGGTTGAATCTGCAGAAGTGCAACTGGCAGATATGGAGGTCCAACTGTTTTGTGTACAACTTTGTTTTCCAAAGCAATTTTGCATGTTAGCTCATTTGAGCCTTATAACATGCAAGGCTGTGCACCTGAGGACACTGGCCATAGAGGGTTGAGAGAAGTACTGGCCTTAAATTTGCAATTAAGCTAAAGTTTCATATAGGATTAGCAGTTGTAGTTGGACACAATACCTTTATTTTATTTATTTTTATATGGTGCTGAGAATCAAACCCAGTGCCTCACATGTTAGGCAAGTGCTCTGTGGATGAGCCACAACCCCAGCCCCTAGCTTTAGTATTATTTTAAGATAAAGACTTAGTGTTGAATCAAGAACATTTGAAGTACAACTTCAGTCATTCCTTCAAAGAGATAAAATAATATTTTCTTCCCTTGTTTACTTCCTCTTCTTTCCTAATATATTGTTTATATTTTGAATGGTCTCATTGATTTCATTAACATTTTTCAAATCTTATTTTCTAATAATCTATTTCAAAAGCTGCTCATAGGCTATTTTTTCTTTCTGAAATTTGACTGAAGTATATAAATAAATTGATTATAGCTTGACGACAGTAGCACATGGCCTGTAATCTCAGCTACCTGAGAAGCTAAAGCAGGAAAATCATAAATTAGAGGCCAGTCTCAGCAACATTAACAAAACCTGTCTGAAAATAAAGAACAGATGGGCTGGGGTCGTGGCTTAGTGGTAGAGTGCTTGCCTAGCACGCATGAGGCACTGGGTTTGATCCTCAGCACCACATAAAAGTAAAGATATTGTGCCCACCAAAAACTAAAAAATATTAAAAAAAAAAAGAACAGAACTGGGGATATAGCTCAGAGGTAAAGCTCTCCTGGTTCAATCCCCAGTACCACACACACACACACAAATTTATTTCTTTATAGTAATTGCTCAATCTGTCAAAGTCTAAAAAGTAAATAACAATCTGCTTCATATCATTTTTGGAAAAAAAATAATATCTAATTTGTCTTTTTTATATAGCCTCTTCCTTAAAGACTAAAATTGTGTTGACTACTAAAATTACAGACTACTTCTATAAAATCTTTATTGTAACCAGAAATTCAGCTAAGGGTTTTTATCTCCAGCACTGGATTTTGTTAATGACTTGTTTATATTTTTTATACCACTCTATACAAATGTAGCAAATTAGTTCTTGGAAACCTATAGATTTTTGGAAGTAGATTACTGGAAAATTTGGAAACTTATACAGGATATTGTAGTTAACTAAGAGATAGGAGAAAATTTTAATCACATGTTTGCTACCTTCAAAATAGAAAAGAACACTACTTTGTGTATGTGGAGACAGTCAAATGACTTGGATGTATGCAAAATATCAAGAAGTTCTTTATCTATATCCTTGAGAAAGTTCCCTTGTTTCATAAGCCTTGTCTTCTTCTACAAGAACTGGAGTAAGCAAGGCACAGTGACGCAGGCCTGTAATCCAGTAGCTTGGGAGACTGAGGAGGAGGATCATGAGTTCAAAACCAGCCGAAGCAAAAGTGAAGGATTAAGCAACTCAGTGATATCCTGTCTCTAAATAAAATACAAAATAGGCCTGGGGATGTGGCTTAGTGGTTGAGTGCTCCTGAGTTCAATCCCCTGTACCAAAAACAAAACAAACAAACAAAACCCACAAAACTAGAATAATAAAATTTGCCATTTCTTACTCTCAGAGGCTATCTATAAGGATCAAAGGAAATAAAGTATGTGAAAATGTTTTAAAAACTGTTAAGAGGGCTGGGGTTGTAGCTTAGGGGTAGAGTACTTGCCTAGCACATGTGAAGCACCGAGTTTGATCCTCAGCACCACATTAAAATAAATAAATAAATAAATAAATAAATAAATAAATGTATTGTGCTGGGGTTGTGGCTCAATGGTAGAGTGCTTGCCTAGTATGTGTGAGGTCCCGGGTTCAATCCTCAACACCATACATAAATAAATAAAGGTATTGTGTCCTTCTACGACTAAAAATTTTTTTTAAAAAATAAAGGAATTGTATCCATCTACAACTAAAAATCTTAAAAAAAAACCCCAAAACTAAGGGTTTTGATCTCCAGCACTGAAAATAAATAAATAAATAAAATCATGAGTTCTACAAGTATAATGATTATTCTTTTGGTAACTAGTAGTCCTAAAATAATCCAGAACTTTTAAATATCTTAAGCCCCCTCTAGAAAAAGTATCTTTTATATAATTTTGAATTCTTTTTGAAAAATTATTAAGCTTTAGTCTTTTTATAAGAATACTCAGGATGATAACTTCTTTGTGGACAATTTTTCTGCTTAGTATGGGATTTTGGGAACTGTAATTCAATAGTGATAAGTAATTGCCATATTCTATTTTTGATAAGTGTAGGTCTTCATTTAATTGGATTTTCCCATATCAGTATCTTATTGGTGTTTATTACTGCAGTGCCAAGTAAAACCTAGAGCAAAGCTGGTATTTAATATATGGAAGGAACTCAATTCCTGACTGGGACTATACTGGAAATTTCAGCCACTTTAGTTCTTCACCAATTCTGGTGTCTCCATGTATTTGTAAATTTTAACTAGTCTGTAATCATTCTAATATCTCAGAGATTGGTCATAGTATCATTCTATTTAAGATTATTCATTTTAGGGAAATTTAGGTGTCATGCTGTGAGCAGCACTATGGACAGATTGTGTGACCAGGAACTAAAGGCTTAACCTAACCAATGAGTGCAGAGACAAGGCTTAGAGGACATATCAAGGAGGTCTAATACATGTATGACATTAATTCCAGGAGAGAGGGTAACCAATTATCAAAGACATAAATAACGGAGCCTTCTGTTTTTAAAAATGGCAGAATGAACACATTTATCCCCTTTCTCACTGAAATGATACTGAACCAGGCAAATAAAACAAAAACATATCAATTTAGTTGAACAAAATGCAGAAGGAACTTTTAGCACATGAGATTTCAGCATTTCTGGAATACAGAAAGCAACTATAAGAGTTCTGACTGAAAAAGCAGAATAGAGAAAGAGTAAAATACACATAAAGTGAACTGCTATAGATCAGGCAGCTAGTTTCCCTGGCAGATCTACCAGATGCCAATGGGAGAACTAATTAAATATTCAGTCAATTTTCTCACATACCCCTAATACCAAGTGAAAAGAATATAGCAGATGTTTTCCCCTTAAGCAAAAGGAAGAATAGGTTGTTGTGTACAAAAAAAAAAAACTTATCTGAAGAGAAATGGACCACCATCTTTCAAAGCTCCTCCCAGGATGATCTCTTAGAACAGACTGTCATGCTATAAAAATCCCATGCCATACACAAAGTTCCACTTGTCACTCCCTGGTAGGCTCAGTCTGGAATCATCTCAGTTCAGAGACCAAAAGACATGAATGAAACCTCTAAGTCACTGCAGTAGTCCCCTGATAATCAGTTGTTTAACTTTATCTGTTTAGCATGTTCCACTACCTGTGGCCCAGACGTTTCATCATCATAATAAAATGTTTTTATTTTATGCCATAAATTTGAAGTGATTTGCTTCGGAGAAAATCTAAATAAATCATTATGAAATTTCAAACCTCTGAGGATAAAAAGTAGATACTGAAAAAATTCTAGAGAAATAATACAGATCACTATCAAAGAAACAGTAATCAGACTAGCATGAAAATTTCCATCATGAAACCAATGTTAGAAACACAATGGAAAAAGACCTTTCTCCAGTTCTAAAATAGAAGAGAAGAATAAAGCCATTTTCAGGCCTACAAGTACTTATGCATTTTTTCTTCCAGCTACCTTTCCTGAGGAATTTACTCGAGTCTGTCCTTTTGCTAAATAAGGGTGAAAATTAATAGAGAGTAGTAGCCAGAATAATGGTCCTCCAAAGATGTTCCTGTCCTAGTTTCTGAAATCTGTGAAACTGTCACCTTCTGTGGAAAGAGAGACTTTGTCTGTATGATTGATTAAGGATCTTGAGATGGGGACATTCTTCTGGATCGTTACAAGGGTCTTAATAAAGGGGAGGCATAAAGGTCAGAGCAAAAGTCCAGCATGATGACAGAATCGGAAAGCTTGGAAGTTGCTACCGTGCTGTTTTGTCGTCCTGTGCCTGCCTTATTTCACTTACCATAATGTCCTCCAGGTTTGTTCATGTTGTCACAAAAGACAATTTCTTTTTTATGGATGAGCAGTATTCCATATACTACATTTTCCTTATTTATTCACTCATGATAGATTGTTAGTATTTCTTTTCTTTGCAGTGTAGGGAATCATACCCAGGACCTCATGCACGCTGGGCAAATGCTCTCTCTCTGAGCTAAATCACAACTAGCCCGACTATTAGCATTTCTGAAAGTCCTCTGACCATGATTTCTCTTAGGTCTTTATCTCTTTATTAAAAGACAAAATAACAAAGTTAGACTAAATAGGACATATTTAAGGTATTAGAAACAAGAAATTGTATGGAATTGTTTGGTATCTGAAAATGTTTTTACTTTGCATTTATTTTTAAATTTTTATTTATTTACTTTAAGAGCAAGGTAATAGGACTTATTAGAGGAATAGAAAGCAGAGCTTCCGAAGGGGCAGTTATCCCAAGAAAAGGGTACCTTGATTTTATGTATTTATTTTTTTTTAATATTTATTTTTAGTTGTAGTTGGACACAATACTTTTATTTCACTTATTTATTTTTATATGGTGCTGAGGATGAATCCCAGGGTCTTGCACGTGTGAGGCAAGTGCTCTACCACTGAGCCACAACCCAGACCCCTTGCTTTTATTTTTAAAGCCTGTTTCAACAGATGTAGAATTATGAGTTAGCAGATGTTTCTTGTTTCTAATACCTTAAATATGTCCTATTTAGTTTAACTTTGTTGTTTTTGTCAAGAACTCACGTTCCGTTTGTAATTTTCTTTCCCTGTGTATAATATGCTAATTTTTTTCTGTTTTCAAGACTGACTTCCTTTGCTGTCTTTGTTTTTTTTTTTTTAATTTTTGGATTTAAACATTTTGTATATGAGGGACCTATTTGTAATTTTCTTGTATTACCTTGCATGGGGTTTGCATAGCTCATTGCATCTCTAAGTTAAAGTCATTCATATATTTTGGGATGTTTTATTTCCTTGAATGTTTTCCTGCCCCATTCTATCTTTCTCCTTCTGCCTCACCATCTCTCTCTTCTTCAACTTCACTCCTTCTGCTATCTTCCTGTTGTTCCTAAGCCTATCCATTCAATTATTAATTATAGTTATTAATAACTTTTAAGTGGAGACCATCACTTACTTTTAATATTTTCTGTTTTTGTGTACACATCCTATCTTAAGTCTTTGCATACATTATAATATCTGCTTTTAAATGTTTGGTAATTGCAATATCTGGGAAGTCTTTGGGGCTTGGGGGTCTGTTTTTTTTCTTTTTTTCTTTTTAGTTGTAGGTGGACACAACATATTTATGTATTTATTTTATGTGGTGCTGAGGATCGAACCCAGTGCCTCACAAATGTAAGCACTGTACCACTAAGGAACAGCTCCAGCCCTGCAGTCTGTTTTTATTGACTGCTGTTTTTCTCCTAGCCATGGGATCACATTTTTTGAGGGGGGGGCAGGGCACTAGGGATTGAACCCAGGGTGCTTAACCACTGAGCACATCGCCAGCCATTTTTAATATTTATTTAGATACAGGGTCTGACTGAGTTGCTAAATGCCTCACTAATCTGCTCAGACTGGCTTTGAACTTTTGATCCTCCTGCCTCAGCTTCCCAAATTGCTGGGATTACAGGCGTACCATACCCAGATCACATTTTTCATACTAGTGTGTCCAGTGGTTTTTTTATTGGCTCCTTAGCATTTTGAATGATGTGTTTGGCAGAGATTTTGTTTCTCTGAAAAAAAAGTTTTTTTTAGAAGGAAGTTAAATTGGCTGAACTCAAGCTCTCAAACTCTGTCTCCTCTGTGGTTAGAGCAGCTAAAATTGTCACTTAACTATTTCATCTTTCAGCCCCTGGCTTTTTGTCTGGACTCCTGGTATTTCTCCTACCACTTACTGATTTAGTGATCAGCAAAAATCTAGGAAGACTTTGTATACAGATTTTTGGGGATCACTTCCTCATTGTCTTTCTCTTCTCCGGATAAAACTCTTTTTTTAAAAAATTTTTATTGTTGGTTGTTCAAAACATTACATAGTTCTTGATATATCATATTTCACAAGGATAAAACTCTTAAACTTAGGTAGTTCTGCCAGCCTTAAATTCTATTATCTGATATCTTAACTCAGTAGGACTTTGATTTCTGCCTAACCCACCCCTAGTGGCAAGTAGATTTAACAGTGGTCTTAGTTTAAAAACCACAAATATACAATTATCAGCTTCTGCAGATTTACCCTCCCAGCCACTCTCATGTCCTTGCCAGGGAAGTGCGTACTCTTAGGAAGTACCATAGCTTTCAGATAAAAAAGGAGGAGTCAAGTTTATTATTCTCAAACTTCCAATCAGACAAAGTACTTACTTGTTCTCACTCAAAAAGGAGATGAGAGAATGGAGAGGACAGGAATATATTGTTTGAACTACATCAACATGGATTTAAAAAAAAATTTTTTTTTTTTTTTAGTTGTTGATGGACCTTTATTTATTTATATGTGGTACTAAGAATCGAAATCAGTGCCTCACGCATGCTAGGCAAGCACTCCACCACTGAGCCACAACTCCAGCCCACTCCCTAGCATTTTGTCTTCCTAACTGATTGGGCTTAAGCCTACAGTCAGCTTAGTAGAAGAGATCAGCAGTTTGTCATACAATTGGGCTGATCCTCATGCCAAAAATTTATAAAATCTGGAGAGGAAACTGAAAGCAGAAAGAAACTGGATGAGAGAGGACAAAATGCAAGTTTCCCTCAAGACGCTATATCAGAACAGTATAATACTTATATCAACCCCAAGCCTCCTATGTACCCAAGATTGAATTCTTTCTCTTTTCTCAGATTATGTCCAGCCAAGTTATCTAGGATAACATATAAGGATCAGCAATTAAACGGTGACCAATCTATACTAACCAGGAACCTAGCAGGACAGCCAAAGGAGAATACCTGGAGGTGTGTGGAAAAGCTGCCACCTGTGGACTTACAGATCATTTTTGTGCTGTTTTATGCTTTTAACTGAAATCTAGTTTGTCTGATATTAATATGGCTAGTTTAATTTTCTTTGTTCTATTTGGTATATCTTAATCTACATCTATTTTTATTCCTTCTCTATCATTTAATTTTAGGTGGATCTCAAATAGCATATGATAGGATTTTTTAAATTTTAGACTATGTATTTAAAGGGAAATTTGCAGTTATCATTTTAAATAATATTGTTTGTATTTCCAGCCCCCTGATTTACACTGTTTATTATGTTTCTTTACTCCTGTTTTTTCTACTTTTGCTTTTTTGCTGAAGTTTTTCTTGCTCTTTTGTTTTGCCCCCTAGTAATTTAAAAATTAGACATCCTATTTTTATTTAAGTATTAAGTACTTAAAAATAAAAAGAAAATTAAACACTACTTCTTTACCCACACACGGAATACAATAGATCTGTTGATACTCCTGGAAGTGATGAGTGAGTCACAAATCTCCCTTTTGTTTCTATTCCCACAGTTTATTGGAATAAATAGGCTTTAGAGTCAAACTGTTATTAGTCCTTTTTTTACATTTTCTAAAGAAAAATTTTCACAATTGCATTTCCTTATATGTATAATCATGCTATGTTAAGAATAACTACTTAGGCATCTGATTTTTATGTTGATGGTTTGTGATATCCATTTCTGTTCCTTTTATAACATACCACCTCTCTATATCTAAGGCTTTTATTTTTGTTGGCTTACAGGACATTAGAGTATTTCTTGGAGTGATCTTTTAGGCAGGGCATATCTGAGAATATGTATTAAACTATAGTTATAACATAGTAGTTAAAAACTACAGAAAGTTTCACTGAGGAAATAATAGTAATAAATAAAGGCTTGTACACAAGTTTCTTCATTTTGCAGTATTATTAGAAAAGCAAAATTTAGATGCTAATAAGTTTCTATTAATAAGATTAGTGAAATGAATATAATTATTTCTAGAATTATTATAAAATCATAAGTTTTATCACCTTTATTTCCCAACCAAAATTAATGTGTCACTAATCTTTTTGCCTGTTCTTTTATCAAGCTGTAATTATAACCAATTGAAACCATACAAAGAAAGCATTACCATATTTGTGAGCATTATATTCTATTTAATAATCTTTTTCAGTTTGTCAATTAGATTAAATTGACAAAATAGTTTATTGAGAAGTTTTTTTTTAAAAAAAATTGGTTTTGTTGGGTGCAGTGGTGTATGCCTGTAATCTGAGTGGCTCAGGAGGCTGAGGCAGGAGGATCAAGTTTGAGCAGCTTAGCAAGAGCTTGTCTCTAAATAAAAAATAAAAAGGTCTGGGGATATTGCTCAATGGTTAGGTGCCTCTAAGTTCAATCCCCAGTACCAAACAAACAAACAAAATTTGGAATGAGGTTATAGCTCAGTTGGTAGAGCGCTCACCTAGCATGTGTGAGGTACTGAGTTAGATCCTTAGCACTACATAAACATAATAAAAAGGTGTTGTGTCCATCCACTATAAAAATATTTTTTAAAAACCCACTAATTTTAGTCTATTTATTTTAGTTACTCCATGGATTCTTTTGGACAACCCAGATCAGAAGATACCCAGTCGGTAGTCAGCAGAATGCAAAAAAAATACTGGAAAACCAAACAGGTCTTCATTAAAGCAACAGGAAAAAAGGAAGATGAGCATGTGGTGGCATCTGATGCTGAACTGGATGCTAAACTTGAGGTAAATTTAACTGGTTATTTTTTGGGACTAGAAGGACGTCTGTGACAAACTTTTATACCAAAGAGCTTAAGAGGATAGAGGCAAATTTTGTCATAGAGCATTTATTTGTAGTCAACTGTCAATCAGAGCTTCTGAATAAGAGGTCACAATCCTCACAATTGAAGAATTTTTGTAGAACAGATAAATTAGATAAATCATGAATTAGGTGGGGCTGGGGTTGTGACTCAGTGGTAGAGCATTCACCTAGCATATGCAAGGCCCTGGGTTCGATCTACAGCATCACATATAAATAAATTAAATAAAGGTAATGTGTCCAACTACAACTAAAAAATAAAATATTTTAAAAAATCATGAATTAGGTAATTTCTCTGACACCCATATTATAGTTTTTAAGCCAAATATTAATGAATTAAATTCCCAACTGGTAATTATGTATATTATGTATATATAATATATAACATATTTTATATACTGTAGTAATATTTTGTAGTACTTTGATGTGAAGTCTATACCTCACTGAAATAAATTAATTAAAATCAAATAGTGAATTAAGATAAAGAGTTTTTCTATTAAGAAATAAAGTTATTGAAGTAGTTCATAATAGTTTTTTTTAGTTTAGTTTTTCATTTAAAATAAAAGGAATAATTGCACTAAAACAACTTTAAACCTGTGAATATTTTATACTTTTAAATAATTAAGCTATAAAAGAGCCTCAAGTAAATTAACAAATAATTCTGGATTTGTAAGTTTAGATTTACTAATTTCATGTGCATATACTAATTTAAGATAACTCTTAAAAATATTTCCAAGCAGGTGTTGTTATGAATCTAACCATTATATTGGGATCCTTAAAAATATAGGTATAATTAAATAGATCTTGTTCTACTAAGTATTTTAATTCTGCAAATAAATAAAGTATTGCCATAACAAATATGGAAAGAGATGATGAACAAGCTGTTACTATTTGTGTTAAAAAGTATTCCTCTTACTATTCAGTAATAAATGTGGAAAAATGAAGGGATTTTATTATACTGTAGTATACAGTAGTGTATGTTTTAACACTAAGGGAAATCGTCACTTTTTCCACATAGTAGTCCCACAGGAGTAGATATTTTTTTGTTGTTTTACATTCCTAGGAAATCTGTGGATGACATATAATTATTGAAAATTTATCCATTAGACAGATATTTGGACTCAATCAAGAACTTTCTTCCACATTTACACTATCTTTTAAAGAACAAGAAATATTTTCATTGTAAAAATAAAAAGCAATAGTACATAAAACTTGTAAAGAACTCTGTGGGAAAAACTAACCGAAATCACTTCATTCTAGGAGAACTATCTTTTTGGTATTCTTTTCTAATCTTTTTCCATATGCATTTAAAATATCTTTAAATTGCGAAGACCCGCTACAAAATTCAATTCACACATATCTGAACTTACATGAAAAATTGATGATATTTTCCATGCAAGATTTTCATGCTTATTATTAATATTCCCTGGGTTTGATCAGGTATCTAAATTATGGCTAAATTGGGCCAGAGATAGGATATGCAGGCCATTTAATGATATTGGGAGCTTATTTGGTAATCAAAAGATTAGGGCTTGATATTACAACACAGAGCCAAGATCTTTTGAATAAACTATCATAATAAACAAAAAATTCTTCACTGTAAGAAGATTTTGTGAGGAGGAGACTGTACTCTGAAATCCATGTTGGCTTATTTACCTGGGAAACCTAAATTTATAGAGATATGTGAATAGTTATATCATGTGTATAATGTATTTTCAGCTCAAATTTTCACGATTAACTTTTTTAAAAATATTTTTTTACTTGTTGATAGATCTTTTTTTATTTATATGCAGTGCTGAGAGTCGAACACAGTGCCTCACACATGCCAGGCAAGTGTACTACCACTGAGCCACAGCCCCAGCCCATCACATGATTAACTTTCAAATGAAAGCTACTAGATATTTTATTTCTTTTTGTTAGCAGTTAGCAACAGTGCTAATGAAAGAATTTATAATATATATATTTTTAAGTATTTATTTTTTAGTCATAGTTGTACATAATACCTTTATTTTATTTATTTTTATGTGGTGCTAAGGATGGAACCCAGGGCCTCACACGAGCTAGGCAAGTGCTCTACCGCTGAGCCACAACCCCAGCCCGAAAGAATTAATATCCACAGAAAATTTCAAACAAAAATAATCCAAAATCGATTTATATTTGATGTTGTAAAATATTATTTTAAATTTTAAATTTAATTTTTATCTAATACATAAAAACAAAAATTATACATACTAACAGGGTACCATGTAATGCTGGATACATGTATATAACTCATAATGTTTAAATCAGGATGAACATATTTATTTTCTCAAACATTTATCATTTCTTTATGGTGAAAACTTACAAAATCCTTTCTTTTTTTTTTAATTTTATTGTAGTTGTAGATGGACAGAATGCCTTTATTTTATTTGTTTACTTTTATGTGGTACTGAGGATCGAACCCAATGCCTCACACATGCTAGGCAAGCGCTCTGCCACTGAGCTACAGCCCCAGCCCACAAAATCCTTTCATATAGCTCTCTGAAATGTACAGTACTTTATTGTTATCCTAACCATAACAGTACACCTGAGCTTGTAATATGTTATTTTTTAAAATATTTTTTAGATGTTGATGAACCTTTATTTTATTCATTTATTTATATGTGATGGTGAGAATTAAACCTAGTGCCTCACACATGCTAAGAAAGCATTCTGCCACTGAGCCACAACCCCAGCCCATGTGTTATTTTTATAGTAAGTTTAATGCACTGTTTTGTTTATACCAATGTTAGGAAAAAGCCAAATTCGGAGTTAACACATTCTTAGGTTATACTCTTTTCATCTGTGGTTGGCAGTATTTGGTGCAGTTTATTTATATTGGATACATCTTGTTTGGTGTTTAGATGGTTGCAGCTGAGAGGAGGATAAATTTCACAGATTTAGCCCATGTATTTATCATCATTTTTTCTAAATCCAATGGGTGAAATCCAAATGTGCTTTTTTATAAAAAGTAAAACCAAAGCTAAAATATGTCACAGCCATGGAAAATAGACATAATATTTATAAAATAGACATAATATTCCACTTTTGAAGTTCTTATAAATTATATCTGTTTATGGTTCTTTAAAGTGTCTTAATAAAATTTGTATTTCAAGGTTTTTCACTCCATTCAAGAGACGTGCACTGAACTTCTGAAGATAGTTGAGAAATATCAGCTAAGACTCAACGGTATGACATCATGGGTACCTGATAATTCCCATTGAAAATTAATATTAGTTTGCATTTTTTTACATTCTTTGTTGGTGCATTATAGTTGCACATAATGGTGGGATTTGTTGTTACATATTTGTACATGCACACAATATAATGATATAATTTGCCCAATATCACTCCCCTAGTTTGTATATTGAAAACAAGTCATTTAATGGAAAAATAGTGGCTTATTGAACTATTTTGTGAGCAGTTTTTTAAAAATATTTTTTAGTTTTTGATGGACCTTTATTTTATTTATTTGTATGTGGTGCTGAAAATCAAACCCAGTGCCTCACGCATGCTAGGCAAGCACGCTACCACCGAGCCACCACCCCAGCCGCTGTGAGCAGTTTTTAATGGCAAAATACAAACATTCATAGTGACCTATTCCCAAAATCCTTAGTATTCATATTCTCTAGTTCATCAAATCCTTTGACACAGATTCAAAAGTGATGTTCATTTTTCTTTCTTTTCTTTTTTAAAGTTCTAGGGATTGAACCTAGGGCCTCACACATGCTAGGCATGTACTTTTTAAAATTAATTTTATTTGTTTAGTTGTAGATGGACAAAATACCTTTATTTTATGTGTTTATATTTATGTGGTGCTGAGGATCGAACTGAATGTCTCACCCATGCCGGTGAGTGCTCTTCCACTGAGTCACAACCCCAGTGCCTAGGCATGTACTCTTACCTCTGAACTATATCCCAGCCCTCTTTAAATTTTGAGATTGGTCTCATTCTCTAAATTTCTCAGGCTGGTGTGGAACTTGTGATCCTTTTGCCTCAGTCTTCCAAGTAGTTGACACTACAGGTGTGCATCTTCTCACCCTGCTGATATTGTTTTCTTGCCAAGAGTCTTAAGTAGATTTGTTTCCATCACTTAAAAGCTTCTTTCTTGACCCCCACTTACTCTCAGAGTTAGCCCATTTCTCTCCTCCTCATACGGAAAAATTTGGCATAATTGTGTGCAGTCTATTCCTTTCTGTTTGCTTAATTTTATACCCACTCTAGTTTTCATCCCTACCACTCCACCAAATTTCTCTTATCAAGGTTATGAAGAGGTAAGCCCAATGACCAGTCCTTACTTGGCTTATTATATCATCTAACACAGTTGATTATTATCTGCTGCTTGATATTCTCTTCACTCTGCTTCTAGGCACCACGCTTCCCTGGTTTTCTTCTTAATTGTTTTTTTCTTCTCATTCTGCTTTTGCTGGATTCTTCTTTCCCCTTGACCTCATTGGGTTGGAACTCAGTCTTGGATTTTTTTTTCCTGCTTAAATACAGTGGCCTACTGGATATGGCTACCCCTATGATCCTAGTTACCTCTCTGATCACATTTCCTAAAATCTGTCTTTTTGAACTTATATTGATCTCTTTCACAGCAGGCATGTCTTTACCGTGGACTCCGTAACTTCCCTTAGGTATGACCAAATGTCATCTTTATATTGAGGAATTCCCCAAACCCCATATATAAAATACAGTACCCCTTCTCCTTCATAACTCCCTGTTATTTAACATTCTATATTTTATCTGCTGTTTTTCTTCTCACCACTAGAATATGCTTTCCTTAAGAACAGGACTTTGTCTATTTTATTTTTATGTCCCTGAAGCCTATAAACAATATCTAGAATCTACTCAGTATTCAATAAATATTTGCTCAGTGAATGAATGATTTCTCATGAAGCTATGTAAGTTAATCTTACTACTTTATAATCAAAGCTCATATACCATCCCATTAAATAAAGAAATCCAGGGCTGGGGATGTGACTCACTGGTAGCCTAGCAGGCATAAGGCCCTGGGTTCAATCACCAACAATTCAGAAAAGAACAGAAATTCAGTAAGGCATAGTTACTCAAGTATTTTATGAGTATCTGCTATGTGTAAGGCTATATGCTTTTCCCAAGGAAATAGTTGGGAGAAACAACTTTTGTAAAAATTAAGAGATGAGTTCAGTATAGAAATAAAGACATGACTCTGAATTCCTATAAGTGAAAAATAACTGGAATAGAGCAATGCAACTCTATAAATGGGAATTGAGGTAAAACTTCAAGGGTTTATAGAACTGAATATATGGAGAAAAGATTTGGCATCTAGGGAATGAGCTTAAGAAATGAGAAGAGCATGCATGGGCAGAAGAGTTTCTAACTGAGACTAATAGGGGAATAAAGGAGCAAATGAAGTTTGGGGTCAGATTATTGGGATAGTATATTTTACCAAGCAATTAAAAGCTGTTACAGCCATTGGACCAAAGAAGTCTTGTGATAGAAGTGATGACAAGAAATATTGGCAAGTTTGTTTGTCTTAAATTTTGTCCTGAAATCACTAGATCTTTTAGCACTCTGACAGAACATTTCAGAATAAGGAAGAGATTACACATATGTAGATTTCATTATGTACTTTCTCTTTGAAATTGTATATAAATATGTGTTTTCTTGAAGACTCTTGTATTAATACATCTTCTGTTAGGATTAACATCAGACAAACATGGGAATTACATCAGGCACAAATAGTAAATTAGTACAGTGCTATAAATCTCTCTCTTTTTTGGTGCTGGGGATGGAATCTCTAGGAATTCATGATGAATGCTCAGAATGTTCTCCATTGCTGAGCTACACCCCAACCTCCAGTGTTATAAATATTTATGGAAATCACTTGACTAGGGGAAGAACATATCAGGGTGGGATCTCAGTAGATGTTGCAGGCAGCACAACACACTCGCAGCACACATTCAACCATATTCCCTGTTTTTTTGCATTGATAAAGATAAGACTTAGTGATGCTTATATTCACTTGATACTTTATAATGAAGTATACTAGTTTCTCAGAGATATTTCTGAATCATCATACAAAAATGAGTATTTTTCCTAGTAGTTTTCACTGAGGTACATTTATAAACTTCTGACTCAAAGGAAATGTACATCTCTCAATTAATCAGAATATTAAATTAACATGACTCCCCCCAGTTCCAATCTACTCTGGATCAGGTGAGTTGTTCATAATATGATAAATGGTTTTATTAAAGAGGATACCAGAGAATGTACAGTCACCCCCCATGACACTACCATGTTCTAGAGTCACTTGTAAATATCACAGAGAGAAGCAGCAGGATTGGGGAATCTGTAGATGAGAAGGGCCGATTCTATTGCTGGCTCAGAGGAACATGGGGACGTACCTAAAATTTTAAACTTCAGTTTTTTCTGTAGTGCACTAAGGTGAGAGTAGGTATGACATTTGGTTTTGTTTTGTTCAATTGGACATTTTATAACTTTTCCCACTTATCTATCTTATTGTGGTTAGAGTGTCACTTTATACAATATAATTGTTTCTAAAACTATAGTGAGGGACAACTTTTTTTGTTTTGTGGTTTACTTCTAATCTGACAGTTTTGTAAGATAAAGTAAAAGTGGAATTTTAGAAAATGAGATTTAAAAAGACATGTAAACCCAAGTTCTGTTTCTCCCCCTCCTCTTGTTTTTTTTTATGTGGATTTGGCACTGAACTTTGGGGCTTGAGCATGCTAAGCATACATTCCACCACTGAGCTGTACCCTAGCCCCCTACTTTTTTATTATTAGATTTGACAGCTAATGACATAGAATGAATTGGACATAACTTTCCTATGTTCATATGGGAATACACAACCCGTGTAACTCCACATCATACACAACCACAATAGGAAGTTATACTCCACGTATGTATAATATGTCAAAATACACTCTACTGTAATGTATATCTAAAAAGAACAAATAAAAAAGAAAAAGAAAAGATCTGACAGTGATAAAATACTCATTCAATTAGCAAAAGTTTCTACACAATTACTCTGGTAACCAATAATTATTGACAGGTGCTAGCCTGAAACTTTTAGGGTTTCTGCAGCAGAACTGTGGACATTTGTGGGTCTGAGATACTAAGGATGAGAATCACTAATAAATCAACAACTATATAAATAGGAAAAAGTACTTTGTAAAAGGCAATGAGTCTAAAATGTATTTCTGCACATTTGAAAATGTAATTTTCTTCCTTTTTTTTGTTTTATTTTTTTCACTAAAGATCAGTTTTCCCAAAGCAAGGTCTATCAATTCACTGCATCAAAATGATCTGGAATGCTTGTAAAATGTGTATCTCCAGAAATATAAAATCAGACTCTCTGGAAATGAAGCCCAGGAATTTTCATTTTTACAATAAGTCTTTTCTTCTTCCTTCCTAAGTAATTCTTATATTCCCCAAGTAATTCTTAATATCAGAATTACTGGTGTGAGAATTTTATTTTTTTGTGTGTGTATTTTAAATAATTGATGGAATGAAATAATTAACTATACTATATTTTCCCTCTAGTTATATCAGAGGAAGAAAATGAGCTAGGGCTCTTTTTAAAGTTTCAAGCAGAACGGGATGCTACTCAAGCTGGAAAAATGATGGATGCCACTGGCAAGGCACTCTGTTCTTCTGCCAAGCAAAGGTTTACCCATGGCTTTTCATCATGTTTATATCTATAATCTATTTGACAATTTTGACATATGTCTTAAGTTTGCATGTTTGGAAAGGAAAGGTCATTCCAATGAAGAATTAAGGAAAAGAGAAGCATATTGTAGTATACAATTGTTTTGATGCCTAGCTCTTAGTTATTAATTTTGTATTTAAAAGAACTATTCTTTTTTTTTTTTTTTTTTTTTTAAATATTTATTTATTTTTCGGTGGACACAACATCTTTGTTTGTATGTGGTGCTGAGGATCGAACCCGGGCCGCACGCATGCCAGGCAAGCGCGCTACCACTTGAGCCACATCCCCAGCCCCTAAAAGAACTATTCTAAAATTGATGTTCTTCATTGCTTAATTCCTAGAAATAGCCTTTAGGCCTATATTTCTATTTCGTAAATGACTTAATGTAAGAGTCACAGAATGGCTAACATTTAAAATATGAATATTTCCACTTTTTCTTTTCACATTCTAGTTTGATAGGCAAGTGCTCTACCACTGAGCTACCCCACACCCTCTTTCACTTTTTTTTTTTGGTACAGAGATTGAACTCAGAGGCACTTAACCACTGAGCCACATCCCCAGCCCTTTTTATATTTTATTTTGAGAAAGGGTCTCACTAAGTTGCTTACGGTTTCGCTAAGTTGCTTAGGCTAGATTTGAACCTGCAATCCTCCTGCTTCAGTCTCCTGAGTTAGGGTTGGGTTAGGGTTAGGTGTGTGCCACCATGCCCAGCCCTCTTTCACTTTTTTGATATTATACTATCTTTAAGAACATTAAGACTATTCTTTTAAGTGGAATTCAATTTTTTCTTCTTAATTTTTGTTTTCTATATATCATTTCACGATATTTTAGCATAAAGCTACTTGCCCCAAAGAATCTCCTGTTAATATAATCTGAATTTTTGAATTTCAGAAGAAAAATGAAAACAGGCCTTCTTAGGCCTGTAAAGATGATGTCCAGATTAAGTGGCTTTATTTCAAAGCCACCACATCAGTGCAGTAGTCTATCTTGAAGATAGTGAGACAGAGACTCAGTATAGGGCCCTCTAGTGCCATAAAGTCAAAAGCAGTGTGGAGGAGCTGAATTTGCTTTGTTTCTTAAGTACTTTACCTCATCCTCATATGCTAAGAATTCCATACTCATTAATTCTTCTAGCATTTTATCTGATCTTCTGCACCCAGGCTTTTCCTAAACTTTCCAAATAAAAGGCTGTGTATGAATTGGATTGTGTTTTATGAATTCAGGTTCTCTGTTCCCTGAGAACTTTTTTCTAAATGGTAGGGTTACTTGGCAGATTATCTATGCATGAACTAATATCCACAATGTTGCAAACATTATAGATTTTCTTAAGTAAAAAAGGAAGTACAAAATATCATTATTAATTATTCAAAATTGGCTATGTTATTTCTATTTGCTTTCTCTATCTCTTTAGCCATCTTGATAATTTCCTATCTGTAAACTAATTTTTAAATTTTTTATTTATATATGACAGCGGAATGCATTACAATTCTTATTACACATATAGAGCACAATTTTTCATATCTCTGGTTGTATACACAGTATATTCACACCAATTTGTGTCTTCATACCTGTACTATAAACTAATATTTATAGCACAATGCTTTTTGATTGATTGGTTTAAACTTTTGTTTTACATGTGGGATGTACAACCCTCTGATTCTTACCTCTCTGTCACCAGACTGGCCTTGTGTACTCCTCTGTCTCGTCTTAAGCAAGAAGTAACAACCTTCAGTCAAAGGGCAGTATCAGATACCTTGATGACAATTAATAGGATGGAGCAGGCACGCACAGAATACAGAGGAGCTCTCCTGTGGATGAAAGATGTCTCCCAAGAACTGGACCCAGACACCTTGAAACAAGTGGAAAAGTTCAGAAAAGTATGAAAATATGTCACTTTCCTTTTCTAGTTACATAAAATATGGAACTGATACAGAATGAAGATTATAAAATATGATTATATACTAATACTGGACTGTTTTTTTAAAAATATGCTTTATTATGAATTCTTGGTTGTGTGGAGATTTTGGTTAAAGTATAAAAGGTTGTTATTCTTCTATTTTTACTCTTTGAATGGCATGGTATCCCTACCTCAACAGTCTTTTTTTTTTTAATGTGTGTGTGTTCTCTTTTTTTAATATTTATTTTTTAGCTTTAGGTGGACACAATATCTTTATTTTATTTTTATGTGGTGCTGAGGATCGAACCCAGTGTCTCACGCATGCCAGGCGAGCGCACTACGGCTTGAGCCACATCCCCAGCACCCTCATCAGTCTTTTTACTAATCTTTTTTATCCCCCTCATAACCTAATTACACTTTAAATGTTCTTTATCTGGACTTTTGGAACTTGTTTGTAGGAAGAAAACTGTTTATTACTGAGGAAAAAATATCTAATTTAAGTAAAAATTTGTGTAAAATTATTAATTTTAAGAAAAGGGAAGGTTCTTAAATTTTTCATTCTGCCAAAATATAAAGTTTGACCACAAACCTTGTAAGCAACTATCTATGTATGGACAAATGTTTTTGCTAAATAAGCTTATTATAAACCATATCCTCTACATTTACTATGCCTGGACATTAAATTTCATTCATTCATTCATTTCATAGAGAAGCTATAATAAATATTTACTATTGATGGAGCTGTATACTGTGCCAGCTATTGTAAGTGGTTTGCCTCATTGATTACTCCCAACAGCCTTGTAAAGTAAGTGAACACATGACCTCAAGCCCCAGAAACCTTTTATTCCATCCCTGTTACAATCCTTGACAATTAGAATTCAGTGCAAGGGGGTGGTTGCACAACATTGTGAATGCCCTAAATGCCACTGAATTGTACACTTTAAAATGGTTACTTGTAATGTTATGTGAATTTCATTTCAATTAAAAAAGAAAAACAAGAACGCAATCCAAATTCCTATCTGAACTAAAAAAGCTCTGCATTGTCTGATCCCTGGTCCTTCTACAGTCTCATCCTGTGCTTGCTTCCAGTGCTCCAAGAAGAATATACTCTACCCTATGCCTTCCTTTTTTGAAAACTTGATAAGCTCTTTGCCCTCTCCCACTCGTAGAACCCTTGTCCTTGTTTTTCCCTGGTCCTGCAATACTCTTCATTGCGTCTCAGCATAGCCTGCTCATCATCTTTTGTCTCAATTGAAATGTGAGGCATAAACTCACCAAAGTTTGCCCAATTTTATTAAAAGTAGTCACCCATTTTTTCAACTTATTTGCTATTTTGCAGCCTGAGATTATATTGTATATTTATTTACTATGTTTTTTTCCTGTGCCTTTCTACCCAGAGATGGTAGGAAAGTATCATAATATCCTAGTACCTTGAAGAGTACTTTGCATGTAATAGGTACCTCATAAATATTCATTGAATAAATGAATTAAAAGTTGAGTGTTCACATTACTCAATCACTCCTGACTCACTCTCTGTATAAGAAATAGGCCTGAGTTTAAATTTATGAATGGCTCCATGATTCAGAAATATTATTAATGCTTCTCAATATTTTAATTAAGTCCCATTTCCATTTATTCTTCTGCATGTAGACAAATACTGTCCATAATCCTGAACATCTTAGGTCTTTCTTTTTATTTGGATTTTTTCTTATTAACTATATAATTTCCATCTATCATCTCATACTTTCTCAACCTAAAGATATCTACTAGAAAGAATCTTTTACAGTTCTTTAGAGTCTTCATTAATCACGGAATATTAATAATACTGGGCAGAGGAATTGGTATCCTTTATTACAATTTCATGTGTCTGAAAACATTTATTATGAACTTGTATGCTATATTTATATCTGTATTATAGGTAATAATAGCATTTTTGTGATTACAGGTACAGATCCAAGTGAGAAATAGCAAAAGTTCTTTTGACAAATTAAAGATGGATGTTTGTCAGAAAGTGGATTTACTTGGAGCTAGTCGCTGCAATATGTTATCTCATTCACTCACTACCTACCAGGTACCCACCTCCATGGTCAGCATGCCCTTGCAGTAAAGATGAGTGGTGAGATTCCTTTTTAAAAGTTGTCTAAAGGGTACAAATAAATTATAGTTGATCAGATTCCTTTGAATCTGCTGTAATTGACTCATTGAGGTTACAACAGTCAGAAAATTATAAAGTCCTAAACTGAAAAAGACCTTAGAGATTATCTACTCTTGTAGCTTCACATTATTCTCCTTGGTGTTCTAGGGAGAGAGGGGACCACTTACCTGTAAATGGAAATGTTGAGAAGGCTAAATACAAGACCCCATTAGCTTTGATTCAACTAGAGCTTTTCAATTTCTCACTTTAAATTTCTACATAAACTTTCATATGAAGCAAAGATATTGTGGCTCCAAAAGTTTGAAAGATTTTCTGTCATTTTATGGATGAGAAAAGTGAAACCTATGAGAATTAAAATAAATAGCAATATTGAATTCAAAAACATAACTTTTCTTTTTTTGAGAGAGAAGAGAGAGAGAATTTTTTTATTATTTATTTTTCAGTTTTCGGTGGAAAAACATAACTTTTCTAATTCTAGGTCATGTGTTTTTTTCATTCTGCCATATTACCATCCTAAATAGCTTTCTCCTCAGAGGTCTTACTTCTGCTTTAATTACCCCAAATCACACATAAATAACACATAATGAATAAGTTAGATATTAATAAACAGCAGTTGCTGACTTTAATGTATATTTGTAAATAGCAAAGTAAAATGAACTGTACTTACATAGGAAAATAATAATAAAACTAAAGGAAATAGGTATTAACTCTATAGGGAATCTACCTAATTCAGTTCAAAACTATGGAATGTAGGAATCAAGAAAGATTCATTTGAACTGAGCATGATGGCACACACCTGTGATCCCAGTAGCTTGGGAGGCTGAGATAGGAAGACTGTGAGTTCAAAGCCAACCTCAGCAAAAGTGAGGTACTAAGCAACTCAGTGAGACCCTGCCTCTAAATAAAATACAAAATAGGGATGGGGATGTGGCTTGGTGGGCAAGTGCCTCCAAGTTCAATCCCCAGTACCAAAAAAAAAGATGCATTTGAAAATAAAAAGTGTATGACTATTTGTGAAGCATGATGCCGTAACCCAATAACTATTAGTTCAGTTCTTTTATTTTCTCCACTCATTCCCTTCACTTTGAATACAAACACTGAAGCAACAACGAAAATTTTCAATTACCTGAGTTAGCTTGAGAACAACACATTTTTGGAACAAATCTTTCTTGAACCCTCAATGAAAAGCCAAATTAGTGGTAAATATTTTCTCAAAAAGATGCTCTTATATGATAGCAACATAAAGATTATACATTATGTCTATCCTTCTATAGTGATTGGCATTTCCATGCTTTTAACATTTTGCTTTTGGATTCCTCAGGTGTTCTGATCCATTAGTTTTCTTTCTTTTAGCTGCAGTCACTCTCTAGGCTCTAGTGTGCATTCCAGTGCTGTTTAAAAAATAGGCACACATGCATGCAGACATTGGTGCTAACTTTCATGTAAAGTTATGATTTATAGTTCAACTTTTCTTGAACAACTGAATTTAGTGCCTGCTGTTTCTTGTGCAGCAACTATTCATATACTACACTAGTGAGGAAATAGAGCACAGAACTGATCGTGGAGGAGAAGCAGAACTATAGTGTCACCTTTTCTTTTTCTGCAGAGAACACTGCTTGGATTTTGGGAGAAAACAGCTCAAATGATGTCCCAAATCTGTGAGGGCTGTGTTGGCTTTCATCCATATGATTTTGTAGCTTTCAAGGTACATTTCTTCCCCCTGTTTTCTTGCTTTGACTTATTATACTTCATTTGGGTGATAACATTGAAACTATTTTTTTGCTAAGTTTAATTTCTTTTTTTTAAAGAGAGAGAGAGAGAATTTTTTAATATTTAGTTTTTAGTTTTTTTTTTCGGCAGACACAACATCTTTGTTTGTGTGTGGTGCTGAGGATCGAACCCGGGCCGCACGCATGCCAGGCGAGCGCGCTACCGCTTGAGCCACATCCCCAGCCCTAATTTCAAATTTATAAAATATCAGGCAACATTTTCCTGCACTCTTTCAGCCAAGGATCAGCACTTGCCTTATTCCAAATGCTGCCAGTAAGACTAAAAGCCATGGAAATACTGCTGGCAGATTCAAGGTATTAGGGAATGTGGGCGAGTGAAAAGAAAATTAAAATGCAAAGGAGATTTTTTAAAGGCTATAGAAGGAAAAATTTAACGGGAATAAGTGATGGGAACTGATCATGTTCAACTAAAGAAGTTTAAAAGACAAATTTCCTTGTTTTACTCTTATATAGATATGGTTAATGATGCCCCAAATATGCCAGTTATGGTCATTACTATGTGTAATGTCTCTTGCAACGCAAGAGACTACTAACATATTAGATCAGTTCTTTCTGAAACAGTTACATGTGAAAGATGCTTTTTGGCTATGATTACAGAGCTTTTGACATCTGTATGTCTTACAGTCATCTTTGCGTGTGGCTCATCCAGAAGAGTCACACTGTGATAGTCATTTCTTCAGTTCTGATAGCCTAGATTTCAGTACCTTTTAACTTGCCATTGTGCCTTGTTTTCAGTAGAGCATGAAATGGGTTGCTGCTGTATTTCTTCAAGTTGAATATAATATTTGCAATGGGTTCATATCCTGTAACCATATATTACTGGGCTTTGGGATGGATTTTTATCTTATGTTCTGACATGGTATCTTCCAGCCCCAAAGATGCCCTTAAAGTTTGTTTTACTTTTTCTATAGTTGTTAAACCAGTCTGTCTCTAGTCCACATCACAGTGTCTGCGGTTACCACAGGCAGCCAGGATAAACAAGTACATATGTGGGGCTCAGTTCAAATCACATTAGCACATATTTACCATATTTCTCACTCTAGTTCAGAACTATTTCTATATTGTTTTTTAGAGTTTTTATTCTAATTTTGCATGCAAAGAGAAACAGATTCTTTCCATCTACTTAACATTGAATTTCTTATCTTTAGAGACTACAAGATACTCCAAAGAAACTTTCTGAAGATCACAAAGAAGAACAAATAGAAGGCAGTTTTCTTACTGAAAACCTCCATAAGTAAGCCAGCAAATCTATATACTGTAAGGGAAGTCCTGGACACCATCCTATGATATATGTGGGAAGAATTGTTTCTTCTCTTGTTCATTAATACTTATTTCTACCTCATTTTTACAAACAACACATTTGTTGTTTCAAAACATTTGTTTTGTTTTTTCTTCCCTCATTTTTAACACTACAGGTAAAGGAAGTAACAGGAGTACTAAACAAATTGTGGTGATACTCCAGATTCTGTCATTTGGGAGTCTTATATTAAGAGCCATGAGTACCTCTGTTGCAGGGACAGCATGAGAGAAGCAAGGGACAAGGGCCAGCAATTGTGAGAAAAGCTATTAAAAATCTATAGCAACTCAAGAAGCTGAGTCAGGAGGATTACAGGTTCAAGGCCAACTTAGTAAGACCCTGTTTCAAAATAAATAAATAAATAGATAGATAGATAAGACTGGGGATATGGCTCAGTGGTAGAGTATCCCTGGTTTCAGTCCCCAGTACTGGGGGGGGGGGAATCTATCTTTATAACAACACAGATAGGACTGGAACTGGTTATGTACATCCTTCTTATTACCTGTTTCCCTCTTATTAAATCTTCCCCCTGTTTCTCTTTCAGAGTGCCACAATTATTTTAAGCAGATTGACTCAATATAACAACAAACTCAGAAATTAGGCCCAAATAATTACAAACCATTATTGCTGAATCAAAGGTGATCCTAAATATAAGGCATTTCCCCATTTTTCTCTATAGGAAATCCAAACCGATTTTTTTTTTTTTTTTTTTGGTAGTGGTGCTGGAGATTGAACCCAGGGGCTTGTGCATGAAAGGCAAGCACTCTATCAACTGAGCTATATATCCCCAGCCCCCAAACCAAATTTTTAGCTAACTTAAATATATAAATGTTTTAGATCAATGTTTAGTAAATGTTTAGCTGTACATTAAACTTACCTTAATTACATATTGACATTTGAAATCATATGCTGCTAGGCGTGGTGGGGCACGCCTATGATTCCAGCAACTCAGGAGGCTGAGACAGGAGGATCACAAGTTCAAGGTTAGCCTCAGCAACTTAGTGAGACCCTGTCTCAAAATAAAATATAAAAAGGACTAGGGATGTAGCTTGGTGGTATGGAAACCTTGGGCTCAGTTTTTTAAAAAATAACAAAAATATCATATGCTAAATGAAATATATTAATCTAGTATTTTTATTCTCATATTTCATGGAAGTTTTATTCAGAAGCTTCTCATGCATCTTCAAGATGATGAGAACATCTTTTTGAGTTAACTAACAGATTCCTAAGCACTTCACCTTCTCTTCCATCTAAGTTGTTTAAGAAAAATATACACATAACTGTCATTGGAAATTTTGTTTCAAGTTAAATATCTTTCTGCTTTATAGGATTTCTTTTAGTATTTGCAAATAAATATTATATTGCTTTTTAAGTGTCTTTAAAGACTTATTAAAATACATCTAATACTAGCAATTATGAGATTATGCCCTAGGAATAATGGCTAAATCTGTATTCAATCTCTTTATCTCATTTTTTTATTATTACATGGATTCTATAAATCAACACATTAGATAGAAGCCCTAAACATCCAAAATTAATATTGACTGAGGATATTTTAGGCAAATGTCTCTTCTTTCACAAACATCACTTTATTCTTTAAAATAGAACTCCCCTACCTTTTTCTGGAATATTCTTCATTCCCTTCATTTATTTCCTAAGAGTTCTTAAACAAAACCCTCTAAAACTTGAAAATAAAACTTCTTACAGAGTTCTCTAAAATGCTTACACCAGAGGTGTTTCACATTTCATAACTTTTGGGATTTTGGAATATTTGCATATACATAATGAGATATCTTAGAATGGGACCTAAGTCTAAACATGAATTCATATATGTTTCATACACATTACCTGAGGAAATTTATATTTTTAATAATTTTGGACATAGTGTCGAATTTTTCCTCTTGTGGTATCATGTTCTCAAAAATTTTAGATTTAAGAACATTTGGATTTTTAAATTAAGGATGCTCAACCTTGAATTTAGCACAGTTCCTGCAATGCTGATGTACAGATACTCAGTAAGTGATTACTGAAAGCATAGAGATCTTTAAAACAGAAAATACTCTCAGATATAAATTTTGTGAGATCTACAGATAAGTGTTTTTAAGTTTCCTGACTTTAAAAAAGTTGTTTTTTTTAAACCATGCCAGGTGCTGTAACACACGCCTGTAATCCCAACAGCTTGGGAGACTGAGGCAGGAGGATCAAGAGTTCAAAGTCAGCCTCAGTAATTTAGTGAGGCACTAAGCAACTGTCTCTAATAAAATAGTTTTAGAAATATAGGGCTGGGGATATGGTTAAGGATCCCTGTTTAAGCATCCCTGGGTTCAATCCCCAGTAACTCCCCTGATAAAAGTTTTTTTAAACCATATTAAACTGAGGAATATGAATTCCAAATGTATTTTAACTAAAATCCATGTATTTTCTTTACTTCAGGGTAGTTTTGTCAGAAGAGGAAGCAAGCTTTGGGAGTGAACCAGGTGAGATGGTAAATTCTTTACTTTGTAATGGTCAAATTAGATGTTAAAAGTTTATCCCAATTTTTAACACAGAGATTGTGTTGATATCCATTCAATTTTTTAAAATGCTAAGTTTTTGTTCTGTACACTTTCATGTTATCTTTCAAGGAGTGCCTAATTAGAGGGTCTAGTAGTCTTTTTTAGGTAGGTGCTTTTAAATGCAGAAATCTATTTTACAGGGCTGCATGATTAAGTTTCAAGTTTTCTTCACACTTAAATTTGTGTTCTTATTTTTAAAATAAATATTATATATGTATATATACATATATGTGTGTATATACATATATTTGATACATATATATGCATGTATATATATATACATATGTATTCAACATATTTGAATCACTGTGGTAAAAAAAGAGTATAGAAAAAGTGAATTTGAATACTTTTTTTGGGTTCCGGGGATTGAATTCAGGGGCACTCAACCATTGAACCAAATCCCCAGCCCTTTTTGTATTTTATTTAGATACAGGGTCTCACTGAGTTGCTTAGCCCCTTGCAGTTGTTGAGACTGGTTTTGAACTCTCGATCCTCCTGCCTTAGCCTCCCAAGCTGCTGGGATTACAGGCGTGTGCCACTGTGCCTGGCTGAATCCTTAGTTGTTGTTTTTTTTTTTTTTTTAAATATTTTATAGTTGTACATGGACACAATACCTTTATTTATTATTATGTGGTGCTGAGAATTGAACCCAGGGCCTCACATATGCTAGGCAAGCACTCTACCACTGAGCCACAACCCCAGCCCTGAATCCTTAGTTTTTGAAAGCAAATCACTTATGCCGCTCTCAGTTGTATCATCTGAAATATGAGTAATTTGTGCCTACCTTAACAGGAACATTAAGGATAGAGATAATATTTACAAATTACATAGCACATAGCAATAAAAATGAGAGGTACTTATGTATATTCAAATATGTACATAAATAGATTATATGGATAAAATATTTTAAGAAGCCATAATTATGAATTTATATATGTAACACAGCTTCAAAATTTATGTTCAAAAGGTTAACTATGGTTTTGTGTATATCCTGTACCTAAAAAATAGAGAATATTCTTTAAAAGTCATAAAGAAAATATACTGAACATTATTGTAATTTCACTCTTCAGTCATAGTATTATCTTTAAAATCCTGCTGTGTGGGTAATTATATCCCCTTTTAAGTTCCAGACATTCATTTGGTCTTTATTCCTTTTTTCTTGTTTAATCTTGTTATAGGTTTACTCATTTCATTATTTTTTAATAAACTAACTTATAGCTTTGTTAATCTTCTCTATTGAATTTTTGTTTTCTGTTTTATTAATTTTGGTTCTTTATCATTTTTACTTTTCATATATCACACAAGTTTTGGAAAAAGCACCTTTAATCTGAGTGTGGTAGTCCACGCTGATCTGATAGTCCAGCTACTTGGAGAGACTGAGGTGGGAGAATCACTTTGAGCCTAGGAATTTGAGGTCAGTTTGGGTAACAAAGCTAGACCCTGTCCAAAAAAAAAAAAGACCACTAGATGGGGTCAAGTTGTATTTAGTGATGAAGCTGCATGAGGCTCTAGGTCCTATCCTAGAACAAAAACAAAACAAAATGAAAAACCCCACAAACAAAACCATTCCAAATAACACTTTGTGTAGGTATATTTTAAATACCATAAAACTCAGTCATTCTAAGTATACAAGTAGTTTTTAGTTACTACTGAGAGGTGCAACCATTTCCATAAATCAGCTTTACAACATTTTCATCCCCTCAATAAGATCCCTTATGCCCATTTGCAGTATTCCTATTCCTATCCCCAGCCAGTCATTGACCTACTTTTGTTTGTTTGCTTTTGTGACGGAGTGTTACTAAATGGCCCAGGCTGCGCTGAACTCACAATCCTCCTGTGTCAGCCTCTCAAGTAGCTGAGATTATAGGTGTATGCCACCCTCCCAGTGGTTTCTCATTTATATTTGGACCTGTGCTTCTGTTTTCTATTTGTTTTATCACTCACTCCCATGCTTTTATCTCTGGTATTGGCTTAATATTTGAAGTTCTTATTGTTTGTTTTAAAATTTTTCTCTGTTCTTTCTTTTTTCCATGAACTGATTTGAAAGTTATACATTTTATTTCCATCTTTTGTGGTCTAATTTTATCCTGCTTACCTAATAAAGTCCAAGGTTCATCAATATTTCAATTTCCCCAGAATATTCAAAAGACCTTAGAATACTAATCCCAATTATTGCCATACCAGCTCTTTAAGTATTAATATTTTATTTCTATCTTTTTCACAAATTAAGAAATTATTTTATGAATATTAGATTTACCAATATTTTCCTTTCTTATTATTTCTTCATATATTTCAAATCTTCATTATGAGTTCATTCTTCTTATCTGCCCTTTAGTTTAAAAGTTGTTAAGAAGATATATTGGTGGTAAATTTGGCTTATATATACCTGGTTATATTGTTATTTCTCACTTTTGAAAGAGTTTGCTCAGCAAACAATTTTAGGTTGGTTAGTATTTTCTTCCAGAACTTTGGTAATTTCAAAAAT
Organism: Marmota monax; assembly: GCF_021218885.2. Classification (NCBI taxonomy): domain Eukaryota; kingdom Metazoa; phylum Chordata; class Mammalia; order Rodentia; family Sciuridae; genus Marmota; species Marmota monax. Next base: position 1,980,343 of record NW_026695244.1, on the reverse strand, counting down.
TACTGTTCCATCATTCCACTGGTTTTGTTGAGGAAAAGAAAAAATGTTAATCAGATTATTATTCCTGTATAGTGACTTTGAATTTTCTATTTGGCTACTTTTAGAATGTGTTCTTTGTTTTGGGTGTTCTGCTCTTTTAGTACAGTGTGCCAAGATATATTAATTTTTGTTGTTGTTTTAATCTGTGATGGTATATAAATTGCATTCCTTAAATCTGTCTTTTATCTCAACCATTCTTACTTTTTTAGTTTGGTAAAATATGCATGGCTTAAACATTATTTTTTAAAATATTGCTTCTTTTCTATTTTCCTTATTCTTTCCTTCCTCCACTCCAATAAGCTTATGGTGGACCCTTTCGTTAATTCCTTATATCTTTTAACTTCTATTTCATATTTGCCATTCCCTTTTCACTCTACACAGCATTGTAGGTAAGTTATTCAGATCTGTTTTTCACTAATTTTCTCTTCTTGCTTCCAGTCTATTGTGTAATGTATACAGCAAGTTTCCCCCTATACATTTTATTTCTAAAAGTTCTATTTGGTTTTTCTATGAATTTCTGTAGTGGGTTTTTATAGTCCTTTGCTCTTTCTTGCTTTTTGACTCATATTTGTATTTAAAAATACAAATATTTGACGTCCTCTAATTTTCTTGTGGTAGTTTGTTTAGTGATTTCTGATTATGAGCTAATTTTTATTTGCTCTCAATCTGTGAGAATCCTGGAAGTGTAACAAGTATTTGCTTATATTGCTTGGTTTCAGAGTTGAGGAATATTCATAGCCTGGAGACCCCTTTAACCTCCTTTCAGAGCCTGTCAGCTCAGTGTTGGAATTCTGGGATCAGCTTGGTTTTCTTGTGTTGAAGGCTTTGTCTCCAGAGAACAGTGTCAACATGGAAAGGGGATCTGTCTTTCCTCTTTGCTTGATGCTCATCTTTCCTAGATCTGGATTTAGTCTAGATATGCATTAAAAGTGTTTTTCATAATTTTAGTGAGAATTCTTTTTTTGGGGGGGGCAAGGGTCCTTCTGAGTGTCTTATCTTCTAAAATTCCAAGTAGCATTTTTGCACAGGTAATAATAATAATTGGGACTGGGGTTGTGGCTCAGCTGTCGAGCACTCGCCTCTCACATGCGAGATCCTGGGTTCGATCCTCAGCACCACATAAAAATAAATAAGTGAAATAAAGATATTGTGTCCAATTACAACTAAAAAATAAATATAAAAATTTAAAAAATAATAATAATTATAACATTTAAAAAATATTCAGCGTCCCTGGGACCCAAATAATACTAGCACTACTTATAAAAGTGAAAACTAGAGGGCTGTGGCTGTGGCTCAGTGGTAGAGTGCTCACCTAGGATGTGTGAGGCACTGGGTTTGATCCTCAGCACCACATAAAAATAAACAAACAAAATAAAGGTATTGTGTCCATCTACAACTAAAAAATATATATTAAAAAAGTGGAAACTGGAAAAAATTTTCTTGAAAATATAAACATTCCACACTTTGAGTAACTTTAGGCACTATGTTGAGGAACTTGAAATCCTTCAAACATTTATGCTATGAGATATCACTCAAGTGGTAGTTCTTAGGTGGAATAAAGCTAATCTTTTGAACTAGCCCTTCCTCATTCTTATACTTGTTTTTTTCTAGTATCATGTATCTAGGATGAAAATCAAATGAATCCAAATCCCACATTAATCACCAAACACACAGTGGAGTAAAGCAGACCATTACTGAAGATTTGGGGAAAGACAAGGAGGGAGGTTACCCTCATTGTAAACAGTATACTTCCTTGAGGATTCTTTAACAGATCTCTCAATTCCCCTGAATTATTTCTATGGCTTATAAAACTTGCTGGTGTGATTCTGCCTTTCTCTTTTTTTTTTTTAATTTTTTATTGTTGGCTATTCAAAACATTACATAGTTCTTGATATATCATATTTCACACTTTGATTCAAGTGGGTTATGAGCTCCCATTTTTACCCCATATACAGATTGCAGAATCACATCAGTTACACATCCATTGATTTACATATTGCCATACTAGTGTCTGTTGTGTTCTGCTGCCTTTCCTATCCTCTACTATCCCCCCCTCCCCTCCCCTCCCCTCCCCTCTTCTCTCTCTGCCCCCTCTACTGACATTCATTTGTCCCCCTTGTATTATTTTTCCCTTTCCCCTCACTTCCTCTTGTATGTACTTTTGTATAACTCTGAGGGTCTCCTTCCATTTCCATGCAATTTCCCTTCTCTCTCCCTTTCCCTCCCACCTCTCATCCCTGTTTAATGTTAATCTTCTTCTCATGCTCTTCGACCCTACTCTGTTCTTAGTTACTCTCCTTATATCAAAGAAGACATTTGGCATTTGTTTTTTAGGGATTGGCTAGCTTCACTTAGCATAATCTGCTCTAATGCCATCCATTTCCCTGTAAATTCTATGATTTTGTCATTTTTTAATGCAGAGTAATACTCCATTGTGTATAAATGCCACATTTTTTTTATCCATTCATCTATTGAAGGGCATCTAGGTTGGTTCCACAGTCTTGCTATTGTGAATTGTGCTGCTATGAACATCGATGTAGCAGTGTCCCTGTAGCATGCTCTTTTTAGGTCTTTAGGGAATAGACCGAGAAGGGGAATAGCTGGGTCAAATGGTGGCTCCATTCCCAGCTTTCCAAGAAATCTCCATACTGCTTTCCAAATTGGCTGCACCAATTTGCAGTCCCACCAGCAATGTACAAGTGTACCCTTTTCCCCACATCCTCGCCAGCACTTGTTGTTTGACTTCATGATGGCTGCCAATCTAACTGGAGTGAGATGGTATCTTAGGGTGGTTTTGATTTGCATTTCTCTGACTGCTAGAGATGGTGAGCATTTTTTCATGTACTTGTTGATAGAGCCCTAATATCCAGAGTATACAAAGAACTCAAAAAATTAGACAATAAGAGAACAAACAACCCAATCAACAAATGGGCCAAGGACCTGAACAGACACTTCTCAGAGGAGGACATACAATTAATCTGCCTTTCTCTTGTCATTCATTCCTGTTCCTCTCCCATCAACTCTGATGCTCCTTCTTACTTCCTTCTCTGGCTACTTCTAGAATCTCTTTCCCATTCCCAGATTTTCCTTCTCCTTTTCATATGTTCAACTAAAATCTTTGCTGATAAAGTCAATTTTTTTTTTGCATTTTTCTGTACTTCTTCAACATCTTTATAATGTATTAGAACTTAAAAACCTAACTTATCCTTTAGGTTCTTTATCATAAAGCTAACATTAAATTCCTTAAACCTTCCTTTTGAATTGTTTCCCCTTCAATTATTTTGGTTATTCTAGTATTTTCTACTCTGCCTATATTCTTTTGTCATATCTTAAACTGTGTAATAGACATATTAGTCCCTGGCCTTAGATGCATAAAATCCTCTAAGTTCTCCATACACAACACTCTCCACACTTGTATGGAGGAAAAATTTACATTTCATTTTTTAAAATGGCCTTGGTAATGGCTGAAGATATCAAAATCTTGTTTGTTTTTTTGTTTGTTTTTAAGGGTGTGGGTCTATTATGTTTGTACTGGGTAGCAAATGAAGTAAGGAAATATTATTCCAAAAACCGACTCAAGAACTGCCTCCCTATGAAGCAGTAGGGAATACTTGTATTTGTCTTAGTATAAGTTCAAAACAAGGGAAACATGTTTTTTAGCAGTGATTTTGCCTATGGGTTTTTTTTTTTTTTTGTACTAGAAATTGAACCTGGGGGTGTTCAATCACTGAGTCACATAGCCAGCCCCCCCACTTCCTCTCCCCCACCCTGACCCTTTTGATACAGGTTCTCTTTAAGTTGCTTAGGGCCTCACTTAGTTGTTGAACTTAGCCTTGAACTTGTGATCCTTCTGCCTCAGCTTCCCAAGCCACTGGGATTAGAGGCATGTGCCACCATGCCCAGCTTGTATGTTTGACTTTTTAAATGTCAAAAACATAAAAAAGGAAAACACAAGAGAGGATACAGTCTTTAAAAAAATATATATATATATATGTGTGTGTGTGTGTGTATAATATATATATTTTAGTTGTTGATGGATCTTTATTTTATGTATTTATATGTAGTGCTGAGAATTGAACCCAGGATCTCACACATGCTAGGCAAGCACTCTACCACTGAGCCAACAACCCCAGCCCAGGATTTAGTTTTTGATCCTGAGAAAATATCCTGTCTTTAAGAGCTTGTATCTGAACTTTCCCTTCATGTGAGAACCATTGCTGTTCATGCCCCAGATTAGGTGAGAAATGTAGACATGCTGCTTATTGCTATACCCTGCAAGAATAAAGCAACCTTTGATTAAAAAGTTGACCAGCTGAGTGGCACACATCTGTAATCCCAGAGGCTTGGGAATCTGAGGCAGGAGGATCGAAAGTTCAAAGGCAGGCTCAGCAACTTGAGGAGGCCCTAAGCAACTTAGTGAAACCCTGTCTCAAAATAAAAAATAAAAGTATCTGTGGATGTGGCTCAGTGGTAAAGCACCATTGGGTTTAATTTCTGTTACCGAGAGAGAGAGAGAGAGAGAGAGAGAGAGATCGATCTATTGTGCAATACGGTGACTATAGCTAATAAGAAGATTCAAGGTTTTGTATTCTTGAATATTTCTGAGTGAAGTTTTAGTGTTCTTACCACAAAAATTAAGTATGTAAAATAATGCCTATGTTAATTAATTCAATTTAGTCATTCCACAGAATATACATATTTCAAAACAACATGTGGTACAGGATACATATGAATTTTCATTTAAAAATAATGAAGGTAAAAATATATACCATATCCATTAATTCAACATAAAATGAACACAATTGTATGTATCAGAGTGTCAGAGGTATGGAAGTCAGGCAGAACAAAATAGAAAACTGCCTCTCAAAGAATGTAGAATAAGAATAGGTCCTTTCTTGGAAAAGGAAAAAAGAAAAAAAAAAAAAAGGTTTACCAGGAAAGGAATTGTCTTGGGAATGGGAAAGCTTTTAACTTCAAGTTGTCATAGATAAAATGAAGGATCTGAACACCTGTAGTTATTACAATTTTACTTGTTTTTTATGTATACACACACACAAATGTGATGTATAATTATATATGTATATATATGAGTCCTTAAAATTTTTATCTCCCTTTTACATGAGTTATAATCTTATTTGAATGATTAGAAATGATATAATTAGGGCTGGGGCTGGGGCTGGGGCTTAGTGGTAGAGCACTTGCCTGGCATGCGTGAGGCACTGGGTTCAATCCTTAGCACCATATAAAAATAAAATAAAGCTATTTAAAAAATCATACAATAATTTTAAAAAAGAAATGACATAACTATTATAAAATATTACATTAAATAAGCTTGCTAAATTTCTTTTTTTTTAAAGATAGTAGGGATTAAACCCAGGGGGTGCTATATCATTGAGCTACATCCCTAGCCCTATTTAATTTTTGAGATAGGGTCTTACTAAGTTGCTGAGGCTGGCCTCAAATTTGTGATCCTCCTGCCTCAGCCTATTAAATTTCTTCTTGATTAACTTATCATTTAAAAATATTTTAAGTTGACATAATAAATGTAAATATTTATGGAGTAAAGTTATATTTCAATACATGTAAATAGCGTATAATGATCAAGTCAGGGTAACTCCTCAAACACTTTTCCTTTTTTTAGAGATAAGAACTTAAAAATTCTACTAGCCTTTTTTCAGTATTGGAGATTGCATATAGGGGGTGCTCTATCACTGAGCTACAGTTTTTTATTTTTTGAGACAAGGGCTCAATCATCCTGCCTCAGCCTCCCAAGTGTGTGCCACTATGCCCAGCTTCTCTTATTTTGAAAAACACAATTAGTTGATATAACCATAGTTATCCAGCTGTGTTATAGAACATTAGAAGTTATTCTTCTACCTGATTGCACTTCTATATCTGTAAAGCCTTCTCTCCCTCCCTTCTCCCCAACATTATTCCCAAGCTCTGGTAACCACTATTTTATTCTCAAATGTGTTGTCTTTCTGTAACTGGCTTATTTCACTTAATGACCTACAGTTCCATTAGTGGTGCTGCAAATGATAGAATTTCATTCCTCTTTACAGATGAATAACACTCTATTATATACATATATTTACCACATTTTCCTTTTCCATTCATATGTTGATAGACACCTAGGTTGATTCCATACTTGGCTAATGTGACTAGTGCTGTAATAAACATGCAAGTGAAGATTGCTCTTTGACATACTGATTTTATTTCCTTTGGATATATACCCAGTAGTGGGATTGTCCTGTTTTTAGTTTTTATTGAGACAGGGTCTCACTAAGTTGCCTAGGGCCTCGTTAAGTTGTTGAGGCTGGCAGTGAACTTACAATCCTCCTGTTTCAGCCTCCCTAGCATCTGGGATTAGAAATGTGTGCCACCATGCTGGTTATACCTATGTTTTTGAAGGGTCAAATCCAAAAAAATATTTGCCCAGATCTTTATCCTGAAGCACCTCCCTTACATTTTCTTTTAGTAGTTCATAGTTTCATGCCTTACATTTAAGCCTTTGATCCATTTTGAATTGATTTTGTATATTGTGATAGGGATCTAGTTTCATTCTTCTGCATATGAATATCCCACTTTTTACACACCACTTATTAAAGAGACTGTGCTTTCTCCAATGTGTATTCTTGGTGCCTTTGTTGAACTTCACTTGGCTGAATACACATGAATTTATTTCTGGTTTCTCTAGTCAATTCCATTGGTCTATCTGTTACCATGGCTTTAATAGTATGTTTTTGAAGTCAGGGATTGTGATGCCTCCTTATTTGTTCTTTTTGTCAAGACCGCTTTCGCTTTTGTGGTTGGTTCCATAAAGATTTTTTCCTCCTATATGTGAAGAATATCATTGGTATTTAGGTAGAAATTGCATTAGCCAGGGATCTGCATTTAATCTCTAAACCACTCTGAGTAGTATGAACACTTAACTTGATTCTTCTACTCTACGACCATGAGATGTCTTCTTTTGTATGTGTGTTCTCTTCCATTTTTTTCATCAGTGTTTAATAGTTTTCATTTTAGAGTTCTGGCACCTTGTTGATTAGAATCATTTCTTGGTATTTTATTTTTGTGGTTATTGTAAATGAGATTGCTTTCTTGATTTCTTTTTCAGCTAATCTGTTATTGGTATAGAGACACTAGAGGTTTTTGTATGTTGATCTTGTATCCTGTACTTCCTGAATTTGTTCATCAGTTCTAACAATATTTTGGTAGTCTTCATGTTCTTCTAAATATAATTCACTGTCTGCCAACAAGGATAGTTTGACTTCCTCCTTCTCAATTTGGATGCCCTTTACTTCTTTCTCTGGCCTACTTGCTCTGGCTACAACTTCCAGTACCATTTTGAATAAAAGTGGTGAAAGTAGACAGGTCTTGTTCCATATTTTAGAGAAAATCCTTTCACTATTTCCCCATTTAGTATGATATTAGTGGTGGCATTGTCATATAACCTTAACTGAGTTGAGGTATGCTCTTTCTATAGCTAATTTGTTGAGAGTTTTTTATCATGAAGGAATATTAAATTTTATAAAATGCTTTTCTGCGGCTATTGAGATGATCATATTGTTTTTATCCTTCGTTCTATTGATGTAATGTATTATACTTAATTGATTTGCCTATATAGTACCATCCTTGCCTTCCTGGGATAAATCTCACTTGATCATGGTATATAATCTTATCAATGTGCTGTTGGATTTGGTTTGCTAGTATTTTGTTGAGGATTATTATACCTGTGTTCATCAGGGATACAGCTCTGTAGTTTTTTAACTAAACCAAATTTTAGTTTGGTTTTGGTATTAGGGTAATACTTGATCAACTTACTTTGTCTATACTTTTATTTTGGGAACTGAAGATTACAAGGAAAAACATTTTCAAATGAGAGAACTTTAATTACCTTGGTTTTCTAACTCTGAAAATGCTAATGTTATAATTTTGCCACATATGAATACTCTATTACTTAAAATTCTTCACTTTTTATTTAGCATTTATTTCCTTAATATTAGAAATTGCATAGGTCTCTACATAAGAATGCAATCATGGGCTGGGGATGTGGCTCAAGCGGTAGCGCGCTCGCCTGGTATGCATGCGGCCCGGGTTTGATCCTCAGCACCACATACAAACAAAGATGTTATGTCCGCCGAAAACTAAAAAAAAAAATAAATATTAAAATTCTCTCTCTCTCTCCCTCTCTCTCACTCTGTCTTTAAAAAAAAAAGAATGCAATCATTATGTCTACTTTATAACACAATGGAAATTAAATGTATTTGCATAACTGTAAAGACAGCTAGGACTATGTTTGTTTTACTGTCTTGTGTATCTACCCTTCAGCAGTATAGGCATTCAGTAAATATTTGTTGAATAAGTGAATATAATTTGTCTATTCAATGTCATGCAATACTAACACAATATTCCTGTGTATGATGTTAGTGATGGATTAAATATTCCTCTTTAAAAATGGTTATTTTTTACCTAATTTTTTAAAACTACCATCTTTGTCTTTGCAATTTGAGGTAATATTATATGCTAAATTTGAACTTCAATGCATTTCTGGACTTTATTTTTCATTGGCATGTGAATGTACCAGATTTTAATTATAGAAAAATTCTTATATGTTTTAATATCTGGTAAGGGTAGTATACCTTCTTTTTATTTGCTTAGATATTCTTGCATGTTTATTTTGCAGTACGCATATCATGTTAAATAGCTTCATGAAAATGCTTATTGATGATTTTATTGTGATCACATTAAATGTTAAGCTGAAAGTGGATGGTGTTGAGACATTTTAAACTTAAAGACATCTTTATATTTATTAAAGGTTACCTGTATAACTTTCAGATATTGCTTATAATTATTTGGTTTTTGTCCTTCTGTAGATGTGTTCTGTTGTGTTTGTTGATTTGCACATATTGAACTATTTTTGCATCCCTGGGATCTCATTTGATCCTGGTGAAAAATCTTCATATGCTACTGGATACAGTTTGATGTAATATTGGATACAGTTTGCTAGTACTCTGTTGAAGATTTTTCATTTGTAGTCATCAAGGATATTGGCCTGTAGCTTATGTGTCGTTTGTCTGTCTGTCCTTGTACAGTTTTGGTTTCCAGGTAATGCTGGCCTTATAACATGAGATTGGAAGAGTTCCCTCCTCTTCAATATTTTGGAATAATTTAAGAAAAACTGGTATCAGTCGGTCCTTTTTTTTTTCTTTTCTTTTTTTTTTTTTTTGGTAGCAGGGATTGAACCTGAACTCAGGGGTACTTTTTTTTTTTTAACTTAGAGATAGGGTCTCATTAAGTTGCTTAGGGCCTAGCTAAGTTGCTGAGGCCAGCTTTGATCTTGTGATCATCCTGCCTCAGCCTCCTTAGCTGCTGGGATTACAGGCATGTGCCACTGTGCCCAGCTGACCTTCTTTCAATATTCAGTAAAATTCAGTAGTGAAGCCATCTCATCCTAGGCTTTTCTTTGATGGGAGACTTTTTATTACTGATTCAATCTCATTACTCATTATTGGTCTGTTTAGGCTATTTCTTTGTTTCAATTTTGGTAAGGTGTATGTGTCTAGGAATTTATCCATTTCTTCCAGGTTATCAAATTTATTGCATATATATTTGTTCATAATAATCTCTGATGATCCTTTATATTTCTTTGGTGTCAGTTGTATATACATATAGAAAATAGACATGAATATATAGAAAAATATTTCTGCTCTGATATTATTATTTCCTTCCTTCTACTAATTTTGGGTTTAGTTTGTTTTTAGTTCCTTAAGATGCAGCAATAGATTGAGATATTGGGGGTCGAGGGGCTGAGGATTGAGACTATTCCATTGAGCCACTGAAGTATACCCCAACTCTATTTTTTTTAATGTAGACACTGATTACTCTAAAATTCCCTTTTAGTGCTGCTTTTGCTATAGCCCATAGGTTTTGGTATGTGGTGTTTCCATTATCATATTTTAAAAATTTTATTTCCTTCTTTTCCCCTTGATCTATTAGTTGTTTAGAAATAAATTGTTTAATTTCCATGTGTTTGCACAATTCCCAAATTTTTCTTGTTATTATTTTTTTGTTTCATTGCATTTTAGTTAGAAAATATACTCAATATTTTTTTTCAGTTTTCAAAACTGAGACTTACCATATGATCTATTCTGGTGAATACTATTCTGGTGAATATTTCATGTACGTTTGAGAAGATGTGTACTCTGTCACTGTTGAATGGAATGTTTTGTAGATGTCTGTTACATTCACTGGTCTAGGGTTCAGTTCACATCTGCTGTTTGTTGATTTTCTGTTTAAATGATACATTCATTGAAGAATGTGAGATGTAAAAATTCTCTTTTGACCTTTCTTATCTCCTTTTTTCTGCTTCTTAAAGCCTAATTTAGCTAAATATGGCAATATCTGCTTTCTTTCGGATTACATTTGCATGGAATATTTTTTCCATCCTTTCATTTTCAGTCTATGTGTATTCTCAGAGGTGAAATGAGTTTCTTGTAAGCAGCATATAGTTGAGTCATTTTTAAAATAAAATCCATTCAGTTACTCTATAACTTTTAATTGGGAAATTTAATCCACTTATATTTAAGGTAATTTTGGATAATTAAGGTTTTACTACTATCATTTTGATACTTGTTTACTAGTTTCATTATAGTCCTTCTCCCTCCTTTTCATCTTCTTTTGTGGTTGATTTTCTGCAGTAAAATGTTTTGATCCCTTATTCTTTTTCATGTGTCACTTATAGACTTTTGCTTTGTGGTTACCATGAAGTTTAGAAAAATATTTTGTTTATAACAAACCATTTTGAAATGATGGCAATTTAACATTGAACACATGGATATGAAAAGAAAAAATATTTTAAAAACTGATAAAATCTACACTTACACTTTATGCCTTTTCACATTTTGAATTTTTTAAGAATTTTTTTTTAGTTGTTGACAGACCTTTAGTTTTTCATTTATATGTGGTGCTGAGAATAGAACCCAGTGCCTCACACATGCTAGGCTAGTGCTCTACCACTGAGCCCACATTTTGAATTTTTGATGTTCCAGTTTATATCTTTCTATATCACCTTTTGCCTAAAATATTAATGTACTTAACAGTATTTTAATTGCTCTTTAGTCTTCATACTAAAGATATGAAGAGTTTTATACATCATGTTTACATTAGAACATTCTGAATTTATCTATATAGTTACTCTTACCAATGAGTTTTATATCGTATGGTATTTTCTTTTTATTCACTAACATCTCTTTCTTTCAGTTTGAAGAGTTCCCTCTAGCATTTCTTATAGGACAGGTATAGTGATAATAAATTCTCTCTGCTTTTGTTTGGGTATATCTTTATATCTCCTTCATATATAAAGGATAGCTTTTTGGGGGTACAGTATTATTGATTACCAGTTTTTTCCCTTCACACTTCTGAGAAATCTGCAATCAAGCACATTGGGACATCCTTATTTTCTCTTGCTGCCCTGAAAAATCTTTTCTATCTTCAACCTTGAATAACTTGATTATTATGTATTCTTTGGTTCTTTGTTGAATTGAATTTTTGTTGACCTTTGACATTCCTATATTTGGCTAGTTGTATCTTTCTCTATGTTTGGGAAATTTTCAGTTATCATCTCTTTGAATAAACTTTCTATTCCTTTGGCATTCTCAAGTTCCTTCTGACCCCACAACTCAAAAATATTTGCTGTATTAATGCTATCCCAAAGTTTTCATAACTTTCTTCTTTCCCTTTATTCTTTATCCTCCCACTGTGTTTTTCCAAATAGTCTATTTTTAAGATCACTGATTCTTTCTTGTGGTTGATTTATTCCACTATCATACCATGCAAGATATGTTAAAATGTGCTTAGTGTTCTTTTTAGCTCAAGGATTTGATTTTTAAAAAATTACTTCAATCTGGCCAAGTGTGGTGGTGCACACCTGTAATCCCAGTGGCCCAGGCAGCTGAAGCCAAAGGATCATGAGTTCGAAGCCAGCCTCAGCAACTGCAAGGTGCTAAGCAACTCGTGAGACCCTGCCTCTACACAAAATACAAAATAGGGCTGGGGATGTGGCTCAGTGGTTGAGTGTCCCGAGTTTAATCCTTGGTACCCCCCCACAAAAAATTTACATCAATCTGTTAAATTTCTTTAACACTATTGAATCATGCCAGGCACCTTGGCGCATAGGAGGATCACGAGTTCAAAGTCAGCCTCAGCAATTTGAGGCTCTAAGCAACTCAGTGAGACCCCGACTCTAAATAAAATATAAAAAGGGCCAGGATGTGATTCAGTGGTTAAACATCCCTGGATTCAATCCTTGGTTAAAAAAAAAAAGTATTGAATCATTTCTGTGTTTTCTTGAAGCTCTTTTTTTTTTTTTTTTTTTTTTGGTGGTGTTGGGGATTGAATGAACCCAGGGCCTTGTGCATGTGAGGCAAACAGTCTACCAACTGAGCTATATCCCCTGCCTGTTGTTGATTCTTTTTTAAAAAAATATTTTTACTTGTAGATGTATATAATACCTTTATTTATTTATTTTTATGTAGTGCTAAAGATCAAACCCAGTGCCTCACATGTCATGCATGAGGCAAGCACTCCACACTTGAACTACAACCCTAGCCCCTCGTTGAAATTCTTTAAAAGTTATTTTTAATTATCTGTCCAAGAGTTTTCAAATATCAATTGCTGTAATCCCTTCCTGGTGCCTTATTTTGTTCATCAGGTGCAGTCAGTGTTCCCTGAAGTTCTTGATGATTGTTGACATACAACATTTGGTGCACATTGCCTTGGATATTCCAGTCTTCATAATCTAGCTTTGTGTCTGTCCCTCCAGAATTTCTAAGCATTGTAGTAATCTTTGAACCTGTGGACATTTCCACTACTTCAGCTCTAGATGGTGCCCAGTATCTTAAGTTTGTTAAAAGTCTCTTATTGGTGTTTTTCTGTTGTAGCACTGATGGTTGCCCCAAACCCAGTTTGTCCCAAGTCCGTGGTTGGGGAGTATCTATAAAGTGTTCTTTTCTCACAAACCTCTGCCTGGGCCTGGGATAGGCCCAGACACTTCAATCATATTCACTGGTCTGTTGGAAGACACCACAGGACTCTGTCTGGCTCTGAACCTCACTGAGCAAGTCCCAGGCTTTTAGGGAGTGACTTGGTGCTTTCCTCCTTTTTCTTGTCCCAGACAGTTATTCTGTGCATGTGGTCACCAATGTTGCAATGCTAGATCATATTTGGAGCCCACTGTCTGCTGAAACCAGCACAGTAAGATGTAGGCTGCTATGGGCTTCCTGCTATAGTGAACTTACAGCCCAAGACTGCTGCAGCTAGCCCCAGGTTGATTCTGGATGGTATATAAATCTGATCACCAGTGGCCAAGTGTCTTTATTTGGCAATAGGTCAGGTTCACAGGCTTCATCCATAGGCACTGGCTTGAAGACAGAGACCATTAGGATCTTCCCCAATGTTGGGTTTTACTAGCTCAGCAACTAAGTTCCAAAATACAGTTCTGTGTCATTTTGCTGATCTACTCCATAGTGGCTGGCCTCTTGTTCCTTGCTGTGTGCCCAAAGTTGGGAGGGGTGGCAGAGGCAGCCCCATGGCCATCTGAATGACACTAAGCCACATAATACCCAAGTTGCACAGCCATAGGGACTTACACAGTCTTAAGTTTGGGTGCCAGTCCCATGTGTGATTGCCAGTGACGTGGGGTAAAAGATAAATATGTCTGTCCTACCAGAGTCAGGTCTCTACCTGATGCAGGTGTAGGTCTAGAGACTCGTCTGTGAGCATTAGCCTAAAGAGGAGCCTGGCATTGAGGCAAAGTCCTATGCTCACTTTCCTGCCCTGTGCCCTGGTGGCTGGAGCTTTGCTTCTTGCTCTTATGTCTGAGGGTGGCAAAGAGTTGATGGAGGCAGTCCTTTTGGACATCTGACTAAGGAGGATCCAAAGGATCAATCTGCAGATACTGGTCTTAGGGCAGGAACTCTGGGATCCTGTCTGGCACAGCAGACCTGGTAATCAGAGGCCTGCACTAAAATTTTCTCTACCCCACCAAGCTGGGGGCATCTCCCCTGTGTGTGCTTAATGGAGTTGGGACAGGGATGACATGAGAAACTCTTTCCTGCCCTTTTCTTATTGTCATAATACAACCAGGCATTGTGGTTTCCCATCTGGCTCTTTCTTAGCTCTTGTGATGGTGATTATTCATAAACAGTCGTTCAAGTTGAGCAGACAGCCACCATCTTGTTCCCAATCCATTTCCTTTATTTCTTTAATCATGGATTCCTTTATTTCTCTGCATATAAGTGTGACTCTGAAGTCTTTGTCTTTAAATCTAACACCTAGTCAGTCTCACCTGCAGCTTCTGTGGCCTGCCTTCTTGCTGATTTAGGCATCATACTTTCCAATTTCTGTACATGACTCACATCTTTTTGTTGGAAAACAGACATTTTAAATAATATATTTAAGTAACTTTGGGTATTGGTACTCTCCCTCTGAAACTTATTTGCTTGTTCATTTGCCAAGAGGTTGAATTCTTTTATTGGAATCTATTCTTCATCTTCCTCTTTCCCCACCCCCACTAGTGGGACACATTATAAGGTTTAGGTTGGGCCCTGTGATGACAGTTTCAGTAGAGTTCTCTGACAGTCTCTCTCTGACTATACCCAGCTGTCATTTATAGCTGATTGCTCTATTAATTTAAAAAATACCCTTGAGCATAAATTGTTCCACAGATTAAAACAATCAAATATGGACTTGTTCTCAAGGTCAATGTTTGAAATTTGTTCTGATGTTAGCTGGCTTTTTCAGGCAAACTAACTGGCCTACAGTTTAGCCTGAATGTCCAATGCAACCACCAGTTGCTTTTCACAGCCTTCGTTATCTAGAGCATTCTTTGGCTTGAACATTTCCATACTTTGTTGAGAATAAAGTTAGTTCTTTTGTGAAGAGGTTAGGAGCTATCTTTTTTGTGGTCTGCTTCTCTCCCCTAATGAAAATCTCTGAGTGAGGGACTGAGCTAGGAGTGGGGACAATGGCATGCTTCTCTGTGATAAACCTGCTGTACAAGTTGAATGCTAGATGAAGAGAGATGACAGGAGTCTGAGGTCTTTTTGGCTTCATGAAACTACAACTTTACACACAGGACCAAGTGCTCAGGGCCCTAGCATCCTTAGCTTGCCATGCCTAACTCCAGAGTCTCCATCTGACATGTGGGTCTGGTTGGGAGATGGGAGTCTCCACTCTTGACTACAGTCATGGGACAGGTTTGACAACAGGCAACTGGGAGCAACCTGTGAAAAGCTGGCATTTTACCCCTCCTGGAAGGTATCCTTTAACTGAGCACTGAGGGAGAGGGAACCCTGTGTTTTGGGCTATACCAAACTGGAGTGGAATTTCCATCTGGCCAAGTTGGGAGGAATAGGAAGGGAATGGTTCTCAGTTCAAACACCAGAGTCTCCCTGTTCCTCTTGAATTCTAGTACACTAGAACATTGACTAAAACATTGAGTCAAATGTTTTCATATTTTTTATGTCCTTGGGACAATTTCCAGAGACTTTAAATGCTTAAAAAACAAACAGGGCTGGGGATGTGGCTCAAGTGGTAGCGCACTTGCCTGGCATGCGTGTGGCCTGGGTTCAATCCTGGGTTCAGATCCTAAAAAATAAATATTAAAAAAAATTCTCTCTCATTCTCTCTTTAAAACAAACAAACAAACAAACACCCCGTAAGCTGGACATGGTGATGCATGCCTGTAATCTTAGTAACTTGGGAGGCTGAGGTGGGAGTATCCTGAGTTTGAGGTCAGCCTCAGCAATTTAGCAAGGCACTAAGCAACTTAGTGAGACACTGTCTCAAAATATTAGAGAATTAAATTAAACAAAACAAACAAACCAACTTTCACCAGTTACACCGAGGTGTAGGCTGGTTGAGCTTCTTATTCTGTCATGATGGAAACCCCTTGCTTTCATTTTTATTGATAAGCATTTAAGGGCTACCTTTCCTCTGTTCATTGCTCTTTATGTGTCTCATGGATTATGATAGGAAATACTTTTTCACTGTATTTCAGAAAGTCTGTTCCCCTTTCAACCAAGAGTGTTTCATAGACTTTTAGTTTTATAGCCCTTTTTTAGTTTCATTTTAAAATTATTTCGTTTTATTACACTATAATCAAAGCCTGTTGTTTATAATATCTCTACTTTAAGAACTGATTTTTAAGTTGATCATTTTTTGTGATTTTTTTTGGGGGGGTTACTGGGAATTGAACCCAGGGGCCATATCCCTAGCCCTTTTTTGTATTTTATTTAGAGACAGGTTCTTGCCAGGTTGCTTAGGGTCCCTGCAAAGTAGGGCTAGCTTTGAACTCTTTTTTTTAAGTTGTAGATGGACAGCATGCCTTTATTTTGTTAATTTTTATGTGTTTCTGAGGATTGAACCCAGAGTCTCACAAGTGCAAGGCAAGCGCTCTACCACTGAGCTACAACCCCATCCCCTGGCTTTGAACTCTTGATCCTCCTGCCTCAGTCTCCTGAGCCACTGGAATTACAGGCATGGGGCACTATACCTAGCTTTGTGCATTTTCAATGTGTGCTTGAGAAGGTTTGTTTCTAGTCTCAGGGTTTGTGTACATCCAAAATAACCCCCTTATTGATTATGCTGTCTGGGTTTTCTATATCTTTACTCATCTTTTGTCCTTCTTAGCTGTGTTTTACTGAGTGTGGCATATTAAAATCTTCTATTGATTTGTTACTATCTCCTTGTATCTCTTCTCATCATTTTTGTCTATCATAGGTGATAGCTTATTTTATATGTAGATATTTGTGTTATATCTTCACTGTAAAAATGTAACCTTTTTGATCTAAATCCTGCCCCCAACCGTCCCATAAACTAATGATGAAATTGATTAGAAAATTGTTAATAAAATAGGATAAACTTGTTTCGTTGTTCTTGTATGTCCTACTGTCATTTCTTTAAACTGGAAAAAAAAAGGCTTTCTGTTTCTATTTTCAATCAGTGGTTGTGAAAGATTTACCTGTTGATTCATTGGAAGGAGAAGATTTTGAGAAGGAATTCTCATTTCTGAACAATCTCCTAAGTCCTGGTTCTTCAAGTACTAGTGAATCCACCCAAGAATGCCAGACTTCCTATGGGAGCCCCAGTGCCGGTCTCATGTCCCAGGAGCCTTCTGTGGGGTCTGAGCCTCTCGCTCATTCCTCTCGATTCCTTCCTTCACAGCTCTTTGATCTTGGCTTTCATGCTGCTGGAGCTTTCAACAGTGAGTATCTATGAAACATTTTGATACATGTGCCTTATTTTATCTTTGTGAAGCAAAATTATGTACTTGATGCTAGAATGAACAAGGAGATGGATTTTAACTTCAGTGCTACTAGATAAAATCTGCAGTCACTCTGGTCAAATGGAACTATATCAAATAGAGTCACCACTGGAATCCGTCAACAAGACTGAAAAGAAAGGCTGTTTTTTTTTTTTGCCACCTCCACCAAACCCACATGTCTTCATCAATTTTCCCAGGTATCTGATTTATAATATTTGGCCTACTAAATTACCCCGGGACTTTTTTTCATCAAGTAAGATTTGGTGTGTTTTCTTCCTGTGGGTTCAAAGTTGGCAAGAAATTTTAAAAAAGCTCTGGTGGCTGACTGCAGGGCAGCCTTCTGGGCAAGGCAGCAGGGGTGGAGGATGCTGGAGCAGGCTGAGGGTACAGATCTACCTGAAGAAAGGATCACCTGCTTTGTCACAAGGGCTCCTGCTGCTCACCTGCAGCACCACTGTCTGGTGTCCATCTCTGCACCTTGGGAGTCATTTTGCTCCCACATCCTTACTGATTACCAGGTCCTACTCATTTTGTTCTCAAACATTTTTCAAATTTTCCACGCTTCCTCTCTACTCCATGACCAGAGCTATTTAGAGACTCATTTGGTTTCCCAGCTTGCTTCAAGAGAGCTCCTAATCTTCCAGTTCCACTAGTTATTTCCCAAGAAGCAAATTCCAATGTCAGTAGCCTGCTTTAGATTTTCTAAAAATGAAGCACCACTGGCTTGAGGATAAAACCTTTCTGTAATGCATATTCACTTTTTTTTTGGTACTGAGGATTAACTCAGGCCACATAACCACTGAACCACATCCCTAGCCCTATTTATTTATTTATTTATAGACAGGGTCTTGCTTAGTTGATGAGGCTGGCTTTGAACTCGCAATCCTCAGCCTCAGCCTCCCGAACTGCAGGGATTACAGGAGTGTGTCACTGCGTCCGTCTAGCCTAGTTTTTATTTTTGACACAGGGTCTTGCTAAATTGCTTAGGCTGGTAAGAGCCAATGTCAGTATCTGGTACATCAGGCCATGGCAGAAGGTGGCATGGTAAGAAGCATTCAAGGCAAAGGGAAGGTGGGGGCCAAACTTACCTTTTTTGTCAGGAGCTTTCTCCTGTGACAATTAACCCACTCCCACCATAAGAGCAGAGCCTTGGGGTTGGGGTTTCGGCTCAATGATAAAGAGCTTGCCTAGCATGTGCGAGGCACTGGTTCGATCCTCAGCACCACATATAAATAAACAAACAAACAAATAAATAAAATAAAGGTATTGTGTCCTATAGCATAAGAATTAAAATCAAGAATTAATAAATGGGATGAATTCAAACTAAAATGCTTCTCAGCAAAAGAAACCATCAATGAGGTGAATAGAGAGCCTACAGCTTGGGAGCAAATTTTTACCACTTGCACATCAGATAGAGCACTAGTCTCTAAGGTATATAAAAAACTCAAAGAGCTCAACACCAAAAAACAACAACAACAAAAAAAACAAATAACCCAATCAATAAATGGGCCAAGGAACTGAACAGACATTTCTCAGAAGGTGATATACAATCAATCAACAAATACATGAAAAAATGTTCAACATCTCTAGCAATTAGAGAAATGCAAATCAAAACTACTCTAAGATTTCATTTTACTCCAGTCAGAATGGCAGCTATTAAGAATACAAACAACAATAAGTGTTGGTGAGGATGTGGGGAAAAGATACACTCATACATTGCTGGTGGGATGCAAAACAGTACAGCCACTATGGAAAGCAGTATGGAGATTCCTTGGAAAACTGGGAATGGAACCACCTTTTGACCCAACTATTCCTCTCCTCAGTCTATACGCAAAGGACTTAAAAACAGCATACTACAGGGACACAGCCACATCAATGTTTATTATAGCACCATTCACAATAGTTAAACTATGGAACCAACCTAGATGCCCTTCAGTAGATGAATGGATAAAGAAAAGGTGGTATATATACACAATGGAATATTACTCAGCAATAACAAAGAATAAAATCATGGCATTTGCAGGTAAATGGATAGAGTTGGAGAAGATAATGCTAAGTGAAGTTAGCCAATCCCAAAAACCAAATGATGAAATGTTTTCTCTGATATAAGGAGGCTGATTCATAGTGGGGTTGGGAGGGAGAACATGGAAAGATTAGATGAACTCTAGATAGGGTAAAGGGTTGGGAGGGGAAGGGAAGGGGCATGGGAGTAGAAATGATGGTGGAATGAGATGGACATCATTACCCTAAGTACATGTATGATGACACGAATGGTGTGAATATACTTTGTATACAACCAGAAATATGGAAAATTGTGCTTTATATGTGTAATATGAATTGTAATGCATTCTGTCATATATTGACAAATTAGAATTTTTAAAAAAAGGGCAGAGTCTTTACAACCTAGCCATCTTTTAAAGGTCCCACATCCTAATACTATCACCATAGCAATTACATTTCAACATGAGTTTTGGAGGGGACATTCAAATCAAAACATCTTACTCGAGCCTCAGATGATCTCTTTTACACAAGGAAGGACTAGGTAGGATAATCTAAATTCTTTTTTTGCTGCGTTTCAATTAAAGCATAAATATTTTTCCATGTTGTAGCAAACATTTCCCTGTGCTCTATGGAGTTTCCATAATGATAATTTTAAATTACATAGTGCTTTGTTACTTTATGTGCCATAATCTGGATGAATTTTTTCCTTATTGTTTCTGTTTGTTCACTATTACAGATAATGCTGTAATAAACATATCCATGCATGCACTTTTTCCCTAGTTTAAAAGGGAAAATTTATCTTATTTCCTTAAGACAAATTTCTAGGAATGGAATTAGTAAATCCAAGGGTATAACTATATTATAGGTTTCAACATTCTAATTCTCAGGCCCTCTCTTCCCAATTGCTTTGAACATCTTTCTGTACCTTCTTCATTTTCATTCCTCCACCCCAAAACCTACATATTTATTTCAAACCACTTTGAAAATATAAGGATGTCTAACAATTCTCTCTGGGACTAAACTTGAATGATTGAATAAAATATACAATTGTAGATAAATTTTTAGTTTTATTTTTTTTTAAAAAACTCTTAGACTACAGAATCTTATTCTGGTACAAAGACTGGAAGATTTTTTTTTTTTTTTTTTTTTTTTTTTTTTTTTACCTTTTCTTGTTTTTCTGATATTACTTCCTACTTGGCTAGCAGTAGATAATTCTTACTTCCCTCCCCCTAGGCTGGGTCTCCCAAGAAGGATCAGAACATACTGATAACCTGCCAGTGCCTTCACAGAGTCCAAAGAAATTAATGAGATGTAAGTTCTTTATTTTTCCCCACTGCATTACAGTTGAATTTGGATAAACTTAGAAAGGATCACTTTTATAGTCTTTGCCTCACATTGTTCAGAAAAATATTTTGTCAATAATGAGTTAGTATTAAAATGAAAGCTATCCTTCACATTGAAAGCACAGACTAGAAATTGTGAACTTGTCATAGTATACTAACTTTTGAACTGTAATCTGTTATATTTTGTTTTCAGGTTCCTTGGCAGTTGATATACCATTAGGAATAAAAGATGTGTTTTGTTTTGTGTGTGTGGTGCTAGGGATTGAACCCATGGCCTTGTGCATGTGAGGCAACCACTCTACAAACTGAGCTATATCTCCAGCCCAAAAGATGTGTTTTCTGTTTTTGTTTTTGGCTGTGCTGGGTCCTCACACACACTAGAGGAGCACTCTGCTGTGCACTACACCCCCATCCCAGAAGATGCTTTTTGATTATAGGATGCCTACTGGCAAAGAATGTATTCAAGCACTTAAGATGATTACCATCTTAATTAGGGGTGTTTGTATTGCCGGGGACTGAACCTAGGGCCTCAGTCATCCAAAGCATGGGTTCTACCATTGTGCTGTACCCATCCCCAACCATTTTTTAAAAATATATGTGTTTTTGGGGGCTGGGGTTGTGGCTCAGCGGTAGAGCACTCGTCTTGCATGTGCGGGACCCTAGGTTCGATCCTCAGCACCACGTAAAAAATAAATGAGTGAAATAAAGGTATTGTGTCCAACTAAAAAATAAATATCTTTTAAAAATATATGTGTTTTTTAGTAGTAGTTGGACACAATACCTTTATTTTATTTATTTATTTTTATGTGGTGCTGAGGCTCGCACCGGCACCTAGCACATGCTAGGCGAGCGCTCTACCGCTGTTCCATAAACCCAGCCCCTCCCAACCAGTTTTAACACTACTAGTTCCATAATTTATGTCCACATGAGTATGAATACAAGTCTTCAGAACTTTCTCATCACGTTAATCTGAAACTCTGTACCCACGCAGCAACACTCCCCGTTTCCTCTTCCTTGAGCCCCTGGGAACCACCATTCTACTTTCTGTAAGTTTGATCACTTTAGATACTTCATACAAGTGGAATAATACAATCTGCTTTTTGGTGACCAGGTATTTCATTTGGTATAATGCCCTCAAGTTTCATTCATCCTGTAGCACATGTAGGACAGGCTTGCAAGGCTGAAGAACATTCCATTGAGTGGGTACACCCTATTTGGTAATCTATTCATTTATAGATCGAATTTTCAAGTCTTTTGATACAATTTATTTCCTTCATTGGTTCTCACTACTCTGCTATAAACAAGAGACCTCTCTTCTTTCCCATTTATTATCAGTATAGATTCATGGTTTTTCAATGTTTCCTAGTCATTATGTAATCATTTTGGTGCTCAAATTGTTCCTCTGTTGTCCTGTGAAAAGAACGTTACCTTATCCTAGGGGCTGGGGTTGTGACTCAGCGCTTGCCTAGCACGTGCAAAGCCCTGGATTCAATCCTCAGCACCACATAAAAATAAATAAATTAGAGCCTTCTATAAATTATCTTAAAATTAAATGTTTCTAAAATGACTGTAGTAATTATTGCTTGCCATTTTACTCTTCTCAAGTCTTTTCACAGGGCAGTATGCAATTACTCAATTTTAGTAGAATCAGTAAAGCATAAAGTATCTGCATTATCTTTGCTAATTTATCCTAAAGGAAATATAATTGATTATTATGGTCAGTTTAATTTTTTATTTAAAAGAATAATCTACTTCATTATAATTTAAATAATTATAAAGGTGGGACAAAAATATGACTTCAAAAAGTTGAAACTCTTTGATGTGTTTCCTTTTTTCTTTTTTAATAGCCCCCAACAGTGGTAACCAAGACATGTCAGCCTGGTTCAATCTATTTGCAGACTTGGATCCACTTTCAAATCCAGATGCCATTGGACACTCAGATGATGAACTTCTTAATGCTTGACTGAAATTATAATGTCATTTTGGGGGTCTTGTGACATCAATTTTGCAACATATTGCTTTTGTGAAAAGGTTTATATTGCAATCCACACACAAAAGCATGGTGTTGGTGAATATAACACCTGTCAGCTGACTTTAGACAGATGGTAAGGTCCACATTTGAATAGATTAAGTATATCTGTAGTATCTTGGATTTGCAGAGGTTGATACTATGTGGAAAATTTTAGAAACCACTGAGTCTGCAATTTTTAGATAACAAAATCTATGTCAAAATGACAGGGTAATTCTGCCAAAAAGGACTTGGGATTATTCCTCTTGAAAGTGTTTTTAAGTTGCCCTGCTGGCTATGAGAATTCTATATGTGAATAAAGGACAGCATGTAAATTGGGTTGTGGTTTGGGGTTGGTTTTTAAATAAAACAGGGAGGGGATTTCTGTTGTGGAAAATAGCACCAGACCAGCTTTGTCTTTGATTAGAAAGGTAGAGTAAGCTTTGAGAACTCAATTTGCTTTAAAGAAATCAGAGAAACTTGTACTTGTTTTTCTCCATCTGGAGGCTAAAATGTAAAGTTACCTTTCATTTATACAAAATCATGGACACCCCTAATTCATTTATTAAATTTTCATGGGGGAAGTAGCAAGATGATTAATTTGTCAAGCTTATCCTCTGTAGAAATGAAAAAAAAATCTACCCATTTCATAAACCACAAGAATATGCAGCAAGATTCAAGACATTGTACAAATATCTTTAGGCCTGATTTTTCACATATTGCTATAGAGTAATATGCAGTATTCATTTTCTTCCTGAAAAGAAAACAAGATTCGCTAACAAACTGGCAATGGTATTCCTGAAATTACTTAAAAACTTCAATTTTAAACACCTTATCCTTATACACATTTTGCAATAGTTACCCCATATTTCTTAACACAATTCAACCCAGAATATTTTCTGGCAGAGACACAGAAAACTCTACATGATCAATAGAGGAGTGTCCTATTTTTGCACTGCTCCCTTTCTGTGGGAGACATCATCTGAGGCTCTATTTGACTATTAAGCAAAAACTATTACTTAGTTTTAGAACCTAAGTTCTGGAGGTAAAGCTATTTAATGGAAGTTAGTGAAAGCTGGTGAAAATATAGCTACTGTACACACATCGCTCAATTTCCTTTTTTTCCCCCCTGCCCTTTAGTTTTGAGGCAATTTTCCAACTGTTTTATTTTTGCCAACCAATGCATTGCAACACCATAAGAAGACATTTTTCATTAAATTGTTCACAGTAGCTTTCATGTGCTTCTCATTCTAAACAGGCTTATTTAGAAGAAAGCTGCTGGTAATGTCTAAGTCATTGTATATGGTAAACATTTTTAAGGAATGGACTGGAGTAGGTAAAATGCAGCCCACCTCCCATCCACAGCAGTCTGGCCTACGTACAAAGTTAAATGCCCAGGAGCTCTCTAGAAAACCTCTACTATGGCCAACAACTGCACAGGCCAGAAAAACCTTATCCGAGGGCCAGAAACATGGACTCAGGAAAAAAGTATGAAATCTTTCCTAGTATCTTTTCACATTTTTCCTATATTTATCTGTTTTTAATGAGCTTTATTATCTCTACAGAAGCATTTTTTTAATTCTTCCTTTTTAGTCAGTGAAAATTTTCAGAATGCAGAAGTCATTATTTTGCCAAGATTTAATCACCAAGATAATGATTATAAATCACAATCTAAATTCTATGCCCACAGTGACTCATGGTGACTAACTTTCAACTTTGATTGCCTCAAAAAAATGCTAATTTTTATTGTCTTAGGTTTGTGCCATCTTACTCAGCAGTAGTAGCCTAACACATTGGTGTGCAAGTATTAGTAGTACATGTCTCTCACATTCATGGAAAGCAGTCCCCATCACCTGGTATAAACAAAGATACTTCAATGAGTTGGAAAACCAGTGGTCTCTACAAACCAGGAGCTTAAATCCCACACAGTTCATGTGAAGGGATAACAACCTCAATTTTCCAAGAGCAAATGTGACCCCACATTGAAACGTCAAAGGGTTTCTGTTGTTCAGCTGTTTCCTTTTTCAACAGAGCATGTAGTTTGCCATTTAACCCAGAAGCAACACTAACTGCCTCAGCAAATTTAATCTAGAAGATTCATTCAAATAAGAATGAATCAATCCTAAACCTAGGGTAGAGCAAGACTAGCTCTTTCAAAAGCGATACCTTTTATATTAAGTGAGGGAAAAACCTATCTTCTGCTTTCTACCAGATGATAATGCATTGAAGCTTAGAAAAGCCCCCCAGCAGAACTAAAATTTAACTCTTTTTAACAGTTTATAGGAGAGGCAGGAATACCAAGGCATAAGATCACATATCATTGGAACTTTGTATTTTTTTTTTTAAATCTTTCTTTTAATTGCAGAACATAGCTCTAAAAAAGATTAGAAACATACTATTTAGACAAAATAGGTTCTAGTATCTGCACACTGAAAAAGAAGTTTTTGTATTTCAACTATGGATACTTATTTCACATAATTGTCTTTATAGATCATCTAGAAATGTAAACTTCTTCGAGGAATAGAACAAAGGAAATTTAAATGCGCTCTATTTTTCTGAGCCTCTTTTAATAAAGATTGCAAGGTGGCATAAAACAAAAAAGTTTGTTTCCTGAAATGTTCGATACAATCCAATTTTTGTTTCCCTATTTTAAAACATGGGTTTCACCCCAGGGTTTCACAAATGAAATTGATAAGAATGAAAAGAGAATTCAGAATGACAATAAAACCACAGCAATTCATGACCTTGTTAAGACTGATTTACCTCAAACTGAGGGGGGTTGTCTAAGGTATGGGAAACAAAAGAGTGTGTGTTCTCTGTATAAATACTTTTAGTAACAAATTCTCAAACTTTTGAGCCTAGAAGTAACCAATGAAATATAAGCCATAATATTTAACTTAATTTACTGAAGGCAGGAATTTTTTAAAAAGAGGGTGCCAGAACCGATCCAGGTATTTCTGTCATCCATAGTATTGGCACGGCCCTCTAGTCTTTCCTCTGAACAATGAAGCAGCCCACAATCTTGGAACATAGAAATTAGGAAGGAACTAAAACTTTACAATTTTCACTAATTCAGAAGTACTGAAAGCGATACAGTAGTAAGGAATTTAAATGGCAAAGAAAACCTACCAAACAGGTTGGGGTGAAAAATTATTAGAATCATATCCAGAAGCCCAACATAAAATACATTCTTCTAGCTTTCACATACCATTTAAAAGAAGACTTACAGACTTCAATAAAAACTGTCCATGGTATTTGTGTGTGTGTGTAGTGCTGGCACTGGAATCCAGGGCCTCATGCATGCTAAGCAAGTGCTTTGTCACTGAGCTGCCACACAACCCTGTCCTTGGCATTTCAAGTCAAGACATGGTTCTTTACTCAGTGGTGTAAATAGATCAATCGTCGGCCAAAGAGTGAATGCAAGATGAAATAAAGGTGGGGCTGGTGTTAATGGGTAAGATTTTGTAGTGTACATTTTTGCATTTATATTGAACGCTTTAAAACTTCTTGCTGCCTCAACCTTCCCACAAACAGGCTGTGAGCACCTGGACCAGGAAAGCAGGTGCACCAGTGTGATACAGGCATCCCTGTTTCCTATTCTTCATGACCATTACTAGAAATACTTACACACTGAAATCCCCTCATACCTTTTCTGGTGTACTTATTCCTGCTCCCAAGGTACTTGCCCATTCGTCTTGGCCTCTTTGTTTCCACCTGCTTGGTAAAGCACCTCCCCTCCGACGGTGCTGTCTCCCAGGTGACCCGCTTGGTGTGCTGTGACTGTCTCTTTCAGACCTGTGATTAAACCTTTTTGTTTTTGTTTTGCTTTCTGTCTCTCCTATCTCCTCTTGTGACTGTACCTTACTACCACCTAAAAAAGTCAAAACAGAAGTTCCTTTCTTCCCATTTCAAAGTAATACCTACAGCCTTGCTGTGCATAAAGAAAACGCTATTAACATCACAATTAATACCATATATTTTATGTTCTGTAGTACATTCAGGCACATTTGTTGCACTGTGATCCAGCCTTTTCATTGTCTTTGCTCCCCAAAATGGACAGACTATGTTGAGATTTAAAATTTACCTTTAAGGCTGGGGGATGTAGTTCAGTGGTAGAGCACTTGCTTGCCTAGTATGTGCAAGGTCCCAGGTTCAATCCCCAGTGCTGGAAAAAAATTAAAAAAATAAAATAAAAATTACCTTCAGGTCTTTCTCAACAAGTCA
Organism: Marmota monax; assembly: GCF_021218885.2. Lineage (NCBI taxonomy): Eukaryota > Metazoa > Chordata > Mammalia > Rodentia > Sciuridae > Marmota > Marmota monax. The sequence continues at coordinate 1,953,402 of NW_026695244.1, read as the reverse complement.
GGCAAAGGAAAGTACTTACCAAAAATGATTGTAGTTAGTTTCTACCTCTTTAATTTAAATCTCTCCCCAGATTTAAAAAAAAAATTTAATTTATGCAGTCATAGCAACCTTAAAAACTAGAAGAGCTAAGGATGTAGCTCAGTGGTGGAGCATTTGAGGATTTGTCACTAAATTCCTTAGTCAGGAACTGTCCAACCAGTTTCCTTTCTTTGGCCTTCTGAGCAAGGCTGCCAGCACCTAGAGCAAAGAGAACCACAAAGGAAAACAAACAGGGCAATGACCTAATGACACAATCTGCAATGATACTAAGACCTATATTTTACCAATGTAACTGGTACAGAATAAAGAGCACAAGGCTTAGTGGTTAAGAAGAGTTCTGGAGTCAGACTTCATTCAAAAACACGCTTTGATATTCTCCAGATGTCTGTTACTTAACCTAATTCCAGTTTTGTTGTAAGGCAGTGAAAACAGCAGTCCCTGACTTCATAGGTTTATTGTAACAAGTGCTTGCACCTGGCAAGCTATTCATAAGCATTACCAATCTTTAGTACAATCTGTCAACACCTTGAGTATATTATGCTTTACAAGCTAAAATCCATTTTATGGGACTTGAGATGACCAAAACCCCGTGGCTTTTTTGTGGAATGAATAAACTTACCTGGCAAAATACAGGGGAAGATAACTAATGTTTGCTTGTAGTTTTTTAAGTTATTTTCATATTTACCACTCAATTTAAGTGACAGCACTATTGTCACCATTTCATCACATAAATATAGGAAAACTAAGGTACAAAGAGAGTTGTTTCTTGCCTTGAATCCATGGTCATTTATCAGTAGAGCCTGGACTGGTACCCAAACTGTGCCCCTAAATCCAGAACCTTCTGTTTCTCATTGAATCATCTGAATGATCTCAAAAATAGCTGCTTAAGACACGGGATTAAAGTTGGTGCTTCCACTCCTGTTTTCTAGCATAACAACTTCCATGATGCTCTTCTGCAAAATATGATGGTTAAGCAGGACTGATCCATATTGGTGAATTTATGGAGGTAAACTGTTAGTTTGAAGATGTAAAATACTGAGGCTGGTTGCAGTGGCACACATCTGTAATCCCAGCAGCTTGGGAGGCTGAGGCAGGAGGACCCAAAGTTCAAAAGCAGCCTCAGCAACTTACTGAGGCCCTAAGCAACTTAACAAGACCCATCTCTTTTTAAAAAAAAGATTGGGGATTTATAGTTCAGTGGTTAAATGCCTCTGGGTTCAATCTCTGATACCATTTAAAAAAAAAAAAAAACCTGAAAGACAAGTATTCTGTGTGTTTTAGTAACACCAGCAGTTTTGGAAATACTAATAAAAGGAAGTGGAGACAATGTCTTGAAGACTCCAAGTTTCTTCTCTGCATTATGATACTAGACCATCACAGAAGTTGTATCTAGAGCAATATTTTTCCTATCATTTTAATTATAATCCTAAGTAACACACACTTTTTACATTACAATCTGGTACATGTGTAAGGATCTCTTTTAAGTTTTACACACACACACACACACACACACACAAAATACTCTCCTTTTATATGAATATATTGTTTTCTATCCTGCTTTTTAAAAAAGTTGATTGGACCCATTTAATTCATTTCACTTTGAAAAACACTGAACCATAGAGATGCAAAGTTTACTTACTGGTATGATGTCATACCATGTCCTACTATAAATTTTCAGAAATATTTAAAAAGCATATCTAATCTTAACAAGGGAAAAAACTCTGATATTTGATACTTCAGCAGGAAAACGCTATGAAGAGAATATCAAAAGTATTTCACATATTTGCTCCTCTCAACCTCTTCAAAGAAGTGAAGAAGACCAAAGGAAAGAAACAGTGTGCCAATTGGATTCTCCTTGCATTTGGTACTAATAAATTATATACATTAGTTATCTCCAAATTCTGGTTAACTTTTTCCTTTAGAAATTATGTGGGTGTGTGAGTATGTACGTACGTGTGTGTTTGTGTGTCTCTAATTTATTTTGGAAGTATTGAGGATTGAACCCAAGGCCTCTCACATGCCAGGCAAGTACTCTACCACCGAGCTACATCCCCAGCCTAGAAACAGTTATTAAAAATTTATAATGCAGTGGTTTGATGACCAAATTACTTTCAGGTAAAACATACCTGGGCTTTCTAAGTGATTACAGGTTGCTGTTAATTGGGTTCATCTAACCAGCTCTCCTCACCCCAAACAACTGTCTTGTATATATAAACCACTGAAACAGAGGAAGAGTATGATTTAATAAAAAAATTTTGAAAAACCCTCTTTAGGTACTTTAAAATGAAACCGACTACTCAGCTAAATCATCTCTAATAAACTATGAAGTACTGAATTACTTGTAAACAAATATATCTGTTGGTGTGCTTTCATTTTGATGTTTGCTTAGCACCTACCATAATGATCAGATACCTTTGGTTCTAGAGCAAGTAAGGGTAACCAGGGAACCTGCTGCTTAACAAACACATTTTTGTAAATATCAATTTGTGAAAAACAACGTACATACTGTTTATGATGTCAGACTAGAAATGTCTGAAAAGAAATCTAATTTGAGACACTATTCATAAAAATACAAAGGAAAAAAACTCTCAAGAACAGACTTTATTTTTTAACATAAAAGTTCTATTTTCTTGTGAGGCAGCAACAAGTGTTCAGGTACAGGGAATACATAAGTACATAGTAACAATATCTATTACCATTGGAAATGCTCTTTTTGGGAGAATTTTGTTAGAAAACAAAATTTTTAAAAATTGCATTTAAAAAGATTTACACAGCGTCAACAGATGAAAGATGCAGAGCTTATAAAACATAAATTATATTCTTCAACAGGACTGTATAAACAAAATATTGTTCAGGGCTACTCTGCTTATCACTCATTTAGGCAGAGCAAAACGTAAACCTTAAAGTGCAGAGTTAAGTATTATTAGCTTTATTTTTGCAAATTCAGCATTCTACTGGTCCAATTTTGAAACACTAAAAATACAAGCATTAAGGAATGAATGTGAAGATTAGAATAGCAAAGTATATTTAGTAATGGCAATTTTTCATTTTTCTTTTATTTTCCTTAAAATAAAATCCTGACAACTTAGTCATTATCTTGCACATAGAGAAGGCTATAAATTCTGCCATTTTAAAAATACTTTCTTGCAGTGAAAAACCACTATTCAAAAAAAAAAAAAAAAAATTGCCTTTCGTGTTGCCAGATATTCCAAAGTGAGCAATAGCACCTTCTAAAAGGCTGATTTGGCCTGTGGTTCCAAGTATATGAAACATTTTAAGCAAAATGAAGAAATTGGTTAAAAAATAATTTTGGCATCCACATTCACCATATTTAACCAGAGAGGCAAAACTGGTATTTTTAAAACATAATTGCTCACAAAAGCCATGATAAGTAATAGACTTAGTCATGATCAGAAACAGTAAATATGTTTTATCATCACAAGAAAGAAATTAAGAGTAAAAATATAATTAAGACCTACAAAGTGAATAACTAGATAATAGCTCCTTTTGCTGAAAGACACATGCCACCCAGTTTTCTTTTTCTGCAGTGAAAGTGAATTTAATTTGAAAAAAATTACATACCCACTGAAGGTATTCTATTTACTTTCTGTTCAGTTTTTCTAAAAAATACAATAATCATGAATTGTAATTTTAGGATAAAATGTTGTGCATTCTTTGAGATAAGACCCATTTTAAAGAAATGAACCACCTAGTAACTAAGGGTTAAATAAAACAGCCAGATGGACCTACAGTTAATATTTTTGAAGAATGTGATAAAGCTTATATGCTTAAAAATTAGCCCTTTGGCACTGGCAGAGTTGTTTTGTACCTTGGAAGTTCTCCCCACCAAATCTCAGCTGCATTATGCCCAAACCAGGGAATGTGTCTGGTTGTCATACAATTAATTTACCTGTAAATTTCACATTTTCTTTACAACCAAACATTAGACTAGAAGTTCTATTAACAAGACAGTTAATAGTAAATCTGACAACTCTTCTGCTCTGATTTTAATTACTTCAGATTAAGGATATTTGAAACTCTACAGAAAGATGTGAATTTGACAAATATAAAAAAGATATACTGTTAACAAAGTGACATTCTGTTGTAAAACACCCTTGGAGATAGAAAAGGAAAGAAGTGTAAGGTGGAGGAAAGAACACATATTTAACAATATTCAGGTAAAAACAAACAAACAACAACAAAACCTGGTGGTTTAAAAAAAACCAAAACCTTATTTTTAACTACCTCCTTCCTGATTCATATCAACTCACCTGATTTCAGTTTCCAATACAGCAGATACTCACTGGTGAAAGAGCAAAGTCAAAAGGCATAAGAAAGAAGGCAAACAATCAAGGTACTCAAAAAAAAAAAAAAAAAAAAAAAAAAAAAAAAACAACAACAACCAACCAACCAGAAAATTTAAGACCCCCAATAACTGAGCTTTTACTGATTTAAAAGCCACAATTTACTAGTTCCTAGTAAATTAAATTTTAGATGGAAAAAGTACCCAAATTCATCAGTCCTATCAACTAAAACCTGACAGATTCATCTCAAATGTTTGCAATTATCTGATTTACCTAAATACATTTTAAACTTAATAGGGCATATTTTAAATTGCTTAGATGTGTAAAGGTAGACAAATAAAAGTCCTTTCAGAAGATTTATTGCTACCACTAGGTTTTCCTTGATGGAATTGGTCTGGACAAGCTGACATATTAACCTTTGACACAGTAACCCTTTGCAAAGAGGACTTAAATTTTTTCTGCCTATAATTTGTATAGGAACAGTAACTTATTGCATCATAACATAGTAAATGAAGATATTTAAAGGATGCTTTTTAATTGACACTGTTTTGCTGAAATTCATTTCTCAAACAGAGCTGCTCCTTAATTTTACTACCACATACCCAGAAATGAAATACTGTTGTCTTGTGATATTGGCAGTAGGTTTGTCTAAGGATGAGCCCAAATCCAAAACAGTATGGATTTTTCAAGGTGAGTGTTGTTTATGCTCCAAAGCTCTTATCTGTTTTCTCCACTGTGTGGAGTATTTGAGAGGAAACTAGCAAAATCTGTAGGCAATAAATCTCAGTGCCAACCACCATAAAGAAAAAGTCAGTCTCAAGGTTCTGTGGCTAAGGATCACTATTCAATGGATTACACTCCTGGCAAACTACTGACCCTGACCAAATCCACAAGACAACAACATCACAAAAGCAAAGGAGGAAATCCATGCACAGCCATTTTAGGGTCTCTTGGGACTATGATACAGTGATGACTAAAGGCAGAATGACACCTGTGGCAAAGGAGGGCAATAGCGCAATACACACTTCACAGAAAACGAAAGGGCTCCTTAATCCTATTTAGCAATTAACACTGGGTAGTTTTCCTTTTGGCTCACGACTCTTAAACCAAGTTCCAACATGGGTGAGAACATATTAAAGCATTTATCTTCAGACTATAACTTTTCTGACCACATGGTGAAATGTGTACAGTAAGTGAAGAAAACAGCAGTTTTACAAATATTTCACCCAAAGCACAAACTTTAGACATCAAAAAACATAAATCACATAATGTACGAATATTGCTTTGTATCTCTTTTTATATATACTTGCTCAATGCATTTACTTATTATCAATTCTTATTTGGGAGAAGAACATAGTCATGAGATTAAGACTGCTGGGAAAATGTCAACAATCCCTTTGGTCCCAAAGCTGAAAACAGCTGAGAAAAGTACACATCTAGAAAGGGAAACAAGAAACAGAGGCCACCAAAGAATCTTTTGAACATCCTGTTTGCTACGTTTCAGAAATGTAACATTGGCATTATAAAATAGTCATTTTCATATAAAAGATGGTTCTTGCAGCATCATTCACGTCTCCCTTCAGGAATCATGTTTTCAGGGATCAGATTTTGTGTGTGTGTGTTTAAACAAGTCTAATTTGAAAACAAAAACAATGTGATATTGTCCTTCCAAATGAGACTTTCTTATTTCATTCAGTGCTTTAAGAAAAAGCAGGCTAAGCACTGAGGGCTGGCCTTCTTGAGTGGGGCAGAGCAGTCAGAGGGGCTGCTCTCTTCCAGAAGCCTCACTATCACTGGAAAGCTGGAGCATGTCACAGCCAACTGGGAGCCCACGCTGCCATCATAGTCAAACGATCTGAGGAGGTTCTCCATTTTCCAGAACCATGGCCATGAAGCATTGGGGCCTATCCTTCGGCTTCCTCGATTGGTTCTGGGGGTGGGAGAAGGGAGGCTGATGGCAAGACCGTACTGGTTCCTCGGGAGACTCGGTCTTGCTCTGCATTTGTAGACAGGGAGGCCACAGCAATGGGCTGAAGCAGAGTGGTTGTCATGCCAGTGGTGACTGTCAGGCTGTGGCCAGAGCCCTTGAGGGTAAGATCTGGTGTGGGAAGGAGTGGCTTGAGGATGCTGACGAGGCAGAAAGCAGAACCGCTTTTAGGAATGAAATTCACCTTGTTTTTGTCAGGACAGTAGAAGGCTGGAATTTCATGAAGTTGTTTTGGTCTAGACACAGAACAGACAACCCAATACATTAAGTCACTTAACACTGGAAAAAACCTCTTTAATTTTTTTAAAAACAGATAACTCATAGATACATAAAGGGAACACAAAACTGAAGCTATGTGAAAAGCTTCAAATGTCAAGGACCCAAGTGTTTTTAGGCATAATTCAAAATACGTATCTTAGATCCCAGAAGAGCACCATTCATCACTCATGTTCAGTTCCTTGACAGCCCTATTACCATGTGGGGGGCTCAGGCTGACGACCAACTGCATGTCAAGGAAGCCCTGAGATAACCAAGAGGAATAATTTCCTAAAGCTAAAGAAAAGCCAGATATTTAAAGATAAAAATGTGTTCCATTACCATGATTTTTCCAAAGTCTGCACTATTCTGAAAGGAGAACACAAGGAAATTAATGATACACAATATCTACCTTCTACTAAGTTCCCCCACTGAAGGATTAAACTTTGACAGGCATGTGTTTTCTCTTCAAGTGCTCTTAAAAGAATCTCTCAAGTAATTCACTGAGTTGACTACGATGGTTTCCATGATTTACATTTACACAATGTAAATGCAAAATCAAAATAATAGTCCTTGGCTTTCGAAGTTTTCACTGAAGCAAAATTCTTCGCTGTCCCCAGATAATCTTGAAAATTATCCCAAATTGTTGAAAAGTAGATTTCTGGTATTAATGGTATTCCATAAAAATTAAAAATACTTAAAAAATTAATTTTTTTAACACAACATGGAAGTGACACAAAATCAAAGTGAAATCAAGAATGGAATAACCTGAATAAATGAACACTTAGGTTGAAACAGGACTCATCTGTGTTTTCAAGCCATAAACTGGAAGGGAAAGAGAAAAGTGTGCGCCCTGATTCATGGAGACCCCATAAGCACATAACTCTAACAAAACAGCCAGCAAAGGGGATATACTTTCTCTGGCTCCAGGCCCCATTTTGGTAGCCCAGGTTCCCGGAGCCCTCATTTTATCAAGTTGCACTCCCCAGTCGCCTTTCCTGAAAGGTTCTTGTTTGACACTACTCTGGGCTCTCTTAAGCATCCAGTCTGATGTGCTGCCCTTCCCATAGATTGAGGGAGCGGGTGGGGACAGAGAAAAGGGGAGAAGCCATGGAAAGAGAACCTGCAGTCTGTACCAAGGATTTTGGGATTAAGTTCTTTATTTACTAAGAAAGGAACTGGGAGCACAAAGGGCAGGGGTAAGGAATTTGGGGGAATTGGCTGAAGGATGGTGAAGTTCAGTGTTGCTCTTGATTTTAATCCCCAACTCACTCATCACTTTGTTCCTAATAAAAAAGCTGAAGACATAGTAAATTTAAAAGAGAAAATCAGAGCTGGTTTTAAAGTTTTATTTTTCCTTAAGCAGTTATTCCAACACAGATATAACTAAAAGATACCTCTATACTGCAAAGAGCCCATAATTATCTATGAGTCTGAGGTCAAGGATTTAGCTGGGATCAAGCAAGAGAATATTTAACTTCATTAAAAAGAACTTACTGAGTACATTTGGCAAGGCTCTCATATGTGCAGTTATCAAAAAGAGTATGCAGAGACAACAAAATGTGGTCTTGCCTTTTTGCGCCCAAATCTAACTACCTATTTTCTTTCAAGTAAACAGATTTCTAGAAACCAGAGATAACCTCTTCCCAATCCCAAACTGCAGTTCAAGTCAGAGTTACTACTTTAAATCAAAAGTAAGAGTATTCTTGAAACAATAATTAAACAAGCTAAACTTTTAAATTAGAAGCAATAATCTACTACCTTAGTTTAATGTTTGTGAGTCCACTGGGTTTTGTTCTAATTTTGACATAGCTATGACAAGAAGAGACTAATGTTTTTAAACTCTTGAGTAACTTGTTTTATTGACAGAAGGTTAAAATCACCTCTAAAAAATCTGCCCTTAGGTTACTACTACTAATTAGTCTTTGGAGCATAATTAAAATATTAATAGTTTTTTGTGTGCTACACATTCTTTATCTTTATGTTCATCTCTACCAGTAAAATAGCAAACATTATATTGAAAAAAAGGGTAGGTTTGCCTTCTAATAATAGATCCATATGCCATAAAACATGTAATGTCTTAGGGTTTACCTTGTTTTATTTTATCTGTGTATCCATCCACACAAACACACTTCTGTTTTTTTTCCCTCTCCCATGAGATACAAAGTATGGTAGAGATACAAATAGTTCAATAAGTCCTCATGTAATAGTGTTAAGGCAGATAACATATGACACTAATCTATATAACAAATACTCAAAGTCATTTCCTTCCTTCCTTCCTCCCTCCCTCCCTTCCTCCCTCCTTCTTGGCTAGGCAAATGTTCTATCACTGAGCTACACCCCCTAGTCCTAGAACAATCCCACTTCCTAAGAACACTCATGAAAAGGTCTAAGCCACCATTTTCAAATTGAGCATAAAGTCATCTGAGATGCTTAAAGATGCAGAACTCAGGCTTTACTGCCACATTTGCTGATTTATTAGGCCTGTGTTAAGGCCTGTGAATCTGCCATTTCAACAAATTCCCCAGGAGATTGTGATGCAGGGATGCACAGAGTAAATCTGCAAAAATACTTAAACTCTGCTGGCATCAGTTAAAACTTATAGACTGACATAGTGCGGGGGTGGGGGGGACTAAAATAAGCAGTTGCTAACACAAGATTTTTTAATTACTGTCACAGAAGCAGATAAGAGACTGACAGCTGGTGTTTCCTGGTAGAGGAGCTGATGGGATTCAAAGACAGTGCTCTTTGTGTGACGAGATTATTCAGAATTTGTGTTAAAAGAAGCACCGACAGAACAGTACATAAGAGAAACAAAAGGATGCCCAAGATGTTGATGAGAGAAAAAATTCAACCTGGGTGAACTGGAGGACTACCTCCATATTGTACTTTTAGTTTTCACAGTAAGAAAAAGCAAAAATGGTAGCTCTTAGCCACAGTGAGTTGGAGAGTAAGGGGCAAGAACTGTCATCTTATCCCCAAACAATGTTCATCTCTAATGTGCTTATCTCACACACCCATCACTATTACTTGGAAAGCAAGAAGCCTCAGTTATTGAAAACACAAGGCTGTATCTTTCTGGGTGAAATATGGGTTTAAGATGGAAGTACTTAACTGGAGTACCAGTCAACACAAATATTTAAGATAAAATATGAAGGGTATTAGATGCTACAGATAAAAATTCTGTTTCTGGAGCTGGGAGTTTGCTCAGTAGTGTATTTGCTATGTACAGATTTAGTATGTACTTAATATGCATGAGACACCGAGTTTATTTCCACATCTCCAAAAAACAAAAACTAAAAAAACCCTGCCTCTTACCTCATCTTCATCATAATAACATAATTAATTCTATAAAGTAAAAGAATTATTTCCTATATTGGCAAAGTATTTAAAAATTGTTTATAGTGTTTACAGAACTGGAGACCAAAGTGAGCAAAAACTGAAGTGGACTTAAATCCTAGAAATAAGGGACTTGCACTAGGTGAAATCTCCATGGTCTCTCTTGACTAAACATGTGGCTAAATTCAATGTGTGAACTTGACTGGATACAAGTGCAAAAATGACAACCACAGAAAATATTCTGGGGACAACTGAGGAGATCTGAATAATAACTGGATGTTAGAAGGTATTAAGCACTACTGTTAATTTTCTTCAGTATGACAATAGTATTGAGGTTAAGTTGGAGTACTGTGGTTTCTTTTAGTAAAGATTGTAAAATGTTAATCACATAATCTGGGTGGAAGATATGTGGGTGATGACTACACTGTTCTTTCAACTTATTTGAACATTCTCATAATAAAAATTTTTTAAGGGGATACTTACGAGCATTCTTCAAAGACTTTGACCCTTTCACAACCCTCAGGAGGTTCCCTTTTGAACATGTAACTATTGTTAGGTTTTGGTGAGGTTGCGTATTTGGGCAAAGGAGAGTTGTTCCCATTCTCTGCAAGAAATGACACACTGAATTACTAAGAAATACAACAAAAATATACTATTATGCTATACTTAATTATTCTTGGCTTCCCCTACACATGTACTATTTGAGGGCAGGAATAGTGCTTTATTCATCAATGTCACCCCAATATCTAACACAACCCCTATTAAAAGGGATGTGTAATTAATGTTTATTAAATAAATACATAAACAAATACAGCATTTTTACTTCTTTTCCATTTATAATTATAGCCTAGGCCTGAATCACTTAATCCTTGGTATTGAACACTAATCTAGCTGGCTGCCTTATTCCTGTTCTATTCACAGAAATACACTCAAACACTACTTCCATCTTTTCCCAGCACGAGTGTCTGGAATGGTTCTTCAATGGTTGCTTACCATCAACAACTCTTGGCCTGCCCTCAGTCTCTCAACTTGATCTCTCTGCTCCTCTTGTCACAGTCTTTGCTCCAGGTAGTCAGAGCCAATATATACCAAACACTTCCTTTGCTATAAGCTTCCCCTCACCTAAAAGGGCAAATCTATTCATTTTTCCAAAATTTCCTTCAAAGTCTGCCACAAATATTTTGAAATTTTCTCAAATTACTCTGATATCATTATTCTGATATTCCTGTTCAATGCTATTGTCCTCAGCTTATATTATAAAACTTAGAATTCCTGATATGTTACATAATGGTCCTAAATTTTTAATCTGTGTTAGTTAACTACAAATTCCTTGCTGGCAGTAGCACTGTGACCTTTTCTTCTTATAAAAGAAATTCAAAAAAGCCAACCGTTCATTAGTCTCCTAAAATTCCAAACAAATCAGAACACATAATTTATGGAATTCCTACATGCAAAAGCAGAAAGTATAAAAAAACCAAGGGACACATTTTAATAGCCATCTATTTGACCTAGAGGATAACAAAAAAAGTTTCAAATAATATTCCAGAGTTTGAAGTGACTTTAGCAAATCTTCCAACTTCTGTACTTGCTGTATTTTCAATGATTTAGGCAATTAGTAGTAATGACTAGTCTAGTCATAACAATGAGGCATTTTAGGACATTCAACATACTGGTAATGTAGAGAGTTCTAAATAAGTAACTACTGAACTGAACAACAGAATTTACAAATAAATGTCATATTATTGCTTTCAAGTGCATATAGTAACTAGAATTGGGTTAACAAAATATTGCCCTGATAGAGATAGATAAAATTATCATATCTGTTTTAGAAGGTAGGACATTTGTACTTAATATTCAAACTGTTTCTGTCTCCATGTTATTTTTATGGTATAAAGTATCCTCCAACTTTTCACTTCAGATTTCCTTTAAACACTCATCTTTCTTTTGTTAAAAAATCACTGTAATACTTATTAGACATATCAAAAATATAGATCCTAAAAATCACTAACTTGAAGGCTTCACATTTACTTAACAAGTATCAAGGTAATAACATCATGAAGAATAAGGTGACAGAGAACAAAATGCTCTATAGAACGAATGTTCATTTACTCAGTAACAAGGAAGTTGTAATTAACAAGTGCAAAAAAAAAATTTAAAAGTATAAATAAAAACCCATAAACCCAGTCAACTAGACCATCACCTAAGCACCAGAGCAAACTCATGGTTTTAAACCTGTGCTTTGACGCCACCATTACTCTGGGCAGCATCCAGTGTGTATGTTCTGATAGAAAATGAACAGAGTGAAAGCCTGCATAGGTGACAGATATGCAGCCATCATCCAGTGACAAATTCTACCAGTATTATACCTTTATCTCTGGGATCGACAAGCAGGTCATCAGCTGAACAAGGACTCTCCTCGCTGCCTTCGTTAGAGATAGTAAGGAATGAGGTGGGGGACACAGACTGAGAACGGCTGCTGTTGTTGCTTCCCCTGTCTGCCCCACCAGGGGTCTGTGTGTCGATGCTACGTGTGCTGCTACTTCTCTGTGCCAGGGGGGGAGGTGCACGATGTCCATCTGGAATATCTTGTGGCTATTATAAAAATTTAAAAATATACATATATTTACCAATGATTTTGAAATTCATCAGCTATGTACCAAAGGTCAACCTTTCCTGAAGTGCCAGAAACTCACAAATCAAATTCTCTCCTATTATTGTATCTTTGTGCTGCTCATTAGTGAAATCAAGACTAATCAAACTCTACCCACTGGTCATTCTGGGTGAAAAAATTATCTTCCCAGATTCTGGCACACAGCAGGAAGACAATGCTTGGTGTATATATAAATTGCACTGAATTATCTACCTAGTACTAAACGTTATTATTTTTTGTGGTACTGGGGATTAAACCCAGGGCCTTGCACATGCCAGGCAACAGCTCCACCACTGAGCTATACCCCCAACCCTAAGCATATGTATGGACAGATGGATAGATGCCTGTATGTATGTGTTTATTTTGGAGAATGAACCCAAGGCTTCATATATGCTAGTGAGCCCTCTACCATTGAGCTATATCCCAAACTCCCTTAATATTATTTTAAAATTATAAAGAATAATCATAGTAAAAAGAGGAGAAAATCAGCTGTAACATCTGGTTCCCTAAAAAAGAGGAAAAGGTTATCCATAGTGTGAACTAGCGATGATGACAGGCCCTTTGACCTCCTTTCTCCTCCTGCACACATCATGCAAAGAGTTTTCCTGGGGGTTTTTGGATACCAGGGATTGAATCCAGAGGCATTTAACCACTGAGCTACATTCTCATCCCCAGGCCTTTTTATACGTTCTTTTAAAAATTTGATACAGGTTCTTACTAAGTTGCAGGGGCTGCCTTTGAACTTGAGATCCTCCTGCCTCTGCCTTCCCAGCCACTAGATGTACACCACCACACCTGGCTTGTTTTTTTAAATCCTCCTCATTGAGGGAAAGGTTAATCAAAGCAATGCTAATTATAGGGAATTGAAATCAAGGAAACACTCAGAAGAAAGTTTGTGTGGCTCACTTAGCAGGATAACCAATTCCCTGTATACGTTTGATTAATTTACTTTTATTACATCAGGGAAAGTGTAACCGCTCACACAGAATGGAAGAGAGTTTGTGGTGAGTTGTGTTTTCTCTAAGAAGCTAAACTAATAGTTTTTTTCTCAAGAGGATCTTAAACGTCAAAAACTTATTACTTCGGGCTCCCTAATAATTCCCTCACTGAATAATAGAGGCTTAGATAAGTATTTAAAGTCTAAATAGTAAATTTTCACATGGCGTTTTATACATGAACCCCTTTTCTGTGCATTCTAGTGAAAAGGATAAGCTAATTTCTACCGGTGTTTCATGAAGGTAAACCCAGGCATGTCAACCAAAAACAAACAGCAACTGACAAGAAGGAACTGGTATTTTCATGCTTATACAGTATTCACTGTCCTATAACCTTTCTTCTAAACTAGTAAGCTAAATCTTTGTTTAATGATAAATACATTGCTTCTCTTGTGATTTTTAAATACAGATGAATAAAAAGCAGTTTCTGTTTAAGGATCCTAATTTAAATCAGATCAGTTGCCTCTATAACATGCAAAGAAATGAAAAATTTCCAAATGCTTGTTAAGGTCAGAGTTTTTCATATGTAATAATTTTTCAATTTCTTTGAATGAAAAGCAAGAAACCTAAGTAAATATGAAAAACAAAATTGTGAATTTTTTAATAACTAGAAGAGTTCATGTGTAAGGGTGATTTTAAGATACAAGATTACTTACTATAAGTTGCTCTTCCTTTTCCCCAGTCTCTTTAATTATTATTTCAATCTCCTGATTCAATCCTTCCACACTATTCCGGAACCGGGAACCTGTTGATTTGGTGATAGGAATTACTGGAATAAGGGCACTCTTTGGAACAGGAGCCTTAAAAAAATGAGGTAGAGAAGAAAAGAGTTAAGTTTAACATTACTTTTTAATTCTCTAGATTGAAGATACTTCCTGTTAACATAATTAAAAAACAAATCAAAGTTACAGGCCTAACAAAAAGTGAGTTACCAGACCTGCTCCTTAGTTACACATGAAACGTAATTTATGCCAAAATCCAAGACAATCAAGGTAGAATTTTAGAAATTTATTCACATCCATGATAAACTGGAAAGGGAATTGGATAAAGGAAAATATTACAAGAATGTCAATCTCAGAAATTCTTTCATGACTGTAACAGAGTTCAGATTTCAGTTCAGATAACTTTAAGTACCATGATGATCTATATTTCAGGAAAGAAATAAAAAGTAGTTATTATAAAAGAAAAAAAAAATTTTGATTGAAAAATCAACTTCCAAAGTATAGCAGCAAGACAGTAAAACTGAAAATAACTTTCCTATGAAATTTAATCATTTGTAGCTTTTTTGGGATGATTTTAATGTGTTTTGTTCAAAAAATGATACAATGCATTTTTCTTCTTTTCCAAAGCCTGCATCTAATTTTTTAAAATTAAAATGTTTTCATTATCACAGCATTACTTCTCAAAAGAAACATAATTACATAATTATAGGATATTATTTGGTTTACTGATAAGATACTCAAAATAAAATATGAAACAAGCATTATGGAGTTATCTGTCAAAGTTTTGCAACAGTATGTTAGAAGATCATCTTACACACTGTCCTGCTATCTCCTAAAGAAAGGGAACTAATCCATCCTTCAATTAGGAAAGTTTCTTTGAAAAATCTCTTTCAGGGAAGCTAAAGGAGACAAAGATTAACAGGGCCTCTAGTAAATTATCACTAGTTTCATTCAATGGACAACTTTGTTATCTGATTCAGAACTTAGCACTGAGTCTATTTTTCTCAAGTTTTACTCTCATTCACCGTTAAAATTAATAATGATAACAACAGAATAACACAACAAGAATACTTGTAACTCACAGAAAATTTGTGAGAAAAAAGTCAAGGAGTACAGGGGATGTAACTATGGTAGAGCATTTGCCTGGCAAGCACAAGGATCTGGGTTCAATTGCCAGTACTATTAAAAAAAAAAAAAAGTAGGCCACAGGGAAACTGTCCTCTGAAGCACACCTCTTGGTGCTGGGTTAATATTGGGCCCTCATCTGCAAGGTGGGACACAGCAACCAACCTTGTGATTTGTTTTTATTCTGTGGTGCTCAGGTTCAAATCCAGGGCATTGCACATGCTAGACAAGTGCTCTACCAGCCTACCTCATAGTTTTGAGGATGAAATGAGGGGACACCTAGCACTGTGCCTGGCCTGTAATGGTATGGATGCTCAGTAAAAAGCAGCTCCAATTTTAACTTTTTATTTTCCCTATTACATATTTTTTTCTTAAATAATGTTGTCTTTTCACATTTTTCCCAAGTCTCATTTATTGACTTCTACATATGGTGTCTAACTCATCTTTCCCTTTTTTCCCCCTCATTATACTCTTAAGCTTCTCATATTTATTCCTTTTTACTTCCATCTCCTTTTTCACTTCCCTCTTTCACTCTCAGCATCCACTACCAAAGGAAAGAACATGGAAAAGTACACATGTTCTGTTTTTCATGAAAATTTATAAAATTAAAAATATGTTTGCTAGGTGTGGTGGCACACGCCTATAATCCCAGCAGCTTGGGAGGCTGAGGTAGGTGGATCGCAAGTTCAAAGTCAGCCTCAGCAACTTAGTGAGACCCTAAGCAACTTAGCAAGATACTATCTTAAAATAAAATATTAAGAAAAGGGCTAGTGATGTAGCCCAATGGTTAAGCATCCCTCGGTTCACTCCCTGGTACCAGGGGGAAAAAAAGAAGGTTCAACTCCTTTATCTTTGAGCCATATTCTACTGTGCAGATCTTTGATTCACTGTAAATAATTTCCAAAATGATTTTTTTGAGAAAAAGGCTAGCCATATTCATAGATCTATTATCTTGGCCTATTTTATTCTGATTATGTGTCCTGATTATATCCCCTTCAGCTTTCTTAAGTGGTGACAACTCTACATCCATCTTGGCCAGTGGCTAAATCACAATCAGTGTCACAGGTCAAGTACTGGTGGAAAATAAAACTTTAACACACACTCCAAATTCACAAAACTTTAAATTTGTAATATAACCTGGAGTTAGTTAAACTACAAATTTCAAGTACACAGAGTAATCTGCAAGGTAAGACCACTTGTAAGACTTTTAGAAGATGAATGATAGAATTATATTGCAAATTTACCAACAGAAAACTATAAAGCTAATACTCAATGTAGTTCTTACATTTCTTTTGTTTGTCTCTTTCCTCAAACCAAAATAAAAATACTATGGATTGGAGGAAAAACACACACCTAATTTCTTAACATTCACTATTCCTCCTATTGGAATTAAGCCTTACATACCAGGATGCTTTGCCAAAACATAGAGTTAAAGAACACTCTTCCTTTATTTCCTAATGTTTATTTAATAAAAAATCAATACATGTACAACAGACCATATACATATTTCATATTTCATACAGAAAAAGATTATCCCCACAAATACTGGAAACAAGCTATATGTTGGTAGAGGAACATTTGGTGTAAAAAACAGGAGAGATCTTCAGGACTTTGATCCATAACATAAGCAGAACAAAAAAATATTTTTATTCCTTACACTTCTATCTGCATTGTATGAAAATGCATTTTTTACCAAACTATAAACACTAGGCTTATTTTTTCTTAACTTTTGCTAAGCTTCATAGATTAAAAAAGGTCTCATTCCTTTAATTTATACATTGTTAGGCATAAGTAATGGTGAAATTTTTAAACAATTATCAGTTGCCTACTCTGTATCACAAATGGTGACTCACACTGCATTAGCTAACACCATGTCACTAATATAATATGAACAAAAGTGAAGACAGTGAGAATCCTTACCTCATTCCTAATTTTAGTAGGTATGTTTCTAATGTTACCCATTAAATATTGTTTGTGTATATATTAAGAAAGTATTCCTTAATTTTTATGTTCTTGAGCATTCTTCTTTTTACTGATGGTACTGAGGATTGAACCCAGGGCTTCATGCATGCTAGGCAAATGCTCCACACTAAGCAACAGCCTCCCAGCTCCTTTGAGAACTTTTAACATAAATGGGTGTTAAATTTTCCAGAAAATTATTTAGCATAAATCTAGATAATCATATAATTTTTTAATCTAGGAAAATTTTAAAGCAGGTATAATCAAATAATCTATAAGGCTATTAAAATGTCTAGCCTTTAAGCAATATGACATCCGTGTGAAATTTTCCCAACATGAACAAGCTATAAAAAGCCACTGGCAAGGTAACAGAATGTTCCATACCTATAAATCAATTAACAGTAGAGAACAGAGGCTGAGTTGTAGCTCAGTGATAGGGTGCTTGCCTAGCACATGTGAGGCACTGGGTTCAACTCTCAGCACCACATAAAAATAAAGAAAATAAAGGTATTGTGTCTATTTATAACAGGTACCAAAACCAATTATTTTAGATTTAGTATAGTTGATCTTTTATACATCTTTCCTGATGTGAATGGAATCAACCACTAAAGGTACATATTGATTTTTGCTCTGTGAGCTATAAAATGAGCTGTACACAATAGTGATACAAAGGGTCCACTACATTCTAGAATTCAAAACTACATACATACACATATGTGTATTTAAATGTATGTATAAATAAAAGAAAGTAACATAACAGAAGTAATATTTATTCTAGAGTATTGATCATAATCAAAATTAAATACTTAATTTAAAATTCATTATCAACTATTGACGGGTGGGGCACACCTGAAATCCCAGTGGTTTGGAAGACTGAGGCAAGAGGATCACAAGTTCAAGGACAGCCTCAGTCTCAAAATTAAAAAAAAAAAAAAAAAGGAATGGGGGTAACTGGAGATGAGGCTCAGTGGTTAAGTGCCCCTGAGTTCAATCCCCGGTAGCCCACCCACAAAAAAAACCCAACAACATTGTTTTAAAAAACTCAACAATATTACCTAAATGCTAACTTTAATGTTAACAAGGAAAATGGTTTTATAAAGATTGATATTTACATTTTAAAACAAGTAACATTATCAAATACTTAATATGTGCCAGGCACTGTTCCAAGCATTTTATACACATTATTTGCTTTTATAAAAGCTCTATAAAATGCTTCTACTACCACCCACATCTAAACATTTTTTAAAAATTAGGCTCTGAGAAGGTAACATGGAGTCATGGATTTGGGGCTGAACTTAAGGTTCTATCAAACTATAGATAACCACAAATACTGAAAACAGTCAGCTATATTCTATGAAACTATATGTTATTTTTCACTTTTACCTTCTTAAATTTGCCAAATTCTCTTCAGTACTTTCCTATCCTGTGATAATCATAAATTCTCTAATGAATCTTTACTAACCTTAGATAATTAATAAAAATATTTTCCAAGGTAGTGTAAATATTTATTTTTTTCTTGACAAATTTCCCATTTCCCTTAAAGATGATCTCATTTCCACTGACAAGTTATAAGCAAGAAAAAAGGAAAATCAGTACTGTGATAAGTAGGTTGTTCTGATTCAAGTCTGAAAGTTATCCTTAAAAAAAAATTATCTTAAGACATGACACCAAAAGTAATTCCCATGAGCAAAAACAGTGATATACTGAGCATCACCCAAAGTAGTTTGCATACACACACACACACACACACACACACACACACACCACACCACACAATTTAACTCTGTGAAAGATACTAAGAAAATGGATAGACAAGTGAGACTGGGAGAAAATATATGCAATTCACCCACCAAAAGACTTTTATCCAGACTATATAAACTTAGTGATAAGAAAACAGGTACATGAATTTAAAAATGGGCAAAAGATTTGAACAGACACTTCACCAAACAGAATATACAGATGGGGGGAAATGAAAAAAAATATTCACTAGGGTAACACAAATTAAAATCACAAAGAGATGTTCTTCAACACAAGGTTTCAACTTTGGCAATCTATGGTACATCCACGTGATGGAATACTACTAGGTAACAGAAACAACTCAGATAAACCAAGTTCACTACTGCTGGGTGTAAAAAGATGGTCTTAAAAGATTACATTATTCATGATTCCA
Organism: Marmota monax; assembly: GCF_021218885.2. Taxonomy (NCBI): domain Eukaryota; kingdom Metazoa; phylum Chordata; class Mammalia; order Rodentia; family Sciuridae; genus Marmota; species Marmota monax. Next base: position 1,933,857 of record NW_026695244.1, on the reverse strand, counting down.
TTTATGTGACATTTTCAAAATGGCAAGACTAGAGTGATGGGCAGATCAGTAGAGGTTAGGGATGGAAGAAGTGTGACTACAGAGGGGCAACATGAGGGAATGTTTTTGCTTGCTTGATTGGTGGTGGTAGTATAGTCCACACACATTAAAATTCACAGAACTTGGGGCTGGGGATGTGGCTCAAGCGGTAGCACGCTCGCCTGGCATGCGTGCGGCCCGGGTTCGATCCTCAGCACTATATACAAAACCAAGATGTTGTGTCCGCCAAAAACTAAAAAATAAATATTAAAATTCTCTCTCTTTAAAAAAAAAAAAATTCACAGAACTGAGCTGGGCACTGTGGTACATGTCTGCAATCCCAGCAACTTGGGAGGCTGAGCCAAGAGGATCACAAGTTTAAGATCAGCCTCAATAATTTAGTGAGACTCTTGTTTCAAAACTTAAAAAAATAAAGAGGACTGAGGCTATAGCTCAGTGGTAAAATATCCTTGAGTTCAATCCCCAGTACTTTATTCAAAAAATTTCTCAGAACTGTACCAACCAAAAATTGTCAATTTTACCTTAATTGAAAAAATAAAGGAAAAAGTTGACAGGATTATACCATCATAACTTGTCTGCCTTAATATTGTATCTTTAGGAATCTGCCTATAGTTATTTGCTGAAGGACATAATAAAAAGTGGCAAAAAAATTTTTTTTCAAAAAGCAGCTCACAAATGACTTAGGTACACTTCAACTGTCAGATATAGTCCTTACAGATGAGCACAACTGAATGTCAACCAGTCTTAGCTACCTATCTTTTAGAGTTCCTGTTTTTTCACTCTTTCCATTTTAAGGCTCATAGCCAGTAACTTCCTCACTTCCCATAAGCCCTATCAGTACTGGTTTATCCCATGACAGAACTGGTGATATAACAAGATGAGACAAAAAGAGAAAGGCAAGTAGCAAATGCTACCCCTCTGCACTACTCATCTCCTAATTATCGGCACTCTCTACACTCCTCCTGCTTCCTCACTGCCAGGTCCTCACTCTCCTATTTTTAACTTCAGTGAATTATATACAAGAGTCACTGAGATTGTTTATTCCCCATCAGTCTTTCATATCCCTAAGGACAGTCACTGACATATGGTAGGAAAACTTTTTCATCTTTTCTCATCATCTTGTTTCCTTTCCAATGGAAATAAAATTCTGATGTATAGTCTAACAAAGGCTCTAAGCAGTCCCAATTGAATATATGTACTTTCTTCAGGGATAAGGCACTGGGACAGTGATGCTAACACTCTATTTTGGTTCTTGGTGGGTCAAGGAAGGGAGTAAACCTTTCTCAAATTAGTAGTATTAGAAAATGGAAAAGGAAATAACGAAGTGGTAGGGAAAAAGAAACCTATACCTCACTAGTTAGGAGTGGAAAGTATCTTACAATGATTCTGTCATGCAGTCATTTCATCTGTTCCTGGGCTCTTCCTGTGCCAGAAGAGCAGGAAGCAGACTAAAAAAGAGCTCAGGAGTTATTAGTATATATAATACAAACAGAATTTTTATTTTTCACACTGATTGATGGTACTCAGTTCTAAACTTAAATTCCTCTTCTTATTTTTTTTTAAAGAGAGAGAGAGAGAGAGAGAGAGAGAGAGAGAGAGAGAGAGAGAGAGAATTTTAATATTTATTTTTTAGTTTTCAGCAGACACAACATCTTTGTTTTGTATGTGGTGCTGAGGATCGAAACCGGGCCGCACGCATGCCAGGCGAGCGTGCTACCGCTTGAGCCACATTCCCAGCCCCAAATTCCTCTTCTTATTATCATGACAAAAATAAGATCTTGCATCAGGGGGTATAGGTATGTATTTATTTTATAACTGTTAAATCACAGAAACAGACAAAGAAGAGATGTATTAGTAAGCCTATTTAGTGCAGAAAGCTTAAGGACTTTCTGGTTATCACACTGAGAATACATATACACAGGAACCTGCCAGTGTAGTAACCAGTGTTTCACACATCTGGTTAGTTTGCTGATATTTTCTACTGCAATTCAAGGTAGCAAAAGAAATCACACTCCACACATTCTGAAGTTTTTCTCAAATATAATATATGTATCACCAACTACTTGTCAATCATTTAATTTGTTTAAAGCAAAGGAAAGAAAGGAAGGAAAAAGAGGAAGTGTGGAAGGCAGGAAGGAAGGCATGAGCAAGCCGTTTCTGTAAAGCCAACACACCATTTTAGGTTAAGTAAAACAAAGGTTTAACCATAACTTATTAATTAGCAATAGTTATATAATTAAATTAAAACTAATCCAGTTAGAGGTCTGGAAAAGATTTTCTACATTAAACATATTATTGCTATTTCAAGAAATAGAAGGTAATATTCCTTTAATTCCAATTCTTAGATAAACTACATTCTAAACTATCTAAAAATACAAAAATGATTATACTTAAAATTTTACCTTTCATTTTAAGGGCTCCTTAAGGGATTTAGTAGCAAAATTTTATATATATTTTTTTGTACTGGGAACTGAACCAGAGGAGCTACATCCCCAGCCCCTGGTTTTTTTTTTTTTTGTACCAGGGATTGAACTCAGAGGCACTCTACCACTGAGCCCCATCCCCAGCCCTTTTTTTGTATTTTATTTAGAGACAAGCTTTCACTGAGTTGTTCAGTGCCTTGCCATTGCTGAGGCTGGCTTTGAACTCGTGATCCTCCTGCTTCAGCCTCCCAAGCCGCTGGAATTACAGCTGTGTGCCCCAGTCCCATTTTTATTTTGAAACACTATTTTGCTAAATTGCTTAGGGACTTTCAAAGTAATTGACACTGGCCTTAAACTTGCAATCCTCCTGTCTCAGCCTCTCAAATCATTGGGATTACAAGCATGTACCACAACTCTTAACTAAAATTTGTGTTTCTAAATATACATCAGTTTTATTGTGTGCATGTACAAATATGTAATAACAAATCCCACCATTATGTACAACTATGATGCATCAATAAAAATTTTAAAAAGCTTCCTAAATTTTAAAAAATTAAATATAAATTAATATGTTCAAATATTCGTGGGTTATCAGATTAACTAAGGGCTCATCTCTGAACAGCTCCAGAAATTATAAAAGTTGTTCACTGTGCTAAGGTAAAAAATCTCTCAACAGATCTGTACTTTGAAAGCCTCAAGAACAAGTACCTCATTTTCCTAGTTTATGATTTTCTCCTTAAAGCAAAACCATCAGCCAGGCATGGTGGCACTTACTTATAATCTCAGTAGCTTAGGAGTCTGAGGCAGGAGGATCACAAATTCAAAGACAGCCTCAGCTATTTAGTGAGCCCTAAGCAATTTAGCAAGACCCTCTCTCTAAACAAAATATTTTTAAAAAAGGGCTGGGGATGTGGCTCAGTGGTTAAGTGCCCTTGGTTCAATCCCTTGTATGGGGGAGGGGGGGGGAAGGCGCCAGTAGATTCCAGTCAATTACAAAGTTTCTAATTAGGAAGACAACCATTTTCAAGTTACATTTTCCATTTACACTCTCCACATTTCTATATACTTTATATTCTGTATAAAAATTAAGAATTGGTCAACACTAACTCTCCTAAGGTCAATCTACATTGTAACTTAAATGTCTGTTGCGTTGTTTCCAAGTATGGGAATAATATCTATAGTACAACACACACTTGAGTCAGGAAAGACAGGAAGAATATCTATTGAAGCACCAGCTGGGTAGGGGAGAGAAACAGCTAAAATTTGAAGGATAAAAATCTGCCTTGAGCTAGGCGTGGTGATGCAGGTCTATAATCCCAGAAATGCCAGAGGCTTAGGCAGGAGGATCACAAGATCAAGGCCAGTCTCAGAAACTTAGAGAGACTGAGTCAAAATAAAAAATAAAAAGGGCTGAGGATGTAGCTCAGTGGTAAAACACCCTTGGGTTCAATCCCTAGTGCAAAAAAAAAAAAAAAAGCCTTCATAAACAAGCAGGAAAAAGATCTGTTAAGTAATTCAACAGAAATTCATGAGAGATAAATGAACTGGAATCCCTAATAAAACCAAAGAGAGATGAAAATTGATGTTTAGAATGATTACTTTAAAAAAAAAAATCTGAAAAAAGGCATTCCTGTCCTAGGGGCTTCTAGTCCAGGGGCTCCAGGTGCTCTTCATTCTTCCTTTCCTGTCACTATTTATTTCTATCTTCCTGGATCATTATCTCTCATCTGGTTCCACACCTTCAAGTTCTTAAGTTACAGCTATGTTCTATAATAAAGTCATAGCAGAACTATCTATTGGTTTCCAACTGGTCAAATCTTAAAATTCAATCACATATCTTGGGCTAGCATACAAAGATTCTAGTGCACAGCAGCAATTTTCATTTTTTAAAGATATTTTTCAGTTGTCAATGGATCTTTATTTTGTTTATCTATCTGTAGTGCTGAGAATTGAACCCAGTGCCTCACATATGCCAGGCGGTGTGCTACTGCTAAGCCCCAGCCCCAGGCCCTTTTTATAGTTTTTAAATAAGCATCTGAATACATTTTTAAGAGCTTTAAAAAGTTTAATAAGGAGCTGGGGCTCAATTGGTAGAGCATTTGCCTTGCATGTGTGAGGCACTGGGTTCAATCCTTAGCACCACATAAATACTAGTAAATAAAATAAAGGCATAAAAAAAGTTTAATAAGAAACTGGCAGGGAAACCAACTGATCTGTTCACTTCTTTTACATTAAGGTGTTGCCTAAAATGGCCTAACATACTGAGCAAGAAGTATGTGCTGAGAACTGCCAAGTTTATATTTTTATTTCATTTAGTCATCAGGATAACACAATGAACAGATAATATTATTATGCAGCAAATCTGAGGAACTGCATACCTCTAGCAAGCAGCAGGACCTAGATTTTAAGCTCAATGGTTTGATCTTGGAGCAATGTATTCAATCTTTACACTGTTAAATGACCTTTTAGTTTACCTTTGATATTCCTTTTAAGAATACAATTTAAACATTTCTATGCAATTATATTTTACATATTTATTATTTATCTGTATTCTTTTGTTGGTAGATTTTTTAATAATAGTTTTATCTATAAAATAAAAACAATTTACAATCCCATGCAATTTACCTATTTAAAGTGTACAATGAGGGCTGGGAATATAGCTCAGGGGTAGAAAATATGTCTAGCACTCAAAAGGCTCTGGGTTCCACCCATGACACTTCAAAACAAACCCACCACCAAAATTTCCCACCCCCCAAAAACAAAAAAATAAAGTGCTTGACTATTTTTTAAAAAAATGTTTATGAATAGAGTTGTGCAACTATTACTATAGTCAATCTCCAAATCACATCAAAAGAAACCCCTTACCCATTAGCAGTCATTCCCATTTGTCCCCCAAATTTTCCAGTCCAAAGCAATCACCAATGAACCCTTTGTCACTGCATGTTTGCCTATTCTCCTAATCTGGAATTTCCTTAAGATTTCCTTTTGTGTCTGGCTTCTTTCACTAAGCATGTTTGCAAGGTTAATTCATGTTGTAGCATATATTGACACTCCATTTTTCTATGACTAAATAATATTTCATATTTCACTATTTGAATACATCATATTTTATTTACTAATTTTCAGCTGATGAACATTTGTTTCTAAATGTGAGCTATTATGAACTATGCTGCATAAAATAATGTTTATTATTCAAAAACATTTCTTTGCACTGTATAAATTTTTATGTGGATGAACATGTTTTCAATTCTTTTGACTGCACACCTACAAGAGGAAATGCTGGGTCATATGGAAATTCTATGTTTAGTCTTTTGAGGAACTGCTACAATTTCTTCCAAAGCAAATGCATCATTTTACATTTTTTTAATATATAATTTTTTGGTTGTTGATGGACCTTTATTTCATTTATTTATTTATATGCGGTGCTGAGAATCGAACCCAGTGCCTCACACGTTAGGTAAGTGCTCTACCACTGAACCACAACCCCAGCCCCTCATTTTACATTTTTACCAGTTAAAATATGAGGATTCCACTTTCTCTATATCCTCTTTAATATGTTAATACCTATCTTTTTCTGGGAACTGGGGATTGAACTCAGGGCCTCATGCATGTTAGGCAAGCACTCTACCACTGAGCTATATCTTTGGCCCTTTTTTTTAAACTTTATTTTTGAGGCAGGGTCTTGCTAAATTGCCCAGGCTGATCTCAACTTTGTGATCCTCCTGTCTCAGCCTCCAAACTAGCCAGGATTTCAGGTGTAAGTCAGCGTGCCTGGCATTATCTGTCATTTAAATTACAGCCATCCTAGTGGGTATCAAGTGGTACCTCATCCCAGCAGCTCAAGAGGCTGAGACAGGAGGACTGCAAGTTCAAAGCCAGCCTCAGCAAAAGCGAGGTGCTAAGCACCTCAGTGAGATCCTGTCTCTAAAACAAATCCCCTAACAAAACAGGGCTAGGGATGTGGCTCAGTGGTTGAGTGCGGCCTCCCCCACCCCCACTCCGTCCCCCAAAAAAGTGATATCTCACTGGAATTCTGAACTGCATTTCCCTGTTGCCAAATTATATTGAACACCTTTTTCACATGCTTATTGACTGTGTATCTTCCTTGGTGAACTCTCTGTTTGGATACTTTCTCCATTTTTAAATTGCAACTATTGAGTTGCAATAGTTCTTTATATATTCTAGATAACACTTCTTTACTAGATAAATGATTTGTAAATATTTCCCCCTGTCTTTTCATTTTCTTTTTGATGTTCTTTGAGGCACAAAAAAGTTTTCAATGAAGGTCAATATTATGGTTTGGATGTGAGGTGTTCCCTAAAACCTCCTGCTAATGCAGGAATATTTAAGGTGAAATGATTAGAACATGAGAACTGTGACTTGACCAGTCCATTCTAGTTTGAATAGACTAACTGGGTTGTAACTTAAGCAGATGTGGCATGGCTGGAGGAGGAAGGCCATTGGGGACATCACCTGGAAGGGTGCATCTTCCCTCTGGCCCCTTCCTCCCTATCTCACTACCTGTTCCCCCTTCCCCTTCTCTCTGCTTCCTGACCCTGCCATGAGCTGACAGTTCTTCTCTGCTGGGTCCTTCCCCCATGATGTTGCTGCCACTTCACCCTGGGTCCACAGCAGTATAGTTGGCCATCTATGGACTGACACCTCTGAAACTTTCATTCCCAAAATAAACTTTCCATTCTCTTAGTCATTCTTGTTGGGTGTTTTTGACCACAGTGATGAAAATGCTGACTAAGACAACCAATTTATCTACTTTTTCTTTACTTACTTGTGCTTTTGGTGTCATACCTAAGAAACCATTGCTTAATCCAACATCACAAACATTTTTGCTTGTTTTCTTCTAAGAGCTTTTAGTTTTAGCTCTTACATATAGGTCTTTGATCTATTTTGAGTTTTTTTTGTAACTGGTATTGAGGCAGATATTTAAAATTGTACGTAAAGGCTAGAACTGGTCTCCTATTCTCAAAATTCTGAGGACTGAATGTGTAGCTCAGAATCCCAATTCCAGCTCATGTGATCTTGGACAAGATACCCGATCTCTCTTGGCATTGATATTCTAGTCTGTAAACTGGAGATACAATCCAAAAGATGAGACTTAAACACCTACACTACATACAAGCACTGAATAGAGTGCTTGCCATTCAGTAGGCACTTCAACAGAGTTCAACTATTTTTTTATCACCTTCTAAATATCACTTAAGTTTATCTGTTTTCACTAGTTTCAAAATTTCTACTTTACTTGAGGTCACCAACATTTCTTACTTGGATTACTAAGTCCTATTCTTAAATGGTTTCCTCACCTCTAAACTTATCCTTCTGCAAATTCATTCTTTACTCTGAACCTATAATGACCATTATAAAATGCATATTTGATCATGTGTCCATCTTCTAGATTTCAAAAAATGGTCTGCTCGTGTCCCAAAGATGAAATCCCAATGTGTTGACAACCAGGACATGAAGCCTTTTAGGTTTGGCTGCTATTTACTTCTCCAACTTCATCTTTTACTACTACCCCTAACCAGGACCAAGACTACTTCTAGTTTTAGAACACTGGCTAATTCCTACTTATCTTTCAGGAATCAGCTAGACAACACTTTCTCTGAGAAGCCATTCTCAGTCCACTCTAAACCCTATTAATACACAATCTTCTAATTAACTATTTCCTTATCTCTCTCCAATGAGAATTGATTAGGATGTGACAGTATTTCTTTATCTCTATATTCCCTAATGAGTACTACAGTACCAGTCATAAGATAAATATTTAATAAATGCAGGGTGAATGGATGAATGGTCTTGAAAGTACACATTAGTCTACGCTTTTGCACTAGAAAGAAAAGCTACTAAAACAAAGCCATATCTATAACTCAATTGAAAATTTTTCATGTTTATAGTTTGAGAGGTTTAATTCAACATGAATACCAGGTGTCATAACTATCGAAATGCATATGTGTCCTATTTGTGGTAAGAGGTCAAGATGCTTGATGTGTCAAGTGTGCAAAATTCAAGGTAGATAAATTTATTTTTCAAGTTGCTCTATTTTCTAGGCTTTACTTTTTCTGCAAAGGCATGTTTTTGAATTAACATGTATTTCTTGTATGCTTTAATATCACTTATTAATAAAAAAAATTCAAGTTTCAAGGAAAAAAGTTTTGGACAGTTTTAAGAAATTATTAACTATAGTGAAACTTAATTCACTTAAAAACTTATTAACTCCTATTAACACCCCTTAATTCAATGAAATTTCATCTTAATCTTTACTTGGAGTAAAAATATAGACTGGCTTGCTTTATCTTTCTGAAATACATATCAAGTTATTTTTGGATGAATTAGAGGGAGGGGAAGGATGGATCTGTGAAACCATCTAAGTCTTCAGTCTTTTGAGGGTGAAGAGGTGTGGTTTTTAATTAATATTCCAATTTTGATAAATTTGGAATATTAATTAAAATAATTTTAATTATAATATAAATTTTTCACATATTTTGAAAAGTTTACATTTCTGCTTCTTCAGAAATAAACCCAGTTTGTGTAGGTTTTTAAATGTGTTAATGTCTAATTATGTGTGTTTATCTCCCAAGTACTAGGGATTGAACCCAAGGGTGCTCTACCACTGAGCTATATCCTCATCCCTTTTTATTTTGAGACAGATTTTTTTCACCAAGTTGCCCAGGCTGGTCTCAAACTTATGACTCTTCTGTCTTTGCCTCCCAAGTAGCTGGGATTTTGCGTCCCCAGTCCCAGCTTAAAATATATTTTTTTAAATTTTTTTAGCTGTAGATGAACACAATACCTTTATTTTATTTATTTCTTTATTTTTAAGTGGTGCTGAGAATCGAACCCAGTGCCTCACACATGCTAGGCAATCGGTCTGCTACTGAGCCATACCCCCAACCCCTTAAAATATCTTATATATGGAATAAAGTTACCAATCAGCCTATAAATTTGTAAAAAAATAAAAATTGACCACTATATTAATATTTTAAGACAAAAAATATTAAAAAATATATATACCGTTACTCATACTTTCTACTGCGAACAATCCACATATACTTAGCAATCCTTAGAAACTCATCCCATAAAAGTGGTTGGCAAACTTTTCCTATAAAGGACCAAGCAATAAATATTTTAGGTTTTGTGAGCCAGCTAGTCTGTTAAAACTACTCAATGATATTGTACTAAGAAAGGAGTCATAAACAATATACAAATAATGAACATGGCTTTGTTCCAATAAAACCTTATTTACAAAAAACAGGTGGTGGACCACTTGGTTTGCAAGCCATAGTTTGCCAATTCCAGTCCTAAAAAATGATATGAAAGGGCTGAGGATGTGGCTTAAGCGGTAGCACGTTCGCCTGGTATGCGTGCGGACCAGGTTCGATCCTCAGCACCACATACAAAGATGTTGCGTCCGCCGAAAACTAAAAAATAAATGTTAAAATTCCCTTTCTCTCTCTTAAAAAAAAAAAAAAATGATATGAAAGTTGCAGAACTAAAAGCTGTCTAGTTTCCAGGGTTTACTGCCTCACTGTTGAGAAAGAAAATTGAATCTAGTCTCCTTCACTCCCAACCCTTCACTTTAAAAGATTCAATCATGGGACCTGAAATGAACTTGCTCATGTCCTGCCAAAAGACTCCAGCCAATTTCAATTCAGTCAAAAAGAAGTGTTCCCTGACCAAGCCATCAAAAGTAGTTCATGGGGCTGTATGTAAGGAATTAAAGTGGTCAAAGGATTTTCCTTTCCAAAAGACTTCATGATACAGGTATTATTATTCCCAATCTTCAGATGAGGAAACTGAAATTCAGAAAGGATAAGCTACTCATCATCTAGGGTTTTTGTTCCATAACCAGTGGTAATGTCTCTGCATTATTCTGCCTCCAACATAGTGAATCAGTAAAGACCAAACTATGGCAAATCAAAATATATAATCAGCCTTTAGAAGTCAGATCTTACACTACAAGAAAATATCATTTTTGTAAACTTAATATTGTTTTCTTTTATAAAGGTTGTCAAGTCAGTATTTAAATTATTGTTTTAAACATGTTTTGGACATTTTTGCTTTAAATAATCACCTTCAAAGTAACAAATAACCAGAACAAATTTCTTTTCTGGATTTTGTGGTTTCTGTGCTCCTACCTGACTCTGGTTAATAGCTGCATGGTTGCCATGGAATGGAGACTGTCTTTCTTTATCTCGATGATGCCGACTGCTGTGTTTACTTCTCTGCAACTGCTGGCGTAATTTTGCAATCTGAAAAAGAGAAAAACAAGTATACCAGAGTGATTTCCACACTAAGTAAAAATATATCCTTGCTTAATAAGAACCAGTAAAACTACCCTTAGTAAGTCATTTGAACATTAAAAACCAGATTGTAATATCCAATTTCTTGTACAATTTTTATACATACACACAATTCATTTCTTTTAAAAAGAAACAGAACATGGGCTGGGGTTGTGGCTCAGCAGTAGAGCACTCACTTAGCATGTGCAGGGCCCTGAGTTCGATCCTCAGCACCACATAAAAATAAGTAAATAGGGCTGGGATTGTGGCTCAGCGGTAGCGCGCTCGCCTAGCACATGCGAGGAGCTAGGTTCGATCCTCAGCACCACATAAAAATAAACAAATAAAATAAAGGTTTAAAATAAATAAAATAAAGGTATTGTGTCCAACTACAACTGAAAAATAGATATTAAAAAAATAAAAAGAACCATATTCACATATTGTTCTCAGTCTTCAAGCTTCCTGAGTACTAAGCAAATAAGTTTTCAGCACCAAATAAATTACAACTTTAAGAATTCAAAAAGAACAGCAATTATTCTCTCATTGCTCTTACCATAAGTCAACTTGGATTCAGAATTCTTTACTAAATACCTAACTTTTAATGGCTCCAAAAATTAAGTAGCATTTAAAGATCTAGTCAAGCCATGAAATGTATTCATAGATATAATCTTTAAATAACCAATGCAATTTCAATGATTATCCTCTGACTGAATTTTTCTTTCATTTACACATTATGTATAAAATGCAAATGTCATTAATTATAGGCAAAGAAAACAGTAATCACAGCATAGAACCATAATCAACTGGGTTAAACTGAATTACTAAATTTCAGAAACATTACAGAAAAATAACAAACATGAATTTGCTGTATCATTATAATTTATAAATCTGATGTTTACACTGTATTGACAGTTATGGACTCTCCTTCCAAAAACAAAAAGTTCTCACATAATCAGGTAAGTAATGTGTACACTTCCCTATTCAAATCTTTATCCAAGCTAGGCACGGTGGTACATGCCCACAATCCCAGCAGCTCAGGAAACTGAGGCAGGAGGATCAAGAGTTCAAAACCTGCCTCAGCAACTTAGCGAGATCTTAAGCAACTCAGTGAGAGCTTGTCTCTAAATAAAATACAAAAAAAGGGCTGGGGATATGGCTCAGTTGTTAAGTGCCCCTGGGTTCAATGCCCAGTACCAAAAAAACAACCATCAACAATCAATATCCAATCGATACAATTACTTTTTCTGTTGTTCTCTCTCAATTAAAAAAAATCAATGAAAAATGACAAATTGTTGCTGCCTACAACTTTAAAGAACTAGCCAAATGAAAGATAAAATTTCCAGTTCCTTGGAACACCTTCCTGACCTCCTTAAGTTGATCCGTACTGCCCCAGGATGCTGAGCGTTTGTGAGATCCTTTCTTCTTTTCAGAGTACTCTTCAGCCCATGCACTCTCTGTCTATAATGGAAAAAAAGAGGGGTGGAGAGCATTGTAACAAAAATCACTTAATAACAATGTATGTCACATTTTTTTCTACTACAAAATACATTCTTCTTACCAAAAAAAATAAGATATTAGAAAGCATTTAAAATACCACAAAGTACCCACAATTCTCCCAGCACCAATTATATTTAGCATATTTCATTTTTATTACTAAGTTACCAATAACTTATTCATATACTATTATTATTACAGATTTATTGAACAAAGTATAGATGCATGCTAATAACTGCTAAGCTTCTTCCACTCTTCTTAAGTGCTAGGCACTATGTTTTCTTATGCTTTATCTGATTTAATACATGTACAGATTTCTAGAAGTTTTGCAGATAAGAAAACTGACAATGGGGGGTTAGATAAGTTGCCTATCTCACAGATTGAAGTGGGAGAGCCAAGAAATAAACCTGGCTCCACAGCTCACAATCTTAATCTTTATACTGTCTACTCTTGCTTTAGAAATGTACAGAGAATAGCTTCAAAAATGTTCTTTAGGGGGCTGGGGTTGTGGCTCAGAGAAAAAGCGCTCACCTAGCATGTGTGAGGCACTGAGTTCGATTCCAAGCACTACATAAAAATTAAATAAAGGTATTGTGTCCACCTACTAAAAAAATAAATGTTTTAAAAAAAATGGTCTTTAGGTTATACTAAATCTGGAATCTGAAAATAATGTATCAGAAATTAAAAATGATAAATCATGAATTCTTGGCACACGAAAATATGCTTTGCTAGACACACTGGCATATGCTTGTATTACCAGGTGTTTGGGTAGCTAAGGTGGGAAGATCATTTGAAGCCACAAGTTCAAGACTAGCCTGGCAACAGAACAAGACCACATCTCCAAATAAATAAAAATAAATTGCAGGGGCCATGGTTTAAAAAAAAAGTAAAAGAAAAAATACTCAACTTCATGGATAATAAGAGATATGCAAGTTAAAACTTTAGCAAAACTGGGCAATTTGATAACAAACTCTCCTACATTGCTGGTGGGAGTGCACCTTCAAGGTTAGTGCAGCCTTCATGAATGGAGATTTTGGCAACTGTTATTAAGGTTATAAATACACATACTGCTTGATAACTTGGTAATTTATCCTGCAAACATATGAAATATACATTTTTAAAAAAATATTTTTTCAGTTGTAGATGGATACAATATCTTTATTTATTTATTTGAGCTACAGCCCCAGCCCCATGAAATATTCATTTTAATGTGCAAAATGACATATTCATATGATTCCTTACAGCAGTGTTCTTGAAAGACTGAAATAATATAAATACATTGAATTTATTTAGACTTCACTAAATAAATTGTAGCATATCTTTACAATAGATTTGTAGCTATAAAAAATAAGTAAGAAAATTCACAATGTAAAAATGTTAAACAATCTCCAGATATAGTTAAGAAAAGCCTTAAGGCTCAGTATGGTCTGTATAGCAATTGCCTTTATATGGGACAGCTAGAAGAATATGTTATCTCTGGAAGAAAATACATGGTAAACAAAGAAACTGATTATCAGAGGCTGCCCTGTGACAGGAAGATTCTTCACTATAGACCCCTCTGGACCACTTTAATTTCGTACTACATAAACATATACAGCCCATTCAAATCAACAAGTAGTAATAAAAAAATTTTACTCACAGTTTTAGGTATCCTTTACACTCAACCTACCAATTACTAATTATAAAATGGTCTAGTTTCAAACAAAGACAAAAAAAATAAATTTTCCAAAATCAAGAAATTATTTTCCTTAACATAAATTCCTAAATATAAATTATGTTCCTAGATTATGTTCCAAGCCCAAGCTTGGATCCCTTTGTAACTAAGAGGACTCCATTCTGACAACGAACCTTAAAAACCAAATCAGAGGGCTGGGGTTGTGGTTCAGCGGTAGAGCGCTCGTCTAGCAGGTGCGATGCCCTGGGTTCATCCTCAGCACCACATTAAAAATAAATAAATAAATAAAGACGTTGTGTCTACCGAAAACTAAAAAATAAATATTAAAAAAATTCTCTCTCTAAAAAAAAAAAAAAGGTATTGCATCCAATTTCAGATAAAAAATAAAAATATTAAAAAAAAAAAAAATCAGAAGAAAGGACTGTAATTCAGTTAACTGCCCACTACTACTGAATGCCCTGTTCCATCCTAAACTCCACTTTCAGTTCAGGATTATCAATTGATAAGTCATCTCAGGGGTAGTAACTCTTATTGTGCTTTATGATTTTTCATGTGAGGGTCCACTGGCTCTGTAGTCAGTTGTTAAAACACCCGTCACAAACACCAACTCATGTAGGGTGGGGTGCTGTATAGCTATAAACCTGGTGACACAAGAGAATCTCAAGTTCAATGCCAGCCTTGGCAACTTAGCGAGAACCTGTCATAGAGTAAAAAATATAAAGGGCTAGGGATGTGGCTTAGTGGTTAAGTGCCCCTGGATTTAATTGAAAGTATCAAACTAAAGCCAAAATCAAGGTAATGAATGATCTTAATACTAGAAATTGTTTAATTTTAAATCATTCTTGATAAAATACAGCACAGTATGCATGGTTCATATATTGATGTTAAACACATGTTTAAGTCCCATCCACCTCAGTTATATGTCTCTGTAATCTTACTTATCATATAGGATGACTTTTAATTTCTCCATTTTATAAACAGGAATAACAATCTATCCACTAAAGTAATAGGTGAATTAAAGGAGTTAATATATGAAAAAGGTTTAATTTTTAAGCCCAATGCCACGGACAAAATATTCAATAAGTGTTAGCTGCAATTTTCATTCTATTATGTCAAGTATTCAAACTTTTTTTTTCTTTTTTAATCTCTTATGGTCATGGAAATATGATAAAAAAATGGCTGAGTAATAATTTCACTTAAAAACAGGATAGAAACAGTAATTTTTACTTTATAAAAATATTTTTGTGAGTTCTAATCAAATGTAAGTGATAACAGGAATTATAAACATTAAGTGGGAAGAAACAAAGCCTGATTCTTGAATGTAGTCTATGGGCTTGCATCTGAGTGAGAGATGAAGCAAAGAGGGCAAAGCAAGAATAGGAAACTATTCTCCACATTTAAATATCCATATTAATTTTATACTTAAAATTTCCATATTAATTTTTATAATTTTTTATAAAATAAAAAAACAACTCTCATTTTAATTGGTACATAATAACTACACAGAAAAGTGAGTTTCACTGACTCATATTCATACATGTACATAATTTTCACATATATCACTATATTAACTTTGTGCTAAAAATGATCATGAAGAACTACTTTGTGGATATAGTTCCAAATTCAAGAATTGTTTGCTTAAACAACTGTTTGCATATACTTGCATCTAGTGTTTAATAGTTTCATATTTAACACGGGTCTTACTTGCTAAGTTTCTCAAATAGAGCTTGGGGGAAAGAAGTTGGCTTATGCTTCTTTATATAAAAAGGAGGGAAAAAACCTTAAAGAAAAGGGAGAATCTCTATAGATAGAATAACCCTTAATACAGTAATTAAAAAACAAGGTTGCAGAAGACAGTATAAAATATTGTACTTTGTATGTGTAAAGAAAATCACCTGGGCTGGGGTTACGGCTCAGCAGCAGAGTCCTTGCCTAGCATGTATGAGGCCCTGGGTTTGATCCTCAGCACCACATAAAAATAAAGGTATTGTGTCTATCTACAACTAAAAATTTAAAAAAAAAGAAAAGAAAATCACCTTTTCCCTTTTTTTTTTTATTCTACCATTTTTGCAATCTAAAAAAAAATAAATAACTGAAGGATCATCAATGAATACTAAAACTGATAGGTAAAAAGTTAGTAGGGAACAGGATATTCATGTGCCAAAAATTATCCCACAAACTACTTGCTAATTGCAAAAGGAAAAAGTTCATTTACAAATGTGTAGGATAGGGCTGGGGATGTGGCTCAAGCAGTAGCGCGCTTGCCTGGCATGCATGCGACCCGGGTTCGATCCTCAGCACCACATACAAAGATGTTGTGTCCGCCGAAGACTAAAAAATAAATATTAAAAAATTCTCTTTAAAAAAAAAAACAAAAAACAAATGTGTAGGATAATTCATTTTTAAAATCCCAATATTATTAAGAAAAAAGTATTAGAATGTCCTGTTCTTAGATTAAAGAAGATCAAAGAAAAATAAAATATGATGTATAAATTTTGGATTGGATCCTACTTTAAAAACAAAAACAAACAAAACAAGGTCTGGAAACAGGCCTCTTAGAATCCTAGGCTTACCCAAGAAAGCTACTGAGAGGCAACAACAGAACTTATTCTGAGGTCAATGGAATTAAGTCTGGGGAAAAAAATTTAACATTTTCCTTTCCTCCTAGTATTATATTCTTTCAGCCAATGGAAGGAGGTTTTATTAAAAACAGCAACTGTTACTCAAATAATAATAATTTAAAAACAAAAATAGTTCCATCTCTTCAGTTTTTCCTTAACATCAAGATTTTAATTTTTGGTGTTACTTTTATCTAGCAAACATTGTTTTTTTTTTTTTTTTCTGCAATAAAGTCCAGATTTTTCTTGCAATAAAAGAAACAACCCCTATCTGGGTACAGTGGCGCATGTCTGTAACCCCAGTGGCTCAGGAGGCTGAGGCAGGAGGATCGCTAGTTCAGAGCTAGCCTCAAAAATGGAGAGGTGCTAAGCAACCCAGTGAGACCCTGTCTCTAAATAAAATACAAAATACAGCTGGGGATGTGGTTCTGAGTTCAACCCCGGGTACCAAAACAAAATAAAACAACCACCCCTAAACAAGTTTGTAGATTTATAAATAACTACCTTCAATAATTTGACTTTGTATTAGTTTCTAATTTACCAAATATTTAATTTTAGTAGATTTTAATTATACGCCATCTTATAAAGTTTCTGAACATAGATCTTTTCCACAAATTTGAAAAGCCAATCCATAAATTTCAAAAATAAAGCAATCTTATAAAATATGGAAATCAACCTGCAACAGTGAAAAGAAAGCCTCTGAGACATGAAAATTCTAAGAGAAAATAAGAATTTTAAAAGCAAAAAGATGACTGGTGTATGCCATAATAAATAGGAAAGAAATCACAATCACATACTCAAGATAAACAACCTATAAGATAAATAAGCCTGAGGTAAGGAAGTTGGAAAAAGAATTGTAGATGGATATAGTATTGTAGGTGGATAGTTTTTTCCCCTGGTTATACAAAGTTATCCAACTATCTTCTGCCCTGTTATTTTTTGTATTGGAATTAAACCCAGGCTATTGCACATTAACTTGTTCCTTTTTGTTGCTTATTTTTGTATATTTAAGTTGGATAACTTCTATATAACTTGTTTTTATTAATATTGGGAAAGTATCTGAACTCGACAGAGATATACAAAGGTGCTCAACAAACCAGGAGTGGTGTAATCCCAGTAGCTTGGGAGACTGAGGGAGGAGGATCACCAAGTTCAAAGCTAGCCTCAGCAACTTAGTGAGGCTATGTCTCAAAATAAAATATACATATATATATTTAAAAAAGAAGGGGGCACTGGGAATGTGGCTCAGTGGTTAAGCGCCCCTAGGGTTCAATCCCTGGTATGAAAAAACAACAACAACAACAAAACATTGTTCAACATCATTAATCATATACAAAAACACAAATCAAAACCGCTTCACACGAATTAGGAGACTATAATAATATTTTTAAAGGGAAAATAAAAAGTGCTGGTAAAGATGTAAAGAAACTAAATCCCAAGTGTTTCTGGTGCATCTAATGTGAAAACAATCTGACAGTTCCTCTAAAAGGTAAACGTTTATTGTAAAAATAGTAACGAATTGCTATATGACCCAGTAATTCCACTCCTAGGTATAGAATAAAAGAAACTGATCCTTAAACTAGGAATGGGACCACCATATGACCCAACTATCTCATTGCTTGGTATATATCCAAAAGAGCTAAAATCAGCACACTACAGGGATACAGCCACATCAATGTTTAAATCAAAACAGCCAAGTTATGGAACCAATCTAGGTGCCCTTTTGATAAGCCTCTCAGGAAATCCTAATGTACACGAATGTTTCAGGAATTTGTACAAAGGGTAGAACAAATAATTTGAGAAATGACTTTCAGAGTGAAACACTTCAAGATAAGAATTATAATAAACCTACCTGTGTAGCTTTGTCCCTCATGCAAGGTGCAGCTTGCCCATGACTGTCACGAGGCCAGTGCCCAGATAGGTATGGAGCTGCAAGTGTATCCAGGGAAGAAGTGCGACGGATAATACTGGAGGGGCTTGAGGAAGGAGGTCGCGTTTTGTCACCTAGATTTAAAAAATATATATTTATTTTTAAAAATAGCTTAGGAAGAAAACAAGTTATATAGAAGTTATCCAACTTAAATATACAAAAATAAGCAACAAAAAGGAACAAGTTAATGTGCAATAGCCTGGGTTTAATTCCAATACAAAAAAATAACAGGGCAGAAGATAGTTGGATAACTTTGCATAACCAGGGAAAAAAACTATCCATCTACAATTCTATATCTAGCTATATATTATTCAAAAGTGAGGATGAAACATTAATTCTCAGATGACTAACAAGATTTACCAAGCAAAGACACCCTCTGAAAAATATTACTTTTTAAAGAAAGGTACCACCAAAAGAAGAAGATCGAAAAGATCAGATCAGGGTTTAAGAAGCAGCACTGACAAGCAAATAAATTAACAAACTAATGGATAAACATAAGTAAATATATACTGTAAAAATAATAACTAAGCAGTTTAAAAAAACTAAAATACTAGATAACAATATGAGAATTGGGATAAGGGTGAATGGACAGGGGGAAAAAAAAAGGGACTCTATTTTAGCCTAGGGAGTAATGTTTTAAAATTTGGCACTTTATAAATACCATGAACATATATGTCAATAATCAGCTTCAAAGTGCTACCTTTAACTTTCTTCTTTTTGGTGGGGTCATGGAGTATTGGGGAATGAACCCAGGATGCTTAACCACTTTATTTTAAGACAGGGTCTTGCTAAGTTGCTTAGGGCCTTGCTAAGTTGCTTAGGGCCTTGATAAGTTGCTGAGGCTGGCTTTAAACTTGCAATCCTCCTGCCTCCCAAGCAGCTGGGATTATAAGTATGTGCCACCGTGACCAGCCCGATAACTTTTTTCTAATGCTCTCTAGTTCTAAGAACTCTTGAGCTGCTTTTTGATGGTCTAAAATGCCCTTGACTATTGTGACCCTAAACTGGGTGGAGCTGTGTATTTTCAGAATCAGAATCATACTTAGTTCCCTTCTCATGCAGCTTATTAGAGACCTGCAGGTTGTGAGGGCTAGATAGACCACAGCAAGAAAGAGAGGGCAAGTATTAAGAAGTAATGGGGAAGATCTAAAGAACACACAGAAGACACAAGAAAGGAATACTCCAGAGAAAGGAAACACCTACTAGAGGGAAAAGGAAAGAGGAAAAGAATATCAGTTCTATATTATATTTAAATATATAACCAATCACAGAATGTCAAAAGGACTTTAGAGATGTGGCCCCAATGTAATCATTATTACCTTTCCTCACATTTGTGTATCATTCATTTAAGCACATTCTGTGAAATAGGTATTATCCTCATTTGTTAAATGGGGTGGAGAAAAGAGGTAGGCTAAGTACATGGAGAAATTATTTGCTTGTTGTTCAATAGCTAGTTATAGTAATACCATGATCTGAAATCAGGTTTCTTTCCACTATATTCATGTTGCCTCCCTGTGGTGAGAGGGAGGGTTTGAAGGCTTAACTCCAGTTCTACGCCTAACAGATTTCTATCTATGAGAGAAACAAAGAATGGGACAATTCCTGCTCTTCAGTATAGGAAACCAGATGCTATGATATAAACAGTCTCAATTAGTATAGACACACACCTAAAGTTTTTCAAAGTATGTGTTAAAGCCAAATAATCACTTAAGCATTCTCCTAAAAAAGGTATACTCGGGGACCCCAAATCAAAACTCTAGGCCTACCAAATCAAAATTTCTAGGGGTGGGGGGAGTAATTTTCTTTAGAACCACATTATCCCTGGCATCCAATAAATGTCTACCTAAATCTCTTTCTTGTTTATAAATTAAAATCTTGTTTTATAATTTTCAGGGAACTATGAGGGAATAATGAAAAATCACATAGGAAGTCAAACTCATGGCCAAAAAACATTAGTGACAAATTTTCATATCATTAGTAACAATATTTATAGTGCCTAGTTATTATCCTGCTCCAAACATCAACAGAACCTTCAGAGGATGGCGTAATAATACAACTGCCTTGTGATAACTTACCAGCTAAAAAGACAGCTTTCAAGATAAAGCTCACTGATCCCTTGCTATTGAGATTACCCTAGGAATGCATAAACCAAATCAACTGAAAGAATCAACCACAAGCTTTGCAAAATGAGTAAGTTTCAGAGTAAATAAAAGGGGTATTTACCAATACATGAATGTTGACTAAAAGATAGTCATGTGGGCTGGGGTTGTGGCTCAGTGGTAGAGCGATTGCCTTGCATGCGTGAGGCCCTGGGTTCGAGCCTCAGCACCACATATAAATAAATAAATAAATAAAATAAAGGTATTGGGTCCATCTACAAAAAAAATTATTAAAAAAAAAAGATAGTCATGTGAATTACTATAGAAAAAGAATGGCAATAAAGCAAATGTAATATATAAGGAAAGATTATATAAAAAAGAGAAATGAAAACATTGCAAACATCAATTTCTAGTTAATAACTAACTTGATTAACATTTCTCATTTATGAAAACTTAAATTCTGCATTTTTCATTTATGAAAACTTACATTCAGGCCTTTTTTTTTGGTGGTGGTAGTGGGGACTGAATCCAGGGTCTCACACCTCACACCTGCTAGGTAAATGCTCTACCACTGAGTTACGACTCCAGTCCCCATAAAATGTCAAGTATATATATATATTAGTTATAAACGGACTTTATTTTATTTTACTTATTTTTATGTGGTGCTGAGGATCGAACCCAGTGCCACCACATCCCTGTGCCAAGTTTTGATAAATAATGCCAAGTTTTGATAAATAATCATCAAGTGTCAATCGAGATCACACATGTGGTTTAACCACTGCAAATGAATCTATATATAATTTTCTGTAAGAGAAGAGTGAGGCTGGTTAGAATTAGCAGTGAAAGTGGAAAACATGTTCTGTAAATAAATGGACCTCATTAAAACTATATTCAGTGTGCACATCTTTTAAGACTGACTCCTCAAATCTCAGAGTGAAATTAAAGTTATTTCAAAACTAATGATCACGGGGCTGGGGATGTGGCTCAAGCGGTAGCGCGCTCGCCTGGCATGCGTGCGGCCTGGGTTCGATCCTCAGCACCACATACAAACAAAGATGTTGTGTCCGCCGAAAACTAAATAAATAAATATTAAAAAAAAAAAAAAAACTAATGATCACATTTAAGACTCTACTTACTTATAAAGAACACTTAAAATGAATTGCAGGATAAACAGGATACAACAAATGTCCAAAATGAAAAGAAAATTGAATACATTAGAGTCATATAGTGTAATATTATAGGCCATTCAAAAGAATAAACACAGAAATTGACATGTTCTGGTGTACAGAATCATTGATTATAAACTACGCAAGTCCTCATACATCTACAAAAGGCAAAATCTCATCTCTTGTTTACAAAAGTAGTTAGAAGTAAATATGGGAAGAATCTGGAGAAAATATGTAACTAACCTTTTGGGAAAAGAATTAGGGTTTTAATTTCTATAGGCATTTCTGTACTGTTTGAATTTTTTGTAGGGCGTTTATAGTCAGAGAAAAGATATAAATAACAAAATTTAAAACTAAGTTACTGATTTTTTGAAATAATAAAATGTTGAAACATATATAAATGAATGCATTCGATTTTTGTACTTTTCATAGCTTATAATATCTGGCTTTACAAAACAGGCGGGTGGACCAATAGTACAGAATAGAGGACACAGAAACCAATCCACAAAACTACAACTACCTTATATTTGATAAAGGGGCTAAAAGCATGCAATGGAGGAAGGATAGCATCTTCAACAAATGGTGCTGGGAAAACTGGAAATCCATATGCAACAAAATGAAACTGAATCCCTTTCTCTCGCCATGCACAAAAGTGAATTCAAAATGGATCAAGGAGCTTGATATCAAATCAGAGACACGCCGTCTGATAGAAGAAAAAGTTGGCTACGATCTACATACTGTGGGGTCGGGCTCCAAATTCCTCAATAGGACACCCATAGCACAAAAGTTAATAACTAGAATCAACAAATGGGACTTACTCAAACTAAAAAGTTTTTTCTCAGCTAAAGAAACAATAAGAGAGGTAAATAGAGAGCCTACATCCTGGGAACAAATCTTTACTCCTCACACTTCAGATAGAGCCCTAATATCCAGAGTATACAAAGAACTCAAAAAATTAGACAATAAGAGAACAAACAACCCAATCAACAAATGGGCCAAGGACCTGAACAGACACTTCTCAGAGGAGGACATACAATCAATCAACAAGTACATGAAAAAATGCTCACCATCTCTAGCAGTCAGAGAAATGCAAATCAAAACCACCCTAAGATACCATCTCACTCCAGTTAGATTGGCAGCCATCATGAAGTCAAACAACAAGTGCTGGCGAGGATGTGGGGAAAAGGGTACACTTGTACATTGCTGGTGGGACTGCAAATTGGTGCAGCCAATTTGGAAAGCAGTATGGAGATTTCTTGGAAAGCTGGGAATGGAGCCACCATTTGACCCAGCTATTCCCCTTCTCGGTCTATTCCCTAAAGACCTAAAAAGAGCATGCTACAGGGACACTGCTACATCGATGTTCATAGCAGCACAATTCACAATAGCAAGACTGTGGAACCAACCTAGATGCCCTTCAATAGATGAATGGATAAAAAAAATGTGGCATTTATACACAATGGAGTATTACTCTGCATTAAAAAATGACAAAATCATAGAATTTACAGGGAAATGGATGGCATTAGAGCAGATTATGCTAAGTGAAGCTAGCCAATCCCTAAAAAACAAATGCCAAATGTCTTCTTTGATATAAGGAGAGTAACTAAGAACAGAGTAGGGTCGAAGAGCATGAGAAGAAGATTAACATTAAACAGGGATGAGAGGTGGGAGGGAAAGGGAGAGAGAAGGGAAAATGCATGGAAATGGAAGGAGACCCTCAGAGTTATACAAAAGTACATACAAGAGGAAGTGAGGGGAAAGGGAAAAATAATACAAGGGGGACAAATGAATGTCAGTAGAGGGGGCAGAGAGAGAAGAGGGGAGGGGAGGGGGGGATAGTAGAGGATAGGAAAGGCAGCAGAACACAACAGACACTAGTATGGCAATATGTAAATCAATGGATGTGTAACTGATGTGATTCTGCAATCTGTATATGGGGTAAAAATGGGAGCTCATAACCCACTTGAATCAAAGTGTGAAATATGATATATCAAGAACTATGTAATGTTTTGAACAGCCAACAATAAAAAATTAAAAAATAATAATAATAATAATATCTGGCTTTGGGGAAACTAAGGGCCACAGGCAAAATCTGGTTTATACCTGTTTTATTTATATGGCAAGCTAAAAATAGTTTGCACATTTTTAAATGGTTTTGAAAAAAATAAAAATAATATTCTGTGATATATAATAATAATAAAATTCAAATTTCAATGTCCATAAAGTTTTATTGGGACACAGCAATATTCATTTATATATTATATATAACTGCTTTTATACTGTAAAGGGAGAATTATGTATGTGCAGCAAAAACCTCATGAGGTATCCTCATAGCTTCACAATATGCCTGAGAATACAGGCATATGCTACCACACAAAGCTTAAAATATCAAACCAAACAGAATATTAAATATTATTGTTAAAAATATTAAATAAATGTATGTATACGATTACATTAACAAAGCTACTATTCTAATTTTATATAATGTCAAATACTTTGCCCGTTATTCCCTGTACATGTGAAGACATTTTTTGAGATCTGTCTTCAAATTGCATTACATTATTGTTTTAGTAAGAGACTTACATAGTTACAAGTATGAAAGTTTAGTTGCTGGTAATGTGACCCACATAACAAAAAGATTCAATTCCATTAAGATAATAGTTACAATAGCTGTGTTGCCAATAATCACAAAAGCTGCTTCACAGTATGTCTCAAATACATAATAGGCTTTCAAAATTACAATTATTTCACCAAAACAATGCCAATTTGTTATAAATACTAACCATCTCTCCATGTACAGACTACTTTTCAGTATGTTTTGAATCAACAGAAGATAAACACATGTAGTACATATCCATAAGTTCAAGAAAACATGTCCTCTCACTATTAATTCTGAAACTTGAAAAGCAATAAATACACATACTCACACTACCTAAAAAAATTAATCCCTACTGGGATAGTCACAAGAAGACTGTTCTAAGCTAGAAGCAGAAAAGGGGCACACATAACGATGTAAAGTGGTATGTATCATTAAAATCAAATTGCTAAAAGCTGTCAGGTACTTTAAAAAAATATTTGTTTTTTAGTTGGACACATATCTTTATTTTATTTATTTATTTTTATGTGGTGTTGAGGATTGAACACAGGGCCTCGCACATGCTAGGCGAGCGCTCTACCACTGAGCTACAACCCCAGCCCTGTCAGGTACTTTTTACATCCCAGTTATTGCTTCAGTTTCCCAGCAGTGTGCTAAACAAACAAACCTTACAAATAGGTCTAATTTCAATTTAAGTATTTTTAACTATCCAAGAGTTGAGTTTTTCATCAGGCCTCCCAAGATTATTAGAATTATTATTAATTATTACTTCTACAATGGAAACAGAGAACAGAAGAGTTATACATGGTCACAGATAAAAATACTAAACATCTTTGGTTTCGAACTTCCTTCATTTAACCCATTCATTTAAAAATTTTCAGAACCGTGATCAGTGCTAGGTCCTAGAAAATATAAAGAATAAGTTATAGCTAGGTGCAGTGGTGCATGTCTGCAATCTCAATGATTTGGGAGGCTGAGGCAAGAGAATCGCAGGTTCAAAGTCAGCCTCAACAACTTAGTGAGACCTTGTCTCAAAATAAAAAAATAAAATGGGTTGGGGATGTAGCTTAGTGGTAAAGCACCTCTCGATTCAACCCCCAGTATCAAAAAAATAAATAAAAATAAGGGCTGGGGATGTGGCTCAAGCGGTAGCGTGCTCGCCTGGCATGCGTGCGGCCTGGGTTCGATCCTCAGCACCACATACAAACAAAGCTGTTATGTCTGCCGAAAACTAAAAAAATAAATAAATAAATATCAAAATTCTCTCTCTCTAAAAAAAATAAAAAATAAAAATAAGTTATAGCCTGCAGTAAAGAACATTTTATACACCTAGCTTGTCATTATACCATTTCCATCCAAGTTCCCCAAACTAATATGATTTTGTGCCCTAATTATGAGAGGTTACAAGAGGGGAGGGAACCTCAAAGAGGAAAAGATGGGAAGATTCCCAGCCTAAGTGAACAAAGCTTGCATTTGTTTATTTTTGTGATACTGAGTATTTTAATCCAGTGGTGATTTACTACCTAGATACTCTCCTAGCCCTTTTTTATATTTTATTTTGAGAAAGGGTACTGCTAGATTGATGAGGCTGGGATTGAACTTGTCATCCTCCTGCCTCAGATTCTCAAGTGGCTGGAATTACAGGTGTGTACTACCATGCCCAGTCAAAGACTATATTTATAAGGCAGTCCACAGGAAGAGACTGACAGCTGACAAAACACTTTGGGACTTGGCATCATCAATTTCACTTTTGGGCCTACATTGTCTCAATCCCTACCAAGTCCACAGAGTTGCAGCCTATGCCATGCTCTTGCTTCCCTCTAGGTCTTCTCTACCTAAATCACCCTCATAATCCTTTTCTTTGGTTTGGCTAAATCACGCACAACCTTTAAAATTCAGTTCAGATGTTACTTCCTCTGGAAAAATCTTCCTCAAAGAGCTACTCAAGCCCAAGAAACATATCAGCAGAAGCTAGGTCAAAAGCCTCTCCTATGTACTGCTGCAGCATGGCTCACTGAAAAGGTCTTTGGACTATTCCTGCGAGGTTTTGCAGGGTATCAACTTATTTTCCTCCCATCCCCATGATTAGCTGGTACCTGACACAGAAGGTATCTCTTTAAATGGTCAATGAAAAATCAATTTTCTTGGTCAACTACAATAGATCATTTATCCTAAATGAGGTGAACTTGAAAAGAAATGGAGAGAAGAGAATGACTTCTAATGCTATTGTCTTCTATCAACAAGAGGGTTCTATGCAAGAAATTCAGATTTTTTTTTTTTAATTCAAGGTAAATAAAAAATGACAACTCCAATTTGACTTTTTAAAAAATTAAGCCTTCAGGGCTGGGGTTGTGGCTCAGCGGTAGAGCACTCGCCTAGCACATGCGAGGCCCTGGATTCGATCCTCAGCACCACATATAAATAAATAAAATAAAGGTATTGTGTTCAACTACAACGAAAAAATAAATATTTTTTAAAAATTAAGCCTTCAGAGAGGTTTCCTACATACAGCAGGGTGTGGCACTGAAAATTTCAGTCAGTGCTTTAGGCTCTGACTACCAGTACCAACCAGTTGAACTGGTTCCTACATAATTACAATGGCAGGAGACCATCCCAAATCATGGCCTGTAGGTATTACTTTACACAGGTTCTATAGAGCTTGTTGAATTGGACTAGGTATTTGTAAAACTTGAACTTGATCAAGCTATATTCCTGATTATCCACAAAATCAACAAGCAGAAAAGATAAATAAGACATGTTCATTTGTTCAAAAAAAAAAGAAAGAAAAACACTTATTTTTTTCAAGTATGAAAATGACAAATACATAAAGAAAGAAAAAATTCCCAATAGGCCAATCTCCACAAACACTTTTGTATTGATTTCCAGAAAGCTGTCTTACATTTATACACTTTCATTTTATATTTCCAGGGCAATAAATAAGCTCTTCCTAAATTGCTTAGAGCCCAAGTGGCCGAGGCTAGCCTTGAACTTGGGATCCTCTTGCCTCAGCCTCCTGAGTTGCTGGGAGTATAGGCATGCACCACTTCATCCAGCTCACATCACTATTTTAATAAGATATATGCTATGTTTTTTTAATTTCTTTTTTCCAGTGGTGATGCTGGGGATTGAACCCAGGGCCTTGTCCATGCTAGGCAAACACTCTACCAACTGAGCTATATCCCCAGACCTCAAATTTGTTCTTCTTAGATATACGTGACCGTAGGGTGTATTTTGACATACATAGAGTATAACTTATTCTAATTGGGATCCCATTCTTATGGTTATACATGATGTGGATTTTAATTGGCATTCATATGTGAACATAGGAAAGTTACATCTGATTTATTCTACTGTCTTTCCTATTCCCCATCTCTTCCCTTCATTCCCCTTTGTCTAACCCAATGAACTTCGATTTTCCCCCCAACCTCCACTGTGTGTTAGCAGCCATATATCAGAACATTTGGCCTTTCGTTTTTTTGGGGGATAGGCTTATTTGGCTTAGCTTGATAGTCTCCAGTTCCATCTATCTACCAGCAAATCCCATAATCTCATTTTTCTTTATGGCTGAGAAATATTCCACTATGTATATAAACCACATTTTCTTTATCTATTTATCTGTTGAAGGGCACTTAGGTTGGTTTCATAGCTTTCCTACTGTCAACTGAGCTGCTATAAACATTGATATAGCTACATTACTGCAGTATGCTGATTTTAAGTCCTCTGGATAACTAGATCAAACAGTGGTTCCATTCCAAGTTTCTGGGGAATCTCTATACTGCTTTCCAGAGTGGTTGAACCAATCTGCAGTTTCACTAGCAAAATATTTTTAATTTGCATATCTCTAGTTAATAAGAGACGGTGAACATTTTTTTCATATATTTGTTGACTGTTCAAATCTCTTCTGTGAAGTGCCTGTGTTCAGTTCCTGTGCCCATTTATTGACTGGGTTATTTCTTTTTTTGGTGGTAAGTTTTTTGAGTTTCTTATATATCTAAAGTGCAGATATATGCCATTTTATTGGATGGATACACCATAATTTAATCCCATAATGATGGACACTTTCAATGACATACAACTATCTCTGAAAAAATTCTAGATATCAGATTGCTGTACCCAAGGTGACACATAAATTAAAATTTTAAGTATTCCCAAAGAGTCATACACATATAATTATGTAATATGTACTCTTTTGTGTCCCGGCTTCTTTCACTGAGTATAATGCCTGTAACAATCATCTTTGTTGCACATATCAACAGTTCATTTCTTTTTATTGCTGAGGAATCTTCCACTGTGTTACAGTTTGGATTTGAGGTGTCTCCCAAAAGCTCCTGTATTAGTGCAAGAATTTTCAGAGGTGAAATGACTGAACTGACAGATCTGTAACCTAATCAGCCCATTTCCATTTGAATGGACTGAGTGGTAACTATAATAACACCTGAAGACTTAATAATACTCTACTGAATAACCCATGGATAGTAGAAGAAATCAGGGATGAAGTTAAACACACACACACACACACACACACACACACACTTAGAGGTAAATGATATCAGCAACACAACAAAAATCTCTGGGACACTATTTATGAAGGCAGTTTTAAGAGGAAAAGTTCATTGCACTAAGCACAGTCTTCAAAAGAATGTAAAGTCACCAAATAATATCCTAATGTTATATCTCAAAACCCTAGAAAGAGATGAACAAATCAACACAAAAAGCAGTAGAAGAGCCAGAAATCAACGAAATTTTAAAAATCGATAAAACAGAAAGTTAGTTCATACTTTTTGTGTCCTAAGAAATCTTTGGAGTAGATCCCTGGATCAAGATTTGTTCCTGTTTTCTTCTAGAAGTTTCTCAAATTCAGCCTTCACATTTAGATCTCTGATCCATTTGAACTTCCTTTTTGTGTAGAGTTTGAGGAAAGAGTTAAGGGTTATCCCTCTTGATAATGGATATTCATTTGTTCCAGAACGATTTGTTGAAAATACAATTTTTTAATACTTGATTGAAGTTTATTTAGCTCACAGTTTGA
Organism: Marmota monax; assembly: GCF_021218885.2. Classification (NCBI taxonomy): domain Eukaryota; kingdom Metazoa; phylum Chordata; class Mammalia; order Rodentia; family Sciuridae; genus Marmota; species Marmota monax. Next base: position 1,904,494 of record NW_026695244.1, on the reverse strand, counting down.
AGGCTAGGAAGTCCAAGAATATGACACTAACATCTGGCAAGGGCCTTCTTACTGTGCAACATACAGCAAAAGGTGGAGGAGGAACGGCAAGAAAACATACATGAGAGAAAGCAGGAATGGGGACTTCCCACTCCCTGGATAATGACATTATAGTTCATTCCCGATGGGAGAGTCTGCATGATCCAATCATCCCTTATTAATCCCCATTTTACAACAGTATTAAATAGAATATGAAGTTTCCAGTATGTAAACATGGAAAGTTATGTATTATCCCAATACATTTATGTAATATCATAAGCACAGCACATATATTTATGAAATATATATCATAAACGTATATATATGTATATATGTTAGTATTCATGTGGTTACATTCAAACCACAGCAAGTATATGATAGTATAAAACATTCATTGCGGAAAGAACAGTCTATTCAATAAATGGTTCTGGGAGACTGGATATTCATATGCACGAGAATAAAATTAGACACCTATCTCTCACTATGCACAAAAAAACCTTAAAATAGTTCAAAGACTAAATGCAAAATTCCAAACTATGGAACAGCTAGAAGAAAACATTTCAAGACATTGTTATAAGCAAATAGATTTTGGATTAGACCCCCAATTCACTGACCTATCTTTGACACCTTCATTGAAGTATGTAGACTATTTCTGGATATTCTATTCTGTTCTATTGATCTGTATCTCTGTCCAGGCAGTATAGTATAAGTTCATCAACTTTATTATCATTCAATATTGTTTTGGCTGTTTTGGTCTTTGCAGTTTCATATAAACTTTAGGACTGCAATAAGAATTGTCATCCTTGATTCGTTACTGATCTTATGAAGAAATATACTGGATATTGGCTTATATTATATACTTATATATGGTATAATCAAGCAACTTATTACTTTAACATAAAAAGATATTCGATTTTACCAAATACTTTTTCTGTAGAAATTGAAATATCATGTGGCTTTCCTTCTTTGTTCTTAAATAACAATGAAATAACTCATTGTCAGTAGTAGTCATAGTCTAAAAAGTCACATGAACACTGCATTTGCAAATACCAAACCATCAGTTCTAGGGGAAATATAGTGTTATATTCCTGTGGGCCTCTAATCACAACATTTTCCTCAACCACTCAATAACCTCATGCAATGCATTTTTCTGTTTAAAAATGTTGGCACTTAAAAAAAAATGTTAGCACTTTAACAATATCCTTAGGCGCCATCTTAATAACACAATCATTAACAAAAAGCAAAAAAACAGTCACACTAAATAGACTGAAAAGGACATTTGTTTATAGTATGAAAGGTAAAAGAAAGCAGAGTTCTATGTTTGATCTTAGCTAGAACATGCATGTTGGAACATGCTCAAATTTCCATTGCACATGCATGTCCACAAATGACTACAAACACACCACAGTGTTGACTTTGCAGTTAACGAATAAATCTTAGCTAATAGGTAAGTCTGCAAATACAGAATCTACAAATAGTAAGGATTGACTGTATATTGAATTTTTACTTATCAAACTTGCATACTTAACATAAACTCTGGATTTGACTTAATAATATTTTGTTTAAAAGATTTGTGTTTGTAATCATGAAGGATACTGATCTGCAGTTTTCTTACAGTGTCACTATGTAGCTTTGTTACTAGAATACTATTACCTCCTAAAATGAGTTGGGATATTATCTCTTACATTTTCTGGAAGGACTTATGGGCATTAGTATTATTTCTTTCTTCAAAGTTTGACAGAATCCGCTATTAAAATCATCTGGTCTGGAGTTTTCTTGATGGGAAGGTTTTTTAAAAGTATCAATTTAATTCTTCTACTAGATACAATGACATTTGTTTCTATTTCTTCTTCTGTCAGTTTTGATAACCTCTTTTAAAAAAAATTTTTAATTGTAGATGGACACAATGACTTTATTTCTTTATGGGGTACTGAGGATGGAACACAAGTGCCTCACAAGTGCTAGACAAGCACTCTACCCCTGTGCCACAACTTCAGTCCTTGAATAGCCTCTTTTAAGGAATTTGTCTAGTTCATTTGGGTTGGTGTATTTACTGGAATAAAGTTGTCCACAATGTTCCTTTATTATATTCTTAACTTTTGTAGGACCTGTAGTAACATCTATTTTTTCATTCTTGGCATGATAATTTGTATCCTTTCCCACTTCACCAATCTAAATGAAGATTTATTAATCAATTTTTTTGGGGGGGTAGGTGGTTCTGGGGATTGAACTCAGGGGTACTCGACCACCACGCCACATCCTCAGCCCTATTTTACATTTTTTTTATTTAGAGACAAGGTCTCACTGAGTTATTTATTGCCTTCCTTTTGCTGATGCTGGCTTTGAACTCACATTCCTCCAGCTTCAGCCTTCTGAGCCACTGGGATTACCGGCCTGCACCACTGTGCATAGCTTAGCAATTAATTTTTTTTTTTTTTTAAAGAGAGAGAGAGAGAGAGAGAGAGAATTTTAATATTTATTTTTTAATTTTTGGCAGACACAACATCTTTATTTGTATGTGGTGCTGAGGATCGAACCCAGGCCGCACGCATGGCAGGCGAGTGTGCTACCGCTTGAGCCACATCCCCAGCCCTTAGCAATTAATTTTTTTCTTTTTTTATACCTTTACTTATTTATTTTTATGTGGTGCTGAGGACCTCACATGTGCCCGGCAAGTGTTCTACCACTGAGCTACAACCCCAGCTCTTATAAATAAACTATATCCTTTCAAAGAACCAACTTATGGGGCTGGGGTTGTGGCTCAAGGGGTGGAGCTCTCGCCTATCATGCATGAGGCACTGGGTTCGATCGATCCTCAGCACCACATAAAAATAAAATAAAAAGGTACTGTGTCCACCTACAACTAAAAAATAAATGTTTTTTTTAAAAAAGAACCAACTTATGATTTCACAGATTTTAATTATATAATACTTTTCTAATTCACTGATAGCTATCTTTATTATTTCCTTTCTTCTATTTACTTTGAATTTAATTTGTTCTTTTTCTAGCTTCTTAGAAGTGAGATTATTACTCTAGGTCTTTCTTTCAAACTATTTTAAATATAAAATATTTATATTATATTGAATAATATAAATTATTAAAGGAACATTTATGATTGTCCCTCTAAACATGGTTTAATTGTATCCCCCCATATTTGTGCTGTGTTTTCATTACTATTTAGTTCCATATATTTTGTCAGTTTTTTCTTTGCCCATGGATTATCCAGACTTTTTTTCCAATTTCTAAATATTGAGGAGATTGCCCTATGCATCTTTTTTTTTAATATTTTGTTTTTTAGTTTTAGGTAGACACAATATCTTAATTTTTATTTTTATGTGGTGCTGAGAAACGAACCCAGTGCTTCACGCATGCCAGGCGAGCACGCTACCACTTGAGCCACATCCCCAGCCCCAACCCATGCATCTTTCTATTACTGATTTCTTATTTAATCTTGTTGTGGTCAAAGAATATATTCCAAATGATTTCATTCCTTTCAGTAATACTAGATTTCATTATGAAAGTCTTTGCTCAGCATATGGCTTATCTTGGTGAATGTTTCATGTGCAGTTGAAAAGAATGTATAGCGTTCTTGGTTGCCCTATAAATGAAAATTAGGTTGTATTTGTTGACAATGTTGCTAAATCTTCTAAATCCCAAGTGATTTTCTGTCTACTAATACTAGGAAATAAATGTTGAACTCTGACTTCATGGATTTTAAAACTCTGCAACTAATTTGAATTAATTTGTTTTTGATGAACTCATCCTATTATCATTAGGAAATTCTGTTGAATCAGCTTTCTATTACTGTAACAAATACTTGACATAAATCAACTTAAAATGAGGAGAGGTTTACTCTGGCTCACAGTTTTGGAGGTTTCAGTCCATGACTGGTTGGCCCCATTATTTTAGGCCTGTGGCAGCACAGTGTATCATAGTAGGAGCAGGTGGTAGTGGAGGGCTGTTCACCTCATTACTGAGGTGCACATGAAAAACAGGACAGGGTCCCATAAGCCCCTCCATAGGCATGCTATTTATTGACCTAAAATCTCCCATTAGGCTCCACCTTCTAAAGGCTCTATCACTTCCCAATACCACTACCCCAGGATCAGGCTTTTAACAACACACAGGCTTTTGGGGGACATTCCACATCTAAACTATAGCATAAATGTTCCTCTTTTTTTTGCTTGGTAATATTACTTATTCTGTAGTCAACATTTTTTCTTTTCTTTTGTTTTTTGTTTTTTTTTTGGGGGGGGGGGGCAGCAGAGGGGGCAGTGCTGGGGATCCAACCCTTGGCCTCATTCATACTAGGGAAGCTATAACCCTAGACCTACTTTATAACCCTAGTAATCACTGTTCCAGCTTTCAAATATTCAATTTTGTACAATGCACCTTTTTCCATCTTCATATTTTCAAACTGCTTCTTTCTTTTAAAGTGTACACAGTTGGATCTTGGTTTTGGTTACACCCAGTCTGGCAATCTCTATTTTAATTGAAATGTTTAAACCAATTAATATTACATTATCATACCAATCTACCATCTTGTTATTTATTTCTTATCTGTCCTATCTATTCTGTTCTTTTTTCCTCTTTTCCATCATAATTTTTGCCTGCTTAATAATCTACTAACCCATTAGACATATTTCTTTTACTTTTTACCTTACTGCCCTGAGGATTTTTAATATACATCTTTTAACTTATCACAGTGTACCTTCAAATAAAATAATATCACTTTACATATAACACAGACCCTTACGACTGCATATTTCCCTTGCGGTTTCTTATCCTTTGTGGAATGACTGTCACGGGCTTATGTACACATTAAAATTCATAATATTTTATTACCATTTTGCTTTAATGCAATTATCTTTTAAAGAAATCACATGATAACTAAAAAATTCTCTTAATCATTTGCTATTTCTTGCACTGTTTATTTCTTTGTAAGCTAAGTTCCCACCTGATAACATTTTCCTTCCCCATGAAGAACTACCTTTAAAATTTCTTATAGCGCAGGCTTCTCTCAGATTTTGTTATGTATAAAAAAAGTAGCCCTCACCTGGGCATGGTAGTGCATACCTGTAATCCCAGGTACCCAGGAGGCTGAGAAAGGAGGATTGAAATTTCAAGACCATCCTGGGTAACTTTAGTGAAACCCTATCTCAAATGAAAAATAAGTGGCTGGGACTGTAGCTCAGTGGCAGGCGGAATGCCTAGCATGTGAGAGGCAGTGGGTTTGATCCTTAGCACCACATAAAAATAAACAAAACTAAAGGCATTCTGTCCATACACAACTACAAAAACATTTTTTTAAAAAAATGAAGAGTTAAAAAAAGGCTGGGGATATAGTTAAGTGCTACAGTGCCCCTGGGTTCTATTTCTAGTAACTAATGTGCATGCTCATACACAAACAAACACACACCCCAATCCTCATTTTGTAGGATATTTTTGCCAGGTATAAAATTCTATAGGGTTTGGGTTTGCAGGTTTATTTTTACCTTCCAACAGATGACATTCCATTTTGTTCTGCCTTCTGCTATTTCTCACAAAAAAAATCTGTCATCTTTTTTGCAGGGAGAGGGGGTTTCAAATTGGTCATCTTTTTTTCGGGGGGGGGGGGTTCATTTGTACATAAAATGCCCTTTGGGGGAGGGTTTGGGTTGTAGCTCAGTGATAGAGCACTTGTCTGGCACATGTGAGACACTGGGTTCCATCCTCAGCACCACATAAAAATAAATAGCTAAGGCCAGGCACGGTGGTGCACGCCTGTAATCTCAGTGGCTTGGGAGGCTGAGACACAAGGATCACAAGTTCAAAGCCAGCCTCAGCAACTTAGTGAGGCACCAAGCAACTCATCTGGACCCTATCTCAAAATAAAATACAAAATAGGGCTGAGGATGTGGCTCAGTGGTTGAGTGCCCCTGAGTTCAATCTCAGGTACCACTGCCCCCTGGCAAAATAAATAAGTAGATAAATAAAATAAAGGTATTGGGTCCATCTACAACTAAAAAAAGAAAAAAGGAAAGTCCCTTTCATCTACCTTTTTTAGAATCTTCCCTAGCACTAGTTTTTTGCTATTTGATTATGAAGTGTTTTGGTATGGTCTTCTCTTTATTCTGCCCGCCTGGGATTAACTGACTTCTTGAATCAATTAAGTTTATAAACCAATTTTTATAAAGCTGTGAAAATGTTTAGCCTTTTAAAAAAAAAAACTATATTTCTGCCTCCTTCTGAGAGTACAATCACATTTGTGTTGTCCCATGGATCACAGAGTTTCTGTTCATTCTTTCTTTTAGTATTTCTTCTGGGTTTAATTTTTAAGTAGTTTCTATTGCTATGCCTTCAAGTTCACTGATCTTTTTCATCCGATAAAAATTGCTGTTATCTACTATTAATCCTAATTAGTCAATTTTTTATTTCAACTCTATTTCTCATCTTTAGAAATTCCAATGTTTTAATATTTTATTTCTACCTTGAATTAAATTATTTTCCTTTAAAGTTTTTTTTTTTTTTTTTGCATGTATTGTCTGTTTTAAAGTATGCCTGCTAACTTCATCGTGTGTTGTTCTTTCTTTCTTTTTTGAGACAGGGTCTTGCTATGTAGCCCAGGCTGGTCTCAATTCCCATCTTAGCCTTCAGCTGGGAGTACACTGTAAACCACTATATCCAGCTAATCTCCTGTTACTTCTTAGACTGTCTCTAATGACTTAGTTTTTTCCTCATTGTAGTTTACATTTTTTTGCTTCTAGTAAATTATTTTACTGAATACTGGATGCTGTTATTATATTTTGAAGTATGTGGATTTTGTTATCTTCCTTTAATGATTGTTGGGCATTGTTCTGAAAGTCAGTTATAAAATCTGTAGATCAGCTTGATCTTTGAAGTTGGTTTTAAGCTTAGACAGTCCTTTTTCTAAGTTAATTTAATTCTACTGCTGAGAGACAATGATATAGACTTTTGGAGTCTCTACTGGATAATGAAAATATTACCCTACCTGGTCAGTATGCAAACAACTCCCCGACTTTGAGCTCCTCAGCTATTCCTTGTCCAGCTTTTTGGATTTTTACAGTATACAGAGTCTATATACTCCTTTAGCAAAGGCTAAAGGAAACCCCTATGTAGATTTCTAGAGCTCTTGATCTACACAACTCGCTCTTCTATGAAACTTCTAGCCACTACAACTGCTAATCTCTATCTCATCAATTCAACCACACCCATTATGCTGTAACTGAGATCCACCTTATATGGTCTGAAATGTGTATTCTGGCAGAAATAAGAGCAATCATAGAGTTTCTATGCTTTCCTTTTCTCAGGAATCACATAACCCACAAGTGCCTATTGTCCAAATCTAAAAACAGTTGTATCTTTTGTTCAATTTTCTTATTGTTTACTGTAAAAAGGATTATTTCCCCATCATGGCCAGAAAGAGAATTCTCAATATGTTCAAGAAATCATAATTTAAAGCTGGATGCAGTGGCACATGCCTGTAATCTTAGCACCCGGGGAGGCAGGAGGATCCCAAGTGCAAAGCCAGCCTGAGCAACGTAGCAGGGCCCTAAGCAACTCAGTGAGACACTGTGTCTAAATAAAATACAAACAAGGGCTGGGGATGTGGTTTAATGGTTAAGTGGTCCTGAGTTCAATCACTGGTACCAAAAAAGAAAAGAAAATCATAATTTAAACTCAATTATTGATTCCTGACTTATCATCGAGAACTAAAAACAAATCTTTTGCTGAGTTGTTATACTCATGGTACCATTTTCTATGCATTAAGGACTACATAATGAAGATAAAAATGAAATAATTAAATAGAACTAACTATAAACAATATTTATTAGGCCTTGTGCTAATTGTTTTCTACACATCACTTCATTAAAACCTCACAACAGGGCTGAGGATATAGCTCAGTTAGCAGAATGCTTGCCTCACATGCCCAAGGCCTTGGATTCTAATCCCCAGCACCACAAAAAAAAAAAAAAAAAAAAAAACCACCAACAAAATAACACAATAATTCATCAATTCAACAAATATTAAGCACCTACTATCAGTGCAGATTCTTCTATAATATAGTCTTGAGCACAAAAGTAAACATATAGGGCCTTTAAGACTTTATATTCTATCATAGATCATTCTACACTCCAGATGAAGAAAGTAAGTTAAGTAGTCTGTCGCACAATTTATAAGAGGCCGAGCCATGGCTTGAGTGTAAATCTCTTTAAAACTAAATTTGAGCAACATCTAAACCACTATATTGAAAGGTCACTCACAGACTAGTGAGAAATGCAGATAATTAAGTACATATAACACAATATGCTAAATACTATAAGAGTGATATGCACTGTTGGAAAAGGATTCACAAGGCACCTCCTGCATTTTACTATAAGCATCAAGAAGATATCCAGTAATACGTTTAACACTGTGTTTGGAAATTTTCTTAGTACTACATCTACTTAATTAGCACATTTCCTACTCCATGCTACTGAAGGCAAATGTTGCTAAGCTTTCTGCATCCACATTAAAAAGGATCTCCCTTACTCCAGTTTCAGCAATATGCTTCTCATTTCTTTTTGAGTCCCTGCCCACAACTTCCTCAAAGTCTAGAATCATACTAAGTCTGTATAAGGAAATTTCTCTAACATAACTGACAAAATCCTTCAACCTCTACCCATTCTCAAGGCCACCCCCACATTTCTACATAATTGTTAAGGCAACACCACCCCCTTGCAGGTACCAAAATCTGTAATAGTTAACTACTGTTCCATAACAAAGTACCCCAAAACTTGGTGGCTCAAAACAATGAACATGTGTTATCCTACAGATTTTTGGGACCAGAAATTCAAATACAATTTGATTAGAAGCCTCTGACTCAGGGTCTATCACAAGGACACAAACAACACATCAACAGCTGGGGCTGCAGTTGCCAAGGCTCAAGTGGAAGAGGATCTGCTTCCAAGCTCATTCATATATGGGCAGACCTTAGGTTCTTGCTAACTGTTCTTGTCCAGAGACATCAGTTCTTAGCTACCAGGGCCTCTCTATAGGATGAGAGGCAATTGAGAAAAGAATAGCACGAAAACAAGACAATCTTTTTGGTAACCTCATGTCAGAACAATCCATCATTTTTTCCATAATCTTTTTGTTAGATATGGATAACTAAGCCCCACTAAGGGGAGGGTAATATACAAAGGCACAAACACATAAATGCCAGGAGATGGGACCAATTGAAAACCATTTCAGAGGCTGCCTAACACAAGTTAGTGTAAGGTGCTAGAGACCATAAATGAGGGGTACTCAAGAGGGGAAGAAATGCGTAAAAGAGCAAGCAGAAATTTTATGCAAGTTGACCCAATTCTTAAATATGGGAATTTGACAGTAATAGAGCAGGAACAGGCATGCCTAAAGAAGAAAAGAGAAATGGTGAAATATAGGGGCTGGGGTTATGGCTCAGTGGTAGAGTGCTCATCTAGCACATGTGAGGCACTGAGTTCAAGCCTCAGCACCACATACAATCAATCAATCAATCACTCAATAAAATAAAGGTCTTGCATCCAATTATAACTAAAACAACTTTTAAAAAAAGAAATGGTGAACTATAGATCTAGAAATTATATGTACTTTTATAATGGCTAAAACAAAAGGACTAAACAATGTGACCGAAGAAGGTCTTAAACGCTACGTTAAGGATTTGGCTTCTATCCTGAAGGCAATAAGAGAAATGACAATCAGATTTGCATTTTAGAAGAAACTTCTAGATAGCAGTAAGATGGAGAAGAAACAGAAGACTGTCAAGTGGCTACTGCAATAAACCAAGTGAATATGGCAATCAGAATCAAGAAAGATGTGTTTCAGAACAACTCAAGGGATCAGTAGTACTGGGTCCTCTTGGGGTGCCTGTGTGCTATGCCCATCTTGAAGGGAGGGGAAACAGAGTGCAGCAGAGGTTATACAGTGTGGAATTTAAAATCACACTGTCCTGGTTCAAATCCCACTACATCAATTATATTGTCACCTAGTTAAGTTCTTTAATGGTTCTGAACTTCTCTTACCATATGAGTAAAATAAATAGGGTTGCCAGGATTAATGAAAAAGTGAAATATAGAGCCCAAAATAAAAATGTATCTTATATCACTATATTCCCAGTTTCAGGCTTTGGCAACTAGGAGATAACTGGTTCAGCCTCAAGTCTACTAACGTTGATACAGAAGATCAAATTAAAACTTAATGGATAGTTTTAAATGTTAGTATATATAAGAGTGTGTCTAGAGTTCTGTGATAGGAGAAATTTAGAAGTAATCATGTATAGATAGGTTTAAAAAATGGGCACACAGAAGATAAAGCATAAGAAAAAAATAAATACTGAATGGAAACTAAGAAACAAGAACATTTCAGGAACCGACAAAGAAAGAGACTGCACTGGACTTTCATAAGGGTTAAAGAGAAAACAAATATATGAAACACCTAGCATGTAGGACATTGTATTCTGTTTCAAGATTCATTTCAACTGGGTCAAGTCATTAGGCAGAAACCACTTTGACTAACAGTCTGAAGCACGAAAAGGAAGTAATATGTTAAGACAATTCTTTCAAGAGGTTCCCTATAAAGAGAAAAATCAAGTAAAAGCTGTAAGAAATAGGATAGAAGGAATGACTAGGCTTTAATTCATCACTCTAGAGAAGGCATGAGAAATTTTTCTTCACTAAAATCCAAAGCAAACAATAAGAGGAAATGCTTTATGGTGAAGAAAGAACTTAACCCTCTAGCATATACATCAGCCAACTATAACCAAAGTTCATACTACTATAGTTTATAAATGTACCATAGTTCCTTTCTGGGTTCCCATTATACTCTTTCACTTCTCTTTCAAAGAATTAAAAAAAAAAAGACTAAAATAAACAGATCCATTTTCAATCAATAAACATATGTTAACCTCTACAAAGAATGCTGGTAAAAAAAATACAAAAAAATAAACAGAATTTAAGTCTCATATTTCAAAAAATACATTGGGATCTTAATGACAATCAGTGCACCTACCATGCTATACTTGTTAACACTCATACCATTAACTTGAACTTCCTCTCCCCCTTGTATAAGACATTTATTTAGAAAGGCCTTATATGTCCAGACGTGAGCTATAAGCAATTCTGAACCTAATTTCAGGTTTCATCACTTCATGCTCTAACAACTCCACCAACCTAGTCTGTCTTCAGCTTCTCCTCCTTTCCTTTTACTCTACACTCTGCCACATCTGTTCAAGTTACTAACTTTCCTCAAAGGTTTTCAATGACTCTGCAGTATGCACTGAATAAAATCTGTAATTTTTTTTTTATTTTTTAGTTGTAGTTGGACACAATACCTTTATTTTATTTACTTATTTTTATGTGGTGCTGAGGATCGAACCCAGGTCCTCATGCTGCTAGGTGAGCACTCTACCACTGAGCCACAACTCCAGTCCAAAATCTGTAATTTTTTAAAGATATATTTTCACTTTTATTAATTTTAATTGACAAAAACTATGTGTATGGTATACAATATGATGGTTTTTTGTTGATTTTATTTTATTAAATGCATGACAGTGGAATGCATTACAATTCTTATTACAGATATAGAACACAATTTTTCATATCTTTGTATATACAGTATGTTCACGCCAATTCATGTCTTTATACACGTAATTTTTTTGCATTACAATTCAATATTATGTTTTGAAACATATATACATACATTGTAGAATAGCTAAATCAAGCTAATTAACATATGAATTACCTCAAATATTTAGCATTTTAAAAAAAATCAGGGCTGGGGATGTGGCTCAAGCGGTAGCGCGCTCGCCTGGCATGCGCGGGGCACTGGGTTCAATCCTCAGCACCATATAAAAATAAAATAAAGATGTTGTGTCTACCGAAAACTAAAACAAAACAAAAAATCAATAATCTTAATCAAGCACTTGAAACTCCTCCAAATTTGCCCCAGCTATATTTCCAACTTTATTTCCTAGTACTACTAGAAAGAAGCAGAATATTGTGGTAAAAACAGAGACCCTATGTATGGCCAGATTGTCTGGATTAAAAACTTTGACCTGTTATTTCTCTGTCCTCTAAGTTTCTTTATCTCTAAAATGGGGACATTATAATACTCCTTTTAAGACTTGTGAAGAAGAAAAAAAAAGACTTGTGAAGATTAGAATTAAAATAAGAATTTTCCTTGGTACAGCAAACATACTTAAAAATAATTTCATATATTAATCTTCATATATACCTCCCTATCTTCTTCTTCTGCCACTTACTTCTTATGCATTCAAATAACTATAATACACATGTATGGAATATAATTTCAGTAAAATGAGTGAGGTTCCAAGTAAGTTATATACAACAATAAATTACAGGTTGAATAGTCCTGCTGTCAGGCTCAGAGAGAAGACTATTGGAATGTTTTTGTTGCACTTGTTCATTCTCTCATTTACAATAAGGCATACAGTAATAGATTTATTTTATTATTAACACTTTTTATCTTGCAAATAAAAATTCTGTCAGCAGTTAAAAAAAAAGTTATATATCACAAAAAGTTAAACATAATCCCACTCACCCGAGGGACCTCTGTATGTAAAAAAACTCTCTTAAGTTTAACAATAAAAATGTGTATAACTTTGTATACAGTATGCTATCACTTTACTAAATTTGTCAAGTTTATAAAGTAAATATGTATGATGTGATATATGTATGCATATATACACATTCACTCCACACAAATGTGAGTGCTATAGTTTGGTCATTTGGGGGTGTGCCCTCAAAGGGGATCATGGAACACAATTCTCTTCCTCTCTCTTACTTCCTGCCACATACTCCCCAACTATTGCCATCTGGCAGCCCCACCAGAGGCCTAAAAGCAATAGGTCTTCCTGATCACGAACAGTAACCTCAAACTATGAAACAAAATAACTTTTTCTCTTTATACATTAATTATCTCAGGTACCTTGTTAAAGTAATGGAAAGCTGATTAACACCGTGTGTATATGTTAATGTTTGTACCACTACATAAAAATTCTGCAAGAATATTGTGAAACTACTGATAGAAGATATGAAAAAGAATATTAACTTTCATTTTAGGACTGGTTATAGCTCAGTGGTTGAGCACTTGCCTTGCATGCATGAGGCACTGGGTTCAATCCTCAGCACCACATAAAAAAATAAATAAAACAAAGATATTGTGTCCATCTACAACTAAAAAAAATGTTTAAAAAAAAAAACCTTTTAGGCTGGGATTGTGGCTCCGTGGTAGAGCGCTCACCTAGCACATACGAGGTCCTGGGTTTGATCCTCAGCACCACATAGAAATAAAGGTATTGTGTCCAACTACAACTAAAAAATAAATACTAAAAAAAAAACTTTCATTTTAAAGGCTTCTAAAGGGCTTGTGAAATAGAAAGTGTCAACAAGTTGAGACCTATAGAATGAACAATGAATTAGTTAGGATGGGAGCTTTTCCAGCCCAGGAAAAAGACTATATAAATGGCCTGAGACAGAAAAGGGCACTTTGGCTAAATAAATAAATATATGATCAGTGTGATCATGCCACATAGATAGAGGGAAGATATATGGTTAGATGAAAAAGCCTCACAGTTTCTGTATCAAAAAGTCATAATACTATAGTCCTCTGAGTCTGACCCATATGGCAAAGATATCTTTTCCTTTCATTTCATCCCTGATGAAAGCTGATCTACTGTTACTGAACTCATCTTCTCTCTCATGGTAGCCTGTAAGATCCTTAAGAAAGAATCTCCTTTGTCATAATACTGACGTGTACAGAAGTCAGCAAACCCATGGATCACCTAGCTAAGAATGGTTATTCACATTTCTAAAATGCTTGAAAAAGTAGAATACTTTGTGTGTGCTATCAGCTTTCCATCTTTGTGACCAAAATACCTGAGAAGGACAACTTAGAAGAGGAAAAATTAATTTGGGGCTGATGATTTCAGAGGTTCAGTCTATGGCCAGTCTACTCAATTGCTCTGGGCTCCAGGTGAAGCACAACATTATGGTAAAGGAAAGCTGCTTAGTTCATAGCAACCAAGAGAGATGCAGAGAGATAAAGAATGTGGAGTCAGGGACAAGATATAATCCAAGAACACACCCTCAGTGACCTACTTCCTCCAGCCATGGCCAACCTGCTTACAGTTAACACCTAGTTGTTTATTCAAGTTATTAATCCATTAAGTGGATTAATCCATTGATGAGGTTACAGCTCTCATAATCTAATCTTTTCACCTCTGAACACTACTACACTAGAAATCATGTTTCCAATACATGAAATTTTTAAGGGAACCTATATCCAAACCATAACATTGTGACATAAGAGAATTACAGGGAATCCAAAATTCAGTGTCTGTAAGGAAAGTTTTATTAGAAAACAGCCATATTCATTTATTTACATATTGTCTATAGATGCCTTCTTGCTACAACAGGAGACGATAAATTATTACTGAGCTGTATTAGTCACCATTCCAAAATATTTACTATATGGCCCTTTATAGAAAAGGTTTGCTTCCTAGTATGAAGTCTAATGGCATCATGTCCCTGAGTTTTTCTTCATGGTTTTTCTATCGCTCCAGTAATCTGGAAGTTGACTGACAGCAGGGGAATATCTTTTTCCAAAACAGTACGCTTAGTATTACAATTTCCTATTTAGGATTTAAAAATATCTATTATTTTTATAGCACTCTCTAGTATAGAAACCAAAACAATACTAAAATCCTTCGTAACACAATTATAATAAACCTTTTCTGTTTTGAAGACAACAAGATTTTGTTATGTTTTGTTTTTATTTTCTGGTTGCATTATATATTTATTTTAGAATAAATAATTCACTTACTTGGAACAAAACTGAAAGTGTATGATCTCAATCTCATGCCTGTCTTCCTGCTCCCACTACCCCTTCCTAAAGGAATCTGAAGTTAGCAACTTCTTGTGTATCCTTCAAGAGATATTTTTTATTTATATCTTCATAGGAGGTACTAGTAAATGTTTATGAACCAGCTTGCTGGAAAAATAAAAACAAAATCATCCTAATTTTTTTTAATCTATTGATTTCCATGGTATAAGTACTCACATCATGACTGATTTCATAAAACCAATAAAAGTCACCAGTCCAGAACTTGGGAAGAGATGTACACAATTGATCATCACAAGCAGTGCACACTGGCTTTAGTATACCAGCTTTATATTTATGTGAGCATATGCATAAATAATAAATATATACATGTGGATGCATTTAACATATGAAATGTACTATACGTGTATATATTTTTATTCAAATAATACATACCACACATACCTTTGTACATACTGTAGGTATACTGTGCACCTATGTATTCTACATTTTTCCTTTTTTAATTTGACAAATCTTAGATCATTCCATATTAGTAGATATAGTACGGCCTTGTTTTTAATTGCAACAAGATTTCATTTAAATGTAAAATTTGACTTTGAGTTACATAAAGAAGAGACATAAAAATACCTGGTACTGAGTGAGGCCTCATATTAACAGAGCCTTCTTTACTGTCTGGTTTTTCCTACTTTGGACTCATTGGTTCAGCTGAAACTACAGAGGATTTTCACTTACACAGGACAAAAGTAAGGTGGTACCACTTCCTCAGCACTGCATGTTTGAAAATGCTAATAAGTACACAAAAGCACTGTATCTAAATTCCCATATGATGAAACTTTTATTTTTTAAAAAAGTTTAGACTGGATTTAAGAACATATTATCATCAATGGAATTGTCAAAATTTTATATGAAATAGCAATTTTAATCATTTAGAAAAATTAGCCATTGGAAATCCTTTCAAAACCTTACACACCAGTGCTGCCAAAAACAGTTAAAGGGGAAATTAAGAAACTCCACTGCATTTCTTTATTAGCTGTTTGGCATTAATGACTTTGATAAAAATAATAAACCTCAATTTTGTGAATAACTGATTGTTCTATATTTTACACTGCTTGTGATTTATCAATAAAATTTCACTTATTTTGAGGATATACTGTATCTTTCATCATATATAGCTCAATCTATCAATGCCCCCACCCACATCCATTCACAGCCACTGTAGACAGCACCTGCAGTTTCTATAGACAGTTCCGTAGACAACGTCTCAGCATTTGTCTCTCTCTGTCTGACAGCTCTCTCTAGCTGAAGGGGTAATCGTAGCTTGGGGAAAGCACAAATGCCCTAGAGTTAACACTCCCAGAAACTTCAACCAATGAAGGAGAGGAGGTAGCAGATAATTCTCCTGACTGAGACAATTCTATTTAAGGTATATTCCCTATCATCTATCAGAAGGTGCTAAGTGGGACTAAAGTTCAGTTAGCCACTGTGGTATACTACTTATTAATGCTTCCTATAGGTTTTCAACCCTTCCCTCTTTCCTACTTCTCTAACATCCTTTCCTAGGATCATTCCTTAAATGAATTATCATTATTATTATTTTTTTTGGGGGGGGGTACTGAGGATTGAACTCAGGGGCACTCAACCACTGAGCCACATCCCCAGCCCTATTTTGTATTTTATTTAGAGACAGGGTCTCACTGAGGTGCTTAGCACCTCCCTTTTGCTGAGGCTGGCTTTGAACTCTCGATTCTCCTGCCTTAGCCTCCCAAGCCACTGATATTACAGGCGTGCACCCAGCTTAAATGAATTGACACCAATGATTCTTGCCTCTGAGTCTTATTTTGGTAGAATCCAAACTGAAACACCATGTAGCATTGATTTTCAAAACTATGTCTTTAGACTCTACAACTATATAACTCTTCTGTCAATATGGCCAATTACATGGGACACAATATGCTAAACCATTAAGTTATCTGTCTGGCTCTTTGGACATCCAACCGAAAGATCACAACAATCCTAGATTTAGAACTTGAAACTAAGAAAAAGACCAATACTTTCAAACTTTCAAAATTAGTAAACCTTGGCATATTTGGCAAATTTATTTGAAGCTTTAAATATAAGAAATCAAACTTCAAAATGCAAACAATATGGAATAGCTACTACGTTTGCCTGCCCCCATATACTCACTCCTCTAGGTCCCCCACATCTTTTGGTAACCCTAGTCCCTGAACAGGGAGTACAACATGACTAGGCTAAGTTAATAACAATACTTCATCCTTCTGGGTACAGTAACTGATTCTGAAACAGGCATACAATCTAACACAGTCTTTTGCTGGAAACTTTCTAGCTAGAATTGGTATAGCAGCTACCCTCCTGCCTTGCGGGTTCTTACAGATGAAAACAAGTCTGGGATTGTCTGTGGTCCTGTTCCCAGGTATATAAAGAAAGTCCCTGCATTAAGAAGTATGCTCTTGGGCTGGAGTTGTAGCTCAGTAGTAGAGTGCTTGCCTCGGATGCATGAGGCCCTGGTTCGGTCCCCAGGACCACATAAAAAAATAAAAATAAAGATATTGTGCCCATCTATAACTAATTTTTTTTAACTTTAGAATATGCTCCTTGAGGAGCTACTTTTAGAGTATGCTCCTTGTCTTATTTCATCATTTTCCCTCAACAACTAAAGTAGTGTCTAGCACATGTCAACTAAAATAGTACTTCAATAAATACTTGTTAATCGAGACAACAGGTCAGAAAGAAGCTGACAGACAGACCTGTATGAAAGATTTTATTAAAAGTACTGAATCCATTCTATTCTTGTGGCCACATCTATCCATGTTCTTCGGTATTAACAGAGATTTCTTCATTCTACTTAGTTTAAGCTGGGTTGGCATTATGAAACAGAAGTCTAGAAAAATATCACGTTAACCAAAGGAAAAATCCAACAAACTGGATAAAGCAATTTGCTTTAACATTGCTTCATTTTTAAAATATATTTTTTTAATTGTAGATAGACACAATATCTTTATTTTGTTATTTTGTTTATTTATTTTTACATGGTGCTAAGGATGGAAGCCAGTGCCTCACACATGCTAGGCAAGCCCTATACCACTGAACCACAACTCCAGCCCATCTTGCTTCATTTTTGATAAATAAAGTACTCAGATACAGATTTTCAAAAAAGGGAAAACAAGTATGTTTTATGAAAGATGATTAAAGAAATACTTTCATAACACATACCTGAAAACCTCCCATTTGAAACAATATGAAGAACATTTTTTCTTAGTTATGTTCCATATTTGTCAAAGTACCTCCAATGACAGTTTTTGCTGCTGCTGTTTTGTTTGTTTTTATAATTCAAGTTTGATCAGTTAACAAAGTAACTTCCAGAAAAATCATCTGGAAATTTTAAGGAGAAAACATCTTCTGGTTTACCCCCCAAAATAAGCAAACTTTATCCTCTCTTGATTATTTTGTGACACTAACATTTTATTGCATGTCTTACAACAAAAAGCACAATTTGTGGATTTTCACACTATGTGGCATTGAAAAACTTGTTGGCAAATAAGAAGATCCACCCATACTGATCACATAATTGGTACAGAAAAAAAATGTGTTTTTTAAGATTCAAGTTTTTTTTCCCCCTTCTAGAATCACAGCTGCTTTACTTTTCAACATCTTGGCATAATATCTGTGTTTACAAAATCAGGATGTGGGTTAAAAAGGCTAAAAACATTTCCATCTAAAATGCCCTGTTTCCAACCAATTCTATCAATTTTTCCAGATTATTCCTGCCCATTGATTTATCATTGTGTTTATTCTCTATGCTTCAACCAGAATCTGTGAATTGTAAGAAGGAACTTCTAGAATCAGTTATACCTTATTTTGGTGTTCTTTCAAAATATCCAGCTTAGTACCATACCTATTTCTAATAGGTTCACGTTAGCTAAATTATGTTACATAATACTATGGCAAAATTTTAAAAACATAGGCCTTAAAATTAAACAGACGTAAGTGGAAATCCTACATTTATAATTTGAAATACTAAATTCTTTATTTGCTTATTTTGTTGTATTTATTTATTCATTCATTCATTTATTTTTGCAGTACTGGGGATTGAATCCTGGGGCACTTTACCACTGAGCTACAACCCAGCCTCTTTATTTTAAGACAGGCTAGCCTCAAACTTGTGACTTCCTTGTCTTAAGATTCCCAAACAGGGCTGGAATTGCTCATTGCATGCGCAGGGCACTGGGTTCGATCCTCAGCACCACATTAAAAAACAAAAAACAACAACAACAACAAAAAAAGATTCCCAAATAGCCAGGAATACAGGCATACACCACTACATGCAACTGAAATATTAAATACTAAGTCTTTATGAAAAAGTTGAGGGTGGTTGCATGAAAATCCAAGGGAAATCAGGAGGAAAGAGAAAGGGACCAGGTAGGGGTTGAGAGGAGGGAAAGGGGAGACACTGGGTAATGATATTGGACAAAATATACTGTCACTTTGCATGCATGTATGAGTACGTAACAATGAATCCCACCGTTATGTATAATTCACCAATAAACAATATAAAAAAAAACTTTATTCAAAAGAGAATTATTACTAATTATCCCTTAAAAAGAGAACAGAATTCTTAAAAAAAAAAAAAAAAAAGGGTACTTCCTAAATGTTTTGATTCTAGAAAAACTGAAGTTTACATATAAGGTAGTTGTGCCCAATGATGAAAGATTTTATTAAAAGTACTGAATCCATTCTATTCTTGTGGCCACATCTATCCATGTTCTTCGGTATTAACAGAGATTTCTTCATTCTACTTAGTTTAAGCTGGGTTGCCCAATAAAAATTTTAGAACCTAGTTGTTTTGACCATACACACAAACACAAATGACATAAGAGTAATTTTATTTCTAATAATACTTTTACTTACTGATGATTCTTTTTTACTAATACTTTTATTTAATAATTTACTTTTTTTTTTTTTTTTACTAATAATGCTTTTTTACTTTACTCATAATACTTTGAATAATACTGTTTTCACTTGGTAACTTCATCCACTGCTCTTTTCAGTGGTTCAGCCATGCTAAATATCTACTTCTCCACCTATCAATTATATTTTTACCAGTCAGCATCCCAAAAGACTGAAACCTAGCAGAAATAAACACAGAGAGCACGCCTCTTTAACTAGATAATCAGCTTACATTATTTAGTTTAGCCCCTTAAACTACCTTGTAAGGCCATCTGGCTAAGGTTCACCTTGAGATTAACCTAAGACATAAAAGAAAATGTTCCATTCTAGGACACCATAACACAGCTGTTCCCCTAGATGTAACTATTGAATTCACTATAACAACTAGACTCAAGAACACAACACCATCACTTCTCTTATAAAAACAGAGAAAACACAAATGAAGCTTTTTCTAAGGTACTTTAAAAGCTTACTAAAATAATCCAAATAGAGTCCTGGAGCAAGTCTGAGTTGTTATAATTTTATTCTGTTTTTAATCCTTTTTAAAAAATACTTAACTCCATTTTAAATCACTTGTATAATACAAATAGGTTTTTGATTAGCCTTTTTATTATAGAAATGAAAGATAATGTTTAAAAACAATAATAAATGAGAAGTGAATAAAGTAGAATGTGGAAGTTATCTGTGATCCACTACCCCTTTCCACCTACTAGAAACTCAGTAGTATCACACTACACATTTTTCTGGAATATAAATGTATGTATGTATACAATCAACTACAATTCCCTAAAAAACACGTGGCAGGTAAGCTTTTCATTCTTCAAGCCTTTGCGCCTTTCATCTTCACAGCTGGAGTTATGTGCACATGCACAGTATGTATATGTATGTGTTAATGAATAATACCAACAAATTTGCTATCAACATAATATTTTTACAGTACAAAGTTCATCGTGTCAACTTTTTTTTATTAATTTTCTAAAAACCATATGTGAATAATTATTTTAATTTTCATGTTTATTTGCCTAAAATAATTTCCTTCCGTTCAACTGCTTTTTATTTGAAGTTTGCAATAAAGACCCAGTATGGTTTTGTTTTTGTTCTTGTTCTTTTTTTGCATCAAATTTTTTCAGTAGATCCTCTATCATCAAAAGTTTTCCTGCCAAAACAGTGGTACTTGCCTGTAGTCCTAGTAACTCAGAAGACTGAGGTAGGAAGATTGCAAATTTGAGGAAAGCCTCAGCAACTTGGTGACCCCTGTCTAAAAATACAAAATAAAAAATAAAAAAGGGATGAAGGTATAACTAAGTGGTAGACTGTCCCTGGGTTCAATCCCTAGAACTACACACACACAAAGACTTTTCCTTTGTAACAAGTTACTGTCATGCCCAATTTTATCAGAGTAAATTGTACAAATACAAATTATATAAAGACTATGTATCCTTCCATCAAACTTTAGTCAATAATAAATGCTGCCATTATACATTTTTTACAGATGTTTTTATTTGTAATATGTCAATACAAAGGTACATCTGAGTGGGTAACTAAATTTTTTTGTTGTTGTTGTTGGATTCATATTAATTATGAGAATAGTGAGTTTTACTGTGGCACACAGAATCCAAAAGTTAAGTTTTTTATCACATCTGAATAGGTAAATCTAATAGCTTCTACTGAATTCTTTCTTTCTTTTTTTAATGAATACAATGCCTTTATTTTTAGTTTTTTATTTTTATGTGGCACTGAGGATCAAACCCTATGCCTCACACATGCCAGGCAAGTGCTCTACCCCTGAGCCACAACCCCAGTCCCTGATTTCTTAATTGATTGCAGTAAGCAAAATTCTTAAATCCCAAGATTTTGTGTCCTCATCCCCAGGACTATGAATTTGATGCACAATCACACCCATCATTGTGTCATATGCAAAAAGAGATTTTGCAGAGATAAAGTTACTAATGAGTAAATGGGGAATTTAAAAAAGGAAGATTACCCAGGTGGGCCTAATCTAATCACTCTGGGCCTGTTGCAGAAGAGCAAATCAGAAAGAGACAGGATTGCTTGCTTTGAAAAATGAGAGGATCATGTGGAAAAGGGCTCAAAGTAGTCTCAAAGAGCTGAGAATAAATATTAGCTAACAACCAGCAAGAACAAAGGCATCTCCAGGCGAGGTGGCACATGTGTGTAATCCCAGCAACTCAAGAGGCAGAGGCAGGATGATCTTGAGTTCAAAGCCAACCTCAGCAGTTTAGTGAGGCACTTAGCAACTCAGCAAGACCCTGTCTCTAAACAAAAAATAAAAAGGGCTGGGGATAGTATGGCTCAGTGGTTAAGCACCCCGGGTTCAATCAATGGTATCAAAAATTTAAAAAAGAACACAGGCATCTCAGTTCTACAACCTCATGGATCTGGATTCTGCCAACAACATGAATGAGTTTATGGAAAAACATTCTTCCCAAAAGTCTCTGGCCAAGAATTCAACCCAGCTAATACTTGATTTTGACCTGTGAAACCCTGGAGAAAATAATTGGAGACCCCTTCCTGCCTTCACTTCTACCTTTAGAACTGCGAATTAATAAATGTGCTTTATATTAAGCTGCTAAATTTGTGGTTAATTCACTGATTCATGGAGAAATTCATAAGCAATTCCTGCAGACTCATGTCTTATAAGTGAGTCAGGATTAATATTATAAGGCAAATGAGGCACTCATCCTGGGAACAAATTTACTAAATAAATAATTTGAGATTAATTATCCATAATGAACAAACTATCAAAAATTTAAAGACAGGATTCAATCCTACATTTGCATGACTCACCTTACTTAATCTTGACCCTGTCAGATCTTAGCTAAACATTTGGTAATTTCTTACACATTTTTGAAAAATTTTGTATTTAAAAATACTTCAATGAAATACTATTTATTTCAATTGCTGAGCTCTTTGGTATCTTCTTATAGTTTGTATCCAGAGTAAGTGCTTTACTTGCCTGACCCTAGACCTGATGCCAATTTGGGGGCTAACTGATCTTCCACAAAACGCCATTAGCCACACAAATCACTAAACAGTTCAAGGACCTTCCAGACTGCTCTATAATGCTGCCAAGTCAATCCTTTCAAACATTTTTGTTTTGTCTAATATAATGCCACTGCCAGTGCCAAGGACAGTGAAAAGAATACAGTCAAAACTTTGGAATCAAAATATTCTTTGGGTCAAAACATACAATTTCAAAAAGATAATTAAATGTACTCAAATTATCAGAGTTAATGACATCTTTAAAGAAAGATCATGGGATAATTAGTCATTATTTGTGAAAACGAATAGGAAACATATAAATAAACTGAAATGTATTATCTGCATATAAAAATAGTTTTCTGGATTGCACTGATAGAACCTGTGGTTCAACATGCTTTTGTTTTTTTAAAAATAATGATGAGTTCACACAGTGCTGTCCACATATTTCCACCTAGTAGCTCTTGAATCAGTGCATGTTTTCACAATATTTAACAGGGATAAAGGAGTCATATGTGGCTTCTGAACAAACTTCTGGTGTACAAAAACATTAAAGCATCATGGCACACACTTGCAATCCCAGCTATTTTGGGACGTAAAGGCAGGAACAATAGTAAATTCAAGGTCAGTCTTGGCAATTTGGTAAGACCCTGTCTCAAAATAAAAAAGCACTGTAAATGTGGCTCAGTGGCACCCATTGGGTTCAATTCCCAATTCTGAAAAAAAAAAAAAAAAAAAAACAGGTGGGGGATACTCAATATCCAATGTCAATGTCATATGAATTTAATAATCCAACAAAGTATCTAATATATAATGTACATAATAGCTTAGGGAATATTAGAAGAAACAACAAATGAAATAATGTTAGCTAGTAATGAAAAATATTTTTTCAATAAAAGCCAGTAAAATTGTACTGAAATGTAGCCCAATAAAGAATTTATCCACAGCCGGATGTGGTGGCGCATGCCTGTAATCCCAGTGGCTCAGGAGGGTAAGGCAGGAGAATCTCAAGTTCAGAGCCAGCCTCAGCAACTTAGTGAGACCCTGCCTCTAAATAAAATATAAAAAAGAGCTGGGGGTGTGGCTTAGTGGTTGAGCACCCCTGGGTTTAATCTGTGGTACCAAAAAAAAAAAAAAAAAGAATTACCCACAGTTAAGTGATATATAGCAGAGCATTCTCAGCACAAGTGCTGCTGTATAGTTTGGATGCTGAATGTGCCCCCAAAGGCCCATGTCTTAAAGGCTTGCCACCAGGGTGATATTCTTGGGAGGTGGGGACTAGTAGAAGGTCTTTAGATTACTGAGGATGTACTCTTGAAGGGATATTCTGGGATTCTGACCACCTCCTAATTCTTTTGCTTTCTAACCATGAGGTGAGTAGTTCTGCTCTGCCAAGTGCTCCCACCATGATGTGGTCTTACCAATATCCAAAACCAACAGGGTCAATCACATACTGCAATCTTCAAAACTTTGAGACAAACTTTTTATAAGTTACTTCTCTTAGGTATCTTGTTTTAGTGATAGAACACTATCACAAGTACACACTCAGAATCCAAAAGTTCAGTTTTTGATCACATTCAAATCACAATTAACTCAATATTTCTAGTACCAATCAGAAAATGAGGTAAAATAGCTCACTTTTAATGTTCACTGTGCACTATTTGTAACAGCAAAGGAACATCTAACAATACCATATAGCAACAAAAAGGTTGAAGAAGTACACCTATTAACACGGAAATTGTCTCCAACATTTTAAGTGGAAGGAGTAAGTTATAAAAAAAAATGAATGTAAAAAGACTATTTCAAATGCTTCATTAATCTGAAGCTAAAAATATAATTTTGTGCACAGTAAATGAATAAGAGGCTCTGAGGTCTGAAAGGCCCAGGTCTGTACACTAGTTCCACCACGTAAAAGCTATGTGACCACTAACAAATTAACCTCTACATTAAAATGGTGATAATATCCACACACAAGAGCAAGGCAAGAATTAAGTTAATGCAAAGCACTTAGCATTGTAGTTGTAATCCAGAAGGTATTCCACAAATGTCAACCATAGTTTCACTATATTTTATATTATTCACAGACTTCTGAATAAATCTCTAAAACTAAAACTTGGAGAGGAAGAAATGCCTGCAGTTCTGGCTAATATGAACTAAATAAACACACTATCTCTAGAACTGATTATCACTAGAAACTACACAGAATATATAGAAGTTTGCTGGAGATTCAAAAAAATAAATAATAGCAAGTAAACTGGGGAACAAAATAAAAACTTGAAGAACTGATATGGAAGTGATTCTCTAAGCTTTTCCCTTCCCATATGTCCAGACGAGATTCAAGGGCAGCCCGCATCTTGGAACTAAAAGGAGAAGTGGATGGGAAAAGGCCTAGGAGAATCTTTCTTCCTGGCTAAGCAACTGGGAGAGGGGCCCCTCTGCAGGATGGAGGATGCAGGGGGAATCCCAGTTCTCTTTTGTATTTCTTGCCCTGGCCCAAGGCAAGTACCAGTCACAAAACTACATTCCTGTAGCAATAACCACAGTGACATATAAACTCTTTCTGTATAGAACAGTCAGTAAAAGAAAACTCCCTGTGATTAGAAGAGTGCAGGAAAAAACCAGGTTATTTCTTCCTCTTCTTGCTGTCACCATTCTGGCCTAGAGACAGACCAAGTTGTAGGAAGTGAGTGATAGTGCAGAAAGGTTTAAAATCCTTAGTAAGAGAATGGCTCCAGGGAGACAGAATGTGAAGATAAACCATGGAGAAGGAGGAGCTGGAGGAAAAGGAGTCCTCACTTTGAAAACTAAACTGACACTAAAACCACAACCCACAGAAGATAGCATGATGCTATATAGTTTGAATTCTACCAGGTTGACCTACATTTTAAAAGAAAAAAAAAATCAACATTTTCCAGGTGTCTCTGATAGGACTCTTTAGAGGAGTATAATAGTCAAAATATCCAAAAATGCAAGAGACACCAAATCTAAGATGACCCAGATTTTGGAATTATCAAAAACCTTAAAGCAGCTATTATATTCAAGATCCCTGGAGTAAAGGCAAATACATATGAAATTAATGAAAAGAAAACTTTTCACACAGAAATTATTAAAAAATATATATGGAAAATTTAGAGCTGAAAAAATAGTAACTAAAATAACAATCACTGTCCATTAGGTGTTTAGCTCAGTGGCAGAGCACTTGCTTAGTATAGAAGGCCCTGGGTTTGATTCTCAACCCTAAGGAAAAGAGGGGAGGGGACAAGTAAGGGAAAAAATAAAATAAACATCACTGTGTAGGCTGAACAACAAAATGAACATGACAGAACACAGACTTAGTAAACTTAAAAATAGATCAACAGAAATTACCCAATCTGAACAAGAGTAGAAAAATAATAGAAAAAAAATGAAAAAAGCCTCAAGTTGCTGTGAGAGAATACCAAACGGTTCCTATCACTGGAGTCACATAAGTACAAGAGGGAAAATAGTACAGGAGATAAAAATTAATAAAATAATGACTGAAAACTTGCCAAATTTCATGAAAAACATAAATTTACAGATTTGAGATGCTCAGTGAACCCAAAGAATTTAAATTTATGCCTACAAATAATCACATTGCTACATATCAAAACTAAAGTAAAAAGTATTCTTCCAAGTAGCTAGAGAAAAATAACCTATAAGAGAACAATGATTCTCATGATTATAGATTTTTCATCAGAAATCACAGACGCCAGAGGACAACAAATCACACTTTTAAAGAATGTGAGATTTGGGGCTGAGATTGTAGCTCAGTGGTAGAGCACTTGCCTGGCATGTGTGAGGCCCTGGGTTCGATTCTCACCACCATGTATAAATAAATAAATAAATAAATAAAAATAAAGGTTCATCCACAACTAAAAAATATATATTAAAAATAAATAAATAGGGGCCAGGGTTGTGGCTCAGTGGCAGAGCGCTTGTCTAGCATGCATGAGGCACTGGGTTCAATCCCCGACACCACATAAAAACAAATAAAGCGTTATTTAAAATAAATAAATAAATAAGGGCTGGAATTGTAGCTCAGTGGTAGTGTGCTTATCCAACATGCAGGTGGCACTGGGTTTGATTCTCAGCACCACATATAAATGAATAAATAAAAAATAAAGGTCAATCAACAACTTAAAAAATGTTTTAAAATAAATAAATAAATAAAAAGAAAGGTCTGCCAACAACTAAAACAATATTTTTAAAAAAGAATGTGAGATTTGAGATTTCTATATTCACTGAAAATAAGTCTATCAGGAAGATGTTTCTGGATTAAAGAAAATAGAATTTATTCAAGAGCAAAAAATTGTCTCAAACAAATGTTAAAATGTGGGTCTTCAGAAAATAGTAAAATGATACCAGAGGGAAACTAGAATTAAAGGAATAAAACAGAGCTAATGAAATAATAAATACATGAATATGTAAAAGATTATTTTTCTCTCCTTAAATCCGTTAAAATAATTATTGAAAGGAAAACTGTAATGCAAGGCTCAGGAGACTAAGGCAGGAAGATAGCAAGTTCAAAGCCAGTCTCAGCAACTTACCAAGGCCCTGACCAACTCAGCAAGACTTTGTCTCTTTAAAATAAAAAAAAAAATTTTTTTAAAAAGACTGGGGATGTGGCTCAGTGATTAAGTGCCCCTGGGTTCAATCCCTAGTATCAAAACAAAAAAATTATAATGCTAATGTGGTTTTCAATGTATAAAGATGTAATATACAGTATGACTACAACATAAATGAAAGAGGCTAAAGAGACATATAACTCTAAGATTTCCACATTTCACCTGAAGTGTTAAACATTAATTTTAAAGAGAATATTAAAAGTTAGAAATGTATACTGTAATACCCATAACAACCACCAACAAAAAAATCTATACAAAAAGATACAGCCAAAATAATCAATACATATGCCAATAATCCCAATGGCTTGGGAAGCTATGGCAGAAGGATTGCAAGTTCACAGCAAGCCTCAGCAACTTAGTGAGACGCTCAGCAATTCAGCGAGATCCTGCCTCAAACAAAATAAAAATAAAAAGGGCTGAGGATGTGGCTCAGTACCTGGGTTCAACCAGAAGGAAGGAAGGAAGGAAGGAAGGGAGGGAGGAAGGGAGGGAGGGAGGGAGGGAGGGAGGAAGGAAGATCAGTACATATATTAAAACGAATTACTAAAAAATAGTCAAGCAGCCAGGCCCAGCGGTGCACGCCTGTGACCCCAGCAGCTTGGGAGGCTGACACAGGAGGATAGTGAGTTCAAAGCCAGCCTCAGCAATGGTGAGGCGCTAAGCAACTCAGTGAGACCCTGTCTCTAAATAAAATACAAAATAGGCCTGGAGAGGTGGCTCAGTGGTCAAGTGCCACTGAGTTCAATTCCTGGTACCAAAAAAAAAAAAAAAAATAGTGAAGCAATTCAAAAAAGGTAGAAAAGAGAAGAAACTAGAACAAAAGAAGAAATGGAAAAATTTTTTTAAAAAAAGCAAACCTGTATCCAAACATACCAATAATTCACTAAATGTAAATCGTCTAACATAGCTTAATTAAAGAGATAATCAAGACTAAGTGTTGAGGCTATATACAGCTCAGTGGCAGAGCACTTGCCTAGCATGTATTAGGCACAGGGTTCGATCCTTAGTACCACATAAAAATAAATAAAGGTATTCTGTCCATCTACAACTACAAAAAATATTTTAAAAAACATAAGACCCAGATAGCTACATGCTGTCTACAAGACAGCCCTTTAAATACAATATAGAAAGGATGAAACTATAAATACTATTATCAAAGTACACTTAGAACAGAAAAACTACCGGGGCTGGGGTTATGGCTCAGCAGTAGAGCACTCGCTTCACATGTGTAAGGCCCTGGGTTCGATCCTCGGCACAAGGGAGGGAGGGAGGGAGGGAAGGAAGGAAGGAAGGAAGTTATTTAAAAAAAAAAAAACAAGTAAAATTACCAGTGATAGAAAGAATGACATAGTAAAAAGTTTAATTCACCAAAAAAGATACAATACTAAATGTTAATACACATTTTTTAAAAAAACTTGTAAATAGAAGAAACAAAACCTAACAGAACTGAAAGAAACAGAAAAATCAACGAATTTATTTCAAGAATTCAATTACTTCTCTCTTAGTAATTGGTAAAATACACAGAAAATCAGCAAAGATATATAAGACCTAAATACCACTACTAATTTGGCTTAGAATACTCCACTCAAAAATTTCAGAATACCCAAGGGCACATGAAACATCTGTTGAAGTGTATCACATCCTGGTATACAAAACAAACCTTAACAAATTTATAAGAAAAGAGATCATATATATATATTCTCTGAAATGGAATCCAATTAATAAATGAGCTATCTGGAAAGCCACCAAATATTGAGAAATTGAACAAGACCCTTCTACATAATCTGTGGGTCAAAGCAGCAGCTTCAAAGGAAACTAGACAATATTTTGAAGTAAATTAAAATTAAACTACAGCATATCAAGTTTTGGGATACATCTAAAAGCTGCTTAGCAAATTATGTATACCATTACATGCCATTATTAGATAAGAAGGTCTCTAGAGACCCTGCCCTGCGCCTATTAGAAGAAAAATTACGTCCAAATCTCCATCATGTCCGTTTAGGAACTGAATTCCTCAACTACACTCCCGAAGTGCAAGAAGTAAAATCAAGAATCAATAAATGGGCCGGGCGCAATGGTGCACGCCTGTAATCCCAGCAGCTTAAGAGGACAGTGAGTTCAAAGCCAGCCTCAGCAACGGCGAGGTGTTAATAAACAAGTCAGTGAGACCCTGTCTCTAAATAAAATCAAAATAGGTATGGGCATGTGGCTCGGTAGCCAAGTGTCTCTGAGTTCAATCCCTGGGACAAAAAAAAAGAAAAAGAAAATCAATAAATAGGATGGTATCAAACTGAAAAGCTTCTTCTTCACAGCAAAGGAAATAATGAAGAACATAAAGAGACAGCCTACAGAATGAGAAAAAATATTTGTCACCTGCACCTCAGATAGAGCATAACACCAGAAAAACAAGCAACCCAATCAATAAATGGGCAAAAGAACTAAACAGGGACTTCTCACAGGAGAAGAATTATGATCCGTCAAGCAATATATTAAAAAAAGGTTCAACACCACTAACAATCAGAGAAATGCAAATTAAAACTTCCTTGAGATTTCATCTCACTCCAGTCAGAATGGCAATTATCAAGAATACAAGTAACAATAAATGTTGGCAAGGATGTGGGAGAGAAAGTACACTCATACATCACTAGTGGGGACTGCAAATTGGTACAACCACTCTAAAAAGCAGAATGGAGATTCCTTAGAAAACTTGGACTGGAACCACCATTTGACCCAGCTATCCCACACCTTGATCTATACCCAAGAACTACAGAGATGCAGCCACCTCAATGTTCACAGCAGCTCAATTCACAATAGCTAAACTGTGGAAACAGCCTAGATGCCCTTAATAGATGAATGGATAAAGAAATTGTGATATATACATACACAATGGAATATCACTCAGCCTTACAGAATAATAAAATTATGGCGTTTACAGGTAAATGGACAGAGCTGGAGAATATCGAACTAAGTGAAATAAGCCAATCCCCCCAAAACCAAAGGCTCAATGTTTGCTGATCCATAAAGGGGTTGGGGGAGAAGCCAAGGGAAGACTAAAGGATTTTGGATTGAGCAGAGGAGTTGCAGGAGGAGATGGTGGATTGAGATGGACAATTATTACCCCTATGTATGGGTATGACTACACAAATGGTATGACTCTACATCATGTACAACCAGAGAAATGAAACACTGTGCTCCATTTGTGTAAAAAATAAGATAAAATTAATTAAATTTAAAAAAGAAAACTTGGAATGGAACCACTATTTGACCCAGTTATCCCACTTCTCAGCATATACCCAAAGGATTTAAAATGAGCATTCTATAATGACAATGGCCACATCAATGTTTATAGCAGCTCAATTGACAATAGCTAAGCCATAGAACCAACTTAGGTGCCTTTCAATAGATGAATGAATAAAGAAAACGTGGTATATGTATACACACAAGGGGATATTTTCCAGCCATAAAGAAGGCATTTGCTGATAAATGGATGGAACTGGAGACTTTCATGCTAAATGAAACAAACCAATCCCAAAAAACCAAAGGCCAGGGCTAGAGTTGTAGCACATTGGTAGGGCACTTGCCTTGCATGTGTGAGACACTGGGTTCAATTTTCAGCACCGCATATAAATAAATTAATAAAATAAAGGTCCAGCAATAACTAAAAAAACATTCTTTTTACAAAAACAAAAAAATGGGGCTGAGGTTGTGGCTCAGAGGTAGAGCACTCACCTAGTATGTGTGAGGCACTGAGTTCAATCCTCAGTACCACATAAAATAAAATAAAGATATTGTGTCTCCACCTATAACTAAAAAATAAATGTTTAAAAAATTCTTTTAAAAAAATTTAAAAAAAAAAAGCCCAAAGGCCATATCTCTCTGTTATGCAGTTGCTAATCCACAATAAGGGGGATGGAGGGAAGAATAGAACTTCACTGGATTAGATAAAGGGAAGGGAGAGGAGATGGAAAAGAGAAGAATGTTCATATATGAATGTTAACTTCACATCACATACAGCCACAAAAATGGGAAGTTATGCTCCATGTATGTATAATATGTCAAAAATACACATCTACTGTCATGTATATCTAAAAAAAACAAAAAATTTTAAAAACACTTAAAAAATAAAAAAGATCTCAAATTAATAATTTAAACTTCCATCTGATAAGCTAGGGGGAAAAAAAAAAACTTGGGGCTGGGATTGTGGCTCAGTG
The DNA here is from genome assembly GCF_021218885.2 of Marmota monax. Taxonomy (NCBI): domain Eukaryota; kingdom Metazoa; phylum Chordata; class Mammalia; order Rodentia; family Sciuridae; genus Marmota; species Marmota monax. The sequence goes on along the minus strand of NW_026695244.1, from coordinate 1,872,777 downwards.
GTAGAGCGCTCGCCCAGCACAGGAGGGACCCGGGTTCAATCCTCAGCACCACATAAAAATAAAAAAATAAATATTTAAAAAAAAAAAAACTAGAGCCAAGTCAAGTAAGAGGAAGAATATAATAAAATCAGGAGCAGAAATTCATGAAATGACAAAATATTAAAGACACTGATGAAACCAAAAGCTGGTTCTTTGACAAATTCTATAAAAATGATAAACTTAGAGCAAGACTAACCATGAAAAATAAAAACAAATTTCTACAAGAATAAAGGAAGAAATGGAGATACCATTACAAACTCCACAGATTTAATTAAAAGAATAATGAAACATCACAACATCATGTACATAAGTGGACCAATTCCTTGAAAGACCAAATGTACCAAAGTTCAATTCTCAAAAAATTAATCTAGGGCTGGAGTTGTGGCTCAGTGGTAGAGCGCTTGCCTAGTATGAGGCACTGGGTTCGATTCTCAACATCACATTAAAAAATAAACAAATAAATGTATTAAAAATGGATAATCAAAATAATCCTGTATCTATTAAACTGATATCTTAAATCTAGCAAAGAAAATTACAGGCCAAGATGATTTCACTAGGGAAATTCCAACTTAATTAAAATTAAGAAAGAGATAATATCAATGCCAAAGAATCTCTTCTAGAAAACAGATAAGGACAAGGATACTTTTCAACTCATTTTATGAAGCCAGGATTACTCTGACACCTAAACCAAAGACATTACAAGAACAGAACATTATAATCCAATATCCCTCAGGAACATAGGTGTAAAAATCCTTAACAAAATATTGGCAAAAAGTCACTTTGGGAAAATGGTAGTTTGTTTGTTTGTTTGTTTTGTGGGGGGGTAACTGGGGATTGAACCCAGGTGTGCTCTGCTACTAAAGTAAATTCCCCAGCCTCTTTTTATTTTGAGACAAGGTCTCACTAAGTTGCATAGGGCCTTGTTAAATTGCTGAGGCTGGCGTCAAACTTGCAATCTTCCTGCCTCAGCCTCCCAAGACACTGGGATTACAGGTGTATAACATCATACCTGGCTGGTAGTTTCTTTTAAACATACACTTATCATATGATCCAACAACCCCCACTCATAGATGTTTAACAAAATAAAAACTATGTTCACCAAAAAAAGAACCCCAAACTACATACAAACGCTTACAGCAGCTTCATTCATAATAGCTCCAAAATGCAAATTCCCAAATATCCTTCAACTGGCAAGTGCATAAACAAAGTGTGTACATCCATATAATGAAATACAACTGAAAATAAAAAGAAATTAACTACTGATATATGCAACAAGTATGTATTGCTACATGAATGAAGTTAGACTCAAAAGGTTAGGTATTCTACAACTCATTTCCATGACATTCTGAAAAAAAAAAATAAAAGCTAATCAATTTATATGACCTAGATATGAAGGAGAATGACTTCAAAATGTATGAGAAAAACCTTAGAAGTGATCAACATATTCTATATCTTGACTATAGTTATATTTACACAATTGTATTCTTTTGTCAAAATTCACATATCAAAAAGGATGAATTTTAACACATACAAATACAGTTAGCAAGTAGATGTATAGACAACATCCAATGGTACCCAAGACCTCCAAACCAACAGGAAATAGACAAAAGTCACTGTCTCTCAACACCACTCTGCCATTTCTCCTCCTACCATATTCTTTCATAGAAAGTCATCCATTCGTTCAATGAAACTTTTACCCAGTCTCAATTAAAGATTGCAAGTTCTCCCTTCCTGAATTGAGAGAAGACAGAAACAGATTAATTATAAAAGACACCATAGATCTTGCTCTTGCTGCCTGCTGGTGTTGGAGGACCCTCCCTGCTTCAGATTTACCAATAGCATGTATCAATAAAAGTTAGCCAAACTGCAGATAGGGGCAAGGGTACAGCTCGAAGAGAGGTGGTATACAGAACGGCTACCGCTGATGACAAAAAGCTTCAGAGTTCTTTCTCTGAAAAAAAAAAAAAACACTGACTGTGAATAATACAGCTTGTATTAAAGAGTTGAACATGATTAAAGATGATGGGACAGTTATTCATTTCAACAATCCCAAAGTCCAACATCCCTGTCTGCTAATACCTTCACAATTACTGGTCATGCAGAAGCCAAACCAATCACAGAAGTGTTTCCTGGAATATTAAGTCAGCTTGGTGCTGATAGCTTAACAAGCCTTACGAAATTAGCTGAACAGTTCCTATGGCAAGTGTTGACAGTAAAGCACAAGAACCAGAAGACATTGATGAATAGGATGACAATGTTCCAGATCTTATAAAAAATTTTGATGAAGCATCAAAGAATAAAGCTAGGGCTGGAATTGTGGCTCAGTGACAGAGTGCTTGCCTCGAACATATGAGGGACTGGGTTTGATCCTCAGTACCACATAAAAATAAATAAACAAAATAAAGGTATTGTGTCCATCTACAACAATAACAACCAAAAAAAAGAATAAAGCTAATTATTTTGAATTTTGAATCTGGCTTGGGCTAAATCTAGCTATATGGTTCCAAATTTTAGACACATAGAACATCACCTGTTACTAGTTCAGTAATATAAATATTTTGTATATTAATAATGCTGCTTGCTCAGCATTTTTCAGTCATTTGATTTTGCACTTCTTCCCAGGATCTTTTCTTTTGGTCAAAATATGAAGTATTGGTGCAGTATAAGGGTGTTTTTTAAGTATTTTTTGGTGGGGAGGACCAGGGATTGAAATCAGGGGCACTCGACCACTGAGTCACATCCCCAACCCCTTTTTTGTATTTTATAAGACAGGGTTTCACTGAGTTGCTTAGCACCTTACTTTTGCTGAGGCTGGCTTTGAACTTGTGATCCTCCTGCCTCAGCCTCCCAAGCTGCTGTGACAACAGGGTGTGCCACCAAATCTGACGAGGGTGTTTTGGCTTTTACTTCTTGGTTTTCTGGGAGTATTTTTGATATACAAATTTATATATATGCATGTGGATATGTGTGTATACAGTGGACAGCAAACTGGAAAACAGTTCTATTTATCCTCTTCCTTCCCCCAGTAGAAATAAAACAAACCTTTACATTAAAAAAAAAAAAAAAAAAAGATACCATAAGTCACTGGGCCATAGGATTTTTAAAAAAAGTTCAACAGGGAGAGAGAATGTCCAAAACTGTAGAATGTCCAATCTTCCTTACACAATTGAGACATAACATTTCTGTAGTAGGACAGGGCACACCCAGCACAATTTCCAGGAGTAGATGTTCCAGGAATTCTTGAGGATAGCATTAATGGCAATCGCTTTTTAGAAGTGGTTTTTTAAAATCTTTTTTTATTTGTCCTAATTAGTTATACGTGATAGTTGAACACATTTTGACACATCATACATAAATGGAGTATAACTTCTCATTTGTCTGGCTGTACAGGTTGTAGAGTTACACAGGTCATGTAATCATATATACACATAGGATAATAATGTCTGATTCATTCTACTATCATTCCTACTCCCTTACCCCCTTCCTCTCCCTTCACTTCCCTCTTGTCTAGTCCAAAATACTAGCAAAGCGACTTCTATCCTACAAGTCACCTAGCAATTCCTGACTGCAAACAAAAGCACTATGACTCAAGATCGTCATGTGAGGCTTTTGCTCTTCTTAGCAATATCAGATATTTTATTGTTTTTACTGTTAACCCTTAAATATTATATTGTCTGTCTTAAATTCTAAAGCCCATAAAGTTAAGGACTCCCTCTCATGATCTTATAAGCTGTTCTGCACAAAGTGAGAGTAGGTTCTAAGATAAAATAAATAGACATCACTTGTCCTTATAATTAAAATATCAACATACATGCACAATGAAAAAATAAATTAATGTAAAATGATTTTTCAAAAACTACTAGATATAATCCAGTAGATCCAATAGAACATCAAGTAAAATAATAATTACAAAACTTTTAGGAATGATAAATTGGAAGGCAATATATAAAAATAATAATGAACATTTTCTCTTCTTTTCTTTTTTTTTTTTTTTAGACAGAGAGAGAGAGAATGAGAGAATTTTTTTAATATTTATTTTTTAGTTTTTGGCGGACACAACATCTTTCTTTGTATGTGGTGCTGAGGATCGAACCCGGGCCGCACGCATGCCAGGCGAGCGCGCTACTGCTTGAGCCAGCCACATCCCCAGCCCATGAACATTTTCTTTTTACCTTCCAAATTTTCCACACTGCTTGCTATATTGCTTTTGATTATTAAAATATTTAGTGTTATGCTCCAAAAGTTCATGGCCTACTCTGCTGCATACAGAATATAACATCATTTATAAAACCAGCTAATGATAACATTAACCCAACCACCCAAGGAGGTTCAAAATCTCAGCCATTATGCTCTCATCTTCCTCATCCCTCAAATCTAATCGGTTAACAAACCTTATCAATCTTTTGCTTCTCAATAAGCCCTTTTTCATACTACAACTACCCTATCTTAAGAAATTATCAGTGCTCAAAATAGAAAAATGCGGGTAAATATAAAAACTTTCTTCCTATTTTAATTGCTCTAAAAGATAACCAATTAAAGTACTAACAAGGTATTATAAAGTCTATAACAGTGATCATAAAATATCTGACAAGTAACAAAATATTTGACAATGATAGCAAAGGATGGGAAGGAGGAAATCATAAGTATATTAACATAAGATTCTAACATGAAATATTAGATAATACAGACGCAGAACATTTCCGTCTCTTCCAAAGTTCAACCACTAAGAACACAGTAAAAAAAGTATACCTGAAAACAAACAAACAAAAAAAACATAAAAAGGAATTGTAAAAAACAGTTAATCCAGAAAAATAGGTCCCAACTGATATAAAAATATCTTTAAAAGACATAAAACTGAAGTTTTCTCTACTTCCCTGCTCACTTGCCATACTACTGCTATAACTAGAAGAGTAATGACACTATCACCAGTAAAGAGAAGAAAACCAGACAAAATGAATAAGCTAATAAGTTGGCCAAATAAACACGAAGAAATCAGTCTGTACTCATATATTACTAGATTATTATATCTCAACTTACTGGTCATAAATGGATTCCTTGAGAAATAGAAATTAAAATTTTAAAAGAGTTTTTCCAGAGGAGAGGGGGAACCTAAAAAACTGGAGCGGATAACTAGACAGCCTCTGGACTTAGACCCCAGATATATCCTGACCTGACATTGAAGGACCCTACCTACTGGGGAAACTGGCTCAAGAGAAGACATTGGGAGTACAAATTTTATCAAGGCTACAGAAAAGATTCCTCAGGCTAACCCACAAAGCACCTAATCAGCATTTTAGTATTCTATTTAAATATTAATAGAAAACTATGGAAAGTTTCCAATAAGACAAAGATCAAGATAAAAAGAGCTGAGAACAATGCATAAAGTGAAAGAAAACTTTGAGGGTATTTACACATTTTATAAATATTTTCAGTCAGACAACAAGAACAGTGCTATTGAAAAACGAAAAATACGCTAGTCAAAATGTAAAATTCAATAGAATGATACAAAATAAAATAAATCTGCTATAAAGGAAAACAAAAAGAGATGGAAACTAGAACAGAAATTTTTTTAAGTAGGTTTAATTCAAGAGGTATCTCATTTGGATAACAGGGGTTCCAAAAAGAGAAAATAAAGATAATAGAAGAAATGATGGAAGAAAAAAATCCAGAAATGAAGTCTCTTTTTAAAAACTGCCCACAGAATAAACAGCACACTGAATAGAAAACAATCAAACAATAAGAACACCTCACATTAAGGTGTTCCTTATTTCACAATGATAGTAACACTTTCATAGAGAGAACACATACAAAGGATTAAGAATCAGAATGGCAACAGAATTCTCAACAGCAATTCTAGAAACTGGAGAATGAAGTGGTTTGTTTTTGTGATAATGGGGACTGAGCCCAGAGCCTCCAGCAGGCTATGCAAGTGCTCTATCATTGAGACACATGTCTGATCTGAAGTGCTTTAGTATTTAAGTAGAAGAATCCTAATTTATACTCAACCATCAAACATAAAGACATATCTGCTTACAGAACATATACCTCCCAAATGCCATCTCTCAAAAATTATAGGAGCATAAAATCCAGCAAAAGAAGATACAGAAACTAAGAGAAGAACACCAGGCACGATGGCACATGCCTGTAGTCCCAGTGGCTCAAGGGTTTGAGGCAGGAGGATCATGAGTTCAAAGTCAGCCTCCGCAACTTTGTAAGACCCTGTCTCTAAATAAAATATTAAAAAAGGCTGGGGATGTGGCTCAGTGGTTAAGTGCCCCTGGGTTCAAACCCCAGTACAAAAAAAAAAAAAAAAAAAAGGAGAGGTGATGGGAATTTCCAAAGAAGTTCCCAGACAGCAACTAAACCACAGACCTAGAGATTCATGGTCCAGTTTGGAATATAAGGATGAAAGACTCCAAAAGAGATGTTTCCAAGGAAAAAAACCAAAACATGGGATGGAGATGTGACTCAATAGTAAGAGTATTTATTTGACTAACAAACAAAACAAAAAATCAGGTATTTTGTCAGTCCCTGATATATTTTTAAATAATTAATATAAAGTTTCCATTATCAAAAGTTTGGGGATGAAACTGAGATAAGTACATAGAAAATGAAGCAAACAAAAAAACAAAGCATTTTTAATTTCAAGGACCATAAAACGTTATAAAGGAAATATAAATGTAGCATACCCCAAGGTTCTGATATGAACAATACCTACATAGTCGTAATACTTTTTTTTCATTTATGTTTTAGTAATAGGTGCACACAATATCTTTATTTTATTTTTATGTGGTACTGAGGATTGAACCCGTTGCCTCATGCATGGTAGGCGAGCGCTCTACCACTGGGCCACAACCCCAGCCCATAGTTGTAATACTTTAAACATTAATACTGATTAACCAAAAGGCTGCTGTAACCACAATAGGAAGATAGGGAGGATTGTGATTAGAGTGAAGTCTACACTTTTCATAGCAAGAAGTCACTGTATAATAAATGAAATGAAATAAACTTCCTAAAGTAAGAGTATAAAGCATTTTATAAAATATTTAGAAATTACTTAATAAACACTAAAAGAAAGTCCTAAGAACTGAAAGTGGTTGTCTCTGTTGACAGGAAGTAGGGAGGGGACAGAGCTGTAGCAGGGGAACATTCTGATATTTTAAATTACATACACTTTGATAAAAATAAACTCTTAATTTAAGAAGCACATTATTAAGGGGCTGGGATTGTGGCTCAGTGGTAGACTGTTTGCACAGCATGCGTGAGGCAGGCACTGGGTTCAATCCTAAGCACCACATAAAATAAATAAATAAAGTAAGTAAGTAAAAGTATTGTGTCCATCTGCAAAAAAAAAAAAAAAAAAAAAAAATTAAATATACATTATTAAGAACACTACTTGTTTTCTTCCAGTAGTTTGGAAATGGAAACAGCTGATTTTCTCAACTTCCTTCCCTTCTACTGCTGAGTTATCCATCACCTTGACCACAGCCTTAGCCCTTCCTTTCCACAGCAAAAAAAAGGGTCCTTAGTTGTTTCTGAGATTTCCAGACTCTCCACACACTGGATCCCATTGCTACCTCTCACATTTTCCATGATCTTGCTCCATCTACTATTATCATTTTCTCTTATAATCTTTCTCCTCTGAACCCTTCTCCTAAACCAGTAATATGCTAAAATTTTCCCCATCCTGTAAATAAACTCAGCACAACCCTTCATCCAGATTTGTCACTTTACTTCCTTTCACTGACATAAGAGTAATTTATACTCATAACCAACATACTACTCAAAAGATCATCAACTGACCTAAATGCCAATTCAAAAGTCTATTCTGGCCAGACGTGGTGGCACACGCCTGTGATCCCAGTGGCGGGGGAGGCTGAGGCAGGAGGATCGAGAGCTCAAAGCCAGCCTCAGCAACAGCAAGGTGCTAAGCAACTCAGTGGGACCCTGTCTCTAAATAAAATACAAAAATAGTGCTGGGGATGGGGCTCAGTGGTGAGTGCCTGAGTTCAATCCCTGTACAAAAAAAAAAACAAAAAACTATTCTATAAGCTCAGTCTACTTGTTCTCTTCATAGCATGTGAAAATCTTTAACATCTCCTTGAAATACAATCTTTCCTTTGACATTCTATCACATTCTCAGGCTTCTTTACTGGCTCTTCATTCTACCCTTAAGCCATACAGGACTTAACATGACATGTGCATTTTCAACTTTGCACTGCAAAGTTCTGGTTCCTCCCTTTCCAACTCAAATCAAAAGCCATCTTGTCAGAAAACTTCTATACCCATTCCTATAAAATTATTCACTATGAGCCTTCAGCACTCATCATGTTATATACTATGTACCTGTCTTACATGGCTAGTTTTAGTCTTTGGAGTTTCCTGTGTTTTTTAAAAATACCTTTGGTACTGCCTAATCAGTAACATATAAGGTAGTTCAATCAAACTTACAGAACTGAACTTAATAAGTGAAAAGTCTATTAGCCAAAATGGAGACCTAACAGTAAACCTCTATAATGCATCAACCTCAATTGTAAAATACAGACATCACAAGCCAAAAGAATTCCCTTAAGGTGTGAAATTAGCAGCAGCCCTCCAAATTAAGTTAGAGCCCTGAATTTTTAGAGTTCTGTACTTCATAAAGTGCTAGAAAACAGACATCAAAATGCCACAAATACAAAATTCTAGTACCCTACTTACTAATTGTGCTGGTTAGTCCAGAGAAGCGCATCTTTTATTGCTGTTCTTAGCATTCTCCCAACCCCAATAAACCATCAAATTCACACACAACTTTATATATGCAGAGTAAGGGAAAAACTTCCCAAGAACACATCTTGCTATCAATATACCAGCTGCACCACAAAAATAACAAATACTGGGCTAATTACTTTTCTTTTTAAATAAGTCTTCTAGTTATTTTCTTTGGGGACTTCTAGTGACTATTTTTCAATTTAGAGTACAGCAAAATTGAGAGAAGGGGTGCAGGGAATGGGTAGGGATTTGCAAGGTCCATTTAGGGCCTGAAAATATGCATTTTTAAACAAATACCCTGGGGCATTTTCCAACAGGAAAACCAGCAATTCTCTGACTCTCTGGACACCAAATGGATGGTCAAGAAACAATTCATTTCTGATCCTAACTAGACAGAGATAGCACAGACTCCACTCCTTAAAGACTTAGTCCCATAAGACTGCCCCCCAACAGATACTACAAGTCCTAGGCCACCTTTACTTCTGACCAAACAGCTATAAATCAGAGGTTCCCATGATCCCTTCCCAAGGTTTGGCAATTTCCTAGAATGAGTCACAGAGCTCAGGAAAATACATTTACACTTAGGAGTTCATTATAAGGGCACAAGTCAGGAATGACCGTGTGGAAGAGATTCATAGTATAAGGTATGAGGGTGACTACAGTTAATAATACTGTACTACTGACCCCTGAAAAACACAGATTTGAACTGCTCAGGTGTGAAACAAAATGATTTTTGAAGGATTCTAGAACAATTTGAAAACAATTCACAGAAAGACTGCATAGCTTAAACTTTTTTTGTATTAGATATGTCACAAATGCATACAATACAGATGTCCCCATATACTTTACTATTACCTATAGATAGTCTATTTTTATCACCTCTACCATATAATATTCATAAGCCTATTACAAAAAGTTAAAAACATTTACCAAAAATTAGTACACAAATACAGAGTAAATATGGCCCCATTCTCAGTGAAGAGAAATGTAAACAAAGGTGAGGATGCAGTATTAAATCATAACTGCATGAAATTAAATTTAGTATTACTGTACTACTGTAATAATTTCATAGCTACATCCTGTTGCTATTTCGGTGAGCTCAAGTGTTTTGAGTAAACACACTCTGACACTGATCCTCTACACCTGAGCAGTTCAACTTTTGGTAAATTGCAGGGAGCAGTAAAAAGTAATATCTTGAGGTTCTCATGTATTTTTCACCATATAAATAAATAGAACACACAAAATGTGTTAATTCACTATGTTTTAAATGAAATTTCCAGTCAACTACAGGCTTTCAGTCAAGTTTTGGAGGAGTCAAAAATTATAGGCAGATTTTCAACTTGAGTCTACTGGATTATGTATTTTAAAATACACAAATATAAAACAATGGATTTTAAATGTTCTCACCACAAATAACCCTAAGTATTTGAGGTGACAGATGAATTAATTAGCCTAATCTGATCATTCCACAATGTATACATATATTAAAACATCACACTGTATCCCACATATGCATTATATCAAAAAAACTAAAAAAAATTCATACAACTATGAAAACTGAGGCTATATTGGCAATTTGTTACAGCCACTAAAAATAAAAGACAAATATGATACACAAAAACTTCTGAGCTACTATGCTGTTTTTCTTTCATTTATCCCTAGCATCATGTGAAATACATATCATCACCAATTTTACAGTTAAGTAGGTTTAGGGTTACAAAGTTCTTAACTTCCCTATATCACTTGGCTTGTAAGTAATAGAACACAGTATTAAACCCAGACTGTTCACCCAAAGCCTACTCTCCTGTTATGCCACCTCTTTATTTTAAAAATATGAATTTGAAATTTGAATAAGACTAAGTCAGGCAAAAGAAGGGAAGGCATAAAACAAACCACAGTTAATGCTGCTGCCTAGTTACCTTCACTAAGCATATCTGGGTTCCTAATGACAAACCACTTTGCAATGGAGAAGTCAAGCACTGACAATGGAATGTTTAAAATATCTATCAGGGGTGGATGCTTAGATTACCTTATCATAGCAAAGAGAAGGAAGTTCTAGATTAGAGAATGATTAGCTCAAACCCCAGAAGAATGAGGCAACAAGGTACATACACATAGTAAGACCTTCAACTTAGGGACTCAGGGAGCCCTAACAAAAATTATGACATCCAGCTCATCTAATAAGACACCTAGAAGCCAGCAGGTTGATCTGGAAGTTGAGTCACATGAGGTTTAAAGAACTATATGAAATAGACCCTTTCCTTCTAAAGTAAGAACTTTCACATTCCATTGAGCTTGCAAATTGATAACTGCCCTTTAATCAAAAAGACTCCAGTAACTAAAGACTCTTCCAGAGTTAGTCATACAAAACAGCAAATTATTTAATCATAGCATGTGCTAAGAATTAAAATCTGGAAAAATGTTTCCCACTCTGCACAGATGATCCTTAGGATGAAACAAAAATACATTCCAGGAAAGAAGCTATCAGACATTTACATTTGAGTAAGACTTAATAACAAGCAATATCCCTTACACTTGGTTTAGAGTGCCACACCAGGAGAGTACGTTTTCATGGGGGGAGGGTTAATCATGATAATTAATTGTACAGCATAAATATTCTATAGAATGACACATCTGGGGGAATGAAGCTTTAGAAAACATGCAAAATGGAATGGGCACACTAGGAGCCTGAGATCCCAGGAAACAGCCTCCCAGAAACCAGATGAAAAAAGCACCTTCCTCCACCTTCGCCAATATTGAATTTAGCCCACGTCTCCTCAGGCTGCTTCTCTGCTTTGAGTATCAAATAGCTGACAGGATATCCCGATTCTGTTACCAGACTGGGGGCTCCAGGTCCTTTCTCCACCTTATTGCCTACTTAAGTAGCCCTTTCCCTTCCACCTGATGCACTATTCTGGCTCCAGAAGGCCAAAGGCAAACTGAAGCAATCCTGTTCACCAGATAAGAACTGCCACAAAACTAAGTATATGTAATTCAGTGTGCCATATATTTCTCAGGTTTCATGAAACTACTTCCTTAATAAAATCTGAAGACTTGGTCTTTGAAATACAACCAACCAGAGTTCAAATACCAGCTCTGCCACTTGTTACTTAACCTATCCAAAGGCTATGGTGAAGGATAAAATGAGAATCTGTATGAAAATCACTCAGTAGGAGTTCAATAAGAAGGGAGAGGCAGAAAATCCTAGTACTCTCATTCAACAAAGTTTTTTAAAAGCAATTTGCATTCTCAAAAGGTTTAAAAAGGGCTCTGTTTCTACTGTTGATCATTTTCTAGAGCAATTCTCCCCCAAAACTATTATCTAAAACCTTTTATAAAACAGATTCATCCTACTCTTTCCACTTCTGAAACCACTTCATCTGACACTTGGTTAGAAAGTACTGTACTAAGTCTCCTGAAATTCCCAAACATTCTTCCTATAAGATTCTACAGAAATTCCCCCAAACAGATGAAGACAAAGGTATATGTAGGCACATGTATTATGGCATAACTAAAAACCACCAGTGTCTTTTTTCACTAGGTTCTGATGGAAAGGCAGCCAAATGATTTTATTCCTTTCCACTTTCCACACTTTGCTTTTCTTTTGAACTACTCTTTTTGAATGACTACTTGGAAACGAACAGCTTCACTCAGGACATTTCCCAAGAAAGCTGTCAGATATGTAAGAACAACAAATTTTAGGTCCACCAAATAATAACAGAAGGGAAAGAAACGATGAATTTTGTTTTGTAAATCCAAAACGCAAAATCAACGTATCAGAAATACACCCAGATCCTCAAGACAAAATCCATAAGCCTTCCAAAAGAATCCTGCTTGTCACTTCTTGCTATCCATTTATCAAGTCTTACGAAATGCAAAAAAACGCTTCCAGCCTCACGGCTCTTCAGTGATCCATCGACCATTGTTCAAATAACTGCAATTTCCCGATCTGAAACTGTTTTGTTCAACAGAAATACTTAGCAGCATACATCCTCTATGCTAGCGTTAATCACGCCATTAAAACAAAGTGACAAACCATTTCTAGCCTCACCCTCAAGGGAGGATAAGCAGTAACCAGCGGAAAAGAGAAACCCAGGTTTATCATTAACACATACAAGGTTAGCAGCTGCCACCTCCACCGCCCGGGACCAGCGCCGGACCGGAGGAGGGATGAATGAGGCCGGCAAAGGGCGGCGGCTTGGGCACCCCGCACCCGGCAAAGGCAAGGCCGAACTCCCTGAGTGGGGTCACCCACCCCGCCCCCTGCCCCGCCCCCGCCCCGGGCTCCGCTAAAACGCCGCAGTCCCGGCACGGAGCCCCTGAACCCTTTCCTGCCTTCGCCTCCCGGCCCCGATACGTACCCGCTTTGCAAACCGGGGCGCTCGGGCTCCTCTTCTCCGGGGAGGGGCGGCTCTGCTCCGGGGACCTCCTCCGGTGCCGGACGCGGGTTGGGGGTGGAGCCGCGCTCACCTCGCCCGTCCACAGGTGGGTGGGCGACGAGCTAGGCGACGACACGGTACCCAGCAGCGGAGGCGGCGGCGGGGGCTGCGGTCTTGGGGGGCTTCCACGAGCCCCAGGCGCGGCGCCGCGCGTGGGACTGGTGCCCCGCGTGGACGTCGCGGACGCGCCCGTCTGCGTGGCCACCGTGGGGCTGGTGCGCGCGGCCGCGCTCCCGCTGCCGCGCGTGGGGCTCGTGCTGCGGGAGGCGGTGCGCGGGCCCCCGCCGCCGCTGCCGCCGCCGCCTGAGGAGCCTGAGGCGCCACCGCAGCAGCCGCCGTTGTTGTTGCCGCCGCCGCCGCCGTTGCTCCGCGTGGGGCTGCCATGTTGCTGCTGCTGCTTCAGTTGGAATGGAACCGTCGCCCTCATGGGTTGCAGGCGGCTCCCGGGTCCCCCGGCCGTGGCGACTGCACCACTCCCGAGGGCACCGGCCGGCGTGGGGGACCCATTGCGCCTCACCCGCTGGGACATGGTCCCCCCTCCCCGGTGACTGGGCGAGACGAGGGGGGTTTTCTCTTGTTGGGTTGCAGGGGGAGGATTCTTGGGGCCAGAGGGAAGGTCCCCGCGACCAAGTGACGAAGCCGGACTCCGGGGCGCGGGGGGGAGACTGGGCCGCGGCCGGCAGTAACGAGGTGGTGCAGCCGCCGCCGCCGTCGCTGCTCCTCATCAACAATAGTGTCTCCTCTGCTGCCCCCGCCCCCCGCGGGCGCCCATTGGTGCAGCGTCAGCCGCGCTCGAGCCGCTCCACCGCGCCCATTGGCTGCGAGCGGCTCTGGTCCCGGGCCCCCGGGGCCTTAGAGAGCCTGGGTTTGTGCGGAGACCGTCTGCTCTTTAAAGAGAAAGAGACCCGCCCCCCCGGGGCTAGGGGGAGCGGAGGACGCAGGCCTCGTATGTGCGTGCGTGCGTGTGCGTGTGTGTGTGTGTGTGTGTATGTGTACTTGTGAATGTACGCGTTAGTGCGCGCCTCATCACACGCGTCTCTCCCTTACCGCTGGGGGGAGCCCTGGGACTCAAGACTCTGGAGTATTGCCAAAGGGACTGCCCAGAACGGGAGCGGTCCCCAGGGACAGTCTGAAGCCTTTACCCCATAACTTATTTCCTTACCACAGTACTATGTACTGTGTATTAACACATACGCGTGTCTCTCTCTGGCTTTTTTTCTAAATCTTTTTGTTCTGTCCTCATTTCATCTATGGGGTAGGGCTCAAAAGAGTAAGAAATTTAATTATTCTTACTGGCATTTTATACCCTACTCTTTTTTTTTTTTCCTTGTCTTTAAAAAACTCTACAAAGGGCCAAATCTTGGATTAAATTTGCTGGTTAGAATGTGATTTTAGATAGTATCAATTAAGTTCAGTTACCAAATACTATTGCTTCCTCAAGTAACTCAAGTAATCAGGAATTTAAGTAGCTACTTCATATTTCCCAATATCTTGGAAGGATGTCTGCTACAGTTTAGTGCCTTATTTGACCTTCACAACTATTATTTGAGACGGAACTAGGACAGCCATTCATATTTTAGTTGAGTGAAGGAAACACGTCTTTGTGATATGGGTACAGAATCCAGATGGCAGGCATTGAAGCCTGTTCTAAAATGACCTAAGGGGCTCCTCATCAAGACAAAAAAGGAAAAAGGTAGACCCACACCCTTCACAGGCATGTTCATGACTTCTTTTCTCTTTGCTTCTTTATTAGATAGACATTCTAGATAGATTTTGTCCTGTAAAAATGTGGAGGTGATGGGTACTGTATGATTGGCTATAGACCTATACACCAACTGGGTCCCTATACACTGTAGCAGAAAGCCTTTGAAGACCTAGAAAAGAGATTTGGATCCCAGATCCAGCATTTACTCTGACCGTGGTCACCAGCCAGTTTCCTTATCTGTAAAATGCAGTTGAATGATATAGTCTCCTTCATACACTTCTGATAATTAACCAAGGGTTCAATGAGAACGTGGTGTATAGAAGGTAGTCAACATTTCTAGGATCTCAAATGATTCAGAGGCTCATAATTCTCCTTACCATCCATTCCCCTTTCTCCTCCTCTCTCCCCGCAACACAAAAAGAAACCCAGTCCTTAGCCCAGGAACCTGCCTTAAGTTGGCTGGTACTCTGGATAGACCTGGCATTACTACATATTCTCAACAACCTGGAGGGAAGACCAAAATAGTTGCTCACTAAAGAGGAACACAGGAAACTGCCAACAAGACCCATATACAATACTAAGTCTGATCTTAATGAGAAGGAGACATGTCTTTAAGTAAGAATGTTATAGATACTGTACATGGTACTTTGTCTTGCACAAAGTAGGAGCTTTATACTTATGTAACTGAGTTAAACCAAAAGGAATCAAGCAGCTCTAGTATCCTAGGCTCTCTGTTCAGTTACTCTGAATATCACCAAATTAAAGACTGTTGGTGGCAAGAAGAGTCTTTTAGCTTCTCTGAGCTAAATAACTGGTTTCTAAAAGAGAAGTTTATTAGATCAAAGAGTAAAACTGTCCTTGACTCAGTCATGAGATCTGGTGGAATTGGTTCACCCTTTCCTACAAGAAACTCAAATCCTAAGTGACTTTTTCTTATCATGTGACAGTTCAGTTCATTCATCAGTTTAGGGGTTATCTTTAAACAAATAAGAAGGAACACTTCAGCTGAAGCAAGTATTAATCATTTCAGCCAATTTGTACTAAAGGATATTTGTGAGGATGTAAAAGCTTTGAAAGCATGAAATCAGTAAAGAAGGCTAAAAAATAAAAATATAAATAAAATTTAGGAATTTGCTTGGAAATTTCGATACCTTGGAACAATTTAGTTTGTTTTTAAGGTTTAATAGCAATGAATAAAAGCATCATTTACTTTTGCCCTTGACTGCATTATCTGTTGTGAAAGAGTCAAAGCAAACAGTGTGCATCAAGGTGACATATTGATCTTTGTTACTAGTTTATGAAGAAAGTCCTTGTATTTCAAGGATCAATGAAATAAACATGTCTTCCTCTAGTTTAACCTTGCTCATCTTAGGATATAATTCAAATTTTCCATTTTCTTTTCAAGGTTGAAATGTAACTGTATGAAGTTGTAGGCAAAAGGCAACATATAGAAATTGGTTTGTGTGTATTTAAAATTCAGAAGAGGGGCTGGGAGTGTAGCTCAGAAGTAGAGTGCTTGCCTAGCACTTGTGGGGCCCTCAGTTTAATCCCCAGTACTGAAATAATAATAATAATAATATTTTGCTCCTGTATTTGCTTAACTCTTTACAATGATCATGCTGTAGGGAAGAATTTTATAGTGACAAAAGTTTATTTTCCTATAGTTTTAATAGAATCAGACATATCCTTTCATAAAAATCTCTAAAATGTGATTGAATGGAACATTATACAGTTACTAAAATGATAATTATAAAGCCATAAATTCCTTTCACTTAAAGTGGAAAAAAAATCAAAATTATGTATCCTACAATGGATACATTTTGCAACAATGCAAAAATGTTTATGCATATAAAATACTAGATGATAAAATACATGAAAATAGCCCTTTTTTAAAGAAATTTTTTTAGTTGTAGATGAACACAATACCTTTATTTAGTATTTTTTGTGGGGGGCCAGGTGCTGGGGATTGAACCCAGTGCCTCATGGGTACTAGGCAAGCGCTCTACCACTGAGCCACAATACTAGGCCTAGATAGTCATTTTTAAGGTAGGATTTGGAGAGGTGTTTTTCCCCCTAGAAATTTTGATATATGATATCCAGGAAAACAGGTGAGTTAACAGAACTTACATTGCTTAGTGTTACTCTTCTTAAAATCTAACTGCTAGTTTACTCAGACTTTCATCTTAGACCATGTCATTAAGACCTTCTGTAGCCCCACACACATTCCCCATATTCCCTTTACCTCTCCAGCTCACTCTTGCTGGCTCATTCTCACTGATCTTGAAATAGTGAGGTACCTTAGGACCCTACATACACATCTCACTTTACTCATTCACTAGACTGATAACTGTATTTGTGCCCAGAATTCCACTGACCCTCACACTGCCATCTATTAACTGTCTGCTTGGTATCTTCTCTTATATATTTCGCATGTACCACAAGCCTTATCATCATCCTCACCACTCATCCACCTCCCACTGGCTCCCCTTGCAGTGCAGTTTTTCTTTATCTTGGTGCTGGCACAACCTTCTACTCTATGGTCTAAATCAACACTCTGGAAGTCATCTTGACTCTTGCTCTTTCTTATGGTAAGGCCAGTGAGTTGTATCTTAATCATATGACTTCCTAGAATCTAACACTATTCTCCAGACCTAACTGTCCCCTCTATCTAGACCTCTCTCTTCTCTGGCCTGTACTCTTACATTCATTCACCTACCCAGTTTTCGTAGATCTTCGCTACCCTACACCCTACCCTTATGGTAAGGCCAGTGAGTTGCTGTATCTTAATCATACAACTTCCTAGAATCTAACACTATTCTCCAGATCTAACTGTCCCCTCTATCTGGACCTCTCTCTTCTCATATATTCATTCACCTACCGAGTTTTCCTAGATCATCGCTACAATATACCCTACCCTACTTCACCAAGCATCCCATTCCCCACCTATAACCCATTCCCCACATATTATTCTGTTTATTTAAAAACACAAACTTGGGGTGGGGAATAGTAGGACACTTGTCTAACATATGTAAAGGCCCTGGGTTTAACCCTAGCATTGGGGAAAAAAAGAAGAAGAAATGGACTGGGTTTGTGGCTCAGTGGTGGAGCGTTTTCCTAGCATGTGTGAAGCACTGGATTAGATTCTTAGCACCACATTATAAATAAATAAAGGTCCACCAACAACTAATAAAATATTTTTTTTAAAAAGAAACCCACCCATTAACCTAATAACTTTACTCACTGCCTAAACCTTTTCATTTCCTTTAAAACAAAGTCCATAGCCTGAGACTTACCATAACTTCCCACTCACCTCTGCCTCTTCCTCTCAAGGCTCTAGCTATGTTGCTATTCTTTCATTTCTCCAAATATCCCATACTCCAATCCTGAGGCTTTTAAACTTGCTACTTCCTCTGCCTGGAACACTTCACTCTTCTCACCTGATCTAATCCATTTTTAGATCAGGGAAGACTAGATTGTCTTGTTTTCCACTAAAATTAAGTTTACAGTAACACCATGACCACTATGGAGACGTAGATTAAGATTTCTTAAATCGTGTTTTTTGACTGATGTAAAGAAATTCCACTTCATGCTCATCCTATAGATTTCAGTAAATATTAGGTTGCTTTACTTTTCTGTTTTTGGTATCAGTTGTTTCATTTGAATGAGACACTATGCTAATATAGGCAATGAGTAGGCCCAGATCTATTCAAAATAAACCATTGTACTTCGAATAAAATCTGAAACCCTTACCGGGGTCTAAAAGTTGTGGTCATCATAACACAATTATTTGTTCAGCATCTTTGGTTCGTTCTCAGTGTCAAGCTTGTTTGCTCACTCAACAACTCATTGATGAACTTCTATGTGCAGAGCACTGTGATGGCTCTAGAGTGATGAACAAACCCATAAGCTCCTTGTCCTGGTGAACTTACATCTGCTGGAGGTGATGAGCAAGGAAAAACACATGTGCATGAACATGCACATAACCACATATGTGAATGAATTAACAACTGCAAAGTTCTATAAAAAAATATACAGTACTATGAAAGAGAACAACAGAGATTTAGCTAAGGTAGGTAGGAAGTCCTTTCTGAAGAGGTGACATTTTAGATGAGACCTGAAAGAATAAGCCATCATGGAAAGAACATTCCAAACAGAAAAGCTATGTTAGAGCCCAAGAAAGGAAAACAGTATTTGCTTAACGTGCCAAAGGAAGGCCAGTGTCAGCAAAAGTGAGAGTAGTTCAGAGATGAGACTGGAGAGGTAGAGGCTACATGATGCGGAGACTTTTAGACACTGGTAAGGGTTTCAGATTTTATTCAAAGTACTATGGTTTATTTTTAATAGATCTGGGCCCACTCATTGCCTGTATCAGCATATCATACAACTGATATCAAAAATAGAAAAGTAAAGCAACCTAATATTTTTGAAATCTATGGGATAAGCATGAAGTGAAATTTCTTTGCATAAATCAGTAAACATAATTTTAAAAATCTTAATCTATGTCTCCAAGGGTTTTTTTTTCCCCTTTTATCATAACACAGCATCAGTCTCCAATCTCTCTTCTCTAGATATTATTGTCAAAAAAGTAAGCCAGACTTGGACCTGACTTTTCTTTCTTTGTCCTCATTCTCTTACCTACTAAGGTCCATAATTATTCCTTGAAAAATGCCATGTCTTTACTAAAGTGATATATATATGTGTGTGTGTGTGTGTATCTCCTTTCTGACTTCATCATTCTGCATTTCTGCCAATTAATACAGATCAGCACAACAGAAGCCTCAGAGCCAAGAGTCTCCCCAGGAAGATGTGGGGATGAAAAAATTAACTAATTTTCAGTTTTATTTGTCTTAGTTTGTTTTGGTTTGGTTTGTGGTTTGTTACTATTGCTTCCATACAGGGAATCCCTTCTGGCTACTGTAGAGAGAATGGTTTAGAGAGGAACAAGAAACAGCAAGGAAAATAGTAAGGAGCTTGCTGCCAAGAAGTATAAACAAGGAGAATTGTAAAGAAGGAAAAAAGTGGATGGATGCAAGACCCACCTTCTAGGTGGTGATCAAGAGTCAGAGAACTTCATTGGGGAAGTCCTCCAGGTTTCTGTCTTGAACACCAGGGTGAAAGATGGTCTGTTTGTAGAGATGAACCAGGGTGGAGAGAGGAACAGCCCTGGTGTTAAAACCAGTTTCTATTTGGACATATTAAGTTTGAGTTTGTTTTTGAATAAATTTTCTATGACTCATTAAGCCTAGTGAAGTAGTACTCGCCTGTAACCCCAGTGATTTGGGAAGCAGAGGCAGGAGGACAGCAAGTTCAAGACCAGCCTCAGAAAATTAGTGTGGCCCTGTCTCAAATAAAAAATGAAAAGGGGGTGCCGAGGTTGTGGCTCAGTGATAAAGCACTTGCATGTGTGAGGCACTGGGTTTGATCCCTGGCACCACATAAAAATAAACAAATAAAACAAAAGTATTATGTCCACCTACAACATATATACATATTATATAATGAAAAGGGGCTGGGGTTGTAGCTCAGTGGTAGAGTGCTCGTTCACCTAGCACATGTGAGGCACTGAGTTTGATCCTCAGCACCACATAAAAACGAAATAAAGATATTGTGTCCACCTACAACTAAAAAATAAATATTAAAAAAATGAAAAGGGTTGGGAATGTCATTCAGTGGTAAAGCACCCTGGGTTCAATTCCCAGTACCAAATAAATAAATACAGTCATCAAAAAGACAGTTGAATGGATGAGACTCAAATTCAAGCCAGGTGGTATAACTCTGAGGGTTTTCAGCATGTGGATGTTATTTGCAGTTTTGTGAGCAAATGAGACCATGTAAGGATCTGCCACTACTTACCTGCCTTAGCACAGAGCCTGACATAGGAAGTAAGTACTCAGTAAATTATGAATTAAGCTCCTGTCTCTCTTGTTTCAAAGGCCTGGCATATGGGGCCAGGTACTCAATATTATTTCCTGAACTTTAAAAACTTTTCCACTGGAGTATGATAAAATTAAAGGCAGGAAATATATTTTATTCATTTCTGTCTCTCCAATACCACACATAATAATCTGAGATGAATGAATATTGTTAACTGATGCTATGGAAAAATTGATTTCTAAGCCTCAAAGTAATTTTATTAGAAATTTGTCTGTGCTGATTTTTCTGAGACAAATACATCCTCATTACAAATAATTAAATATAAAAATTTTAATTAGAAAATAAAATTCCACAGACCCCAATCTTTCGTTTTTCCACTTTTCCATGTATAAAGTAATATACATTTATAAGGGTTTTTTTTGTTTTGTTTTGTTTTGTTTTGTTTTTGCAGTGCTAAGAATCAAACCCAGGGCCTCATATATGATACGCAGGTGCTCTATCACTGAGCTACACCCCAGCCCAGCCATTTATAAGAATTTTTTTTTTACTTTATAAAATAGAATCATATTATGAATTATTATCATATTATATATTTTTGTTCTGTTTTGGTTTTAGAACCCAGGGCCTCACGCACACTAGGCAAATGTGATACCACTGAGCTACATCCCAGACATGAATACAATTTTGAAACCTAGGGAATTGTTTGTCCCTTAAACATATCTAGGACACTTTTAACTCAATATATATCTAGATTCACATTCTTTTCAAAGAATACACAATGTTGGCCAGGTGTGGTCGCATACTCCTGTAATCTCAGTCACTCAGGAGGCTGAGGCAAATTCAAGGCCAGCAACAGTAACTTACCTAGATCCTGTCTCAAAATAAAATAAAAAGGGTTGAGGATGTAGCTCAGTGGTAGAGCACCCACATATTCAATCCCCAGTACAGGAGGATAGTTGGCAGGGGTGGGGGTGGGGGGCGCACATGGTATGGTATTCTATCATTTGGCAGTGTTATAATTTAAACAATCTCCTACTGTTGGATATTTAGATTATTTTCACTTTTTGCTATCACAGTGGTATAATATTTTTACACTTAATATGTTTTCATTCTTGTGTAAACATTTTACATTTAAATATTATATAAAAGCTATATGTGGGCTGGGGGCATAGCTCAGTGTTAGAGGACTTCCCTAGCATGCATAAGGCCCTGAGTTCAATCCCCAGCACCAAAGTTGGGGAAAGGCTGTATGTACACAGCTTAAAAATCAAGTACTATTAGAAGGCTGATGTGTTGTTCTTGTTGTTGTTTGTACGTTTTTTGTTTTTTGGTTTTTGGGGTTTTTTTTACTGGGGATTGAACCCAGGGGCGCTTAACCACCAAGCTACATCCCCAACCCTTTTTATTTTTAATTTTGAGATAGGGTCTTGCTAAGTTGCTTAGGGCCTTGCTAAATTGTTTAGTCTTGCTGAGCTATACCCCAGCCCAGCCATTTATAAGAAATCCTCCTTCTCAGCCTCTAGAATCACTGGGATTCCAGGTGTGCTCCACTGGATATTAAAGGCTTATTTTTATTTTTATTTATCTATTTTTTAGTCTTTTTTTTTGTAATTGTAAATGGACAGCTTGCCTTTATTTTATTTACTTATTTTTATGTGGTGCTGAGGATCAAACCCAGTGCCCTACATGTGCTAGGCAAGCAACTCTGCCACTGAGCTACAGCCCCAGCCCCACCCATAGAAGGCTGATTTTTTAAAAAATATGTTTTTACTTGTCGATGGACCTTTATTTTATTTATTTATATGCAGTGCTGAGAATCTAACCCAGTGCCTCACACATGCTAGGCAAGTGGTCTGCCAGAGCCACAACCCCAGCTCCTAGAAGGCTGATTTTTAAAAAGTAAATTATTTGCTTTATTTTCATTGCCATTCTCAAACCCCCAAAAGAATTGTTAAACCTCTCTGAAAATGATGAATGACTTGTTTTTTTGTGTGTGTTCCCCCCACCACCACCTTTAAAGGAATATTAATGGAGACTTCTTTCCTCCTGATCTGTCTGAACTAGGTAACTAGGTAGTTCTGGGTCTTCTACACAGCTCCCAACCTGGGATTTTCCTTCACGTCTTGACTGTGCATGCACTCCATGTTCCCTCAACCCAGGGCCTTCCTTTTTTTTATTATTATTTTTATTTATTTAAGAAGAATTGGAATGCATTACAATTCTTCTTACACATATAGAGCACAGTTTTTCATATCTCTGATTGTATACAAAGTATATTCACATAAGTTCGTGTCTTCATACATGTACTTTGGATAATAATGTCCATCACATTCCATCATAATTTCTAACCCCATACCTCTTCCCTTCCTCTCCAACCTCTCTGCCCTATCTAGAGTTCATCTGTCCCTCCCATGATCCTGCTCCCTACCCCACTATGAGTCAGCCTTCTTATATCAGAGAAACCATTCAGCATTTGTTTTTTTGGGATTGGCTAACTTCACTTAGTATTATCTTCTCCAATTCCATCCATTTACCTGCAAATGCCATGATTTTATTCTCCTTTATTGCTGAGTAATATTCGATTGTGTATATATGCCACTTTTTTATCCATTTATCTACTGAAGGGCATCTAGGTTGGTTCCACAGTTTAGCTATTGTGAATTGTGCTGCTGTAAACACTGATGTGGCCGTGTCCCTGTGGTATGCTATTTTTAAGTCCTTTGGGTATAGACCGAGGAGAGGGATAGCTGGGTCAAATGATGGTTCCATTCCCAGTTCTCCAAGAAATCTCCATACTGCTTTCCATATTGGCTGCACCAATTTGCAGTCCCACCAGCAGCGTATGAGTGTTTTCTTTCCCACATGCTCACCAATACTTATTGTTGTTTGTATTCATAATAGCTGCTATTCTGACAGATGAAATCTTAGTTTTGATTTGCATTTCTCTAATTGCTAGTGATGATAAACATTTTTTTATATATTTGTTGATTGTATATCATCTTCTGAGAAAAGTACCTTCCTTTTTTTATTTGCTTGGTTACTCCTTAGTTTTGTAATTGCTACCCAACCAAGGGTGTGTGAAAGGTAAATTTTTTGAGACAGTAAATGTTTGCAAAAGTCTTTTTCCTATCCCACTATGTGTATACTTGACTGATGATTTGGCTCAAAAATAATGTTTCCTTAGAAATTCAAAGTCATTGCTCCATTGTCACTCAGCATCCAGTGTTGCTATTGACCAATCCAATGCCATTCACATTTCTGATTCCTTATATATGATCTCTTCTGGAAGCTTTTAGGATCTTTTGTTAATGGTTTTCTGACATTTCATTGTGCATTATATCAGCCTTGGTTTGTTTGTTTTGTTTTGTTTTGTTTTAATTCCCTAGGATGGACACCAGATGTTTTTCAGATGGGAAAGTGACACTGTATTATTCTTTGATAATTTATTGCCTGTCACATGCTGACCCTGCCCTGCCCTGGCCTGAGAATGTAGTCCCTGTGGACTACAGAGTGCATCACCCTACCTTTCCAGCTAATTTTTGGTTAGTAGGGCCATTCGTCCCTCTTTATCCCTCTTTTTTTTTAAAAAGAGGGAGAGAGAGAGAGAGAGAGAATTTTACTATTTATTTTTTAGTTATCGGCAGACACAACATCTTTGTTTGTATGTGGTGCTGAGGATCGAACCCGAGCCGCATGCATGCCAGACAAGCGCACTACCGCTTGAGCAACATCCCCAGCCCCTTCTTTATCCCTCTTGCAGAGCCATCTCTCTGGGTATTAGACTATCTTTCACTAGGAGATCTTTCCTCCTTGGCTCGGGTTCTTCCAGGAGTCCATTTATACTACCTCTCCTGCCCTTTCCACCTTGGGAGTGCAATAGCTTCCTGTTATTGCTGGTCTCTGGAAACTCCATGACTCTTGCTTGTTCCTTAGTCCTTACTTACTGCTTACTGCTCTGTAGGGAGTACCTTCACAAAAATCTCTTTATCCAAACCACATTGGGTGAATTAGGTTTGCTCCTGGGACTCTGATCAGATTATATCAGAGACCAATATACTCTATTTCTTCTTCCCAGTGCATTCTCCATCTGCCCTCCTCCCTCCATCTTCCAGGAAATACTGGGATTCCTGGATTAATTAATCTAACTTTGTCCTCTATTTTACATCTATCTATACATCATCTTTTTTAAAAAAAATATTTTTTAGTTGTTGATGGACCTTTATTTTGTT
The DNA here is from genome assembly GCF_021218885.2 of Marmota monax. Classification (NCBI taxonomy): domain Eukaryota; kingdom Metazoa; phylum Chordata; class Mammalia; order Rodentia; family Sciuridae; genus Marmota; species Marmota monax. Next base: position 1,847,740 of record NW_026695244.1, on the reverse strand, counting down.
TGCTTATTTCTATGTAGTGCCGGGAATCAAACCCAGTGCCTCACACATACAAGGCAAGTGCTCTACCACTGAGTTACAACTCTAACCCCTATATATCATCTTATACTTTCTGGGAAATTTCCTTGTCTTCATCTCCTAACCTTCTATGAATTTCTTATTTCAGTAATCATATTTTTTATTTCCAAAAGCTCCTTTTATTCACCGGCTATTCCTCTTTTAAAAAAGTATTTTTAAAAAGGTAAAATACACATAAATTTATTATCTGAACCAATTTTAAATCTACAGCTCATTGGTATTGAATACATTAATATTGTTGTGCAGTCATCTCCAGAACTCTTTATTTTGCAAAACTAAAACTTGTATATCCAGTGAAATAATATCCCCATCCCCTTCACTGCCCCAGCTCTTGGCAACCACCACTCTACTGTCTGTTGCTATGGCTTTGATTACTCTAAGTACCGCAAATAAGTGGAATCATATAGTATTTGTCTATTCTTTTTTTTTTTCCTGGTACTGGAGATTGAACCCAGAAGTGCTTTACCATTGAACCACACCACCAGTCCTTGTTCTTTATTTTGAAACAGGGCCTTGCCAAGTTGCTTAGGGCCTAAATAAGTTGCTGAGGCTGGCCTCAAACTTGCAATCCTCCTGTCTCAGCATCCCAAATCACTGGGATTATAGGTGTGCACCACTGTACCTGTTCTGGTTATTCTTTTTCATTATAGCATCCCATTGTTATTCATTTATCATGGAAATGATTTATCTTCCTGTATTGTTTCTGTTTTCCCCAAATTCCTTTGTTTTGGTGTCTGCTTTCATAATTGAGACATTCCTCAAATGTTAGCTGTGTGTACTCACACTAGCCTAGTCCCCTGTTGGGCTTCACTTTGGAATAATCATACAAAGACACACCTGCTTCATTGTAGGACCCTCAAATGTTATTTTTTGTGATGCTGAATTTTACAGAAGAGAATCTGCCAATCTCTTTCCTAATAGTCTTGCAGCCAAATGAAGGAATTAGGGCAAATGCTTCAAGGTCAACATGGACTTTCATTTAAGGGAATATTTTTTCTGGAGGAAATTCCTTGAAGTGAAATGTGATTTACAAAAGTATACATTTTAAAATTTGATAGATTGCAATGCAATTTTGGAATCATCCACAGAAAAAAAGTTTAATGTGGTTAAAAAGAACCAAGCACACCCATTTTTTTTTTTAATTTTTTTTTATTGGTTGTTCAAAACATTATAAAGCTCTTCACATATCATATTTCATACATTAGATTCAAGTTGGTTATGAACTCCCAATTTTACCCCAAATACAGATTGCAGAATCACATCGGTTACACATCCACATTTTTACATAATGCCCTATTAGTAACTGTTGTATTCTGCTACCTTTCCTATCCTCTACCATCCCCCCTCCCTCCCCTCCCATCTTCTCTCTCTACCCCATCCACTGTAATTCATATCTCTCCTTGTTTATTTTCCCATTCCCCTCACAACCTCTTATATGTAATTTTGTATAACAATGAGGGTCTCCCTCCATTACCATGCAATTTCCCTTTTCTCTCCCTTTCCATCCCACCTCATGTATCTGTTTAATGTTAATCTTTTCTTCCTGCTCTTCCTCCCTGCTCTGTTCTTAGTTGCTCTCCTTATATCAAAGAAGACATTTGGTATTTGTTTTTTAGGGATTGGCTAGCTTCACTAAGCATAATCTGCTCTAGTGCCATCCATTTCCCTGCAAATTCTATGATTTTGTCATTTTTTAGTGCTGCGTAATACTCCATGGTGTATAAATGCCACATTTTTTTTATCCATTCATCTATTGAAAGGCATCTGGGTTGGTTCCACAGTCTAGCAATTGTGAATTGTGCTGCTATGAACATCGATGTAGCAGTATCCCTGTAGTACGCTCTTTTAAGGTCTTCAGGGAAAAGTCCAAGAAGGGCAATAGCTGGGTCAAATGGTGGTTCCATTCCCAGCTTTCCCAGGAGTCTCCATACTGTTTTCCAGATTGGCCGCACCAGTTTGCAGTCCCACCAGCAATGTACAAGAGTACCCTTTTCCCCACATCCTCTCCAGCACTTGTTGTTGTTTGACTTCATAATGGCTGCCAATCTTACTGGAGTGAGATGGTATCTTAGGGTGGTTTTGATTTGCATTTCTCTGACTGCTAGAGATGGTGAGCATTTTTTCATGTACTTGTTGATTGATTGTATGTCCTCCTCTGAGAAGTGTCTGTTCAGGTCTTTGGCCCATTTGTTGATTGGGTTATTTGTTTTCTTATTGTTTAATTTTTTGAGTTCTTTGTATACTCTGGATATTAGGGCTCTATCTGAAGTGTGAGGAGTAAAAATTTGTTCCCATGATGTAGGCTCCCTATTTACCTCTTTTATTGTTTCTCTTGCTGAGAGAAAACTTTTCAGTTTAAGTAAGTCCCATTTGTTGATTTTTGTTATCAACTTTTGTGCTATGGGTGTCCTATTAAGGAATTTGGAGCCCAACCCTACAATATGTAGATCGGAGCCAACTTTTTCTTCTATCAGACGCAGAGTCTCTGATTTGATATCTAGCTCCTTGATCCACTTTGAGTTAACTTTTGTGCATGGCGAGAGGAGGGGATTCAGTTTCATTTTGTTGCATATGGATTTCCAGTTTTCCCAGCACCATTTGTTGAAGATGCTATCCTCCCTCCATTGCATGCTTTTAGCTCCTTTATCAAATATAAGATAGTTGTAGCTTTGTGGATTAGTCTCTGTGTCCTCTATTCTGTACCATTGGTCCACCCTCCTGTTTTGGTACCAGTACCATGCTGTTTTTGTTACTATTGCTCTGTAATATAGTTTTAAGTCTGGTATCGCTATACCGCCTGATTCACACTTCCTGCTTAGAATTGCTTTTGCTATTCTGGGTCTTTTATTTTTCCATATGAATTTCATGATTGCTTTATCCATTTCTACAAGAAATGCCGTTGGGATTTTGATTGGCATTGCATTAAACCTATAGAGAACTTTTGGTAATATCGCCATTTTGATGATGTTAGTTCTGCCTATCCATGAACAGGGTATATTTTTCCATCTTCTAAGATCTTCTTCTACTTCTCTTTTTAGGGTTTTGTAGTTTTCATTATATAAATCTTTCACCTCTCTTGTTAGGTTGATTCCCAAGTATTTTATTTTTTTTGAGGATATTGTGAATGGAGTGTTTTTCCTCATTTCCGTTTCAGAAGTTTTGTCGCTGATATACAGAAATGCCTTTGATTTATGCGCCAAGCACACCCATTTTATAAGCTTTAAATGTCAGCAGAATTTAATGAAGTACTTTCCTTATGGAATTATTGTTCTAAGAGGTAAAACAGACTGAAATAAATTCTACTTTTTCATGGGTCCTACCTGGCTTCATAATTAATGCTAATATAGGCCATTTTAAAGACTAAATTCCTAATTTTTCTAGAAAGCAAAATTAAATTCTCTGAAGAAGCTATATGATTGGTATTGCTATAGAGGCAAAAATGTAAACCTACAAAGAGGTCCTTGGTCTTATTTATCTATAAGAACTAAAGGAATTATCAGTTAAAAACAGCTGCCTAAACCACATGATCTTTGGTAACTGATATCTGAGTTTATGACTTAACTGTTTATAGGAGATCCAACCTCAAGGTGGTGTTTGCCCTACAGGTTATGAGAATAGTTAGAGAAAGAATCTACTCAATCATACTCCAGAGAGAAGAAGGTCATAGGGCAGGAAGATGAGTAACTTCTAGAGTACCTGAGTTATATCCAGGTCATAAATGACCTGTAGGATCTAGCATCATGCTTATCTAAGTAGGTTTTTCTTTTTCTCTTTTTTAATTGCTGATCATCTTACCCCATAAGGTTGCTCCATATTCTCTCCTTAAATTCCTTACTACATAGCAGACAGTAAGAACTTCTTTATAAACTCCATTCCAGAGAGACCAAAACTCAGCCAGAAATAGACATTTCTCTTCCAAAATGATTGTAAAGAAGTCTTTAAGTTTTCTGTCTCTATGGTGACAGCTTGATGAAGGTAGCTGAGGACTGGTCCATGAAATATGCCTTGCCCTTTTAAATTCTATAATAACCACTCATCATGAGCTCACAGACACCAATCATTGCTGCGTAACAGCAATCACTTCACGACTACTGAACCAGAGCTGGTGGGAAGCAGAAGAAAGAAAATGTCCAAACAATATTGCACTTAATTCATTCCTTCTTGTCCTTTTGCCCTGTAGATATAGTTGAGTCTTGCTTTACCGACATACAGTTAAATGCTGCATGTTGTCAAATATATAGTCCAAACATTAGCTCTTAGGCAACAAAATTTGAGCTTCTATTATGTACCAGATATTGGGCTCTTTACAAATACTCTATCATTGTCAATAAATACTTGCAAATGATGATAAGAACACTAATGTAGGGGCTGGGGTCGTGTGAGGCACTGGGTTCGATCCTCAGCACTACATACAAAAACAAAGTTATTTTTAAAAAAAAGAACACTAATGTAAATCAAAGGGGGGATGTTTTCGCTGATATGTGGAAGTTAATCCACAAAGAGGGGTGGGGAGATAGAAGTTCAATGGAGTAGACAAAGGGGAGGTGGGGGGATGGAGAAAGAAACAGAAAAGACAGTAGAATGAATCTGACATAACTTTTCTATGTACATATATACCACAGTGATTCTCACCATTGTGTACCTCCATAAAAAATTAATTTAAACAATAACTATGGGTAAATGGCAGAAAGAACAACAGAGGGAAAGGAGCAAGGAGTGGGAGGAGGGAAGGAGAAGAAGAGGTACTGGGAACTGAATTTGAACAATTCAGTCCATGTTTTTATAATTCCATGCTTTTATAATTATGTCAAAATGGATTCTATAGCTATGTATAACTAAAAAGAACCAATAAAAAGTAACTACTTAGCATATTTATTATATTAAATAAAAATGTTTTAATTAGTAGTTATCAAAAATAATTCCATTTAAAATTATTTTCAAAAGAAAATTATTTCTAAGAAGTATACATTAAGAAATATTAAAACAAAATTTAAAATTTTTCTGCATATTGATTGTCTGAAAATTTAAGATAGCATAAGCAGGATAATTATTCTTGCCAATTTTCATGCATTTGAATGAACTTTTTAACCTTATTCTGTAATACTGTGGCAATGGCATTTTTCAAAAAATGTTCATTTTCTGCAACTAGATGTGTTCAATATTATCTTTGGTCACAGCTTTCTTAAAGTAATTTCTAATAAAAAAAAAAGTAACCTCTAGTAAACAAACAGAAACAGAATACTAATGTCACTTGATTAGCACTATCTTTTCTCGGTATCACTTATTCACACCAGAATACAGAATGAATTAGAAGGGCAGAGTGCAAGAGCATTACCTCCAGTTACACACAGTGGGATATAGCTTAATCCTTATTAATGCTGTCCACGTCAGTTGAGAAAAGTAACTGAGCCATGGCACCAAGTGGGATGATTTAGGAAATTAACATGTAAAAATTTAACCACTTGCCCCTCCCGTGGAGTAAAGAGTTTAGTTGACTCCTCTGATGTATTGAAAGCATAGGCCTGCCCAGACTTGGTATGTAGAAAACAAGAATCTTTGTTTGACTCAGCTTCTAAGTAGTTATTTCACATGAGGCACAAAAACCTCTTTTTGAAGACCTCTCTTAAGGAGAAGAGTGTCAGTGGATTAACATCCCGCTGACCTATGAATGATGACAACCACCTATCATGCAACTGGTATTTTTGTATTCTTTAAAGCAAAGTCCTTCAAATGACTCCATTTTAAGTAATACAGTTCCAAGGAAGTGTTGCAACATAGATTACTTCTCAATCTGTGCATAGTCTATTAATAGTGAGGATGAAAAAGAGGAAACCAAAAGGGAAGTTGAATTCATGCTCAAGATGTAAATTATTAATAAAATGGCAGTCCCAGTCTTCCTTGCCCTCAACCCAAGGGGTTCTACATTAACCAAAGTCTCAGGTTCCTTCACTTCTAACATTTTTTCTTCAAGCTCTTTATTTCATTCTTCTCTTAGGAACTACCCCCAGATTCTCATCTTTTCCCTCACTGTAATTCTACCCATCCCAAATCTTCTGTAACTCAAGAACAGAAGAATTTGGGGTGGTAAATAATCTTAACCCAAACGTCCCCTTCTCCATGGTCTGGCAGTTACAGTATTAGCCTGCCGGGGCTTGATGTTCTAAGACAGGATGAGAATAATGAGTGTATTGGTAGTTAGCATTTAGTGAACTCTCACGGTGTGTCAGGCACTGGCCAACCACTATACACACTAGACCACATTTAAACCTTATAGCAACCCTATAAGGGTTATAATATTATTTATAATCCCCATGATTATGAATGAGGAAAAGGAGGGATAGAATTTTAAGTGGATCATTCAAGAATACATGCTAAATGCCAGAGACAGGATGCAATCCAGGGGCTTGAATCTAGGCATATTGGTCATGCCTTCAGCCCCTGTACTCAGGTAGTTTCCCTTGGTCTTTGACTTCAGGGAGGCAGTCCTGCATAGTGGCTTTGGAGCCAGAGTGCCTGTGTTCAATGCCAGTTCCTCCCTTACAACTGCATGATCTGGAGCAAGATTTAACTTCTCACACCGTTCTATTGAGGTTTGAACCTGTTGATTCATATAACAAGCTCTCGGTCCTTTGACTGGCACATGGTAAGCACTCAGTGAATCTTGGCTGTTACTATTGCCTAGCCTTGGAGGAGTGCTGCTGACAGGCCCATCTCCACTCCATCTCCACAGCTGCACCTTTAACCTGGACTCTGCCACGGACTTTTCCATATTAGTTCACACACAGCAGGGAGATGAATCTTCCTCGGACAATTTCACATGTCACCTCCACGTTCAAGAGCCTCTTATGGCTCTCTGCCACTAATTTTATCAGACCCAGATTTCTTATATTGGTTTTAGGTGTATTTCTACAGATTCCCATTTAAATGCCTCTTTCTGCCCCTCTCCAAGCCTTTTTTACATGCTTACCATGCGATCTTTTGTTAACGTCTTTTTTTTCCTAGAGTATGACACAGTGGAATTTTCTTTAATCATTTCATCTTTTAACAATTGTCCCTAGGTTCTCTAAGTATGCTCATTTATTCAATTAAATTTGCATTGATTATTTTTCCAAAAAATCATCTTTTGACTCCGCTCAGGGTGTAGTCAGTTAACAGCTATCCATGTTGGAAATATTCTGCTTGTGTTAATTTACACTTGTTTATATAGCAATTAGTGTTTCTATACATTCTTAATTCTTTCACAGCAATTTTTAGTCCTCAAGGCCAGAGATCATGGTTTCTCTTTCTTTTTGACCTTCCCTTCATGCTTAAGGCAAGTGCTTCAGAAATGCTACTGAGTGACAGACTGATAGTGTGAAACAGTCAATCCAAGAGAGAAGGGCCTGTTGAAGGTCAAGTAATGTGACACTAGACCTTCGGTCTTTAAGTCCAGGTAACAAATAATGATGTGTTCTGCAGCTTTTGCATCAGGGTAATTTTCAGGATAAGGCAGGTCTCTGCCTCCGACAAACAGGCATTCTTTCAATAGCAGCCAGAAAGCTGATCTCTTGGTTTTCCATTCCTGGGTGTATAATCACATAAAACAGAAGAAGGCAAAGGACAGGCTGCCAGAATATGTATAGGGACTTTGCTGAGGCAGTACAAAGCCAGTAGGTAACCCCACCATGGGGAGAAGAGTCAGGTTGCAACTCCTAGTCTCTACCATAGCAGAGTTAACAACCTGGCAGCTTTCCCTCCCTCTACTCAGAACATGTTCCACCTTCCAGACATCTCCCTGAATCCCTGATCATGAAGAGATCCTATAACCTCTCTCAGTTTCACACAAAGCAAAAGAAGATTGGATCCATGGTTACCATGCAAGTCTGGATGAGTGAGTGACAGTGGAGAGGAGGTCCAGACATTTCAAAGTAACACTTGAAAAGGGACCCAAAGGAACTGAGTCATAGATCACCTTTAGCCATTGTGCCAATTACTTGTACGGTGGAATGACAAATGGAAAATAGTCATTGAAACCACTGAAATGAAAACTAAATCATTCCAGTTATACCAAGCAGAGCAGAAAAGGCCTGTCAACATTCACACAAAACGGTAAGGATGATCAAATTCCATGGGGTTTAGGTGTGGCTTGTATTTTAAAGGTGGAAAAAAATTTTAAATCCTTTTAATTAGCAAGGTAGAATCGTAGGATTTTGTGGCCAAAAGCATTTTAGAACTCACAAAGTCCAAGTTCTACATTTTTACAAATGGGGAAAATGAGGCCCAGAGAGGAAAAGTACCTTTCTGAAGGACAGAGGCAAGACAAGAGCTCAGGTCTCCTGAATTTCTAGTGCATCCACTGAGCAGAAAAGATGCCTGTACCTGGGTGAGGCTCTCACAGTCAAAGTCAATAAACATAATACCTCTACAGAAAAATAAAGTTCTGATGCTTCTACCTCCTTCATGATGGCCCATAACACAACAACTCTTTGTTTTTCTCAAAAGTTCCAGGTTCTCTGATTGGAATGTTGATCTCATGTCCAAGTAAGGAGAAAAAAAGCATGTGATGAAAGAGAAGTAAAGAAAAGAAGAAGTATAACATTAAGGCAGAAGCAGGCTCCTCCTCCTCATTCTTTCTTTAATCTCCTTTTCATTTTGTTTTTGTGGTACTAGGGGTTTGAACCTAAGGGTGCTTTACCACTGAGCACTAAGCATTACATTCCCAGCCCTTTGTAATTTTTATTTTAAGACAGGATCTTGGGGCTGGGGTTGTAGCTCAGTGGTAGAGCACTTGCTCAGCACCACATATAAATAAATAAAAATAAAAGTTCTATCAACAACTTAAAAAAAAAAAGTCAGGATCTTGCTAAATTGTCCAGGCTGGCTTGAGTGCGTACTTCTCCTGCCTCAACCTTCTGAGTCACTGGGATTTCAGACCTGCACCACCACACCCAGCAAAAGGAGACTTCTTAATGGCTTAGAGGTATTTAGTAACAAAAAGAGTAGGGAGGACCTGGATTCTCCTGGCACTAGTTTGCCACTAAGTAGCTTTGAAAAGTATTTAACAACTCTAGGCTACAGTTTTCCCATTCACAAAATGAAGCCATCCTATGTTAAATGATTTCTAAGGTCTCTTTCATGTCTAATATTTTAGAATAACATTAGATCAGTATTTAAGACTTGTAACACTAATAGAATTTTATCGTATCCCATATTAGTAACAGAAAGGTATCTATCTCTAAAATAATAGTGGTAAGCAAGTAAATGGCTGACTATGAATTTGTTTGAACAGATATTTATTGCCAGACACTGTGCTAGATTCAGGACAAAGAACACATGGTTTATGCTCTCAAGGAGCTGTCAGCCTGGAGAAAAGACATAGCTATGGGACTCTTTCTTTATACATAGATAATGTCTTATCTAATGTCTTATCTGACAAAAGATCAAACAAGATTCAAGAGGGTTTGGGTAAGAGGGGCCTCTGCAATGTCCCAATTTCTTTTCCCTTCTTACATCCCCACCAACTCCCTTATTATAGTGTGAAGGGCTAAGAGGTCACTGCAAGAACTCATCTGAAGAAAAGTATCCTAGTTCATACTTTCTGACAAAAGTGCAGTTAGATGCTGCACTATCTATGCTGTTCACTAAGACTCCTATAAACAATAGATGTAAATAATCATCACCTCAAATTTAATCCTGGATCAAAGCAAAATGGGAGGACTCTGGAGGGCATGCTCATTACTCTGCTCTGAAAATGCATATATCTATGGAAACACCTGTTTGGGAAACTGAAGACAAGAAGTGGCCTATGAAGCACAACCTAAAGAATATGATACAAAACAAAAGGATGGAATGTTAACATATCATTAAGAAAATCAACTGGAAAAACTTTAATCTGAGCACAAATTCTGAAAGTTGATTTTCTTCTAGCATAATTCACTATTTACCTTCATGTCATTAACAAATTCATGAAAAGTTTCCTTCATCTTCTTAATTCCACTCAGCCAACTAACACTTATTTTCAGCCTTTTCTAATTCACTTTCTGAACAACCAAGCTTCTCAAAGATTGTCTGCAGCCTACTGACCTGTTCCTTCTTCCTCTCTTTGAGACCTATCTCACTGTAGTCCTTTCATTCTTTGTTTTCTTTCTATACAGTGGAGGTCAAACCAGGGGTCTTGCACATGCTCTGTAGGTACTCCATCCATTCTTTATTAAAACTCTATTATTTGCAGAACATTTCCTGCACAATCCTCATTTTCCTCTATCTTTCCTCCTATTCCTACTATGTCTTCTTTGATGGCTTTCTGTTCCTAATCAGGGTCGCTGTCCTTGAACTTGTCTTAACCTTCACTATATATAGTTCTCTCTTCTGTGAATCTCATGTGACTCCCCAAATTTATACTCTTTCACTTCTGCAGAGAATTCTCAGTTCTAGAGGCATTCTCAAGACTTTTCAGAGTTATTAGTAAGGTGCTAATAACTCTGATATCCCCTTTATTGTAAGATAAAATTTTCAAGTTCTGCTATTGTATAACACCACATACACAGGTGCAACATGGCTAAATTCATCACCTCTCCATGTAAAAATCAGAGGAGTGACTAGATATATAACACAACACAAACACAAACACACACAGAATACAAAGTTCATGAACAAGAGTTCCAATGGCCACATAGGTATGTTATGCAAAGTGAAAGCACAGAATGTGGAGACATGTACTCAGGTAACCTTGAATTACTTTATTATGTCTTAACTTAGGTATTGCCCTTTTATTTGAACAATACCTATTTTGTGCATAAGTTATCCAAACTACAGAAGTGAAGGAAGGACAGGCCTTGAAGAAAATAATGGGCAGTAGAGTCAGCCTCTGAAAAAAATAAAAACCTTTAGAAGAAGAAAAATGTCTGCAGTCAATTCTTCCATGAATAAGATAAGAATAGGAACTTGTGCCACCAAAGCTAGAAATCACATATATCAAGGCTCTGGTACCCCCTCTTTTTTTTGGGAATCCACTCCATGTTTAAATTTTATATGCAAATTTGAAAATAGAGTTGAGAGCCTGTCTGATCATAAATCCTAAATCAAGATTAATCATTCAGTATAATGTTGTTGCTTCAGCAATGTCTTATGATTAGGCAAAAATCTTCCTGTCAGCTTCCAAAAAGGAATAAAAGTATACTGAGCACTTCATTGCACATTAAATGGTTAGCTCATTACTATAGGGAAAAATTGTAGCAGTAAAGAAAACTGAAATAAGGGGTTGTGTTTGTGGCTCAGTGGTAGAGTGCTTGCCTAGCACACGTGAGGCACTGGGTTCAATCCTTAGCACCATATAAAAATAAAATAAAGGCACTGTGTCCACCTATAACTAAAAAATAAATATTAAAAAAGAGAAAACCGAATAAGCCTAATGGGTGGCACATGCCTATAATCCCAGCAATTTAGGAGGCTGAGGCTGGAGGATTGTAAATTAAAAATAAGAAGGGCTGGAGATGTAGCTCAGTGGTAAAGTGCCACTGGATTCTTTCCCCAGCGAGCGCGCGCGCATACACACAAACACAAACACACACAGAATACAAAACACCGAATAAACTTTCAAATCCCACTGAAACTCACCTTAGCAACTGAAAGCAGAAATGGCTTAAGAGGAAAACCACACCACAAGAGAACAGTTCTCTAAAACATGCTTTTGGCATGGGGCAGATTTTCCCTCTTTTGTCTTTCTGTATCTGCACAGATGCCTGCAGGGGATGGGAGAGGTCTTTTAAAATAGTATACAGACTTAGGAATATTAAAAGTACAGTTAAGCAATAAATCAATAAAATAAAACAAAGTAAAATCATCCATATGATTCCCCAATTGTAATCAACTTTTCCAACCGTTTTTCTTTGTATCTGTTTATGTATTTTACTCATGGAAAGAGAGTAATATTCATGTTATTTTAAAGCCTGTTCTTTTCACTGATATCTTATGTCATAAAATTCTTTCATGTTTATGTATTATTCTCAGACCATTTTTAATGGCAGTACAGTTGGCTTTGTGTCACTATGTGTTCTGCATTCACAGATTCAACCACCTACAGATCTCAACTATTGTTTGTTTGTTTTATTGAATTTGCATGTCAGACGGTGACACATACCTGTAATTCCAATGACTCAGGAGGCTTAGGCAGGAGGATTGTGAGTTCAAGGCCAGCCTCAGCAATTCATCCAGGTCCTAAGAAACTTACCAAGACCCTGTCTCAAAAATAAAAAGGGCTGGAGATGGAACTTGGTGGTAAAGTGTTCCAGGTTTTAATACCCAATATAAAAAAAATTGTATCTGTACTGAACATGTATAATACAATATGACAACTATTTACATATCATTTACTTTCTACCACATATTATAATCTAGATATGATTTAAAATACACATAATATGTGTAGGTTATATGTAAATATTACACCATTTTAAACAAGTATCTTAAGCACTCATGAATTTTGGTATATGTGGTGGTCCTGGAACCAGTCCCCCATGGATACCAGGGAACAACTGTATCAAAAATTTATACATAAGGGTCTGGGGTTGTAGCTCAGTGGTAGAATGCTTGCCTCTCACGTGTAAGGTTCTGGGTTCAATCCTCAGTGCCACGTTAAAAAAAAATAAAGGTATTATGTCCATCTACAACTAAAAAATATATTAAAAAAATACATACATGAAATAAAATATATAATTGAACCTTTGTATGAATGTATCATAATTTACTTGCTTCCCAATTCTTGAATGAGGTTGCATTAATGGGCTGAATTGTATGCTCATCCCCAAAACTGCAGACTGTGACTGTATTTGGAGATAAGATTTTAAAGAAGGAATTAAGTTAAAATGAGGTCATTAGTGCATTCTAATCCAATAGGACTGATGTTTTGGGAGGAAATTTGCACAGAGACATTTACAGACAGAAGACCACATGAGGATACAGGGAGAAGATGACAATATATAAGTCAAGGAGAGAGGCCTCATGTATCCTTTTTAAAAAACAAAATATTTTTTAGTTGTAGTTGGACACAATACCTTTATTTTATTTATTTATTTTTATGTGGTGCTGAGGAGTGAACCCAGGGCCTCATACATGCTAGGCGAGCACTCTACTGCTGAGCCACAACCCTAGCCCTCATAAATCCTTTATGCATAGTTGCATACATATATGAAATACGTACGTGTACATTCTTATCATTCAACTATTATGTTTCTCAAAAACAACAGACTTCCAAAAACACAATAATTATTTCAGAGTTACTTTGAGAGGTATGTTTGTTGCTCAACTTAAGTTTCTTTAGGTGTACCACATCTGGGATGATGGAACAAAATGGGTCAAACCATACAGTTTGTGTTGCTCTGTTATGGCAGGCCTAGCAAACTAATATGGTACAGACTGTTTCCATTTATTTTCCAATTTGCAGTATCTTTGTTTTTAATTCTCTGGACACATAGCCACTTATCTCCTTGTAATACATTTATAAACAAGGCTTGTTGAGTCAAAGGGCAAGTATCTCTTTTCAGAGTCTGAGATGTTTTGTCAAATGATCCAAGCCAAGGGTGCACTTTCTAGATACTCCCAAGGCCACTGGTCTTCCTGGGGCCAGAGTTTTTGTTGTCATTGTTTCAGTTTGGTTTTCTTTGCAGTATTGGGGATTGAAACCAGAACCTTGCATGTGCTAGGCAAGATTTCTACCACTGAGCTACATTCCTGTCCCTTTTTTTTTTTTGTACCAGGGATTGAACCTAGGGGTGCTTAGACACTGAGCCACATCCCCAGTAGGGTCTTGCTGAGTTGCTCAGGGCCTTACTAAGTTGCTGAGGATAGGTATGAACTTGTGATCCTCCTGCCTCAGCCTCCTGAGTCCCTGGATTACAAAGAGTATGCCACTCATCTGGCATTGTTAACGTTTTTTAAAACCTTAACATTTATGGGGTGGTTAATCCTTGCAACTCTCAAGGTGAGCTGGATAATGTAGCCACTACCCAAGCCAAGCCCCTCGTGGATTTAGAAGTTGTGACCTCACAGAATCCATGCTTGAATATGCAGTTTACAATTTTTAGGTGTCTCACGTGACCAGTCTGGTCTTATTTCATCTTTTAGCCTTCAAACTCCAGTTATACTTTTCTTGCACTTGTCAGGATAGCCCCATTTGCCACAGGTCAACTTCTGAAGGTAGTAGGATTTAGAGCCACAGCTGCAGTGAACAATATGTGCCTCTGATTAGGACACTTTCCAAATGATGAAGTTCCCTTCATCATCTTGCTTCTGCTACTGAAACCAAAGAGCCCTATCCCTTTTTACTTTATTTTGAAATAGGGTCTCACTAAATTGCCCAGACCGGCATTGAACTTGCTATCCTCCTACCTCATTCTCCTGAGCCCTGAGATTATAGGCATGGGCCACCATGCCCAGCAAGGCCAGAGTTTTTCATAGTTTTATTTTCCTCTTTTTTTTTAATTATGTGTTTTTCCAAGTTTTCTATTAGGAACACATATTGTTTCTATAATAGTAAACATACTCATTTTTTATATTTTTTTATTCTTTTTCGTTATACATGATAGTAGACTGTATTTTGACATATCATACATACATGAAGTATAATTTCCCATTCTTGTGATTGTACATGTTGTAGAATTATGCTGATTGTGTATTCATATATGAACACAGGAAAGTTATGTCTGATTCATTCTACTGTCTTACCCATTTTTCTCCTCCCTGCCTTTTCCCCACTACTCCCTTCATCCAATCCAGTGAACCTCTTCTCCCCTACCACCTATTGTGAGTCAGTGTTCGCATATCAGAGAGAACATTTGGCCTTTGGTTTTGGGAGATTGGCTTATTTCACTTAACATGATAGTCTCCAGTTCCATTCATTTACCAAATGATGTAATTTTATTCTTCTTTAAAGTTGAGTAAAATTCCATTGTGTATGTATACCACATTTTCTTTATGCATGCACCAGTTGAAGGACACCTAGGTTGGTCCCATAACTTAGCTATTGTTAATTGAGCTGCTGTGAACATTAATGTAGCCATGTCACTAGAGTATGCTGATTTTAAGTCCTTTGGGTATATATAGCTGGGTCAAATGGTGGTTCCAGTCCAAGTTTTTTGAGGAAACTCCATACTCCAGAGTGGCTGCACCAATTTGCAGTCCCACCAGCAATGTACGAGTGTACCTTTCCTCCCCACATCCTCACCAACATTTATTGTTGCTTGTATTCTTGATAATTGCCATTCTGACTGGAGTGAGATGAAATATCAGTGTAGTTTTAATTTGCACTTCTCTAATTCTAGTGATATTGAACTTTTTTTATATACACATGTTGACAGTTCATATTTCTTCTACTGTAAAGTACCTGTTCAATTCATTAGCCCATGTATTGATTGGGTTATTTGTTTTTTGGTGTTAGTTTTTTGAGTTTCTTTATATATCCTAGAGATTAATGCTCTGAGGTGCAGGTGACAAAGATTTTCTCCTGTAGGCTCTCTCTTCATGTTCTTGATTGTTTCCTTTCTTTTTTAGTTTGATACCATCCCATTTATTGATTCTTAGGCTTTAGGAGTATAGTTGAGGAATTTGGTTCCTAAATTTACGTGATGGAGATTTGGGCCTGCTTTTTCTTATAGTAGACGCAGGGTCTCTGGTCTAATGCCTAGATGCTGGATCCTCTTTGAGTTGTTTTATACAGGCTGAGAGATATGAGTCTAATTTCATTTTGCTATATATGGACTTCCAGTTTTCCCAGCACCATTTGTTGAAGAGGCTGTATTTTCTCCAATGTATGTTTATGGCACCTTTGTCTATAAGATGACTGTATTTATGTGGATTTGTCTTTGTGTCTTCTATTCTGTATCACTGGTCTTTATGTCTCTTTTGGTGCCAATAGCATGCCATTTTTGTTATTATAGCTCTGTAGTACAATTTAAGGTCTGATATTGTGGTGCCTCCTGTTTCACTATTTTCACTGAAGATTGCTTTTTTTTAATTTTTATTTTTCCAATTGAATTTCATGACAGTTTTTTCTATTTATATGAAGAACATCATAGGAAGCTTAATAGCAATTGTATTAAATCTGTATAGTGCTTTTGGTAGTATGGCCATATTGACAATGTGAATTTTGCCTATCCAAGAACATGGGAGAGCTTTCCATCTTGTAAGGTCTTCTTCAATTTCTTTCTTTAGTGTTCTGTAGTTTTCATTGTAGAGGTCTTTCACCTCTTTTATTTGATTGATTCCCAATACTTTTTTGAGGCTATTACAAATGGGATAGTTTTCCTAATTCCTCTTTCAATTGACTCATCACTGATATATGAAACACAATTGATTTATGGGTGTTAATTTTATATCCTGCTACTTTGCTGAATTCATTTATGAGTTCTAGAAGTTTTCTAGTGGAGTTTTTTGGGTGTTCTAAATATAGAATTATGTTGTTAGCAAATAGGGATAGTTTGAGTTCTTCTTTTCCTATTCATATCCCTTTAATTTCTTTCTTCTGTCTAATTACTCTGGCTACAATTTCCAGAATTGTGTTGAATAGAAGTGGTAAAAGAGGGCATCCCTGTCTTGGTCCAGTTTTTAGAGAGAATGCTTTCAATTTTTCTAAATTTAGAATGATGTTGGCCTTGGATTTAGCAAATATATATATATAACAATGTTGAGGTGCATACTCATTTTTAAAAAGGGAAAAAGAGGCTAACATAACATAAAAGATTTCTATATTTGGGGGCTGGAGTTGTAGCTCAGTAGTATTGATTGAGCTCAAGTGCTCAAGATAGAGCACTTGCCTAGTACATGTGAGGCAATGGGTTCAATCCTCAGCACCACATTTAAAAAAAAGTATTGTTGTCTATCTACAAGTAAAAATATTTTTAAAAGATTTCCATATTTGACTGAATTAAAATGAAATTGTTGTAGAGTTTTGATTATTTTTTGTTTTTGTTTGTTTGTTGCTTTTGCTATACCAGGGATTGAGCCCAGGTAAGCTTTACCACTGAGCTACATTACCGGCCCTTTTTATTTTTAATTTGAGACAGGGTCTTGCTGAGTTGCTCAGGACCTCACTAAGTTGCTGAGGCTGGCCTTGAACTCGTGACACTTCTTCCTCAGCCTCCCAAATTGCTGGGATTACAGGTATGCACCCCTGCTCCTAGCTGGAGTTTTAGTTGTATGAAGTGAAAAGAATTATGGAGATGGATGGTAGCGATGGTTGCACAACATTACAAATATATTTAATATCACTGAACTGTACACTTAAAAATGGTTAAGAAGCAGATCTAGAGTTGTAGCTCAGTGTGGCAGAGCTCTTGCCAAGTACATGTGATTCACTGGGTTTGAACCTCAGCACCACATAAAAATAAATAAATTAAAAATGTGGCATTTATACACAATGGAGTATTACACAGCACTAAAAAATGACAAAATCGTGGAATTTGCAGGGAAATGGATGGCATTAGAGCAGATTATGCTAAGTGAAGCTAGCCAATCCCTAAAAAGCAAATGCCAAATGTCTTCTTTGATATAATGAGAGCAACTAAGAACAGAACAGGGAGGAAGAGCAGGAGGAAAAGATTAACATTAAACAGAGACATGAGGTGGGAGGGAAAGGGAGAGAAAAGGGAAATTGCATGGAAATGGAAGGAGACCCTCATTGTTATACAAAATTACATATAAGAGGTTGTGAGGGGAATGGGAAAAAAAACAAGGAGAGAAATGAATTACAGTAGATGGGGTAGAGAGAGAAGATGGGAGGGGAGGGGAGGAGGGATAGTAGAGGATAGGAAAGGTAGCAGAATACAACAGTTACTAATATGGCATTATGTAAAAATGTGGATGTGTAACCGATATGATTCTGCAATCTGTATTTGGGGTAAAAATGGGAGTTCATAACCCACTTGAATCTAATGTATGAAATATGATATGTCAAGAGCTTTGTAATGTTTTGAACAACCAATAAAATAAATAAATAAATAAAGGTACTTTGTTCATTTACAACTAAAAAATAATTTAAAAAAAAATGGCTAATAAGGGGCACTTGACTAGCATCTGAAGGCCCTGCATTTAACCACCAATACTGCAAAGAAGAAAAAAGGTTAATATCTAAACTACCTAGAGTCCATGCTATTAAGGAGGTTAAGGAAGGATGATCACTTGAGCCCAGCAATTAGAGGCCAACCTAAGCAACACATGCCTGTAAGAAGTCAATTAAGAATAAACAAGCTATAATACTTTCATCATTACTTAGCACTACATATTATTTTCAGGGGAAAAAAAACAAAACCAAAAAACTAGTTAAGATCTTAAACTTAATTTTGTGTGTATCTGTCTGTATGTGTGTGTGTGTGGTACAAGGGATTAAACTCAGGGGTACTACCTACCACTGTGTTACATCCCCAGTCCTTTTTATTTTTTATTTTAAGACAGGGTCTTGCTAGTTGCTGGGGGCTCAAATGCTGGCAAGCAGGTAGAACAGTAGAAATTCTTCTTCATTAATGGTAGAAAAGAAAATGGTAAAAAATTAAAAAAAGGGGGGGGCTGGGGATGTGGCTCAAGCGGTAGCGCGCTCGCCTGGCATGCGTGCGGCCCAGGTTCGATCCTCAGCACCACATACAAACAAAAATGTTGTGTCCGCCGATAACTAAAAAAAAAAAAAAAAAAAAAGAAAATGGTACAGTTACTTTTGGAGACACTCTGGTGATTTCTTTCTTTCCTTTTTTTGTTTTTAGTTGTTGATGGACCTTTATTTTATTTGCTTATTTATATGTGGTACAAAGAATCAAACCCAGTGCCTCACATGTATGAAGCAAGTTGCTCTACTGCTGCTACAATTCCAGCCCCTGCTGATTTCTTATAAACTAAACATACATATAATCTAGTGATTTCTCTCCTTGCTATTTACCCAAAGGAGTATAAATGCTGTGTCCATCCACACCGATGTGCACCGATATTTACAGCAGTTTTATTCATAATTGCCAAAATTTAGAAGCAATTAAGGAGTCAACTAAGAATAAACAAGTTATAATACATCCATTATTACTTAGCACTACATATTTCTTAGCACTAAGTAGAAAGAAGCTGCCACACTTATTTCTTTAAATGCATATTATTAATGAAAATAAGCCAATATCAAAATGCCATATGATTCTAACTATATGACATTCTGGCAATTTTATTATCACTATACGTCCTGAATTCAAAACAATGTCAGTGCCAGGCACAGTGGTGCATGCCTCTAATCCCAACAGCTCCAGAGGCTGAGACAAGACGATCACGAGTTCAAAGCCAGCTTCAGCAAAAAGCAAGGCACTAAACAACTCAGTGAGACCCTGTCTCTAAAATACAAAAAAATAGGAGTGGGGATTTGGCTCAATGGTAGAATGCCCCTGAGTTCAATCCCTGGTACTAACACTTCTTCCTCCCAAATTATTTTGTTGATCTGAATTTTGCAGCAATTACTGTTATTTAGTGAGTTTCAATAATTTAAGATTTAAAGTAACACATTTGTACCCTGGGAGCAGTGGCACATGCCTGTAATCCTAGTGGCTCTGGAAGCTGACTCAGGAGGATATCAAGTTCAAAGGCAGCCTCACCAACAGTGAGGTGCTAAGCAACTCAGTGAGACGCTGTCTCTAAATAAAATACAAAATAGGGTTGGGGATGTGGCTCAGCGGTTGAGTGCGCTGAGTTCAATCTCCCCTCCCCCTGCCAAAAAAGAAAGAATATTTGTTTAGCATTAACAAGGTCCTGAGTTCAATCTCCCAATTCTGGGGAAAGAATTTTTCTAGCTCACTTTGTAAGTAGTTTATATCTCAGATTTTTTCTAGCTCACTTGTGAGTAGTTTGTATCTCAGATTTCTGTGATGCTACGCATTCTTCTTGAATTTAAACATAGATGAAAAATGCTTGCTAGCACTTAATTAGAGAAATTAAGAAACAGAATGATTTCCCTTCTGCCACAATGTGATCATTTGAAGCTTTATTTGTCTTTAAAATTTAAAACAGTGAAATAGAGTGCAAACTGCAAGATGTGGTATTTTGGTTTGGTTAGTGCATGTTTTAGTGCATACATGTTTTACTAAATATGGATATCTTAAAAACTGACATTTTTTTTTTTTGCACTAGGGATTGAACCCAAGGGCACCCAATTATTGAGC
Source organism: Marmota monax (assembly GCF_021218885.2). Taxonomy (NCBI): domain Eukaryota; kingdom Metazoa; phylum Chordata; class Mammalia; order Rodentia; family Sciuridae; genus Marmota; species Marmota monax. The sequence goes on along the minus strand of NW_026695244.1, from coordinate 1,827,512 downwards.
CACATCCCCATCCCTTTTCTGTATTTTATTCAGAGATAAAGGGTCTCACTGAGTTGCCCAGTGCCTCATTAAATTGTTTAGGCTGACTGAACTCTCGATTCTCTTGCCTTAGCCACCGGAGCCACTGGGATTACAGGTGTGCACCACTGCACGTGGGGTGGGTGACATGCAGTCTTTTAAAATTATTATTATTATTTGTTATTTAATAAGTTAAAATACCATGAGTCATCTCTGCAACAGACTAATATATATGCATACTGTATTTAAAAATTAATGTGATTAAACTGGGTGAGGTGGTACACACCTGTAATCCCTTCCCTGCCTCAGGAGGCTGAGGCAGGAGGATAGAGTTTAGAGTTAGCCTCAGCAATTTAGCAAGGTCCTAAGCAACTCAGAAAGACTCTCTCTAAATAAAATATAAAAAAGGGCTGGGGATGTGGCTCAGTGGTTAATGACCTCTGGGTTCAATCCCTGATAAAAAAAATAATGTAAATAAAATATTTTTTATACTGTAATATTTATTTTGTTATCTATTTATTACTGCCCAAATTATATATTCAAATTTCAAAAAAAAAGAAATTTTTACTCTTGTTTCTTTTCTGACCGTTATTAGTATTCATGTCATTTTATTATTCTTAATAAAAATAAATTAGTTGGGGGGCTGGAAATATAGCTCAGTTGGTAGAGTGCTTGTCTTGCATGCACAAGGCCCTTGTTCAATCCTCAGCACTATACACACATACACACACATACACACACACATACACACACACACACAGAGAAAGTAGTTATGACGGGATGTAGCAAGGTAGAATGCTGAACTAGCATATGTGGGGCCTTGGGTTCAATCCCCAGAACCTCACACACACATAAGGACACAATACTAATAATTTAAAATATTAATTTATTAATTGTATTGAGGAGAGCAAAGAAATGATCCACTCTAGTTTTTCAAGTACAAAGAAAAAAAAAGTGATGATCAAAAAATATTTGTTAAAAATAGGCAAAGTGGTGCATGTCTATAATCCCAGCTTCTCAGAAGGCTGAGGCAGGAGGATCACAAGTTGAAAGCCAGTCTTAGCAAGAACCTATCTCAAAATAAAATAAAAGGGTTGGATGGAAATGTAGCTCAGTGGTAGAGTGCTTGCCTTATGCACCAGGACCTTGGATCAATCATCAATCTCTAGTGTTGCAAAAAAAAAACATATACTATTGAATGTATGGATTAGTCAATTTTAAAACAATACTAATTGAATGATAAGTAAAGAAGATTTAATCTATTCCCAAAACAACTAGCCTATTCACTATCTAAAACTGATGACAATTTTATTTTTAGCTGGCAAACCTACCTACATTTTACAAGATGTAAGGCCAGACAAATCAATTTTTTTTCAAGAGGCAAAACATACCTGCACAGAATGTGACAATGAAGTCCAGGTTCTACCTAAATCATCATCACAAAGCAACAGTTTAACTGGGGATGGTGGTACACACCTGGAATCCCAGCACTAAATAGAATTTGGTAATTCCTTAGTTTCATATTGATGTTTAAAATCATATGCTGCCAGGTGTGATGTGGTACACACCTGTAATCCCAGTGGTTTGTGAGGCTGAGGCAGGAGGATTGCAAGTTCAAAGTTAACCTTGGCAATTTAGCAAGGCCCTAAACAACTTCACAAGACCCTAAACAACTTCACAAGACCCTATTCTCAAATAAATAAAAAGGGATGGAGATGTGGGGCTCAGTGGTAAAATGAACCTGGGTTCAATCTTGAGTACACACACATAAAAAAAAGACCTATAAACTCTGTGAAGTAAGCCACTAATATCAGAAATGCAGAATCCTGAGTTTACTAAGAATTTAGAACTGATGAGTACAGAGGGGAATCTGGGGAAAGGTGGGGAGTTGTTTTGTTTTCCAACAAAGAGCAGTGAGCAGCCTACTCACACCACCCCCCCCTTCCTTTATCTGTGTATTAGTAAGCCTGCTGTGTTTCAAGGACAATAAGTTCCCAATGTTTTTCCAAAAGCAGACGAGGATGAGGACACACACACACACACACAGTGGCAAGGAAATACTGCTTCCTAATTCCAGCTACAAAGGGGCTTTGGGGGTTGGCTCACATCTTTGAGATGCCAGTGCTGCCTAAGTTGGGGCTTATCTGAAAATTTTGAAAAACTGTTTGAATTATAAGGGAAGTTCCCTCTTGTTTCCGTTAAATGTAATGTTTTTTCTTTCTGCCATTCTGAGGATCAATCCAGAACCTTGCATGTGACAAGGCAAAAACACTCTACCACTGAGCTACATTCCCAGTCCTAATATAATCCCTAAATGTAATCCTAAAAGACCTGGGGTCCAACTCGGTAGATTGCACAAGCATGAGGCCCTGAGTTCAATCCCCAGTGTGTACACCCACACACATCCTAAAAATGAAAAAGCTGAGTTTAAAACATTTTAATTTTTCTGAAACTTACAAAGGAAGTGATAGTCATATGTGTTCTTTTACCTTATCTGAATTGGGGAGTTAATTTCCTTTCTAATTACCTACTGTCTATTGGAAGGGGTGTATACTTTGACTAGGGGAATAAAAATGAAACACTTCACATTATACTTTTGGGTGGAGTCTTATTAAGAAAGGTGCAGAAAATAATTACCTGACCCAATGACAAATTAATTTCTATAACATTGGTAGCTTTTATATTGCTTCTATTTGCACATAGTTTTCTTTTCACTATCTTAGATTACACAAGTACATGTTGCTTTGCATGATAAGTTGTTATTGAAAAGACTATTTGTACCAGAGGAAAACCTATTTAAAGAAAAGAATTGATGAATCCTTTCATTGAAGAATTGCTTTTGTTCTATAAAGCCAGGTTTTCAGATAGCAGATTTATTCAAAAAGAGGCACACTTATGCTGTATAATGGAACATATACCTTTTGAATTCTATCCTGAATCTTAGTCATGTTTTGGTCTAGAAAACCCAGTTTAACAGGATTAGTAGCATCAATAACCTTTCCCAAAGTGAAATCATAACCTACCCATTGTGTACTAAAGTTGAACCTACTAAATGTCAAACTTGGGTTCCCACTGTAAACAAATCAGGGAAAGTTAAGCAATAAACAAGTGGGAGAACATATAAGAATTATATAGGAGAAAGAGCTAAAAGGAAACAGGAAGGGATTTTGTAGTTTGGAGAAGAAACAACTGTAGTAGAGATTTTTTTCATTAACTTTAAAAATAGACAAAAGCAAAAGTTACACTCATACATTGTTGGTGGGACTACAAATTGGTGCAACCACTCTGGAATGCAGTATAGAAGTTCCTCAGAAAACTTGGACTGGAACCACCATTTGACCCAGCTATTCCACTCCTTGGTATACACCCAAAGGACTTAAAATCAGCATGCTATACTGGCATGGCTACATCAATGTCCACAGATCAATTGGCAATAGCTGAGCTATGGTACCAACCTAGGTGCCCTTTAACAGATGAATACATAAAGAAAATGTGGTATATATATACACAATGGAATATTTCTCAGCCATCAATGGAATATTTCTCAACCATAAATAAATTATGGCATTTGCTGATAAATGGATAGAACTGGAGACTATCATGCTAAGTGAAATAAGCCAATCCCCAAAAGCCAAAGGCCAAATGTTCTCCCTAATATTGGGATGCTGACTCACGTTAGGTTGGGGGTGGGAGTGGAGGTTCACCAATTGAATATAGGGGAATATAAGGAAGGGAGTGGGTTGGGAACAGGAAAGACAGTAGAATGAATCAGACATAACTTTCCTATGTTCATATATGAATATACTACCAGTATAACTCCACATCATGTATACAAAAATGGGAAGTTATACTCCATGTATGTATGATATGTCAAAATACATTCTACTGTCATGTATAACTAAAAAGAACAAATTTTAAAAATCACAAAAACATAGACAAAAGCACATCACTTGCTGTTTTGACAAAAGTAATTAAAAGAATAAACAGTCCAAAGTTACATACAGAAAAATTTTAGGTGAGAATTAGTATGAAGTAGTACCAGTTAGTGCCAGCAAGGCAGAGGGCACATAGGGAAGCTTCTGAGACAGTCAGTGACATACAGCTCTGCACTGCCCTGACTCAGTTTTCCTTAAAGCAAGAGGTTTGACTAGAGTGCATATTTCTGAATGCCTCTTCTCTCAAATCCTGCCATTCTAAAAGAATGGCTATTTAAAACTCCTTTTGTCTCAGCTTTCTTTTCTCTACTTTTCCTGACAATTTCCCCATCCAAGTTTGTTTTCTTTCTTCTTCTTTTTAAAAAAACTTTAGGAAAGAAAACTCCTATAAAAACAACTAAGCAGAGTTGGCAAATAGAGTGATTTGTGGGAACCTCTTTGCTTGGTGATGCTTATATATTGAATAGTCTTTCTTTCTTTCTTTTTTCTTTTTTTATTTTATTTTTTGTGGTGCTGGGAATTGAACCCAAAGCCTGTGCATGCTAGGCAAATGCCCAAACACTGAACTATATCTCTAGCTCCTGAGTGTTTATTTTTGGGTTAAGGTTAACTGTATTAGGTCAGGATGATAGTTTTTTTTTTTTAAAGTAGTCATTTACCCCATGAATGAATATTGGACCCTATATGTATGTAGGTTTCAACAGGAGGAACAGAGAAGGCTAGGTACCAGTGAACTCCTATGGAAGAAAAAAGTGCTCACCAAGCAGAGAGAGCAAACAAGCTCCCCTTCTTCAAAGCTTTTCGCTCTCCTTTCAAGTTCATTTCAAAATGCCAAGCATTTCTTGGACCTTACATTCACACTATGTCTGAGATGAAATTTCTTGGAGCAGGTACAACCAAAAGCTTAAAAGATTTGGAAGGTAATATAAATGGGTAAATCTTGCTGAGTATGACAATCAGGAGTTGCTGGGTTTGGGGAAAGCCCACGTCCCAACTAGAAGGTATTCAAATAAAAACAAATTTTAAATATTTTGCAGGCCAAACAAAACACAGCTGGCTGGCTGAGTTTAGCCCTATGTTCATTATATTACTCTTTTCCTAAAGAATAGAGATTCTCTATTATAGTATTCTCTGTTATATGTCAGTTAAGTATTCTCTGTTATATGTCAGTTATGTCAAAAGTAATTGAGAGGAAGGTCTAGATAGAACCCGATTAACCCAAATTCTACATACCTTAGGAGAGGTTATTTCCAGAACTTTAATAAATTTAATTGAAGAATCCTGGTTCTGTTTTCTTCTTTTAATTCTTCAGATCTCTTTGGGCTGAGGAATACAAAATATTTCTGTGTAAATCTCTTTGAAAGAATGGAACTTTCCCTCCATAGACCAAAAGTTAACAGCTGAGTCAGATGTGATCTAGGAGCTCAACGCTCCCTGATCACTTGAGGGATGTTGGTTTATCAGGATAGACCAGTGACGTCTCAATCTTTCCTACTGCATTTTGTCTTTAGTAAAGCAGGTAATTGGTAACTGGATTTACTATCTGGAGGCATCTTAATGCCTCTTAATGGGAACTTGAAGACACAAAAACTTTGTAGTATTAGAAAGATGGTAACTTTCTGTCTTTATTATGATAATAGAATAACACTGGTGATTATTTGCTATGGTTTGGATGATTGTCCCCCAAAGGTCCATAAGGCTTTTTCCCCAGCATGGTGCCATTGGGAGGTAGTGGAACCTTTAAGTGGTATGGCCTCCCGGGAGGTCCTTGGTTCATTAGGGGGATACACTTGAAGAGGATTGTGGGATTCTGGTCTCTCGGTCTTCCTCTCCTTCCTGGCTTGATATAAATGGTTCACTTGGCTGTGTGCTCCTGTATGCTACCCTTGCCAGAAGCCCAAAGTAATGGAGCTGCCCAATCTTGGACTAGAATCTCCAGAACTGTGAGCCAAAATAAATCTTTTCTAAGTTAAATGGCCTCAGGTATTTTGTTATAGTAATACACTCTTCAATGATTCTATTATTTATTTATTTATTTTTGGTATCAGGAATTGAACCCAGAAAAACTTAAGCCACTGAGCCATATCCCTGCCCTCTTTTATATTTTATTTAGAGACAGGGTCTCACTGAGTTGTTTAGGGGCTTGCTAAATTGCTGAGGCTGGCTTTGAACTTGTGATCTTCCTGCTTCAGACTCCTGAACTACTGGGATTATAGGTGCCGCCACCATGCCCAGCTTCAATGGTTCTTAATCTTAGTAAAATGCAATTTTAAGATAGAAAGTAGAGAAGATAAAATAATAAGGTAATCAGAAATTGTTTCCTAAAAAATTAAATATTGATAAAGCCAAAGACAAAAATGGATCTTAAAAAAATCTAAAACCAAACTTTTTTTTTAAATAAAGTATCTTCATAGATCTCTGCTACTTTAATAGAATCCTGGAAAATGCTAGGGTTCCTTGAAAGATGCCTTTTCAATGTCTCAGAAATTATAAATTATGTTTCATTATGAAACTAAAGTGAAGTCATAGGGTACCTAGATCATGTTTATTTATATTTTCCTTTTTTTTTTGCGGGGGGTGGGTGTGGAAATATCAAGGATTAAATCCAGGGTTGCCTAACCACTGAACCACATCCCACCCCTTTTTACATTTTATTTAGAGACAGCGTCTTGCTAAGTTTGCTGAGACTAGCTTTGAATTTGTGATCCTCCTGCTTCAGCCTCCTGAGTTGCTGGGAAACTGGCGTGTGCCACTGTGCCTGGCTATTTTTCCCATATATTTTATTGGTGTGGTATAGTTTTACATAATGGTGGAATCTGTTGTTACATATTTGTACATGCACTTGAGATCATGCTTATTAAAAACCAGGCGGTTTTTATATGTGCTGTTCTGGAGAGTAGTAACCCTGTAGGCTTTTTGCCTACACAAAATCTCAGCCTGTGGAAAGCAATGGACTTTTAAAATATAAATAGTATTGATAAAGTATCCTGCCAAGAATTCCTAATCAATAAGAAATCATTAAGAATCAAATTTGATAACAGAAGTGTTTAGTCCTTGAAAAGAATGGAGAGGCCCAGCTATTAGAACATGAAGTAAGAGAGCCACCTAGTGGTCAAAATAGTATGCAGATTTGCTTGCTGGGCACCAGAGGAGTGGGGACTTTAGTGTTTCACTAACACTATTGAAAAGGTAAGGAGCAAAACAAGTTTAAAAAAAAAAAGCATTTTACTTATGAACCTATTTTTTAAACCTTATTTTATTTATTTTTATGTGGTTCTGAGGCTCGAACCCAGGGCCTTGCACATGCAAGGTATGTGCTCTACCGCTGAGCCACAACCCCAGCCCTAAAGAACCTAATTTTTAAACTTACTCTTTTTACAGTCATGGTGCTAAATGTAGATTTTAGGTAATACTGCTACTTGTTTATTTAAATTTCTTTGTAGTCATAGGCAGCAACCTACCCATTTCCTCAGGGCTTATCATTTTGTACAATTTTAACTCCCATTATGTGCCACCAAGCCCATAAAATAACTTATGAAATGACCTGCAATTAAATTACTTCCAAGCACAAAGAGTAACCAGATAGACTAAAAAGCCTGATTAATACAGGATAAGTGATAATGTACTTTTAAAATGGGGGGAAAAAAGACTTTGATATCAGCATACCCATAAATTAAACATTGGTACTTTAAAGAGAGAAAATTGATCACACTCCCTCTTGATGCAAAAGGCTGACAATCTAGTATAGGAAATAAAATAAACACATAGCTGTAAACTATAGTAGAAAAGGAGGAAGATAAGGTTCCAGAGGTATATAGCCACTGCAGGCAGACAAGTTGGAATTTCAGGTAGAAACTTGAACCTAGTGACCTGGTAAGAAGAGACAATGAAATTTAAGAGGAGAGAGATACAGTAGTTTTTTCATATACTTTTTAAAAGTGAGAAGATATGACTCATAGGGATCACCAAATGTCATGAATAAGCCACTTTAATAAACTTATTTACTTCAAAATAAATAAATGAAATATTAACTTTTCAAAAACTGGGTAGTTCTGAAATCGTATGACATCTAAAGAGACTGATGAGTTTCCTTAAATATTTTTTCCTTAGGACATTAAGCATATTTTCCATATCTGACATAAATGATTAATGAGTTTAATTATCATTGGGGAGGTAGGGAAGCAAAGGAAAACTTCACTTTCATTTGTTCCATTTATTACAACTTAAAAAAAAAAATCAAACGATGCCTGTTTCTTTGAATAGGGGTTTGCCTCCTTCCTAACTAAGTAGAAAGGGGAGAAGAATCCTATAGTTGGGAAATTAAGCTGGCTGACTGAGGATTTGATGGGAGAAGGAAGCACCTGACAAAAGAAGGGCAGCTTTTCTTAAGACCTTTTATCTACAATGAACACCCACCTCCTTGCCATCTTTCTACTATCTTTCACTTTAGGACAGGCTTGACTGGGGACCAAACCCATGGCTTTGTGTATGCTAAGCACACCCTGCCACTGAGCTACTCCTACCCAGGCCTTTAAAGGCAACTTGAATACTCATTTTTGCAGAGCAGTGAAAGGACCACCCCCAAATGCCAAATGTCTTAATTTACTAGGATACATTATTCTCTTTAAATATCATGTAACTTCAGAACTACTCTTTTTTTCGGGGGGTGGGTACTGGAGATCTAACCCAGGGGTACTTTACCAATGAGTTATATCCCCAGCCCTTTTTATTTTGAGACAGGGTCTTATTAAGTTGTTGGGGCTGGCCTCAAACTTGTGATCCTCTTGCCTCAGCCTCCCGAGTCACTGAAATCACAGGTGTGTGCCACCACACCCTGCTAAGTTGTTTATTTTGAAGTAAATAAATGTTTATTGAACTGGTTATCTATGATACCTGGTGATTATTCAAGTTGATCTAATGAGGCATTCAAAGAGAACAAATTGACTTTCTGTGTGACTTATCCAGGGAAGGCTTTCAAAACTTCAATTCTACTTAGTCTGTTTTATTTCTAGTCCACATTCTTTTTTTATCTCTACTTCATTAGTCCTGTTGAAATCCCACTCATCCTTTCAAGATCCTGGCTCAATAATCATTTTCTCAGCTGAAGTCCTCCTTGGCTTTTCAAACACACATTGGGCATACGGCTTACCATATTTGGGCACTTACAATATCACCTTGTTTGGAAGTAACCATTTCCTGGTTAGGCACCTTATCTCCTCCATAATAGGTATAAGTTCCTGGAGGGCAGAAATTAGAACATGCTTTCTGATATCTCTCAGTATAGTAATAATTAGTCAATTTTTAAAAAGCAAATAATATCATTCCAATAAAATACAAGTTGCAAATATAAAACTTCACCGTTAAGAAACAGCATAGAATAAAGCAGAAGATGACTGAGGGCTTCATGAATGCCAGGCAAGCACTCTACATCCCCAGCCTTGTGTGTTTGTCTGGTGTACTGAGGATTGAACCCTGCATACTGTAGGTGGCCAGAAAGTAGCAAGTATTATTCTAACTTCAGGGTTTTTTTTAATGTGTCACAGTTAGTTGTAGATATATTAGGTTGAACATTTAATATTCTAGTGCAAAATACCTAAAATATCATACTAGTAATAATAATTTCTAGAGAACTCATAAAAAAGTACAATTACTGTTGTCATTAATATGATCTTTAATAAATGGAATAATGCACCATTTTACAGCAAGCCTTTTTAAACCTAAATAACTGTCTTAAAATCTCCTTCTCCAATGTCTTTGTATCAATACAATCTTTTTATTTAGGTTTATATATATCAAAGCATTTACTTACACTTATTCATAGAAAACTCTTTAGTGGCTTAATGTCAGCTTTCATAGTGGCATCCATAGATAATACAAAAGAAAAGTGATTTGCTTTATTTCATACTCACACTGATCCATCAAACACAACTTGTACAGCATAGCAAGGTCTCAGACGGCTAATACAAAAGCAAAATAATTGAAAGTAATTATTCATAAATTCATAATATGATATTCTATCTGTAATGTAAGAGCAAAACACACCAACAAAAGATACCCGTTAACAAGAAAGAGGGTTCTGAGGAAGTGCCATTATTTTTCAGCCTTTCTTTTTTTTTTAGAAAAGCATCCTCAGAAATGAATACTCTGTAGCTTATGTCTTTCCTGTCCATTCAGAAAAAGCATGGCAGCTACACATTTCCATGTTTCAGCTACTACAACACCCTAGGAGTTAGTGTATTTTACAATTATCCATGTATCTTCATTTGAAAAATCATCAACAGAAAACTAAGGATGATTCCAGCTTATACAAACACTTATACAATATAATCTCTATGGAAATGAAATAACAAGGCATACAAAAATTGCTTAAATAAATAAATGTGACCAGAATAAGAAAAGCCATAGAAGTCAAGCAATTCAATGATAAACCAGAATCTAACAATTTTTTAGCTGTATTTTTTAGTAATTTAGTTTCCTTACTATTAAGTTTCTTTAAAAATAAGCTTCTTTTACATACTTAAGAGGATTGGTAACAAGGTGGGGATCCTGAGACAAGAGACTGATTATAAACAACTTCATTGCTAGAATTAAACACAGCATACCATTTTAGAGCTTGAGCTTATCTGATTCAAAGAAAAATTCTATTTGGCTCTGACAATGTGATAGATTACCATAGATTATCTCTCAGAATCATTCAAGCTATTACTAAAGCTATAAACTCAATAGTTTACTTTTAGAAGAAAATTTTATGTTAAATTACCTCTTAAGAAAATTTTCAGAGGAATTACTTTGTTATTAAAAAAACAAAATAAAATGATTTGTCCCATCATGGATAGCCATTTAATCAATGAACAGAAAGGTTTAAGCCAGTCAACTCTAAGGCCTAAATTTGTTGTAACATGTAGCTAATTAGTTGAGTCATTCTTTTTATTCAGTAATTACAGAACTGGGCAAGTTTTTATGATTAAAGAAATCTGATATTATGTCTATGTGAAGTAAGTCAAATAATAACACAAGTCATTAAATAAACTGTGCAACAAACACTTTAAATATTCAACTGGATCTAATTGCTTGTTTGCTACCAACTGAACTTTTTCAGTATACAAAAGATGAAAGGGGCCCTGAGTTTTTAAGTAATATTATGTCTATAAAGTGATTTTAAAACAGGAAGATGTTTCTGAAACCTAAAAGTACAAATAAAATGGGAAAAAAAACCCATGTTATCTTTTAAAACTGAAAAAAAAAATAAAGTTGTAATTTTAAATACAGCAATTTTCTTAAATATTCAATCACAAACTGAACACCCTAATGAAGTAATTTTATTTCTAAAGATTCCTTCTCTTACTCAGATTTTAATGTGGTTGTCAAATTAAGTTTTTAAAATAAATGCATATGTTCACAAGGTTTAATAACAAAGCTATAAACATCACAGTAATAACGGAATTGGAATTTTTAAAGATATGAAAGATTTATTTGGGGCATAATTTTAATACACAGCATAAATTCTCCTAAATTATTTACTTTCAAATGTATCTGCCATGAGATAAATGTTTAAATTTTTCTTTATATGCAAACACTCAACTTTAATCAGTCACATAAAAGTTAAAGGAAAGTTGTTATAGTCCAGTCCATGTTGCAAAACAATGATAAGTATTTCAAAAGTGGTCTACAAAAATGTTCATGGAATTATACCTGATTTTTGTAGGGTTTGTTTTTAAAAATGAATCTTGTGTTTAGTGTTCAACACAACAACTGATACAAAGAAATGTAAAACATTGTGGTTTAATAAATACTAAGCTTACTGCAATGTAAGTTAAAAATTTTAATGGCAAAATGATATACAATTCTGTATGCATGGCTTTTTAGTTATAATTAATGAAAATATAAAATCATAAAAACTTCACAATAGAAAATGTTAGATAATATAAAAATTAAGTGCTGATTTGCTGGTGGTCTGATGATTGAATCTAATGTCAAATGATAACTAACTCTCAATTCTATAAAACTACTGAACTATTACTTAAATGGAGTAATTAATTTGAGTAGAATGTAAAATATAATTTTATGTGCTCTTAAATATAAGGTCATTAAAATGGAACTGAGAAGGAAAGCTAAAGAGATTGAAACAATTTTGTTTGAAGAACTGAGATTTAGATGTTAACTGAGAAGTCTGAAGTATACTAGAGTAACAGTGTTGGAGATGATGACCAATTGTTCTTTTTTTCCTACTGGGTAAAGAAATGGATTTAAAAATGAAGCAAGAGGGAGACAGAATAGACATGCAGAAAACTTTTCTGACACATAAAACTGCAAGTCAGATAGCAGAGGGACAGAGTAAACCAGACATAAACCATGTGGCAATTTAGGGAGAGTAATGGGTAGGTGCACTAGAGCACTCTCTGTGATATCCTCTTCTCTCATATGTTAATCTGGAAACATGCAGAAAAGCCTTCTTTGGATAATAACTTTTGTGTAACTAGCTCCAACAGTGATTTGCCAGATTTATTTAATGAATATATCTAGGAAGGGATCATGTAAGGTAGTTTGGGGCAGTTTGCATAGTTCATAATCTCAAAGGTAAAATGCAACTTCATTGCTGGAAAAAAAACCCACTATCAATCAAGGCTATGAATATTTAGAAATATCCCAGTCTGAAAGAGACTCCTGGGGTGTATGTGGGAGTTATTACTCAATTTCTAGAATGGCTGGTCTAGATAATCAAGTGTGCAGATTATAAGAGTACAGTTTGCTAAGAAGATAAGGTAATATATAAAGCAATCTGTGAATAATTATGTAAAATAACCTGCATATAACTGGTAGTAAGTTCAACATGTATTTATAAAATGTAGTATAGAAATATAACGTCACATCAAGTTCTAAGAGTTAACAATCTCCAATGAAATATTCATGCCTGTAAGTATGAAAAAAAGAAAATAAAAAGTTTATTGACATATTCAATTTTTTTAAATGACTTTCAGGAGACATATTTACAGAGACTAAAAATTCAGTATAATAGCTGTGGCCTAACTTGGCTTTAGAAGACAAACTTGTAAATATTTTACATAAAAAGATTTGCCAATTTTGTGATAATTCCAACTGAAACACATACTTACTTGAGTAGTGTTTCTTCTTTTCTAGTTATTTTTATATTCAGAATCAATGTACATTTTCTAGAACAAGTAAATACATATGAGGAAGCTACATTACTTTGTGAAAGATAATATTATCTTTGTATCCTTCCCATATCCTATTCAATTAGTTCTCTGGATTAACAAATTTTCTAAAGTCACTAAATGCAGAAATTTCAAAGATTAAAAATTTCAAAGGATTGATGAGATTGAAGTTCTATGCTAATTTAATTTTTCCAAATCTAGTATGGAATCATTTTAGGAAAATGTTCCCAAAGCTACTTTCACTTTTCCCTTAAAATTTACTTTACCTTTAGTTCTGCAATATAAGAAAGCTAGGAGTTAGGTGAATTATTTTAAGGTGGCAAACTTAAGATTGAATTTTGTTTTGAACTAGTAATTATGTCTTAAGCAACAAAAGGCATAGGCAAGTCTATACATTTTATGGTTGCCTAACTGCTAAAATCATTAAGGTGTCTGCTTTGGCTTAAATACAAACCATAATTGTGCTGGAATATAATGACTAAATTTCTTAAAAACGTCAGTACAATACATAACCTGTCATACAGTATGTAGGCAATGTGCTACACATAAGAGATGTAGAGAGGCAGACACAGGCTAAATCCCATCTTTGTCTGTAACTAGATGTGAACCTTGGACAAATTATCTAGTTTCTCTTAACTTTGTTTTCCTTATCTGTAAAGTGGGAACGTTAGCTCATTTGGGTCACTGTGAGGATTAAATACCATATATATCTCTCAGTATTCTGTATGTGCCTTTTCATACTTTCTACAGGAATAGTTTTTTTTTCTTTCCCAATTATGCATTTAGAAAAAAGTTTTAGAAAATATTTAAATGTAAAAAAAAAAAGAAAAAGGTTTTAGGATTTATATTTAAATCATTTAGTGTAAACAAAATCCAAATCAAGTTCTTTTAATTACTTAATTCTGGTATACAATTTAGATTTGTTAAGGGAACTGATATTAGACTTACCTAGTATGATTACCTAGCATGACGCTTTTAAGGTTACATTAATACCTAGTGAAATAAGTTTTCATATTTTCAAATTCAGTGGCCCTTTATTTAAAAAGACCCAAATTCTTTTCTAAATGCAAAATTTTGTGATAGCATTTAACTATCAGCTTTAAGAAACATTTACTGTTACATGAATAAAATTAGCAATTATATAATTTAAATCATTTAAAGTGATTTTCTTCCTTATATATTACAAAAATTCTAAAAGTCTGATGTATAATTTAACCTAAATTTTTAATATGATCCGTACTTTCTACCTCTCCTATTTTTTCAACAGTTGACTAAAATAACTGGGGAAAGAAAATTGTTTTAAACATGTTTGCATGAAATGGAAACTATGCAGTTATTTTAATTGGGTAAGTTATTTTTTAAAGCATTTTATTATTGAACATTAAAAAATGTTGAAAAACTTAAAGTGGACTGGCCCAAATAGAAAGTCTACTAGAGCATACAGAACTCTTCGTCTGATAGGAAAAGGTCAGTTAAAACCTCAGATAGTCATTTATCCTTTTTTTTTTTTAAATTTTTTATTGTGGGTTGTTCAAAACAGTCATTTATCCTTAATGCTTGGAGATGGAATATAATTTATTTTGATTCAATATTGTCTCCTAAATGTTTGAAAAGACTATTCTGAAATGCATTTTAAAGACAAGAGAACTAAATGAAAATTTCCTGGGAAAAACTACAAATAATTTGTCACAAAGATAAAAGATAATAGCTTTATGAAAAAAATTATATGCCAGAAGACTAAAAAATATGTTAAAGGTCTGAATCACAAGAAAGGTCCAATAAAACACAAAAGGTGGAAATCCTGGGCACTAAAAATAATCTTAATTCTAAGAATCAAGACCTGTAATCAGCAATCCAGTTGAATAAATGGTAAATGTTGTAATCTCTAACTCATAACATCACAGCAGATGGCAATAAGAAGGCTTATACATAAATAAGTCACAAGTATTTTGGACAGCCAGCTGGGAAGTTTAAGCTGTCTTTTACTAAATGCTCAAGACAGAGAGTATGAATGAGAAAATATTTTGTTCAGGAGGTAAGAACCTAAATCAGAAATTTGGGGATTTGTTTTTCTCTTAACTTTTTATGTCCCAGAAAAATCTTAGAACTTAATCAGATAATGTTATATTAAGTACTCCATGAATCTGAAAAAAATAAGTGAGATCACTGTTTTCAAATTGTCAGTATATAATTTGTTTAGGAAAAAAAAATCCCTTATTTGAAAGAAAGTGCTTAATTTAAAAAAAAATGCAGAGGTTGTTATTTTAGAAAAAATTATAAGTAATCAAAGAAGCAAGGAAGCTTTAAAAACAATATTATTTTAAGGGTTTACTATCACTAAAAGGTGTATTCTAATGCAATATAAATAATAAATTCTGCTCACATATCAGAGATTATGTGAAAAACTAGCAACAGGAGAAATTATGAAATGAGGACTACGGATGAAATACACAGTTTTGCAAAGAGAGAGAGGGTAAATCTCAGCCTGTTCAAGAAAGGTAAGTTTGGCAGTAGTCCTTCCTGCCATAGAGATTTGGCATGCCAGTTGAATGATTTTTCTACACAGTGTTTTAGGTCATGGGTAAAGGAAATAATTTTCACATAAAGTCACTAGGCTTTGCTTGGGAACATAATAAAGTACTACAGGTTCAAAACTATGAATTATTTTTGAAGTTATAATAAAAGAAAAATGTAATTTTTTTGAGTCAAAGATGGCCTATTCAGAGAATGAAATTATAAAACTATAATGTCTTAACCACCTACTTACTTAAATTCCATGTAAGTTTAACTCTAAATGTTTTCTGATAAAAATGTATTTCTTAAATAAATGAATATGGAACATGTACATACAAAAATAAAATTAAAAGATAAAAGACTAATATTTGATTTCTTGTATTTTGTTCTCTGCTCTTTTATGAACTTCCAAAACCAGAATCAAAATATACTTGTTAAAATGCCCAGAAGGATATGTTTAAGATTTGGAAGGTTAAAAGAATATGGCATTTCAAAATGGGTTTTGGTAGTTTCTTCTACAGAGCCCTTTCAGACAATGTTTCTGCATTCTCCAAAAAGAGAGAGAAAGCAAGAAATCAGGTAGCTGCTTTCTTCTGTGCAAAATTCACTGTCACAGAACTGACCTACAAAAAGCATGGGAGATAGGGGAGAAAACTGTTCAGATTATGGAAGAATGAGGGGAGAAAAATGTTCATATTATGGAAGAATGTGTGCCCCATTAGGAAGAGCGCTTACAAGAAAGCTTATTTGTGGTCTACAGACTATTGCACATTCAAACAAAATACAAGAGAAAAGAATGTCCAACAGATAATATGTTTAAGAACATATCAACATATAAACTAGCTTGTGCCCAGAAATAAAACATGGATACCAGACACCACTGCAGGCAAACCTGTCTTAATTTGTTTCTGTTTTAATGACCTTTAGAAAATGGTCCAAACTGATTATCAGCAATACAATGTTTTTGCTTTTTTTTTCTTAAAAAAATATTTTGAGACCACTTTTGATACACACACATATAATTCTGTGGTCATAACAGACAAATACAACTTTAGCAAGACTAAACAAAAGTGCAAAACTTAAAAAAACAAAATTAAAAAATATGGAAGCATAAGCTAATTTTTCTGCATAGCTGAAATCTATTTAAAGCAAGTCCTTGTTGCAGGAGTGGGAGGGGGTGCTGACAGGAGGATAAAGCAGTTTTTTTTTTGTCTTCAGCTAAATGATGCAAAAAATAATTTCACTCCATAACCTTGAAAACATTTCACAGACAATTCATTCCTATATCTTTAGACACCATGGTTGTGGCAGTGCCTCCTTCTGCAAGGTAAACGGCGGTGCTGGATTTGGAATGAACTGCCCTATCACTGCCATTGTTGTTGACCTCACAGTCCAGTGGTTCAGTGGAGATGACCCAGGTGGAAGGGCGCCATCGCTTAAGAGAATAGGGAGTTTTCACACGCTTCTTGATCTTTTCACCTGATCCTGATTTGCCATCTTGCGTTGACTCACCTACTGAAAATAAAAGTATGGAAAAATGAACTATGTATAAAGAAAACATTAAGAAGTAAAAGGTTAGGGTTGAATTTCAAGGGGAGGTCAAGCCAATATCTATAGAAGGCGATAATGCAAATTTCTTGAAATTCACAATGCCAGGCAATGTTTTTCTAGGCAAAATTTAACCAATTCATTTTGAAACTCTTTATGTCAAACATTTTTGTAATTGACTGAATTACAGAGAAATAAATAAAACATAGAAAATACACAAGTATAAATGGAGAAAATCCAGAAGTCCTTAGGTGTTTTCTCAAATTCTTTGGTTTTGGTAGATCCCAATTTGGTAAATTATTCTACTTAATGCTCAAAGTAGATCAGATTTTAAAGGCATCTAAGCATATATTTTTTCAGAGGAAGGACAGAAATATTAGGGTACAAATTGTCCAGTAATTCTTTCTTCCCATACCTGGCAAGCTATTTTATTGACACAGAGCCCTGCAATAAGGGTGTGTCGACTGGTCTATAACACAAGCCACTTAAGCAAGGGGCTACATTGGTTTTTTGGGGGACTTGTATCTTTCTTGCAGCCCATTTTATAGTCTGTAACAACCATAAAACATGACTTTTTTCTTCCTTATGTATTGACAGTTTAAAGACAAACCATTTTGTATAATGATGACTGTTAGAAATTTTAGTGAGCTTTCCTATCTTGTTTTGTAATACTTTTAGGGCCAAAACCCAAGCATCAACTTATTATTTAAGTTGTCCTGTTGCCCATAGTACAATACCATAAGTACAGGTGGAATTCAACATGTAACTCTTGAAAAAGATGACACTAAGCAACTGAGAACAACTTTAATAGTTTCTTCATAATCGCTTTTCTGAAATTTCTATGTACTTTTAAGACTTACTAAGGTTAAAATAAAAATGTAGGTATAACAGATGCTAATATGTGTAAAAAATATATCAAAAATTATAATGGCATAATGTTATTTAGAGCTGTTAAATTGGTATTTATTTAATCCTATCTGCTCATAATAAGTGCATGAAAGTAGCATTCACATAAAGCATATATTAAATTGGGAATTCTTCCATTGTGACATTGACCTTTTAATTATTTATGATAAAATTGTTTCTTCTTACAATAGTCCAATTACTTTTGAAGCCTAACCAAATGGTTTATTTCTATTTCCCAAAGTGATAAAGGTAAACAGTCACTGGTTGCAACACAATCTGATTTTATGTAGCTATTTAAATGGCTTCAAAGAATACCTAAGAGATGGTCCATGATCCCTCCACTTACTCTGTATACTGCCGCCATCTAGGACATTTGTGGCTGAAAGATCCAGAGAATTGGGCCTCTGTGCTCTTCTGGGCTTTGATGGCCCTGGATCTGTTACTGTGCTTGAAACAACCTGTGTAAGAACATCTTGTTCTGAACATGGATTACTGTTGTTGTTATTGGAATTAGTTCGGCCACCTTCTAGTGGCCGTTCCCTCCTGTCCACAAGACGATCTAGAACACTTTCATCATGGCCAGCTTGTTGGTCTCGTCTTAGCAAAGGTTCATGCTCATCAGGACTGGAATTAATATTCAGCCGGGTATCCTCACTAATAAATTGATTCTGCAGCATTTCTTGGGCCCTATGTGTCACCATGTTGGCTGTCTGGCCTGATGGAACTGCCCCATTGGCATACTGGGTTGTGGCAGCATGGGAGTTAACACTGTGGTTTCTACCTGCTACTCCATTCATGGTGACTGTCACCACATGAGGTTCTGCTGCATTGATTGTATTCATCTTGGCAACTCCAGTTTCTACTTGTTTCAAGTTAGATTTGTGCTTGCTGCCAAATTTTAGCCGGGGCTCCTTTGTTGAATTTTTGGTGTTCAAAGGCAAACTAGTAGGTCTCTTAGGAAGGTTCTGTTGTTTAGGGAGAGGGTAGATCTGAGTGGGTGGAACATCAGGAATTAAACATGCTTGGCCATTTGCAGCCTGGGTGTAGTCCTGCTGACCAGTCACTTCTACTGCAAGCTTTATGAGTGGGTAAAGCAAGCTAGAACTGGTACTACTCAGTGGGTCTGGCCCACTGAACTGTTTAAGAGAATGCTCCATCAGATTCTCATCAGAGCTTTCCTTGAGGTTCTTATCAACTTCTTTTGGGTCTAGCTTGTTAGTCTCCAAGTCTTCTTCTGTCAGCTGTAAGCAGACAGGGGTTGGCCCAATTGACTGTGCAACATTTATGGCATGGAGATTTGTTTCATCTGGGTATGGCATCTCAGATATAGTGGTCATACCAGTACTTGGAGTGAGACCAGTGGTGTTTGTGGTTGTTGTGTTGGCAGACAGACTGGTGACACTCGTTTCAGGGCTGGGGATTCGAGCTTGTGCTTGCTGTCGTTCATAATTTATTGAATTACGATTCTTTTCCCCTACAGTCAAAGGTGTGCTGGACATTGAGTGCTCAGAGGAAATATTCTTCACAATGCTGTCAGTGTGATGGATAGAATCTTCAATGTATGAGGAAGAAGAATAATCTGGATAAGGGCCAATTTTTGGCACACGCCTATTATGTGACAGGTTGCTTAAAGAAAGAAAAAAAGTGTGACATTGAGAATGTACATTTACGACAAATAGTCTCTTCAAGTAAAACCACTGATTTTAAAGGCTGAGCTGCTAACTTATATTACTTAAAAGGTATAATAAAATAATCAAGTATTAATAACCTGCTAAATGCTAATTTTATGTGAATTAAGACTACTGAAAAATCTATATGAATCTAGACTTTTATAGATGCTCATTAATTTTGGTTTAAGAGTCAACTTAAAAATATCCCCTATAATTTTAAAACATTACCAAATATACCTTTACAAACTATATACTTATACAGCTAAACATTATGTTTTGTTAAGAGAAGGAACCATGGCATAAGTTTATTTCATATTTTCATAACCCAATATCCACTGCTTACTCAACAAATACGTTATAAATTGTTATATTAGCCAAATGATAAAAATAATAAGTTTTTAGGTTGCTTCAAAGAGTTCCAATTAAGAGGCACAGTCTAGCAACAGAACATTTTTTTCTGGGGTAGTCTAAGCAAAATCAGTGAAAGTCCTGCAGCCTAGGCTATGAGGCAGATAAAGGATCAAATGACATTCAGACAAAAGCTCAAAGAAGGGCTGGGGTTGTAGCTCAGTGGTAGAACACTTGCCTAGCACATGTGAGACACTGGGTTTGATCCTCAGCATCACATATAAATAAAATAAAGGTATTGTGTCCATCTATAACTAAAAATATTTAAACAAAAAGCTCAAAGATTCAAAACTGCTCTCTAGTTATCAAGGGTTTGTCACAATCATTATCATTCCTCAGAAGTGGTGGTTTTTGACCAGTGCATTGTAACACATTTATAATTATATAAGATCTCACTAAAATAAAACCAGGGATAGCTTTAACTAAAACAATAAAGGTACAAATATTGGGAACATTAACAGATAAAACTAGTATAGGAGAGAAGCAGATGCTTAAGGAAAAGAGGTATTATAATAGAAGTCTGATGAAGTTATAAGAGAAATGACAGGAAAACAGAGAAGAAAAGGCTGTTACAGAGTCACAGGAAAAGGAAGCTAGGGCTGGGGTTTTGGCTCAGTGGTATAGCGCTTGCCTAGCATGTGTGAGGTACTGGGTTCAATTCTCAGCACCACATATAAAGAAGTAAATAAAATAAAGGTCCATCAACAACTAGTAAAAAAATATATATACATAAAAAAGAAAGCTAAGTAGTATAGAGGTTAAGATGCAATAAAATAAAACCTAGAATAAGAATGAATATGGAATGGACTATGATTTAGGAGAATCTATAACAGACACTGGAGATAAGAAGCAATACTTAGAGAGTAGAGCTGAATACACAGGAGTCAGGGGAAAGGCCAAAGGGAAGCATCAAGAGTTTCTTCTTACTATTCAAGAAAAGTTCAAAAGCATTTAATGTAAAAGCTTTAGCTGACTCTTCAAACAGGTATAAACAGCATATTAGAAAATTAGAATGAAAATTAGAACAAAAAGAGATGGGAACAAGCCTTCCTCAGATATTGGTAGAGTGAGAGAATTTATAGTAAGAAGTACTAGTCTCTACCTTCTTTGACTTATTTTTTTTAATTTTTTTAAAGTTTTTTATGGAGCTTTATTTTATTTGCTTATTTATATGTGGTGCTGGAAATCGAATGCAGTGCCTCATACGTACAAGGCAAGCGCTCTACCGCTGAGCTATCAACTCAAGCCCCTTCGTTGACTTATTGATATAAAATATCCGAAATGGATTTGATCTATGTATAAGTAGTACAAATAGTTCATAATACAAATTCCTCTTAGAAAAGAGAAGAAGAGAAAATAGCAAAGAAAATGATTCAACAATGAAGTATATTTTTAATCTCAATTTTCTCTGGTAATTCTTTCCTGGATGCCTCTCTGAAATTTTTAAACATGTATTAGATAAAATTCATAGGAAGGTCTGTTCCTCCTAAATATGGAACAAGAATTAGAGATGAGTCAGTCTAAAAGTTTCAAGTTGTAGGAATTTTTTTTAAAGCCTTTTAATTTAGAACTAAAAATTCATAGTTCTAACAAAGGAAACATCTCATAAAACAATGTTCATGGCAAAACAGAAAGAATGCTAGAATTGATTAAGAAAGAGCACTGGAGTTGGCATGGTGGCTCATGCCTGTAATACCAGCAGCACAGGAGGCTGAGGTAGGAGGATCATAAGTTCAAAGGCAGTCTCAGCAACAGCAAGGCATGAAGCAACTCAGTGAGACACCGTCTCTAAATAAAATATAAAACAGGGCTGGAGATATGGCTCAGTGGTTGAGTGCCCCTAAGTTCAATCCCCAGTATCCCCCCTGCAAAAAAAGAAAAAAGAAAAATGAACGAGTATTGGATAGGAAGTCTTCAAACCTCAGTGTTCAGTAAAACAGTTAGATATATATGCAGGTTCACGGTATCCTTTATTAAAAAAAAAAAAAAACTCAGAGGAAGAAGGAATAATAACATACTGGGTATATTAGACAATATGTAGAAAGACTTATAAACCTTTTGAACTATAAAATTATTTTACTTTCATTACTTCAGGAAAATTGAAGCATTACTAATCTCGGGGCTGGGGTTTTGGCTCAGTAGTGGAGCACTTGCCAACTAGCATGTGTTAGGCACTGGGTTCAATCCTCAGCACCACATAAAAATAAATAAATAAAATAAAGGTATTGTGTCCATCTACAACTTAAAAATATATATATTATTTATTTATTTTTGTGGTGCTAGGGATTGAACCCAGGGCCTTGTGAATGTGAGGCAAGCACTCTACCAACTGAGCTACATCCCCAGCCCTCTAAATTTTTTTTTTTTTTAAAAAGGGTAATCTCAGGGCTCGGGATGTACCTCAAGTGGTAGTGCGCTCGCCTGGCATGCGTGAGGCACTGGGTTTGATCCTCATCACCACATAAAAATAAAATAAAGATATTGTATCCATCTAAAACTAAAAAATAAATATTAGGGCTGGGATTGTGGCTGAGCGGTAGAACGCTCGCCTAGTGCGCGCGGGACCCGGGTTCGATTCTCAGCACCACATAAAAATAAAGGCATTGTGTTGTGTCCATCTACAAAAAAAAAAAAAAAAAAAAAAAAAGATCTCTCTCTCACTCTTTCTCTCAAAATAAATAAATAAATAAATATTTAAAAAAGGGTAATTTCTTTATCTTCAGATGTAAAAAAATACAGATTCCATCTTGTACTCATACCAAATAAATGTTTTTCAGTAGAAAAATGGAGATAGTAAAAGAAAAATTGAAACTTTACAAAGTATGAGTTAGTCACTGCCTTATTAGGTTGGCTTAGCAGTATTTATTTCCTGTTTTTTTGTTTGGTCTAAGTTTCTAATACTGATATAGTTGTCAAACCCCTCAGGGCCTTACCGCTCATTCTGCATAGCAGTAGTCATGGGATTGACTGTTGGGCTCACAGATTTGTTTCTTTCCCATATCATCATAAGTTCAGCCATCCTTTCCTCAGCACACTGCGCAGTAAGACGAGCCTCTGCATCCTGGTCCCAACAGTCTTCGATTGTCTCCTTGAGTGACCTCACCGCCTGTAACATAAAGTACATGTCAAACATTATGTCTTAAATAAAATGTACCAAGCTTTTTAGTTTATACCATGAGATAAAAGAAAAATCAGGTTCTTTAAAACCAGTATTGTACAAAGCTATATTTTAGACTTCAGAGATTTATTTAATTTTTTATTATTTATTTATTTATATTATTATTTTTTTAATTTATATGACTTCAGAGATTTATAAAGGTGTTTTGCAAAAAGTGAAATTTTGGAAGAATTCTCAGAAGCTGAGGAGCAAGGAAGCAAGTAAGCTTTAACTTAACTCTTTGAAAAATTATCTATAAGGCTAAGAAGCTATAATCTGTTATAGATATTTCTTTACGGCCACAAGTTTATGACACTGTTTTATTTCAATTGATAGCCACTAATTCTACTTAAAAGATAAGTTCTGAGTTTGATAGATTTTTGCCACTTGGCCATCTTCTGTCCGTAGGTGGACCTTCTCACCTTTATTCCTAGTCAAATGTGCTTCATTCCAACCTTAAAACTTAAAATAGTTCCATTCTGTAGTATTCCCATACATCTGCAATGAACAATAGTCTTCCTTTGGGGAAAGTTTTCTATTTTTATTTTTTAAATATTGCATTATAATTATACATAATGGGACATTCATTGTGGGAAAGTTGGTTTTAATTCACTTCAAGAAAACAGACTTTGGGAAATTAAAGGGATATGGATAGGGAAAGAAGAACTCAAATTAGCACTATTTGCGAACGATATGATTCTATACCTAGAAGACCCAAAAAATTCCACCAGAAAACTTCTAGAACTAATAAATGAATTCATCAAAGTAGCAGGATATAAAATCAACACCGATAAATCAAAGGTATTTCTGTCTATCAGTGTCAAACCCTCTGAAAGAGAAATGAGGAAAACTACCCCATTTAGCCTCAAAAAAAAAAAAAAAACTTGGGGGCTGGTATATATCTCAGTTGGTAGAGTGCTTGCCTCTCATGCACAAGGCCCTGGGTTCAATCCCCAGCACCAATAAATAAATACATACATACATACATACATACTCGGAAACCAACTTAACGAAAGAGGTGAAAGACCTCCACAATGAAAACTACAGAATGCTAAAGAAAGAAATTAAAGAAGACCTTAGAAGATGGAAAGATCTGTGTTGTTCTTTGGATAGGCAGAATTAATACTGTCAAATGACCATACTATCAAAAGCACTACACAAATTTAATACATGGGCTGAGGATATAGCTCAGTTGGTAGAGTGCTTGCCTCACATGTACAAGGCCCTGGGTTCAATCCCCAGTACCACACACACACATACACACACAACAGATTTAATGCAATTCCAATCAAAATCCCAATGACATTTCTCATAGAAATAGAAAAAATAATCATGAAATTCATCTGGAAAAATAAGAGACCCAGAATAGCTAAAGCAATCCTTAGCAAGAAAAGAAAAGCAGGTGTCATCACTATACAGACCTTTAACTATACTACAGAGCAATAGTAACAAAAACAGCATGACATTGGCACCAAAATAGACTGGTAGACCAATGGTACAGAATAGAGGACTCAGAGACAAACCCACATAATTACAGTTATCTTTGATATTAGACAAAGGTGCCAGAAACATACATTGGAGAAAACATAACCTCTTCAACAAATGGTGCTAGGAAAACTGGAAATCCATATGCAGCAAAATGAAATTAAGCCTCTATCTCTTACCATAAACAAAACTCAGCTCAAAGTGGATCAAGGCCCTAGGAATTAGACCAGAGACAATGAGTTTAATAGAAGAAAAAGTAGGCCCCAATCTCCATCATGTCAATTAGGCCCCAATTTTATTAATAAGACTCCTATAGCGCAAGAATTAAAGTCAAGAATCAATAAATGGGTTGTGACTCAGAGGTAGAGTGCTTGTCTAGCATGCATGAGGCACTGGGTTTGATCCTCAGCACCACATAAAAATATAATAAAGATATATGTCCACCTAAAACTAAAAAATAAATATTAAAAAAAATAAATGGGATGGATTCAAACTAAAAAGCTTCTTCTCAGCAAAAGAAACAATCTGTGAGGTGAACAGAGAGCCTACATTTTGGGAGCAAATTTTACCACACGCACATCAGATAGAGCACTAATCTCTAGGATATATAAAAAACTCAAAAATCTTAAAACCAAAAAACAAATAACCCTATCAAAAAATGAGTCAAGAAGATGATATACATTCAATCAGCAAATATAGGAAAAAATGTTCAACATCTCTAGCAATTAGAGAAATATAAATCAAAATTACTCTTAAGATTTCATCTCATTCCAGTCAGAATGGCAGCTATTAAGAATACAAACAACAATAAGTGTTGACGAGGATGTGGGGAAAAAGGCACACTCATACATTGCTGGTGGGACTGCAAATTGGTGCAGCCAATATGGAAAGCAGTATGGAGATTTCTTGGAGAACTGGGAATGGAACCACCATTTGACCCAGCTATCCCTCTCCTTGGTCTATTCCCAAAGGACTTAAAAACAGCATACTACAGGGACAAAGCCACATCAATGTATAAACACATTGTAGCACAATTCACAATAGCTAAACTGTGGAACCAAACTAGTTGCCCTTTAGTAGATGAATGTATAAATTAAATGTGGTATATACACATGGAATATTACTCAGCATTAAAAGAGAATAAAATCATGGCATTTGCTGGTTGGAGTTGGAGAAAATAATGCTAAGTGAAGTAAGCCAATCCTCAAAACCAAATACCCAAAGTTTTTCTCTGATATAAGTATGCTGTTTCATAATGGGATTGGGTGGGGGAGCATGGGAGGAACAGACAAACTCTAGACAGGGCAAAGGGAAGGGGAGGTGAAGGGAGGGCGCATGGGGGAAGGAAAGATGGTGGAATGAAATGGACATCATTACCCTAAGTATATGTATGAAGACACAAATGGTGTGACTCTATTTTGTATACAACCAAAAATATGAAAAACTGTGCTTTATATGTGTAATATGAATTGTAATGCATTCTGCTGTCATACATAACAAATTAGAATAAAAAAAAAGAAAACAGACTTTGGATACATTGGGAGACAACCACTGAAAAATCCTTCCAGACCTGCTTTTGGATTTGTTTTTATTAAGCTTCACCCTTTTCATTTGCTCTGATATATATATATATATATATACACACACACATTATATATATAATATATATATATTATATATATATTATATATTAGACAGAGAGAGAGAGAGAGAGAGAGAGAATTTTTAATATTTATTTTTTAGTTTTCGGCGGACACAACATTTTTGTTTGTATGTGGTGCTGAGGATCGAACCCGGGCCGCACGCATGCCAGGCGAGCACGCTACCGCTTGAGCCACATCCCCAGCCCCTGCTCTGATATTTATACTTCTGTATTTTTAAAACACCTGCTTTTAAAAAAATATGGCTGTAGGCAAGGGGTTGCTAGATATAGCAAACAAAAATATAGGATACAAAACTTAAACTTGAACTTCAGATAAACCAACACTTTTTTGAGGGGAGGGTACTGGGGATTGCATTCAAGGGCACTTAACCACTGAGCCACATCCCCAGCCCTGTTTTGTATTTTATTTAGACACAGGGTCTCACTGAGTTCCTTAGCACCTCACTTTTGCTGAGGCTGGCTTTGATCTCAGGAACTGCCTGCCTCAGCCTCCTGAGCCACTAGGATTATAGGCATGCCAACATATTTTTAGTATATGTAAAAATCCCTGTAATATTTGATCTGAGGATTTGATCTGTGAAAAATATTTTAGGCTAAAATTCTTGTAAGCTATCTTCGTGACATTTTAAATGTTTCCTCACAATTTGTGTTCTGCAACAAATCTGAACTCTTAACGTGGAAGAAATTTTGAGGGCTGGGGGTGCAGTTAAATGGCAGAGTGCTTGCCTAGCATACACAGGGCCCCAGGTTCCATCCCCAGCACTGGAAACAAAACAAAACTAAACAGAAGAATCTTGTGATGGGGGATGTTGCTCTGTGATCTAGCTGTAACTGCAGAAAAGAAAAAAATTAATTAATTTCTGGGCATATACTTATTGCATAATGGTCCATTTTGAGTAATAAGGATTTTGAAAAGCTCCTTTACACACTGAGGCACCTAGAAAGCCATTACCTGAGCCTGGGGAGAAGAGACCCATGGAGACAATAAGCTTCCATAGCAGGTGATCTTTAGGCTCAGCTCTAGGAGGAAGTGAAAGCTACAGCACAACTGTAAAAAGACCTGCATAAGCATTAAAGGAAGGTCCCAACAGAGAGCCAATCTACAAAGATCTGGAGAGCATTTTATTTTTTATTCTTTTCTGGTCATCATTTTTTTTTCCTGTCTAGCTTTAAACAAAAAATTAAGACACATGCAAAGAATAAGAAAGTACGGCCCAGTCACAGGAAAAAAGAAAAGAAATTAATGAAAACCATCTCTGAGGAAGGATACATTGGAGTTACTAGATAAGGGCTTTAAATTAACTATTTAAAAAATGCTCAAAGATATAAGGAACCATGGAAAAGAACTAAAGGACATCAGGAAAACAAATGTCTCAATAAATGGAGAATAGCAATAAAAATAAATTATAAAAAAGGAATACAAAGATACAATAGAGATAAAAACTAAAAAAATATTATAATATTCACTAGAGTGGCTCAATAGTAGATATGAGCAGAGATAAGAGGAAGAAGAATCAGAGAATTTGAAGATAGGGAAAATAAAATTATTCAGTCTGAGGAACAGAAACCAGACGAATAAGGAAAAAAGGAACAGACCCTTTGAGACTTGTGAGACACTACCGACATTACTCATATACACAAAATGGGAGTTCTAGAAGGAAAGAAGAAAGAAGGGGACAGGATATTTGAAGATATAATGGCTCAAAACTCCCCAAATATAATAAAAGGAATGCATCTATGCACACATCCAAGAAACCTGACAGAGTAGGATTAAGTCAAAAAGTTCCATACTGATATACATTATGGTGAAACTGTCAAAAAACAAAGAGGGAATTTTGACATCAAGAGAAGAGACTAGAAATATACAAGGAATCTTCAATAAGATTAATAATCAATCTGAATACGGTGGTTCATGCCCATAATACCAGCAACTCAGGAGGCAAAAATAATAGATTATCATAAGTTCAAGGCTAGCCTGAGCAACTCAGTGAGGCCCTGTCTCAAAATAATAATAATAATAATAATAATAATAATAATAATAATAATAATAACAACAACAACAACAACAACAACAACAATGACGACGACTGGGAATGTAGCTCCATGGTAGAAAGCTCCAGGTTCAATCCCCAGCACTGAAAGAAAATTAAATAAGTAAAAACACACACATACATATACACACACAAATATATACAAACATACACATAAATTTTCACATTAATATTTAGAAGATTTTGATTTTTTTTTTAGTTTAAAATGGCTTTTAATTGCAGTGCAACTAAAAAAAACATCTTTTAGAGATCTGTTTCTCTCTATTTATAAATTACATACTTGCTACCTCACTCTGGTACTGGATTGTCATGCAGAGAAGCATTTTATTGACTATAGCATATTAGGTTTAAATGGATTTCCTGGAAATGAACCAAGTGTTACAAATCCCTTACTTAGCAACTGAGTCTAAATTGAAGGTAAAAAGTTTTCAGGTAAACATGCATATGATGCACATTCCATAATGGTAGGGTTGCTAACAGATAATTTAAAAAAATAGAATTTATTTGTTGAGGTGAAATAAAACAGTTTAAGGAAGATGAGGTTACATTTACTAGAATAAAATTTCACAAGAGATTTTTTTCTTTAAAGAAAATGTGTGAGGCTGGCACATCTAAAGAATCCTGGCAAAGCATTTAGCCTCTCAACTGTTATCAAGGACCTTTCAAAGATCTGTCTCAGTTTCCATAGCAGGGAGGACAGTTAGGCAATCTTAAGCATGTGTACGTAACAAGGATTTTCTCTGGAAACTCTTTCCTGGATACCTTTCTGAAATTTTAAAACATGTTTTAGATAAAATTCATAGGAAGGTCTTCTTTTCCCCTAATATGAAACAAAGAAATAGAGATGAGTCAGTCTAAAAGTTTCAAGTTGTAGAAATTTTTTTAAAAAGCCTTTTAATTTAGAACTAAAAATTCTAACAAAGTTCAAACAAAGAAAAAATAACACCAGCAACTTAGGAGGCAAAAACAAGGCTCTACAATTGCCAGGTACTTAAGACTAATTTCATTTGCAACAGAAGCCAATCTTGAAGGGTAATCTACTGACAAAGATGACCAGTAAAGATAAATGTTCAATCTACATCTGTATGGATATCTTTATCCTCTCTCTGACATGACAACAAAAATATTCTAACCTTATTAAGGCAATTTAAAACTTAAAATAATAAATTAATTTTCACCTTTTGTTCTTTTAAGAAAATCTAGATAAATTATAAAAACATAATGCCTTCAGAAGTAATAAAATTATTATTACCTTCTTAAAATAAGAACACACTGCTAAGGAAAAAGTGAGTGATATGAATTTCTAAAACTATAAATATGATAGTGGAAATTAAAATTTTAATAGATAACTGATGTAACTGTAACAATGAAAAATAAATGGGTAATTTGAAAGATACAACAACAACAAACAGATGGTAAGCACAAGAAAAATTGAGACCTGGAGTGTCAGGTGGTCCAGTATTAGCCTAATGAGAATTCCAGAAGAAAGAAATGGAAAGGAAGAAATTTTTAAACAAGTATTAGAAAAATCCTTTGATTAAGGAAAGTTCTGAATTTTATTTTCTTTCATACTGGGGATTGAATTCAGGGGCATTTGGTCATCGAGCTACATCACCAGACCAACCAACTGATTGATTTATCTTTCTATCTATCTATTTTGGTACCAGGGATTGAACCCAGGGGTGCTTAACCACTGAGCCACATCCCTAAGTCCCCCCTTTTTTTGAGGTATGGGTACTGGAGATTGAACCCAGGGGCTCTCAACCCTCCTAGCAACTGGGATTATAGGCTTGTGCCACTGCACCCAGCTTCCCCAGTCCTTTTTATGGTTTCTTTGGTGGGGGCAGGGTACTTGGGATTGAACTCAGGGGCACTCAGCCACTGAGCCACAACCCCAGCCCTGTTTGGTATTTTATTTAGAGACAGAGTCTCACTGAGTTGTTTAGCGCCTCGCTTTTGCTCAGGCTGGCTTTGAACTTGGGAGCCTCCTGTCTCAATCTACTGAGCAGCTTGGATTACAGGCATGTACCACTGTGCCTGGGTCTTTTTATGTTTTGAGGCAGGTTCTCACTAAGTTGCTCAGAACCTTGCTAAGTTGCTAAGGTTGGTATCAAATTTATGATCCTCCTGCCTCAGCCTCCTAAATCACTGGGATTACAGGCGTACACCACTGTACCCAGGTTATGCATATTGTTTAAAATGTTTTCAGTTGTAAATGGACACAATACATTTATTATTTTTATGTGGTGCTGAGGATTGAATCCAGTGCCTCACACGTGCAAGGCAAGTGCTCTCACTGAGCTACAGCCACAGCCCTGAATATTTTAAATTTTGAGACATTTTTAAACATGTATTAGATACATGTTTAGCAACATGTCTTGCTAAATTGCTTAGGGACTTGCTAAATTGCTGAGGCTGGCCTTGAACATTCAATTCTGTCTTGGCCTCCAGAGTTATTGGATTACAGGCATGTGTCACCAGCCGAACAAGTTCTGAATTTTCAAACTGAAAAATCCATTCAGTGACAAGTGAAATGAGTGAAAAGATTCATGTCAATATACATCCATGTGAAATTTCACAATTTCAATGATAAAGTAAAAGTCTTAAAAGCTTATATAAAAGAGGAAATAAGACGATAAAAACATGAGACAAAAAGCAACAAAATGAGACAGGCTCACATCAGAATTCTCATTAGCAAGACTGGAAACCAGAGGGCAATGGAGAAGTGGTTTCAAAGGTGTGAAGTTCATTTTGATTTTGAAACCATTATTCAGCCAAATTATTACTAATGTGTGAGGTCAAGACTGACACATGTTTTTATACCTTTATTTTATTTATTTATTGTTACGTAGTGCTGAGGATCAAACCCAGGGGCCCGCACGCAATAGGCGAGCGTTCTACCACTGAGTCACAACCCCAGCCCCAAGACTGACACATTTTTGAACATGGAAGAACTCATAATGTTTACCACCTAATGCAAGTACTAACACTAATTACTTGAGAAAATTCATGAAAGAAAAAATAATTTGCTAATCCCAATAGCTTTGGCAAGAGGATAGAAGGTTCATCAACTTAGCAAGGTTTTAAGCAACCTAGTGAGACCCAACCCAGTGAGACCAGTTCCGAAATAAAAAATAAAAAAGATGGGGATATAGTTTAATGGTTAAGTGCCTCTGGTTTCAATCCTGGTACCAAACAAACAAACAACAACAACAAAAAGGAAAAAAAAAAAAAAAAGAAAAGAAAGAAAAAGAAAAAACAATTTGCAAGAAAGAGAATGACATGAAATTTTTAAAAATGTTACTTCTAAGGAGACCCTAGAAAGAAGAAAGAAAGAAAGAAAGAAAGAAAAAGAAAGAAAGAAAGAAAGAGAAAGAAAAAGAAAGATGACAAGAAATCAAAGATAATCCACTGGATGATGATTTCTGAAACATCCTCCCTAAAGCAGCAGGGGGTTACAGTATCCAATATAGGACTTTTATATTCTGAGTCCAAGCACAATATTTTGTTAGCAGTAAGTACTTATATAATCACAATTCAGCAAAATTCTGTTTTTATTTTATTTAAATTTTAGAGAAATCTGTAGACAAAAATATAAATTATCTAATAATAGATGGAATATTACAAAACTGAGAGAGGGTAAATGAAAGAAAATTTATCAAATAGGACTAAATTTAGCATTTGAGTTACAATGGTAATCTCTGGAAGGGGAAGAGAGCCCAGAACATTGCTAAGGGGAGTTATAACAGTGGTAGTAAGGGAGGGTGTTTTTTCCCCTTTTCTTTCTTATGACTTTCTGTTTAATTTTTTTTGTTTACCCCATAAAACTTATTTTTAAAAGGGAAAAACAGGTCACTCTCATCAATAAAGGGTACAATAATTATAATATGAAATTTCACAATTTCAATGATAAAGCAAAAGTCTTAAAAGATTATATAAAAGAGGAAATAAGATGATAAAAACATGAGACAAACCCACTTGAATCAAATGTGTGAAATATGACATGTCAAGAACTATGTAATGTTTTGAACAACCAATAATAAAAATTAAAAAAAAAAACATGAGACAAAAAGCAACAAAATGAGACAGGCTCACAACACAATTCTCATTAGCAAGACTGGAAATCAGAGGGCAATGGAGAAGTGGTTTCAAAGGAGTGAAGATTGAGATGTCCAATAGAATATGGACTAAGTGGAGAAAATGAGATAGTATATGTAGTTGATAACATTAAAAATTATAAGTTAAAAAATAAACTTCAGAAATTACCATATATTATAAATTAATCCTACTCATATAAAACAATCTTATGAATGAGTGTGAATACATAAATATTGGTAAGATGTTTTCAGATTTTTAACAATAATTTACTCAAATGACAAGAGTCTTTGAAGAAACTTCATTACTGTAAACTACATTTTTTTCTCCTTGGTGGTACTGAGGATCCCACTCATGGCCTCATGCTTGCTAGGCATACGCTCTACCACTGAGCTACATCCCCAATCCTGTGAACTACATTTTTAATAAGAAGTTTTTTTTTTAAAAAAAATTTGTATTTTTAGAAGTAGTTGGACACAATACCTTCATTTTGTTTATTTTTATGTGGTGCTGAGGATTGAACCCAGGGCCTCACACATGCTAGATGAGAGCTCTACCACTGAGCCACAATCCCAGCCCCTAGTAAGAAGATTTTTAAACTTGAGTACTTTTAAATCTAAACTACATTTTTTTTACTTTATTAATCTTTTTATGTATGACAGCAGAATGCATTACAATTCATATTACACATATAGAGCACAATTTTTCAGATCTCTGGTTGTATATAAAGTATGTTCACACCAATTCGTGTCTTCATACATGTACTTTGGATAATGATGTCCATCACATTCCACCATCATTTCTAACCCCAATGGCCCCCTTCCCTTCCCCTCCCACTCTTCTGCCCTATCTAGAGTTTGTCTATTCCTTCCGTGCTCCCCCTCCTTACCCCACTATGAATCAGCCTCCTTATATCAGAAAAAACATTTGGCATTTGTTTTTTGGGGATTGGCTAACTTCACTTAGCATTATCTTCTCCAACTCCATCCATTTAGGCAAATGCCATGATTTTATTCTCTTTTATTGCTGAGTAACATTCCATTGTATATATATGCCACATTTTTTTTTATCCATTCATCTACTGAAGGTATCTAGGTTGGTTCCACAGTTTAGCTATTTGTGAATTGTGCTGCTATAAACATTGATGTGGCTGTGTCCCTGTAGTATGCTGTTTTTAAGTCCTTTGGGTATAGACCAGAGGAGAGGGATAGCTGGGTCAAATAGTGGTTCCATTCCCAGTTCTCCAAGAAATCTCCATATTGCTTTCCATATTGGCTGCACCAATTTGCAGTCCCATCAACAATGTATGAGTGTACTTTTTTCCCCACATCCTCGCCAACACTTAATTGTTTGTATTCTTAATAGCTGCCATTCTGATTGGAGTGAGATGAAATCTTAGAATAGTTTTGATTTGCATTTTTCTAAATGCTAGTTATGATGAACATTTTTTCATACATTTGTTGACTGACTGTATATCCTCTTCTGAGAAGTGTCTTTTCAGGTCGTTGGCCCATTTATCGATAGGGTTATTTGTTTTTTTGGTGTTTAGCTTTTTGAGTTTTTTATATATCCTAGAGACTAGTGCTCTATCTGATGTGTGAGGGGTAAAAATTTGCTCTCTATTCACCTCACAGATTGTTTCTTTTGCTGAGAAGAAACTTTTTAGTTTGAATCCATCCCATTTATTGATTCTTGATTTTAATTCTTGTGCTATAGGAGTCTTATTAAGGAAGCTGGGGCTTAATTACACATGATGAAGATTAGGGCCTACTTTTTCTTCTATTAGGTTCAGGGTCTCTGGTTTAATTACTAAGTCCTTGATACATTTTGAGTTGAGTTTTGTGCATGGTGAGAAATAGGGGTTTAATTTCATTTTGTTGCATATGGATTTCGAGTTTTCCCAGCACCATTTGTTGAAGAGGTTATCTTTTCTCTAATGTATGTTTTTGGCACCTTTGTCTAATACAAGATAACTGTAATTGTGTGGGTTTGTCTCTGTGTCCTCTATTCTGTACCACTGGTCTACCAGTCTATTTTGGTGCCAATATCATGCTGTTTTTGTTACTATTGCTCTGTAGTATAGTTTAAGGTCTGGTAAAGTGATGCCACCTGCTTCACTCTTCCTGCTAAGGATTGCTTTAGCTATTTTGGGTCTCTTATTTTTTCCAGATGAATTTCATGATTGCTTTTTCTATTTCTTTGAGGAATGTCATTGGGATTTTGATTGGAATTGCATTAAATCTGTATAGTGCTTTTCGTAGTATAGCCATTTTGATAAAATATTAATTCTGCCTATCCAAGAGCAAGGTAGATCTTTCCATCTTCTAAGGTCTTCTTTAACTTCTTTCTTTAACATTCTGTAGTTTTCATTGTAGAGATCTTTCACCTCTTTCATTAAATTGATTCCCGAGTATTTTATTTGTTTTGAGTCTATTGTAAATGGAGTAGTTTTCCTCATTTCCTTTTCAGAGGATTTGTCACTGATATACAGAAATGACTGTAATTTATGGATGTTGATTTTATATCCTGTTACTTTGCTGAATTCATTGATTAGTTCTAGAAGTTTTCTAGTGAAACTTTTTGTGTCTTCTAGGTATAGAATCATATCATCAGCAAATAAGTGCTAATTTAAGTTCTTCTTTTCCTATGCATTTCTTTTGTTTGTCTAATTGTTCTGGCCAGTACTTCAAGAACTATGTTAAATAGAAGTGAAAGAGGGCATCCCTGTCTTGTTCCAGTTTTTAGAGAGAATGCCTTCAATTTTTTCTCCACTTAGAATGATGTTGGCCTGGGGCTTAGCCTTTACGATGTTAAGATATGTTCCTGTTATCCCTAATTTTTCTAGTGCTAAATCATATTTTTATTAGCCATTTATCAGTCTGTAAGTATGCACTAAGTAATGTTTTTGGTATTATTCTAAAGAGAATAAGATGTAATTTTAATAATGTTTAAAATATTAACATATTAATTATTCTAGCTGTTACCCAATCTAGTGAACTTCAGACACATTATTAGTCTCTAAACAGTATTTTATATTTGGAAAAAACTAAAACTGAACCAAAATTGGGGACTTTTTGTATATAAAAAATTTTGATAACATATAACATCATAAAAATCAAGTAAGTTGGATTTTTGGTATTAGAAAACTCTAAAAACTATTAACATTATTAACTGTCTATTTTTGCTTCAAAGAACATTAAAATATATCTAGTAAAAAAATAATTTTTTCTTACCAGGCTATTTTCTTTCCAGGCTTCTGGGAACTTGGGTCTCTGTTTTTCCCTAGATACAAGAACCTGCATATCTTCAAAAGTAGGATGATTTCCAACTTCTGTCTGAAAAGCCATCTGATATTCTGGTACAGATTCACCTGTGCGTGTGTAGAAAAGAATGACAATATTTTCTATTATCATAAGTGAGAATGATAGGGGTATTTTTGATAGCAGGTAAGCAAAAGAAATTGTACATGTTAAAACCTTTCAGGTATTTAGAAATCCTGTTATAGGTTTAATGCTTTATTAATAAATACTGAGAATAGTCTCAAACATTTTTAAGAAATCAAATGGTAATTTCAATGACAAGAAGGTTTTTTTTTTTTTTTAATTGCTGCTAGGGATCAAACTGAGGGCCTTGTACATGCTAAGAATGAACTCTACCACTGCGCTATACCTCTAGCTCTATACCTATACCCCTGGACAGTTTGTTTGTTTTGTTTTTAATTTTTTAGTTATAGATGGACACAATACATTTTATTTATTTATTTATTTATTTTTATGTGGTGTTGAGAACTGAATCCAGTGCCTTACATATGCCAGGCAAGTGATCTACCACTGAGCCCCAACACTAGACCTTTCCGTTTTCTTTTTGAGACAGGGTCTTGCTAAGTTGCCCACATTGGTCTTGAACTCTTGGACTCAGGCGATTCTCCTGCCTCGGCCTCCTGAGTGCTGAGATTACAGGTAAACACCACTGCACCTGACTTAATAAAATGTTGATAAAATTAAATTTATTAATAAACATACTGTGCCATACAGAAGACCCCTGGGACCAACACTTTGAAAACCAATGGTCTAGTGGAAATCTTGGCAAAGAACCAGGAGAACTAGACACTTCCTGGATCCTCATCCCTGTCCCAGCCTATTGAAATGACCTAATAAATTAGAAGGAAGAACACGAGGATGGGGATTAGGGCAGTTAGGTTCTAATCTTGAGAGCATCTCTACTTCAGAAAACTCATTTAACCATACAAACACACACACACACACACACATACACATATGGTAGCTCAGTGGTAGAGGACTCACCTTGTGTGTCTAAGGCACTGAGTTTGAGCCTTGGCACTGCATAAAAATAAACAAATAAAATAAAGGTATTGTGTCCATATGCAATTAAAAATATATATATATATACTATAAAATATAAATATAAAATATAGGGCTGGGGATGTGGCTCAAGCGGTAGCGTGCTTGCCTGGCATGCGTGCGGCCTGGGTTCGATCCTCATCACCACATACAAACAAAGATGTTGTGTCCGCCGAAAACTAAAAAATAAATATTAAAAAATTCTCTCTCTCTCTTTAAAAAAATATAAAATGCCATCTGTGAACTGCAATATATTTTATATTTATAAAATATAGTATATATAAAAAGTATATATATATTTGATTGTATATGGACACAATACCTTTATTTGTTTATTTTTATGGAGTGCCAAGGCTCAAATCCAGTGCCTTTCACATGCAAGGTGAGTACTCTACCACTGAGCTACAATCCCAGCCCCTTGTATTATGTTTCCAAAACAATCCATAAATTCCTTCAACAGTATTAAAAAATTACTGATTAATTCTATAATTTCCGTAATCTATACAGCAGAGCCCAAGTTATTAGAATATGATACTACCTATAAATACAAGTAATATTTTTTCATACTGTGAACTCTGAAGCAATACTTAGTTCTGACCAATTACTATTAACACTGAACTTGAGAGACAAATCTGTTAAATCATGCCAGTTAGCATATCATTTTTTCCTTGAAACTCATTATAAAACCTCAATTCATGCCATCTGTGAACTACAATATATTTACTAGTATATAGTATATATGTCTCTTGAGATATACACAGAACACATACATACACATATATTTCAAGTATTATTTATTAGCTGCTATTCTTCAAATGTTGGCTTAGTAAAATAATTAAAAATACACAATTCTACTTATTTGTTTCAATTATGTTCAAATTTAACTAGAAAACTTGCTAAATGAGATTGATGTGCAATCTTGTATGAATGCAGTGACATTAAGAATTATCAAAGAAATCAAGTGTGGTGGTGCACACTTGTGAAACCTATTTGGTAAGTTAAAGCAGGAAAACTGCAAATTGGAGGATAGCCTAGACAACCGGGTAAGACCCAGTCTTGAAATAAAATTAAAAAGGGTTGGGGATACATAGCAGATGTGGAATATACCTGGATTCACGCCCCTGTACCAGAAAAAATTTTTTTAAAAAATTAGCAAATAAATAAAAATCTACTAAATCTTCATGGTTATACATCTAATTGTTCAATAGATACTTGTTTAGAGCTAACTTAATGTGAGCACAAAAATGAATGT
Source organism: Marmota monax (assembly GCF_021218885.2). Classification (NCBI taxonomy): domain Eukaryota; kingdom Metazoa; phylum Chordata; class Mammalia; order Rodentia; family Sciuridae; genus Marmota; species Marmota monax. The sequence goes on along the minus strand of NW_026695244.1, from coordinate 1,789,276 downwards.
TAATAACAAACTTGTCATGGGAGATAATAGACTCACTGGATTTCCTTAAAACTTTATAATCATTGAATTGCTCAAAGGAAGTTTTACAATCTCATTTTCTTTCAAAGTGTCCAGGACAGATCAAGAATTCAACATTATCCCATACCATTCCCTGCTTCTCACCCCATTTGCTAATTAGGTCTCTACCAGTTAGAGACTTTTTAGTTCCCTTCTCAAATTATACTTATTTGCTTTCTTCCTTTTACATTCTCTTATTCTTTCTTCCTTCCCTTTCCTTTATTTAAACTTTGTAGCATTTCACTCTTCCTTTATAATAAGGACACATAATTCATTTATTTTACTAATATTTTATATAGAGAGCTTTATTAAACAATGTTTCCATTTAATAATAAAGTATGTACTGCATTTTGAGGTATATCATAAAAATTTAAAATGTCTTGTTAGAATTTTATAATTATTATATGCTATTCTCTAGGTTTATTAATGAATTTATATGATCCTTTTTTCTTTCAACTTCCACCCCATTTCATTGTTAAAATTTTTTCAAAGTGCCTTGTGCTTTCTTAACAATTTTCTTCCTATATCCCCTGTAATATGATTGTTATCTTCTCTATTTCACAGAAACTCCTCTAAAAAAATGCCAATGACCTCCTCCCATTCAAATTAAAACACCATTCCTCAGTTCTATTTCATCTTGACTTTGAATTACATTTATTGTCATAAATCTTAGTTCTTAAAGATTTCTAACATTGACTTCTAAAAGACACTATGATTTTCAAGTTTTCTTATTATTTTTTGATCATTTATCTTCTTGGTGGGGGAATGCCCCAATATCCAATCTTTAATAACCAATTTTTCTCTCTTCTCATTTGTTCTGTATATAGGAGTACATGTACTCATAAATTCTGTCTCTTTCTCTCTGGTGCTGGGGAACCCATGCTAGGCAAGTACTCTACCACTGAATTACTTTAATCTTAATTTTCTCAATATCTTTTTTTTAAGGTCTTTAAAAATAAACTCTTAAGGAACTGCAGTTGTAGCTCAGTGGTATAGCGCTTGCCTAACATGTGTGAGGCCCTGGGTTCAATCCTCAGTATCACATAAAGAAAAATAAATAAAATAAAAGTCTTTTATCCATCTATAACTACACACACACACACTCAAAGTTAAAAATAAATAAATTCTCCAGTTGTTTATCAATACCTTGTCCAAACACATCCACAATTAAATTAACCTTCTAATATAAACCAAGATCTATTCCTAAACTTGTGGCTGCTATCCTCACTATTTCTCAGACCTCTGAATGCTTCTCAATTCTTCTAACAGCTAATACAGCTTTCTCTGCATTTGCTCTCAGATGTACTACTCCTTCACCATTTCCATAGTGAGATTATAAGATATCTTAAAGCAATTCTTTTTTTATTCCATTATTTTTACTTTTCACTATGGTAAAATATACATAAAATTTAGCATTTGAACCATTTTTTGAACCATATTTAAGTGTATAGTTCTGTGGCATTAATTATATTCACACGGTTGTGCAAACATCATCATCTACCTTTAGAACTATTTCTATCTCCCTAAATTGAAACTCTCTACCCATTGAACAATAAACCCCATTTCTTTTTTCAATTTTAATTATTTCTAGTTCTTTTCTATTTTAACCCATCCTACATATTTGTTAAAACAATTTTGTGTAATAAGACCTAATCGTCATTCCCCATCAAACATCTGATATTGCCTTTTTTAATGCTTATGTGGTGCTGGCCTTGCACATTCAAGGCAAGTCCCTCTACCACTGAACTACAACCTCAGCCCCTGATAGCACTCTTCATTATTTATAAGATCAAAAGCAATAGTCATTCTTTGATTATTGAAAAATTAGTAAAAATTTTAAAAATTATGTTGCTGGTGACAGTATACTAATACTGATGAAAGATCATTTTAGTCAGACATGCTTCTGAAACCAAAATACTAGATTAGAATGTTAAAAAAAAAAACCTGTGCCAAAATTCTAAAAATAGAATCCTTGTGATATTATGAGAATTATTGCTGTTTTCAGAAAAATGCCTCAATTGAGACTCTGTACTTCTAATTAACTAGAATGTACTTCTGGTGACTCCAGAAGCTGAAGCAGAAGGATCCTTAAGTTTGAAGTCAGCCTGGGCAAGTTAGTGAGACTCTGTGTCAAAAATATAAAGAGCCAGAAATATATTATATACATCTATTATATATACACACACACACACACACATGTGTACATACACATACACACACATTTCTGGGTAGTAACTGGATGACCTATAGTTAATTTAAATAACCATTAATTCATTTCATTATCTATTTAGAATTATAGACTAATTTTTAATGCTTAATGCCTTTAAAGCAAAAACAACTCAACCTCACTATGAATTTGTTTTTATTAAACAGATCTACTTCATAAATTTGTCCAATGCTAGCTCTCTTTTCTATGCTTTTCATGGTATTATTCCTATAAGACTGCATATATCAAATCTTTTTGTATAGTATCCAGGAGAATGGGATATACAGATTGATAAAGTTTTTATATGATAATAGTGATGATGTAAAATTCTAACAAGGGGAGAAAAGCTATAAATCACTTTGACTATTTCAAGTAAACCTCAAAGAAGCAATCATATTAAATGAATATTCCTTCACTGAAAGAAGGGAGAAGAAGAGAAGTTCAGAAAGACAGAGGGAAATGGAAAGAGAATACGGGAGGAGAAAATAAAAAAGAGAGGGAGGGAGGTGAAGATGTAGGGGAAAAAGGGGAGAATGAAAAAGAAAATGTGTTTACAAATAACCCATTGTATGGCACTAGAGCAGATTATGCTAAGTGAAGCTAGCCAATCCCTAAAAAACAAATGCCAAATGTTTTCTTTGATATAAAGAGAGCAACTAAGAACAGAGCAGGGAGGAAGAGCATGAGAAGAAGATTAACATTAAACAGGGACGAGAGGTGGGAGGGAAAGGGAGAGAGAAGGGAAATTGTATGGAAATGGAAGGAGACCCTCATCATTATACAAAATTACATATAAGAGGAAGTGAGGGGAAAGGGGAAAAAAAACAAGGGAGAGAAATGAATTACAGTAGATGGGGTAGAGAGAGAAGATGGGAGGGGAGGGGAGGGGGGATAGTAGAGGATAGGAAAGACAACAGAATACAACAGACACTAGTATGGCAGTATGTAAAAATGTGGATGTGTAACCAATGTGATTCTGCAATCTGTATACGGGGGAAAAATGGGAGTTCATAACCCACTTGAATCAAATGTATGAAATATGATATGTCAAGAGCTATGTAATGTTTTGAACAATTAATAATAAAAAAATCACATCACAAAATATTAAAAAAAAAACAAATAACCCATTGCTTCTAATTCCTTATAAATGTCAATTCAAGAAACAAATGTAGCTTATCTCAATGTTCATAGAGTCCATCATGAAAAAGACAACACCTAAAGCAGAGATTAACATAGAAAAACCATTACTGGCAATTAATTCAAATTGTACTCAGATGAAAACTTGTAGTCCTTTTTAAAACAAACAAAACAAAACAAAAAAAAAAACAATGTTCTGATTCACATCTTCTAATAATGTCTCTGAACACTAGATGGCAATGAACTAAAGGTTTAAACAAAAGTAAAAAAGACGTTTCCATAAAAACTGAGTTACTTAATATATGTGAGACAGAGATATAACAGTTTCACTTCAAAATATACATCAACTTATGACAGCAGTTCTTACCTGGGAAGAGGTCTGTACATCTCATAAATATCTCCCAATAGATTAATCCAAGAGCATACATGTCTACTTGTTTCAAAGCTGATTCACAGTCCCTCAGATTCACAGCTCCTTCTAGCACTTCTGGTGCCATATATCTAATTGTGCCAACCTGATAAATTAGAGTGATACTTTCAGAAATAGAATGTGGTATGTTATTTGACCCTAAGCATGTCACTGACATAAATAATTTATCTCAACTGTGCCCTTTTTGAACAACTGAACTGTGGAAAATTCATTTCAGCAAATGCTATTCATCAATCAGAAAGAATAAACTAGGAATTCCCATGTGTATCAATTTTAAAAACTTAAGGCATAGTAAGAAAATTATAAAACATTGTGTATATAATTTAATATATATTTTACATATATATGTATATATATATATACATATATATGTATATATATATACGTACACATTAGTTGTAGATGGACACAATATCTCTATTTATTCCTTCATTTTTATGTGATGTGTAGGATCGAACCCAGTGCCTCACACATGCAAGGCAGGTGCTCTACTGAGCTACAGCCCCAGCCCCCTAATATTTTTAAAAGTCACAAAAATACATGTATGTATATATAGACATGTGTATGTGAATACAGAGAAAAGGGTAAGGAAGGATATGTTTAACATTGCAATAGTGACTGTCAGATAGTGAACGATCTTATATCAAAATTGGGAACTCTACTCTTGCTTCAAAAATCAATTCCTGCATACTCCTTAATGTTTGTCAAAATGACTTAGAATGACAGTGATTTTCAAAATGAACTGATAATTTTAAAAGGTCTTTTATGCAATGTATTTGGTATTTCTTAATTTTATAATTCCTAATATTCTATAACTGGAAGTTTATAAGGATAATTGTCCTGAACATAATTTCAAAGTATGTTAGTGTGATGTTTTTTGTATACATTCACCTCACTTATGGCTGCATTATCTTCTTCCCCTGGGCGCACCAGTCTATTTCCAGTCAGCCTCATGGACAACCCAAAGTCACTAATAACACAGGTTCCATCATTTTTCACCAGGACATTTCTGCTGTTTAAATCTCGGTGGGAAATTGCAGGCTTATAATGGTCTGTTTGGACAATTTCAAATATTTATTAATGCTTAAACAGAACTACTGAATATGAAATGAATATACAAGTAACAGAAACTACATAAACATAGAAGATGTTATTTTTCTGCCCTTTAGTTTTCTAATTAAAAAAAAAAAGCATAAGAAACCAAAATTTTAACTCACTTATCACTATTTTATAATGTGTTACCACACAACACTTGTTGCATGTATAGGTAATTAAGCAGTAAATATTCAGCTTAATCTAACAATAAACATGCTGCTGCTTCTAATTCTAACACAAATTTGTTTTTTCTCTTCCTTTCTAGGGCAGCAAAAGGAGGCAATATAGAAAGGCATATCTGACAAATTGGCATAAACACCAAAAAAGTCAGCTTGTCTAAAACAAAAACAAAGATCAATAAAAAAACTAATGTGGTTCTAAAATTTTCACGTCTTAAGAGTGTTCTTTTTTAAAAAAATTTTTAAGTTGTTGATGTACCTTTTTATTATTTTTTTAATATGCAGTGCTGAGGATCGAACTCAGTGCCTTACACATGCCAGGCAAGTGCTCTGCCACTGAACCCCAGCCCTAGCCCCTTAGAGTGTTCTTCTATAGCTTAATAGGTGAAACCTGTGACAGCACATCCCGGTTCTGCCTGAGATTTTGCCATGTCTCTGAGCCCACCTCAGCTCTTCAAATCTAACTAGAAATAATTTACAATGGACCAAGAGAACAAGTAGAGAAGCTGGTATCTTCTAGAAAGTTATGAAAATTTGTTCTTTGATTTTACAGAAGTAAAGCAGTATTATACTGATTCTATTCTTAATTAACCTTAACACTACACCATAAGCTCCATGAAAGTAGAAAGAGAACATATGAAAGTAGAAAGAGAACATATTATATCTGAACTTAAAAAGGTCTGGCACAGAGTAAACAGTAAATTCTTGCTGATTGAAAGATTGAAGCTAACCTAAGCCTGTCATCTAAAACATTATATTATTTTTTCTATATATATAGGGAAACATTGTATAAACCTTGTATTTAAAAAAATATAGCTCTCTGTCACAATTTCTGAAATTTAAAATATTTCCCTAGGTATATAGAGAAAAAGAACAATTAGAATCAAGTCAATAACAATTATAATCAAGTCAATTATTGAATGATTGCATTTAGTATTTGCATTTAGATTTAGTATATAGACATTACTTCCATTAGTAAGCATTCAAATGCAATTTATCAACAGTGAAATTACAGAGGATCATTTTGTTGATATAAAAACTAAATCTACAAAACATTTTCTTCTCTTTCTACTTATTTTTATTAGTGCATTATAGTTGTACATAATGATGGGATTTGTTGTTACATATTTGTACATACACACATTATAATTTGGCCAATATCACTCCCCAGCACTTCATCCTCCCTTCTCAACTCCCACCCCCTTGTCCCTTTTCTCTACTAATGTACCTTTGATTTTCATGGGATCCCCACCCACCACCTTTTTTTTCTTTTTTCCCTCTCTTGCTTCCATATGAGAGAAAACACGATCTTCTGAGTTTGGCTAATTTCATTTAACATAACGGTTTCTAGTTTCATCCATTTTTCTGCAAATGACATAGTTCCATTTTTCCTTTTTTTTGAAATTTTTTATTTTCAACAAAACATTTTGAAGAAAAAATAGGAGTTAAATTTATTCATCTAAGAGTTGATTTCTTTCTCATTTTCTTCCTTTCTCACTTTCTGTTCCAGTCTCCCATAGCTTATATTTAACTTGGCTTCTACTCAATTCCTGTAATAGCCACATCTCTTATACTCTGAAAAAAACTAAATAGAAGTAGTGGCATAATCTTGAGCTAATATTTATATAGGAAACTTTATGGAAACATTTGATGATGTATACTAATATCAAATCAATATTTAAAGATCTCATACTTCAGGGAAAACTAAGCTAATGAGGAAGAATATGTGACAAGTTATTTCCTGCTATTACTAAAAAGGAAAAAGAAAAGGTAGGGAAACGGAGTAAGAGAAAAAAGGCGGTAGGGAAGATAGAGGAAAAGAGAGAAGAGAGGACTCAGCACCAAAGCAAAGGGTAGAACTACAGAGTTGACTTTCCCCTTCTAAGTTCCCCTAAGTATTCTTTTTAACCTTTTTGAGTGTGTAAGCCAGGGGCAGAATATACAATGATTTTGCCTTGGGCATAATAATGCATTAGGCAAATATGTCAAAAAAAAGTATAATATTACTTTAAATATATTTGTGTGTATATATATTTATATCTATTAATTATACTTTCATATATTTTATAATTTATAAAACATGTTACAAAATATATTACAAAATACATATATATTTTTAAACCTGAACCAAAAAAATTTTCTGTGGATATTTAGATACACACATATATATATATACAGAGCAAAGGACCCAGAAGGATAAACACAAACTGCTTAGTAATTTTATGGTGAAGTCTGAATAATTTATACATATTTTTGTATATTAGATTTTGGTTGGGCAACAAGCACACATTGCTATTATCATAAGGAAAAATTCACAGGGAAAACTAATTACAAATAAACAGGTTCAACTCCTTATTATTCTGAAGCAACAAATAATTGAAATAATAATAGTAGTAGTAGTAGTAGTAGTAGTAGTAGTAGTATTTCTTACTAAGGAATTTATACTCTAAGCAAAAAAATTATATCTGAAGATACTGGGAAGAATAAAATTCTCTGAAAGGACACTTTAAGTGTTTTAAAATATTACTGTATACTTGGGAACACTTTTAAGCAATAAATTTAAATAGCTTTATGTTTATATTACATGAAGTTTTTAAAAAGTTAACTAGTGATAATATTAGCTAATGTTTGAGAGTAACAGCTCTGCTTATTAATTTCAGCCAATGTTTGACTTGAAACCTTGCTGAATCATACAAAGCTTGAAAGGGGAATTAGGATGGTATTTTAAGTTCTGTACTAAGCCAGCTTTTAAAAGGGGTTGCAATATTTAATTGAGTAAGGGAACACACAGCCCAATGGTTAATGTGCTAAAGCACTAGAGTAAGTGCATCAAGTTGCTGACATAGACAGTAACATAGGTCAATTCTGTACTCAGGAATATCAAGATGTCTAGATAAATGAACTAATAAATTATTCAAGAGAAATTATTTATATATGAAGCATTAGCTAGAAAAGATGATCTGTGCTATTATACAGTGGAACAAAGATCTAAGAAACTGATACATTAAAGTTCTCTTCATTAAAGAGGTCAGGAGATTGAAAAACAATGTCAGGGTTACAGTTTGATAAGAAAATGTGCTAGGGGATGAAAGCTTAAGAAAGTACAGAGACAGAATTATCACAGCCAAGCTAATTTAGGGGTTCCTGTGATGTGAGATGTATATTGAAGTAAAGTGAAAAAGAAAACGTATTAAAAAGAGATGCTTTCAATAACTAGCAAAAATGTGCATAAAAGCTGAGGAAGACTGTAGTTGTGACAAAAAATACAATACAGTTCTGAAAGACTGGCAAAGACTGACATCTTGTCATGTACTCTCCCTTTCTTACTTAGTATTAGAAGCCAACTAATTATCTGAGGCAGCAATGCACTCAGTAAAACTTAAAAAACAAAAACAATATTCCCAGCCTCTTTTGCAGCTAAGAGTGGACTAGTTCTGAGAAACAAAACATGAACATGACAGTGGAACTTATGGAGATAGAAGGGAACAAATCCATTTATCTCCTCTTCCCTCCCCACCTTTTTTTCCCTACCTAGGATACAGCATAACAATGAGATAACTTTGAAAATGAAAGCTACCTATTAAGGATGGTGTGCAAAGAAATATAAGTGCCTCAGGCCCTCATGGTGTTACCAATCCAATTCTGGATGGTTTGGTAGCTTTTGTGTGTGTGTGTGTGTACGTGTGTGCGCGCGCTGGGGATTGAACCCAGGGCCTCATGCAGGCTAAGCAAGCACTCTATCCCTAAGCTGTATTCCCAGACCTTTAGATTCTTACATCAGGGAAAAAAAAAACATTTTATTGAAACTACTGTTATTCCCACCTTCCATCCTCACAGATTTAGCCAAATCTAATTCTAGTTAGTAGAAGCATGGATATATAAAAATACACATTAAGTATAATAAAGATCAACCTACTGAATAAAGACCTATGTGATAATAGAACAAAAGAAGTAATTACACATTTAATTCATTTAAATAAACAGAATAAGGAAAATATAGCCTAGCTAAGAAGTTCTTAACCCAAGGTCCACTCTTTTTTTTTTTTTTTTTTTTTTGCTGTGCTGGAAATCAAACCTAGGGCATTGTGCATCATGCCAGGCAAACACTCTACCACTAAGCTACATTACCAGCCCAAAATAATATTTTTGTAAGTATTCTCCCATGGTTATTACTAGAGCTTTAATTAAATTCTTAATGGAATCCATGACTCCTCTAGATAGTCTTTAAGTTTTTTTCTTATACTTTCATTTCAAATATTTCCTCATGCTGAATAATTCAAACAATTGGTTAATAATAAATGCCTAATAATACAAATCATACTTTGAAGATAGGATTAAAATTTTGAACCCACATGTGTTATTCATCTTTTATTCATTATCTTACCTCCTCGTGGTAATTCTGTGTGAAGATAAGCCAGTCCTCTAGTCACAGAATGGGCCAGACGGCAAGAGCTTACCCAGTCACTTGTATGGAGACTCAAATACTTGCAAAGAGATCCCTTTACAGAGGAAGAAAATGTATTAAAAAATTGAAATGAATTTATTTTAACATTAAGAGGTAAGTTAGCAACCTTATTAAGGATTTGCATAGGCTAGGATTCCATGAAGATTTAATGAACCATTTTAGAGAAATTTGAAAGAAATAGTAAGGCATTTCTATGTGAAGAAAGAAGAGAAAAGAATTTAAGCATCAATTTTTCATGTCTCATTCATATTTAAAATTATGAATGATTATTTCCTTTTAAATTTTTTGATCTATCAAATTAATTTGAAAAAATATCTGTTACTAATACAAAACTATAAATGGTTTATAATAGAAAACAGAAAAATTTTGTAAATATATATAATGTGTCCTCTGTATCTGCATGTTTTTCATTCATAATTTTGACCAACCCAGATAAAAAAATATTCAGGGGCTGTGGGGTACATCTCAGTGGTACCTAACATACACGAAGCTTTGAGTAGACCCCCAGCACCATAAAAAAGAAAAATTCAAAAAAAAAATTGTATCTGTACTGAACATGTATATACTATTTTTTCTTGTCATTATTCTCTAAACAAAATATGAATAGCAACTATTAACATGGCATTTATTGTGTAAGTAATCTAGAAATGATGTTCATGGGTTATATGTTAAAAAAAAAATCCTACTCATCATTTTATATAAGAGACTTGAACATCTCCAGTTTGGGTATGTTTGCAGGGGGTAGAAGTGGTTCTGAAAACAATCCTCAGGATACTGAGGGGTACTCTCCTTATCTGTATTACTCAAAGTGCTTATCCACAAACCACTACCAGTCTCTGATGAGATAAGGAGCTTACACCAGAATGAATGACAATCAAAGCACTGCTTCCTTCACTGAGAAAACCTGGCTACAGAAAGAGAAAAGAATAGAAAAGAAGGGAGAGGGAGAGAATGAGAGAATGAGAGAGGGAAATGAATAAACAGTATAATTAGTGATATATTTGATTCAAATTATGGCACAGGATCTTTATCTCATTGCAGACCATTAATAATGAATTTGCGTACTAGAAATGCTTATTATGGTGGTCTTCCTGAAAGTCTGACTGACAGCTAGTATCAATGATTGTTTATTTCTTCTAAAGAACTTACATTGGGATAATACTCCATCACAAGCAAATACTCCATGCGTCCATCTGCAGTGACTCTCTCATCTCCAACTATAAAGCGAGCAATGTTGTCATGTTCCATCAAAGGCACTCTGTAAATGTTTTTTTCGTTGATAAAATTCTGACGGTTTGCAAAAGAAAATACTTTTACAGCTACTGGACGTTCATCCAAGGAACCTTTATATACTGCTCCATATCGACCCCGGCCAATCAGCTGTGAAGTTGTTTTTAAAAAGGCAAAGTATTAATTCACATCAAAATTAAATAATCAAACTTAAATAATGAAGCACAAATTCATGTAGTATGCTACACATCTCTATTGCTAATAGTTTACCCCATTATCAAGAAACTACTGAAGTCTGTATCTGGTATGACTGAGGAAGTTCCTACCCAACCTAGTTGTCTCACAGAACAACTGGAAACTCTGGACAAAATAAAAACAAACACACAAACAAACAAAATATCTAAAGGCACTGGAGAATAAGTAAAAGGAGGTAGACTCTAAAATACCTCAAGATTTAAAAGAGAAAAATGGCATAGGATGAGTTCCCTATTTTTGTTTTTTAGCTTGATGCAGGGTTCAATCAGCTCTGTGCAGTAGAGTTAAAATGACAAGGGAAAATATATAATCTTTCTGGACCTAAGAACCAGAGAATGTAATTTGGGGCAACTATAGCTTCTGCAAAGTGCAGATAGAATCCTGAAAAGGATGGATGCGTGGGACAGACTCTAGCTAAAGATAAAATAACTGAACCAAGACTTGAGCTTCTGCCTAAGAGACAAGTTTATAGTATGTGTTACTTACTAAAATAAGTAAAAATCAGCACACTTTAGGAGAACATGATAGATATAGTGCAGGTCTCTCAATAAAATAGTCACAATATTTGGGATGCAATAAAAAATTACTCAATATACAAAGAACCAGCAAAATGTAACCTATTCTCTTCATTTTTGGTTTCTGGGGATTTTTCTCACTTTTTATTGAAATGGGTTGAGAATTTATCTTTATTAATTTAAAAACATGTGTTATATATCATTATTTCCAGGTAAAAACTTCACATGCAGCCTGTTCTTCACAAAGGCTGTATCAAAATATAATTAAATTAGCAATGTTTGGTAAAGTTTCTTTCACTCAATCCTAGATAATGTTCCTTCTTTTTGCGGGGGGCGGGATGGAACTCAGGGGCACTCAACCACTGAGCCACATCCCCAGCCCTATTTTTTATTTTATTTAGAGACAGGGTCTCACTGAGTTGCTTAGAGCCTCGCCAGTTGCTAAGGCTAGCTTTGAACTCACGATCCTCCTGCTTCAGCCTCCAGAGCGATTGTGATTATAGATGTGCACCAGTGTGCCCAGCATATTCCATGTTTTAATTGGTATTTCTTTCAGTCTAGTAAACTGGACATCTTACTACCTATTTATTAGCCACATTTACTTTTCTAAACTGTCAATTCATCTCTTCTGTACATTTTTATGCATCTTTTCTTTCAAATTGACTTACAACAGCTGTTTATCAATTTTCTTATGTATTGAAACATTTTTCAAATTTGACTTTTTAACTTTCTTAACTATATTTTTATGCAAAAAGAAAATTATTAAAATGTTTTTATATAGTTAAATCTATCATATCTATTATTTAGTTTGGGGACCATAGTTATCAGGTCATCTCTAATAAAAATCATAAAACCACTCATAATATTAAGACTTTTAAAGTAGTTTCTGAGATATTACCAAATGAAACTTAGCAATAATTACAAAACTTGGTAATTATTATAACAGTCCACAATCTAAGAACAACCTTACCTCCAGCAGTTTCAGATTATCTAGATCAAGAGAAGGCTCTGACGCTGCTGCCTCCATCATGTTCATACTATGAAGACCTTGTTTACGGTCTCCTATAAGAACAGGAAAAAGCGTTACTAACATAGTTTTCTTAAAATTATATCTTTATTACACTTTTTACTGTGTTACAGTTTTTTAAAAGCTGAAGGAATAGAATTATTCATCTATAAATGAAGATGAATAATAAACAACATGAAAGCTAAATTCTAAGTGATGCTCCCATAATGACTTACTTAATTTAAAGTTTAAAACCCTAAGAAATAGTAGAAACTTTCAAGATTTTATTAACATTATTTAAATGAATGAGTGATTGATGATTTCCTAAACAACCCATTAAGCCTAAAGTATATTAATGGTATCCTTAATTTGCTTCAAAATAATTCAGTGGCATGGACGTGGGTAGTGAGCGGGGATTTACATAAAACAATATTGCTCATATATGATAACTGTTGAAATTGGGTGACAGGTATTTTGTTTGAATTTGAAACTTTTTCCAAAAACTGGGGAAATTTTTTGTTGAAGACAGAATGGGAGTTTCAGTAGCACAGAGTTTTGTTTTTTTTTAACATTAAGCATAGAGATTTAAATAAAAGAAAATAAATTCTGATTTAATAGCATGCTTGATAAATGATAGGACAAAAAGTGGTATTTTGTTTACCTGTCAACATTCTGTATCCGAAGCATAAGGCAACTATCAAAACAGCTAAGACAGAGACAGATGCCAAAGCAATGATTATTGTCTCATCTCGGTTAAATGAATGAGGTGGACCTAAAAGAAACAAATTTTAAAACACTGTCATTCTTTTTGTTTCTGGAGATACTGGGGATTGAACCCAAGGGCACTCTACCACTGAGCTACATCCCCAGTCTTTTGTATTTATCATTTTGAAGACAGGCTCTCTGAGTTGTCGAGGCTGTCCTCAAACTTTTGATCCCCATGCTTCAGACTCCACAGTAGCTAGGTATGCACCATTGTGCCCTTTTGTCATTCTTTTTAAATAAAAGTACTTTATTAAATATTGACAGACTGCTCTTTAGAAAGGCTGTATCAATAGATAAGCAAACCAGTTATGTTTTTGCATGAAAGGAAATGAGAGAAAAATAATACATTAATCATGAAGATTATCTTTCCCCCCAGTATTATTGAACTCAGAATCTCACACACGCCTTGAATATATATCCAGCCCTTTTAAAAAATTTTTCATGTTGAGCCAGGGTCTTACTAAATTGCCCAGACTGGCCTTGATACAGATTATCTTAGACTTGAAAACACTGTAAAATCTGTTAGGTATGCTCCTAATTATTGATACATCTACATTGTGGAATAGCATAGACAGGATAATATAATATTTTCGGGGGATAGTAAAATATTTAAGAGTACAGCCTTTAGAATCAGACAACTCATTCTGTGGGATTCTGAAAATTATGACTTTCAGTGCCTCCATTTCCTCATTTATAAAAATGTACCTTGTATGTCAATTGAGGCTTAGATGGGAGTCTACAGTGTCAAGCATATATTATCTATGCAATTAATGTTAGGTATATTAATCAATATGACATCATTAATATTAATGAAAAGAATATGGCTTTGCAGGCAATTAAATATGAATTAGACATTAAACTCACTTCTTTTTTTTTAGTATTTTTTTTTTAGTTGTACATGGACACAATACCTTTATTGATTTATTTACGGGGTGCTGAAGTTCAAACCCAGTGCCTCACACATGCTAGGCGAGAGCTCTCCCACTGAGCCACAACCCCAGTCCCCTTAAACTCATTTCTTTCACTTATTGCATAAACTTGAGAAATTTTTTTCATCTGTCCGAACATAAGTTTACTCACTTGCAGAATGCGGACACATATTTCTATATCAAGGGTTATAATTACAATGTAAACATGTTATGTGTTATTTTAATTCTGTGGGTCAGATCATATCTAGAACAAATCTCTTTAGGATAGATGTCCACAAACTAAAGCAGTGTGTCCAAAATAAAGCAAGTAGAACATAGAGATAAATGACTCTGAATTGTGTAGGTACAAAGAACTGAAAGTGTCCAATATAAAGAAAAGAGAGAGGAAAAAAAAACTTGGGAGAATTCAGCTGTCTCTTGTGGAAAAATGGAAGTATTTTGTTTTGAATAGCTAGGGAGAATAATGAGATTCGATTAATGAACATTCAAGACAAGTCTATGGCACAGAATACAGAACTTATGACTTACAAATAGGGCTGTCTAAAATTAAATGAGTTACCTATGAAATAGCTGTTAATTATTTTACCAGAGGCATTCATACAGTGTTTGGTGATACTCACTAGAGGCTGGGCTTAATGACTACTAATTTCCTTATTTAATCTTTTTTTTTTTTTTTTTTGGTGAAGGGGTCCTGGAGATTGAACTCAGGAGCACTCAACCACTGAGCCACATCCCCATCCCTATTATTTATTTTATTTAGAGACTGAGTCTCACTGATTTGCTTAGTACCTTGCCATTGTCGAGGCCGGCTTTGAACTCATGATCCTCCTGCCTCAGCCTCCAGAGCTGCTAGGATTAGAGATGTGCACCACCACACCCAGCTAATCATCCTTCATATTCAATAAAAATAAAACATACTATATTTTAAAACTTTCTTGATTTGGACATTATAATTATATGCCATATTTAAACTATAAGTTTCTATGGCAAAGTAAGAAACCTCTATGGCAGAGAACTCCTCTGATGGGTATTTCTGTTCTAAATGAATTTATCTCAGTCAAATTAAGTACAGTTACATATTTAAATGTCACAAAAATATTTCTAAAAAGACTCAAAGCACTGAAATATTTCAATTTGTTGAATATTTATTTAAAAAATTTAACATAAATTAATAAAACTTAAAATAATTTTAACATATATAGTAAGTTATATGCAGAAAAGCTACATATAAAAATTTACCTTACTATAGCGAGATACTAGCCTGGCTACAATTAAAAAAGGAAAATAAAAAAGTTTGTCAAGGATGAAGAGAAACTGGAACTATCATACATTGCTGGTGGAGATATGAAATGATATACATACATTAGAAAACAGTTTTTGGGGAAAAATGTTATACAGAATTTCCATTATACCTAAAAATTCTACTCTCAGGCATATACCCAAAAGAACTCAAAACAGGTATTCAAACAAAAACTTTTACACAAATGTTCATATGTTGACAAATGAATAAACAAAATGTGGTATTATCCACACAAATGATATTCAAAAGATCACATGTTATGAAATATTTATATGAAATATTCAGAAAAGGCAAATGTGTGGAGACAAAAAGCAGATTAGCAATTGCTAGCAATGGTGGAAAAAGAAAAAGGAAGGAACTGGTTATTAGATACAAGATTTTCCTTGTAAGGAGATGAAAATGTTTTGGAACTAAGTAAAGGTGATAGTTGCACAACATTGTGAATATACTGAATGGCTCGTTTTACTATTGTGAGTTCTGTTATATGAATTTTACTTCAATAAAAAAGAAAAAACTCAACTTGTCAGGTGCTGTAGTGCACACCTATAATCCTAGCAGCTTGACAGGCTGAGGCAGAAGAATCTCGAGTTCAAAGCCAGCCTCAGCAACTTAGCAAGACCCTGTCTTTTTTTTTTTTTTTTTTTTTGGTACCAGGGATTGAATTCAGGGGCAGTCAACCACTGAGCCACATCCACATTTTGTATTTTATTTAGAGACAGGCTTAGTGGTTAAATGCCTCTGGGTTAAATTCCCAGTACCAAAACAACAACAACAAATTAAATGAACTCATTTCAGAATTTTCCTAACCCAAGAGATATTTTATTTTCTTTTTAAAAAATTTTTTTATTAGTTGTTGATGAACCTTTATTTTATTTAATTATTCATATACAGTGCTGAGAATCAAACCCAATGCCTTACACATGCTAGGAAAATGAGCCACGACCCCAGCCCAGAAATTTTCTTTTCTTTTTCTTTCTTTCTTTCTTTCTTTTTTTTTGGGGGGGGGGGAGAGAGAGACAGAGACAGAGGGAGAGAGAGAGAGAGAGAGAGAAAATTTAATATTTATTTTTTTTAGTTTTTGGCAGACACAACATCTTTATTTGTATGTGGTGCTGAGGATGGAACCCCGCGCTGGGCGCATGCCAGGCGAGTTCGCTACCGCTTGAGCCATATCCCCAGCCAAGAAATTTTATTTTCAATGCACTCAGACACACACAAAACTAACTAACACTTTAAGTAGTATACACAAATATTTCATGTGCTTACTGTTCATCTTTTCTTATTATTAAAACTGTCAAATACAACAGTTTCTCCTTATCCCTGGGGGATACATTACCAGATGCCTACTGGGTGCCTAAAATCTCTGATAGCACAGAACACTATACAGTTGGCTCTCCTTATTCATAGGGTATATTCAAAAGAGGTTCCAGAAATTTCCAAAGAGTAAAACTTCAATTTGCTAAACACCAACCACTACATTAAATCCACATAAATTAAGTAGTATATACACATACCCTGCTATGGCCTCCGACCATTTCACAGATATTCAGTCTTTCCCCAACTCCTATGTGAGCATTGTTCATGTCAAGTCTTGTTAATTTACTCTAGCTAGACCAATGATGATGTAACTAACATGTGCATTCTATTTTTCTTGTCATTAGTCCCTAAAAATACAGTATAAGAACTATTCATATAGCATTTTCAGTGTATTACATAGTATAAGTAACCTAGAAACAATTTCAAGTATACAGGAGACTGTGCACAAATTATATGCAAATAATTACACCATTTCATAGTACATATAGTCATGTTTGGGACATCTGTGAGGTGATCCTGAAAAATGACTGTATAAAAGCTATGTTTTTTCCTATGTGTACACACCTATGGTAAAGTTTAATTCATAAATTAGGCACAGTAAGAGATAAACAATAACTGATAATAAAATATAATAGTTTATAACAATATGCCATAACAAAATTGCCAGCATTACTTCTCTTGTGCTTTGGGACCATTATTAAGTTAAATAGGAGTTACTCAAACACCAGCACCGTGCTACTGCAACAGTTAACCTGGGACCTAGGATGGTTACTAAGTGACTACAGGCAGGTAGGAGCACAAACACTGTGAATATGCTGGCCAAAAGGATGATTCGTGTCTCACCTGGGATGGAGTGAGATGGTGTTAAATTTTATCACATTATTCAGACAGAATTTAAAACTTATGAACTGTTTATTTCTAGAATTTTCCATTTAGTATATTTGGACTATGGTTGACCACAGGCAACTAAAACCTTGCAAAATAAAACCATGGACAAAGGGGAATGTCATACCTTGTTTTTAATTTAACAAATTTTTTAAGGAGGAAAATGAATGTTCTGTGGTTCCAACATGGCGGCGAGAGGGGAGGCAGCGCTTTCAGTACCTCCTCAACAACGGGATCAGAGAGACGCATGGATACGCTTAGATTCGACCTGCTGAGAAACTCCTAGCAAAATTCCACTAAAGAGAGACCGGCCGGGAATTGGAAGGATTTTTGGAGGTGACAGTCTACGCTAGACGAGTGAATCTCCGCCACACAGCGCAGAGGTCCAGACCCGCCAGCCGCTGCCAGCGCGACTCCGCGACTGTCGGCTGCCTGCACCGGCCCCCCGCGTCAGGGCGGATAGCCTCCGAGGCGCAGCGCAGCAGGAGCGGTGCAGGGACTCTAGGAAGAGGTCTCTCGCCAAGCCTTCATGAAATAGCGAACCGGGAGCTGAAACCAACCAGAGATAGACCAGTCCCACCCCTCCCTTCGGACACTCCGGCAAGGAGCCTGGGGCCCGCCATAGCAGAGTGGTGACATCACCAGAGTTCCGCCGACAGAATTCCTTCCCAGCGGAATCCACATTAGCAGGTGTGTGACTCCCACCCCCTCCAGATACAAGCAGCCAGGAAACCTCGGGAATCTCTCCGGGGGCGTGTCTGTAGGGAAGCAGAGGGGATTCCAGATCCCCACCTCCCCTTAACACCAGCGGTGACACCCAAGATCTTAGCCGCCAGTTTCTGGGAGCGTGCCCACCAAAGGGGTCCGGAAAAATTAAACTGTTGGTTCCCAGATCACCCCACCACAGCACTGGGGCTTAATTGAATGACAGAGAGGGTGTTCATCGTTCGGGATATAGGACACGCGGTGGGGCTGCAAGTGTAATCAGATCCTTGGGGAACCGCCTCTGGTGAACAGGACCTGGCTGGCTGGCTGGGAGGAGGAACAGGGGGAGGGGCCGGATAAGTGAAAGGGCTCTGGACTAACAGGATTGAGAGACTCCCAGGAGCCACCATACAGGGATTTCTGTCAGCACATAGAGGGCAGAAGCTCGGCTCAGAGGGCACAGCTCCGCCTATTGGAAGAGAAGAAAATGGGATGCAGCCATAGAACAGGGGATGCCAGCATGGCAGAGATCTGATGTCATCGGAGAGCGGCCGAGGAGAGAACTTCATCGGTGCCAGCGGCGACGGAAACAGTTGGTCCCCTGGTAGGGAGGGTGAGTCACAGATACCCGAGTCTCTCTCGCTTTGTCGTCGAGCCAGAGGGGAGGAGCGGGGCCGCCGCCCGCACCCGCAAGGTAGGCAGACCTGCGACCAACCTGCAGATCAGGCCCAGCGGTCTGCAGGCGTGGTAGGAGAGGCAGGGCAGAGCCACCGCCCGCGCTGGCAAGGTAAGCAGACCTGCGACAGACCGGTGGATCAGGCCCAGCGGCCTGCCAGCGTGGTACACACTTCACCCCAACTGGAGTAGGGGCAGAGCAGAGCCTTCGTCCGCGCCCAGATCAGGCCCAGCGGCCCGCCTGTGTGGTGGTCAAGTGACCCCAATTGGAGTGGGGGCGGAGCGGAACTGACACCCGTGCCCGCAAGGTGGGCAGACCTGCGACCAACCTGCAGATCAGGCCTAGTGGTCCCCGGGCGTGGTAGGAGGGGCAGGGCAGAGCCTTCGCCCCCACCTGCAAGGTAGGCAGACCTGCGACAGAACGGCGGATCAGGCCCAGGGGTCCGCAGGCGTGGTAGACACCTCACACCAATTGAAGGAGGGGCAGAGCAGAGCCCCCGCCCGCACCTGCAAGGGAGACTTTTCAACTATACAAGAGCAATATAAATATATAGGGGGGGAAAAATTTCAAAAACACAACAGTTTCACCAAGAAGAAAGAAACGCAAGCAGTATGAAAAGACAAGGAAAGAAAGGACTACAAGCAATGCAGGTCAGCTCAACTTTAGAAGAGGTAACAGCTGCAGCAGATGGAATGTCAGATAAAGAATTCAGGATATATATGCTCCAGATGATTTGGAGTATCAAGGAAGAAATTAGACAGCAAAATCAGACAATGAAAGATCACTTCGACAAGGAATTACACAAACAAATCCAGGAAGCAAAGGATCAACTATACAGGGAGATAGAGGTTATAAAAAACAAACAAACAGAAATCCTAGAAATGCAGGAAGCAATAAACCAACTTAAAAACTCAATTGAGAGTACTACCAGCAGAGTAGAACACTTAGAAGATAGAACATCAGACAATGAAGACAAAGTATTTCAACTTGAAAAGAACATAGACAGCTCAGCAAGACTGTTAAGAAACCATGAGCAGAACATCCAAGAAATATGGGATAACATTAAGAGACCAAACTTAAGAGTCATTGGGATACAGGAAGGTATAGAACTCCATACCAAAGGAATGAGCAATTTATTCAATGAAATAATACGAGAAAACTTCCCACACTTGAAGAATGAGACAGAATCCCAAATTCTAGAAGCCTACAAGACGCCGAATGTGCAAAATTATAAGAGATCCACACCTAGACACATTATAATGAAGATGCCCAACATACAGAATAAGGAGAGAATTTTAAAAGCTACAAGAGAAAGGAAGCAGATTACATTTAGGGGCAAGCCAATCAGGATAACAGCTGATCTTTCAACACAGGCTCTGAAAGCTAGAAGATCCTGGAATAACATATTTCAAACACTGAAAGAAAATGGGTTCCAACCAAGAATTGTGTATCCAGCGAAATTAAGCTTCAGGATGGAGGATGAAATTAAAACCTTCCACGATAAACAAAAGTTTAAAGAATTTGCAGCTAGAAAACCATCTCTTCAAAACATTCTCGCCAAAACATTACAGGAAGAGGAAATGGAAAATAACAATGAAAACCAACAGTGGGAGGTAGGACAGTAAATGGGGGGGGGGAATAATCAAAGAGGAAAACAAACCATGTTTAGTAACATAAATAAACAAATATGGCTGGAAGAACAACCCATATCTCAATAATAACCCTAAATGTTAATGGCTTAAACTCACCAATTAAGAGACACAGGCTAGTAGAATGGACCTCAAAACAAGACCCAACAATATGCTGCCTACAGGAGACGCATTTGATAGGAAAAGACATACACAGGCTGAAGGTGAAAGGTTGGGAAAAATCATATCACTCATATGGACTTCGGAAACAAGCAGGAGTGTCCATACTCATATCAAATAAAATAGATTTCAAGCCAAAGTTAATCAAAAGGGATAAAGAGGGACACTACATACTGCTTAAGGGAACCATACACCAACAAGACATAACAATCATAAATATATATGCCCCAAACAATGGTGCAGCTATGTTCATCAAACAAACTCTTCTCAAGTTCAAGAGTCTAATAGACCACCATACAATAATCATGGGAGACTTCAACACACCTCTCTCGCCACTGGACAGATCTTCCAAACAAAAGTTGAATAAGGAAACTATAGAACTCAATAACACAATTAATAACCTAGACTTAATTGACATATATAGAATATACCACCCAACATCAAGCAGTTACACTTTTTTCTCAGCAGCACATGGATCCTTCTCAAAAATAGATCATATATTATGTCACAGGGCAACTCTTAGACAATATAAAGGAGTAGAGATAATACCATGCATCCTATCTGATCATAATGGAATGAAACTGAAAATCAACGATAAAAGAAGGAAGGAAAAAGCATACATCACTTGGAGAATGAACAATAGGTTACTGAATGATCAATGGGTTATAGAAGACATCAAGGAGGAAACTAAAAAATTCTTAGAGATTAATGAAAACACAGACACAACATATAGGAATCTGTGGGACACATTGAAAGCAGTTCTAAGAGGAAAATTCATTGCTTGGAGTTCATTCCTTAAAAAAAGAAAAAACCAACAAATAAATGATCTCATGCTTCATCTCAAAATCCTAGAAAAAGAAGAGCAAAACAACAGCAAAAGAAGTAGAAGGCAAGAAATAATGAAAATCAGAGCTGAAATTAATGAAATCGAAACAAAAGAAACAATTGAAAAAATTGACAAAACTAAAAGTTGGTTCTTTGAAAAAATAAACAAAATCGACAGACCCTTAGCCATGCTAGCGAAGAGAAGAAGAGAGAGAACTCAAATTACTAGCATACGGGATGAAAAAGGCAATATCACAACAGACACTTCAGAAATACAGAAGATAATCAAAAATTATTTTGAATCCTTATACTCCAATAAATTAGAAGATAGTGAAGGCATCGATAAATTTCTGAAGTCATATGATCTACCCAGATTGAGTCAGGAGAATATAGACAACCTAAACAGACCAATATCAATCGAGGAAATAGAAGAAACCATCAAAAGACTACCAACTAAGAAAAGCCCAGGACCGGATGGGTATACAGCAGAATTTTACAAAACCTTTAAAAAGGAACTAATACCAATACTTTTCAAGCTACTTCAGGAAATAGAAAAAGAGGGAGAACTTCCAAATTCATTCTACGAGGCCAACATCACCCTGATACCTAAACCAGACAAAGACACTTCAAAGAAAGAAAACTTCAGACCAATATCTCTAATGAACCTAGATGCAAAAATCCTCAATAAAATTCTGGCGAATCGGATACAAAAACATATCAAAAAAATTGTGCACCATGATCAAGTAGGATTCATCCCTGGGATGCAAGGCTGGTTCAATATACGGAAATCAATAAATGTTATTCACCACATCAATAGACTTAAAAATAAGAACCATATGATCATCTCGATAGATGCGGAAAAAGCATTCGACAAAGTACAGCATCCCTTTATGTTCAAAACTCTAGAAAAACTAGGGATAATAGGAACATACCTCAATATTGTAAAAGCAATCTATGCTAAGCCTCAGGCTAGCATCATTCTGAATGGAGAAAAATTGAAGGCATTCCCTCTAAAATCTGGAACAAGACAGGGATGCCCTCTCTCACCACTTCTGTTCAACATAGTTCTCGAAACACTGGCCACAGCAATTAGACGAAAGAGATTAAAGGCATAAAAATAGGAAAAGAAGAACTTAAATTATCACTATTTGCAGATGATATGATTCTATACCTAGCAGACCCAAAAGGCTCTACAAAGAAACTATTAGAGCTAATAAATGAATTCAGCAAAGTGGCAGGATATAAAATCAAC
Source organism: Marmota monax (assembly GCF_021218885.2). Lineage (NCBI taxonomy): Eukaryota > Metazoa > Chordata > Mammalia > Rodentia > Sciuridae > Marmota > Marmota monax. Next base: position 1,766,239 of record NW_026695244.1, on the reverse strand, counting down.
ACGCATAAATCAAAGGCATTCCTGTATATCAGCGACAAATCCTCTGAAATGGAAATGAGAACAACCACTCCATTCACAATATCTTCAAAAAAAAATAAAATACTTGGGAATCAACCTAACAAAAGAGGTGAAAGACTTATACAATGAAAACTACAGAACCCTAAAGAGAGAAATAGAAGATCTTAGAAGATGGAAAAATATACCCTGTTCATGGATAGGCAGAACTAACATCATCAAAATGGCGATATTACCAAAAGTTCTCTATAGGTTTAATGCAATGCCAATCAAAATCCCAACGGCATTTCTTGTAGAAATAGAGAAAGCAATCATGAAATTCATATGGAAAAATAAAAGACCCAGAATAGCAAAAACAATGCTAAGCAGGAAGTGTGAATCAGGCGGTATAGCGATACCAGACTTCAAACTATACTACAGAGCAATAGTAACAAAAACAGCATGGTACTGGTACCAAAACAGGCGGGTGGACCAATGGTACAGAATAGAGGACACAGAAACCAATCCACAAAACTACAACTATCTTATATTTGATAAAGGGGCTAAAAGCATGCAATGGAGGAAGGATAGCATCTTCAACAAATGGTGCTGGGAAAACTGGAAATCCATATGCAACAAAATGAAACTGAATCCCTTTCTCTCGCCATGCACAAAAGTGAATTCAAAATGGATCAAGGAGCTTGATATCAAATCAGAGACACGCCGTCTGATAGAAGAAAAAGTTGGCTACGATCTACATACTGTGGGGTCGGGCTCCAAATTCCTCAATAGGACACCCATAGCACAAAAGTTAATAACTAGAATCAACAAATGGGACTTACTCAAACTAAAAAGTTTTTTCTCAGCTAAAGAAACAATAAGAGAGGTAAATAGAGAGCCTACATCCTGGGAACAAATCTTTACTCCTCACACTTCAGATAGAGCCCTAATATCCAGAGTATACAAAGAACTCAAAAAATCAGACAATAAGAGAACAAACAACCCAATCAACAAATGGGCCAAGGACCTGAACAGACACTTCTCAGAGGAGGACATACAATCAATCAACAAGTACATGAAAAAATGCTCACCATCTCTAGCAGTCAGAGAAATGCAAATCAAAACCACCCTAAGATACCATCTCACTCCAGTTAGATTGGCAGCCATTAGGAAGTCAAACAACAACAAGTGCTGGCGAGGATGTGGGGAAAAGGGTACACTTGTACATTGCTGGTGGGACTGCAAATTGGTGCAGCCAATTTGGAAAGCAGTATGGAGATTTCTTGGAAAGCTGGGAATGGAGCCACCATTTGACCCAGCTATTCCCCTTCTTGGTCTATTCCCTAAAGACCTAAAAAGAGCATGCTACAGGGACACTGCTACTTCGATGTTCATAGCAGCTCAATTCACAATAGCAAGACTGTGGAACCAACCCAGATGCCCTTCAATAGACGAATGGATTAAAAAAATGTGGCATTTATACACAATGGAGTATTACTCTGCATTAAAAAATGACAAAATCATAGAATTTGCAGGGAAATGGATGGCACTAGAGCAGATTATGCTAAGTGAAGCTAGCCAATCCCTAAAAAACAAATGCCAAATGTCTTCTTTGATATAAGGAGAGTAACTAAGAACAGAGTAGGGACGAAGAGCATGAGAAGAAGATTAACATTAAACAGAGATGAGAGGTGGGAGGGAAAGGGAGAGAAAAGGGAAATTGCATGGAAATGGAAGGAGACCCTCAGGGTTATACAAAAGAACATACAAGAGGAAATGAGGGGAAAGGGAAAAATAATACAAGGGGGAGAAATGAAGGTCAGTAGAGGGGGTAGAGAGAGAAGAGGGGTGGGGAGGGGAGGGGAGGGGGATAGTAGAGGATAGGAAAGGTAGCAGAACATGACAGTCACTAGTATGGCAATATGTAAATCAATGGATGTGTAATTGATGTGATTCTGCAATCTGTATATGGGCTAAAAATGGGAGTTCATAACCCACTTGAAGCAAAGTGTGAAAGATGATATATCAAGAACTATGTAATGTTTTGAACAACCAACAATAAAAAATAAAAAAAAATTAAAAAAAAATTAAAAAAGAAAAAGAAAATGAATGTTCTCAAAGTAAGAACAAAAAACTTGATATTTTGTTTTAAACACTGGCAAATAATGCTCATATTATGGTTTTGGTTTTGCTTTTATGTACCAGGGATTGAACTTGGGGGCACTTGACCACTGAGCCACATTCCCAGCCCTGTTTGTATTTTTTTTAGAGACAGGGTCTCACTGAGTTGCTTAATGTCCCACCTTTGCTGAGGCTGGCTTTGAACTTGCCTCAGCCTCTGGAGCCGGTAGGATTACAAGCATGTGCCACCACACTTGGCTCACATTTTATTTTATCAGGATCAAAAGAGAAAAAAGATGGGAAATGGAAAATGGAGGACAAAAAGAAGAAACAGAAGTAACAAAAATAGTGCCATTTAAAGTAGAGAAATTCAAAGAAGGGAGAGGAAAGGGAAAGAAGATCACAAGGGGTTCTATGGTGAAAACGGATTTGAAAGAATGTCTTGTTATTTTTAGCATCCTGTTAATATGTGCATATCTTATAAAAATTTTCGTTTGTTTCTAGTGATTGAACCCAGAGGTGCTCTCCACCAAGCTACATCCCTAACCCTTTTTATTTTTAAATTTTTATTATTTGATTTTTTATTTTTGTTCTTTTTAGTTATCCATGACAGTAGGGTATAATTTGACTTATACAAACATGGAGTACATCTTATTCTAATTAGGATCCCAGTCTTGTGGTTGAACATGACGTAGCGATTCACTGTTGTATAATCATATATGTACATAGGAAAGTTATGTTAGAATTATTACACTGTCTTTCCTATTCTGAACCTTCTCTCTTCCCTTTATTCCCTTTTGCTTAATAAACTGAACTTCTATTCTTCCCCTCCCCCTTTGTTGTGTGTTAGCATCTACGTATCAGAGAGAACACTCAACTTTGGTTTTGGGGGATTAGCTTATTTTGTTTAGCATAATAATCTCCAGATCCATCCATTTTCTGGCAAATGTCATAAAGTCATTCTTTATTTTGAGACAGGGTCTCACTAAGTTGAGGCTAGAACTTATGATCCTCCTACCTCAGCTTCCTCAGTAGCTGGGACTTCAGGTGTGTGGACACAATGCTCAACTGGTTTCATCTATTTTATTTTATTTTTAGTTGTCAATAGATCTTTTCATTTTATTTTTAAATTTTTATTTATTTATATACATGCGGTGCTTAGGATCAAACCCAGGGCCTTACACATGCCAGTTAAGCACTCTACCACTGAGCCACAACTCTATTTTTAAGTAAAAATTACTAATTTTTAGACTTACCTTTATTATTATTTTTAATAGATGTTATATTTTAGTATAGTTTTAGGTTCATAGAAAAATTACTAAGAAAGTCCTAAGAGTTCCCAATTGACTCTTCCCCCTCTAGTACCAGGTTCTCCTAAAATTAATATCTTCCATTAGTCTGTGCTATGGACTGAACTATGCCCTCTCCCCCAAAATTCATATATTGAAGTCTTAACTCCCAATATGATGGGATCTGGAGAGAGATACTTTGGGAGTTAATTGGGTTTAGAGGAGGTCATGAGGGTAGGGACTTCATGATGGGATTGGTGCCTTATAAGGAGAGACACCAAAAAGCCCTTTCTCCCTTCTTGTCTTCTTTATTCTCCCCTCTCCACCCACTCTCTTTGCCCCAGCATGTGAAGACAAAGTGAGAAGGTGGCCATCTACAAGGCAGGAAGAGAGGCCTCACTAGAACCTGACCACCCTGTCACCTTCATCTTGGAAATCTAGCCTTCAGAACTGCTTTTAACCTAGGTGAGCCAGCGGGTGGAAAACACCATCATAGATGCGAGTAAGAAGAAACAACTTAACATCACAATTTCGTAAAGGCTGAGTACAGGATGGCATGACAACTAAGAGTATATAGGGGCCCCAGATGTAAAAAAGAGCTAATCATCACCTGCCAACTCTTCAGCAGGCCTTCACCAAGTAGTCCCAAGTAGGAATGCAAGCAGGACAGGAAAGCTGAGAAAACACCCTAAGGCATAGGTATATAGTACCTGTTAAACTCTAAGCACAGGAGAAAAAAATAAAAGGTCTATAGACAGCAGAACTGAGACAATCCTCTAGGCACTCCAAATCCTTACAACTATAAGATCATATCTATCTGTAGTTGGACAAAGGGTGAAAGTTTGAGAGTTCTTTTTGAAGTGCCATGGTAAGGGGCTTACTAAACCCTGAGGGCAAAGCCAAGAAATGAGAGAAGTCCTCCAGGCATTCAGATCCCAAACCTTGCTAACAGGATGTTTGTTATATCCTCGAAACATTTGGAATCTATGGTGAACCTAATTAAACTAAGGCAATAATAAAGCCCCAAACCAGCTCAGCTATGACTACGTTCTTTCTGACAAAAAGGAATGTGTTCTTTTCTGAATGTAAGCATTATTTACTTTAAACTCTACTCTGATTTTATCTGCAATATTTAGTTTTAGTTATAAAAATAAAAAGATGTGTAATGTAGCAAGAAAATAAGGTGTGTTAGATTGGCTCCACTTGTCTCACCAGCTGATAAAGTTTGAGGTTTTAGTCTCAGGGCTACAGTTTTTTTTCCTCCCAAGCAACAGTGGGGGCAACTTTTTTGAGGGTTTGCTCACCTCCCAATGGACCCATTGCAAAAATTTAACCCAACCTCGACCCAGGAGTCTTTTCCGATGTCTGAAAATGAAGAAAATTCAGTGGACTCTCATCCGGTCAGTTCAATGCTAGTAAAGAAACTTCATGACTTAACTCTGAATACTTGTGCTAAATGCCCATCCCCTCTGCCAGAAGGTCCACCCCAACCACTTGACAGGAGTGAGAGGGTCTTACAGGAGGTCAGAAAGGGCTTTCCCAACAGGCGTCGAGGAGTCCGGACATTGTTATCTGCATGGAAAGACCATGTGGAAAGATGGAGACATCTCCTAAGTCTTCAAAAACAAGAAAGAGACAACAATCTTAAGGAAGTTCAGAATGAATCACGAAGTGTACCATTCAAATGTACCTGCAGTTTTTGCGTATATCATGGATGGGATCCTTCTGAGAATGCTAGAATAGAGTATGATTAGGAAACAGAGTCAATATAGGCGTAAATTGTACTTGTTCTTCATGATGGTAATTTTAGGAACACTTTTCTATGCTTAGACTGCATACCAATGATTTTGAATAGCTTATGTATGAGTTCTGAGATGTCTTTATTCTTTTGCATCCTTTTTTTTTTTTTTTTTTTGTGTGTGTGTGTGTGTTAGGGATCCCTTCATGCCTTAATGCCAGTAATTTATAAGGAATCTGAGAAGTTAAAATGTGCATAAATGATTTCAGTATACTTTAGTTTTACTATTCTGTTTGACTCAAAGAAGTACCAATAGGTCTCAAGTCTTCCTGGAGATTTGATTTTAAAAGCCTGAAATCTGAAATAAAACTCAGGAACTGGAAGAGATGTAAAGAGAATATTGGATAGTTTGATTAGAGTGTAATAATTAGAGTAGATAATTAGATTTTCTGGTTTTCAAAAATTTGAGTTGCAATAAAAAGAAATTTTGATGTGCTGTTTTAATTTTCAGTAGCAAATAAATGTGTATATAGAGGGGAAAAAAAAGAAAATAAGGTGTCATTAAGAAAGAAAATAGTCAATAGATGTAGAAATAACCAGAAATATCTCAGATAGTGAATTTATCAGACTTTAAAATATGTAAATAAATATATAAAAAATGTGGACTACCTAAGTGAACAGCAGGAGAATATCAGATAAAATAAAGAAATTATTTAAAAGAGCCAAATGGAAATGCTGGAAATTAAACATATGTTAACAATCCTAAAGAATTCTTTTGATGTGATTATTAACAGAGAGGACACAACTGACAAAAGAGTCAGTGAACCTGAATATACACTGACAGAAATTATCCACACTAAATTACAAAGAGAAAAACAGAGGGGGTAAAGAACAAAAATATCCAAGATCTATGAGACAACAGTGAATGATTTAATATACAAGCCTACATCTTGGAAGCAAATTTTTACCCCTCACACATCAGATACAGCACTAATCTCTAGGATATATAAAGAACACAAAAAGCTAAGCACCAAAAAAGTAAATAACCCAATCAATAAATAGGCCAAGGACCTGAAAAGACACTTCTCAGAAAGGATATACAATCAATCAACCAGTATATGAAAAAATGTTCATCATCTCTAGCAATTAGAGAAATGCAAATCAAAACTACTCTTACGATTTAATCTCACTCCAGTCAGAATGACAGCTATTATGAAGACAAACAACAATAAGTGTTGGCAAGGATATGGGGAAAAAGGCACACTCATATACTGCTGGTGGGACTGCAAATTGGTGCAGCCAATATGGAAAGCAGTATGGAGATTTCTTGGGAGAACTGGGAATGGAAATACCTTTTGACCCAGCTGGGTCTATACCCAAAGGACTTAAAAACAGCATACTACAGGGACACAGCCACATCAATGTTTATAGCAGCACAATTCACAATAGCTAAACTGTGGAACCAACCTAGATGCCCTTCAATAGATGAATGGATAAAAAAAATGCGGCATATATACACAATGGAATATTACTCAGCAATAAAAGAGAATAAAATCATGGCATTTTCAGGTAAATGGATGGAGTTGGAGAAGATAATGCTAAGTGAACTTAGCCAATCCCCCCAAAAAACAAATGCCAAATGTTTTCTCTGATATAACGAGGCTGATTCATAGTGGTGTAGGGAGGGGGAACACAGGAGAAATAAACGAACTCTAGATAGGGCAGAGCGATGGTAGGGGAAGAGAGGGGGCATAGGGTTAGAAATGATGGTAGAATGTGATGGACATTATTATTCAAAGTACATGTATGAAGACACGAATTGGTGTGAATGTACTTTGTATATAACCGGAGATATGAAAAATTGTGCTCTATATGTGTAATATGAACTATAATGTATTACACTGTCATATATAAATTAAAAATAATTTAAATAATAATAATAGTAACAACTTAGGCTATGAAACTTTTTGCCTTTAACAGAAGCTTGTGTCAACTGCAGACTCAAGAGGAAGAGGAGGATCACAAGTCACTCAGACACTTATTGAGACCCTGTTTCAAATAAAAAAGGAGTATGGTTGTAACTCAGTGGTAAAGCATCCCTGAGTATTGGAGGTATTGTATGCTCTTTATGAGCTGAAACTTGGAATTACTACTGAAACCAATGAAAAAATTGCCAACACATTCTGCAAGGAATAAATGCAATTGTAAGTTAATGCTCCTCATGTATGTTTGTTCAAACAACAATCTGTTCAGCATTATCTACAAATGTTGATGACTTTGTTAATGACTTTTCTAGATTACAAAGTATCTACTAGTATAAAAATATATGATCAAATAGGTTATCTTCTGCAAAAGACCCTAATCCTATTCTGCAAATTAATTAACATGGCATTATCTCTAAAACAAATGGGGCCAAGTTCTTTGTGGACAGCACCTATTAGGAAAAAAAGTGAAGGGGAGCTAACAATCTAAATAAAAGCCCCCCTTTTTTTCCTATTCTAGAATTCAATAGATTTTGCAGTCATCATATGTTGTCTTACCAAGAAGGAAACTTGAAGTAACTAAGATTACAAAAGCCACTCTTAAAAATGATAGCCGAGGGGCTGGGGATGTGGCTCAAGTGGTAGCGCGCTCACCTGGCATGCGCGGGGCGCAGGGTTTGATCCTTAGCACCACATAAAAATAAAATAAAGATGTTGTGTCCACCGAAAACTAAAAAATAAATATTAAAAAATTTTCTCTCTCTCTTTAAAAAAAATGATAGCCAAGTCATAGAAAATGGTTGTAAAAGGCATGATTTGAACATGCTTTAAAAGAACACAACGTTTGGTTTTATTTGGCATAAGAGGCAAGATCACCTTTAGTGATGTCTTCTCCTGTGCATGTCAGATATAGACAAACCATGAGAAATATTACTAGGATAGAAATGTGAATTACTACATTCTCCATATGGCCTGAATGAAGACATTCTTATGGCACTAGTGACAGAGTCAAATACTGATTATCTAAACCAATGGTGAAGACCTGGCATTTACAAGCTTTGAACAAGCTTAGAAACTGAACATAGGGAGTGAAGTCTCTGCCTTCAGCCTGACTCAAACTGTAGAGCTGGATAGGAAAAAACAGGCATACCAGGAAAATAAAAATTCTTTAGATGTGGGCATATACCAGTTGGAGAGATTTTGGGAATACATGAATTTAAAAATTGCATTAAATAATTGCATTCATTCAGATACAGAGTTTCTTTAACAAATATGTTTTATATTTCCCATTGAATATTTTAGAGACATTTAAACAATTAAATTCCTTATCATTTTCACCCATAAACCAACTTCTCTTCTCTGTTAGTACAGGAGAGCAAAAACTATTGAAAGAGAAGCAAATGAATACTTAGAAATTAAATGTTTCTTACTTTGTACCATTTCCCATCATAATATGTTCTTAAAAATACAGAGCAAATTTTTCCTGCTTTCCTAAACTAAATATATTATAGTAAACATCTAAAACATGAGAGTCATCACTGTGAACATCCATTAGTCCACACTCATACTTTCAGGATCCAGTGGGGATTCTCAGATTGAGGTTTTTAAAAATTATTATTTTGTCTGACTTCCAATTTTTCTTTATATTGTTATAGTTCTGAACATTATATATTTCCCCCCTTAGAGTCAATACATATATGATTGTGAAATGGAAAAATAGGTGCAGAAATTAGGTATTGGAGGTTTTTCTATTTTCATTTGTGCATAAATTTTTATATAAATGTGGGGACATAAAGCATTACTACAAGTCAAAACATTTCAGTGAATAAGTTCAGCACTCAACTTCAACAATTATAAAAAGAAACCTATTAAATTTTTCTGGACAATTACAACACTCAGATTTTTTTAAATAAGTAAATTTCTTATTGACAACAATTAAATGATGTTTGTAGCATTTTTATCATCAGTAGATTCTATTCATTCACTATAATTTTCTGAGTTGTGCTACATGCAAGTATATGCCTTTAATGTCTGTTTTTTGTGCTGTTCTTGTAAGCACTATTAAAATGCATTAAACTATAAAAATATAAAGTAGTTATAGTAGGTGACTTAAAGTCAAGATTCTATATGAATTTTCTAATGTTTTTTGAAGGTTCGGCAATCTTTGCTTTTATTCTCAAATTTACAAAAGAAAATATACCATAACTTTTACAATGAATTAACTCAAACTCTAAAATATGAATTATTAATTGATATAACAGAGAGGATAAAAAAATGCCATAATAGATTTTAAACATGTTAAATGCCAAACTAATGGTTAAATATTTTAAATTAAAAACTTTCCAGGTTATGTCACATGGTTTAAAAATTTGATATCATTGAAAAACTGCCAGGAAAAATATTTAAGTATGTGTATTCACACGTGTGTTCAATAAAAGAGGTCTTTAACTAAAAAATTCTTTTTTGTTGTTGTTTCTTTAAAAAAATCCTTTTTATATCATGTAGTTATATATATGCTATACTTTAATTGTCTTTTCCCCTTAGCTCTAATAAACCCTCTTTTCCCTCCCTATTAGTTTTCTCAGTTAAATACTCAGCCAAATATAAACATTGGTATGTATGCCTGTGTGCAATGGCTGGGCTTGTACAAGCAAGCACTTCCTGAATGCTGAACAGACAGGGAACTGCTGTCTGCCTGGTTGGAGCCTGGGATGTTTCTGTTTACAAATCCTGGAGCCAGGCCGGGGCTACTACTGGAGGCGTGCTGTCTGCTTCCTTACTACACTCAGCCTTTGTCTGGGTCTGTGTCAAAGAAAGAACAACATTGTTATATGTGCAGCAAGGGGCAAAGGGAAGTTTAAATAAAACATACTAGTGGTTATGTCAACTCCTTAATCTTTTACCACTCAGTGGAGAAAGGCAAATTAAGGATTAGCTGGGTTTTTTTTAAAGCAATCTACTTTTCATAAAAGCAGAGAAGAATATCTCAAAGCAATTAATGTGATCAGAGTTCAATGAATTAGCTAGCAAAATAATACATGTTACTAAAATGTCATTTCTGTACTAAGATATAGCATGCAGCCCAATGTTTTGGACAAATATTTTTATACAGAATAAACAAAGTTGATTTAATTAATAAGTTTGGAATGGCAACTATACAAGAATCATAATCAGATTAATGTTTATGTTTGGTGTCCTAAAAACAAATCGTGAAGGGCAGATTTCTCATTTGCTTTTGTTTTTCAAACATTTAATCCTGAGAGCAGTTTAAATTTAATTTGTCTCCTTAAACATTCTCAACAGATCTTAGATTATTAAAAAAACAAGCAAATAAACAAGTAAACACAATCAGACCATACTTCGCTAATTGAATCAAGGCATATTTATGTCTGATTTATAAAAGGAATGGTGGAAAACAGGGAAAAAAACAAGAAATAGGGCCTAGGGTTGTAGCTTAGTGGTAGAGTGCTTGCCTAGCAGGTATGACGCACTGGTTTGAGCCTCAGCGCCATATAAAAATAAAGTATTGTGTCCATCTACCAAAAAAAAAAATTAAATATAATAATAAAAACAAACGATAGTCTGAAGTTAAACAAAAAAGGTAATAAAAGAAAAGATAATGTATGTCCTGTTTAACTTTTAGCTTCATTAAGTATTTGTAATTTTAATTTCTTTAGAATGTATAGCTATTTCATGCCTGACACAGTGACCCTGGCTCCAAATAAAAAATAAAAAGGGCTGGAGGTATAGTTCATGGTAGAGCACTCTTGGGTTCAATCTCCAGTATTGCAAAAGTAAATAGCTGTTTTGTCAGACTGAGTTTCAGCATGATTTCTTTTATTAAGGAATAAATTAGGGCTGGGGCTGGGGCTCAGTGGTGGAGTGCTCACCTAGCATGAGTGAGGCACTGGGTTCAATCCTCAGCACCACATAAGAGAAAATAAATAAAATAAAGATGTTGTGTCCCTCTAAAAAAGATTTTAAAAAAGGAATGAATTAAAATAGATAATTATATGTGATTGGAATAAAATAATCAAATAAGTACAAAAAGCACATTAAGAATTTCATTAAGCACACACACAAAAATATGAGAATCTGTAAATTATTCTATATTTTAAAAACTGCATTGAAGTACAAAGAAAACACCATTAAAGGCTGGGCACGGTGGCACATGGCTGTAATCCCAGCTGCTTGAGAAGCTGAGGCAAGAGGATCACAAGTTCAAAGCCAGTCTCAGCCACAGAGTGAGGGCCTGAGCAACTTAGTGAGACCTTGTCTCAAAAAATCAATAGGTTGGGGCTGGGGATGTGGCTCAAGCGGTAGCGCGCTTGCCTGGCATGGGTGCGCCCCGGGTTCGATCCTCAGCACTACGTACAAACAAAGATGTTGTGTCTGCTGAAAACTAAGATATAAATAAAATATATATTTAAAAAAAATCAACAGGCATTTTCGGGAAATGGATGGCATTAGAGCATTTTATGCTAAGTGAAGTTAGCCAATCCCTAAAAAACAAATGCTGAATGTCTTCTCTGATATGGGGGTGACTCAAAATGGGATAGGGAGGAAGAGCATGAGAAGAAGATTACCACTAAACAGGGAAGAGAGGAGGGAGGGAAAAGGGGAATTGCACGGAAGATGGAAGGAGCTTACATGTTTGATGATGTAAGGGGAAAAAAAAAAAAGAAGTGTGTCACATTAGATTGGGTAGAGAGAAGTGATGGGAGGGGAGGGGAGGGGAAGGGGGGATAGGAAGGGCAGCAGAATAAAATAGATACTAGTATTGCTGTATGTATATACGTGACTGTACAACCAATGTGATTCTGCAACCTATACACTCAGAAAAATGAGAAATTACACCCCATTTGATTCAAATGTATGATATGTCAAGATCATTGTACTGTCATGTGTAACTAATAAAAATAAATAAATAAATTAAAATCAACAGGCTAGGGATGTGGCTCAGTGGTTTAAAAAACCCTGGGGGGTTCAATCTCCAGTACCAAAACAAAAACAACAACAACAACAAAAAAAAAAAAACATTAAATATGCTCCCAAAATATTTTGGTATAATTCTACCAGGACTTAACTGTTTCTATTCTGTTCAATTTTATTTTTTAGATATGATAAAATAAAGAGTTTGTTACACCAAACAACTGCTCAAAATAATTATTTAATACTTCTTAGTTCAAAAACCTAATAAAGAAAAGTCAATTTGAGCCTAAATTTACACTCGGAAAATGGAAATCTAGTCACTGTAATAATTCATTATTTAAAATAAAACAAAGCAAAATTCACACTACAGGAAACTCACAAAATTCATAAGAATCAAATCAAAGTATTAAAGATTCCTAGTCAATTTTCTTAAGTGTTCTATAAATGATATTTGTAAATCCAGAATTCATACTGAAGACCTGCATTCCCAGAAAACGACCATGAAATAATTTGATTACAAAAACTGAAAGTTACACCTTATAATTTACCAATTGGACAACAAAATATAAATTATATTGTTCAAGTACTGCCTTCCGCATTTTATGTTCTTTTAATTATGACAGTAGGGCTGGGGATGTGGCTCCAGCCGTAGCGCGCTCGCCTGGCATGCACAGGGTGCTGGGTTCGATCCTCAGCACTACATAAAAATAAAATAAAGACGTTGTGTTTACCGAAAACTAAAAAATAAATATTAAAAAATTTTTTAAAAAAATTATGACAGTAACTTTTACTCATTCTCATTAGGAAAGCAAAATATTTAGTTGGAGAAAAAGATTTAGTTTTTTTCCTTTAAATTTCTTATCTGTTTTCTAGGTTTTTTTCTCTTGTTCTAATTTGTTATTTTGCATAACTATTTCTCTTTTATAAACCTATTTTTAATTACAAAATATAACCCACATAAACAAAAAGTGTTTAAAAACATAGATGTATAGTTAATGAAGAAACCAATCATGTAGCTACCACCTGGGCCAAGAAATAGAACACCCAAGATCCCAAGCCTCCTACCTGGTCTTAACAGCCTTTATCAATCCCAGAAATAATCACTATCCTGACTTTTGTGGTAATAATTTCCTTGCTTTTCTTAATAGTACTACCATCCTGTATGCTTAATTTTGCATGTTTCTGAATACACAAATAGAATTTTTATGCCTTTCTTCTTTTGTTCAATAATACATTTAACCATGTTGTTGTACATGGCTGAACTTATTCAAAGTTGTTTTTGTATATAACAAATGTAGTTATTTTTCCTTGTAATCAGTCTGGGGATTTAAAACAATAATTTAAAAACCACCATATATAATAACTACTACATTTCACAACTATATACATTTGGTTTTTCAATAACATTCAGTACTTTAAGGTATCCATTGGTTGTTGCCAAGAGAAAAATATTAAACAAAGCAGACAAATGAATAGGTTGTACACCCTCTTGCTGTTTCTAATGTTTTGGCAGAAGTAGTAGCTAGCAATAAAGAAGGCAAGAGTTAACAGGAGATGAGCATACAGTAAGGAACAGAGAGGACAGAAAAGGATGGGAATTAAGAGGTGGGGGGGGGGAATATGCCTTAAACATAAACTATGGAGAGCTTTTTGAAATAAACACTGCTCAGAAAGCCACCCTTAATTCATTTTTAAAATCACTGAAATCCTTAACCTCTTAACCCACATTGTTTTGTCACCTCCAAAAGCACCTATCTTAACCTGTCCAACAATTTTTAAAAAGGTTCCTACTACACATGCACATTTGATCTTCAATGAAAAGATATTAAAAGGAATTGTGTCTCTGCCAGATCATTATTGATTATTTTCTCCAAAACTACCTACAAGTATTTGCTCAGTTCCTACAAACCACACTCCTTAGATAGTGAAGACAGAAAGATAAAGTTACAGGCACCCACATGTCCTGCTTAGAAGCACTGGAGAAATTCTGGCATATACAGAAAGTTCTATTTTTAGTCCAACTCTATCTCAGTTTTAAAATAAAACAGACAAAGATTGTATAATTAAAATACAGTGGAAGTCAGCAGAAGGAGAAATATTTTTATTTATGCCATTGTGGGAACATTTTGCATGTTGATTCTTATATATAATAGTTTTATTTTTAAAAAACTGAGGAATGTATAGCATGCACAATAAAGAGGTGGTAACAGATAGCTGCTAAAAATATCCATTAGCCTCTATGTATTTAGTACCACCTCTTATGAATGTGTGTATATGTGTGCATGTGTATACTTTTTAAGTTTAAAAGGTAAATTCTTTTTGCTTCCTAAAATTCTCACTTTCCTGTGATAGAAATATATCTACATTTTTGCTTTGGCCTTAGGTAGTATACTTCCCAGTCCTCTGACTTTGAACTTGGTCATGTGACTTGATTAGGCCAATGGGAAGTTAACAAATATAAAGTGAGCAGGAATCTAAAATGCTTGTGTAGTTGAGCTTGTCAACTACTAGAACTGGTCCTGAAGAAATGTTGCCCCTTGATCCTGGGATTCAGAGAAGATGTGAACTGACCCTGTAACTTGAAGTTGAATCTAGTCTTGGATCAGACAAATAATAATTGATCTACAGATCTATGATCATGAGAATAAATGTTTACTGCTAAAGCCACCAAGCTTAAGACTGGCTTCTTGCAGGGCACTGTGGTGCACATCTGTAATCCCAGCGGCTAGGGAAGCTGAGACAGGAGGATCACAAGTTCAAAGTCAGCCAAAGCAACAGCAAGGCACTAAGCAACTCAATGAGACCCTGTCTCTATAAAGAAAGTACAAAATAGGCCTGGGGATGTGGCTCAGTGGTTGAGTGCCCCCAAATTCAATCCTTGATGCTCCCTCCCCCCAAATAAAAGACTGGCTTATTGATGATGCATCATTTGCAATAGCTGACAAATAATGAGTATATCTACTATTGTCCATGTGACATCTGACACAGGTGTATGTGAATTTATATAACTTTCAAGATTCTAAAATTTTATATTTAGGAAGAGCTTAGAATAAAATTTTTTGGTTCTACCCATGTATTTCTCACAATTGAAAACATATTGATACCTAAACAAAGGAGTCTACAAGTACTGCCTAGAAACCTGTTATTAGCTACAGAATAATAATGATGATGCTAGGCAAACACTCTACCTCTAAGCTACACCCCAGCCTAGCATACATTTTTAACATTAGAAACATTAATCACATTTATTTATTTAAAGCATAGCACTTCAGTTGTTTTGTGGGTTAAGATATAAAATAATAATTTATGTACCTTTTGTCAGGTACATAAATGTTAAACTGCAATTCTGATCTACCTTTATCTTTAGCATATTTTCCTAGCCCAATTATATACCGATTTTTTTCTTCAGGTTGTATAGGAAATTCCATCTACCATGACTTAAATTTCTTAATTACAGTTGAGTTTTACTTTTTAAATTTCATACTCCTTGCCTTTGTTCCCTTAGTTGTACAATTTTCAATTTTTAAATAACTTCTCTTACTTTCAAATAACTTTCTCTTTCAAATATGAAAAGAAAGTAAAGAAAATAGTATATACAAAATGTCTAAGGGTAACAAAAAAATAGTGTATACAAAATGCCTAAGAGTAATACAAACACTGTATGACCTCACTTACTTGATGTAACTAGAGTAGTCAAATTCATAAGACAAAGTAGAAGAGAGAGGGTTTCCAGGGATTACAGGTAGGGAACAGCAGAGAGTTTTTTAATGAGTACAGAGTTTCAGTTTTGCAAGGAAAAAAAAAAAGATTTCTGGAGATACATTATACATCGATATAAATGTATTTACTACTACTGAACTGATTAAGATGATAAATTTTATATTACATGTATTTTATCACAATTTAAAAAATGATCTAAGAGAGGGTTGGGGTTGTAGCTCAGTGGTAGAGTGCTTGCCTCACATGTGTGAGGCACTGGGTTCAATCCTCAGCACCACATACAGATAAAATAAAGGTATTATGTCCATCTACAACTAAAAAAAAAAAAAATCTAAGGATGGATCTCACTTTTTTCAGAAGACAATTTTTAATTTTTAAAACATTAAGGGTATATATGTACACACGAAGATAAAACTCAATAATATAATTTTCAGCATTTATAAAGTGCTTAATAATGGGAGTTCATAACCCACTTGAATCAAAGTGTGAAATATGATATGTCAAGAACTACGTAATGTTTTGACCAACCAACAATAAAAAATTTAAAAAAAAATAAAGTGCTTAATAGATAATGTTAGCATTTATTTCATAATATTATAATTACTGATATGACTTCTGCCCATTCCGTATTCTTCCCTATATTCCCATCCCCAACAGGTATAAGTTCATAGATGAGGTTAATAAAGAGAATAAGAAAACAAAGTGTATCATTTCTTACACCTCACATTTACACAGTGACTTACATGCATAACATTATTCAATATCTGCTTACTGAATGAATGAATCAATGAATGAATGTGGAGAGCACTGATAAGATCACACTGGAAATAAGTACACTAGAATAGTGAGAGAATGTCATATCAGTGACTCATTAGTTTGGAAGATTGACCAATGGGTCCCAAACAACCTGTTGGGAATACTCTTGTGCTCCCCCAAACCCCACTACCACAGTTCTTTTTAGTTCCTGTCTTTAAAAAAAATAATAATTGATTGATTGATTGATTTTACAGTAGAATGCATTTTGACATACAGTACACAAATGGAATGCAACTTCTCATTCCTCTGGCTGTACATGATTCAGAGTCACTCCAGTAGTGTGATCATACATGTACATAGGCCAATAATGTCTGTCCCTTTCTACCGTCCTTCCTTGTAAGTCTTAAAAAAATGTCTTGTATTTATTTACTCGTGGGATCACACATTTCTTTCAAGCGCAATAAAACATCTTTCAAGGGCTAGGGTTGTGGCTCGGTGGTAGAGTGCTCGCCTAGCATGGGTGAGACACTGGGTTCTATCCTCAGCACCACATAAAAATAAATAAATAAAAATAAAGGTATTGTGTCCATCTACAACTTAAAAATATATTTAAAAAGAAACTATCTGCAAATAAATCTTTCAGTATAAATTCCATTCTCTGATGTATAATATTATTAATCCAGATTAGGTCTTGATATATTCTGCACTTACAATATTTCTGAAGTTTAAACATCTTTTTAATATGTTGGGGTAGGTGATACACTGACATGAAAACTTCAAGATATTCAGTGAAAATTTTCCTTTACTCTCCTATCCCCCATCAGCCCACACCCCTCTATACACACCTCAGAGATGGAAATTCTGGGCTGGGAATTTAGATATCTTAACTCCAGAGGAATATAATGATTAAAAAATAAAATCTGATACAGTTCCAATATCTGCTGGATATATTCTCTCGGTTTTTCTTTCCATTTAATGGATTCAGGAAAAGAAAAATATAGGATGCAATTTATCCCAACACTTTCAAACAGTTATTAATCACAAAATATATAAATGAATCAGAATCATCACAGCACATGTAATATCAACTATACTCCTGGAAGGTCTCTTTGATTATCTGAAATATTTGTTCTGCCATCTGTAATCACATGGATTATGCTCATAGAATATTACTAAACAATTTTAACACCTGTCAAATCACATAATCACCATGTCCTGTGTCATAGCTAATTGTTTATTTATTACCATGCCATAATTTTTTAGTGGATAAGACTTTTATATATTAGAACAACATAATTGTTTGTATGTCTTGGGTGCTTCGACTCTAAAATGCTTAAGTAGCAGAGTTAATTCAGGCTACTGTATTATATGCCATGTAAAACAGCTAAGTCAGTTAATTTGTTTCTCCAAAATTTACACAAGCAAAAATGCTTGAGAAATGTTGCTCAGATATTTTGAAGCTATTTAAGAACTTTCTAAAGACCCTATGCTGCCAACAGTAGGAGCAGATACACATGCTGAATCACAAGCATGAAGGTGCAGTAGGGTGGTAGGAAAAAGGGAAGTGCATGACAATATCCCAAAGATGTTTGTATGTGTGTTAGAGAGACACATCATCAGAGTCCAGGGACTAGAAACACTAAAATGTGTCTGCAGGAAGGAGCAGGGAGCAGATGAAAAATAAAATTCAGGGCACAGAAGGGCAATGACATAACTAGACTGTGACTGGTTCTTAGGAAAACAAATAATGAGAGAGACTCAAAAATTCAAACTGGAGTGAAACACCCTCTATCATCCATTTTTCACTCTGGTCTACTTCCTGATTCCTCTCTATAAGGGTCATAATACCAGAAATTTACATTGTGTCACTGAGGAAAAATATTTTGAGGGATATGGTAAACTGCTCCTTAATATCCATTCTGCACAAAGCCCTGGGTTCAATCCCCAGCACCACAACAAACAAAATCCATTCTGCCTTTATTCTACTGTGCCTTCCTAATATTCACAGGGGCTAGGAAGATAAACCCTACATTTTCCAGATTCTCATATGGCTAGGATTCCAAATTTAATGTAGCTGCAGACAACTCAATGCATTTATTAAAGTCTTTGTTCTAGAGGACAGAAATTTGAATTAAGTTTCCTGGGTCAAATTAAGGTGTCTGCGATTCCCTCAGAGGCTCTAAGGGGAAGGTCCATTACTTTCTTCTTCCAAGCCTTTGGTGTCTGCCAGCATTCCTTGGCTTGTGTGGGTGCATCATTCTAAACTCTGTCTTCCTAGTCACATTTGCCTTCTTCTGTGTGTGTGCCAAATATCTCTTTCTTATAAGGACATGCCCAGATAATCCAGTATAATCACCCATCCCAGGATCCTTAATAATCAATCACATATACAAAAAGATGCTTTTCCCAAATAAGGTAACCTCACACATATCTTTGGGGAACTGTTTTTCATTCTACAAAATGCTGAAAACAGCAGAGGCCTGTGTTTACTCACCTAATTCATGAGAGTTCAGAAATAAACCCTCATGTATACAGCCAACTGATTTTTGACAAGAGTACAAAGACAATTCAATGGGGAAAAAATAGTCTTTTTAATATATGCTAATGGGAAATTGGATATCAAACAAAAGAATAAAGTTGAAATCCTATACCTTATTTAATATACAAATATTTACTCAAAATGGATCACAGATGTAAATATAAGACCCTAAATTATAAAACCCTAAGAAGTAAGTCTTCATGACTATGTATTAGGAAATGGTTTCATAGATATGACTTCAAGGGCATGGTGGCACACATCTATAATCCCAGGGACGTGGGAGGCTAATGCAGGAGGGTCACAAGCTCAAGTCTGGCCTCACCAACTTAGCAAGACCCTATCCAAAATAAAAAGGGGATGTGGTTCAATGGTAAACTGGGATCAATCCCCAATACCATAAATAAATAAATAAATGAGACTTCTAAAGCACAAACAACAAACGGAAAAAAAAATAGATAAACCAAATTTTGTCAAAATTTAAACCTTGTGTAATTCCAAGTCTTCTATCAAGAAAGTGAAATAACAAGCAAGAGAACAGAAAAAGGATATTTTCTAATCATATGTCAGACAGGATATTTGTTTCCAGGATGCAAAAAGAACTCTTACAACAATAAAAAGACAAAGGCACAATTTTAAAATGGGCACAGCATTTGAATTAACTTTCACTAAAGAAAATAAGTACAAGGAAAGATGCTCAATACCTATGTTAGTCAACTTATAATGAGAAAAGTTATTTTGCATCACAGTTTGGAGGTTTCATCTATGTTCAGTTGGCCTTATTGCTTTTGGTCCTGTGGGGAGGCAAGTACATATGACAGAGCAAAGTTGGCCATCTTATGGCCAGGACATGGTGTTTCTTTTTTTATTTTTTGGGGGGGGGGTCGGAAGAGGAAGAGACGGGGTTCCAGAATTCCTTTGAGAGTACACCCCCAGTGACCTAAAATGTCCCACTAGGTAGGGCCTACCTCCAAAAGTTTCCTCCACCTCCTAACTGATCAAGCAGGGACCAAACCTTTAAAATGTGGGCCTCTGAGAAAAAGGCCAGATTCAAACTACAGCAACACTATCAATAATTAGGTAAATGCAACCAAAACAAAAATGAGATACCACCTCACATCCACTAAGGTAGTATAATACAAAATATGGACAATAGGCAGAGAACTGACGTCACCAGAATGCGGCGGAGGAGATAACCAGAGGTGACAGCAGCAAATAAATTTATAGGAGTAAACAGTAACTCAGCAGTCAAACAGAACAAGAAGTAACATGAGCAGCATGAAAAAGCAAGGAAGAAAAGGAGTACAAACAATGCAGGACAGCCTAAATATTCAGGAGGACCTAGAGGCATCAGAAAAATGGCCAAATAAAGAACTCAAGGAATACCTTAGACAGATGGAATGGAATCTTAAAGAGGATATGAGACAGCAAATTCAAACAGTGAAAGAACACATTGAAAGTGAATTACATAAACAGATAAAAGAAGCAAATAAGCATCTTTATCAGGAGATAGAGATTATAAAAAATCAAACAATAATTCTAGAAATGAAGGAAACTATAAACCAAATTAAAAACTCAAATGAGAATATCACTAACAGAGTGGAGCAAGTAGAAGCCAGAACGTCAGATAATGAAGACAAAATATATCATCTTGAAAAGAGTCTAGCCAACTCAGAAAGGCTGGTAAAAAATCACGAGAAAAACATCCAAGAGATATGGGATAACATAAAAAAACCAAACTTAAGAGTCATCGGGATAGAGGAAGGTATAGAGGTTCAAACCAAGGGAATGAGCAATCTGCTGAATGAAATAATTATAGAAAACTTTCCAGAAATAAAAAAGGAAATGGATATACAAATTGTCGATGCATACAGGACACCGAGCATACAAAATCACAGTAAACCAATGCCAAGACACATTTTTATGAAGATATCCAATATACAGAACAAAGAGAAAATATTAAAAGCTACAAGAGAAAGGAGGCAGATTACATTCAGGGGTAAACCAATAAGGTTAACAACGGATTTTTCATCACAGACGCTGAAAGCGAGAAGATCCTGGAACAACGTATTTCAAACACTGAAAGACAATGGATGCCAACCAAGAATTTTGTATCCAGCAAAATTAAGCTTCAGGTATGACAACAAAATAAAAATCTTTCATGATAAACAAAAGTTAAAAGAATTTGCAGCCAGAAAACCAGCATTGCAAAGCATCTTGAGCAAAACATTACACGAGGAAGAAATGAAAAACAATAACCAAAACCAACAGTGCGAAGTACCTCAGTAAAGACAGAGGGCGGGGGGCAAAGCTAATCATGGAGAAACAAACTAAATTAAAAAAAAAAGATAAATAATCAAACATGGCTGGAAGTACAAACCATATATCAATAGTAACTCTAAACGTTAATGGCTTAAACTCTCCAATAAAGCGACATAGGCTGGTAACATGGATTAAAAAAACAAATCCAACAATATGCTGCCTCCAGGAGACACATCTGATTGGAAAAGACATACACAGGCTGAAGGTGAAAGGTTGGGAAAAAATATACCACGCACACGGTCCTCGTAACCAAGCAGGGGTGGCCATCCTCATATCGAATAAAATCGACTTCAAGACTAAGTTAATCAAAAGGGATAAGGAAGGACATTATATACTGTTAAAAGGAACCATTCACCAACAAGACATAACAATTATCAATATTTATGCAACAAATAAGGGTGCTGTGACGTTCATAAAACAAACTCTCCTCAAGTTCAAGAATCAAATAGACCACAACACAATAATTATGGGTGACTTCAACACACCTCTCTCACCATTGGACAGATCCTCCAAACAAAAGTTGAATAAAGAAACTATAGAACTCAAGATCACAATCAATAACCTAGACTTAACTGACATATATAGAATATATCAACCATCATCAAGTGGATATACTTTTTTCTCAGTAGCACATGGATCCTTCTCAAAAATAGACCATATATTATTCCATAGGGCAACCCTCAGTAAATATAAAGGGGTGGAGATAATACCATGCATTTTATCTGATCATAACGGAATGAAACTGGAAATCACAATATCCTCAAAAAAAATAAATAAAATACTTGGGAATCAACCTAACAAAAGAGGTGAAAGATTTATACAATGAAAACTACAGAACCCTAAAGAGAGAAATAGAAGAAGACCTTAGAAGATGGAAAAATATACCCTGTTCATGGATAGGCAGAACTAACATCAGCAAAATGGCGATATTACCAAAAATTCTCTATAGGTTTAATGCAATGCCAATCAAAATCCCAATGGCATTTCTTGTAGAAATAGATAAAGCAATCATGAAATTCATATGGAAAAATAAAAGACCCAGAATAGCAAAAGCAACTCTAAGCAGGAAGTGTGAATCAGGCGGCATAGCGATACCAGATTTCAAACTATACTACAGAGCAATAGTAACAAAAACAGCATGGTACTGGTACCAAAACAGGCGGGTGGACCAATTGTACAGAATAGAGGACACAAAAACCAATCCACAAAGTTACAACTACCTTATATTTGATAAAGGGGCTAAAAGCATGCAATGGAGGAAGGATGGCATCTTCAACAAATGGTGCTGGGAAAACTGGAAATCCATATCCAACAAAATGAAACTGAATCCCCTACTCTCGCCATGCACAAAAGTTAACTCAAAGTGGATCAAGGAGCTAGATATCAAATCAGAGACTCTGCGCCTGATAGAAGAAAAAGTTGGCTCCGATCTACATTTTGTGGGGTCGGGCTCCAAATTCCTTAATAGGACACCCATAGCACAAGAGTTAAAAACAAGAATCAACAAATGGGACTTACTTAAACTGAAAAGTTTTTTCTCAGCAAGAGAAACAATAAGAGAGGTAAATAGGGAGCCTACATCATGGGAACAAATTTTTACTCCTCACACTTCAGATAGAGCCCTAATATCCAGAGTATACAAAGAACTCAAAAAATTAAACAATAAGATAACAAATAACCCAATCAACAAATGGGCCAAGGACCTGAACAGACACTTCTCAGAGGAGGACATACAATCAATCAACAAGTACATGAAAAAATGCTCACCATCTCTAGCAGAAATGCAAATCAAAACCACCCTAAGATACCATCTCACTCCAGTAAGATTGGCAGCCATTATGAAGTCAAACAACAACAAGTGCTGGAGAGGATATGGGGAAAAGGGTACACTTGTACATTGCTGGTGGGACTGCAAATTGGTGCGGCCAATTTGGAAAGCAGTATGGAGATTCCTGGGAAAGCTGGGAATGGAACCACCATTTGACCCAGCTATTGCCCTTCTCGGACTATTCCCTGAAGACCTTAAAAGAGCATACTACAGGGATACTGCCACATTGATGTTCATAGCAGCACAATTCACAATAGCTAGACTGTGGAACCAACCCAGATGCCCTTCAATAGATGAATGGATAAAAAAAAATGTGGCATTTATACACAATGGAGTATTACACAGCACTAAAAAATGACAAAATCATGGAATTTGCATGGAAATGGATGGCATTAGAGCAGATTATGCTAAGTGAAGCTAGCCAATCCCTAAAAAAACAAATGCCAAATGTCTTCTTTGATATAATGAGAGCAACTAAGTACAGAGCAGGGAGGAAGAGCAGGAGGAAAAGATTAACATTAAACAGAGACAAGAGGTGGGAGGGAAAGGGAGAGAAAAGGGAAATTGCATGGAAATGGAAGGAGACCCTCATTGTTATACAAAATTACATATAAGAGGTTGTGAGGGGAATGGGAAAAAAACAAGGAGAGAAATGAATTACAGTAGATGGGGTAGAGAGAGAAGATGGGAGGGGAGGGAAGGGGGTATAGTAGAGGATAGGAAAGGTAGCAGAATACAACAGTTACTAATATGGCATTATGTAAAAATGTGGATATGTAACTGATGTGATTCTGCAATCTGTATTTGGGGTAAAAATGGGAGTTCATAACCCACTTGAATCTAATGTATGAAATATGATATGTCAAGAGCTTTGTAATGTTTTAAACAACCAATAAAAAAATATGGACAATAATAGATGTTGGCATAAAAATGGAAAAATTGAATAATTTACGTATTGTTCGTGGAACTATAAAATGGTATAACTGCTTTGGAAAATAGTACAGCAATTCATGAAAAGCTAAATATAGTTACCATAAAACCTAGCAACTCTATTCCTGAGTATATGACCAACGGAAATAAAAACATATATCTACATAAAAATTTGTAGACGAATGTTCATAACAGTCAAAATCAGAAATAACTCACATATCCATCAATTGGTAGATAAATTATAAAAAGTGGTGTATTAATATAATGAAACATTTAGCCATAAAAAGTATGAATATTAATATATGCTAAAACACAGATGAACCTTGAACATACTCTGTGTTATGGTTTGGATCTAAAATTTCTCCCCAAAGGCTCAGGTGTTGAAGGCTTGGTCCCCTGTGCAACAATGTTCAAAGGTGAGACTTTAGGGAAGTAACTGTATGATGAGGGCATTCATTTCATCAATGTATGCTTACATTGATGAATCTGTAGTTAAATGGACTATTAGGAAGTGGTACCCAGTTGAAAGAAGTAGGTCATTGGGGACATGCCTTTAAAGGGTAAATCTTATCCCTAGCCCCTAATCCCTCAATACCACCCCCCTTGGCCATCCAGAGTTGAGTAGCTTTGCTACCAATATTCTACCTTACCACAAGCCCATTGTGATGCAACCAAGCAACTATGGACTAAAACCTCTGAAACTGAGAGCTGAAATAAATCTTTCCTCCTTTAAGCTGTTTTTCTTTGATATTTTTCACAGTGATACAAACCATACTAACTAAGTGGAAAAAGTCAGGCATAAAAATCCCACATACCTTTTCACAGGAAATGACAAAAACAAGCAAATCCATACAGACAAAAAGTAGATGAGTGGTTGCTAGGGCTTGCGGGGCAAGAAATAATAGAAAATGCATACTAATGGCCTGCTAATGTTTCTTTTGGGAGGTGATGAACATGTACTGGAAATAGGTGGAGCCTATTTTCGAACAATTCTGTAAATATATGAAAAAAACACTGAATTACATATACTAAATGTATACATTAACATCTTGTATCTTGTATGTGAACCATATCTCAAAAAAATGTTATTGAAAAAATGGATATAGGACCAGCTTAAAGGGACTTTTCTAACCAAATTCAGGGTAATTTAAACATTAAAATAAAAATATACAAGTCCACAGTAATACTTTTAAAAAATATTTTTAACACAAGAATGACAACCAATAAATGGGACAGAATGACAAAACATCAATTTTATAATCTGTAACATAAATAGATCCAGAAAATATAAATGTTGCTAATTTTCTTTGAATTTGACAATGGTACGTGTCTTGTATTTTTAAGAAATACATGTTATTTACAGCTATTTTCAAATGATTCAACATCAACCACAACAAAAACAAATGTATGCATACCTATATGAATAACTATAAATCTATCCTGAGGCAGAGAAAGATAAGAAGAAAATTTGGAAAATGTTAGTAATTATTGAATCTACACAGAAATGTAAGAAAATGTAATTTAATATTCTTAATTTTTTTCTCCATATTCAGAAATTTTCACGTGAAAAAGCAGGAATACAAAGGAAGGAATTGTGGCCACTATTTTCAAATAGAAAGGGTTAAAAAAAAAAAAGAAGGGAGCTGGTGTTGTAGCTCAGTGTAGAGTGCTTGCCTAGCACGTGTGAGGCACTGGGTTTGATTCTCAACACCACATATAAATAAATAAAGGCTCATCAACAACTAATAAAATAAAAAAGAAGACGAAGGTGAAAATAACAATTAAAATAGGGGGAAAAGCTGCCAACAGGGTCAACAGGTAAAGTACAGTGCTGCTTGTTACTGCCCACCCCACCTAAAGCATATGATTAGAGGTCTTAATACATACATACAAATATTTAACCATATTTTGCACCACTCTAATTGGAATATTGATAACATGGAAGACTGCATGTGGGAACAGAGTATATAGGAAATCTCTGTACCTTCCACTCAATTTTATTGGGAACTTACACTGCTGTTTTTTTTTTAATAAGTCTTTAGGTAAAAAATTTATTATATTAGTTTCTATAGGAATCCATGCAAGTTTAGCTAAGTGCTTCAAAGATGATCTTTCACAAGTCTGCAATCAAGGTGTAGGTCAATGCCATATTCATCTCAAGTATCTGCTTCTGTGCTCACTCTATGATTGTCAATAGGATTCAGTTCCTCACAAACTGTCAGACACTAGGCCTCTGTTTGTTTTTTTGTTTTTGCTGGCTTTTAGCAGGTTGCTGACCTCAGTTCTTTGTCAGGTGCTCCTCATCATTACAATAAACATATAAGGACAGTTAAAGAAAGCATACCAGCAAGGTAGCAGACATAGTCTTAAAAATCTACATACACAAATGAGAACCCATCACTTTTGTCACATTCTGTTTGGTAAAATCAAGTCATTAGGTCTAGCCCCCATTCAGGGGAAGAGGATTATAAAAGAAAGCAGGGGTCAATGTGAGTCATGTCAGGAACTGCTAACTACAATATAGGTACATTTGGTTTTCATTATTTGCAGTGGTTATATTTTATAAAGGCTCATATACACACACAAATACTGAACAACTACTTTTGGAAAAAAATAAAGAATCCTATGAACTCCTAGTCACAATATGTTATATGTTTTACATATAAGATTCCTCCAAAAGCTCATGTGTGAGACAATGCAAGAAAGTTTAGAGGAGAAATGACTGGGTTATGACAGCCTTGACCTAATCGGTGCGTTAATCCACTAATATGAATTAACTGGGCAATACCTATAGGCAGGTGGGGTATGACTGGAAAGAGAACACTGGGGTTATGCCTTTGGGGTTTATATTTTGGCCCTGGTGAGCGGAGTTCTCTCTTTTTACTTCCAGATTGCCATATCAGGAGCTGCTTTCTACCTCCACACCCTTCTGCTACAAAGTTCTGCCTCACCTCAGGCCCACAGCAATGGAGTTGACCGTCTATGGACTGGAAAGTCTGAAACATAAGCCAAATAAACTTTACCTCCTCTAAAATGATTCTTGACAGGTCTTTTAGTCACACCAGTAAAAACTCTAACTAAAACACAGAATTTCATCAACTCATCAATATATAGCCTTCTTTTATATTTTTTAAAGTTACCTTATTTAATATATAGTATACTGTTGATTCATTAACATTTATGCTACAGTCAACAGCACTGGAACTCCTGCCTGAATGAAGCTTAACTAAAACTCACACATTTTCCTGAAGGAACATCACAGCGTTCTTTTGCGTAGAGATGCTAGAAAGCACTTCAGAATCATGCTTCTGGGCCATTTTAAACCTCAAAATCATCAACAAAAAGCACAAAAATGAAAAAAATTTTAAAAGTGGCACTACATTTACTGTGAAAAGGCATTTGTTTACAACATGAGAACTGAAAGAAGAAGGCAGAGCATGGCCTTGTTTGACCTCAGCTAGGAATGTGTACCTAGGGCAAATCAAAATTTTTGTTACCCTGCACATGTCTCTGAATGACCATGAAGACATCACAAGTATTGGTTTGAGGTTACAAATACATTTTAGCAATTAACAGAAAAAATGCAGAATCCAGGAGTAATAAGGTCAATTATATTTTACTTATTGCTAAACACCTTTAAAATAATATACTTGAAGCCAGGTGCAGTGGTGCATACCTGTAATCCCAGCGTCTCAGGAGGCTGAGACAGAAGGATAGCAAGTTCAAAGCCAGCCTCAGCAACAGTGAAGTGCTAAGCAACTCAGTGAGACCCTGTCTCTAAATAAAATACAAAATATGGCTGGGGATGTGACTCAGTAGCTGAGTACCTTTGAGTTCAATCCCTGGTATCCCCCAAAAAAGCATACACTTGAGAAAAATAAAGCAGAATATCGTCTGTTCAAGAATAAACAACACTTTTTTTTTCTGGGTATGAAAGATAGAGGAATACTATCTTTGTTCTGTTTCTCAGCTACATAAAAGAGCACAGGAACTGTATATTTCATAGGAAAGAGAACAGCAAAACTTTGAGTAAAAAAATCACAGGGCTGGGTTTGTAGCTCAGTGGTAGAATGCTTGCCTAGCACATATGAGGCAATGGGTTTGATCCTCAGCACCACGTAAAAGTAAATAAATAAAGGTATTGTGTTCATCCACAACTAAAAAAAAAAAAAAAATCACAGAATGTAAGTTCAAATATATAAGAAATAAAAATTAGCAACAAAGCGTTCTTTCTGGTAAAAGTAATATGAAATTAGGAAAGATATTTGTAATAGTTTCTAAAAAGATTTAAAGACAGTTCTCTCCTAGAAAAATCCTAGGCTATCAGGCACTGAACTGATAGCCTATGCTCTTAATTCAGTATAGCTTCCCAAAGAATCAAGTGACTATGCTTCTCTCCATTTGATGATCCTCTTTTTTTTTTTTTTTAGCAGTTGATTGAAATAATTTCATATTATGGCTAGTAGAGAATGTACATTTTAAAAAGAAACAATTTGAGAAGTAATTATTTTTTAGTTGTAGTTGTAGATGGACAAAAATTTATTTGTTCATTTTTATGCTAAAGATCGAACCCACTGCCCCACACAAGCTAGGCAAGTGCTCTGCCATTAAGTTATAGCCCCAGCCCAAGAAGTACTTTTATTTATTTATTTTTTTGGTGGTTCTGGGGATTGAACCCAGGACGTTGTGCACATGAGGCAAACGCTCTACCAACTGAGCTATATCCCCAGCCCATCCAAGAAGTACTTTTAACAATATTTTTGCAATTGTCAGTACATTCTCAGCCAACTACGACTTAATGTTATTTTAACAACCTCTGCTATTTAAATTATGGCTAGCTTCATTTTGTTTCTGACTGTATTTGAAGTGTTTTCATGTCAGAGGACCATAGTATATTTCCATCTGAAACCATTACATATTTATTAAATGGATAATTAGTTTTTCTATATGAAAATGTATAGAAAATGTTCAGTAGGCAGAGAGCATATTTACAAAAAAATTGGGCACAGTTAAGTCATTAAAAGAGGAACACACATAGAATTGGAAATCCTTAAAGACAAGAAAAATTGCAGTTGTTGAAATAAAGACATGGAAATTATTTCTTGATCTACATCTAATTTTCAGAAGACACTTATTTTAAAATACTATTCAATTTCACCAAACATGCTTGGGACTTAAATTTTGCAGATGAAAAGCTTCCACTGAGTTTGTTAGCAAAAGCCAGGTTTGTCAACATGTTTTACTTTGTCCGTAAAATAATATAAATTTTTAAAAACACAAACATAAAAAAAGAATTACTTTTTGAGAGCAGAGAGCAAGACACATAGGTGGTACAGGATGCAATTGGCATTCAATAATGCACAGTGAGCAAAATTGCAGAATGAAAAGTATCAGATCAACATCACATAATGTGCAAATATATAATCTTGTTACTACTACATTAAAGAATTCATATTTTCCTAAAGGATACTTTTTTTATTTATGTTGTTCTGTTTCTTCTATATCAATACTTTTAATAAGCATAAAACAACACCTTGGGCTGGGGTTGTGGCTCAAGTGGTAGAGCGCTCGCCTAGCACATGTGAGGCACTGGGTTCGCTCCTCAGCACCACATAAAAATAAAATATATTGTGTCCATCTAAAACAAAACAAAAAATATTTTTAAAAACACCTTGTTTTGCTTCTTGATGTAATAAACGAGGACTTTAAGCCATCCTTATTTCTCATTTTCTGTTTATTCAATCACTTTAATGCTGTCACAGAAGCAATAAAAACTAAATAAGTGGGTTGAGGATATAACCATAGAGTGCCCGCCTTGCATGAACAAGGCCCTGGGTTCAAATGTCAGTGCCACAAAAACAAATAACAACAACAAAATGTAACATTGAAAAAAATACTTTAAATGCACAATAGCTCTTAACCCACCAGTGGTCCTATACCAATATTAGCTTTTTTGAAAGAAGGCCTTCTTTTCCAGCTTGTATAA
Source organism: Marmota monax (assembly GCF_021218885.2). Lineage (NCBI taxonomy): Eukaryota > Metazoa > Chordata > Mammalia > Rodentia > Sciuridae > Marmota > Marmota monax. Next base: position 1,736,105 of record NW_026695244.1, on the reverse strand, counting down.
GATTAAGACATTTCTTGCCAGATACTGGAAATTAACATTTCTAATCTTAAGAGCACAGAATAAATTAGAATGTAATTTCTTAAACCTAGTTTTAGACGCAACTTGGATCTTTGTTTCTCATCAATTTGAACTGACCATCAAAATTATTAATAACTAAATAAAAGAAAATGAAAATATTCTACATTTATATCCTGACTTTCACCAAAAACTACTCCATAGAATGAATTACATTTATTTAATTTTTAAAAAATACACAAAACTACTGGTTTTATAGGTAGAAACATTAACTATATCAATTCTAGAAATCTTATCACAAAATTGTTCTAATAAGTTTTTAAAGTTTGCAATAATTATACATTTCTTTAAAACTCTGGGAATTCATAAGCATAAAAATTTCTTAATGGGAGCTGGAGTTGTGGCTCAGTGGTAGAGCACTTGCCTAGCATGTATGAGGCACTGGGTTTGATTCTCAGCACTATATATAAATAAATGAATAAAATAAAGGTCTATCAACAACTAAAATAAAAACATTTTTAAAAATTTCTTAATGGTATAAGAAAATAAAAGAATATTGTAGATATGAATATCTTTACTTAAAGACTGATATTCTTTTTAAACAGAGTAGGTACTACAAAAACTCATGATTGGAAGATACCTCAAAATATATTTAGTTCAGCTCTGCAGAGTCAAGACTTCTGGTTTTAGGTAGTACATGGACCTGTATTAGTGAAAGTTTTTCTTTCTCTTTTCTTATTATTGAGAAGAAAAATCTCAACCTGGTACAAGTTCATGACTTGTCAAACATTTGCTATCCTTTCTTTTTAACACAGAGAAAGTTTCAAGCCTCAGATATTTAAGCAAGCAATATCTAGCTAGTTAATATAGTTTTGTTTTCATCACTTTTCTTCTTTTTTTTTTCATCACTTTTATTCTTAAATAAATTTTAAAGTTGCTATCTACTTATGATGCTGGCTTTCCACTTACAGTAATGATGGGAAGTTTCCTTTTAAAATACATACAAATTTTAATAAGATAATTTGAAGAAAATATTAAATAATAAAATGTCATGTGAATATAGAAAATATTTTATAATACTTAATCATGTATAGATTATGGTGAACATCATGCAGGGTCCTTGAATTTTTCAAAAAAATTCTCCCTAGCCAAACGAAACAAACATAAATGGGTCCCTTGTTTGTGTATGGAATATAATGGTTAATAACAAATACTCTGGAGCCAGAACATCTGGGTTTGAATCCTGCTCTGTGACTTATAAAATGTGCAATTTTAAGTAAATTAGGTTTACATATATGCCTCAGTGGAGTCAATATAAAATAAGAATATGTAGTAATCATTTCACAATGTTTCTATAACGGTTAAATTAAAAAAATTTAATTCATATAGAACACTAAAAGAACAGTATCTGGGACATACTGGGTACTCAAAATATTATTCATGAGGTAAGAGTTCACTTGTTAACTTCTTAACTAGATCAGCTAGAGAAGATTTTATATTAAATCTTCCCTTTAAAGGTTTACTTTAAAGAGACTGCTCAGTCTGTTTAATAACTCTATAATCCTGCATAATCTACAATCTGAATAGTAAATTAAAGTTTCACTACTAGATTTATCCTATCTGTAATAACATTCTTTAAGAATCTTAAGTTTAATGCAAGTATTTTATGAATAAAGACCCAGTAAATGGTTATCTACCACCAGCATCTTAAGACCAGGGAAACAGGACTAAGAACAGGATGAATTGATGGGAGGGAAAGCAAGAAAGTGACTGAAAAAGTTAATAGATTCAAACCAGGGCACTGGGCACAGTAGAGAGTTTTCTAAGGAAAAAGGGGTGGGGCGGTCAGAGAATAAGATCTCAAGGGAAGTAAAGAACCTAATCTTCCTTAATTACATCATTTTGTCTAAAGGTAGGTCTACTTATTACTGTACTAAACAAGTTCAGAACTACTGGCTTCTATTTTTTTTAACATTCCCATATAATGGAAGCAGTCATATTTAATACCTATTTCCCTTAAGAGAGACAAACAACTTTGAAACATAGACTCACCAGAAAAAAGAAAATCTTTGAAAAATTATAATTGAGTTACAAAAACACAAGATAGGAGATTTACAGATAGGACTGATTATAATGTGAGACCCTAGTTCAGCACAATTACAGATATTCATTTATGGTCATGTGGTTGGTCTGTCATATTTCCCCAAAAAACTCCTGTTGTATCATTCTCAAGGATCACTGCTATTATATGCTCTAGTTTCTATTACTAAGTACCTTATTGTCTTCAGTGTCAACTGAACTTGAAAGAAGAAAGGCCTTTTCTCAAGAGAAATCTAACCTATAATGCTCAGTGAGTCATATATTCTTCTACTGTTACTTGGTCTGACCACTCAATTGGGTTGTGACTGTGTAAGTGAATACTTGATAAGAAAGATGTCATTCCAACAAACAGCAATGAATGGACTGAACTAAGGAAGTAAATTGTTCAGCTGAAAACAATAGGGAAATGATTGGGATTTAACAGAGAACATTAAATGCCCTTTGCTATTCCCTAGAATATAACCTCATTATGTGGCCATTAAACTTATAACCCTTTTCCTTACCAGTAATAAAACAAGCTATAACAAGTAGGCTTGTTTGGAAATGAGATCACATAATAGCAACTACTTAGGAAAAGTTTCCTATATTTCGCTTTACTTTAAAAGTTGAAAACTGATGATTCCTTTTTGAGGTGGGGATAAGGGGAACTAAATATGAATCAAAATGAAGGAGTTAATAATTAGTTTTTTGTTTTTATCTGCACTTGCTATTCCATAAACTATTTTGCTGCATTTGCCCTTTTAGTTGAAGACAACAACCAGCTTGCCTCCCTCCCTTTTCCCCTCCCTTTCTCCTTCCCCTAGCTTTCCTTTAAAAAAAAAAAACAAAACAAAACAAAAAAAAAAACCACACACACACACACAAAAAAAAAAAAACAACCCTTTATTTATTTACTTATTTTTATGTGGTGCTGAGGATTGAACCCAGGGCCTCGCACATGCCAGGTGAATGCTCCACCACTGAGCCACAACCCCAGCCCTCCTTTTTTTAAAATATATTTTTCATTGTAGATGGACACAACTCATTCGTCCGTGCGTCCGTCCATTCATTTATTCATTCATTCATTCAATGTGGTGCTGAGGATGGAACCCAGTGCTTCACATGTGCTGGGCAAGTGCTCTACCACTGAACTGAGCTACAACCCTACCTCTCTCTTTTCTTCTTGTATCCAGGGGTGCTTTACCACTGAGCCTACATCCCCATCCTTTTTTATTTTTTATTTTGAAACAGGGTCTCAATGAGTTGCTTAGGGTCTTGTTAAGCTGCTGAGTCTGACTTGTGATCCTCCTGTCTCAGGCTCCTGAGTTGCTGGGATTACAGGTATGAGTCACCATGCCAAGTTCTTTTTATTTTTTATTTTGAGACAGTTGCCTAGGCTCGCCTTAAACTTGCAATCCCCCTGCCTTGGCATCCAAGTCAATGGGATTACAGGTGTGTGCCACTGAGTCAGGCAGTGACCAGCTTTCAAAAACTACTGATCCACTGTATGGATCTATTTAATCTTGACAGATTAAAAAGAAAACATTACTTCCCAGCATTTGACAATATTTCAGAATTTACATATTAATTAATACATATCCCACAAACATTTATTGCCCTCCATGTTCCTAACACTGCACTAGTCATTATGAAGACAAAAGGGCATTTTAAAAAGTCCTTATCACCACGCACTTCAAAGTTTAGTAGAAAAGGTAGGTAAAGAGACAATTACAAAACATGTTAAAATTTAGATGTAATACCTGCAACTTATTTGAAAATGTTCAGAAAAAAATAATAAAATGTATATGTATCTACAGGGTAGAACAATGATAAGAAAATAAAGCGAAATGCTAGCAACAGGTAAATCTGGGTAAAGGATAGTTCTTTGTACAATTTTTTGTAACCCTTTATAGAGCTTGAAATTCAAATTTTAAAAAAAATTAAATTTTTGCAGGGAGCGTAATATATGAACACTTGATACTTACTGTTGTCTACCAATGAAATGACAGGCAAAAAGTTAAAGAAAAATAAGCTGTAATCAGCTCTGCTTGAGAAATACAACCACTTCATTGACCATTTCTCCTGAATAGTAAGCCTATTCATTAGGACAGAAGGGTTAATTTCTGATTGAACTACTTAAATATTAAGATGACATCTTAAAAGAATTTATGTGGGGCTGGGGATGTGGCTCAAGCGGTAGCGCGCTCGCCTGGCATGTGCAGCCCGGGTTCGATCCTCAGCACCACACACAAAGATGTTGTGTCCGCCGAAAACTAAAAAAAAAAAATTAATATTAAAATTCTCTCTCTCTAAAAAAAAAATTTAAAAATTTAAAAAAAAGAATTTATGTGACAGAACTCTGAAAGTATAAAATATTGTACAAAAACGAGGTTTTATAATCCATCACAAAAATGATATGTGAGGTGTGGAGCTAATGTTTCATTAATACTGTTCTCAGAAAATTGAGTAATGAATATTTTAGTACCTTAATTAAAGTATAATTTTCACACTATAAAATGAGCATTAAATTTTTATTGAAAGATAGATATTAAAGGTGTTTCATTAGGAAGAGTTGAACTTCAAAGATTTTGCAATAAACAAAAATTTTGCATATTAAAATATTTTTATTATTATCATTTAAAATGTAGATTCTGCAAACTGACAAAGGGGTTAGATGACCAGATTTCAGACTATTGTAAAAATCATTTTTCTCAAAGTTAGTTTGCTTCTTTATTCAAAAATAATCATTAAGGAAATAGATACACTAAACCTGATTCAAACATTACACAAAACATACATGCAATGGTACCCTATAACAGGCACAATATAAAACAAATTAAATTTAAAAATTCTTAAATAACAATACTATAAATGGACACTAAATATGAGACAACTAAAAATAACAAACATGAATCTCTAATAAAAACTGAAAATCATTTTGCAAAATGCTCTCAGTAAAGTTTTATTTTAGTAATACTACTTCTGCTAAAGATATGATGAAATGTGCACTTTCATACATCACCGATGTATGTGACTATTTCAGTTACCTGAAAAGCAACTTAATGATATATACATAACTTTAACACTGTTACTTTTGGCTACAGAAATACCAATTCAGGGAATTATAATGCTACACACAGCTGTACATACAAAGATGTTCATTGGAATAAAAAACTGGAAATAAGCCTAAATGCCCAAAAGCAAGAGGAGGGACAAGGAAAATATCTAGTTGATTTGAAATACTATGTAACTATAAACTAACAACTGTGAAACATAATAATCTGGAAAATTCTTGTTTTGTTAAACAAAAAAAGCAAATGTAAAATACATACTACTAATACAGCTATACAAAAACTAAAAAGAAAATATTGGGAAAAAATATTGAAAATATTAGCAATGATCGCATATGGGTGTAGAGACTATTGGAAATTGTTTATTTCCTTTCTACTTATGTCATTTTTCTTTTTTTCTTTTTTGCTGTTGTTGTTTTTGAGGTGGGGTCCTAGGTTCCAGAGTAGGTGGTACCACAGGCATATGGTCATTTTTCTATTATTTTTTTTTCAAATTAACAAGCAGGTGATACTTTAATTATATAAGTAATACACAAATATATGCCCATTTTAAAGACTCAACCAATTCAAAAATGTAGAAATATGTATCCTTTCCCACCAATAGTCATCCTACATTATTCTTCTTCTATTTCTGATAACTTTATGCTATGTTTTTAGTAGTTTTAAAACATATACACTTTTAAAATAAAATTTGAAAGAAGAAAAAAAATCACCATCAGCAAACTTTTTACTTATTATTATGTGGCCATGAACAAAAAGCTCTGCTTCTTAATTTTATATTTTAGGTTTTTTCTTTAAATTTCAGTATTTAAAACTATTTTATTATTTTGGTTAAACAATTAGCACTTGCAGGCTAAATGTGATTATTTTTAGTGTTATTTTCCTTGAAATTAATGCAAAAGCCAATATTCACCTTGTTTGCTAACTTCAACTAACTTGATTTTGTTACTGTTGTTTAAAGAATAAAATACATAAACTGTGCTAATGCTCCCAAATTAGAGCACTTTAAACACTCTGCCTTTTTCTTGGGAATTAATGATTCCTAGTTGGCAATACTCATGCTTTTAAATCAAAAGATTACAGAAACCAAGATCCAGGTAGTAATCTAAAATGTAATATAAATGTAAAGATCTTTGAAGAAAATGATATACAAATGTACTTCACCTCTTTCATCTAGGCAGATGTACAAATGAAAATTAGAGGAAAATTAATGTACCCAATTCAGAATAATCTCCTAATAAAAGATAACGGTCAGAGCTGCAGTTGTGGCTCAATGGTACAGTGCTTGCCTAGCAAGTGTGGGGCACTGGGTTCGATCCTCAGCACCACATAAAAATAAATAAATGAAATAAAGGTATTTTATTCATCTACAACCAAAAAAAATGTTTTTTAAAGCTAATGGTCTGCATAGAGAAACGTTCTACTGCTTTCAGTTTAGTGTTTCATCAATAAATCAAAGGAAATAATCCCAAACAGAAGGTCTTTGAGTATAGACGCACCATATTTGTTGACTGAGAGAATTCTTACAAAGTGCTATATTTAAATTTTAAAAAGCTTTAAAATTTTTCAAACTTTTTATTTGAAAAACTTAAAACTTACAATATATTTTGCAAAAAATATGATGAAGAGTAAACAAACCTTAACACAGATTTACTCTTTGCTATCATTTACCCCCATTTGCTTTATTATTCTCTTTCTCTACACACATACACACCCATGCATATTATGTTTGTTTTTTAATCATTAGATGGTAGGTTATATATATCATGGCCCTTTATTTTTTAAATACTTCTTAAGAATATTTTCTAAGAATATGATGTATTCTTGTAAAACCATAGTATTGTTATCAGCTTCAGTAATTTAATATTTAAATAAACTGATCTCTAATCATCCATTTTTGTCAACTGACCCAACAATGTCCTTTACCATATTTTCCCCATTCAGAAGGACAATTAGGTGTACTGCTTATCTGTCAAGTCTTTTAAACCTCTTTTAATGTATACCTTTTCCATAGCTTTTCTTTGTCATATATGACAGAGACAATTTTAAAATATATAACCTCCCCTGTCTTTGGTAATAGAGATTCAGGATATCCATTTTTGGCCAGAATATAACATTATAATAATGTTGTATCCCCTAAGTACTGTGGATGTCCATCTGCCCTTCGTTAATTGTGTTAATTTTCATGGCCTGTTCAAGGTGTCATCCAATTTCTCCACTTATATATTCTGAATTTTCCCCTTACAATTATGTTGGAGACACTTTTAAACAATACAAATATACTGGTTCCTCATTAAAACTCTTGATTTACAATCCTTTGATAACTCTTGAGTGATTTTTTTAATTATTTTTTTTTAGTTGTAGATGGACAAAATACCTTTATTTCACTTATTTATATGTGGTGTTGAGGATCAAACCCAGTGCCTCACATGTTCTAGGCAAGTGCTATACCACTGAGCTACAACCCTAACCCCAGATCTAATCTTAATGTGATGGTTGCAGAATGATGATTTGCCAACTCCAACACTCCTATATTTACCAGTTAGCACTTGACATTCTACTCATGAATTCATTTTCCTTCCAATGGTTCATAATTCATTACTATATTTAATTATTTTAGCACTAAAGTCGCCCCAGATTTAGCCTGTGGACGTTATTTCAAGCTGGCTCCTGCATTCTTTTTTTTTTTTTTTTCCATGATGGACCTTTATTTAACTTATTTATTTGTATGTGATGCTAAGAATTGAACCCAGGGCCTCACATGTGCCAAGCAAGCACTCTACCACTGAGCCACAACCCCAGCCCCAGCTCCTGCATTCTTATGATAGGCTTATCCATTATATTTGGGGGCAATACTTTCTATTTCATGCTTGTCATAAACTACTACCCTGCTTGCATCCTAGAATAAGTTGTTCTCTCAAGGAGCCCTAGTTCTTCTAGTGAAGGATAGTATTAGAGACAAAAATATGGCCATTAAACATTATTACTGCTACTGGGGTACTTTGGCTTTTTGTCCTTTGTAGCAATGCTTTATATGTAGTTTGAGAATGTAACTCAGGGCTTTTGCATAGCATGTGTGAAGTCCCAGGTTCAAAGAAAGAAGGTCAAGAAAAGAAGGAAAAGTTTCTTTGTAGAGCCTTTTGGGTCTGCTAGATATAGAATCATATCATCTGCAAATAGTGATAATTTAATTTCTTCTTTTCCTATTTTTATGCCTTTAATTTCTTTCGTCTGTCTAATTGCTCTGGCCAGTGTTTCGAGAACTATGTTGAAGAGAAGTGGAGAGAGAGGGCATCCCTGTCTTGTTCCAGATTTTAGAGGGAATGCCTTCAGTTTTTCTCCATTCAGAATAATGCTAGCCTGAGGCTTAGCATAGATTGCTTTTACAATATTGAGGTATGTTCCTGTTATCCCTAGTTTTTCTAGAGTTTTGAACATAAAGGGATGCTGTACTTTGTCAAATGCTTTTTCCGCATCTATCGAGATGATCATATGGTTCTTATTTTTAAGTCTATTGATGTGGTGAATAACATTTATTGATTTCCGTATATTGAACCAGCCTTGCATCCCAGGGATGAATCCTACTTGATCATGGTGTACAATTTTTTTTATATGTTTTTGTATCCGATTCACCAGAATTTTATTGAGGATTTTTGCATCTAGGTTCATTAGAGATATTGGTCTGTAGTTTTCTTTCTTTGAAGTGTCTTTGTCTGGTTTAGTTTTTTCTCAGCAAAAGAAACAATAAGAGAGGTAAATAGGGAGCCTACATCCTGGGAACAAATCTTTACTCCTCACACTTCAGATAGAGCCCTAATATCCAGAGTATACAAAGAACTCAAAAAATTAGACAATAAGAGAACAAACAACCCAATCAACAAATGGGCCAAGGACCTGAACAGACACTTCACAGAGGAGGACATACAGTCAATCAACAAGTACATGAAAAAATGCTCAACATCTCTAGCTGTCAGAGAAATGCAAATCAAAACCACCCTAAGATACCATCTCACTCCAGTAAGATTGGCAGCCATTAGGAAGTCAAACAACAACAAGTGCTGGCGAGGATGTGGGGAAAAGGGTACACTTGTACATTGCTGGTGGGACTGCAGATTGGTGCAGCCAATTTGGAAAGCAGTATGGAGATTTCTTGGAAAGCTGGGAATGGAGCCACCATTTGACCCAGCTATTCCCCTTCTTGGTCTATTCCCTAAAGACCTAAAAAGAGCATGCTACAGGGACACTGCTACATCGATGTTCATAGCAGCACAGTTCACAATAGCAAGACTGTGGAACCAACCTAGATGCCCTTCAATAGACGAATGGATAAAAAAAAGTGGCATTTATACACAATGGAGTATTACTCTGCATTAAAAAATGACAAAATCATAGAATTTACAGGGAAATGGATGGCATTAGAGCAGATTATGCTAAGTGAAGCTAGCCAATCCCTAAAAAACAAATGCCAAATGTCTTCTTTGATATAAGGAAAGTAACTAAGAACAGAGTAGGGACGAAGAACAGGAGAAGAAGATTAACATTTAACAGGGATGAGAGGTGGGAGGGAAAGGGAGAGAGAAGGTAAATTGCACGGTAATGGAAGGAGACCCTCAGGGTTATACAGTGGAGGGGGTAGAGAGAGAGGAGGGGAGGGGAGGGGAGAGGTGGGGAGGGGGGAGGGTGGATGATGGGAAAGGCAGCGGAGCACAACAGACACTAGTATGGCAATTTGTAAATCAATGGATGTGTAACTGATGTGAATCTGCAATCTGTGTATGGGGTGAAGGTGGGAGTTCATAACCCACTAGAATCAAAGTGTGGAATATGATATGTCAAGAGATTTGTAATGTTTTGAACAACCCACAATAAAAAATTAAAAAAAAAAAAAAAGAAAAGAAGGAAAGAAATAAAAATAAAGAAAAAAATAAAACAAGAAAGGCAGAAAGGGGACTAGGGATATAGCTCAGTTGTAGAGTGCTTGCCTCACATGGGTTCAATCCCTGGGTTCAATCCCCAGCACCACACACACACACACACACAAAAAAAAAAAAAAAGGTAGAAAGAGAGAAAGAAGACAAAAATAGAAAAGTAGACAAAAACAAAAAGGTCAAAAAATTAGTGTGTATATATAAATAAATTTATACACATACGAATATATACAAATATGCATATCTATTATACAACCATGTATATATGTATTTAACACACCAACAAGTATAGTTTAAAAGACCTAAGTCCACATCAGTAACCAGAATTATAATCTATTTGCACAGGCTTCTCTTCTGTCTTCCCCTGTTTGGTAACTATTTATCCCTATTTCTTCAATAAGAAACCTGGCTCCCAAGAACACTACTGTATACATTTATAATACTACAATACACCTACACTGTTTCAGAATTGCTTTGACTATACTACTAAAACACAAACCTTCTAAAAAGAGTTCAAGATTTGTTTAATTCTCCTCTTAACCCTTCATATATCATCTTCCCCAAAAGAGTATATATATATATACTCAAATAATGCTTTTGTAAGTTACTTATATTAGTTCCTTTTCCCTTTAAAATGATTTAAATTTTTGCATATAATTTTTCTGCATATGTAGCTAATGACATTATACCAAAAGTAAAAACTACATAGGTAATTTCCAATATTAATTAGTTATAAATAATAATACCACAATGAATAACTATGTCTATGTATTTTCATACTACTAATGATTTATCTTTTCAAATAAGCTTCTAGAAATGGGAATGCTGGGTGGAAGAGAAAACACCCATGTACTTTTCTGGGATTTTGCGGGGAGACAAGAGTCTCTCTAGGCTGACCTTAAACTCCTGGGCACAAGTGATGCTCCTGCCTTAGCCTCCCAAGTAGCTGCAACTGCAGGCACTTGCCACTTAGCCCAGCTACAGTTTCCTTAGTATTGTCAAATTCCCCTCCTTAGGAGTACTATATTTTGATTCAAACTTATTTGATAATATACTGATGTCTTGCCAGTTCTGGTGCATCTCTGGATTTCAAGTGTTAGCCATATGTCATTTTAAGATGCTGCAAGTCTCCCACTCCTATCAACCCTGAATTTTTATTTTATATTTTCAAAATCTCTGGAGAAAGGAATTACAAAGATAAGTTACTTTAACTACTTACTGATTGGTGTTGTGTCAGGAGGTGGAAAATTCTCAGTAAAGTTGACATTACATAAATCTGTGCTACAGCAGCAAAAACGGTATGTTCCATTCTGAATTGAGGGAGGGGTGGTAGTTACTACACATTCTTCGTAGTGACACTCTTGAGGATCTCCAATGTGAGACCAACATCCTATAAACCAGTATTAATAAAAACAAGTTAGGAAACAATTTGACAAAACTAAAAGGAAAACAACAAACTAAGAAATAACTGCAATAAATCTAAGAGTAAATATAGAAGTTATAAGACAGTCTTGCAAATCAATAAAAAGACAAACAGAAAAATGGCAAAGGAAACAATGGACATTTCATGGGGGAAAAACATGAACAAAATGTTTTATTGCATCATTAATTTAAGAATTATTAAAACCATAGTAAGGTAACCAATTAAATAGTTCTAGATTTAAAAAATAATAATATGCAATCCTAACAAGGATTCAGTAACACAGACACTCTCATACAATGTTAAAAGGAATGCAAATGATGGCATTTTTAGAAAGCAACCTGGCACTTTTTATACAGTCTTTAAAATACTCATATATTTTTTTAAATATTTATTTTCTAGCTTTAGGTAGACACAATATCTTTATTTTTTATTTTTATGTGGTGCTGAGGATCGAACCCAGTGCCTCACCCATGCCAGGCGAGCGCGCTACTACTTGAGCCATATCCCCAGCCCCTGATGTGTTTTATAATCTAACAAATCCACATGAGGGAAACAATCAGATACAAAGATTTATGTTCAAAGTTGTTACTGCAACAGTATATATTACAGTGAAAACAATGTCCAACAATAGAATGATATGTAAGTAAATTGTGATACATAAAGAAAATGAAATATTATATAGAGGTTAGAAATATTTTCAGGGAATACTTCAAGACATACTTTTAAATTTATTATTTTTATGAAGAAGATCTTAATCTATTTTTATAACATTTTTAGACAAACTTCAATTGTATGAAATTCCATGTCAGGTAAGAAAAGCATTACTTGCCTTGTTTTACAAGATTTATGTCCCCTTTTGATTTTTCCCAAAGGCCATAGCAGGTGCTACCTTTTGAGCATAATATTGTCCCATTTTCATGAGAGATTCGACTCTCGCCTATCCCAAGGTCTTGTTGATATGGATCTTTAAATGCACATAGCCGTTCTTGATTTTGGGAAGCTAAAATAAAGAGAATAACAATGATGAATTAATTTGTTATAATCTCTATAAAACTTTATATAAAAGCCAGGTTATTTCAATGACATAATTTTCCCTACTGAATCCTTCAAATTCAAATATTTTATTTTTAAAGTTTACTTTATTCGATAACTTCCTTCTGCTAATTAATTAATTTGTAACACCCAAGTAAGAAGCAAATATGAAAAAAAAAAACCTCATTTCCCAAAAACAATCTTCTTTTCCTCATATTATTACACTGCTCTTTCTTCTATTAAATAATTTGGTGTCCAAACAAGGAAATATCATCAAAGAAAATGTCCATGCTCTAAAACGATCTTTAAAACAAACAAAAAACATGGCTGAGACATAGTTTGGTGATAGAACACTTGTTGAGCATGTACAAGGCACCAGGTTCAATCTCCAATGCTGAAATACACAAACTTACTGGCCTAAAATTTTTGGAAAATTCTACAATACTCATTTTGATCGTGTTTTATAGTGTATTGCAGAAAGTTAAATTATTAGGCATGGTATACTAAGGATGCAAAGAATGACTATAAAATGGGCACATGGTTTCTTTCTGGAGTGACATGCATTTCAAAATTAGATAATGGTTACACAATCTATAAATTTACTAAATAAATAACATGGAATTGTTCATGTAGATGAGTAAATCTCATGGTATATAAATTAAACCTTATTAAATCTGTTTATAAAACTAAATCTACTAGGTGAGCAAGAAAAAAATTACTTTCCACTATTTAAAATATCAACAGCCAGAACTGCTCAACAGTTCTTCATACTGAAGGGACAAACTAATGTAATTTTAATACCAATTCATCTTTCTCTGTGCACATAAAATAATTTAACTGATTTCTATTCAATATTTGTCACACAACTTCCTGGCTAACAAACATTTATCAACATTGGTGAGAATCCCAAAGAAGTAAAATGTTATCAAATGCAACATTTGATCTTTATTTAGTTACTTAAAGTAGCCTTTGCCAATGTGTTTGATCAGTCAGAAGACTAATCTAATCCACTTGGCCAATATATTCCTCCTGGGATTCTGACTCATTCTATTCATTTTATGTATCTACTTGGTATGGCATAATTCACAAGAATTTTAGCAATGGAAATGATCTATTAAAATTTATTAAAATAAATGCTTCTGAACGAAACTAAAATTCTGGAGAAGAAATGAAAGTGTCTAAGCCAATATATATATACACATAAAACTGCTATATTTCCTATAATGGAAAGTACTTTTAAAGAATTGGGGTAGGCAAAAGAGTATTCACAAGTAGTAGAGTTCTAGCCCTCAAGCATCTTACTTGGATAGACCAAATCACAGACAGTAATTAGTGAAAAACAAAAATGAGACTTGATTTGTATGTTTTAAATCACTTTAGCACCTCAGATAGAGCATTAATCTCCAGGATATATAAAAACATCAAAAAACTTAACACCAAAAAAAGCAAATAACCCAATCAATAAATGGGTAAAGGATCTGAGCAGATACTTCACAGAAGAAGAAATACAATCAGTCAACAAATATATGAAAAAATGATCAATATCTCTAGCAATTAGAGAAATGTGAATTAAAACTACACTGAGATTTCATCTCACTTCTGTCAGAATGGCAATTATCAAGAGTACAAGAAACAATAAATATTGTCGAAGATGTGGAGGAAAAGGTACACTCATACTTTGCTGGTGGGACTGAAAATGGGTGCAACCAATCTGGTAAACAGTATGGAGATTCCTTGGAAAACTGGGAATGGAACCACCATTTGACACACTTATCCACTTCTTGGCATATACCCAAAGGGCTTAAAATCAGCATTCTGTTGTGACGCAGCCACAGCAAGATTTATAGCAGCTCAATTCACAATAGCTAAACTATGGAACCAACCTAGGTGCCCTTCAACAGACAAATGGATAAAGAAAATGTGGCACATATACACAATAGAATATTACTCGGCCATAAAAAAGGATGAAATGATGGTATTTGCCAGTAAATGGACAGAACTGGAGACTATCATGTTAAGTGGTCTATGGCCATACCACCCTGAATGCGCCTGATCTCGTCTCATCTCAGAAGCTATCATGTTAAGTGAAATAAGCCAATCCCAAAAAACCAAAGGCAGAACATTCTCTCTGATATGTGGATGCTAACTGACAATAGACAGGGATGTGGGGATAGGGTAGGATGGAGTTTCACCTGTATTGGACAGGGAGGAGTGGGGGGATAGAAGGAAGGTTGGGGATGGGAAAGACAGTAGAATTAATTGGAAATAACTTTCTTATGTTTGTATATGAATACATGACCAGTAAAATGTCGTATCATGTACAACCACAAAATGGGAATTTATACTCCGTGTATGTATGATATGTCAAAATACATTCTACTATCCTGTATAACTAAAAAGAACAAATAAAAATTTAAAATAAGTGAATAATAAAATAAAATAAAATCACTTTAGGTAGTCCTCTAGAAGTTATTTACTAGTATCAATTAAATAGCCAAAATATATAGTGCTACCTATTTATAAAAACAAATTCTAGGACATTAGTCTAATGATTCTACCACAGTTTTTATCAAGTTGGTCCATGCTCTAATTCTTTTAACAACAAGCTTAATCATATTTATTACCTTTTCCATTTAACAATGAACAGCATTTCCTTAGGTTATCCCCTAATTGTCAAATTTTACCAAATTAATTATCATAAAAATTAAAACTAAATATATGTTTACATATGACACAAAGATTCAGTTATGAAATTTAACTACAAACAAAAAACTTATAAATCTGAAAGGCATCTATCCATGAGGCATAATTCCTTCTCCCTATCCTGCGCAGGTAAAAATCCTTCTTACTTCCTACTAGACATCAAAGTTACATAATCTACTGTTTCTTTTTTTTGTCTTGATTGTTAGAAAGTTTAGAATAAATTTATGAATTTAATAACTTTAGTTTTCCACAACCAAGATAAACTTAATTTTACACCTTCTCCTCTTCTGCTACTTTCTTTGACTAGGATTTTATACTGAATATTGAGTAAGTAAGTAGGGATCGGACTGTACCTGGAAGCAGGTAGATCAAAACATGCCTTATTCAAGAATAAAAAGAAAAGATATATCTTTGTAAAAGAATACATGAAAAATAGACACATATATAATTTTTAGTGCCCTTATTATATAACTTGGTGACAGAAATCTAAAGTTGTTATAGAGCTAGACAAAAAATAAATCTGGCTGGGCATGGTAGCAGATACTTGCAATCCCACAGGCTCAGGAGACTTGAGGCAGGAGGATCACAAGTTTAAAGCCAGTCTCAGCAATTTAGCAAGGCCCTAAGCAAATTAGTGAGATACTGTCTCAAAAAATAAAACGGGTTGGGATGTGGCTCAGTGGTTAAGCGCCTCTGGGTTTAAACCCAGGTACCAAAAAGCAAATAAACAAAAAACCAAAAATAATCCAACCTCTCCTGACTAACTACTCCCCACCCCTAATTAAAAAAAAAAAAAAGCTACATTAATATTAAAGCAATAAAGGTACAATCTTTAACATCTCTATTTTCCTAAACTATTTTTCTTAAAATAATTTCAGTGCATTTCTAAGAAATTATTTGGTGATGAGGGCATCAGTGTAGGCCAATTATATTTGTTATTTTAAAAATAATACTTTCTGGGCTGGGGTTGTGGCTCAGCAGTAGAGCACTCGTCTAGCATGTGCAAGGCCCTGGGTTTGATCCTAAGCACCACATAAAAATTTAAAAATAAAAGTATTGTGTCCAACTACAATTAAAAAATAAATATTAAAAAAATAATACTTTCAAATTATGATTCTTAACCAACATAAAGATTGCAAAAACTTACTAGCCTAATCAAACCCAAGAAAAATTCATTTTGTAAACCAGTGTCCGTAGCTTTCTAAAAGCCATTTATTGGAATCAGTCTCAGACACATACCTATAATAAGGTTTTGAACTCTTCATAAATAATGTAGGAAAAGTAAGGATGAAATTAAGACTACAATTAGAAACAGTATAGTCTAGAAAAATTATATCATCACAGATTACATACAGAGACTAGTTATTTATATGTAGGTAGTCTAAATTTGTCAATAACTAGAAAAATTTTGATTAGACATATACTGTCAATAAATTCTTTTAAGGGACATATTTAGACAATCAGTGTTTAGACATGGGTCTTGAAAGAGAAATTATTGGTTTTTTGTTTTTGTTTTTTGCAGTAGTGGGGATTGAACCCAGGGCCTTGTGCAAGATAGGCAAGGGCTATATCACTGAGCTACATCCCCAGTCTTTTAAAAATATTCTTGATTGATTGATTGATTGACCAAGTGATTTGAGAGAGGGTCTCACTAACTTTCCCAGGCTGTCTTCAAATTTGTAAGCTTCTCTCAATCTCTATAGTAGCTAGGATTACAAGCATGCACCACCATGCTCATGTTCTAATTTTTAACAGGTGAAATTTGGATATAAACATTAAAACAATTTTGTTGAGCATAACCACAATAAACTGGAAATAATCTCATCCAAACTGCTGATAAAGGCATTGTCACAAAAGACTATGCTGATTGTACTTAAAATCTGTTAATTTATTGTCTGATGCTCCTAGAAATCCAAACTTCTTGGTTAGCATATAAGGGTCTTCATAATCAAGACCCAATAGTGCCACAAAATTACTTTCATGGGTCCTAGGAATTTTTGTTTTCATGGGCCTTTCCCCCATAACAGACATTCAAATTATATTTCATAAAGATAATATATGGGGCTGGGGTGGTTGCTCAGCCTTAGAGCATTCGCCTTGCACATGGGAGACCCTGGGTTCAATCCTCAGCACAACATAAAAATACATGAATAAAATAAAGGTATTGTGTCCAACTACAATTAAAAAATAAATATTAAAAAAAGGTAATATAAACATTTCTTCAACCTAAAAGTTTATTTTTTCTTTAGATTTAAAAAAAATAAAACATCTCATGAGCTTCCAGAAATATTATGGGCAGGAGGTCTACTGTGCCTAATGGATAAGTCATCCTTGGGACACACAATCTACTTCTCTTACCACTCCACTCCTCAGTTTCCATCCCCAACCACACTCACATGCTGAGGCCTTTCATGACCTTTATTTATACATAATGATCTTTACATAATGTTCTTAGTATTCAGAATGACATTTTTCTGGAAAAACTTAAGACTCATCTTCAAGACCCAGCTTTAATATCAACTTCTCAGTGAAATCTGCAAATTGTTATATTATGTGCTCTGCACTCCCAAAGTTCATGTCTGTCCTAGCATTGTACCACAGGGTATTATAGTATTTTATCTGCTTACATGCCTGTCTCCCTTAACAAGCTATAGGGTTACTTCACTAGTTCTAAAAGAAAGAACAAACTGATTTAATTTATTTTAATACAGCAATTACCCCTGACAGTGTGAAAGGCAGAAAGTTTTCCTATCAATATGCACTGTATTCAATACCATATTCTAATTCAAATATTACAAAATCTGAGCAATAATAATCTAGTCTTTCTACCACTTTACTAAAAATGAAGCTGAAAATGGTATGTTATTTTTCTATAGTATTTTATTATTTCCCCCAACATGTATAGCCAAATTATTGAGAATGAAATGAAAACATCCTGGATCAATACTTGCTAATAATATGCTGTATTTAATTTCCAGGAACAGATGTGACAGCTATTCCGCATTTCCCACTCAACTGACATGAAACTATACAAAGAAAGTAGGGTGTGATGGTATGGCATAGTTTTATCATTTCTGTATTGGTTAACTGTCATTATAGACATAATCAGCATCATCATCATGCAAACAGTAAAAGATACCATTTACCTGCCTTCAGAAAGGAGGAGAGAAAGGAAAAAAATTGCTACTATGAAAATAGTAACTATTTGTAGTATTCCTTTTTTTAACCAAATACTGTTATTATTGTCTAAAGGTTCATGAAATATAATCATGTATTATATATTTCAAAAATTTAAATAGCGTTTACATTTCAACTTTTAACATTAAATTTAAAAAAAAAATAATTGCAGATTCACAGGCAGGAGACTAGAAAGAATCATTTAGGGGAGTCCCATGCTGCTTTCTTCAATATCAATTGTATATAATAACTATACAGTATCAAAACCAGAATACTGATACTAGCACAACCAAGAGAGTTTATTTAAATTCCACCAATTATCATGTACTCGTTAGTGTGAGTGTACCCTCTACACAATTTTTGTCATATATCATCCCAATCAAGATATTCAGGCCAACCCACACAGAAGCTCAGGCCCAGGTTAGACCCAGATCTATCCCACTGACCAGCAGACCCACTCCAGAGCCCAAGCCCAGGTCAGGCCCACCACACCCCACCAGCCCACCTGAGAACCCAGGCCTACCCCACCTCCATCTCAGGACACTGCAGCCATCGTCATAGCCCTCCCCACACAGAAGCCTCCACCTTGAGACAACAGACAGGGCCTAGAAGCAGCTGCATCTCAGAACAGGAAGCCCAACAACATTGTAAGGCCCACCCTTTCAGCCCCATCTCTAAAAGTAGGTTGCATTCATCTTGGGTCATCCACACTGCTATCTTGAGTTACCTCCATTATTGCTCCTACCACCTTTAGTTGCAGTAGCATCCATCGCAGGACAATGGCCAGGGACAGGAAGCCCAACACCAAGGTGAGGTACAGGTAATTTACATGAACACTACAAGATTACAAGGTAGAAACTATAATACCTCAGATCTGCACTGCAAGAAAGGAAGACACATAGACAACATGAAAAAACAAGGGAAGAAAGTGCCCCAAACAAATCAGGATACTACGTTCTAGAATCCATGGACAGTGTAGTTGATGAAATGTCAGAGAAGGTGTTCAAAATATACACAATTAAAATTATCTGTGAATTAAAGAATGACCTAAGTGAGCAAATACAGGAAAAAACTGATCACTCCAACAAAGAGGTAAGACAGCAACTATAGGCAATCATTGATCACACTAACAAAAAGATAAGGAAGCAAATACAGGTAGCAAAAGATTATTTCAAGAGAGATTCTGGAAAAAAAAATCAGAAACCATTGAAATGAAGGAAACAATAGACCAAATAAAAACTCAATAGAAAGCATCACTTGGAAGACAGAATGTCAGATAAAGAAGACAAAGTATATAATCGTTTTTTTTCAAACTACATAATTTGTTTATATATATTTTAATATACATATATATTAAAACTAGGCAAAACTATTTAATGGCATTAGAAGTCAATTAATGACTTACTCTTTTTTTATTAGTTGTTCAAAACATTACAAAGCTCTTGACATATCATATTTCATACATTTGATTCAAGTGGGTTATGAACTCCCATTTTTACCCTGTATACAGATTGCAGAATCACATCGGTTACACATCATCGTTTATACATACTGCCATATTAGTGTCTCTTGTATTTTGCTGCCTTTCCTATCCCCTACTATCCCCCCTCCCCTCCCCTCCCCTCCCATCTTTTCTCTCTACCCCATCTACTGTAATTCATTTCTCTCTCTTGTTTTTTTTTTCCCCTTTCCCCTCACCTCCTCTTATAAGTAATAACAATGAGGGTCTCCTTACCAAAGTATATAATCTTGAAAATAAAGTTACCACACAGTGAAGATGGTAAGAAACCACGAACAGAACATCCAAGAATTATGGGATAGCATCAAAAGACCAAATATAATATTTATTGGGATAGAGGAAGGCACAGAGATTCAAACCAAAGGAAATGCACGATCTCTTCAATGAAATAATATCAGAAAATTTCCCAAACATGAGAATGAATTTGAAAATCAAATACAACAGGCTTACAGGACACCAAATGTTCAAAATTACAACAGATCTACACCAAGGCAACATTATAATGAAAATGCGTACCATACATAATAAGCATAGAATCTTTTTTTTTTTTAGAGAGAGAATCTTATATTTATTTTTTTTTTAGTATTTGGCGGACACAACATCTTTCTTTTTATGTGGTGCTGAGGATCGAACCCCGGCTGCATGCATGCCAGGCGAGCGCTCTACCGCTTGAGCCACATTCCCAGCCCAGCATAGAATCTTAAAGGCCACAAGAGAGAGAAATCAAATCACATATAGGAGGAGACCAGTTCTTATTTCAGCAGATTATTCAACCCAGACCCTCAAAGCCAGGAAGTCCTGGAATAACATATACCAAGCTCTGAAAGGAAATGGATGCCAACCAAGAATCTTATATGCAGCAAAATTAAGCTTCAGATTTGATGATTATAAATAAAAACCTTTCGTGATAAACAAAAGTTAAAAGAATTTATAGCGAGAAAGCCTGTACTATAGAGCATCCTCAGCAAAATATTCCAGGAGGAGGAATGAAAAACAATGAAAATCAGTAAAGGGAGGAACTACACCAAAGGAAAGGCCAATCAAAGGAGAAACCTAGTAAGTTAAAAAACAAAAATAAATCAAAATGTCTGGAAATACAAATCATAATTTAATAATAACCCTGAATGTGAATGGCCTAAACTCATCAATTAAAAGACACAGACTGACAGATTGGATTTTTAAAAAAGACTCAACAATATGCTGCCTTCAACAGCCTCATCTCACAGGAACAGACATCCACAGACTGAAGGTGAAAGGGTGGAAAAACATACCACTCACATGTACTGTGTAAACAAGCAGAGGTTTCCGTCCTCATATCAGATACACTGGACTTCAAACCAAAGCTAGTGAAAAGGGATAAACAAGGACATTTCATACTGCTTAAGGGATTCATACATCAATAGGACATAACAATCATAAATATCTATGCCCCAAACAATGGGGCATCTATGTAGGTCAAACAAACCCTTTTCAATACAAGAACCAAATAGACCACAACACAATAATACTGAGTGACTTTAAAACACCTCACTCACCACTGGATGGATCTTCCAAACAAAAACTAAACAAAGAAACTACAGAACTCAATAATACAATCAATAATTTGGACTTAACAGACATATATATAATATTCCATCCATCAATGAGTGAATATACTTTCTTCCCAGCAGCATATGGATCCTTCTCCAAAATAGACCATATGTTATGCCAAAAAGTAAGTCTTAGCAAATACAAAAAAAAAAAAAAAAGAGAGAGAGAGAGAGATACTACCCTGCATTAGTCTATCTGACCATAATGGAATGGAACTAGGAATCAAAGATAAAATTAGAAAGAGAACCTACCCCAATACCTGATAAATGAGAATTCCAATACAACTTATCAAAATCTATGGGACACTCTGAAGAAAGTGCTAACAAGAAAGTTCACTGCATTAACCTCATTCATTAAAAGAAGAAAAAGCCAACAAATAAGCCACCTGATATTACATCTCAAAGCCCTGTAAAAAGAACAAACCAACACCAAAAGTTGTAGGAGACAGGAAATAATTAAAATCAGGGGGGGAAAATCAATGAAATTGAAACAAAAGAAACAATTAAAAACTTTGACAAAACAAAAAGCTGTTCTTTGAAAAATAAATAAAATTGAAAAACTCTTAGCCACCCTAATGAAAAGGAAGGAGAAGACTCAAATTACTAAAACTTGCGATGGAAAAGGAAATATCACGACAAACACTATTAAAATACAGAAGACGAATTAGAAACTATTTTGAAATTTATACTCCAGTAAAATAGAAAAACTAACAATAGAAACACTGACAAATTTCTAGAGGCATATGATCAACCAAAACTAATTCAAGAGGACATACACATTTAAACAGATCAATTTCAAACAAAGAAATAGAAGATGCCATCAAAAGCCTACCAAACAAGAAAAGCCCCGAACTAGACGGATTCACAGCTGAGTTCTACAAGACCTACAAAAAAGAATTAATACTACTACTCCTCAAATTACTGAATGAAATAGAAAAGGAAGGAACCTTTCCAAACTCATTCTACGAAGCTAATATCATCCTGATACAAAACCAGGTAGAGACACATCAAAGAAAGAAAATTTCAGACCAATATCCCTGATGAACATTGAGCAAAAATTCTTAATAAAATTCTGGGAAATTGCATACAAAAAAATATTTTAAAAACTGCACCATGATCAAGTGGGGTTCATTCCAGTAATGCAAGGTTGGTTCAACATACGGAAATCAAAAAATATAATTCATCACATTAATAATTAAAGATAAGAATCATAAGGATTATATCAATTGATGCAGAGAAAGCATTTGACAAAATACATTGGCACCAAAATAGACTTGTACATCAATGGTACAGAATAGAGGACACAGAGACAAACTCACATAATTACAGTTATCTTATATTAGACAAAGATGCCAAAAACATAGATTGGAGAAAAGATAGCCTCTTCAACAAATGGTGCTGGGAAAACTGGAAATCCATATGCAACAAAATGAAATTAAACCCCTATCTCTTACACTGCACAAAACTCAACTCAAAGTAGATCAAGGACCTAAGAATTAGACCAGAGACCTTTCGCCTAATAGAGGAAACATAGACCCAAATCTTCACCACAGGGGATTACGCCCCAACTTCCTTAACAAGACTCCTAAAGTGCAAGAAATAAAATCAAGAATTAATGAATGGGATGGACTCAAACTAAAAAGCTTCTTCTCTGCAAAAGAAAAACTCAATGAGGTTAAGAAAGAGCCTACGTTTTGGTAGCAAATTTTTGCCACAAGCACAGATAGATCACAAATCTCCAGGATATATATAAAGAACTCAAAAATCTTATCACCAAAAAAACAAACAACCCAATCAATAAATGGGCTAAGGAG
This sequence comes from Marmota monax, assembly GCF_021218885.2. NCBI lineage: Eukaryota > Metazoa > Chordata > Mammalia > Rodentia > Sciuridae > Marmota > Marmota monax. The sequence continues at coordinate 1,712,755 of NW_026695244.1, read as the reverse complement.
CTGAGCAGACACTTCTCAGCAGGATATACATTCAATCAACAAATATATGAAAAAATGTTCATCATCTCTAGCAATTAGAGAAATGCAAAGTTCCTAACTTCCTTCAATAAAGTAGTTCTAAAATAAACTGTCTTGTACCATGAAATCTTGTATTGCAGAATCATTCATGGTAGTCCTCATCTGTAAATGCAATTAAATATGACAAAATATCAGATAATTATGGCATTAAATATCTGAGATATTATAATTTGGGAATTTTTGTTATTGTAGCTGTTATTTGAACAAAGACTAATCCTTTGTAATAAGGTTAAGAGAACAAAATGCATAATCTTTCCCCTTTGATGCCTAGGACCCTTGAATATAAAACTCTTGTGTGGGTCAGCCATTCCTAGAAGCATGCCAAAGATCAAAGATTGTCCATCCAACTTTCTCTCTTCTTTTTCCCTATATTAAAAATAATCAGTGCTAGGGTTATGGCTCAGTTGTAGAGTACTTGCCTAGCCTGTGCAAGGTCCCAGGTTCAATTCCTAGCACCAAGGGGGGGAGGTGGAATCAGGTGTTTGTCAAAGAAGCTTTCATATGAAAAATGTGAATTTTACATTAAAAATGCAACTAAGCCAGACATATTAGTGCATGCAGCTGTAAATCCTAGCTATTCAGAAGGTTGAGTGGGAAGATCACTTGGAGTCAGGAGTTTGAGGCCAGCATGCGCAACACAGCAACATTCTTGTCACCAAAAAAAAAGAAAAAAAGAAAGAAATGCTACCACAACTGCTACTAAAAGGATTAAAATTAGAAACGAAACACAAAAATTAAGAAGTCAGGAAAAGTTAATTTGCCCACCACATATCCTTTCTACAATGGTGTGAAAAGATTTGAATACTGCTAACTGTTCTTGACTTGTCTCTTACTATGATACAAATGGAAGGCATACAACAACAACAAAAAAAAGAAGACAGGAAAACTAAAATATACATAATAATCCAAGTTATGTAGACATGTTTTACAAAATAAGAGGATGGAAAAGGGATTTGATTTTTTTTTTCTTTTCTTTACCATAAGCAGACAATAGAATCCAGCCAATCATTACTTGGTCAAATGAACTGCTGCTCTGATTCAAAATTCTATTTTCTTATTTCTTCTTTATCCTGGAATTAACATTTTTGTGTCAACTGCACAGCTCATTCTCAGGAGTAGACTTTCAGAGGTGAAGTTTGATTTTAGTTCCTCCCTAACCTAGAAAGACTGAACTAATTGCAGATGCTAACAGATTTATTTACACACACACACACACACACACACACACACACACACACGAGTTTTCTTTTTCTTAACAATGTGAATATTCTAATGCCAAATACAAAACAACTTAAACTTTTTTTTTAGTTTAATTTCAAATAATGTTCAGATATACAATCAATCTAAGAATGCTAGCCATGCAGTGAATGAACCTAAAGTCCCAATTATTTGGGAGGATGAAGATTCATTTGAGCCAAAGAGTTCAAGACTAGTCAAGGAAGCAGAGTGAAACCCATGTCCCCCCCCAAAAAAAAATCTAAATAATATTTAATTTGTTATTATTTTTATTCATTTGATAAACAGATCTGGGGTCAGGGTTGTGGCTCGGTGGTAGAATACTTGCCTGGCACGCATGAGACACTGAGTTGGATCCCTGGTACCACATAAAAATAAACAAATAAAATAAAGATATTGTGTCCATCTAAAACTAAAAATAATAATAATAATAATAAAAAGAGAGTGGATTCTTAAATAAAAGAAAAAGAAATAAACAGAGCTATGATATTCATGTTTATTAAAAGTTATGCAAAAATATAGATAACTTTGCCAAATAACTAAAAACAAGCTAAAGAAGTGTCAGGCTTGTAGAAGTGAATTACCAGGTAGCAGCTGGAAAAAAGTTTGATAAATGGGTATCCAAAACACTGTAAGCTTAGGAAAGACAATGAAGAAAGTTTGTTCAATCAATAGGGAAGTCTTTTTTTTTTTTTTTAGAATTTAACCTTTATTTTTTATGTGCTTGTTGTTTATGTGGTGCTGAGGATCGAACCCAGTGCTAAGGATCAAACCCAGTGCTGAGGATAGAACCTGGTGCTAAGGATCAAACCCAGTGCCTCACCAGTGCTAGGCAAGGGTTCTACCACTGAGCTACAACCCTACATACACTTCCAACAACCAAGCTAGATCCATAAGTCTAAAACTTTCTAAGTTATACACAATAGAAGAGAACAGCTTTTTCACATTAAATCTACAAAAAAATCTCTGATGTTAGCTAATTTATATACTGGAAAGATTTGACAGGCACAAATACTATAATTGTAAATGACAGTTTAGCTGGGGTGGTAACGTACACCTGTAACACTCACTACTCAGGAGGCAAGCAAGAAGGATAGTAAGTTCCAGGCCACTGGGGGGGTGGGGTGCTGGGGGTGTAGCTCAGTGGTAAAGCACTTACCTAGCATGTGCAAGGCCCTAGCATGTCCCTGGGTTAGATCCCCAGTACCACAAAACAAACAAACAAACAAAAAAAATGTTTACTTCCAGGCAGATTCAAATTGAAGAATCAAATTAATAAGAAAACTGGTTTAGAGAATGCAGAAAATACACATGTCAAATAAAAATGAAGTCAATTTCTTTAATAAAGAAAACGTGAAAATGAAAGAAATGATTACTAGTGGTTATCATCTATTTAGAACATCTGTTAAACACAAAGAGATATTTTACTATGTCCCAGAATCTTGTATCTAATCTATAATCCTCTTAAAAGTAGGTACTATGGATGAATATAAATTTTTCCTTAAGTTTTGCTGACAGGAATTTTTAAAGATATTCATTATCATTCTATATCTAAACAATCTAAGAGTCACATAACACTCATTTTCCAGTAGCTGTGATATATTTATCTGTACTGCAAAAGTCTAAATGCCTTATCTTTACCCTGGAACAAAGTTCAGGGACTAATTCTGGGTATGCTGCATGTTTGGCTTCTGTTTATCTAAGTGTCAAAATGAACTATCTAAAATAAACAAAACAGGAACCTTGCAGAAATGGAGCAAATAACTGAAGCAATAATATCCCTTTCCCAGAAAACAAATTTCTCAGGACAAACAAAACTGGGATTTCAGAGAATCACTACAATTCTGTTATGAAATGTACAAAGGAGAAAGTATCTTAATTTAACCAAAATATCCCCATTAATTTTGGTATAAACTCAAAATTACAGATAATAAAAATCAAGTAAAGTCCCTGATTTTCTGACAGTACAAAAAATACTTTCGTAAAGAAAATAATCCTATTAAAATGAAATAATTATGCCTTAATTTATATATTTCTATATCCAGATTACACCACATTAAACTGTCATTCTGCTGAGCATTTCCACAATATCAGAGAAAGAGCACAGTTGGAAAATGATTAAAATCTTCGTAAGGCTTTTGGGATTTTCCTAAATCTGCTATGCTGAGTCTCAAAACTCAGCACAATGTCGTACTCAAGGTTATAATTTATTCCAGTAACACAATACAAACCAAGGAGCTGGGGCTTTAGAGTGGCAGAGAACTTGCCTTGCAAGTGTAAGGCATTGGGTTTGATCCTCAGCACCACATAAAAAAATAAATAAATAAAGATATTGTGTCCATCTACAACTAAAAGAATATTAAAAAAAAAATACAAACCAAAATCAGCAAAGGGAAAAGCCTCAAGAGTCAAAGTCTGGAGAAAATAATATGCAAGCTTCCAAGAGTATTCTCCCCCTGGACCCACACTGGATGCACTTAATTCATCTAGCACTGAATAGTGACAACATGTGAAATATTGTCTAAGGAAGCTTATCGAAGACTCAGTGTCCAAAATTTTTATTGGAGGGTTGGTCATGTACAGATACTCAGCCTAGCACATACCAAAATGCCAGACCCCACCCCCAAAGAAAAAGAGATGTTCAACATCAACCATATTTTTTTGCACAAACAATTCAGGTATAGTAAACTACTTTTATTGGTTAGGAATGGTGGGAAAACTTTCTAAGTCTAAATTCCCAGATGCCAGCCAAAGGCCAAATAGTGCTCTTTCTAAGTGTAGCAGTCTCAGGCCCATAATTTTAACCCTTTTCTCCACAGATGCCTAAAGAGAAAGGCAACCAAAAGGTGATTCATGTCCATCCCCCATCCCCCCACACACAAATCAATTCTAAGATGACAATACAAGTCAGTTAATCTTGGTTCTTTAAAACAGAAATAAAACACTCTTTTCTCCCCTAGTTCAGAGCAAAGCTAAACCACACAAAAGCAGATAAGCCAGACCCAAACCTTTAATCAGAGGCTTATATCTTGGAGGCTTCAATAATGATCAGCCATTAAAAAGTCAAATATTTATTAAGTACCTGCTATGTACCAGGCAATTTTCTAAATCTGGAAATACAGTGGGAATAAAACAGTATCCTACCTTCAAGGTGTTTATATTCAGTGATGTAAGCAGATGTCATTAGCACATCAACAAATAAGTAAATAAGAACTTCATAGGAAGACTTTGGATGGCTTAAGGTTTTTTTTTTTTGATGTCTATTTTTTAGTTGTAGTTGGCTTAAGTTTTAACACTCATGTTGCAAAAGGTGTCATTCCTACTGACTACTCTTAAATGAGGAGTGAATTTTAGAATATCCTAGAAATATTCTCTCTTTTTTTTTTTTTCCGTACTAGGGATTGAACCCAGGGGCACTTATCCACTGAGCCACATCCCCAGCCCTTTTTAATGATTTATTTAGAGACAGGGTCTCACTGAGTTGCTTAGGGCCTCACTAAATTCTGAGGCTGGCTTTGAATTCGCAATTCTCCTGCTTCAGCCTCCAGAGCTGCTGGCATTATAGATGGGCACCACCTTACCTGGAGCTGGAAATATTCTTTACCTATATACTTTGCTATAACCTTACTGGCGAAATATAAAATAAAACTTTTAAATGTAACTACTCTTTTTTTAATATATTTTTTAGTTGGACACAATATCTTTATTTATTTATTTTTATGTGGTGCTCAGGATGGAACTCAGGGCCTTGCATATGCTACGTGTACCGGTGAGCCACAACCCCAGCCCCTAAATGTAACTACTCTTAAGACCAATGGTGTCAATGGTAACAATGGTAGACCAATGGTACAGAATAGAGAACACAGAGACTAACCCACAAAATTAAATTTATCATACATGAGACAAAGGTGCCAAAAACATGCACTGGAGTAAAGATAGCCTCTTCAACAAATGGTGCTGGGAAAACTGGAAATCCATATGCAACAAAATGAAATTAAACTCCTATTTCTCACCATGCACAAAACTCAACTCAAAGTGGATCAAGGACTTAGTAATTAAACCAGAGACCCTGCACCTAACAGAAGAAAAAGTAGGCCCTAATCTTCATCATGTGGGATTATGCCCCAACTTCCTTAATAAGACTCCTATAGTGCAAGAATTAAAATCAAGAATCAATAAATTGGATGGATTCAAACCAAAAAGTTTCTTCTCAGCAAAAGAAACAATCTGTGAGGTGAATAGAGAGCCTACATCTTGGGAGCAAATTTTTACCCTTCACGCATCAGATAGAGCACTACTCTCTAGGATATATAAAGAACTCAAAAGCTGAACACCAAAAAAAACAACCCTATCAATAAATGGGCCAAGGACCTGAAAAGACATTTCTCAGAAGAGAATATACAATCAATCAACAAATATATGAAAAAATGTTCATCATCTCTAGCAATTAGAGAAATGCAAGTCAAAACCAAGATATCATCTCACTCTTGTCAGAATGACAGCTATTATGAAGACAAACAACAATAAGTGTTGGCAAGGATGTGAGGAACAAGGCACACTCATACATTGCTGGTGGGACTGCAAACTGGTGTAGCCAAAATGGAAAGCAGTATGGAGATTTCTTGGAGAACTGGGAATGGAACCACCATTTGACCCAGCTATCCCTCTTCTAGATCTGTACCCAAAGGACTTAAAAACAGCACACTACAGGGACACAGCCACATCAATGTTTATAGCAGCACAATTCACAATAGCTAAACTATGGAACCAACCTAGATGCCCTTCAATAGATGAATGGATAAAAAAAATGTGGCATATATACACAATGGAATATTACTCGGCAATAAAAGAGAATAAAATCATGGCATTTGCAGGTAAATGGATGGAGTTGGAGAAGATAATGCTAAGTGAAGCTAGTCAATCCCCCCAAAAATCAAATGCCGAATATATTCCCTTATATAAGGTGACTGACTCATAGTGGGGTAGGGACGGTGAACATGGGAGGAAAAGATGAACTCTAGATAGGATAGAGGGGTGGGAGGGGAAGGGAGGGAGCAGGGTGTTAGCAAGGATGGTGGAATATGATGGACATCACTATCCAAAGTACATATATGAAGACACGAATTGGTGTGAACATACTTTATATACAACCAGAGATATGAAAAATTATGTTCTATATGTGTAATAACAAATGTAATACATTCCACTATCACTTATTTTTTTAAAAATCAGTAAAAACTTTTTTTAAAATTAAAGATTTATTTTTTAGTCGGGCACAATATCTTTACTTATTTATTTTTATGTGGTGCTGAGGATCGAACCCAGGGCATCGCATGTGCTAGGCGAGCACTCTACCACTGAACCACAACCCCAGCCCTTAAATGTAACTACTCTTAAGATCCCAAATTCCCTTTCAAAATTTTATACTAAGGGAATAAAGAACTAATATACAAAAATGTATAAATGCACTTACTGGAGCATTATTTATAATGGTAAATTTATATATATGTGTGTATATATAAGTTTTCTATCAATAAACATTCAGGTTATCAAAATTATAGTACATCCCAAAACATTATGCAGCCACAAAAAATTGTTTAGGTTTGATTTGCTGAATTGGGGGGAAAACCTATAATTTGTTTTTAAATTGAAAAGACCATATTAAATGCTGACAAAACAACTTCATTTTTGTAAATTTATGTGTGTATGTATACAAAAAAATTTCTAGAAGAACTAAATTATATTACTGTTAATACTTTTTAATTAAATTGATACTATATAAAAATGAAGCCCTAATAGGCCCATCATTATGATTTATACTTTCAATTCAAAAAATAAGCAAATAGAAAATTTTAGAAATTTTAAATTATTTTACACATATAATGACCTCCACAATATATTAATTTTTTAGCTTAAAGTTACTGTATAAAATTATATTTGTATATCTTGAGGGGTACCTATAAAAAAGGGATTTGTATAATGTTATGAAATACATGGTGATGCAACACAGCTAGTCTGTCACTATTTACAATTCTTTTAAAAATATCTAGTTTCCTAAGAGACTGATTGATTTTGAAGATTAAAAAGTGCAAAAGAAGGTTAAGAGCTGGGATTGTGGCTCAGCAGTAAAGCGCTCATCTAGCACGTGTGAGGCCCTGGGTTCGACCCTCTGCATCACATAAAAATAAATAAATAAAATAAAGGTATTGTGTCCAACTACTTCTAAAAAATAATTTTTTAAAAAAAGAAGGTTTAGTAAAAGAGTTGACTATTTGATCCAAAGTAACAAGATCACTTTTGTAATTCTCTAAAAAATACTGGCAACCTCCACAAAACATCTGCACCCAAAAGAGTTTCACTTAAAGAACACACTAACTGAGGCTGGGATTGTGGCTCAGTGATAGAGTGCTTGCCTAGAATGTATGACGCACTAGGTTTGATCTTCATCATCACATAAAAGTAAATAAACAAAATAAAAGTGTTGTGTCCATTTATAACTAAAAAAAAAAAAGATTACACTAACTTACTAAAATCTTTATAAATTTTATATAAAAACAAATCCAGGAAGAGCTGGAATACACTACTGAAAATGAAAAATATTATAGCCACTTTACAAAAAATTTAAGCAATTTCTTATAAAAATATATACTTACCATGCAACTGAGGAATTTCATTCCAAAGTTCTCTAAGGAATGATAACACATGTTCATATCTAGACTAGCATATAAGATTCATTCATAGCCTCATTATTCATAGTAGCCTAAATACTACTACTTAGCAATAAAAAGAATGAACTAAACACAAAAGACAGCACAATAAGCTGGGTGAGGTGGTGTGCCTATAGTCCCAGCTATGTGGGAAGCTGAGGCAGGAAAATTAATTGAAATCATGAGTTTAAGACCAGAAAGGGAAACATGAAATGTCTCTAAAAATATATAATCCCATCATGCACACATGAAATACTAGAGACAAATATGAAAAAGTCGAATGCATTACAAAAGTGATTTTTAAGATGAAAAAGCAGAAGATATACTTTTAAGTTAATTCTATATTAGTTAATTTTATAAATATATTTCACATATATAAAATACTGAAAAGAGAACTAGAGAGAGACAAAACACACTGATAATTCTTTGGACTGATAGGTGGGAGCAGGAACAAACAGGCAAAATGGAAAATTGTGGGGATGATAAATTGTTGTTATCGACTGTACTGGTAAAATGTTGCCCAGGCCTGGGGACATAGGTCAGTGCTAGAGCACTTGTTCAACATGTGCAAAGCCCTAAATTCAATCCCCCAGTACTATTTTTTAAAAAAGACCTAGTTATACCATATTATTTGATCAAACATTATTGAGATAATGTGGATACCTACAATATCTATATTGAAATACAAATAAATGAATATTCATACTGCTGGATACCTTATTCTTAAAAGTAAACTCTAGGTTTTTACTGTATCCAGCTGATCTTTCACATGAAATCCTTGCCTGAATAAATATAGGAACAAATATATTTCTCATAAAATGATTCACTCCAAAAATAATTTTAAAAAATTAAACTGGGGGGAAGGTGTTTTCCATGGTACAATGGATAAAGTACTGAACTGGAAAATAACTCTTCCAGATGACATAATAGAACATAGAGGTTTTGTTTTGTTAAAATGCAAAAGATCCAACTTTTATATAGTCAATCTATCAGGATCTCCTTTTGAGTTTATTTTTCAATGACCCTAAATATAGAAAGGTCTTTTCCTTCTAGAGATCTGGTAAATAAATAAAATTTATTTTATTTTCTCATTGTCTTTTTTATGTTAATCATTATAATCCACCTACCATTTATTTTCATGTGAGAAGCAAAGTGTGACTATAAATGAACTTTCCATACCTTAGCATTAAATAAGTTTACTGAGGAGGAGAAGGAGCAGTAAGGGAAGGAGGAGGCAGTAGCTGCAAATCTCTTTCCTTCCCAAAGAAATCAAACCATGTATTTTTCAGCCTTATCTATGTAACCAATCAGGTTACAAGCTTACTTGAAACAAAATACATAACTTTTCTGATCTTTAATGTCTTTAAATGTCTCATCTAACTCATCTAAATTGTATTTAATGTCTCATCTAATGCCTCTGGTTATAAAAGTCTAAAATTTTCTTCAAAACTCTAACTGCTCCCCCAAAATCTTTACTTCAAAAACAAACTTCCTAAGAAAAGGTAAATAAATAAAATGAAAACGGTCTATCTCTATTCTATGAATATATGCTCAAATTCACTGAGGAAATACTCCCCTAAGAATTATTTGGCAAGAATTTAAGGCAATAACTTATTTTGTACATTTCAAATATTAAAATTTTGCTGAGCAAAATTAAATAACTGTTAATGAGGAAAAAAAGCAAAATCTAGTCAAATAAAAATATATGAATGAAGAATAAAACTATCTTTCTCTTTAAAGTGATAAAGTTCTCCACCAGGTACAATTTTATTTCCCAGGAGACATTTGAAGAGATCTGCAGACATTTTGTGGTGGTCACAACCGTTGGGTATGGTGCCACTGACATTTGTGGGCAGAGGTCAGGGAAACTGCTAAAAATCTTACAATGGACATATATCTCCATGTGCCCCCCATACCCGACACACACAAATTTGTTTGGCAAAAGATGTTAATAGTGCTAAAGGAAGAAAATGCTGTTTTGAAGGGAATTACAATGTAATACATCTTCAAAGGAGTAGGCAGAGAAAGTATCACCTGTTTGGAAATAGGAATAAACATAAAAAGTACTTTTTCTATGGTACCAATTTTGAAAATTTTTTTTATCTTTTATATAAAGAAAATTACAGTAGCACCTATGCTAGAAGACTAAATGAAAGCCAACAATAGCAAGTTTGGGTGTGGTTATAGAAAAATTGGAAACCTCAGTACTGCTGTTGGGAGTATAAAATGGTACAACCACTTTGAAAAACAATCTCGAAGTTCCTCAAAAGGTTAATAATAAAGTTACCAAATAATTCAGCATTACTGTTCTACATACATACCTAAGAGAACTGAAAACATAGGCCCACATAAAAACTTACACAGAAATGTTCATGGCAGCATAATTCATAATAGCCAAACTGTAAAGACCACCCAAATCAGTTGGTAAATGTAAAATAAAATGTGTGGTTACATTCCTACAATTGAGTATTATTTGATACTAAAAAGAAATGAAGCACTCATATGTTAACTCAACAGATCCTAAACAAAATCCTGAGAGAGTATAAAGCTGGAGGCCTCACTCTTTCTGATTTCCAAACACATAAAAGCTATAGAAATCAAACAGTATGGTACTGGCATAAAGAGTTATACAGACCAACAGAACAGAAAGTCCAGAAATAAACCCTTGCATATGGTCAAAAGACCTTGGACAAGCATGCAAGGACTAAAAACAGAGAAAGGGTGGCCTCTTCAACAGATGGCTGGGAAAATGGATATCCACATGCAAAATAATGAAGTTGGACCCTTATAGTATATGCAAAAAGTCAAAATATATTAAAGATTTAAATGTAAGACCTAGAACCATATAACTCCTAGAGGAAAACCTTTGTAATATTAGATTTCTCAGTGATTTCACACATGGAATACCAAATGGAACCAAACAAAACTTACAAACTTCTATGTAACGAAGAAAAAAAATCAACAAAATGAAAAAGAAATCTACGGAATGGGAAAAACTATTTATAAGCTATATATATATACATATGTATATATATACATATGTGTGTGTGTATATATATATATGCACACACATATGTATACACACACACACACACATAAGGAGTTAATATGTAGAATATATAAGGAACTCCTATAACTCAGTAACAACAAAATAATTTGATTAAAAATGAGCAAAAGACTTGAATAGACATTTCTTCAAAGATATAAAAATGGAAAAAAAAGCATATGAAAAGATGCTCACCATCACTAATTATCATGGAAATGCATAATAAAACCATAAGATATTACCTCATACCAAATAGAATGTCCACTATCTGAAAAACAGAATATATGTGTTGGCAAAGATGTGGACAAACTAGCTCTGGTGCATTGTTGGTAGAAATGTAAAATGCTATGTAAAATAGTATGGAAGTTCCTCAAAAATTAAAAAGAGAACTACCACATAATTCAACAATTCTACTTCTGGGTATATATCCAAAAGAACTGAATACAGAATTTCAAAGATCCATTTGTATACTCATTATATCCAGTCGGCTTGAGCTGTAAATACCATAGACTGGGTACTAAAATCTAATCAGGGAAGGCCAAGGTCAAAGTGCTGGCCATCATTTCCTGGTGAGGACTCCCATCCCTTCCCCACCTACTCCCACCTCCCATCTTTCAGACAGCCACCTTCTCTCTCTGTCTTCATATGGTGTTAAAAAAGAGATCTGGTATCTTGTGCTTCTTAAAAGGGAATCAGCCCTAATAGATGAGACCTAATTTTATGATCTCATGTAATCTTCATCACCTCCTCACAGGTCCAATTCTCCAAACATAGTCACATTGGAATTTACTTTCAACATATAAATTTGAGGAGGGCACAATACTGTCCATACCACCCATATTTACTTCAATATAATTCATAATAGTCAGGTGTTAGAGTCTGTAAATAAGTCAAAATAACACCTGGCATTTTGTCAGGGGAATGTTAAAGTTCGTAAACAAGTCTGGATGGTGCCTGGCAAAATGCCAGAGGGAGTGGTTTGAGAAGTAACAAAAGCGAGCCATTAAGTGTAGAGATTCCTGATTGGTTGACTGATGTATCTAGTTTATGCTAATTAGATAAGCTGTGTGGAATGTATAAATACTGCTCCTGTCCTACAATAAACGGCTCCTACTCCTGCTGTATCAATCTATACAAATTGTTCGTGTCCCCCCCCCCCCCCCCCAGCCGGGCTGCGGCAGTCAGGGATCGAAACAAGTTAAATGTTTATCAATGGATAAACAAAATGTGACATATACATATAATAGAATACCATTCAGTCATTTTAAAAAAATAAACTGATCTGGGAGTGTGGCTCAACAGTAGAGTGCTTGCTTAGCGTGTGTGATATCCTGGGTTCAATTCCCAGCACCAAAAACAAAAACTACAACAATAAAAATATGTAAATCCTGTCATATGCTACAGCAGGGATGAACATCCAGGACATTATAAGAGAAATAAGCCAGTCACAAAAGGTCAAATACTGAATGATTCTACTTATATGAAGTACCTACAGTCAAACTCATAGGAACAGATAGTAAAATGGTAGTATCCAAGGACTTGGGGAAGAGGTAATGGGGAGTTGAGTTTGGTGAATATAGAATTTCAGTCATGCAGATAGGGGATTTTGGGGATCTGTTACACAGCAATGAACATGTGGTTGACAATATTGTACTGTATATTCGAAATTGTGGGAGGGTAAATTTTATATTATACATTTTTTTGCAACAGTAAAGAAAAACAAGGAAGAAAATATAGATGTATACTGTAATGTTAATGAACATGAAGCTAGTCACAAAAGACCACAAGTTGTATGATTCTATTTATATAAATTGTTTAAAATAGGTAGAAATATAGAAATAGAAAATAGATTAGTAGTTGCCTATAACTGGAGTGAAACAGGTTCTGAGGAGGGAAATGGAATAATTGCTGAGTAAGACGTTTCATATTGGAAAATCATATGATAAATATGAGCTATAAAATCACAGATCACTGAAATTTGACTAGGATAAGAATCTCAAGATTCACTTAAAATAATCCCTTTTATTTAAAAGGGATTAAAAAATGAATGAATCTCCTAAAAAATCCATTTCAACACATTTCTAAAGTTTTTTTTTTCCTTTTCGGCAGTGCTGGGGATAAAACTCAGGGCCTCATGCATGCTACTTCTCTACATCCCCAGTAATTTTTAATAAAGAATATCATTAACTATTCAAGAGTATTTTGAATTTCAAAAAATATAATTTATTGCAAATAACTCTTATGTCTACCTATTTTCCTCTTAGACGAGAGAAAATGATTGGTGAAAACTTTGAAAGATCAGTATTATGAATATTTTCTATGTGGGAAAATATATAAATACTAATCAATTTTTTCAATGTCTTAAGAAATATGTAACACCTTTTGTGACTAAAATACTCAACAAACAAGGAGTAGAAGAAAACCTCCCAAACTGAGAAAGGCATCTATGAAATATGTACAACAAATATCATACTTAATGGTAAAAAAAACTTTTTAAAAACTTTTCCAATGAGATCAGGAACAAAACAAGGATGCTGGCACCTCCACTTCTAATCAATAATATCCTGGGAAATTAGGAAAGAAGGGAGGGAGGGAAGGATGGAGGGAATTCATTAGAAAGGAAGAAGTAAAGCCATCTCTGTTTGCAGATGACATGGTCTTACAGATGGCAAATCCTAAGGAATCTACAAAAAAAACTACTAGACCTAATCAGAAAGATTACAGAATACAAGATCAATATACAAAAACCAATTATATTTCTATACACCAGCAGTGAACCATCTAAAAGTGAAATTAAGAAAATGATTCCACTTATAATAGTACCAAAAAAATAAATTATTAGAAATAAATTTAACAAAAGAAATGTAAGCTTTACACACTAAAACTATAAAACATTGTCAAAAAGATTTAAACAAATGGAAAGACATTTTGTTCTGAGAGATTTCAAGACAATATTGTTAAGATCTTCTACTCACCAAATTGATATACATATTCACTACAATCCCTATCAAACACTAGTTACATTTCTTGCAAAAACTGGCAAACTACTTTTAAAATATATGGAAATACAAGAGTCCCAGAATAGACAGACAATCATAAAAGAACAAGTTGGAGTACTTGCATATCCTGATTTCAAAAAAAGAAATCAACAAATCAAGATACTGTGATATGGTGTGACACCAGAATGAAGAAAAACATACATCAATGGAAAAAAATTTGAGAGTTCAAAAATTTATATATATATATATATATATATATATATATATACATGTACATATACATGTGTGTATATATATATATAATTGATTTTTTATACCTTTATTTTATTTATTTATTTTTATGTGGTGCTGAGGATCGAACCCAGGCCTCGCACTAGTGTGCTAGGCAAGCACTTTACCGCTGAGCCACAACCCCAGCCCCTATAACTGATTTTTTTAAAAATGTTTATTTTTTAGTTGTAGTTGGACACAATACCTTTATTTATTTATTTTTATGTGGTGCTGAGGATCAAACCTAGGGCCCCCACTTGCTAGGCAAGCGCTCTACCACTGAGCCACAACCCCAGCCCTATAATTGATTTTTAACAAGGATAATAAGACAATTCATGGGGTAAAAATTAACCTTTGCAGTCAGCAGTAGTGTGACAACTGGATATCCACATACAAAGGAATGAAGTTGGATCCTCTACATGAAATTAATCACAGACTCTAAATTTAAGAACTAAAACTATGAAACTTTTAGAAGAAAATATAGGTGTATATCTTTGTGACCTTGAATTAGATAACAGTTTCTTATCTATGGCAACAAAAACTATAGCAACAAATGGAAAAAAAGACAAATTGGATTTGATCAAACTTTGAAATTTCTGTGCTTCAAAGTATACCATCCAGAAAGGGAGGATAACTCACAGAAGGGTAAAAAATTTTACATGTCATATATCTAATGGGGGACTACTATCCAGAATATTTAAAAAAAAAAAAAACTCCTGTACCTCAAACATACAGACCGGCCATTCCACTTCTAGATACATAGCCACGACATATAAAAACAAGTCCACACAAAAACTCCTTACATGAATTTCATAATAGCATTATGCATAATAGCCAAATAGTAAAAACAACAAAATGCCTATCAACTAATGATGAATGAACAAATAAAATGTAGTATATTGATACTATTGGGTAAAATTATTAGGCAATAAAAAAAATGAAATATTAGACATGCTATGATATGGATGAATCTTGAGGATGTTGTACAGTGTGAAAGAAGCCAGACACAGTGGAGTGTGGTGGTGCCTATAATCCCAGCTCTCAGGAAGCTGAGGAAGGAGGATGGCAAGTTCAAGGCCAGACTGGACAACTTAGCAAGATCCTGTCTCAAAATTTTAGAAGGCTGGGGATGTAGCTCAGTGGTGAAGCACTTGCCTAATATGTGTCAGGACCTGGGTTCAATTCCCAGTACTGCAGGGAAAAGAAACTGTATCTTTTTGAATGGGGAAAAATAAAAATAGGAATAAAGAAAAACTCATGGTTCCCAATTCACTGGCTTTTTTATTTAATTAGTTTTATTAGTGCATTATAAGTATACATAATAGTAGGATTCATTATGTGGTATTTGTACATGCACCTAACATAATTTGCTCAATTGAATTCCCCAGTCCTACTGGCTTGGTTGACTGCAAAGGATTTTGCAGTAATCTTTGGATGCTAAATGACTATACTGTGGATCAAATTAAAATTGACTCCTGGGAAGGGAAGAGATGGGAGAAGGCACAGAGGTAGGAAAGACAGTGGAATGAGATGAATATCACTACTCTAAGTACATGTATGAAGACACGAATAGTGTGACTCTACTTTGTGTACAACCAGAGATATGAAAAATTGTGCACTATATGTGTAATATGAATTGTAATGCATTCTGTTATCATGTAAAACAAATTAAATTTTTTTAAATTAAATAAATAATTGGCTCCTGCTTGCACATGCCTGTAATCCCAGCAGCTTGGGAGGCTGAGGCAGAAAGATCGAGGGTTCAAAGCCAACCTCAACCAAACAAGGTACTAAACAACTCAGTGAGACCCTGTCTCTAAATAAAGTACAAAATAAGGCTGGGGATGTGGCTCAGGGGTCAAGTGCCTCTGAGTTCAATTCCCGATACCAAAAAAAAAGTTGACTCCTATTCCTGTGCTTGCCTCGCATGCATAAGGCCCTGGATTCAATCCCCAGCACCAAATACACACACACGCACGCCCACGCGCACGCACGCACACAGAATTTAGGGGGGCAGGTAGGTTTGGGGGAGTGATTTTCCATTCCTTACAATGATGTAGTACTAACACACATGCACATCCAGCATAAGTACACAAAAGATAGATGGGTAATCATTTCCTAGAATTGATACTTCTAATAATGTGTCTGCTATTTATCATTATGCTATAAACTCTATGTATAGTCACATCTACAAATGTTACTGAGAATAAACACAACATGCTTTGAATTCAGGAAACACAGGTACACTTGCAAATAATTTCCTTTAAATTATACTCTCATGATTTGCAACAAGATGTCTCCACCCCTATACTACTTTTCTTCAGAAAATAAATTTTAAAAATTTCAGTCTTTGATGAAAATTCAACTATCCTTTCTAATAGAAAAACTATTTTAATTAACACTACAATTGAAAATACCAAGATGTTAATTTAGAGTAGGCCCTGGACTCTAGAAAGAAAACCTTAGGACTGAGACCATGGTTCCTATCAGGAAAAATGTCACCACAAAGAACATTTTTGCTCCTCCTTCCAAAATCTCCTCCTTCCAAATCCTATTGTCTGTTCTACCACAACCACCATAATTGAGACTCTATCTATTACAAACTGACCTTTGTCTTAATCCATACTTCAGGAGTTCTAAACTTAAAGGATTCAGAATTTTCTACATGAAAAATGGTCACAGCTTTCATCTTAAAGAAGAAAACCTGAAGGCATGATAGACATGGTAAACAAAGAAACCTGATGATCTTTTCATTGAGCAGAACTGCTGGCTGTCCACAAACTACCCCCATTTCTTGAAAGAACTGAACCATCTTCTCCTCCCTGTCCTTCCTGATCTTCTTTTCCCTAATCTTCTCCTTCCCGATATTCTGCCTGATCTTTTCCTTAACCTTTTTCCTGATCTTCTATCTCTGATCTTCTTTTCCCTGACTTTCTCCTCCCTGACCTTCTTTTTCCCTGATCTTCTCCTTCCTAATCTCATTTTCTCTGAATCACCTCTTTAAAAAAAACCTTGTTCCTGCTGATGGGCAGAATCACAGCCTTTGGGACAGGAGTCCCTTGTGTTTCTCCTTCACTAGCAAAGCAATAAACCTTATTTTTCCTTTTCCTCAAAAAAAAAAAAAAAAAAAAAGAAAAGAAAAGAAAAAGAAGAAGAAGAAGAACTGAACCATGACTTAAAGAACATTTATTAAGTAAATGGTATGGTTTGGAAGAGAGGTGTCCCCCAAAAGCACATGTGTGAGACAATGCAAGAAGGTTCAGAGAAGAAATGATTTGGTTATGACAGCCTTAACCCAATCAGTGAATTAATCACCTGGTGGAATTAACTGGTAACTGAAGAGTGGTGGGTGTGGCTGGAGCAGGTAGGGCATTGGGGGCATGACTTTGGGATATATATTTGTATCTGGCAAGTGGAGACTTCTCTGTTTTCTGATCATCATGTGAGCTGCATTTCTCTGCCACACTCTTCTGCCATGATATCCTACCTCACCTCGAGCCCTGAGGAATGGAGCCGGCCTTCTATGGATGGAGACCTCTGAAATCCTGAGTCCTCAAATAAACTTTTCCTCCCCTAAAATTATTCTGGTCGGGTCTTTTAATCATAGCAGCAAAAAAGCTAACTAAAATAGTAGAGCACATAAAAACAACAAAATTCACTACAAAACAATCACAACAAAGAAACATTAATTTAGACTAGAGCAAGTTAATGTAAAATACAAAAAGTACTATTTATGATTCAGATCAAAAACTCCCCACTGGCTGACAGGCAATTTGTCTGATTTAATAATTCTATAGTTAATGGGAAGATCAGTCTCTCCCTTGTCAGGAATTCTTACAAGTCCTTAGATGTTACTGGATTTAGGTAAAACAGTAAGATCAGGCAACTTTGTTCAAAAGACTCTATAAATTTTTTAATAATTCAGAATTTTCTTCAATCCTGTTAATATTCTTCATTATCATTAAAGATAACAATATAAATGTAATAGTTTCATACTGCTGTGGTGACAAAGTACTATAAATTGGGTGACTTAAAACAACAGAAATGCATTGTCTAACCGTTCTGGAAGGTAGAAGTCCAAAATCAAGGTGTTGGTATAGCTGTGTTGCCTCTGAAACCTGAAGGGAGAATCCTGTGGCTCTTCTAACTTTTAGCCAACAATCTTGGTATTCCCTGGCTTATAAATATCTCTTACTTTCACCATCATATCTTATTCTTTCTATATGTCTCTGTCTCCACCTCTTATCTTATCAGGACCTCAACCATACTGAACTAGTGCCAACCCCAACTTCAAGTTAACTACATTGCAAAGACCCAATTTCTAAATAAGGTCATATTCACAGGTACCAGTATCAATGGTTTAGGCCTTAAACATACTTTTTGGGGAATACAACTCAATTTACAACAATGACCATTTATCTACTAACAGTCATGCACAAGCTTATGTCCAGTTTCTACCAGGATTATTGCATAAGATTGTATAGTGCTGTACAAAATAATCTTAACCCAAGCACTACCATGCCCTTTACAAGAAAGTAATTAAAATAGAAATGGAAAGATTACCCTATTTTCTAAAAAGTTATTCAATTAATGAATGTTTTAAGAGGGACTTTTTTTTATTTTTTCTTTTTAGTTACACATGACAGCAGAATGTATTTTGAAATATCATACACACATGGAGTATAACTTCCCATTCTTGTGGTTCTACACGATGTGCAGTTACACTGGTTGTGTATTCATATATGAACATAGGAAATTATGTCCTGATTCATTCTACTGTCTTTTTAATTTCCATCTCCCCTCACTTTCCCCTACTTCTCCCTGTGCAATCCCATGAGCCACCCCCCCCATCCCCCCACCACTGTGAGTCAGCATCTGCATATCACAGAGAGTATTCTGGCTTTTGGATTTGAGGATTGGCTTATTTCACTGAGCATGAGACTCTCCAGTTCCATCCATTTACCAGCAAATGCCATAATTTCACTCTTCTTTATAGATGAGTAACATTCTATTGTGTATATGTAGGAGAAACTATTTATAAGCAGAAATTTGTTTATGTATCTTAAATGTGAACAAACTATACTGCAACAAACTTAAGGATAACTTTTTAACTCAATGGAAAAATTTTTATTTTATTTATTTATTTTTTGGAGACAGAGTCTTGCTATGTTGCCCAGGCTGGTCTTGAATTCTTGGGCTCAAGCATTCTCCAACCTCAGTTTTCCAAGTAGAGGGACTGGAGGTAGGCAGTACTGTACCCAGCATCAAGGGACACTTTTTAATCTTTTTATTAATTATCCCTAAGATGTTTAGCATTAAAAGGCAAACATTCATTGTTGGCTTTGAACCTGATTTTTTAATCCTAATTTTCTTATATCTCTATTTATTTTTATATCTATTTTGCAAGCCACTCCTCTTCTATGGATCTTCTAAGTGTTGGTAATCTCCAGGGTTCTATTCTGAACATTGTTTCATTCATTCAATACTTTATCCCTAGAACAATGCACTGGCTTCATATACCAATAGTTCTCTAATGACCTGCAAATCTCAATCTTACGCATTTTCCCTAGCTCCAAACTTGTAAATCAAATAACCTTCTAGACATTTCAACTTGGACTATCCATAGTTGTCTCAAACAACTCAACATCTCTCAAAATGAATTGATTATCTTTCCTCTCTCACCATTCCCCAAACTATTCTTCCTCTTTTGTTGGCAACAGGTCCACCTTGGCCCCTGGAGCCCTACCTCCACTAGTTTGTTCTGCATGCCAGTGTGGCCAGCTCACAAGGCCATGGCGAACTTGCGGTTTTTCTGTTCCTGCTTATCCGTCTGAGACATATGTATCCCACGGGAATGCCTTGACCTTTTCTGGTCTGATGGACTTATTGTTAAGGGAGGTTTTGGTACCTGACAATAATAGATGTTGAAACTAAATTTCTCCCCCCTCCCTCCTGCTTTTGGGTAGTTTTCCACTTCTGCTGCTTGGGGTATAAAAAAAGGTGTGTTAGCAATAAAGATTATTATTGACTCCTGGATGAAGAACCTTGGTGTCCTGTGTGTCTTTTAACCTCGCCGTCCCTCGCTGGACTTGGCTCCCTTGGCCGGACGCGGCAATTGGAGGCTCCCACCGAGATCCGGAAAGCAGGGGTAAGCGGACGGGGCTCACCTTCTAAGAAAGAAGGGGGAGGATTGGTTTAAAGATATTTTAAAGAGACAGGGTACGTACCATGGGTAACTCAACAGCGAAGGTTCGTCTGGCCAACGAACTGAAAGAGCTGTTAAATACACAAGGAACAGGAATAAAAACTAAGACTGCAACCGAATTCGTTGAAATTATTGCCCAGGCTTGTCCTTGGTTTCTGACAGGAGGATTTCTTAATAATAGTGACTGGGACCTGGTGAGGCATGACCTTCAGAAATTATTGAGGGACCGGGGCTCGGACAGTGTCCCAGTTGCCACCTTTTCCTTATGGAGGTTGGTAAAGGATGCTTTATTAACAGATAAAGTAAAAATCAAGGATCAGCTTGCTGAATGTGAACAGGCCCTTAATCAGGTGCAGGAAGAGCAAATGGCAGAATCCTTAAAGGATGAGGGTCCTCTTGAGGACTCGGGCTCGGGGGGTAGGAAACGCCTCCAGATTTCTAAGCCCAAAAAGGATCCTGAGGACCTCAGTTCTCTCTCTGAGGAAGAGGAGGGATTAGAAAGGGAGATAGAGGAATTAGAACATCGCCTTAAAAGGGCAAATGTGAGGGTGCCTAGGGCCCCCTCAGTTGCCGCACCTCCTCCCTATAATCCTGATTGGAATGAGGACGCCCCTACTAGACGGGCGGGGGTCCACTGGGGTTCTAGAGCGGCTCAGGTTTTTCCAATGATTGAAAACGCCGATGCTGATGGACAGCCGGCCAGAGCCCATGTCCCCCTAGCCTTCAAGGACATAAAACAGCTTAAGGAGGCGGTCATTAATTATGGACCTCATGCCCCTTTCACATTGACCCTCTTCGAGTCTTTCTCAGCCAGTCAACTGGTACCTAATGATTGGCAGCAACTTTGCAGGGCTGTGTTATCTGGAGGGGATTTCTTATTGTGGAAAAGTGAATATCATGAAAGGTGGCTCAGATTAACCTGAATGCGGGCCATCAACGGCGAAATGCTGAAATGTTGACAGGAACTGGGCAGTATGCCACCATAGGCCAACAAATTAATTACGACCCAGGTGTTTATGCTCAAATAGCCTCAGCTGCAGTTCATGCCTGGAAAGCCCTGCCCATTTCTAAGACTGAAGCAAAAATTTCCAAGATCTCTCAAGGACCCTCTGAACCTTATTCAGACTTTATAGCCCGCCTAATGCAGGCTGCTGGAAAAATATTCCCTAATCTGGAACAGGCTATGCCACTTATTAGACAACTGGCATATGAAAACGCTAACACTTACTGCCAAAATGCTATTAAGTCCTCCCGGGCCAAAAGTATAGATGACATGATTCGAGCATGCAAAGATATAGATGGGCCTCATATTACTGGTCAGGTTTTGGCTGCTGCCCTTAAGACTGGAATGCAAAAAGCTGATAACAGGGGAACCCGCTCTAAGGGGTGTTTTAAGTGTGGGAAAGAGGGACATATAAAGAGAAACTGCCCGGAGAGGAGCGAGGGTGCTGGCAGAGGGATGCCTGGACTTTGTCCTAGGTGTCATAAAGGAAATCATTGGAGCAGTGAGTGCAGGTCAAAATTTGACATCCAGGGCAACCCAATACCGTCGGGAAATGGGAGCAGGGGCCCGCCCCGGGCCCCGGAAGCCAAAGTGTACGGGGCAGTGCAGGGACAGAACAGTGCCCCAGGGAGTGGGCATCTCTGCCGCCTCCCACTGACCAACCCCTTTCTATCTGGGAACTCCCCAGGGGAACACCAGGAAGCGCAGGACTGGACCTCAGTTCCACCTCCCGAGCGGTATTAACTCCCCAAATGGGACCTCAGACGCTGCCTACTGGGGTTTTTGGACCCCTGCCAGAGAGGACGGTGGGACTAGTGTTGGGACGAGGTAGCGCAACTCAGTGGGGCTTGAAGATTCTTACGGGGGTTGTTGATGCTGATTATCAGGGAGAAATAAAAATAGTAGTAGAAGCTACCCAAGGAATTGTTATTCTTCCCCCCCCCCCCGGGGAGCGTATAGCTCAATTGCTGCTGCTACCCTTAGCTTCCATTCCTGGGCACACCCTCCGTGGGTCCCGGGGCGATGGCAGCTTTGGCTCCACTGGAACTCCCCAGGCCTTTTGTGTAGCTCATTTGGATTCGCATCCCAACCTGACCATTGAGATACAGGACAAGGCTTTCAAGGGAATACTAGATACGGGGGCGGATGTCTCTGTCATTTCTGAAAAACAATGGCCACCTGCCTGGCCCCTCCAGAGTCCCTCGGCCATATTACAGGGGATAGGACAGACCCGACCAAAAAGAAGTGCCTCCTTTTTAAAATGGAGAGATGGTGAAGGACATAGTGGCCATTTCCAGCCTTATGTGGTGACTGGACTCCCCACGAATCTTTGGGGGAGGGACTTGCTTCATCAAATGGGGGCTATTCTCACTACCCAGACTTTGAAAGGAAATAATGACTTTGTTAATGATGCAATGCTAGACATGGGATGGATCCCTGGAAGGGGACTAGGAAAGAGACATGAGGGCAGAATATCACCCGTGGATCCAGCAGAAGAGGTTACCCGGCGGGGAAGAGACCGGAGAGGACTGGGAAATTTATCCTAGGGGCCACTGAAGTGCGGCCGCCTCCACTGTCCATTACTTGGTTATCAGATGACCCTGTGTGGGTAGAACAGTGGCCCCTAACTAAGGACAAATTACAGGCCGCTTCCCTATTAGTTCAAGACCAGATAGACTCCCTAGCAGAAGTAGTTCTTCAGAACAGGTGGGGTTTAGACTTGCTTACTGCCAATCAAGGGGGAATTTGTTTAGCCCTTGGGGAGAGGTGCTATTTTTATGCTAACAAGTCTGGCATAGTTCGCACAAAAATTAAACAACTCCAAAAAGACCTAAAAAAAAGGAGGAGGGAATTATTTGAGAACCCTCTCTGGACTGGACTTAATGGATTTTTGCCTTATCTTCTTCCCTTATTGGGACCATTGTTAGGCCTCCTTCTAGTAGTGGCAATAGGACCCTACATTGTAAATAAGATAGTACAATTCATTAAGGATCAAATTAATATCTTAGCCTCTAAGCCGATACAGGTTCACTATCAACGCTTGAAGATGGATGATCGCCTCTCTGAGATATACTTCAGACCGATCCGAAGATGAGTGTCCTCCTTAAAAGAAGAACTCCTGCCATATCTTTTCTCTATGCATACCTCTCCCTCTTGCCTTCCTGTACTAGGATCTTTGCTGTCTAATCTCTCGGTCCAATCACATCTGCCATTCGGTGGTGACGGTCATGGGTCCCGTGGGTGGAGACGGTTAAGCGTTCACCGCAATAATGTCTTGATAGGTCATAACACCTTGAGCTGATCTTGTAGTACCCAGTGACGGGCAACTTTCACGCTTGCTGTGCGACCTAAGACAGGGAATCGGGGCCTTCCCAGAGACGGGTAAGCATCGCAAGGGCTGTGAACGACCTAAGACAGGGGCTACTTGATTCCCACTGGCATGCAAAAAACAAAAGAGGGGGACTTGTTGGCAACAGGTCCACCTTGGCCCCTGGAGCCCTACCTCCACTAGTTTGTTCTGCATGCCAGTGTGGCCAGCTCACAAGGCCATGGCGAACTTGCGGTTTTTCTGTTCCTGCTTATCCGTCTGAGACATATGTATCCCACGGGAATGCCTTGACCTTTTCTGGTCTGATGGACTTATTGTTAAGGGAGGTTTTGGTACCTGACAATAATAGATGTTGAAACTAAATTTCTCCCCCCTCCCTCCTGCTTTTGGGTAGTTTTCCACTTCTGCTGCTTGGGGTATAAAAAAAGGTGTGTTAGCAATAAAGATTATTATTGACTCCTGGATGAAGAACCTTGGTGTCCTGTGTGTCTTTTAACCTCGCCGTCCCTCGCTGGACTTGGCTCCCTTGGCCGGACGCGGCACTCTTTTAATGTAGTGAGGGGTCATCTTTGAGGGGAGAGGAGTGGAAAGATGATAATGAGAGGCAATGCAGCATGAAGGTTAAGAGTCTGGACTTTGGGACTACATCTGTTTAAATCCCACTCGCAGTTACTAGTTGTGTGATCCTGCATTTTTAGAAGTTGGTGATTCTAAAAGCAAAAGTTAAGCCAAATATTACAATATGATATCACTATATCCAATCTGTCATATTCTCCCTGAAACTCATCTTCTTGAAACTTTATCACTCAATACAGAGATGTTCATTTCACTTAACCCTCATGACTTCACCTCCAACAGATCTCACCTTCACCATCTAATTGCCAATTTCCAAAGAAAAATTATATTACTAATGGTTAGGTAATAGTTAATTTTTTGTGTCAACTTGACTGGGCTAAGGGAAGCTCAAATTGCTGGTAAAACATTATTTCTGATATGTCTATAAGATGTTTCCAGAAGAGATTAGCATTTGAATCAACAGACTGAATAAAGATGATTCCACCACCACCACCAATGTGGGCAGACATCATCCAATCTGTTGAGGACTTAAATAGAATTTAAAAAGCAAAAGAATAAATTCCTTCATGCATCTTTTTTTTTTTTTTTTTTTTTTTTAATTTTTTATTGTGGGTTGTTCAAAACATTACAAATTTCTTGACATATCATATTCCACACTTTGATTCTAGTGGGTTATGAACTCCCACCTTCACCCCATACACAGATTGCAGATTCACATCAGTTACACATCCATTGATTTACAAATTGCCATACTAGTGTCTGTTGTGCTCCGCTGCCTTTCCCATCATCCACCCTCCCCCCTCCCCACCTCTCCCCTCCCCTCCCCTCCTCTCTCTCTACCCCCCCTTCATGCATCTTGAGCAGGGTCATCTCCTGTCTTTGGATGGCAGACCTAAGGACTTCAGGGCTTTATACCAGGATGTGCCCATTCTCAAGTCTCCTGCCTTGGGCTAGGTGTTATACCATTGATTCCTCTGGTCTTCAGACCTTCACACTCAGACTGAATTAGACTATCAGCTTTCTTGGTTCTTCAGCTTGAAGATGGTATATCATGGGATAATAATAATCACATAAGTCAAATTCCATAATAAAGTTCCTCTTAAACATATATGTTCTGTTTCTCTGGAGAATACTGACTAATATAAGACTAATACCGAGATTTAGACATGGGACTTGTTGCCTCTAGATCTGGCAAAGCAACACTCTTAGAATACCCTAGACAGATGCCATCTTACCAGATGGCAGATGGTTAGATGATTTTCAGCCTCAAACTGCTATGGAACAGGGCCAGGTCAAACCTCAAAGCTGAAAATTAGATTGAACGATTGAGAAAAAACAGATCTCTGCTGCCTTCAATATATTTTTTAACTAAGTTGAAAACTTGCAAAACAAATGCCAACACTATATAATAAAATTACTTTAAATATTTTAAGATTACATTCTAAGAAATAACAGATGTCCACATCTGTTGCACATTAGATAACATTTAAACTAAGATCACTTATTGTAATGCACAGACTATAATTCAAAACAATAAGAAAAGCCATCACTTATCCTCAATTCATTATTATTTACACAAATTCAGGATTTTTAATCTTAGCATTACTTGTATCTGGGACCAAATAATTCCTTGCTGTAAGAACTGTCATATGCATTGTAGGATGTTTAGCAGCATCCTCACCTTCTATCCAGTAAATGCCAATATCAACCTCAAGTCACTACAACAAAACTGTCTCCATATATTGCCAATGTCCTTTAGTGCAAAATTACCCCTGGTTAAAACCACTGTGACAATGGAATTAAACAGCATGATGAAAAATAATCTCAATAACTGGTAAGAAATGAACCATTACTCATGTTAAATATTAATGACTTTTCTACTTACATGTGAATTTTTTGTGATCTAAAAGTTAACAGTATTTTAAACTATAAATGAAAATAAATCGCGAATTTTCTGGTTGCCTGAGTCCTGAAGAAATCATGTTAAAGAAGGGAAAGGAGGGCTGGGGATGTGGCTCAAGCAGTAGCGCGCTTGCCTGGCATGCGCAGGGGGCTGGGTTCGATCCTCAGCACCACATAAAAGTAAAATAAAGATATTGTGTCCACCTGAAAACTAAAAAATAAACATAAAAAAAAGAAGGGAAAGGAAACTAACATTTGCCATTTTAAATCTACTGAAGAGTACTGCACTATTTTATTCTTTTATACAATTTATTATTTTTAGTAACAATACCCCATATACCTATAGTTAAGTACTGGTACTTATACATAAATAGAATACTTCTAAAAAGTATTCTAAAAAGACGTAAGAAACTAATAAAAATGGTTGTAAATTTTCTGTCCAAGGAACCGTTGAGCTAGAGCCAGACCAATGGTTGTAAAGACTTTTCATTGTATATTTTTTTGCAGTCTTAGAACTTTTTAATAAGTGAATGTTCCACATGTTCCACTTTAAAGGTCATTTAAATAACCCAAATTGTAATACAGACATTTTACAGATTAAAAAACTGAAACTCAAAAGAGATTTAAGTCAATGAATCATGGTTACTGAAAAGTAATATAAAAATAAAAATCTAGGCTTGTATTATTACTATTTTTCTTATTTTATGGTACTAGGGATTGACCCCAGGGGCACTTTACCACTGACCTACATCGCCAGCCCCCTTTTTTTTTTTTTTTTTTCCTATTTTGAGACAGGGTCTTGCTCAGTTGCCCAGGCTGCCCTTGAACTTGCAATCCTATTGTCTCTGCCTTTCAATTCACTGAGACTGTAAGTGTGCACCACAGTGCCCAGTTAGCCTTGGGTTATTCTGTAGACTCATTGGCAGCATCAAAATACTCTGAAAATAAAGTGTGTCAATTTATTATTTTATAAAATGCTTTGTATATATTGCCAAATGACCCATCAATTTGGCAAACTGGGAAAAAAGAATGGATCAAACTGCTTTACCAGTAATGTCAAACTGTGCCCTACTTAGACACCTGACTTAATCATAAATCAACAATTTCATTCAATATTGTAATTAACTTAGCTCATTCAACATTTTTTTTTTTTGTACCGAGGATTGACCCCAAGGGCGCGTAACCACTGAGCCACATCACTAGCCCCTTTTTTATTTTTTACTTTGAGACAGGGTCTTGCTAAGTTGCTGAGGCTAGCTTTAAATTTGTGATCCTTCTGCTTCAGCCTTCAAGCCACTGGGATTATACCACTATACCCAGCTCAACAATTCCTTAAAAAAAAAAAAAAAACCACATATTCAAACTCAAAAAAAATATAAAAATAGTAAACTACCCCTACTCTCAAGAACTGTATATTTAATGGGAAAAACAATCATGTAAATAGAGAATCATAAAACAAAAGAAATCTAACAAATATTGCATGCTATTATAGACTAAAACTCTCCCAAATTAGAGTTTACCATGCTGTACTTTGTTTCTCTCACCTTTTAGACAATGGGATCAGGCAGAATTTATTTTTTGAACTCATAATGAGTTCTTTTTAACTCTAGCCCCTAGAAGAGTGTCAAGCATAAAAGGTATTTGTATTAGTCAACTTGAGCTGCCACAACAACATGCCATAGAATAGGTGGCTTAAACAATTAAAAATTTATTTTCTCAGTTTTGGAAAGTTGAGACAGGCTGCCTGAATGATCAGGTTCTGGTGAGGGCTTTCTTCCTTAATCCAATGCTACTAGATTAAGATTCCCACCCTACAATCTCATTTAACCTTAATTACCTATCTCCAATTACAGTTGTAAACCTTATGAGAAGACCAAGAAGGATTTCTTTGTTTTCACTCTGACACACAGAGGAAAGGCCATGGTGAGTTGGCAACCACCTGGCTGCCATTTTAAAACAGGAAGAGGAAGTCCTCACCCGAATCTGACAGCCTGTTTCAGACCTGCAGCCTTCAGAACTGTGAGAAAACAAATTTCTGTTACCTAGCCCACCTATTCTAGTAGAATAATAATCCCTATTGTGCCAGACACTATACTAGGACTAAAGTTAAAAAGATATTCACCATGAATTAAAGAAACAAATTCTACCCTTGAGGACCCCACTGTCTAACAGGTAAGAGAGACAAAGCACAATGTAGTAATTGAAGAAAGAGAAGAAAATTTTGACAAATCTAACACAGCTACATCCCTCTACAGAACATCAAAGAATACTAAGAAATGACAATATCATAGACATATAGCTTGAGTTGAATTATTATAGATAACTAAGGATTCATAAAACAGAACAAAAGAAAAGAAATTAAAAGCAAGAGGAATATCATAAGCTAAAGTTTGGAGAGACAATGTTAAGTTCCAGTAACCATAAATAGTTCAAAAGCACTGGAATGCAGAATGGGGAAGGGAGGGTAGTAAGAAATTAGCTGAAAATGTAAGTAGGAACAGATGATGGATGTGCCATGATAAGTTTGAACTTCATTTGTAGGCCACAGGGAACCATGATTAACTTTAAGAGGGGAATAAAGTGAATAGGTTTGTATTTTAGAAAAGTACCCTGGCAGAACATAAAAACCAGACTGGGGAGAGAGAGAAGAGGAGCACTGCATCAGTTAGAAAGCTACTACAGTAGTATAGGGGGAGAACTGACAAAGACAGAGAAAAACAGTAAGGGAATGAATTACAGAGATATTTATGGGACCAAGTAGAATTAACACAGAGCTCACGTCATGCCAAAAAAAGAAAAAAATTAACGCTAGTTCTTGTACATAGTTCCTTAGCTTCTTTGAACACCTCACCTATACAATGGGAATAAGAAAAATCCTTCAAGAGTTGTTGCTTTTTTTTTTTCTTTTTGTTTTGGCTACCAGGGATTTAACCCAGGGGCACTTAACCACTGAACCCCAGTACTTTTATATATTTTATTTAGAGACAGAGTCTTGCTAAGTTGCTTAGGGCCTCACTAAGTTGCTGAGGCTGGCTTTGAACTTATGATCCTCCTGCCTCAGCTTCCTGAGCAAGTTATTGTTAAGATACAGAAAATAACTTCTATATATTACATATACCATAATTATCTCTAGATAATGTTAGATAATTACCTTAGAAATAATAGGATCATCTTGGATGCTCTGATATATAGACATGAGAGTTCAGGAAATAAGAACCAAAGATCATTCCTCTATTTGTGGCTTAGGCAATATCTCTCTAGACTCAACCTATATATACCGTTCCCCATCCAATGTACCATGCTAGTCTTAACTGTCATCATCTCTTGCCTGAACAACTTTGACAGCCTCTTTATAGGTTTGTCCACATCATCTCTTAATCTGGTCTAGATATGAGCAATTTTACTATTTAAATTAGGTAATACATGCTCATAGTAAGAAAATTCACTCATACCAAGACATATACTTCAAAGTCTATCCATCATCTCAGTTCTTAAACCATTTAATTCTTTCTATATCAGTAAAAACAAACTGATTATATACAATAACAAGTTCAGAATTACAAAACTTCAGTGACTTTAAACAGAGGTTCTCCCCACTCTCTTGTTCATGCTCATGTCCTATGGGTCAGCAGGCACATTCTGCTCTTTCTTATAACTCAAATTCTAAGTGATGCACTACTTCTAATCACAACATTTAATTGCTCATGTGATAAAGTCCAAAAATTTTTATACCTTCTTCTAGCATTTCTTTGACTAACTGTGCTTCTTTTCAGATATTCATTAATTATTTAAGATTCCTATTTTGTAAATTGCCTATTCAAATCCTTTCCCATTTTACCATTGGAATATTACTTTTTTAAAAAGTGTTTTTCATATTTTACATGATAATTCTTACTTGATGATGTGTTTTAAATATCTTTTCCCTGTGATCCCAGGGGCTGGGCCTCTGAAGCAGAAGGATCACAAATTCAAAGTCATCCTCAGCAACTTAGCGAGGCCGTAAGCAACTCAGCGACTCTATCTCAAAATAAAAAATAAAATGGGCGGGGGATGTGGCTCAGTGGTTAAGTGCCCCTGGGTTCAATCCCCAGTACCAACATGTTTTTTTTAAATAAAATATCTTTCTCAATCTGTAGCTTTGCTTTTTCACTTTGTAGTATCTCCTATTATATGAAATTTTAAATGCAATTTATTAATTTTTCTTTTATTATTATTCTGTGACTTTTTAAAGAAATTTTCTTTTAGACCAAGTTCAAGGTGATACATATTTTCTTCTCAAAGCTTTAATTTTCCACATGAAAAAAAAAAAAATTTTCCCACATGTAAGAATGTGTGTCAAGCCAGGTACTGTGGCACATGTCTATAATTCCAGCAACACAGGAAACTGAGACAGGAGGATCACAGGTTCAAAGCTAGTCTCAGCAACTTAGCAAGGTCCTAAACAATTTAGTAAGACCTTATCTCAAAATAAAAAGGGCTAGCTCACTGGTAAACCACCCTGGGTTCAATCACTAGTACCAAAAAATAAAACAAAACAAAAATGTGTCAGTTCTGTATCATTCCTAATGACCTTCCTCAGAATTAGATTTCCCCCCTATATTTTGAAATATGAGTTTTCAGGCTCAGATTTGTTGTTTGTTCTCCCTCTCTTCAATTCTACTTACCACCTCTGCCAGCACATTTCCAGGTGCTTCTCTTTGATATCTATTCCTTGTTCTCAGTCCAGAAATAGGTCTTACAATGAGATTTTGAGACTTCAACTCAATGAAGACATTGGGGAAGTTAAAAATGGAATCACAGGACAAACTGGTCCCTGGTCATAAGAGCGACTGTCTTTACTTTATTTTTTAATATTTATTTTTTAGGTGTAGATGGACATAACACAATGCCTTTATTTTTAGGTGGTGCTGAGGATCGAGCCCGGTCCCGCCCTTGCTAGGTGAGCGATCTACTGCTGAGCTACAATCCCAGCCCTGTCTTTATTTTCTTATACCTTAGATCCACTGCCTATGAAAAAGGTTTTTACCCCAAGAAGCAAGGTGGTCTTTTTGTTTGTTTGTTTGTTTGTTTGTTTATTTCCTTTCAAAGAGAGAGAGGAACATGTGAGTATGAGCAAGTGAACCCCTGTCTTTAAGGAGGGAGCATGGTTCTCATTTTCTCACAAGGTCACAGGTTGACCCTGCTAATCCTGCAGAAAACTAGTTCTTGCTCCACTGGCAACTTCTGGCCCCAGAGTTTGGTTGCATATAATTATTACTTTGCTTTTCTATTTTGGGATGTTAACTTGAATTTGAGCCTACCCAAATTATTTTTTAATCTCACTTGTTGCTGTTTTTGAAAGAGGTCATACAGCAAAGAATGAATTTGGACACACCTTTACTAACCATCCCTGAGTCATTACCTGGTCCTCATATCTTTATTGCTACTTTCTTAACAATATCTAGCTCCTTATCAATATTATATCATAATAATATACAAACTTCATTGAAGATCAGATACTGGAAATGACTAAAAAAACCTCTAGTAAGTACTTTAAATTAGCTATAGAATAAGTTAAATAGCAGATATCATTCACGTTTCTTTGAAAATATTTATGCTACCCGCACAGAACTTAAGAAAAATACTTAATGAACTTTTAAATGATATTACATGTTATTTTCTGTATACAAACCTATCATTTTCTTGAGGACTACTCCTCACCTCCATGCTCCAAAATTAACAATTCTCCCCATTCCTGTTTTCCCAATATCTATGAATCTCTTGGTGGAGCTGTTTGGGGGAGGCATGCTGGGGCTGAGGTACTGAGAAGGAAAAGATTCTTGTCTATGACAACTCTGGTTCTACTCACCTCCCTATCTCCAAATTCCTAAAATTCTTCTCTAAGCACCATTCAGTCTCAAATCATGTAAAACTTGCTAAAAAGGGGGACAGCTTTACTACCAAACCCCATAGAAAGTGCTAAAAGTATTACAATAATAGAGACTGAAATTTCTGAGTGAAAACCCTTTGGTGATGGTAACTGTACACTGCAAACATATCCTTGCTTGGTTTTAAAAGAAACAGAGAGGCTGGGGATATAGCCCAATGGTACAATGCTTGCCTAGCATGGCATGAGGCCCTAGGTTCAACCCTCATTATCACAAAAAAAAAAAAAAAAAAGGAAGAAATACAGTAACACCATTTCTTGTTTTTAAACAAAGCTTGATAACATTTTTTCCTCTTTAATTGGATCACATATATATATTTTTTAAATGCTAAATAGTGTCTTTAAAACTTCTCCCCCTTCTACAGATGTTTACTCCAGGCAGGATATAGTTATAAATGCATATTCAGGAATACCAGCAGGTCCAGACTCCAATTTAAATCCAGAAGCCAGAACTAGAAATGATGCTAGAAAAGAGTATAAATGTGTCAAAGAAAACGATAAAATTTCTCTGTGTAAATTATTTTAATTAGTTATGCTATCCTATTTAGTAAAAATGTTCCCTTCAAGTTTAATTTCTAGTTGCTCAGTATTCCTTTGACTAAATGTATTTTGAATAGATGTTAATATCAACTTACTTTTGATCATGACCAATGACTTTCTTTTTTTAAATTTTAATTTCTTTAATTTATTTTTATTTTTTTAGTTGTAGTTGAACACAATAACTTTATTTCATTTATTTATTTTTATGTGGTGCTGAGGATAGAACCCAGGGCCTCACATGTGCTAGTCCAGTGCTCTACCACTGAGCCACAACCCCAACCCAGTTAGTTACATCTTAATGGCTCTAATTATTCCAAATAATAAACAGCATTAGGCAATAAATTACTCAATTCTAATTTCAGGAAAAAAATGGAAGGGAAAGCATTGTTAGGAAAATCTTCGGATTTCTTCTGAAACAAATGCATGTCATTCCATTCCATTCTTTTCTTTTTTTTTTAATGGTGTTGGGGATTGAGTCTGCCAAGATTAAGCATGCTGAGCAAGCTGTCATTGAGCTAAACCTCCAACCCCCTCCTTTTTATTTTTTTTAAACAAGGATTTTTCTAATTCCTCATATTAACTTTTGAGGAAAAAAGCAACAGTGAAAAATTAAAGAATAAACAAGAGGGGCTGGGATGCCTGAGGCACTGGGTTCAATCCTTAGCACCAAATAAAAATAAAATAAAAGTATTAAAAAAAAAGAATCCTCAGCACCACATACAAACAATGA
The DNA here is from genome assembly GCF_021218885.2 of Marmota monax. Lineage (NCBI taxonomy): Eukaryota > Metazoa > Chordata > Mammalia > Rodentia > Sciuridae > Marmota > Marmota monax. The sequence continues at coordinate 1,679,208 of NW_026695244.1, read as the reverse complement.
TGTTGTGTCCGCCAAATGAAAAGAATCAACAGGATACTCTTATCTTCTGAAGACATTAGACACAATAAACATGTAAGATCTTCTTTAAAGAAAGTGAAACTCTGGTATTTCGCATTTGTCTGTGAAAATTGAAAACCTAAGACACTAAAGAGAAACAACAAAAACTGCCTAGAAAAAGTTCCCTTAATTAGTACTTATAATTTTAAGTAAATCAATTACTGAAGAAAAAAGCAAACTATTAAAACAAACAAACAAAATCCCAATAATGTTGAATTTGATTTTCAAATAGAAATAGGCAATTTGATTTTCAAATAGAAAAATATGAGGGAAATCTTGTTATTTCCTACAATTCTATTAGGTACCAAGATACATTTACATATGCTTTTTGGAACAAGACCCTGAATTGTGGCTTTTTATATATCTATATATATAATATATATAAATATATATATTATATATATATATTAGTTTTAGTTGAACACGTGACTTTATTTTATTTATTTTAATGTGGTTCTGAGGATTGAACCCAGTGCCTCGCATGTGCTGAGCCACAACCCCAGTCCCTGTGGCTTTTATATTAGACAAATCATTGTCTCTCCTCATTTTCCCCATCTATAAGGGTTTAGATGCTTCTGGAAGAATAGATAAATGTATCACATATAACTATATTTAATATAATAAATAACATCTTAATATGTAATTAACAAAATATAATGTGTAATATATATTAGATTAGACATATATATCATACACACACACGGTTTATTCTTATATGTTCTATAAGGTGACTGCAAACAATGAATTAGTAAACACTGAATCATTGCTCCTAGGAAAAATGCAGGGTTAGGTTCCTGTTAGCCTCAGTCATATTTCATCTTTAGCTCAGTACATGAAGTTGTTTATGTTTATGTTTAAAGGCACCTTATTTAATATATACAAATTGTTGCTTAATTAACATTGAACTCATGGCCAACAGTACCATCACTCACCTGTGTAGCTCATGTCTGAATTAAGATTATCTAACACAAATATTTTCTTCACAAAGAGAAAAAGCCTGTTTTAGGCCCAGCAGCACACAGCTATAATCCCAGCTACTCAAGAGGTAAGAGGGTTGTGAGTTCAAAGCCAGCCTGGGCAACTTAGCAAGACCCTGTCTCAAAAAGGAAAAAAAGGGAGGGGGAGTACTGGGGATGTAGATCAGTGGTATTAACACTCCTGGGTTCCATCCCCAGTGTGTAAGGTGAGGGGGTGAAAAGCCTTCTTGCAACGGGAGACCAGATAACAGTTCAGCACTACATATATTTGCCATTTTGAATAGTGAAATCATAGCAAAAAGCCCCAAAATGAAAAAAGCATAGCATTAAAACAGACCATAAAAAGGACACTCATTTACAGTATGAACAAAGAAAAAAGAAAGCTTTCTCCAACCTGAGCTGAGAACATGTGCTTCAAGTAACTTAAGTTTTTCAGTTCTATACATGTCCTCAGATAACCACAAAACCACTCTATTAATTTGGGAGTTACAAAAGAAATTTAGCAAATTTGCAAATGTAGAATCCATAAACAATGAGAATCAGTGATGTATATGTATGTACATACACATATATGATATTAGACACTGAAATAATATTTCTTTACTTCCTACTTCAATTACATAATCTTACAACAATGAAATCGTAATTACTTAAGATGTTGAATCCACCATGTTATAAACATAAAAAAATAAGTTTCTACAAAAAAAAATTCTAAAATTGTGTTTAATGATTAAACTCTAGTTTTACTTTAAGATTTATTATCCCCTGATAATAAAATTAACAAAACTAAAATTTCTTGTTGAGAGAAGCTGGGCATGGTGGTATGTGCCTATAGTGCTAGCTACTTGGGAGGCTGTGTGAGTGTCATTTGAAGCCAGTCTGGTCAACAAAGCAAGACCTTGTCTCTTAAAAAAAAAAAGATTACAACAGAACATAATTTAAGTGATGATAGATAGGGCTACTGTTCGAACCACGGGGTGCGGGGTGGAAACTAGCATATGAGAAAAAACTTGTGAGAACATTTTGAATACTGCAAAATACTGCTAAAATTCATGGTGGTAATAATCTTATTCTCAGCAAAGTCCCTCAGGGCATAATAGATATTTTTATATGACTTCAAATAGTAACAAACTTGAGATACAATCTAGGTAAGAAAATTTACCTTATTTGGCTCAAAGCCTATAGGATAGTAGCCCTGTTAACAAATTTGCCATTTCAAAATGAGGTAGTAGGTATTAAAGGAGCCTTATATATCTTACAGTCAGTCCATTTCCACACTTAAATAACATTTTTTTAAAGAGAGAGAGAGAATTTTAATATTTATTTTTTAGTTTCAGGGAAACAACATCTTTGTTTGTATGTGGTGCTGAGGATCCAACAGGGCCGCCGGCATGCCAGGCGAGTGTGCTACTGCTTGAGCCACATCCACAGCCCTAAATAACATTTTAGTAAGTAGACTATGTTGGTCCACTATAGAGAATATTCAGAATATGATTATTTGCATATCAGCAGACTCCAACAAAATTCCATTCTTCAAAACAGGAGCCAAAGATATTGCACAAGGGCTGGGAGTATAGCTCAAAGCCCTGGGTTCAATCCCCAGCATCACCAAAAAAAAAAGGGAGGGGGGGACAAAAAGGTGCCAACACAGGGTGGTTTTAGTGTAATAGAACACTGAATATTCAGCACATAAATTACAAATGAGACCTATCCTCTATATTTTGGAACAATATCTTAAGGTAAAGGAGTAGAGTTATTTCTAAATTACTGACCACAAACATCATTTGTTATCTATAGTATTGTTCTGTTTTCTACTTATGACCTTTAGGATCTTAATCCAATGTTTCAAGTTGAACTGAATATAAGACCACATACGTAAAGATAAATTTATTTATTTATTTTTTTTTTAGTTTTAGGTGGACACAATATCTTTAATGTTTATTTTTATGTGGTATTGAGATCGAACCCAGCACCTCAAGCATGCCGGGCGAGCGTGCTACCGCTTAAGCACATCCCCAGCCCCAAGATAAAATATTTTAACTGAGAATTCACTATCTATCTATAATGAGTCTTGCAGAGGAAAAGACACCTTGAGTGATGGTTTTAAGGGAAGTGTGTCAAGAATGAATTAATCTGCCTAAATGTAGCCATAAATTTTGGGAACTTCATCATTTTCTTCCTCATCAAGAACTCCTTATACCACCTTGAATTTCTTTAGGATTATAAGGAATATTTTTTATTCTGATAATATCTGAAAAATTACAAGATACAGAGTTTTTGTATAATCTTTACACAGTTGCTTCTAATATTAACAGCTGCCCCCAATATTAACATTTTGCATTAATCATAGTACAATATGGAAACCAGGGCATTTACACTGATACAATACAATTAACAAATCTTATTAAATTTCATCAGCTTTCCCATTAATGTTCTTTTTCTGATTCAGTATACAATTCTAAATCCCACAAACTGTTATACTTCTTTAATCTTCTCCAATATGGTTTAGTTCTTCAATTTTTCATTACTGAGATTTGTTTAAAGTTCTAGTAAATAATTCAAAATGTGCCCTAATGTTGGTTTGCCTGTTTTCTCACGATTAGACAGAGATTATGCTTTCCTGGAAAGAACACTATAGAGGGGTTGGGGTGTGGCTCAGTGGTACAGCACTTGCCTAGCACATGGGAGGCACTGGGTTTGATCCTCAGCACCATATAATAAAGTTATAAAAATAAAAAAATTTTAAAAAAGAACACTATAGAAGTAAGGTTATATCTTTCTCAATGCATTGTATCAGGAGGCATCTGAATTGTTTTGGGCTTAGCTCTTGCATTAAGCCCCAATAGATCAAGCCAAAACAAAATCAAAATGGAATAACTCATTGGTAGGTGCTACATAATCCAACTGAACTTTAAAACAGGCTAGTTTTCCCAAAAGCAGGAGATCCTCAGCAACCAATCAGAAGGGAGTCATTTACCTGAACTACTGTGATAGCTAACAAGTCCTTTGTTTTAACCCTATAAGGAAAGTAATTTTGTAATGATCAACCCACTTTTTGATCCTTGCTTCTACTTTCTATAGTCATTTTCTGCCTTTTATACTCAGCTATCCAAAAACCTTTGTAAAACTTTAGATGGGATGCTACCTGATTCATTAATTGCTCATAAACTTTAAACTCAATTTGTTAAAAGTTTGTTTTCTCAAAGATGTCAGTGTGTCACATAGGGTGGTGTCTTTAGATTTCGACACTTTAATAAGTGTCTTATGGGTAAATATTGAGTGTCTCACATACCATGTTTTTTACCACATTTTCACCTATCTATTAATTAATTATTTTTCACCTATCCATTAATTAATTAATTTGTTTATTTTGTGCTACTGGGGATCAAACTCAGGGTTTCATATACGCTAGACAAGTGCTCTACCACTGAGTTACATCCACAGCCCATACCCATTAATTTATTTATTGGTTCTTGCCTGCAACAAAGAACATGCGAGGGTGTTTGCCTAATGATTATTTTCTATTTCTATCATTCCTTCTATATTTATTAACTGGAATTCTACCATATAAACAAATTATCCTTCAATTTTACTATGAATGTAAAACTTCCCTAAAAGATAAAGTTTATTGATGTTTAAAAAATGTCTAGGGGCTGGGGTTGTGGCTCAGTGGTAGCATGCTCACCTACCATGCATGAGGCACTGGGTTCAATCCTTAACACTAAATAAAAATAAGACAATAAAGTCCATCAATAACGAAAAAAAATATTTTAAAGAAATTCTAAAGGAGAGTTATCCTCCCTTGTTTATGCTTGTATGGACTCTCAGACATTTCTTTTACTCTGTTGCAATACTTTTTTGTCCTATCTTTGTCCAGTGGAAGTACCTCTTAGAGCTCGCTGTGTCCTTCCATGTGCCATCATTTTTTTAGTATTTCCTTACTTTCTGATACCATTAAATGTTCCAGGTTCATTCTGATTTTCTCTGTCCTAGACCTGGAATCACCACTTCTCCAGGGTTTTATTGTTGCTGTTTTATTTAATTGGAGAATGTTATTAGAAACTATGACTTGAGCAGAACTATAGAGTCACAACTACTCAGTCATCTCACTAAAGGTAGTTAGAACTAGACTCAGTGGTGCACACACCTGTAATACAAGGACTCAGGAGGCTGACAGGAGGACTGCAAATTCAAGGTCAGCCTCAGCAATTTAGCAAGACCCTCAGCAACTTAGTGGGATCTTGTCTCAAAATAAAAAATAAAAAGGGATGAGGATCTAACTGTGTTTATAAAGCGAGCCTGGGTTCAATCCTAAGCACATCCTCCTCACAACACAGACCAGAAAAGAGAATTAGGAACCTAGATGTCATGATCCACAATATTTTTACTTATTTGTTCAATACAAGTATATAGTTAAATTGCCAACAGTAATTCATAATTGCTAATTCATGGCCCTAAGAGAAAGAAACTAACTAGAGTTCACTGTTTGGGTTTAAACTTGTTTTTAGCTTTAGTTTTCCAAAATACCTCTGGCTAGTTCACCCCCGACACACACACACACACACACACACACACAATCTCTTGCTCACATGTTATTCACTTATAATATAATTTGGCTGATTTGCTACTATTTGTATAACTTTTGGGTTCTCCCTACATCCTGGTTATGAGGAGATTTATTTATTCTGGGGATAATATAATTGTTTTAATGAACATTTAAGAATATTTTGTTTCTTTGGTTAATGAACTGGAAATAGAAAGAAAACTCATGCCTCCTTGACAAACACTCACATGGTTCCTGACATTAATGAATCAATTCAAGACATTCCAGACATAGAATACCCCATCCCGTGTCCTAAAATGATAATATAATACAAAGTAGATAAACACAGTGATACACACACACACACTTATACAACCATTGTTTTATGCTTTCCTCTGTGTTTCCAAGATAGCTCAAGTGGAATGTGAAATAAAAACATGGGTAATCTTCCTGTTCCCTTGTAGGTCCTACGCCCTGTTTCCTGCTTCTTTCAGATCTCAGAGAAAGAAGACTGATTACAGCGCCTGGAAAGTCTTCATATATTTAGTACTAATTCTTACAAAAATCTGAATTTTTATTTATTTCTAAAACATTGTCGCATGCATCCTTTGTACCAGGCACAATGCTAAGTACTTTATATTTATTTATCTAACTAAATGAGAGCTTTGGGAAAGATCCACTAACTCTGCTATGATTCACGTTGATTTGTTTCCTCCCTAGACTTTATACACCATCGTGCCAGTATAGTCAACATCCAGGTCTCAACCACTACTAATATCAATTACAACATCACCACAGCTTTATTAGGCCATTCTTGCTATTCCTGCAGAGCAGCCAGGACACACCAGTGACAAAGAAACATCTGGTGATAATGAAAAGCTACCAGCAAAAATTTGTCAACGCCAATCTTTTTTAAAAAAAACAAAAACATTTTTTAGTTGTAGTTGGACACAATTTTTTTTTATTTTAATGTGGTGATGAAGATCGAACCCAGAACCCCGCACGAGCTAGGCACTCTACCGCTTAGCAATAACCCCAACCCCTATGCCAATCTTTTAAGATAAACAATTTAACCTACTGATACAGTTAGACACATATTTAATAGAGCTAAGAAGCAACAATAGACAATGGTTTCCCTAAGGAAATGAAATTATTTTGCCATCTGAAAGTGCAAAGGTAAAAAAAATCACTCCATAGAAGGTATATGCCTTTTAGCACTTCATTTATCACCCGAGACAAGATTATAGTCAGCACTATACATTGGTTTCATATAGTTAAACAGACATGATTTTTTTCAATCTTGTTTTCTTCATAAAATACTAAGTGTAAAAATTTTATGTAGAAAAAAAAATGTGAACACAGCATTAGAGAGAAGTATCTGAACTAGATGGATCACACCAACATTTATAATAATCAACAAGGTAATTCAAATGGATACAACAAATATAAACATGCAGAATAATTAGTTCAGTTACACTAATCCAGGTCTCAACCACTACTAATATCAATACAGCATCACCACAGCTTTATTAGGCCATTCTTGCTATTCCTGCAGAGCAGCCAGGACACACCAGTGACAAAGAAACACTTGAATTACCAAGTCATAACCTTTAACTAACACTTAACCCTAACTTGGAATGATACCATGACATGAAAAGTCTGCCCCTTAAAAAAGGATAAAACAATAATGGATAAATTAGCTGTACCTAGAGAGCAATTTTAATTTGCTCAAAATATTACACACTCATGAAACTGTGTTCACTTTTCAGAAAACAGAACAGTGAGGCTCCTGTTCTGGCCTGGTTCTTAAATTCCTATAAAACTGTTTACAGCATATAATCAATTTCCTTAAACCCAGGTTACAACCTGGGGTCCTTCTGACAAGGATCTACAAAGTTCAGCAAAGGTTCTCAAAAGAATAACAGTCTCTTCCTCAGCCACAGAGTACAAAGAAAATTTTACCAAATGTTATTGGAGGGGGTTGTTCACAGCCCTGAGAAGCCAAACTTGCTTAAAACACAGAAAGAAGGCAGTGATATTTTGTGAAACATGAACAATCAAGGAACTCTACTGTACTTTTCTTGCTTATATTAGCCAACCACTTGTGCTGAATATGGCAACATAAAAGGAAAGGTAAAGATAGGATAATTAGAAATTCCTCTTGTCTCAGTTCTCCCTTACTTATCATCAGTAAACTGAAGGTAGAATATTGGCAGATATATGTATCCATTAAGATTTTTTTAAATGTTTTCAAACTACACATGCAAGTACAAGGTTTTACAAAGTACAATTATGTGCCAGGCACGGTAGTGCATGCTTGTAATTCCAGCAGCTCAGGTGGCTGAGGCAAGAGGATCACGAATTCAAAGCCAGCCTCAGCAAAAGAGAGGTGATAAGCAACTCAGTTGAGACCCTCTCTCCAAATAAAATACAAAATAGGGCTGGGGATGTGGCTCAGTGGTTGAGTGCCCCCGAGTTCAATCCCTGGTACCAAAAAAAAAAAAAAAAAAAAAGTACAACTGGGCTGGGGCTGTAGCTCAGTGGTATAGTGCTTGCCTCACATGCATGAGGCACTGGGTTCAAGCCTCAGCACCACATAAAAATAAATAAAATAAAGATATTGTATCCATCTACAACTAAAAAATATATATATAAAGTACAACTATGCAATTCCAGTGATTCCAAAAAATGAATTAAATATTCTTATATTTATTTACATTTTAAAATTTCATTTTTCTTCAAATGACATTAAAAGATAAATCTTTTTAAATATGACAAGTCAAAGGAGAGACAACAAAGAAAAAGCTTTATTTTAGAACCTTTAACGGCACTTTTTCCCCTACTCTTTGAACAAGAGAACCTGCATTTCCATTTTGCCTCAGGCCCCACAAATAAGGAAGTCCCTCAGCCAACACTCAAATTTCCCTTGTCTAGACTTCTAATGAATGAATCAAAACATGATAGAAGAGGAAATGACAAAAAAGTTAAATACTAACTACTATATCTGACTTTCTTTTCAGGTTTCAGGACCACAAAACTTGATTAGTGTTCAAATAAGAAAAAGCTAGGGACCAATGCTCTAAATGGAATTTGAGAAGTACCCAGACATAGTCCTGAATGGTGAAAGATAACAAGGGGGCTGAGGTTGTGGTTTAGTGGCAGAGCACTTGCCTAGCATGTGTGAGGCACTGGATTCGATTCTCAGCCCCGCATATAAATAAATGAATAAAACAAAGGTTCATCAACATCTAAAAAAAAATTTTTTAAAAAGATAAGGGAGGGAAGTAGACTGTCTTTAACAGAACTTGAATTGTAATAGTCTTTTTCTACTTTATTAAAATTATTATAGTAAAAATATTACTTTATTCAAGTAGTCCTATAAAATATCTGCCTTATTAATTCATACATCTATTATGGAAAAGAACGTACAAGTTCCTCAAAAAACTAAAAGCAGAGTTACACTTCTGAGCATATGTCATCAGATTTAAAACCAGTTTATCAAAAAGATCTCTGTACTCATGTGTTGACTGTAACATTATTCATAATAGACAAGTTAAAGAATCAAACATAAGTGAACCAATGAATAAAGAAAATGTGGGGCTGGAGCTGTAGCTCAATGGTAGAGTGCCTGCCTTGCATATGTGAGGCACTGGGTTTGATCCTCAGCACCTCATAAAAATAAAAAAATAGATAGTATCCATCTACAACTAAAAGAAATCTTTAAAAAAAAAAAAAAGTAAATGTGATACACAAATATTCTTTCTCTCTCTCTCTCTCTCTCTCACACACACACACACACACACACACATACACACACACAGAGAGGAATACTATTTGGCCTTTAAAAAGAGGGATATTATGCCTTTTGTGACAATATTGATGAATCTGGAGAAAATTATGCTAAGTGAAATAAGCCAGGCACAGGAAGACAAATTCTGCATATTCTCACCTACATATGAAATCTAAAATACTTGAACACACACAAACAGAGGAAGAGAGACCAGAGATTGGGGAGAAAGGGGAGATGCTGGTCAAAGGGTACAATGTTTTGGTTAGATTGAGGAATAAATAACAAATATTTGAAGTAATGACTATGTTAATTAGCTTGATTCAATTATTCCACATTATATATACATGTATATCATTGTATTTCATTAATATATATAGTAATTTATCAATGTCCAATAAAAAAACTTTTTAAGCCAGGCACAGTGGCATATTCCTATAATCCCAGCAACTCAGGAGACTGAGGCAGAAGGATCACAAGTTCCAGGTAGCCTTGGCAACTTTGTGAGACGATGTCTCAAAAATGTAAAGGATGGAGATGTAGCTCAGCAGCAGAGTGTCCCCTGGGTTCAAGCCCTAGTACCACACTAGGATACACCCACACAATTTTTTTTAAACAAACATAAGCCTAACCAGGCATTAACAGAAATACTAGAAACAGATTAATTCCTAAGTTAAAATACTACCCAAATAATTTATCAAGTCATATAGAAATAAGTATATTTTAAAATCAAGGCCTTCAAGGTTAAAAAAAAAAAAAAAAGTGGGGGTAGAGGGGAGAAAATTTGAGATACAGAAAGGTGACATAGTAAGAATGTGCATGCAAACATTTTGGGTCCAATGTCCTTTTTGCTCGATATATCATACTAAATTAACTAAAAAGTAGGAATATTATTAATTTTAAGAGCTTTTAAACACCCAGAAACTGTTTTATTATCATTATTATTTTAAGAAAAGTATGAAAAAAAGAGAGGGAAATCAATCCAGGCTGAGTAAAAAACTCTCCTAGACTATTCAGTTTAATCATTTCAAATTATAATCACATGGGAACTTACACGGTTCATAACTATTCAAAGTTGTTTTCATGCTGTTAGCCTCAATACAGAATTTTACATTTGAGTTCAAATGGAGAAGGCAGAAGGCTTAATCTTCTCTAAACATGAAAGTTTTAGAGTGATTCTCCAACTTTTGGGTCTCGGACCTTTTTGAGTATCCCAAAGAGCTGTTGTAATGTGAACCACATTTATCAATTTTGCAATATTTGAAATTAAAATTTATTGTTTTCCAATATTTATAATTCCTTTAAAATATTATATATAATAACTGCTAATACCATATTTTATGAAAAATACATTTTCAAAAATAAAAAATATTTAGTGAGAAGAATGGCACTGCTTAACATTCTCACAAATTTCTTTAATATTTGGCTTTAAAAAGCTGTATTTTGGCTGGGCACAGTGTCATACTCCTATAATCCCAGTGGCTCAAGAGACTGAGGCAGGAGGATCACAAATTCAAAGTCAGCCCCACCAATGTCAAGGCACTAAGCAACTCAGTGAGACCCTGTCTCTAAATAAAATACAAAATAGGGCTGGGGATGTGGCTCTGTGGTTGAGTGCCCCTGAGTTCAGTCCCTGATACCACACACACACAAAAAAACAAAAACACAAATCTAGATTTTCATATCTGTTTCTATATTCCACCTGTTCTGATATTATTATGGTTGAAGTATCTGAAGAAAACCCAGCCTCATACAGAAGACATGTGATTGGAAAAGGAAGGAATATAATAGTCTTTCAGATGTGTGTGGAAATTCTTTTTTTTTTAAATACTGTAACAAAACTTGACAAGTAGTGATTTCTTCAAAGTTAGATACAAAGTTGAATCAAAAAACATACTGATGAACTTTTCATACTGTTGTAAAATCCATTGATTCATTGTCTTTATTGCCTTTTTTTTTTTTTTTTTTTGGTACCCAGCAGTGCTTAACCAATGAACCACATCCCAGGCTTTTTTATTTTTCATTTTCTGAGACAGGGTCTCACTGAGGCTGGCTTTGAACTTGTGATCCTCCTGCCTCAGCCTTCTAAGCCAAGAGATTACAGGTGTGCACCACCACACCTAGCTAAAACCCACTGTTCTTTTAAAGGATCTTTTACCAATACAGAATTCTATAACATTACACACTGGTCATTTAGAAAACACTGGTTCATTGTGCTACACAGCTAGTCCAAATGTGGGCACATTTCATTATACATTATATTTTTTTAAAAAAACCACACTTGCTAATATCACCACTAATTTCATGAGAAAGTCTTTTTTTTTTTTTGGTAAATTTTTTTTTAACTTTTTTTCTAAGAGAGAGAGAGAGAATTTTTTAATATGTATTTTTTAGTTTTCGCCAGACACAACATCTTTGTATGTGGTGCTGAGGATCGAACCCGGGCCGCAAGCATGCCAGGAGAGCGCGCTACCGCTTGAGCCACATCCCCAGCCCAAGAAAGTCTTCAAGTAGTAACCTCCTGCTACAAAATAAACTTTTTCCAAAAATCTAATATTTTATATGAAAGCTCAAATTTTTATCACCAGAAATAAATTCTATGAGCTGATTTCCTTGAAATGACAAAAACCACCTATTTTGAAGAAAATGTCTGTCAGGACAGGCATGGTGGTGCACAGCTGTAATCCCAACTATTGGGGAGGCTGAGGCAGGCGTATCTCAAATTCAAGGCCAGCCTTATCAAGTTAGATAGACCCTGTCTCAAAATGAAGGGCTGAGGATGTGGCATGTGCTCAATGATAAAGAGCACCTGGGTTCAATCCCAGCATCTCAGGAGGCTGAGGCAGGAGAATCCCGTGTTCAAAGCCAGCCTTAGCAACATCAAGGCGCTAAGCAACTCAGTGAGACCCTGTCATTTACTTATATGCCGTGCTGAAAATCGAACCCAGTGCCTCACACATGCACTAATAAGTGCTTTATAGACACTATTCCATGAAAAAACTTATTCTGTCCTCAATTCAATCACACAAGTTTTTTGGCTCATAACAATCATTCTTTGGAATGCAGCAGAAATACTTCCCATTTTGCTGCACAAAATATAACTCAAAGGACTACATTTAATAAAGTTAATGTTTTTTTTGTTTCAATTAAGGGATATTCTTAAGTAAAACTGGCTTTTATTTCCAACTATAATTCTTAGTAACAAAAAACACAATGGGAAAATTTCTACATTTGGTGCCACTGCCTTGACTTGTGTTAAGGAGTCAGAAGTTTTATCTGCTATTGCCTTTGCATAATGGGTACAAATAAGCAACATAATGAAAAAGACAAATAACATCTTAGAACTATGAAGAAATATATAACCTCTCATTCCCTGAAAGTGACCTAGGGACACCCACGTCTATCTCAGGAATCCATAACCCACACTTCTGACTTCATGTATTACTCAAACTAACAGTGCAGATATCATTGCCTATGAAATCTGTTTCTTTTTCAAGTGTTCATCCACATACATACACATATATATGCATACACTCATTCACTCACTAGCTCACTAGAGAAACCTTTTTTAAAATATTTATTCTTAAGTTTTTAGGTGGATACAACATCTTTGTTTTACATTTATGTGGTGCTGAGGATCGAACCCAGTGCCTTGTGCATGCTAGGCAAGCACTCTACCATTGAACCACAACCCCAGGCCCTGGAGAAACCTTTTTTGAGGTAAATTTATTGTGTATATGAAAACATCATTTGGGTTGGAGATACAACAGTAGCAGAATGTTTGTGTAGCATGCTTGAGGTCCTGGATTCAATTCCAACCACCTCAAAAGGAAAGGAGGGAGGAAGGAACAAGAGGGAACTCATCTTTTCAGCAGTGTCTACTCTAATCAAATTATTATTATCTACTTTTTAAAAATTTCTTTTAAAGTGTGTTTTTTAACACATGCATTTATTTAAGTGAAATATTTTGACTTGCAAAAACTTTTTTCCAGTGCTGGGGATAGAACCCAGGTCCTCAAACTATTAAGTAAGCACTCTAAGCTACATTACCATTTCCAGATGCCAAAAAAAAAAAAAAAGTATATGTATATATATGTGTATGTGTGTGTGTGTGTATATATATATATATATACACACACACACACATACACATATGAATCCCTGATCTTCTGAACTATAAACCTGAAAATGAAATACATCATTTTTCTAGCTTTCCACTATATAACAAATATCTGAGGTTCATTAACTATTCACTTATTAAATGAACAATGAATTGCTACCAGACACTCGCCTATAAATCCAGATATCTGGTAAAACAAAAATTTAACTCTGAAATGAGTATCAATAAGTCATTTTATTACATTTCAAAACTGTACATATAATACCATAATTATGAGATGTACGGATTTGGAAAAATAAAATTTAACTATCACAGAAGTGTAAAAAATAGAAAGCAAAAGCCCTTAATATCTCACTTTTAAGTGACATTCACATAAATCTAAAATAAAATAAGCAGAAGACTTAAAACTTCTTAAAAATAAAATTATAAAAATCTAAATAATCTAAACAAATAATATTACTCTGTCATAAACTTACTTTCTTTTCTTTCTTTCTTTTTTTTTTTTTTTTTTTGGTGGTACTGGGGATTGAACTAGGGCCCCATTCATGCTAGGCCAGAGCTCTATCACTGGGCTACATCACTGGCCTTTAATTTTGCTTTCTTAAAATGAGCCAAATGTTAACTTTTTAGAGATATTATTTCTAATCTGATTTCTAATTTAAATTTTAAAAAAGAATTACTTTGTTAATGTTACACAAGAAAAAATGCAAATCTTGCTATCAGTATTATTACTTGTTAATTGAAAAAACTGAGCAGAATGGTAGGAATGTGACTACAGAAAAACGGAGCTTAAAGACTAGATTTATTCTAAAAGTCTGCTAAAACCATTTGACACAATAAATAAATAAATATTGAGTAAAAATGCCTATTCCACCTCCCCTCCACCATCCCTTGCTCTCTCACTCTACCTGACTTCTTTTCTCAACTGTTCCTGTTGGGTGGGTTTCAGAGAAGTTTGGAGTCTTGACCAACTGAACGTCTGGCTACAATACATCTTTTGGGGCTGGGGATGTGGCTCAAGTGGTAGCACGCTCCTAGCATGCGCAAGGCACTGGGTTCCATTCTCAGCACCACATAAAAATGAAATATAGATATTGTGTCCACCTAAAAAAATAAATACTTTTTTAAAAAATACATCTTTAGCTTAATGAAATCCTGGCAACTTTTAGGCATTACAACCTTCTCCAAAAGAAAAGAAAAAGAAAAGACCTACCGGCAAAATTGTGCTAACAATAGAACTCTTCACAAAAAGCACTCTTGGTCTCTTTTTGCAGCATGTTCAATTTTAAGCAAATATTGTGATTTCCAGCATTTTTTTTTTAATTTATTTTTTAGGTGTAGATGGACACAACACAATGCCTTTATTTTTATGTGGTGCTGAGGATCAAACCGGTCCCCTCCCGTTCCAGGCCAGCGCTCTACGGCTGAGCCACAATCCCAGCCCCAATTTTCAGCATTAAAAGAGAATAGAAACACAGAACAATCCTCCCCCAAAAAATGTAGTCCTAAAATCATTCAATAACAAAAAATTAAATTATATATATTTGTTAAGAAGCTAGATTATGTAGGGCTGGGGATATAGCTCAGTTGGTAGAATGCTCGCTTCACATGCACAAGGTCCTGGGTTCAATCCCTGACACTACCAAAAAAAAAAAAAAGCTGGATTATATTGAGACTCCTTACTTGATGATATATGATTCCTTAATCTAGAACATCTCAATAAATTTTTGTTCACAAATCAGGTAAAGATTAACATTCTAGGTTCACCCTTTTGCTTTAAAAATAAAACTGAAAACCAGGTGTGGGGGCATACCTCTGTAATCCCAAAAATTTGGGCAGCTAAAGCAGGAAGATCACAAATTCCAGGCCAGCCTGGGCAATTTATCAAGACCCTGTCTCAAAAATAAAATAAAAAGGGTTGGGGATATAGCTCAGAGGTAGAGTGACCCTGGATTAAATACCTAGTACTACATACATACATCTATAAAATATTGCACATTTAAAATATATAATGAAGAATTATCTTATTGACTTATACCAAAGAAAAGGGTAAATATATATTTCATATTAAGGATTAGCAATCTATATACAAGATGAAGATATTTTAGTTGGCATTTAAAACTTGGTAAATTTGGCCTTACTAAACATTATCTATAAAATTCATTAACAAAACAAACTATCTGTATCTATTCTCATTTCATAATACTTTTCCCTTGAAATGCTTCAGCATTATTCTTAGCATACTGTTTCTGCTACCAAAAAAATTTGCATCCAATGGAGTAAAACATATACAATTTTAATTTACTCTTAGAACTATGTTCCTTTCAGATATTATCACCACATGCAATCCAACTTAAAGAAGTTCAAAATTCAGGATTTGAATAGACTGTAGAAGTAGAATTAATTTAAATAAGAAAAGTTCAAATCGATACATTAATAAAAGAACACAAACTACTGATGAAAAATAAATTCACACTGGATACAGTGGTACAGACCTAAATAATTCCACCTACTGAAGAGGATAAGGCAGGAAGATCACAAGTTTAAATCCAGCCTGAGCCACTTAGCAAGACCCTGTTTCAAAATGAAAAATAAAAAGTGCTGGGGTTGTAGCTCAGTGGAAGAGAGCTTGCCTAGTACATATGTGACCCTAGGTTCAACCCCTAGTACCAGACTGGGGGAGGGGGGCGAGTTTCACAATCAATAAAAATTGAGTGAATTACTAGTTCTCAAGTTAAACATTTTAAAACTATACACTACTTAGATAATTTATTTTTTCTTTCTTTTTTTATTTGTTCTAATTAGTTTATACATGTTAGCAGAATGCATTTTAACTCATAATACACAAATGGAGCAAAACTTTTCCTTTCTCTGGTTGTACATGATGTAGAGTTGCATCACATGTGCAGTCATACATGTATCTAGGGTAATGATGTTCATCTCATTCCATCATCGTTCTGCCCCCATATCCCCTCTCCTTCCCTCCCTCCCCTTTGCCCAAAATTCCTCCATTCTTCCCACAAACCCCTCCCCATTATGGATCAGCATCCACTTATCAGAGAAAACATTTGGCCTTTGGTTTTATGAAACTGGCTTACTTTGCTTAGCATGATATTCTCCAACTCCATCCATTTACCTGCAAATGCTATAATTCTATTCTCTTTTAATGCTGAGTAATATTCCATGTGTGTATGTACCACAGTTTCTTTATCCATTCATCTGTTGAAGAGCTAGATAATTTATTTTGGAGTCTGAGCTTAAGTATTACTTGTTATGAAAATCACCATATAGGAATAAAAAACATAAATTTAAACATTTCCATTAGATGCCATATAATCTTCATGCTCATCAGCTATGAAAAGATAGCAATGTGTGCTATTATCATCTCCTAAAATCTAAGACTATTTCCTCTGTCAGACTTCTAAAAAGAACTTACTTTTCAGTGAAGGTATAATTAAAATCTGTCTTTGTATCATTCTATTTGAATTTAATTCTACAAAGAATACTATGTTAATTAACTCCACTGCACAGTTGAGGAAAGGCAAGATGTCCTATATTATAGAGCTGCATTAATTGAACCTTTGAATCTGCCTAAGTGAGCAACAAGTAGCAAAGTACTATACACAAAGAACAGCAGGCTCATGAGTAAATGAGTAAGAAAAGCACAAGAGAATTTGATCTCCATAACTGTATTTAAAATAGCACAAGAAAGTCTACCTGATAGCAAAGGTAGTTCTTGGGTTTCTTTTCTCTTCTCTTCAAGCAAATGCTGATAAAACTATTCTTTGATTGTTTAACAGTTAATAGTGTAATTAGTAGCATCAATTTTACCAACTAGTGATAAATGCTTAGTAAAATATACTTACAAATACACAGCATGTAATATAAACATTATATCCTCAATATAATATAAATATAAATGTTATAAATATTAAGTCCTCAGTACTTTACATGAGATCCTTTTAACCAAATGTGTTGTAAATTATGAATTTTTTTCCGATTTTAGGAAAGCACCACATGCATGCCATATATTACACAACATTCCCAGCAGGATCTGTATAAGGACCAACTAATTAAATCTATCAGTATTTCTGCAGCAAAAAGTATGAATATTTGCACTTAGATAAAAACTGTAAAAAGGCTCTTATCAGTTCAGACCTACTTTTGCCACCCAATGAGGATGCTGCAAGCTAACAAAATATTGTTGATACAGTTTCAAACTTCAAAAATTCATTGACATTACAAACTTATATTAACTAATTTATTTTACTAACATTTTCACATATGTAATTGATTGAATCATTTTAACACCTTGAGAAATAGGTGCTTAACAGAGTTAAGTGAGCATCACACACATTAACAAGAAACTAAAAAGGTCTCCTTCACTTAAGAAACATGCAAATGAATAAAATAGAAATTTGACTGATATAAACAAAATAAATGTGGAAAAAGGAAAGGTTTTCCTTGTAGTAGAATAACAATGCAGAATTAGATTTAGAAAAATTATCATTTGGCAACAAATGATAATCAATGACTGCTGAAACTAGTCAGACGAGAAACAGGATATTCATATAGTCTCAAATATCTCTTCAAAAGTGGCTTTTTAATTACAAAGGGAAAAACAGAAATTTAATCTGGCAAATATCACCTTAACCAAATGATCAAAGTTAACATCAACATAATGGGGAAAATTGATATCATGTGCCCCCTGATGTGATGCACTGAGAACCCAATGTCACTTCTGTGGTATTCCAATGTATTTAACCTGAGTCTAATCATGAGAAAACATTAGATAAACCCAAACTGAGGGACATTCTACTAAATAATCTGTACTCTTCAAAAATGTCAAAATCATGAAAGACAAAGAAAAACTGAGGAACTGTCAAAGATTAAAAGAAAAAAGAGACATTACATGCAACACATGATCCTGGATTGATCTCTTGGATCGATCAATCAGAAAAAATTTTTTGGATCGGAAATTTTTTTTCTTTTTCTATAAAAAAATTATTAGAACAATTAATGTTGTCTGTCAGCCTGCAGATTAGGAAATATTAATTTCCTGATTTTAAACACTGCACTGTGATTATATAAGAAAATGTCTCTGCTTCCTAGGAAACAGACTGAAGAATTTAGGAGTTTCAGAGTACCATGTCAGTAACTTACTCTCAAAAGGTTCCAAAAAAAGACAATATGTACATGTAGAGAAAATGAATAAAGGCAATGTAAAATATTAACATTTGGGGAAGCTAAGTAACAATATACAAGAATTCTTTGTATTATTCTTGCAACTTTTTAAAAATCTGAAATAATTTCAAAATAAAAAAGGTTATCACCAACATCACTAACACTAGGTCTAAAAATGAAGCTACCTCCACCAATAATGCAGTGACACTCATTAATCCAGAAAGAGTCATGTAAGCAGTGTCCTAGGGACTCATTCATGGTATGCTAAAGAAAAATGAGAGCATTTGACAGCTTAACAGAATTAAGCATTGAGGGTGCAGGATACTTACAGACACTTTAAACAAACTTTCCAACGCTGCAGTAGTTATACATTATAGGAACTATGAACAAATTAAAAGGACCAGCTTGGGACTGGGGATGTGGCTCAAGCGGTAGCGCGCTGGCCTGGCATGCATGCGACCC
Organism: Marmota monax; assembly: GCF_021218885.2. NCBI lineage: Eukaryota > Metazoa > Chordata > Mammalia > Rodentia > Sciuridae > Marmota > Marmota monax. The sequence goes on along the minus strand of NW_026695244.1, from coordinate 1,660,078 downwards.
GGGTTCGATCCTCAGCACCACATACAAACAAAGATGTTGTGTCCGCCAATAACTAAAAAATAAATATTAAAAAATCTCTCTCTCTCTCTCTCAAAAAAAAAAAAAGTTAAGAAAAAAGGACCAGCTTGGTGGAAAGTGAAAATGCAATACCTTTTACTAACAAAAAAGTCAGTTGGACTGGGGTGCAGTGATGCACGCCTGTAATTCCTGCCTTAAATTCCATCTTCTCAGGAGGCTGAGGCAAGAGGATTCCAAGCTCAAAGCCATCCTCAACAACACAGCCAGGCCCTAAGCAACTCAACAAGACTCTGTCTCAAAATAAAAAATAAAAGGTCTGGGGACATGGTGAAGTATCCAAGTTCAAAATAGCAAGGTACAATGGACCACATGTTTATGTTTCACTAAAATCTATATTGAAATTCTGCAATGTAGCTGGGCACAGTGGCACATGCCTGTAATCCCAGTGGTTCAAGAGGCTGAGGCAGGAGAATCAAAAGTTCAAAGCCAGCACCTGAAATGGTGAGGCACTAAGCAATTCAGTGAGACCTGTCTCTAGATAGGGCTGGGGATATGGATTAGTGTCCTTATAAAAGAGACTTCTGGGAACTCCCTTATTCCTTGTATCACATGAGGACACAGTGAGAAGACAGCCATCTATAAACCAGGAAGCTCTCACTAGGTGCCTTGATCTTAATACTTCCTAGCCTTCAGGACTGTGATAAATTGCTGTTGTTTATGAGCCACCCCAATTATGGTACTCTATTCTAGCAGCCTGAACAGATTAAGATACAAAAATATGGTAAATGATTATAATTGAAACTATTTTGTTTGACTTCAGAAAGAATCTGGTACCTAATAAGTCTCTGCAGGTATCTCCATCTGCAGAAAGCACAGGTTATAATACCTTCAAATTTAAAATCAAATAAAAATTGTAACTTACCAACGGTCTGAGAACAACTCAGCACCAGCAATTACTGTATTTTATAACACTGTGAATGCAATCTTAGTTAGTTTTACTAAGAGTGAATGCTAAATTGCAAAGTTAAGGAAAAAAAATACACACACACGTACTCTCACACTTATACACACAAAACAAAGGGCAACAAGGTGTGTGTGTGTGTGTGTGTGAGTGTGTGTGTGTGAAAAAGACAGATAAGTGTATTTACTTAGGTCCAATTTGATTTTTTGCTTTAAGACAGTTATGAAGCTACTGATAAGCCAGACAATGGGGAGGAGAGAAACAGAAGGATATAGTGATTTAAGATCACCAACAGAACAATAAGCAGCCAAAAAGGGTATACATCAGAGTGAAAGTTAATCAGAAAATAAGTTTGATGTGCCAATAATTCTTCAAAGTTTTTTTGCATATTATGCAGATGTATAGTTTGATAAAACTGTATGGGAGTAATTCCAGACCTCTTGCTGACAGATAAACATAATATTTTATAGAAAATCTTCTCCACTTGACAAGCATCTTAGTTCTCTGCATTTTAAGCTTTTGAAAACACTATAGGGCTGGGGATGTGGCTCAAGCGGTAGCGCGCTCGCCTGGCATACGTGCATCCTGGGTTCAATCCTCAGCACCACATACAAACAAAGATGTTGTGTTCGCCGAAAACTAAAAAATAAATATTAAAATTCTCTCTCTCTCTCTCTCTCTCTCTCTCTCTCTCAAAAGAAAAAAGAAAAAGAAAACACTATAAACTAATCTTCTTTATAAAATATACCATACATGTTTCTCCAGAAAATCATCAATAACTGTGTTGCTTTTTCAGCAATCACACTTCAGTGAACCCTCTTGAATGAAATCCAATGGTTGTTTGGTGCACATGTTATGTACTGTGGAGCGATTTACATAATGAGCTACATAAACCATAATGAACATCATTTTGAGACTGCAAATAATTATTGTACCTTAGAATTTGAGGTCTTTTTAATGAGAATTTTTAAAAAATCACCTGATTAAATAAAACTTTTACACTTGGCGGAAAATGGCTGCTATTGTTACACTAACAATTGCTTACTTGTGTGTCATCTTTGCTCTTACTCTCATTTTCCTCTAAAGTTTCTCTAAGCATGGCTCTTAGGAACATTGAAGCCATGGGAAATTCAAGAAACAGGGTTTTTTCCCCCTTCTATTTGTTCTCTCTTATATTATCTAATGATCTTTATATTTTGCTTTACACCTTCAAAAACATCAAAAAAAAGCAATTCTTCCCATTTAGTTTTCTTTCAAACTTCTGTATTATCTCCAATTTGTCTTACTTTCCCAAGAGATAAATGATAATTCAACCTTTAAGTAAGCATAATAATAACTGCAATAATTGCAGAACTAAAAGAAAAATAAAGAAAGGAGAGTTATTTAGGAAAAAAATGTTGGATAGCTAGTCAATGTTATGCTAAATAGGGGAGGAGTTGAGTAATTGCTTCTCCCTACTAAGGCAAGTTTTCATTTTTAACTGTTAGACTAAATTAAGAGGGAAAAACCTACATAGTGATACTTCAGTAAGTAAAGTTCAAATATGATGAAACCAACTTAAGAAAAAATATTCAGCCTCATATATTCCACACTAATCTACAATAGAAGTCAGGATGGTCACACACACACACAAAGATGCAGTTTCTGAAGTTCTGTAAATGGACTGGGTATTACAGGAATGCTTTCACTTATAACGGTTACCTAATGAAAATTTATTGTGCTATGCCCTTAGGATATTTGCACTTACCTTAAAAAATCAAATATGGATAAAATCTGGTTCTTAAAAGCTAATCTCAGTGGGACATGGTGGTGCACCCCTGTAATCCCAGGTACTGAGGAGGCTGAGGTAGGAATATTGCAAGTTCAAGGCCAGCCTCAATAACTTAGCAAGACTCTATCTCAAAATAAAAAACAAAGGCTAGGGTTGTGGCTCAGTGGTTAAGTGACCCTGGGTTCAAAAAAAATAGACTCTGCAGTCATAACAATTTTATTCCAGAATCCAAGTATGAAAACTAGCAGCTCCAAATAACTCCAATATTATTTGAAAATAATCACAGATAAGGAAAAGTTGAACAAAGAACTACAAGGATATATAAGTGAGCACTTCCTTATGATACTGCAAGGAAGAGAAGACTATCAACAAAAACTACAAAAATCTCAAAGTGATACAATATGTATATATTCACACTGGAGTAAAAAAAACAAACGTTTCTCTAAATAAAAATATAAATGAGACAGTCTTCAAATACTGCAATAACAGACTTTCAAGAACAGGAAAAACAGGAAAGTCCTCATCTACAAAGGACCATATAAGTTGAAATTAGTGCCTGTGTAATAAAAGGAGACAGAACCATGGTCTCTAATCTTTGAATTATTACTCAAGGCAAAGTACTTTCCATGCTTATATTTTTTCTAATAAATAAATAACACTAATATGCATTTGTAGTACATAACATCTTTGAATAACCCAGACATCTAAAATAAACACTTGAGGGAAATAAGGATTTTCAACCAATTAAACTATACACTCTAAATCCAAGAAATGGTCTTCTAGACACTGTATTACAAAAGTAGGCATGCACGGATAACAAAAAAATGCCACCTGGCCCACCAGGGTGAAAAAGGCAACTGTCACCACCTTATCCATTTTTTTTTTTCCCCAAGTACTGGGGATTGAACCCAGGGCCTCACACATGCTAGGCAAGCCTTTTACCACTGAGTTACATCCCAGTCCTTTTTAATTTATTCTAAGATAGTCTTACTAAATTGCCCAGTCTGGCCTCAAATTTGTGATCCCTATACCTCAACCTTCTAAGTAGCTATGATTATAGGCATAGGCCACCAAGTATGGGTACACTTGTCCAGCTTGACTACTGCATCTGCCTAGTCAATCTTCCTGTTTCTCCTATAGCTCCTCTCCAATCCTTCTATACCCATAAGCCAGACTGATCTTTGAAAAATGAAAATTAGATTATAAAATTACCCTGCATAAAATCTTTCAAAAGCATTTGCCATTTTCTCAGAATGCAATTAAAACTTTTCATCTTTATCATGGCTTACAAGGACCCACATGAATTGACTCCTGCTTGCCTAATAACTTGTTATGCAATTCTCCCTAGCTCACTATGCTCTAGCCTTACCATATCCCTTCTTTCCCTTCTTTTTTATTTCTTTTTTTTTTTTTTTTTGAGAGAGAGAGAGAAAATATCTTTTTTTTTTTTTGTAGATGGACACAACACAATGCCTTTATTTTTACGTGGTGCTGAGAATGGAACCTGGGTTGCGCCCGTACCTAGGTGAGCGCTCTACCGCTGAGCCACAATCCCAGCCATCTTTTTTATTTTTTAACATTTATTTTTTAGCTTTAGTATCTTTATTTTATTTTTATGTGGTGCTGAAGATCAAACCCAGTGCCTCATGTATGCTAGGTGAGCACTCTACCCCTGCCACAACCCCAGCCCATACCAGTATCCTTTCTGAGTCAGAAAAATACCAAGCTCTTTCCTACCTCCCAGCCTACCTATCTTGTTTCTCTGCCTGGAGTGTTCTTCCTGTAATTTTTCATATATATCTGGCTCATTTAATTCTTCAGTTCTTACCTCATAAGAAGGTTTCATTGACCACCTTAACCTAAAGTGGGCTTCCCCTCTTATCCTCTAATACAACCTTGTGGCATTTATCTTAATCTATGATAAGTAAATACATAAATGAACAAGCTTATTTATGATCTGCCTTCTCAATAAGTATACAAGTGCCACTGAAGGCAGGGATCCAGATGCGTTGTTCATGACTATACAATACTATGGTATTCTCTTAACCTAACCTAATCTTCATAAATACAACAGAATGTAATAGCTCCAATCTACATTCTGTATCTCTTTACAACACTACTAAACAATGTTCAAATGCCAGAAGACATGGGAAAACCACAAGAATATTCAGAATGCTGAAGATAAGTATTTTATTTTAATTTATTTGAATAGTGTTACACACTTGTCTTCGTAAATATCTAATTTCTTCTAACTTATTTTAATGGTTTCCCTTGCAGGGAAACTGCTGACTTACTTCCCTGAATGGCTAAATGGCCTTCCAGCTCCTTCACAAACTGCATATACCTGGGAATACTGAGTACATTACAAGCATTCAATTCGTTTCACATACCCCCTCTTTTTTTTTTTTTTTTTTTTTTACAGTTAACGATTTTCCCCCACGTCATTTTAAAAGAGCTGAACAAGAAATTTCTCAAAATCACACGACTGCACTGTAAAGAAGCATTAACAAATTATCTATGTTTTTCTCTAAAATCCAGTCATAAAATATTGAAGCCAGAGAATCATTTTATTTTCTCATACTACTGAGATCTCTCTAAATAAGATTATTGATCAAAAGTTCTAAAAGCTCAACACCGGTTAATAATTAACTTGTTGTAACATGTTTCACATTTTAACATCTCTAAAACTGAGATTAGTCTTATAATCACTATAATTTCATAATCTAATTGGTAGTATAGTCTTTCTAATGGTGGCTTTTACAGTTCATAATAAAGGAAAATTTATTTATTGACCATATTCTAAATATTTTTATACTAAAAATTTAAGATATTGATAAAGTTTCTTGCTCAAGAAAACTATACAGCATTCACATCAAGGAAATATATTGTCGTTGAATCTGTATTTTGTTTTGCTTGTTTCTGAGACATGGTCTCACTATATTGCCCAGGCTGGTCTCAAACTTGTGAGCTCAAGTGATCTCTGGAGTAACTGGGACTACAGTTATGCCACCACATCTGACCAAATTGGGACTTTTTTTTTTTTTTTTTTTAATCCACAATTTAGCAAGTTGAGTGTATACCATCATGTTTATATTCTTAAGTTTCTCAGATACTGGAACCATAATTCATACTTCTGTATCCTAACACAGTTGTACATGGTATTTTAAAATATTTTTTTAGTTGTCAATAGATCTTCATTTTATTTATTTATATGCAGTGCTGAAAATCAAACCCAGGGCCTCATACATGCTAGACAAGCACTCTACCACTGAGCCATAACCCCAGCCCATGTACATGGTAGATATTTAATGAATACATGCTAACTTTCAAAAAATAGATGGGGCCATAGAAATCTTTATACTAATGAATCAAACATTCCTATTACATAATTGGTATGGAGATATTAATCAATTTATCCTAACTTGCTTTCAGAGAGAGAAATTCACAGAATCTCCACCTCAATGTGATCACTTTTGTCCCTTATAACATGAATAGGTCTTGTGAGGAAAACTGGTTAAGAATAGAGATTTTGGGGCTGGGGATGTGGCTCAAGCGGTAGCGCGCTCGCCTGGCATGCGTGCGGCCCGGGTTCGATCCTCAGCACCACATACAAAGAAAGATGTTGTGTCCCCCGAAAACTAAAATAAATAAATAAATAAATATTAAAAAAAAAAAAAAAAAAAAAAAAAGAATAGAGATTTTTAGATAGGTATGGTGGTGCACCCCTATAATTACAGCTACAAGGAAAGCTGAGACAGGAGAATTCCAAGTTTGAAGATATCCTGGGAAAATTAGCAAGACCCTGTCTCAAAATAAAATAAATAGGGCTGATGATATAGCCCATACCACCCTTGGGTTCGATCTCCCCAGCACCAGTGGAAAAAAAAGAAAAAAGAAGGAAAGGAAAAAAAGGAAGGAAGAGATTTTTTCAGAAAACAAGAAGTCACTGGCTTGAAATACAGTTCTGCCATTTTCTAGCTGTCATTATACTTATGTATGAAAAATTTACTCAGTATCTATTTCAGCAATGGTAATGAGTCAAGAAAAAAGTAAAGCACTTAGCTTCATACCTGTCACAAGGAGGTAGTCAATAAGTAATTTGATAATTAGTAATTACTAAAAGTATAAACCATACTTGAGCTGGTGTGTAATGCAGTGGTAGCGTAGCTGCCTAGCATATGTGAGGCCCTGGGTTCAATCCCCAGCTTGGAGCAGGGTGGAGAATATACACCATGGAACAAAGTATTTATTCTGTTGGTTGCTTCCCTAACTCTAAAATAGGAAAAATACCTACCTTTTAGCTATTCTGAGGATTAGGAAATACACACACACACACATACACACACACACACACGTTATATTTCATTTATATATTATATATGTTTACATATATTATATATTTATATACATATGTAAATATATAATATACATAAATAAAATAAAAATACTCTGCATTGTCCTTGACACACACTCATAAATGAAGAAATTACTACTATTAAACAATAGCTGTTTTTCTTCATTGTTACTCTCAATAGCATCTAATATAGTTCTCCATAAACAAGTATTACTTTATAAATATCAAGTATTTTTTGGTAAATTTTTCAACAGATTCCTTTAAGCAATAATGAAATATTTATCAGCTGCAGAAGGTCACTGCTTATCCAACACAATTCCCAAGGACATGACTCAGTTGAATCTCACAGGAATCTCTCAACACCATTAGTAGAAGCCATCTTCTAAACAACGAATTCTATAATTACTGATTTAGGTAAGTAAAATGGTCTAAAAAGATACCAGAAATGAGTTACTAATGGTAAATGTAGCCCAGAGTACATTTTCTTAGTAAAGTACTCCTGACTACCTGTTAACGTCCTTTTGATAGTCACTTATTTCATTATTCGGATTCTCTTTTCAAATATAATTCTTTGCTTCAAATAATAGCCCCAAGATTTTCACTATCAAAACTACATTTAAAATGTATTTCCATAAATCAACTGCAAAGAATAAGGTCTAACTCAAATTTGTTCTGAATACATTAAATGAATATACATGCTGTGGCATTGTAAGTCATTAATATGAGTTATCTATTTACCTATTTGATGTTCCTTTTTTTTTTTTTTTTTTGTATTGAACCCAGAGACATTCTACCACTGAGGTAACATTCACAGTCCTTTTTTTTTTAATAAAATATTTATTTTATAGTTGGACACAATACCTTTATTTCACTAAATTATTTTTTTAAAGGTGCTGAGGATTGAACCCAGGGTCCTGCGCATGTGAGACGAGCACTCTACCGCTGAGCCACAAGCCCAGCCCTAAGTCCTTTTTATTTTAAGACAGAGTCTTGATAAGTTGCTGAGGCTGGCCTGGAACTTGTGATCCTCCAACCCACCTCTCAAAATTGCTGAGATTATAGGCCTGCACCACCACACCTGACTTTCCTCAACTTTTATAAACTAGAAATCCAAACAACCAAGGTTCTTAGAAACTTTTAAATTAAAATAAGTAAGGTTCTTGAGCTGGGGGTTTAGCTCAGTGGTAGAGCACATGCTTAGTATGTGTGAGGCCCAGGATTTGATCCCCAATCACAAAAACTAAGGCTCTGAGAGCCAAAAATGTCTGGGTTCCTATGTTAAGGTATTTTAAGAAACGGGTATTAGTCACCTGTTTACCAATAAAAGCATAAAATCTATTGTGTCATAAATATATTTTATGCTTTTCAAATTAATTGTCCCTAAATGATGCTTTCAAACCAAATGATACACTTTCTCCTCTTGGAATTCTACGAATAAAGGATAATTTGACTGGCCAGGACAGTGGCTATAATCCCAAAAACCCAGAAGGTTCTGGCCAGAGTATTCCAAGTTTGAGGCCAATCTCAGCAATTTAGCAAGGCCCTAAGCAACTCAGCAAGATCCTGTCTCAAATTCTGAAACAATAAAAAGGGCTGGGGATATAGCTCAATGGTAAAGGACCCCGGTGTTCAACACCCAGTACATTAAAAAAAAAAAAAAAAAAAAAAGACAACCTTTGCTACATAAGAGGCAGTCAGTTAAAAGTATGAAAGATGAGGCTAGGGAATAGTTCAGCAGTTCAGGGCTTGCTAAGCATGCACAAGGGCCTGGGTTCAACCCCTAGCACTGAGAAAGAAAACAATTTTATTCTCTTTATTCCAAATTCCTTATCTGTGTATGTAAATAATCATAATATCTATTTCAGACTTTCATTACAAGTTAACATATGTACAACACTAAGAATACTGCAGATTGATTAAATTACCTATTTTAAAAATAAGAAAATAGAACCATATAGAACCAAAAGATAGAATTTTTGTTAATTGTGGATATGGTAAAGACTTTTCTAAGATAACTCAGGACTAGATGTTACAAGGGAACAAAAATATGATTTTAATTGCCAAAAAATATTTATAAAACATCAACCAAATAATAAAAACTAGTCAGAAAAATTAATATGATATATGAACAGGAAATTAAGATACATACAACTGGCCAAAAGTGTATGGAAAAAAGTTTGGCTCCACTAAAAATTAAAGCCCTGAAAACTGAAACAGAACATGACTATTTTGCTTTGGCAAAAAAATGAAAAGTTAGATAAGATACTCTACTTAGAAAAGGTAAAAGAAAATGGAAATTCTCATACACTACTGGAGGAAATTAAAACTGATACAATCCTTTTTGGGAAAATTTTTCATATCAAAATTTTAAATGTCCAAATTTGACTAAATGCTCTTACTTCTAGAACTGTCCTATACAAATAATTTTTAAAAATACACATAATATGTGATTCTATTTTGTTTAAAAACTTGTTATAGGGCAGAGCACAGTGGTGCATGCCTATGATCCCAGTGGCTCAGGAGGCTGAGGCAGGAGGATCACGAGTTCAAAGCCAGCCTCAGCAACAGTGAGGTGCTAACTAAGCAACTCAGTGAGACCCTGTCTCTAAATAAAATACAAAATAGGGCTGGGGATGTGACTCAGTGGACTAGTACCTCTGAGTTCAATCCCTGGTACAAAAAAAAAAAAAGTGTGTGTGTGTGTGTGTGTGTGTGTATTCACACAGATTTTTTAATAGTGCATACATATGCTTACATATGGAATATTATGCTCCAAACTATTAACAATAGTTATATCCAAGGAATGGGATTAGAGAAAAAGTAAAGAGAGAAGGGATCTTTTTATTTTCTATACTTCATTATCATTTCTATACTTATCATTAAAAAATCTTTTTTGAAATGATCTTACAATTTAAGGATTTTTTAAAGTTCAAGAAATAAAAACAAAGTCTTAAAGCAAAGACAAGTTTTAAAATACAAAACAAAGTCAACACAAGTTTATCTTATTACTTCCTGTAGTCATCATTGGTCATTGGTCCTCAAATTTCCTTTCTGGACATATGGGGCGGGGAGTGGGGGATTCACACTTTTTAGAGGTTAGGGAAGACCATGAAATTGAACAATTTAGTTGTTAGGTGGAAGTTATATGAATCATTTCTAGGCAGAACATAATTGCAATGAAAAACCCTCACATATTATTTTTTACTTTTGGCACAATCAGCAACTTTCAAGATGGTATTTTCTTCAACCCAGATCCTTGAACAACAAATAAAGTACTCCTGAAACCTTTAATGAATATACAATGTAAGCAAAGAAAAAAAAAAAATAGCCATTGTTGCCAGTCATGGTGGCAGGCCTGTAATCCCAGCAATTTAGAAGGCTGAGGCAGTAGGACCATAAATTTGAGACCAACTTCAGAAACTGCAAGATTCTATCTCAAATTTTTAAAAAATGGGTTTTTTTTAATTTTTAAAACAGCTGGAGATGTAGCAGTGGTAGAGCACCCCCTGAGTTCAATCCCCAGGAGCCCCCCAAAAAGAAAATTATTGTAGAAGAACCTAGCCTATCTAACTGGCATAGTTCCATAAACCATGCATTAACACACTAGAATTTCTATTTTCATCAATAGGGTGGTATGAAATAAAATACCTTACTATATCTATATGTACTTACAGTAGAGTTCAGTGCCAGTCTAAGAATGATTTTTTCCCCCTGTGCTGGAGACTGAACCCAGGGCTTCTTGCATGCAAGGCAAATACTCTACCTTTGAGTTACATCTGCAGCTCAATACCTTGCTTTATTGTTGTTGTTGTTTGTTGTTTTTAATTAAAAAGGGACTTAGCAGGGGCTGGGGTTGTGGCTCAGTAGTAGAGCACTCGCCTAGCATGTGCAAGGCCCTGGGTTCAATCCTCAGCACCATATAAAAATAAATAAATAAAGGTATTGTGTCCAACTATGATTGAAAAGTAAATATTTTTTTAAAAAGGGACTTAGCAGCAAGTAGTCAACAAACTTAATTTCTCATAAACCTAAGTTTCTCATAAACCTAAGAGTTGTATAAATGGATACAACTTGATGCTAAAAGCTAAAGTGTATTTATAGACTAACATTCTTGATACATTTCATTAAGCTAACACATGCATTTTAGTCACAGGAAAATATTAGTTTTGTCAAATGTAAAATTTTGTTTCAAAAAGTAACATGAATAAATCCATCTCTAGATATCATTTGACTGTTGTTAATCTTGCTTCTCTTATCACCATAATACAGTCCTTTGTGTAGTAACTAAATATAAAAAGTTACTCTTCACCCCAGAATAGCCCCTAGGGGTTCTAATCACTAACAACACATGAAAAACTTATCATTGACTAAATATGTCATCATCTTTTTTCTAATCTATCTGGTGCTCTTTTCCAAAACTGAAGTTTTGAATCTTCAATGAAATGCTTTATTATCCACCAACATTTGAATGTTAAACACAAAACTAAAACCGAAAATATCTGCTGTCATTTACAGCAAAATAAAAGACTATAACCAAACACAGTTCAGCCTGAATAATTATTCCTGATGATTTGAATGCCATAAGATTTTTAGATGAATAAAATATTTCAAATATTTTATACTTTAAGACCCATTAAGTCCCAAATTTCCAATTAATTTAATGAAATTATTTCAAAGTTACCATAAGTGGTATATTGTTGCTCAATTTAAGATCTATAGGTGTTCCACATCTGGGTCACTGGGACAAAATGGGTTTAGAGGGCAATGTGACAATAAAGTAAATAGTAGTGTGTAACGAACTTAGTAAGTATACTAAAGTCTCAAAAAATGTTCACGAGACCTCTCCCTTACTCCAATATATGTATTTACTCACTAATTGTAGTCAAATTACTTAAATAAGGCATCTTAAATATAACCACTTTTAAAACATTTGATTTTCTGAATTTAGTTCTATATAAAGTTAAAAGCACAATTAAAATTAAGCAAGACAGATTAGCACATAAAGTCATGAACAGTAGAGACCAGATTATGTAGAATATTTTAAATGATTATGACTTTTATTCTAAGTGATATGGGGAAGTGCTGGAGAAATTAAAGAAATGTCATGATTTGATTTATATTTGAAAATGGTTACCCAGGCTACTATGTTGAAAGACTATAACTAGAAAAAGGCAGAGAAACAGGATAGCGAAAAGTTACAACTAAGAAAAGATTGTGACTTTTAGATTAAGATGCAGTAGAAGGGGTAAAAAAGTAGTCAGACTATTATTTTGAAGGTAGAGCCAAAAGATTTTGTTATCAACTTGAATGTGAATGTGAATGTGAAAAAGAGAGGAGACTAAAAACATATCTTATTTAGGGCTAAACAACAGGAAAAACAAAACTGCAATTTGCTGAATTGAATTAAATTTATGGGAAGAACAGGCCTGGAGAGGAAGCTCAGGAGTTCAGTTTTGGATGCTTTAAGTTTGAGATACCCAAGTGATGGGCTGGGGTTGTGGCTCAGCAGTAGCTAGCACATGTGAGGCCCTGGGTTTGATACTCAGCACCACATAAAAATAAATAAATAAATAAATGGATTGTATATAACTACAACTAAAAATAAATATTAAAAAAAAAGAGCTACCCAAGTGAAAATGGTAGATACACAGTTGGCTACCTGCAACCAGATTTCAAGGAAGGAAAAAGATCTGGAATAGAAATACATTTAAAACTTAGCCTCTGGATGCCATTTAAAGCCATGATACTGTTTAAGATCATTAAAAGAGTCAGTGTAGTTACAGAAAAGGTACAAGGACTGAATCTTGGGGCAATAAAACATTTAGGGGTCAGGTGCAAAATAAGGAACTATCAAAAAAAATATAGTATTTCAAGGAAGAAAAATGATTAAATTGACTAATGCAGCTAGCTGATAGGTCAAGATGAGAACTTGGAAATAAATCAAATACAAAAAGGATGTTGGCACAGAAGTATTCAATAAAGCACTATTAGAGGGAAAAAAATCAGAAAATACCTAAACACCTCCCAATAGGAAATAATAAATAATAACAAATATACTCAATGGAATATATACAACTATTAAAATGATAGTTAAGATTTCACACACATGCTTACGACATACTACTGGTTACTAAAAAAATCCAAGACATAATTAAAAGATATTATAAAATCACAACCATACAAAATTACATATACTTTTTATATTTAAAAGGAAATAAATGGATTGTGGGCTATTAGTACTTTTTGTATTTTTCAAATAAAAACACAAATGAAACTTTCTAGTAAAGGTTAGCCTGAGGTTTTATGTAGGTCAGCGGTACATCCCTTGCCTAGTAGTTTGAAAAGCGTTGGGTTCCATCCTCAGCACAGCAAAAAAAAAAAAAAAAAACAAAAACAGTTAGCTTGGAGCACCTAGTACAATTATATAGCTTTGTTCATAGATAAACCTACAAAGGCAAAGACTGAAGACAGATTAATAGTGATAGAAAAGTCTTAGCTATTTATTTCTTCATTTAAATGAAACAATTGGAGAGTTTAGATTATTAATCAAACATTTAAATATTCCTTCACACGTCTATCATTTGTATAAGTCACATTTTGTTCTAAATCTTCCTATCTTGCACTTGTTAGAAAAGAATGAAAATATATTATCATATGTATTCTGACACAGATTATAAGGGTAAAACTGCCTATAAGAGGAAGTCTGACTTTAACAATATGAAATTTCTCAATCTCCACTTTCATCTAAACTTCCAGAAACAAATGTGGTATTGACACAAACAGATAAGTGTGTGTCTTATCTTCCTATTCCCCTGAACACTTAACTCTCCCTAATACTTTAATAGCCAATGCCTGTGGCACAATACTTTATCATGTCCCATAAATCCTCCATCTGCATTCAAGGTGAGAATGATTATACAAATTCTACATTATATCTTGATAATTTGAGTAATGCATTTTAAATGAGATTTAATATGTGCATAGCAGAATTAATATAGAGTGTTGGACACTGGGATTCTAGGCATGTGCATAAACTTTCTATTAAGGTCCCCCCCCCACCCCTAGTACTAAGGACTGTACCCAGGAGCACTCTTAACACTGAGCTACATCCCCAACCCTTTTCATTTTGAGACAGGATCTGACTAAATTGCTGAGGCTGGCCTTGAACTTGTGATCTCCCTGCATTAGCCTCCTGAGTTACCGGGATTACAGGTGTGCAACATTAAGCCCAGTTCCTATTAGTTCTCTTGGAAATGATTCCCCTCCTTACATGTTCTTGCCATGTAGTTGTTTTGTTGTTGTTGTTGTTGTTGTTTTGCACTGATGGGAATCAAACCCAGGCACATTTTATAAAAGTCCTCTAGATGATTCTGATATAAACCTCTGATTAAGAATGGAGGTTCCTGTCTGTACAGTGGCACATGTCTATAATCCCAGCAACTGTGGAAGCTGAGGTGTAAAGGCTGCAAATTGAAGGCCAGCCTGGGCAACTTAGCAACACTCCATCTCAAAGTAAAAAAAAAATTTAAAAAACGGCCGGTGATGTAGCTCAGTGGTAGACCACCTGCATAGCATGTATGAGGCCCTGGGTTCAATCCCTAGCACTGCCAAAAAATAAATTTTAAAAAAATAAAAAAGAATGGAAGCTCTAAATTCATTGTATAAATCAGTGGTTCTTATGCTTTAGAGTTCATCAGAATCACCTAGAGAGCCAACTAAAATACACATTACTGGATCTGATCTTTTTTATTCAAAGGCCTCAGATTCAAAAAATTGTCATTTCTAAGAAGCACCCAGGTGATATTGATGCCACTAATCTAGGAACCAAACTTTGAGAATTATTAGCCTACACCAAATAAATCAGTACTTAAATCTTCAGAAAAATCCTTATGGGAGAGGTTTCCAAGAACAGCATCCATAACCAATATGTGTTGGCTCAACCTACATCATTCAACAGACATTTATTATGTGTGAATGTCAAAGTATAGAACTCAAACTATCAAAACCAATCACTCCTGAGAACTTGTTAGAAATGCCAGCTTCCAAACTCCACCCAGAAATACTGAATCAGAAACTCCAGGGTAGGGCCTTGAATTCTGTTTCAACAAATTCTCCAGGTAATTCTAATGCACACTGCATCTTGGAGAACCATGGGATTACGGCATAGCATAATTATCTCTGTTAAAAACATACAAAAGCTACCTTCCTTCAAGAAGTTTATAAATATGGCACTTGCCTAGCCTAGCATGCATGAGATTTGGGTTGGATTCTGAGCACCAGGGGCAGGGGGATTTATAAATATGCCAAGGGAAGTAAAATACCAAAACTAAAAACACTTATAAGATGCTATCAAGTATTAAATGAACAGTATAGTCTTAAATAGCTCCAAATTTCAGTGGAAACATGAATATTAAAAACTAAAGGAGGGCTGGGGATGTGGCTCAAGCGGTAGCGCGCTCGCCTGGCATGCGTGCGGCCCGGGTTCGATCCTCAGCACCACATACAGACAAAGATGTTGTGTCCGCCAAATACTAAAAAATAAATATTAAAAAAAAAAAAATTCTCTCTCCCTCTTTCTCACTCTCTCTCACTCTTTCTTTAAAAAAAAAAAAAAAAAAAACTAAAGGAAACTGCAATCAAAAATTTAAAAAAAACAAAAACTTATAACCTGGTCAAAGATTCCTAAACTAAAAAATATTCTAAGATTTTTACATACATGAAAAAGTTAATTAGTAGATTTCATGTGAGAATATAAGATTTCTATAATATTAATAAAAGACTTTTTGGTTATCATTTACTTCATTTTTAAATGCTGGCATAAGAGTTTTACTTGCTTGGTCAGCATATAAAATTTACTATGTCTTTATTACATATTTCATTTGCTATATTTTCTATATCTTTACTATGTTTTTCATTTTTATTTTATCTCATTCATTACTGTATTTTCACAAAAAGTCACAGGCTAACTGAACATCATATTTTCTATGGATATTTCTCTACTCCTCTGCCAAATATTCAACACCTCAAATGACTTACATAAAATTAAAATGCATGGGGCTAGGGTTGTGGCTTAGTGGTAGGGCACTCACCTCTCATGTGTGAGGCACTGGGTTCGATCCTCAGCACCACATAAAAATAAAATAAAGGTATTGTGATCACCTACAAACAAAAAATCTTTTTTAAAAAATGCATAATGGTAAAAAATTAATATGACAGATTATATCAAAGACAATACTTACCCTTATCATTAGTATTTTCTTAAAAAAGGCTTACTGGGCTGGGGTTGTGGCTCAGCAGAACACTTGCCTAGCATGTGCGAGGCCCTGAGTTCTATCCTCAGCACCACATAAAAATAAATAAATAAAATAAAAGTATTGTGTACAACTAAAAAAATAAATATTAAAAAAAAAAGGCTTACTGATTCAGAAAAGTGCTGAATATGTACAATCAAGAAACAGAAAACCAACCAGTCACAGTGGTACATGCCTGTAATCTCAGCAGCTCAGCAGGCTGAGGCAGAAAGATCATGAGTTCAAAGCCAACCTCAGCAAATTAGTAATCTCTAAATAAAGTATAAAAGGGCTGGGGATGTGACTCAACAACACCCAAAACAAATTATCAGTAAACTAAAAATAATTTTACAAAAGCAAAAGCAGATATGAGAAATTAATTTTTTTAATATCTTTTTTTAGTTGTTTATTTATATGTAGTGCTGAGAATCGAACCCAGTGCCTCACACATGCTAGGCAACCACTGAGCCACGACCCCAGACTGAGAAATTAATTTAATTATCAAAGTTTAAAGGACAGAAAATTCTCTTCATTTTTAGCAACAGATATTTATTCAAAAGAGCTGTCCAAAGAGCATGTTATGACAAGGAGTAAATAACAGAAATATTTATTAGATGCTTCAAACCTTTTAATTAAATTAAAGAAGAAACAAATCAAGATTGCCTAATCCCATTAACTAGTACAACTGTGAAACAGGAAATCAAAACACAGAAAACAAACTCATTATTTATTAAATAGAGATTACCACATGCCAAATTCCATCTAAACCTTATCTATAAGAACAAAACAGAAATTCCAAGATATTCCTAATGGTTTATTTAAGAGCAGTACATTTATACAAATTATTTTTAATTCACATATGCCTAACAAAAGTTATTTCAGTTTACTTCAATGAAAAAGTAATAAAATACCTATCAGAAGATATAAAAAACTTTAAGCTATTCTAGTAGGTCTAATTGTTAGACCTACTAGGCAAGTAGGTCTAGTAGATATAACAATCAAAATCCTCTTCAACAACATAAAGTAAAATTTAAGTAATTAGCTAATGTTATTCTCTCAGCTTTTCAGAATGAAAATAGTTAATCAACCAAAATCACTATCTTATTAGTAACAAATTTAAGTGCCTTAATATATTTAAAAAATTAATTATTTTATCATTTACTTAAGAATAAAAACAAGAGCCAGGTACAGCTGTGCATGCCTGTAATCCCAGCTACTTGGGAGGCTGAGGCAGGAGGATTCCAAGTTCAAGGCTAGCCTCAGAACTTAGCAAGGCCCTGAGCAACTCAATGAAACACTGTCTCTAAATAAAATACAAAAAAGGGCTGGGAATGTGACTCCAGTGGTTAAGTGCCCCTCAGTTCAATCCCCAGTACCAAAACATAAACATACACACACACACACACACACACACACACACACACACGAGAGAGAGAGAGAGAGAGAGAGAGAGAGAGAGAGAGAGAGAGAGAGAGTTCACCAAATTGAAAAAAAAAAAAAAATACTCAAGGAACCAAAGAATAAAATACAAAGGAAATTAAACACTTGTACACTGAAGATTAGAAAACATTACTGACAAAAATTAAAGAGGACCTAAATAAATGGAAAGACATTCCTTATTTATGGATAGGAAGACTCAATATTAAGATGTCAATCCCAAAGTGGTCTACAGACCCAAAAACCCCTATCAAAATTCCAACAGCCTTTTATGCAGAAATAGAAAAGTCAACTCTCAAATTTATATAGAAATGCAAGAGGTTCTGATTTGCCACAACAATCTTGAAAAAAAACAAAGTCAGAGGACTTACCTATCCCAATTTCAAAATTTTACTACAAAGCAACAGTAATCAAAATACTAATAATACTGGCATAAGGACAGACCTATAGACAAGTTGAAATGAGAGTCTAGAAATAAATTCATAAAACTTTAGTCATTTTTGTTTTAGTTTTTGTTTGTGCAGTGCTGGGGATTGAGCCCAAGAATTCATGCATAGAAGGCAAATGCTATACCACTTAGTTAAATCAGCCTTGCCCTGTTGATTCTTGACAAGACTGCCAATTCCACCAATAGGGGAAGAACAGTTTCATAAACAAATGGAACTGGCACAACTGGATTTCCAAGTGAAAAAAGGGAAACCCTCTCTTAAAATAAAAAATAAAAAGGGGTGGGATATAGCTCAGAGGTAAAGCACCCCTGGGTTCAATCCCTGGTACAAAAAAAAATTATAATTTAAAAATATTTTTAAAAGTTTCTACTTGGAGTGATGAAAAGGTTTTAGTAATGTTGTAAATATAACTAATGACACTGAACTGTGAAAATGTTGCTGGGTTCGGTAGCACACGCCTGTAATCCCAGAGGCTCAGGAGGCTGAGGCAGGAGGATCACACACACAAAAACAGTTTAAAATGGCAAATATTGTGTGTGTGTGTGTATACATACACACACATACATATTTTAACCACAATTTTAAAATATACAAAAAAATCACTGAATTGCATACCTTAAATGGTTGAATTGTATGGTATGTAAATTATATCTCAATAAAGCTGCTTAAAAAATTAAAAAAACTGGGCTGGGGTTGTGGCTCAGTGGTAGAGCACTTGCCTTGTACGCATGAGGCATTGGGTTCAATCCTCAGCACCACATAAAAAAAATGAATAAAATAAAGATATTGTGTTCATCTACAACTAAAAAAAATTTTTTAAATGAAAAAACATTAAACTAAAGTCTAAATGGCATTAACTAGATATCACTGATGTAGAAGGTATGACAATTGGGTCAAAGACTGAGCTGAAGCCTTTTATTTTAAAATTAAAATGAGACAAGATTGTAGAGAAGTCTAATCCTCTTAAGTGAACTTCTAATTATTTAAAATCCACTAAAAGATCCTTTCCTAACCCTAAAATTCTAGGAATCCTTTTTTTTTTTTTTTTTGTACCAGGGATTAAATTCAGGGGAACTTAACCACTGATCCACATCCTCAGTCCATTTTTGTATTTTATTTGGATACAGGGTCTCACTGAGTTGCTTAGAGCCTCACTAAATTGCTGAGACTGGCTTTGAATTCATGATCCTCCTGCCTCAGCATCCCTATCCCTGGGATTACAGGTAAGAGCCATCATGCATGGCTATTCTTATATTTTCATTAAAGCATATTTCTAAAGAGCCTTTCTTTATACTTTTGTTGTGCTAATTCAACATATATAATCAAGATATAAAATGTCTTTGCAAAAGATTTTTTTTTCTTGAAATAGTGCTTTTACAAATTTAGAATGCGGCACAGTTTCCCCCAACCTAAGCTAAACTTGAAATACTAAGTCTGGGAGCATAGCTTAATGGCCCTGGGTTCAACCCCCAGGATTTGAAAAAAACAAAACAAACAAACCATATACTTATGAAGATCAAACTGCTTACTTACTTGTAAACATTTAGGAGAAAGGAGGGGAGAAGATACAGAACTAGGGAAATGTAAAATCATCAAGAAAGGGATAACCAAAATTGTCAAGTTCAGTAAAGAGAAAAATAACTGGATTTGGCAATTAGGAAGTCACTACTGACCTAATACACACTGTAGGGAGAGGGGAGCAAAGGAGTTCAAAATATGAAAGTGGGAAATTTTCAGTGCTCTTTCAAAAAGGCTAGCTGAGAAGAAACATTGTAAAAGAGGATGGAGGGCTGGGGCTGGGGCTGGGGCTTAGTGGCGGAGCACTTGTGTGGCATGTGTGAGGTACTGAGTTTGATCCTCAGCACTACATAAAAGTAAACAAATAAGATAAAGGCATGCTGTCCATCTAAAAGAGGGTGGAGATGATCAAGAAGACACAGGGATATCCTGAAAGATAGACGAAAGAAAGAAAATAATGCTAAAGGTCTGCAAAGTGTTCACCCTTGCTCCAAATAGTATATCTAACTTCTGTATCATCCTTATGAAGCATGAGATGGTAGGGAGGAAGGCAGACTTTTTTTCTCTTTTTAATTTTTTGTTTTTTTAGTTGTTGATAGACTTTTATTTTATTTATTTATATGCAGTGATGAGAATCGAACTCAGTGTCTCACACATGCCAGGCAAGTGCAGTACTGCTAAGCCACAGCCACAGCCTCCTTTGTTTTTATTTTTAATTTATTTTTTATTTATCTTTCTTTTTTTTCTTATTTTCTTTGTATCAGCATTTACAAAAGAATCTTGCACACAGGAAACATAATAAATGTTGGTTGTGCAAATATTTCAGCTCTCCCTCCATGTTATCTATTTATTCTTAGTGCTCCCCTGCCCTTCTGGCTACTCCTTTGGGTACATATTTAAATAGAAACAGTCTAGAATATAAAAAAACTTCCCACCAGACAATGAATTAATGTAATTAAGAACAAATAGTACATGTTATATACTAATAGTTTTGGTAAAGCAATGCATTCCAAAATGTTCCTGTCATTTATTACATTCTTCTTTTTTGAGGGGATCGAACCCAGGGACACTTTACCACTGAGCTATATCCCAGCTTTTTTTTTTTTTTTTAAGATGTTGATGGGGGGCTGGGAATGTGGCTCAAGCGGTAGCATGCTGGCCTGGCGTGAGTGCAGCCCGGGTTCGATCCTCAGCACCACATACAAACAAAGATGTTGTGTCCGCCAAAAACTAAAAAAATAAATATATAAAAAAAATTTTTTTTTTTAAAAAAGATGTTGATGGTCCCTTATTTTATTCATTTATTTATATGCAGTGTTGAGAATCAAACCCAGTGCTTCACACATACTAGGCAAGCGCTCTATCACTAAGCCACAACTCCAGGCCCATATCCCAGCTCTTTTTATTTTTTTGAGACCTATCTAACTAAATTGCTTATGGCCTCAGTAAGTTACTGAGACTAGCCTCAACTTCTAATCCTCCTGCCTTAGTCTCCTAAACCGCTGGGATTACAGGTATATACTATTGCATTAGGTTTACTTGCTTATTTCTAACTCCACACAGATTATACATAAATTATGTGTTTTCTTATCATATCCATCTCACAAACAAAAAAGAAAAAAAGAATTTAAACAAAACTAGTGTACTTAAATTCCAACAAGGTATCCTTTGCTCTTCTGAAAAAGACTCAAGACTAGATCATTTAACTTGAAAGGGAAAAGAGTTTCGTAATATAAGACTCTCTTTATGCATAAGTGCTATAAGAGAAGTTCAAAATTCATGAATTCCTAACTTGGGCAGGTGGTGCATGCCTGTAATACCCAGTGTCTTCGGAGGCTGAGGCAGGAGGATTGCGAGTTCAAAGCAAGCCTCAGCAATTTAGCAAGGTGCTAAGCAACTCAGTGAGATCCTGTCTTTAATAAAATACAAAAAGGGCTAGGGATGTGGCTTAGTGCAATCCCTGGTACCAAAAAAAAAAAAAAAATCATGAATTCCTAGATATCACAGCACCCACATTTATTTTTTTCTAGTACACATTGATCAAATACTATATGCAGTTTATCCACCTGGAAAAGGCTCAACTGAATATTAATTTGTAACTAAAATCAAAACAAAATTGTCTAGTCTAATTAAGTTTAACACTAATCCCTTTATACTTCATCAATAATTCTCATCCAAATTTACTAAAACTCTTCTTTCTACTAATAAGTAATTTCTCCTTTTGACAGAAGTAGAAGGAGAATAAAATGACCAACATAAAAATAGGAGCTAAATTAGCATACATAAATAATACTGGGTCAATAAAGCCTTTTTCATTATGTAATATATCACCCTAAGACCAAAAAAAAAAAAAAAAGGCAATTAAAAACACTGCAAATGGTAAAAAGAAAAAGGTAGTTGCTTAAAATACAAATAAGAAATGTTTGGTATTGATGGTGACTAAAAGCTCCATAATAAGGTATAATTAGCACAAAAAGTAAAAATAAAAATAGCTGGGCACAGTGGCACAGGCCCATAATCCCAGCAACTCATGAGACTCAGACAAGTTCAAGGCCAGCCTCAGCAACTTAGTGAGGATCTAAGCAACATAGTGAGACCCTGTCTTAAAATAAAAAACAAAAAGGGCTGGGGATGTAGCTCAGTGGTAAAGTATCCCTGGGTTAAATCCCCAGTACCAAAAAATAATTAATTAAGTTGTAGAAGCTGAGAATTAGAAATAAAATTAGATCCAGTTCTCAAGAGTACATAGATATGGATTCTTAGGTTTTAATGTCCAGGTACTTGGATTCACTAAGACTTAAAGTGGTATCCAGGAATTTGCATTTTGAAACATAATGTGGTCCAAACCCATAAAATTAGAACTAAATGAACTATGTTAGGTGTGTCAGAATCCAGGCCTTAACTCAGGACAGTGGTCTTCCCACTATGCCACTTAAACTGCTCTACAGTTGAAGAAACTAGGTCAAAGAAAGAATAAGTTACTAATATTTTGAGTCAATAAGCTCCAATTGCTTTTTATAACTCATTCACCAAGTATTTCTTAAGCATCTCTTATGTGTACAGCCATATGGAACAATACAAAACAATTTAAGATATGAGCACTAGGGGGTGGCTCAGTGATAGAATGCCAGAGGCCCTGGGTTGGATTCCTTGGCCAAAATGACATGAAACCTATCCTCTAGAAACAATTACTAATTGGGAGGACAAGATAAATACATAAAAACAATAACATGAAGGCTCTTCTTCTTTACTACTAAAAAGTTGGCCTTTGGCTGAGGATGTAGCTCAGTAGTAAAGTAATTGCATGCCCTGAGTTGTACCCCAAGCAGGGAGGGTGGAGGAGAAGAAAAAAAAAAAAAAAATATATATATATATATATACACACACACACACACACACACTTTTAATGAAAAAAAAAAATGTCTTTCTTTGTCACAGACATCTCTTTCCACACATTTCATAGACACACCAACATCAATACTGCATACCACAGGCCACATTCCAAGACAGCTTTTGTAGAGACCAAACCTGGTGTCATTTTAATGCAAAAGCCTATTTAAGAGCTTAGCTCCATTCAAATGTTAAGGAAAGCCTCTTCCCTTCAATCTACCACTTCCTCATCTCAAATGGTAGATTGAAAGTTTTAATCTTCATTCCTGTGCAATGGAACTAGAGGCAAAAATGTACTTCTACACCCCCCAACTCCTCCCTTGTCTTGGGCTTGGCAGTAAGACTTAGTTAGCCAATGAGATGTTAGAGAACCAGAGTCTGGAAAAGTGCTGGTGGGCTGGGCTTGCTCTCTTCAACTTCTGCCACAGCACTGATAACAAGCTTTTTCCAGGTAGATGTTACCCTGCTTCCAGCATGGATTCCATAATGAGAGAAGTGGAGCAGAAGAAATGCTTACTGTTGCACACCACTAAGATTTTGTGATTGCAAATTATTATGCAGCAAGAGGTGACTGAATCACCATATTTAAAAAATCTAATCAGGACTGATGATATAAAGCACTCATTCTCAAATTTACCTGATACTCTCTGGAGTCCCAGAGAGATTCATTCAGAACAACTAGACTACAGGACTAAAAAGATCACTTTTTCAATCACGACTGATTCTGTTGCAGTGTCCACATTTCTAGAAACATTGAAATTAAGATTACTAAACTTCCAGTTACTCAACAATATTCAATAACTGCTCAACAATACTAATAGATGACTCACTTGAAACAATGTGTGCTCCCAAAGGAGATGAATGTAATTGAAATCTAGTCAAGAGAATTATTTCAAATGCATTACAGAAGCTGACACTTAAACACTTATATTTTGTTAAAATTAAGTCATTTATAAACAAAGTACATCTTATTTTTTCATAAATCCTAATTTTTTGCATACCAACTATTTTAAGAATTAAGAAGTCCAAGAAGACAGAGTAAGTAGGAAAGAGGAATTCAAAAATAATTTATCCATGTTCCCAAAGAAGGATATGCTCTGTATTCCAGTACATTTTTTTTTTCCTATTCAGGTGAATTATGTGCATCTGTCCAATTACATCATGACATCCATATATCCCAAACCCATTCTGGTCACCTTGAACTTAAAATAATAAAACTGCACTAGCCATTCCAATATCAGGCAAAGTTTTATACATTCAGAACCATGACATCTGCATAACCAGTGCCTACACTATTATTCTCTGTAATGTCCCCACTACTTTTCAAAGGTGAAAAAGGTGAAACATTACTCTATCTTCATGTTCCAATTAGACTGAGAAGTAGTTGTTGCCTCTGTTGCTGTTAGAATTAATGTGGTGGGTAAGAGTGCAGGCTATAATCCTGTCTCCATAATTTCCTGACTGTGTAATTAGTTATTTAAATTATCTGTACTTTTCTCTCCCTCTCTAAAAAGGGAATAACAACCTGCAGTACAGAATTGTCAAGAGGATAAAAAAAAAAAAAAGTAAAGCTATTTGAAAATGTGCTGGTGCACAGAAAGCACTCAATAAATACTAACTATTATTATTGTTACAGCTCTAAAACCCAGCTTCCTAGCACTGTCATCAGGTGCTAGGTAATACTAAAGAAAAAAGATTAACACCATTTTTATTAATCTATCCCCTTTAAAGGGACACTATTCTAAGAATATTTATTTTGCCAAATAGAAATGGTTTATTTTAAAAACAATGTTTTCTTCTCTTGTTTTTGTCAGTTCTGATCATAAAATGATAAGCATGTCACTATAAAAGAGAACCTACATTCCAAAGGGTAAAGAATAAAAAAGAACAAAAATATTCTGAAATTTCTGCTCAAAGAATGACTGGTTAGCTTAAGGCCTTTTTTATTCTTCTTATTTTACAAGAACCACATGGCTTGTGGCTAGAGAATTTAAAGAGCTAAATAACAAATTTAGAGAAAAAAGTGTTCATTTTTACTTGAAAAATAATTGCAATGACTAAAAATATTAAAATCAGTGTCAAACATATTCGATTCAAAAGCTCATGAGTTTAATATAAAATACAGACCCTAATTAACTTACCATAATTAACAATGGACATGAATCAGTAATACCAAAAGCACAGTAGAAAACTTTAAATTTTCTTTCAGTATTTTCCCAAAACAGATTTTTATAACCTCTCTAACAAAGCAATGAGAAATTTATTCAATGTGAAAACTACACATTTGTAAAAAGAAAAGTAATTGGAAAGCCAACACTCTTGTCCTTCATTTTTTTTTTAAATGCATAATCCATGTGGCTATTCTTTGTCAAATTTAAGAATTATATGTACAATTCACTCCTGAAAATGTCTAAAAGCAAATCACCAAAAGACTGCTTGAAAAATGCAGTTGCATTGTGAACTTGGGCCTTTTTCTTAAGGTGGCTGAGAATTTAAAAAGAAATAGCCAAAGAAAAGGATGACTGTTTCCTTTTACATTTCAGTAAAATGTCAAAGTACTTTCAGGAGTCAAATCTCTTAGAAGTGTGACATAAAGTTAAAGTTGTCTCAATGACAGGGAAGTCAATAGATGACAGGTGACCAATAAAAGTGATCAAAATACTTAATGCTCAACAGTAATTCCAGAAACACATTAAATGAGTGTGTCCAAGTTAAAAAGATGGAGATATAACTGCTAGAACAATTATTTGGTAGCAAATTAATACTAATGGTAACAGTAATGAATAGTATTATAGAGTGTATCAAGAATCCCAGTCTGGTTTCCTCAACATTAATTCTATTCATTCAGTAACATTTTTCAATAATGAAAAGTAACATGCATTCCCAAGGAGTGGTGGAAATCTAAAAATAAATGCAAGTATGTGTTTAGTTGATGTTCTTTTTACTATAAGCCAAATCCGCTTCTTTTTGTTGGGGGGGGGGGACTACAGCTCTGTTTCCAAAGATCTCCTAATAGACACTGTTCACTGGTGATTAAAATATTATTTTTATTCCTTGCATTACCTCACAGCTAAAAATGTCAAGATACCACACCCAACATGTCTTTCCCCACCCCCCAGTGGAGGGGGATGGGGGTGAGAATATGGGAGTGAGGATATGAAACTACACGAAAACACTAAAGGCGATTTCGCTGGCAGGTACCCGGCAGCAGATCCCCTCCACAGTGACCCAAGGGGACGTGTCGCGAAGGGCGAGCGCAGGCCTGGGCCTCCGAGGGCTCCCTCCCTCGCCACCGCTGGGCAAGTGGCCGGGACGCGCTACCCGGGGCTACTCACCGGCCGCAGTGCTGACCAGCAGGATGGCCCACGGTAGCCAGGGCACCCGCCAGGGCCGCTGCAGCGAGGAAGTCATCCCTGGACCAGTCAAGAAGCAGGAGGGGGAAAAATATATATATGGAAAGTAAATACGGGCAGACAAATCCGGCAGGGAGGCTGGTCTTCTCCCGTCTGACTTATCCTGCCCGTATTACAATGCAGTTTGAAAGGACAAATGGCAGATGAGAGGACCTAGCTGCAGAGCTTTCATTCCGCTGCAGAAATTCCCTTCATTTCGCTCCCTCGCGACTGGGGGGCTTCATTCGCCTAGGAGGGGGTGCCTCGGCCCCCCAAACTGAAGGCATGTCCGTGGGGAGAAACAGGGGGAGCAGAAAGAATCCCGGCAGTTATTTTCCTCGTAGTTTCACGATATGAAAAAAATATCCAGGTCTGCGAGAAAACATATCCAAAGGAGCAGAGGAGTGGAGGGCGGGGATTCGATGGGGGGCCGAGGATCAGAACAAGTTCCGGACTGCCGCGAAGGGCGAAGCCCGGCGGGCGGCAGCGGCGCCCGGCGGCCCGAGTCGCATCGCCCGCAGCTCGAGGAAAGCAGGATTCCTTTTAAAGTTTCGCTTCGGTGCTTCCTTCACTCCGATTTCGAGAACAACAAATCCTCTCCTTCGACGAGATCGAAAACGGCGGTTGCCTCCATGGGCAAGCCCAAGCCTACACACCCCGCGGAACAATCGCGCGAGGGTCGCGCAGGCCCGGCCGCGGGCTGCCGGGCGGCGCGAGGAGGGGGGGTGGGGGGGGCGGCAGGCAGGGCCCGAGCTCCGAGGCGGCGCGTCGCGGTGAGATACGGAAAGCTGCCCCTTCTCTCCGTGCCGAACGCGCGCCTTCTCTCTCGCTTGAGGCTATTCCTGCCCCTCGATCTTGCCTGACGTGAATTCCACCATGAAAGCTTCGTCTTCGCCCATCAATGGCTCCTGTGAACGAATCACAAACCCCCGAGAAAGAAGCTGCTGCTGCTGCTGCTGTCGCCGCCGCCGCCGCCGCCGCCGCCGCCTCGTTCTCCCGCAGCTCTAGGCTCCGGGCGGAGCTCGGGCGTCGCGGGCCGAGGGCGGGGGGCGGCGGGAGGGCTGATGTAGGTTGCTGGGAAAAAGGGTGGGCAGCAAGCCGGCGAGACACCCACTGCCTCTCCGGGAAGCACTTCCAGTGGCTTGGAGCAGACCAGACACAAAGGGGGGAGTCGCCGCAGCTGCCAGTCTGCGGCGCTCCCGGTCACCGGAGTCGCCCCGCCTCCGCCACCGCCTCCTTCTCAGTCTCCAGCTCTTCCCGGCCCAGTCTGTCTCGGGCCTGTGGTGCAACGCGGGCGGCGGCGGCGGCGGCGGCGGCGGCGGCGGCACGACGAAGCCGCACTGCGCCTGCGCGCTCGCGGCCCCGCCCGGCCCCGCCCCTGGCTCCCTGGCTGGCCCGAGATCCGAAGCCTCGCGCAGTGTCTCTCACCAAAGCCGCGGAGGGCAGGGTGGGGCTGGCAACCCGCGCGGGCAGCAGTGGCCCTTCTGCCTCACACACACAAGCCTTCCGTACGCGGATGGTTAGACAGTTGTGTGTGTACGTACATTACATCTTTTGTCCAGCATTCTGCTAACTCTTCCTACGTTTAGCTGGACTGAGGCGTCGCTGTCGCCCCAAGTCCCCTGGAGAAAAGCTTCAGGGGCAGAATTACCCCCGTTGTTTCATGCAGCCAGAGCCTCTTTCTTCGTAACCCAAAGAATCCGGACGGACCTGCCTTTCCCAGAACGGAGACCCTGGCCTCCTTGGTCTCCTTTTACTGCTCAAACAAAAGCCCGAATTGGAAAGACCACCCCTAAACTGATGTGTTTGCTCTAATCGGCGCCGCGTTTTCCTCAGGCACCTTTCCGCCTTAGTCCTTTTTAGCTGACAGGAATAATTGAGCATTTGCGAGGATGCTAAGCTAAAAAGAAAACTCTGAAAATTCTACACAACTTCTTGCCCTACGTGCACGTCTGTCTGTGCAACGCGGTTTCCACATCTCCGAGGGAGGGCTTTTATTCACAAAGACTGCGGGTCTTTAGGGGCTTTTTAGGGCATATGGAAGGAAAATTGCAATGGAGTTAATGCCTCGGGGTAGAGAGTGAGATCAAGCCCTCACACCCTTAGAATTCAGAAGGTTCTGTTGGTACCACAGTTCCGTAGTCTGTTTAGGTTTTGTTGTTGTTGTTGTTTTGTTTTGTTGTTTTCCTATTTGCAAATTTGGTTTGACTCAAGCACCAGGATAGGGGAGGGAGTTCCATCCAACACCTTGCAGGGTCAGCCAACTTGGGTGGGATTTTGCTGGAGGAGAGGGGAGAAGGTGATGTGTCTGGCGCCATGATCGGAAGTCTGGGTTTAATTCTTAGCTGCAAGGTGGAAAAATTATGTGGGAGGGCGATCTTAAGAGGTGAAGTCTAGTCGTCCCTTCTCTTAGTAGGCAGAAGGGTTATTCTGAAGGCTGGTTTTGCTGGTCTTTCCTTATAGCTAGGGGCAGTTCCAAAGAGGTCTTCATAAGTGCACTCCGAAAATCACACTCTCTGCTTGCTTGTTCAAGTCTTCTTTAATCTCTTTATCTGAACTTGATGTAAATAAATCTCCACATTCCTTAAACTGGTTTCTGTTATCATATATATCAGCTATAATTAGGGGTTGTAGTAATACTTGCACAGAACTCTAAGACTCTTTTTAGTTGAAATATTTTTATACTGTTTACCCTTCAGGCAAAGAGAAGTTTTTCTATATAGTAAAATCCCTTTTAAAAAAGAGAGGAGCATATGCTTTGATTCATTAGTTTTATTTACTATATTTTATTTTGCCTAAAATGTCTAAAATAAGAAGCTGGTATTACTTTAACATTTGGCTTTCAAGAAATTATATCTAACACTCAGGAAAACAGGATTTCATTATGTTAGAAGGGCAGAAAGTTTATTAATTGGTAGTATATTGTTTTCCTTCAAATTGGGATCAAGAACTTAAGTATTTATTTGCCGGGGATGGAACTCCTGGCTCCATGCAAACTAGGGCCTCATGCATGACAGGTAAGCACTCTAAACCTGAGCTACATCCCACTGTAACCCTGAGTTACATTCCAGCCCTATTCTATTTTTGTTTACACAAAATTTTCCTAAGAAACATTAACTACCCTTATACATATATAGGGTAAATTATATAAAAAAGAGAAAAATGGTCTTAGGAAATTCACATGAAGAAATACATGACACTAACTTGGTAAGAATAATTAGTAAACAACTAGATATTAAACCCTTTCCTTTTTGTTGTCTTTGTAATATCTCAGTTGGGACATAGTTATTCACTACAGTGAGAAAAAAACATCAAAGAATCAGAACTTGGCAATGACTTAGCCACTACATACACAGACAATACAAGTCAAGCTTAGGTGAGAACAAAGGACTCATACTTGCAGTGAGGTCTGGCATCTATACTAAATCAGGATAAGTAGATTGTAACAACATCCCCGAAATTTCAACAAACAGCTTATTGCAACAAAGATTTATTTCTCACAGATTAGTTCTTTGATACAAGTCATCAAGGAACCTATCATGAATGAAGTTCACCAGGAAACAAGCCCTAAAACTGTGAAATTTGTATGCAGGAGGTTATTGAGTAATGCTCCTTGGGGACTGAGGAGGCAAGATTGAGTAGAGGGAGCAGTTGAACTATAATACAATTGCAAATGATCCTTCACCCAATTTCAGCATTGTCCTTCATTGAGTCAGGGGGTTAGGTCTTTATGCCCTTTCAGCAGCCAGTTACTGGCTATGGGTTGCACCCAGGGAAGGAAGTTAACCTTAGCCAGGAACAATCTCGGAGAAGGACTCAGCTTTTAGCCACCAACATTTCCAGTATTTGGAGAAAAAAAAAATGCTTCATATCTAAAGGGTGGATCTAGGGAGCTCAGCATAATATCCACTGCAGGGACCCTGCTCATTGTAGTTACTGAGATTCCCAGATTGATAGAGGCTTCACTGGAATATATGCTTTCTAGAATTGTCACAGTAGAAAATTTAAATCCTAGGGCTGCATCATCTTGCCCTAGCCATTAAAAAGTTTCCACCTAGAAAATAATGTCCTTACTTCCATTCACATTTTATTGGTCATTGAAGTCACACGGCAATTATGCCATGATACTAGGTGGAGCACCTGGATACTTATGAATAGTTTAATGACTACTATGATATCCAAGGGTAAAATAATACCTAGTACACTAATCACCAAAAGTCCAACAAATAGAATGGTATTATCCTCAACCAGATATCGAAGGGGAGCAACACAGAAATCCAGGAGAACAGACCAATAGCACCAACAAGACTGATAGATCCTTACTATGTATTACAGCCCCTCATGAATTATATCTTTCCTTTGAATTGGAAGGATTGGCAAAAGCAAATGGACATGGTTTTAGGAAAAGACAGAATTACTAAGCAGATTCTTAGAATAAGAATTGGAGTAAGAACTCAGGCAGAATTTCTGTTAAATGAATGAGAACACACAGGAGTTACCTGGGCCCAGGAAGACTGAGTACTTCTAATAAACTTGTGACCATAAAGGGGTAGTATCAGAGAAAAGTAGAAGAAAAATTCTTAACTCTACTAGAAAAACAATATGGATGCCCAGAGGTTAGCACTGGGACATCTTTCTAAATCAGAATAACAGAAGACAACTTAAAGCTGCTTAGAACTTTAGAATTTAATCTTTAGGCTTAAACTGAGAACATGGTATAGTCTCTTTTTGGCAGATCAAGGTATACTTATGGGGAGATAGGAAAACCCAATTGTGAGGTAAGAAGATGAAATTAAGATTGACCTCCTTGACATCCCAAGACTTGAAAACAACTTTAAATCTCTCTCAAACCTTTTTAAGGAAAGTAAATAAATAAATAAGAAGAGCTATTGAAACCTAAATCTATATTCCTGTCTTTTCCCTTTCCTTTTCATCTATCTTTTGAAATTTTAATTAGCTCAACTAACCTAGGATCACCCTTTCCTTCAAGAACAAAACAAAATCATCTGAGCCTCCCATCTTGAGTGACTGTCAGCAGAAAACCCTAGCTTCTCCTCAAGCATTTGAAAAAATCCCAAGGAAAACTAATATTTACCACACTTTTACTTGATTTGCTCTGGACTTCTCTATGGACATATTCTAAGAGTTTTTCCTTGCGAATGCTAGACACTGAGCTTAACATTCCTCCAGAGGATAGATACAGGGCCTTTCATTTAGTCTCCAAGCTACTCTATGCCCATATGTGGTTAAAATTTTGGGTGGTTAATTTGTTTTAAGATGGTTGCAGATGAAGAAGGAGAAGAAAAGGAGGAAGAAAGAGAAGGAGAAAAGAAGAAAGAGGAAGGAGAGGAGGAGGAGAAAAATGTGTATTCCTCTTCAAAACTATTATTCCTTAACCTGTAGCCAACAACCATATTCTTAGGATCCAGTCCCATCCTCTCCATTCAACCATCAATTTATGTAATCAGCAAATTTTGTTGTTGTTGTTTTGTTGAGACAGAGTCTGGCTATATTAAACAGTCAACCAGTCACTGTTGTAGGTATTAGAGATAAAGCTAGGAACAAGGTAGATAAGTTCCTTCCTTTCATCCTCTCGTGATACTGACTTATGCTCATTTTCTATTGTTGGGTAACAAATTACCATAAACTTACCAACTCAAAACAACATATTTGGTTGTCTCAGTTTCCATGAGGCAGTTGTCAGCAGTTTAGCTGGGCTGTCTGTTCAGGGTCACGAGGTTGTTTGTAATCTATGGGTCATCCAGGCTGTGTTCTCATCTGGAGGCTTAACGGGGAAGAATCTAATCACTTAGATGCTGGTTGTTTACTTCTAGCTTCTAGGGCCCCCACAGTTCCTCCCTATGTGGACTTCTCCACAGGCATTCTCAAAATATAATAGTTTATTTCTTCAAAATGGGGTCTATCTTATTTCCTTCTGCTAAGGACAGAATCTTACATAACATAACAATCATGGAAGTGATATCCCATCACCTTGGCCGTAGTCTAATGGTTAGAAGTAAGGCACAGGTTCTACTCCCACTCAAGGGGAAAGGATTATGCAAGAATATAAATATCTTGGTGAGGGGGAGTATCGCATTAGGATGTTCCTTATGTTGTCTTTTAGCAAGAAGAGACTATGAGAGAAACAGCTGTTTTACCTTAGAAAGACTCATCAGGGAAGGCCTGTTTGAGCAAATGAGACTTGGCCTGAGACATGAATGAAGAAAAGGAACCAATGGCTTGGCAGAGATCTAGTAGAAGAGACTTTTGGACTTGGAAAATAGGCAGAGGTCCTGAGCTAATAAAAACAATGTTGAGCTGGGTGTGTGGCACAGGCCTATAATCCCAGCAGTTCTGGAGGCTGAGGCAGGAGGATTACAAATTTAAAGCCAGGTTCAGCAAAAGCAAGGCGCTAAGCAACTCAGTGAGACCTTGTCTCTAAAGAAAATATAAAATAGGACTGGAGATGTGGGGCAGTGGTTGAATATCCCTGAGGTCAATCCCTGATATTCACTCCGCCCCCCCCAAAAAAAAAAAAAAAAAATGCAGGTATGATTTAGGAATGGAAAAGAAGCCAGATTATTGGAGCACAGGAGATGAAGTTTGAAAGGTAGGCATGTGCTAAGTGGATAGTAGACCATAATAAGTGTGTAGATCATTACCTATAGGTGCTCAGTTCCTTTCCTTCCCATTTTTTCTTCTTCTTCTTCTTCTTCTTTTTTTTTTTTTTGGCAGAGGGATGTTGTTTGTTATTGTTGTTTTTGTGTTTGTTTGTTTTGTTACCAGGGATTAATCCCAGGGACACTTAACCACTGAGTCACATCCCCAGCTCTTTTTTTTTTTTAAGATAGATGGAGAGAGAGAGAGAGAGAATTTTAATATTTATTTATTTTTTTAGTTTTCTGCAGACACAACATCTTTGTTTGTATGTGGTGCTGAAGATCAAACCCAGGCCGCACACATGCCAGGCGAATGCGCTACCGCTTGAGCCACATCCCCAGCCCTAAATTTTTATTTTTTTATACTCTGATATTTTCTGTAATACTAGATAGAGCTTTGTAATCAGGAAAAAATGGTTTGCTATTTTTATTTTTTAACTTTTTATTTGTTTTTTTGTTATTAGTGCATTATAGTTATACATAACATCAGGGTTCATTTTAACATAATAGAAGCATGGAATATAATTTGCTCCAAGTCACTCCCCAGTATTTCCCTTTTTCTTCCCTCTTCCCTCCCCCATAACTTTTCCACTACTCTAGTGCTCTTTCTTCTATTTATGTACAGTTTGTTTTTTTTTAATTAGTGCTTTATAGAGATACATAAAGGTGAAACTCCCATCCCTTCTCCTCACCCTCAATACCTTTCTTCCACTCCACTAATCTCTCTTTTATTTTCACAGGACTTCCCCACCATCACTTTTTTTTTTCTTATTTGAGTTTAGTTTCTGCATATGAGAAAAAAACATTTGACCCTTGATTTCCTGAGTCTGGCTTACTTCACTTAGCATGATGTTCTCCAGTTCCATCCATTTACCGAGCAAATGCCATAATTTCATTCTTCTTAATGGCTGAGTAAAACTTCTACTGTGTATATATGCCGTTTTCTTTATCCACTCGTCTTTGACAGGCATCTCTGCTGTTTCCATAACTTGATTATTGTGAATTGTGCTGCTATAAATATTGATGTGGCTGTATAACTATAGTATGCAGATTTTAGTTCTTTAGAATAAATACCGAAGAGTGGAGGTAGCTGAGTGATATGGTAGTTCCATTACTAGTTCTTTGAGTAATCTCCATATTGCTTTCAAGAGTGATTGTATTAATTTGCAGTCCCGCCAACGATGTATGAGTGTACCTTTTTCCCCACATCCTTGCCAGCATTTATTATTTGTATTCATGATAATTGCCTTTCTGACTAGAATGAAATGAAATCTCAATGTACTTTTAATTTGCATTTCCCTGCTAGAAATGTTGAACATTTTTTCATGTATTTATTTGTTAGCCATTTGTATTTCTTCTTTTGAAAAATGTCTGTTTAGTTCTTTTTGCCCATTTATTAATCAGGTGTTTAGGTTTTTGTTGTTGTGGTTTGATGTTAAATGTTTTTAGTTCTTTATATATTCTGGATATTAATCCCTTGTCTGAGGAGTAGGTAACATAGTTTCCTGCTTTTTGTTGTTGTTGTTGTTGTTTTTGTTGCTGTTGTTGTTGTTTGTTTTGCAACCACGGAGAGAACCAGGGAGAGAACCAGGGAGTGCTTAACCCTGGGCCACATCCCCAGCCCTTTTTTATTTTTTATTTTGAGACAAGGTCTCGATAAATCACATAAGGCCTTGCCAAATTGCTAAGGCTGGTCTGGAACTTGTGATTTTCCTGCCTCAGCTTGCATGTCACTAGAGTAACAGACATGCACCACTGTGCCCAGCTCAGTGTTAATCTTTGAAAGCTTATTATTTCAGTATGATTAACATGACATGTTGTCAAGAAGTGATAAAAGTGTTAAGTTTTTTCCTCTAATTATTTCATGTATAATTATTTAATGTGTGAAAATCTTATTTCCTAGAAAGATTTATAGTAGTGACTAAATCATATACTGTTACATACCCAGAAAAAGTTCAATAGTTACTGAAGTGAAAAGCCAGCCAATTGAGGACATAAAACAAATCAAATATTTAATCCTATGTAAGGTTATTTGTATCTTGAGGATTAGGGAAAAAATCATAATGAATATTTTATTATTTCACATTCTACAAATGTTTGGTACATTTCCAGTACTTTCTTCAGTTATTAAGCATGTCTACATTTTTCTCACTTAGTGGCTAAGGATGTTGTATACGCATTTGAAATGCACTGAATTTAAAAAACAAGACCTTCTTATGGCCTTGCATTCTAGTTTTTCTGACTTTTGATAAATATTTATCTGGCCCTTCCTAATGACCTCCAAATAACTGTGCTGGACTATCTGCTTGCAAAAATTACACAAATAATCTCAAGAGCAGTTTTTGTGTAATAATGAAGCTACTGTAATACACACCCTCATAACCTTCACTCTAGGGAAGATAAGTACATATTCATCCTTTTTTAGAGGCTCCTAAAACACATAAATATCCATATCAAAACTTACTTTTTTCTTTCTTAATCTAGAATTATCATAGTTAAAATTGATTAGATATTTCAAGCTGAATGTGATGCTTTTATTTTTCAAACACAAAACTAACCATGCTTTAAAATGTAGATTTCTTCTTCCACTTGAATGTATGACCTTTTCCTTAAAATAAGTTTGTTTTGTTTTGTTTTGTTTTTAGTAACAGGGATTGAACCCAGGGGTGCTCTACAACTGAGCTACATCCCTTGCCCTTTTTTTTAGTTGTAGATGGACACAATATCTTCATTTTTTTTTTATTTTTTATTTTTAGATGGTGCTGAGGATGGAACCCAGTGCTTCATAGTGCAAAGCAAGCGCTCTACCACTGAGCCACAACCCTAGCCCCATACCTTGCCCGTTTTAATTTTCATTTTGCAATGGGGTCTCACTACATTGCTCAGGCTGGCCTTGACTTTATGATCCTCCTGCCTCCACCTCCTGAGGAGCAGGGATTACAAGCATGAGCCACAGTGCCTGGCTCTTTATTTCTGTATGTTTTTCTATATATGTTAATTTCCTACAATGTATTTTTTAAAATAAGAATTATTTTAAAATATTAGTTCAGGGCAAAGGGGAAAAAAATAAAATGTAGTCCTTAATGTCCAGAACAAAAGTTATACTCAAGGTAAGGAAGTGAAAAAATATATATATAAACTCTCTGCTCATTATCAAAACTCAGTTGCTTCACAGATGATTCTTATTATAAGCTCCATATCCTAATATTTATTGAAGCCTTCTGGGTATGTTAGCATTCTGTGTAGCACTCTGATTTATAACTTTATTCTTTTAAAAAAAACATATGATTACTTTATCATATTGTGTGATTCTAGTAAGCCTCCTAAAGCCCTTGGTGGAATAGAAAGGGTATAACTAAGCTATTCCAAGTGCCAGAATTCTGATTGTTTCTGATGGGTAAAAAAAGTATTTTTTTTAGAGATTCAAAGTGAGTTCCTTTATTTTTTTTTTAATATTTATTTTTCAGTTTTCGGCGGACACAACATCTTTGTTTGTATGTGGTGCTGAGGATCGAACCTGGGCCGAACGCTTACCAGGCGAGCACGCTACTGCTTGAGCCACATCCCCCTGCCCCAGAAATAAGTATTTTAAAAAAGAATGCTTCCTTAGAGCAAGAACTAATGAAAATAGCAAAAATAACTAACCAAGTGGCTAAACTCCAACACAAAGTATAAAAGAACTTTCATATAGTCAACACAAACATGTTTATATGCAACAAACTATAAGTGATAGGTAGAAGCTTCTGATATTTATTTCCATTTTCTTGTCATTATACAATAGTGGAAATCCTTAGGCATACGTGGCTAAGTTCTGTTTTCTATATGAATTTATCTTCTTGTGTTGTCCAGTGCTGATTTTCATTCGTGTGTCCTATTTTTACACGTGCAGGTCTGGCTAAGAATGCAAGGTGGTTTCCAAGATAGTGACTTTATTATCTGTGAAAACAGAGAGGGGATGTGGCTCAGTGGTAGAACGCTTGCCTAACATACTTGAGGCCCTGGGCTCTATCCCAGGGTAGGGGGAAGGGGGAAAAGAAGAGTGATATTTTCTAATCCTATAATTTCTGAATGATGACATCAAATAAAGATTCTATCAGTGTATTGTTGAGGTGTTTGGCCAGTGCTTTGCAAAAGGTTCCTGTTTTATTTAATCCTAGGAAATGACCTTTCTCCTGTTCTACCCTGCAAACTCTGCTGTGATGCCAGCATCTTTCATTCAGCTGCCTTCATGTTTGATGTGATCAGCATTTTCTGTACTATTTTGACTGATGAGAGCCAAATTTGGTATACTATGACTTTTTCCACTTAACACAAAAAACTCCATTGTACTTACTGCAACATTAGTTAAAACCTTCTTGTCTGTATCTCTACAGGGGTTTTACTGTTGAGCAGTTTTAAATCTCACACTGCAAAATCAACAATAGTATTTATAGCATTGTGTTACAAATTATCTCCTTAGGAATAGAGATTGTGGGTTCCTTAAGGTCTGGGACTTTAGCACTAAGATTTAGCATAAATTGGATGGATCTTGGGTCCTCAATTATTCAATGCTTATTTCAATGAATGAATAAATAAGTGAAAATAAAGCATAATTTTCCTAAGGAGCAGAGAAACATCAGGAAAAATTCTCAAATAAATTGAAGATATGAACAATTTCCTGAAGTAAAAGTGAAAACCCAATTTAAGAATGGGCAAAGCATGGGCTGGGGATATAGCTCATTTGCACAAGGCCCTGGGTTCAACCCTAGCACCGCAAAAAAAAAAAAAAAAGGGCAAAGCATCTGAATAGACATTTCTACAAAGAAAATGTATAAATGGCCAACTGAGCCTCAGCAAAAGCAAGGTGGTCCTAAGCAACTCAGTGAGACCCTGTCTCTAAAGAAAATATGAAATAGGACTGGGGATGTGGCTCAGTGGTTGAATGCCCCTAAGTTCAATCCCTAATACCAAAAAAAAAAAAAAAAGATGCTCAACACCATGAGTTTATTAGGGAAATTAAAACAGCAATGAGATTCCACTTCACACACACTACAATGGCTAAAATTAAAAAAAAAAACAGAATCAAAAGAATAATAAGGTTGATAAATTAAAATCTCGATGCATTGCTGATAGGGATGCAAAATGATTCAACTTCTTTGGAAAGCAACTTTACAGTTCTTCAAAAGATGCAATTTTGCTGGGTGCAGTGGTGCACGCCCATAACACCAGCAGCTTGGGAGGCTAAGGTGGGAGGATGGAAAGTTCAAATCCACCATCAGCAAAAGCAAAGTGCTAAGCAACTCAGTGAGACCCTGTCTCTAAGTGAAATACAAAATAGAGATGGGATGTGGCTCAGTGGCCGAGGGCCTCTGAGTTCAGTCCCTGGTACCCACCCCCCTGACAAAAAAAAAAAAGATGCAATTCTACATATATAACAAAAGAGGTGAAATTAGATGCCTAGCAATGGGAATGTAGCTCAAAAGCACTTGCCTAGCATGTACAAGGCCCTCCATTCAATCTCCAGATTGTAAGCAAAAAACATAACCAAAAATAGATAACAACATAAAAACTTGTACACAAATGTTCATGGTAGCACTATGATAACTATATGGTATCTATGATAACTATAAAGTTGAAACAAACCAAATGTCCACCAAGTGATAAATGGATAAATAAAAATGGTATAGACATGCAATGAAAGATTATTTAGCTATAAAAGGGATAAGGTACATGCTACACACCTTAACATGGGTGAAACTTAAAAATATGCTAGCCAAGCACTGTGGTATATGCGTGTAATCTCAGCTATTTGGGAGACTGAGGCAAAAGGATCATGTGTTCAAGGCCAGCTGGCAATATGGCAAGAACTTACCTCAACAACAAAAGACATGCTAAGTGAAAGAAGCAAATTACAAAAAGGTTACAAATTATGGATGCTCCTCTACTTACCAGGGGGCAATATTCCAACAAACCCATTGTAGGCTAAAAATGTTGTAAGTCAAATGGATTGAATCCACCTAATCAACTGATCAGCAAAGCTTAGCCTAGCTTACTTTACACATGCTGAAAACACTTACATTAGCCTACAGCTGGGCAAAATCATCTAACACAAAGACTATTTTATAATAAAGTGATGAATAACTCATGTAATTTATTGAATACTGCAGTGAAAGTAAAAATCAGAATGGTTATATAGGTATACTTTGGCATCATCATAAAATTGATAAGTCAAAACTTCGTGGTTCAGGGACCCTCTGCAAATAGTTCTTTTTATATGAAAAGACCAGAATAGGCAAATCTAGAAACAGAAATTTGTCAGGGATCAGAAAATGATATGCCAAAATATGCCACTTGGACTTTTAATTGAGAGCACCTGGAAAGCAGAAAATGTAGGGGAGGGCTTTCTCTGAAGTTCCCCTACCTGTTTTAAAGACTGAACCCTCCAAAGTATAGTCTTTTTTGTGAATCCCTTCCCCAAATACCTCATCAACCAGGGGAGATTAATGGGAAGGAAAACTAGAGGTGACACCACATTCAGAGCCCAGACAAACTTTATCCCAGGATATTGTCTGTTCTCAGGGTCCATTCATTTCTCTGAAAACTTATTTACTTTTCTAAAACTGTCAACATCCTCCTTTTCCCTCTCCCCCAGGAAGAAGGTTTATAAGCTTCTACATCTTGTGGATTATTGGGCACTTTCTTATGATGCCCCCTTACGTGTAATAAACTTGTATACCTTTTCTCCTGTGAATCTATTATCTTTTTTTTTTGCAGACTCATTTATTTATTGAGCATCCAGAGGGCAAAAATAAGATCCTTTCACATCTACAAATTATATTAGTGGTTTCCTAGGGTTGGAGGGTGTGGAGGAGAGTTGGTAGTAAACAGGGAGTCAGTCACTACTATTGGGTAAAGAGTTTCTGTATGGGGTGATGAGAATATTCTAAGATTGATGTGGTGATAGTTCACAACTCTATGAATATGGTAAAGACTAGAAATGTCCACTTTAAATGGGTGATCTGTGTTCTATGTGAATTACATCTTAACAAAAGTGTTTTAAAAAGCAGCACTGTACTCTCATGTATATCTAAAAAGAACAAATTTTAAAAATTGTTAAAAAAAAAAAAGCAACTGGATGTCAGGAGTGGTCCACAGGTTGCATGTGGGTCACTGCACATGGAAATTTAGTGGACAGAGACATCTGGTGTCTGGGAATGACCAGTGGACATTTTCTCTTGTCAATTGCCCAGGGACAATGTGAATTACTATCCCATTCTTCCACGGCCCACACAGCACCTGAGACAGGTGTGACCTGCCAAGATGTCCATCAACCTGCTGACTACAAGATATCAGGAAGCAAGACTCCACTCTTGAAACCTTATGCCTGCCTTTGATGTACCTCCTTAAATAAACCACCGGAGCCATCTTTTCTTTGTCTAACTCCAGAACCCATGAGGACTAGATCTATCAGGGGCTTCACCTATTGTAAATATATTTCTGAATATGTGTGTTTTGTTATTCACTAATTATTTGAGATTTTAAGTTTTAGGGTGACTTAGGTTATCCTGGGCAGGAAGAAGAACCCTCCAATGAGATACTGGCGGGGGCTGGGGATGTGGCTCAAGCGGTAGTGCGCTAGCCTGGCATGCGGGCGGCCCCAGTTTGATCCTCAGCACCAAATACAAAAAAGATGTTGTGTCCACCGAAAACTAAATAAAATATTAAAATTCTCTCTCTCTTAAAAAGAAAGAAAGAAAGAGATACTGGCTATTGACACTGATAACTGGAAGCCAGGTGTGATGGCTCATGCCTATAATCCCAGCATCTCGGGCTGGGGATGTGGCTCAAGCGGTAGCGCGCTCGCCTGGCATGCGTGCGGCCTGGGTTCGATCCTCAGCACCACATACAAACAAAGATGTTGTGTCCACCGAAAACTAAAATAAATAAATAAATATTAAAATTTAAAAAATAAATAAAAAATGATCCCAGCATCTCGGGAGATTGAGGCAGGAGGATCAAAGCCAGCCTCAGCAATTTAGCAAGCCCCTAAGCAACTCAGTGAGACCTTTTCTCTAAATAAAATACAAATAGTGCTGGGGATGTGACTCGGTGGTTAAGCACTCTGGGTTCAATGCCCGGTACCAAAAAAAAAAAAAAAAAAAAAGCAACTAGAAGACATCTTGTAGCACTGTTAAATTACTAAGAACAATGATATAGCTCAGTGGAAGAGGACTTACCTTGCATGCACAAGGACCTGGGTTTGATTGCCAGCATGGGGAATAAAAACACAACACACACAAAGAGTCCTTATATTAATCTTACAAGTAGGAGAAGATCAAGATGATGAAATTAGATCACTCCTTTCCCATCGGCCTTTACCTGATATTATCATATTATAAACAATTTGGCTTGTTGAAAATAATACCTGAAATCTTATCCTGTTTTAAGATGTATGATGGAAAAACAACAAACAAAAACCTTAACCTGTAAATTTGAGGTCTCAAAACAGATCCTGGAATTTGTAAACTTTGCTTTAAATTACCAGTGGCTTTTCTACTCCCCTTAAAACTCTTTCAATGGAGTATTAAGCAAGAGACAGACTTGCGATAAGAGGAGAATATCTCATAATAAAAGTGCGTCTGACCCCTGCTGAGATATCATCTTTTTGGTGACAGGTTTGTTTTAATTTTTCTCAAAGAACTGCCAGCCAGTAAAGCTGGCACTCAATCCCATGCAACAGTTATAGCAAAAGAATACTTCACAGAGCATTTCAGTAAGGGCTAGAGAAGAAAAATTAAGGAGATCAGAATGGAAAACAAACGACAAGTCACTGCCTTGCTAGGATATCCTTAGGAAATCAGCAGAAGTCTGCAGGCATTTTTGCACAGAATGTCACTTCAGGAATAAGAAGGTGCTGGAACACCTTCAGAACAGTTCCAGGAAGATGGGTTTCTATGACTTATTTTAACAGTGAAGTGAAATACATTTAATTTTGCAAATTACAAAGCACTTCCACATATATTTGCATTGGAGCCTCCATGGATGGGCTAGAGCAGGTCTGTCATAAGAAATCACCCTTGCAGAGTTCTTAAATCCCAGGCCAAAAAAAAAAAAAAAAATGTGGATCCCAGCATTTTAACCTGATGAATGTTTTGACTGAGTCAGAGAGAAAAATCAAACTTCATGGAAATCATAGCCATAAAAGAAAGTTCACAATAGCCGTAGTTAAAATTGACAGTTTGATGAAGATAAAAACCTGATGACTTGGGGCTGAAGATGTGTCTTAGCGTTAGGGGGTTTGCCTGGCATGCAGGAGGACCTGGGTTCATCCCCAGCACCACAGAACAAACAAACACCCAATGATTTAAATGAATTTCATTTTAAAATGTACATGAAAAAATTTATCTTAAGAATAGACATTTCAATAAAGTAAAAACAGGAATAGAAAAAATAGAAAGCCTCACTGTAATGCATAAAAAATTTTATCAAAAATTAAATTGGCTATAATAATAGCTTAAAGTGATATACTTATAAATATACAGTTCTAAACGGCAAGAGGCTGGGAGTATAGCTCAGTGGTAGCACTTGCCTGGCATGCATGAAGCCCTGAGGCATTGGGTTCCATCCCAAGCACTGCAAAACTAACAAGTGAACAAACATAACAGGTTAAGATCACACAACTGATTCAAGGGTTCAAGCACAGGGTGGAACATGGGGAGGTGAAAATAATATAGCATTAAATAGAATTACTGAGCTGGGTGCAGTGGCGTACACCTGTAATCCCAGCAATTGGGGAGGCTAAGGAAGGAGGATTCTAAGTTCAAAGCCAGTCACAGCAACTCAGTGAGGCCCTAAACAACCTAGTGAGACTCTGCCTCAAAATAAAAAATAAAAAGGGCTAGGAATATTGCTCAGTGGTTAAGCACCCCTGGGTTCAATCCCCAGTACCAAAAAATAAAAATAATAAATAATAAAAGTAAAAGCATTATTGCTAGGCTCAGGGGCAAAAGGAATGCCTGTAATCCCAGCTACTCAGGAGATTGAAGCAGGGGATCACAAAGTTGAGGCCAGCCTCAACAGTTTAGTGAAACTCTGTCTCAAAAATAAAAAGAACTGGGCTGGGGCTGTGGCTCAAGCGGTAGCGCGCTGGCCTGGCATGCATATGGCCTGGGTTCGATCCTCAGCACCACATACAAAGATGTTGTGTCCGCCAAAAACTAAAAAGTAAATATTAAAAAATTCTCTCTCTCTCTCTTAAAAAATAAATAAATAAAAATTAAAAAAAAATAAAAAGAACTGGGCAGAGGCAGAACACTCCAACTAACACACACACACAAATGGCATTATTGATTTGATGGTTAGAATCCTGCCTCTTAAGCCTCCTATGTAATGTTAAATAAGTCTATCAGGTTCTCTTTTTATCTGTGAAATGAGAAGTATAATGGTTGGAACTACTTCATCATTTTATAGATTAAAGTACCTGGCACAAGTGAAAGGCATTTTAACCCTGTCTTTTTCAAGACTGTATCTTAATCCCAGCTGCCTGGAAGGCTGAAGCAGGAGGATCACAAGCTTGATGCTAGCCTTGGCAACATGGTGAGAACTAGACTCAAATGAAATTTTTAAAAAAGGGTTTGGCATGTAGCTCAGTGGTAGAACGGCCCCAGCACCACACAAATACCATGTACAC
This sequence comes from Marmota monax, assembly GCF_021218885.2. NCBI lineage: Eukaryota > Metazoa > Chordata > Mammalia > Rodentia > Sciuridae > Marmota > Marmota monax. The sequence goes on along the minus strand of NW_026695244.1, from coordinate 1,616,170 downwards.
ACATTGTGTCTTAGCCTTAAGGTGTGCCAGGACATTTATCCTAAAACTCACTCTCCTACACACTGAACCACATTACTTCATCTGTAAGTACATTTCTTGTTTTGTTTATTGTGCTTCATTTATTTATTTTGTGTGCTAGGGATTGAACCCAGGGCCTTGGAGACATGGGAGACAAGTGTTCTACCACTGAGTTACACCCCATGCCACTACATTTCTTGTAACTGAAGAAATACCCAAAGCAGATTTTAGATGTTACTGTAATCAGACTCTATCTCTGATTGTTTATTTATGGATTTTCAAATAGAATTCAATTTTAAAACATTGTTCCAATCAACCTTTGTGGTATAGAATAAATTAAAAATACTCCAGATGGCTTAGTAGTACAAACAATAAAAATACTGTGTTTTAAAAATATTTGACATGTAAACAATTATTTTAGTTTGGTCTATTAACCAAACAGTTGCTTTATCACTTCAAAAAAATAAATAAATAAAAAGAACAATGGCTAATGAAGTAATAACATTATTAGTTTCACTAACAATAAGGAAGCAAGGGATACTGGGAAATCATTCAGCCTGTCAGTCTTCTCATGTGGAAAATACACATAATAAAATACACTCGCTTCACAGAATTGTTATGAGACCTAATTAAAGTCTTCAAACTGCTTTGAAATTCCTATATGAAAGACACTCTGATCTTTATCTAGGAGAGATAGATAAGGCATCTATGGAAGAAGCTAAAATTGATTCTTGCTTGTGTAACTTGAATTTCTACTTGGCAAGAATGTAATTTAGCAGAGGAAATGATGTTATACAACTTTTAAAATACATGTTTCAAAAGCATATAATATTATTTTTTTCATTATTTCATCCCTCACAGTATCTATGTAGTACTAACCACCCCCACACAAAGCTCTCAATTCAATAATCAAACACAGATAGTACATCAAACTATATTATTTATTTATTTTTATACTTCTTTTCTGTACTGGGGATTAAACCTAAAAGGCCTCACATACACTAGGCAAGGCTCTACCACTCAACTCCATACTCAGCCCCTTTTTTTTTTAGAACTGTATTTTGAAACAAGGTCTTCTTATATACATATGTATATATCCATATTTCTATGCTTTCTTAAAAGTTTGTACCAATTTACACAATTACATATATTATTCATTTATATAAATATTTTTCTGTCATTTATAATTTTAGCCATCCTAGCTGGTATATAGTGGTTTCTCATTGTGGTTTTGATTCAGATTTCCCTAATGGTAAGGATGTTGAACATCTTTTCATGTGCTTGTTGTCTATTTGGATATTTTCTTTGGAGAAATGTGTATTCAGATCCCTTGCTAATTTTTGTTACTGTTGTTGAATTCTTCAGATATTTTGAATATAAAGTCTTATTGGATATAAGGTTTGCAAATATTTTTTCTTATCCTGTGGACTGTCTTTCTCTTTGTTGATGTTGTTCTTTGAAACAACAAAAGTTTTAAATTTTGGTGAAGTCTCATTTATCTATGTTTTCTTTTGTTTCTTATACTTTTGGTGTCATGTCAAAGAAACTATTGCCCATTCTGAGGTCATGTACATTGATATCTAAGTTTTCTCCTAAGAGGTTTTTTTTTTTTTGGGGGGGGGCAGGCAGTTCTGAGGATTGAACTCAGGGGCACTCGACCCCTGAGCTACATCTCCAGCCCTATTTTTGTATATTCTTTAGAGACAGGGTCTTACTGAGTTGCGTAGTGCTTCGCTTTTGCTGAGGCTGTCTTTGAATTCATGTTCCTCCTGCCTCAGCCTCCTGAGCTGCTGGGATTACAGGCATGTGCCACCACGCCGGACTCTCCTAAGTGTTTCTATAGTTTTAGTTCTTACTTTTAGGTCTTTGGTCCATTTTAAGTTGTTTCTATATATAGTGTGAGGTAGATCCCATCTTTAGAACAAATAAAAAAAGTCAGAATTTGGGGGCTCTCTAAATACTTGTCTTCTCTATCCTAGTGGTCTAAAGATGCCAAACATCACAATACTTGGTTGTATTGTAGATACTGAACCTTTAATATCAAACAAAAATGTAACTTAGCAATGTGTCCATATCCAGAAACCAGAATGTAAATCAGATGTTATGTTATTTGTTTTACCATCCTTACCTTGAAAACTGTCCTCTCATTTTAGTTCATTTGTCAAATGACTGAGATTTAAATTCTTACATAGTAGTATACTCTTTTTTGCATAAGAGAACCCTAATAGTTTGGTAAAGTCAAAAAGAAAGGTATTTTAGTTAATAAGCAAATTCTACATCTTACTTCATAAAACATCTTAATGTAATATAAAAATGAATTTATGATTTGATTGAATTAATTTAATTTGTTTAGGTAGTTTAATGCTAAACTGTCCTTGCTTAAATTATGATTCTGAAATTACTTTCCCTTATATCACTTAAAACCTAATGCATTAATACCTAATGCATGCATGTAGAATATATTTTAGAATGTTGGATTTAACACTTTGAAATACATCATATAGTAGTATAATAATAACAATAATACTTTAGGATCCTAGGCAATGCATATTTGTATACTCATTTGATTTGCTGAGTTGACCATACCTTATCGTGGCAAGAATTTCCCTTTCTTTGTAAACGATCCTACCATGTATGTTTTCTTATTCTCATGCATCATTAAAACTTTAAGAGCTGAGTACAATGGTGCATACCTGTAATCTTAGTGACTTGAGAGGCTAAGGAAGGAAGATCACAAGTTTGAGGCTAGTCTCTGCAACTTAGCAAGACCCTGTCTCAAAATAAAAAATAAAAAGGGCTGGGGATGTTTGTATCTCAGTGGCAAAGCAGCCCAGGGTTCAATCCTCAATACTTAAAACAAAAACAAAAACAACAACAACAAAAAAAAACTTTTGGGTCAAATTTTCCCAATCAGCAATGTCCTCAGGTCCAAAGCAGCTCTCTCATTCACACTGAGGAATTTTTATGTTTTGAGCATTATTCTAAGTGCTTTACACATATAACTCAATACTCATAGCAACTTTTTTATTTATTCCATTGGCCTAAAATAAATCACTTGATGTTTCTATGGTCAGAAAAGGTTTGAACTCTGAAGAACAGATATTTGGAGGTGGTGGTGCATGCCTGTAATGGCAGTGGCTCGGGAGGCTGAGTCAGGGGGATGACAAGTTCAAAGCCAGCCTCAGAAATTTAGCAAGGCTGTAAGCAATCTAACAAGACTCTGTCTCAAAATAAAAGGGCTGGAGATGGAGCTCAGTGGTTGAACACCCTTGGGTTCAGTCCCTTATACCAAAACAACAACAATAATAATAATAAAAAAAATAGGCTGACAGGTTGAGGATGTAGTATGCCCAGCATGTATGAGGTTCTGGATTTGATTCCCAGCACTGCAAAATAAATACATAATAATGAAATAAATCAATTCATTTTGTTCACAAATCTGTAATTAGGGAGGGATTCAGTAGAAATGGCTCATCTGTGCTTCAGGATGTATGGAAACTCAGGTGATGGGACTTAAAGGCTGACTTGGCAGCTGAAACCAGAATTTTCTAAAGCCTCCCTCACTCAAATGTCTGAGTAGTTGACTCTGGCTGTCAGATGGGACCTCATTTGGGGTTGTCATGTGGTTTCTCTTTGTGGCTCCTTGGACTTCCTCACATTATGATGACCAGATTCTAAAACTGAGCATCCCAAAAGGCCGAGCATGGCAAGCTGCGTGGCATTTTTGTCATCGAGCCTAGCTACTCTTTATACATAGTCACAGTGGAGTCACAGAGACCCATCCAGATTCAAGGGACACCACTCAGTGAGAGGAGTTTTTTAAAATTTAGAAATATATTTAAAAACACTAACAATTGGGCTGGGGTTGTGGCTCAGTGGTAGAGCACTCATCTAGCACAAGCGAGGCCCTGGGTTTGATCCTCAGCACCACATAAAAATAAATAAATAAGGGTATTGTATCCAACTACAACTAAAAAATAAATATTATATTTAAAAAAAACTAAAAATTGATGGCTGTATGTAGAACAGCAAAGCTCCTTTTATGACCTCTATTAATGGTTAATCTGGAAGAATGACCTCTGTGGAAGCCACATTGAGTTGGATTCCCAAGTTTATGGGCCAGCCTAGATATAGCACAATGTTGAACTTTCTCCACTGAGTTTAAAAATTGTTTCTACTGAGCTCTCACAAAAACTCAGTTGAGGTACATAGATTAATGGTTAAGCGTTCTGACACTTTCTCAATTGTGTGACCTTGAGTAAATTAACTAACCTGTTGCTAAATTTTAGATATTAAATGTCACCCAAAGGTTCCTATGTTAAAGACTTGCTACCACAGTTATGCTATTGGGAGATTTTAGGACTTGAGGAAGTGGGGCCATGGAAGGTGTCTCTAGATCACTGATCATGAACTGGAACCTCCAAAACAGGAACCAAAATACACCTTTTATTTTTATATTAATTACCTCAGATATTTTGATATAGTAATAAAAGCTAACTAAACACCTGTCAATGTTTTAAGTTCCTGATACGAAGAATGGAGCTAATATTATCTTCCTCATAGGATTATGAAAAATCTTTTTTTTTTTTTTTTGGTACTGGGGATTGAACTCAGGGGCACTCAACCACTGAGCCACATCCCCAGCCCTATTTTGTATTGTATTTTATTTAGAGACAGGGGCTCACTGAGTTGCTTGGTGCCTCACCTTTGCTGAGGATGGCTTTGAACTCGTGATCCTCCTGTCACAGCCTCCCGAGCTGCTGGGATTACAGGCACACACAACCACCCCCGGCATGATAAATCTTAAATTAGTTAATACATGTAAAACATTTAGACGAGTGCATAGTATACAGAAATAACTCAATAGATGTGTTAGCTTTTCGTCACTACAATCAAAATACCTGAAAAAAACAAAAGGAAGAAAGATCCACTTTGGTTTATGGCTCCACAGTTTTCAGTCCATGATTGGACAGTTTCTTTGCTTTGCGCCTGCGCCTGAAGTGAAACGGAACATCTTGGCAGAAGGGTGTGGCAGAAAAAAGCTATTCAGTTCATGGCAGTCAAGGAGAGAGAGGGGATGGGGTTGTGGCTCAGTGGCAGAGTGCTTGCCTAGCATATGTGAGACACTGAGTTTGATCCTCAGCACCATATAACAAATAAAATAAAGGTATTCTGTCCATCTACAACTACAAAAAAGTGGCAGGGTGCCAGGGATAAAATATCATCCCAAGGTATGCTCCCAGTGACTACTTCCTCGAACCAGATCTTACTTCCTACAGTTTCCACTGCATCCCAATAATCCATTCAAATTATTTCAAATAATTAATCCATCAAATGAATTTATCCACTTATGGGGTTAGAACCTGCATTATCTAATCATTTCCTAAAACCCCCACCTCTGAACATTACTGCATTGGGGAGCAAGCCTTCAACACATGAGACTTTGGGATACATTCCAGATGCAAACCAAACAATGTTATTCATTATTATCAAGTTTTCTTATTTTGGAATATATGGAGGAGCTTTATATATTCATTTTCTTTGGAAATGTTTGGAGTATACTTGCTAGAGTGTTCATATTTTACCACACTGTCAATGGTTTTCCATATCTGCAAGATCCTAAGGACCATCAAATATCTTAGGGGCTGGGGTTGTGGCTCAGTGGTAGAGCGTTCGCCCAGCACGTTTGAGGCCCTGGCTTCAATCCTCAGCACCACATAAAAATAAGTAAAATAAAGGTATTATATCCAACTACAACTAAAAAATAAATATTGAAAAAATAAAATAAATATCTTAGAATTGTTTGCAAACTTTCATAATTTGAAATTTTGTCTAGTCTATGTAGAATTATAAGTATATTATTATAAGTATTATTATTTATTTAATTTTGGAGATGCTAGGGATTAAACCTAGGGACTTACACAAGCATTCTACTATACCACTAGCCCTCCGATCTTACATTTGTAATCAGAATTTTTAAATAGTTTAAGGATAGAAAAAAGAAACCTGAAAGAAATATTGAGGCATTTTATTTTATCTTTTTGTTTGCTTGTTTGTCTGTTTGATACCAGGGATTGAACCCAAGGGCACTTAACCCTTAACTGAGTCACATCCCCAACCCTTTTTTTATTTTTTATTTTGAGACAGGGTCTCACCAAGTTGCTTAGGGCCTCACTAAGTTGTTGAGTGAGGCTGGCTTTGAACTTGTGATCCTCCTGCCTCAGACTCTGGAGCTGCTGCAATTACAGGCATGTGCCACTGTGCTTGGTGACATTTTATTTTAAAAGCCAACTTCACAGAAAACATCAATATCATCACCCTTCTCCATGTTAGCACCAAATGCCAGAACGTGATAAAGTAATATTACAAACTTTGAGGGAAAATTATTGTGATCCAAGAATCCTTTACCAAGAGAGGCTGGTTTTCCTAAGCAGCACAACTGAAAGTATTATCACACAGTTTTCATTCATTCAAAGGCCCATAAAATATACTATGTACACTTTGCAGAAAAATGTTACTGAGAAGTATTCTAGTTGACCCCAAAATGATCAAAGACCCTTGAATACAAAAGCTATAATACAATAGAAGGATATGAAGAGTGATCAAATATGTAGAATTTATGAGTTATAATAAAAAAATTCAACTTAGTAGCCCAAAGTGGTGGCAAATCCCTATAACCCCAGCTACTTTGGAGGCTGAGATAGGAGTATCACAAGTTCAAGGCCAGCCTTGGCAACTTGGGGAGACCTTGTTTCAAAATAAAAAATAAAATGGGCTGGAGATGTTGCTGGGGGCAGAGCAACCCTGGATTTATCTCCAGTACCACAAAAAAAAAAAAAATGAATAAACACAAATGGGCAGGAAGAAAAAGAAAAAACATCACCTAAATTTATCTAATTGTTTATTAAAAGTTTCTTGAGCAAGCAGGGCACAGTGGCACACGCCTCTCGTCTCAGCTACTGGGGAGGCTGAGGTGGGAGAATGTCTTGAGCATAGGAGTTTGAGACCAGCCTTGGCAAAGTAGTGAGACCCTGCCTCAAAAAAAAAAAAAAGGATTTCTTGAGAAAAGACAACAGCTTTTTTTTTTTTCAGCTCCCAGTTAGGCGTTTTTAAGTGAAGCTCTCTTTTGGCAAATAACACCTACTCACTTGAGAAATTTTCTTTATAAAGTAGAGGTGGGAAGAAATCAGCCTGGAGGTGTTTGGGCTGCACACTACAGCTGCGTGATCAACTGCCTATGGTGACTCAAGCCAAGTAATAAACAAAGGGCGAGTCTCAATGTCTGAGCAGGACTCAACTTGATAGGAAATCAAGGGAATTCAAAAACAATCATCCAGCATTACATGGTTTGGGCCCTTGTTTTTCAGAACACTATAATTTTTCATAATCTTTGCCTTGAACTTTCTGTTATTAGATATATCCCTTCCTGTGGATTCTTTTATAAGTCTCTCATCAGTCCTCCTGAGGGTCAGATTTGTTCCAGAAGTGCAATGAAAATAATACCAGACATCATCAAAATGCTTACATTCTAGTCCAGCTCTGCTAGTTAGGAGAGTGATCCTTGGGCTAGTGATCAAAGCACTTTTTCTGAGTGTTAATGTCCTTATTCCTCACTGCTTCAGTCAGGATCAAATTAGTGGTTGCAGAAATGCACTGAACACTCTGAGATGCTATATAAAGGTAAAATACTGTTATTACTCTTTTACTCCAAAATCACCATTATTAAATCAGTCTCGATCACTTAGCACCCTTTATTTACCCTTAAGATTAATATCAATCTCAGTTTCACTGTCATCATGTATTGACTGAGAACCAGAAATTTTCTGTAAGCCATAGCTACCCCAAGATGAGAGTTAATCATTAGCATTTCCACTTCTACCTTTCTTTCCTCTTTTTCCAGGGACACTAATTTTTTTTTTTTTTTTGTGTGTGTGTGTGTGTGTGGTGCTGGGGATTGAACCCAGGACGTTGTGCATGCAAGGCAAGCACTCTACCAACTGAGCTATATCTCCAGCCCGAACATTGATTTTTTGTGCTAGCCCACAACATTCAACCAATCTGTAAAATTAATCAATAGACTAATTTATTATAAGATACTAGTAATGTGTTATCCTTAAGTGAGATATTTCTATTTCAAAAGAAGAATCTTGTCAGGCTTGGTGACTCATGCCTGTAATCCCAGCAGTTTGGAACGATGAGGCAGGAGGATCGTGAGTTCAAAGCCAGCCTCAGCAAAAAGCAAGGCTCTAAGCAACTCAGTGAGACCCTGTCTCTAAATAAAATACAAAATAGGGCTGGGAATGTGGCTCAGTGGTTGAGTGCCCCTGAGTTCAATCCCCAGTACCAAAAAAAAAAAAAAAAAAAGCCAAAATCAGAGAGGAAAGAGATCTTTGGGAAATTGCTGTGTTACTAATTCCTTGTAATGTTCAATGCCAAGTTCAATGAAAAGGCCTCTAAGGCCTTCATATCAAATCCAAAACTAGCCCAAGTGCACTGGCATATCTCTATAATCCCAGTGACTCAGAAGGCTGAGGCAGGAGGATTGCAAATTCAATATCAGCCTCAGAAACTTAGTGAGGCCTGTTTCAAAATAAAATATTAGAAGGGCTGGGGATGTGGTTCAGTGGTAGAGAGCCCCTAGTCTCTAGTACCACTTGGGACGGGGGTGGGAACCATAGCTACTTCTCCACTTTGACCCATCAGCCTAACCTTTCCCTTCTTGCTTTACACCAAACATGTTCTCACCTCTGAGCCTTTACTATTGCTATTCTCTCTGCCTGGAATGTTTTCTCTACTTTCCCATTTTCCCATGTCTCACCCCCTCACTTTCTTCAGCCTCTGCTCAAATGACATCACCTTGGAGGTCCTTCTCTGGCCACCCCATCATAGAGCTCCATTCTTTTACTCTGAATTACTTTTCTTCAAATCATTTATTGCTATAAAAATATATTTATTTATTTATGGGTTTGTCTCTCCCACTAGAATGCAGTCTCCATAAGTAAAGGCACTTAGTTTATTTTGTTCATTGTTGCATAGAGCTGGCATAGGTCCTCAGTAAATATTTGTGGAATGAATCATGAGTGAAGAGCTCTAGACCTTTGAAGTTCCTAGTTTCTCTAAATATGCCAAGAGTCTAGTAACCCTATCTCCAGAGCATCAGAGATTGGGTAGGTACAAAAGTGGAACAAGAGAAGAAGGCACAAGAACTGTGAAGGCTATTTGCAAGTTAATAAGTTAGCCTGTTGCTATTTCACAAATGCTGGCAATAGACATGAAACTCCTGAGTCAAAGGCAGAGTACTTTATCACTCATGGCACAGCAAATAACATGAGCATCAGCATATGTGCATTGGTTCATCTTGCCCCAAAGTTCTGGCAGGACAATGCCAAAGACTGGGATGACACTTGTATCAGCAGTGGGTTGCATTACAGAAGAGGGGCCAAGGGGGGCTGGGATGTGGCTCAAGCGGTAGCGCGCTCTCCTGGCATGCGTGCGGCCCGGGTTCGAGCCTCAGCACCACATACAAACAAAGATGTTGTGTCTGCCGAGAACTAAAAAAATAAATATTAAAATTCTCTCTCTCTCTCTCTCTCTCTCTTTAAAAAAAAAAAAAAAAAAGAAGAGGGGCCAAGAGCAAAGGGCTGAGCAAACATTATAGCAAGCAGTAAACAAGGAAATCCTCTCTTTGGATAAGGTTCATTACTATAAAGAACCACTTCCATTTGTGCAGAAAAGGAAATGTTCTCAAATAAGAAGGACATCTCAGGGAAGGAAATAATCCCCCAAATGTATATCCACTGTGTATTATATAAGTAAAGAACCCCAGCTTCTACAATAAATAAACCCCGAAGACCTAGCAGTTTAATAAAAGTTTACTTCTCTTGTTCACAGTCCAGTATGGGTTGGTGGAAGGGTAGGGGGTAGAGGAAGGAAGAGAGAAAGAAAGAAGTAAGAGAGGAGAGACAGAGGAAAGGGGTAGAAGGAGCAGCGTAAAGAGGAGAATGGGCTATGCTCCAAATAGTCATTCAGGGACCCAGGCTTTTCCCACATTGTGGCTCCACCCTTTTCTTTGTCCTTCTCTTTATCCTTTCCACTCAGCAGGAGAAGGGATGGCAGAGAAGTAAGGATTGTGCTTGAGAGGTTTTCATGGACCTAGAAGTGGTGTCCACCACCACTCCTGTTCACATTCCATGGGCCAGAGCAGGCACATGACCAAGCCTAACTGCAGTGGAGGTTGGAAAATGTACTCTAGCTTTGGGTCAGAAAAAGAGAACAAAATCATCTGTGAGCACCCATAGTTGTTGCTACATATAAGGAAACATGTGACACAATGTCAGCTAAGTCAGAAACTATTTTTTCTTTCTTTAGAATTCCTTCAGTATTTACATATCATGTTTCATCATATTTGATTATGTATTATCTTAGATTTATGTCTTCTGCTTCTATATTTATATCATAAGCAGGGATCACATTCTTTAATTGCTTTGATATTTACCACGGTGCAGCCTATAATATAGGCACTATAAATAAATTAAAAATCATGCTAAAGAATTTCAGTTAAGACCTAAGAGAATGGAATTTGTGAACTTTGACAGTCTGGAAATAAGTTTGGTTTAGTTGCTATGGCACAAATTAATGATTTAAATATGTAGAAGAATATTTCTAATAGTAAAGAAGCAGAAAGCAAGTTAAATATCCATTAAGGGTATATATTAACTTATGGTTCACTTCTTCTTACCTGAATTTTCCTACAGTGAATCCAGATTACTAATGTAAATTTTTTAATATTTAATTTTTAGTTATAGGTGGACATAATATCTTTATTTTATTTTTATGTGGTGCTGAGAATCAAACCCAGTGCCTCAATCATGCTAGGTGAGCACTCTACTTCTCAGCCACAACCCCAGCCCACTAATGTAAATTTTTTAACAAGTAAAAGAATCAAAGTGGTTAAAGATAGGGTTGTGGGTGTGATTCGATAGTAGAGCATTTGCCTAGCAAATATGAGGCTCTGGATTCCATGTCCAACACCACAAAAATAAAAACAAAAGCCACATTACTGCCAGGTACAGTGGTGCACACCTATAATCCCAGTGGCTCAGGAGGCTGAGGCAGGAGGATCTTGAGTTCAAAGCCAGCCTCAGCAACTCAACAAGGTCCTAAGCAACTCAGTGGGACCCTGACTCTAAATAAAATACAAAAAAAAAAGATCTGGGGATGTTGCTCAGTAGTTAAACACCTCTGGGTTCAATCCCCAGTACCAATAAAAAATAAATAAAGACATAAATAAATAAAACCACATTACTATTGGTAGAGCACTTGCTTAGCATTCATGAAGCACTGGGTTCTATCCATCCCCAGCATCATAAAAAATGAATAAATAATAATAAAAAATAAATAAAAGGAGTTAAATGTAAACCATGAGTCATTAAAATAGCAACACAATCAGATTAGGAAAACAATGCCTTTCAACCACCCTGCCCAAGTATTGTGGATGGAACCCAGGGGAGCTCTACCACTGAGCTATATACCCAGTCCATTTGAATTTTTATTTTGAGACATGTTCTTGCTAAATTGTTCAGGCTGGCCTTGAACTTGTCATCCTCCTGCCTCAGCCTTCCAAGTACGTAGGATTACAGGTGTGTACCATTGTGCCTAGCTAGGAAACCATTACCTGTTTGTTTGTTTTTTTTCCTTAGCTGTAGTTGAACACAATACCTTTTTATTTTATTTATTTATTTTTATATGGCGCTGAGGATCTAACCCAGCACCTTGCACGTGCTAGGCGATCGCTCTACTGCTGAGCCACTACCCTAGCACAAAATCATTACCTTTTAAAATTACTTTTTTTTTTTTGGTACCGGGGATTGAACCCTGGTACTTGATCACTGAGCTACATCCCTAGTCCTTTTTTATATTTTATTTAAAGACAGGGTCTCGCTGAGTTGCCTAGGATATTGCTAAATTGCTGAGGCTGGCTGGCTTTGAACTCGAGATCCACATGCCTCAACCTCCTAAACTGCTGGGATTACAAGTGTATGCCACCATGCCCAGCTAAAATGACATCTCTTTTGGACTCATCGAGGAATGGTCAAGTCCATGTATATAATGTTAAGAATAAAGTGCTTTAGAAGATAAATAATTATCTTTCACTTGTATGTTTTTAAAATTTTATTAAAATGGGAATGTGTCAAAGGGACACAGAGATCAACCTGAAGGAGCTCTAGAAAGCAAAAGCTGGAACAATCTGAGTGACAAAATAAATAACATAGTATTGGACTGTAACCCAAAATGTAAAATAAGTATATCTGTGTTTGTACAGATATTAGTGAGCAAATAATCAGGGAAAATAAACAATCTGTTAGAAAATAAACAATCTGTTAGAAAACATTGGAGAATCTTGATTTGAGGGAAATTCTACAAAATACCTGATCAGACATAATGACCAAATGTAATATACCCTGAATGGAATCTGCAACAGAAAAGAACATTAGGGAAAAACTAAATAAAATTCAAACAAAGTGTGTTTAGTTAATAGTTAATAGACTAATACTAGCTTCTTAGTTGTGAAAATGTGCCATAGTACAATAATATGTTAACAATGAGGGATATGAAGTATGTTACCTTTGCAACTTTTTCATTAACCTAATATTAATGTAAAATAAAATTTATTTTTAAAAACTTTTTTTTCCAGTACTAGAGCTCAAACCCAGGACCTCACACATGCTAGGCAAGTACTCTACCACTGAGCTCTTTCCCTAGCCCTAAATCCTTATAAAACTTGTGCTGTGCCTCACGCCTATAATTCCAGTGACTTCAGAGGCTTTGGCAGGGGGACCACAAGTTCAAGGCCAGCCTCAGCAACTTAATAAGACCCTGTCTTGAAATAAAAAATTTTAAAAGAGCTAGGGGTGTAGCTCAGTGGCAGAGCACCCCTGGGTTTTATCCTCAGTACTAGAAGAAAAAAAAATCCTTATAGGAAATGAGAGAAAAGGTAATTCTTTGGAGGGAGCCACAGGTGTTAAAATGCACTTTTTTTTTTTTAAAGAGAGAGAGAGAATTTTAATATTTATTTTTTAGTTTTCGGCAGACACAACATCTTTGTATGTGGTGCTGAGGATCGAAACCGGGCCACATGCACGCCAGGCAAGTGCGCTACCGCTTGAGCCACATCCCCAGCCCTAAAATTCACTTTTAAATAAATTATTCCTCCCTTAAAATGGTCCTAACAAGGGAGAAAGAAAGAGGCTACAAGGGTGTAGTGCCCTTTAGTGCTTAAAGTTAAGGATCTCTTAACTTCATAAACTGTATTTTAGGGCAGAAAAGATTAGCATTTGATCTAAGAACTCCAGGCTAAGCATTTATGAAGATTTTTTTTAAATGTTCACATAAGTAACATAAGGGCCAGCCTGTCCTTGCCTGTGGCGTTATTCATCTGTCCTTGTTTTCTGATAGAAGCTGGGATTTGACTTCTAAGAGAACATTTTCCCACTGATTTCTCAGGCTAGCCTGGGGCCTCCTAGAATCAGGGGGGTGAGCCATCCAGCGGAGCTCTGCCCTGCATTTAGTGAGGGCCAGTGGGAGCATGATTATGCACACAGAGCCTTCTGCCCGATTTTTCCTTCCTCTGCTTGGCAGCACAAGCACAAAGTTTTAGAGATAAAAGGCTTCCATTAATACCAAACCAATGGAAGTCAAAGAGATTTTTTTTTTTTTTACTATGGTTAGGTCATAACTACAGTTTCTGGTTTTCTTTCATTCTTTCATCCATTCATTCTTTCTTTCTTCATCTTTTTTTTTTTCCAAACATGTTTATGAATCAAAGTCAGGATTTTGACGCTCTTGGGCTATTTTCCAGCCTCTAAACTCTGGGAGTGCAGCAAAGAATCAGACGCAGTTTTGTTTCTAAAATGAGTAGGGACAAATGCCTTGATCTTTGGCAGCTTCTTTTCCTTCCAAGGAAGGAAGTAGGGAAGCAAAAGAAATAGTATGGTTTTCTTACACATCTTTGTCCTGTATTTCATAGGTATTTACTTCACTCACCATGCAGAATGCTGCCTCTACTGCATGTCAGGGACTCACCCACTCCTATACTCACTGGACCTCATCATTCCTGGTCCACTTCCTTCACTAATGTGCTCTCTGGTCACAGCCTCCTTTCTCCTTTGTTCATTTATTCATTGGAAAGCTATTGAGCACATCTTGTGAGGGTGTGTATGCTTCACACAGTACTGGAAATCGAACCCTCATGTCGAGCAGGCACTCTACTACTGAGCTGTGCACCCAGCCTGAGCACATCCTCTTATACTTAATTAGGTGCAAGGGATAGGGAGATACACAAGATGAAACTGACCCAGTTTTTGGAGATTTACAGGAGATCAGAGGAGGCATAAATGGATAGGGGGTGCGGAATAAATAACTGGATAATGAAAAGGGTTGGGGAATGGGGCAATGTCACCTCCTTTGAGGAGGTAATACAAGAAAAACAAACTGAATGATGGGAAATTAACCCTATGAATTGGAGGAGGAGTAGTCATGGGTCCATTACCAATGGGGATCTGTTCTGAGAAATGAATCATTTAATCAGGTGACATAGCAGCATGCCTGTAACCCCAGCTACTCAGGACGCTGAGGCAGGAGGATTGCAAGTTTGAGGACAACCTTGGCAATTTAGGAAGAACCTGTTTCAAAGTAAAAAAAAATAATAAAAGGACTGAGAATGTAGCTCAGTGGTATAGGCCCCCGGGATCAATCTCTAGTACTTCATAAATAAACAAAATAAAATAAATAAAACAAATCATTCAGCAATTTTGTCACTGTACAAATATCATAAACCTCATTTGGTATACCCTAATATAGACTCAGGCTACTTGGTACAGCCTATTGTTTCCAAACTACAAATCTGTACACCAGGTTACTTTACCAAAGACTATAGATAATTGTAACATGGTGGCAAGTATTTGCGAATCTGTGTCTAAACATAGAAGCGGTATAGTATATACTGTGTGGTGGCACACACCTATGACCAGTGACTCAGGAAACTGAGGCAGGAGGATTGCAAGTTGGAAGCCAGCCTGGACAATTTAGTGAGACCCTATCTCAAAAAACTTAAAATAAAAAGGGCTAGGGATGTAGCTTGGTAGTAGAGTGTCCCTGAAAAAGAAGAAGAAAAAGAAAGATTTTATAATTTTGACAAAAGTGTAGTTATCTAAGGAAATGTCCTTGTTTTTAGGAAATTCATGAAGCATATTTATGAGTGAAGGGGCATAATTGTCTGAAACTTACTCTCAAATGATGGAGAAAAAAATTGTATATAAAATTGTGTGTGTGTGAGAGAGAGAATGAAAAGGACACACACACACACACACGCACGCACGCACGCACGCACACACACAACCCAATCAAATAAATGAGGCTAAAACATAAGAGAGGAGGGGGATGGGATGGGGAAAATGGTGGGATGAGACCAGCATTATTACCCTAAATACATGTATGATTGCACAAATGGTGTGACCCTGTAAGGGTCCGGCGAACGTCGGAGGAAGAGACCACCAAGGGACTGCGGCTCATGCAACAGCAAAAGGGGTTTATTGGGATTCCAGCATGCTGGGGCTCCGTGCCCACTCGAGAAAGGAGAGCAGCCCAGAGCCCAGAGCAGGGATTGTGCAATGCTTAAGTACACTTTTTGGGGAGGGCGGGGACTTTACATACATCACAGTCTCCCTTAACAAATCATCATACACCGCGGGAAAAATTAAACAACAACTCCTAAACATGATTAGTTCATTCATTGGTGGGAACAGGTCGGGCGGGGGTGATAGGTCAGTTCTAAAGCGGGGTACACATTCAAACTGATTGGTTCAGGCCCTGCGATGCCTATGTGCAAGATCGCACAGGGTCCTGGGTTATTAAACAACCAGATGGTCAGGGGGAATATTTACTGGGCAGTTCCGGTATTGTCCTAACAGCTACAGGAATTTCAGGTAGCATAGGAACCTAACAATACCTGGTCCTTTACATTTTAACTCAGGCCTTGCAGCTTAGAAACTTTACAATGCCCGGTCTTTTATACTTTAACTTTTACACTTTAACTTCAATTTCTTTTACCCTTACAACCCTACTTTGTGTACAACCAGAGAAGTGAGAAAATGTGCTCCATTTGTGTACAATGAATCAAAGAGCTGCTGTCAAACAACTGATTAGAACAAACAAACAAATAAAGTTTAAAAACTGTAAGCAATTAGTGAATTTGAGTAAAGGGTACATGGAAAAAGTTATCTCTTCCAAAGAAAAGTCACTGTGTTAGTCCCCTGCTTATAACTCTATAATGGCTTCCCATGATGGTTAAAATGAAAACTCCTCATGAGGACTTACAGGGTCCCTGTGATGTGGACACTGCTTCATCTGGCTTCATCTCCTTTCATTCTGTTCTTATATATTGAATAAATATTTCACTACTGGGGATTTAATCCAAAGTGTGTACTGCTAATGAGCTACATCCCCACCCTTTCTTATTTTTTTTCTTTGAGACAGAATCTCCCTAAGTTGCCCATACTAGCCTTGAACTTGCAATCCTCCTGCCTAAGCCTCAGCCTTCCAAGTAGCTGGGGTTACAGGCACCACCCCTTGCCTTTCATTGTCTTTTCTTTTGGTTCTGGAGATTGAACTCAGGAGCACTTTACCACTGAGTAATATTCCCAGCCCTTTTATTTTTCATTTTGAGACAGTCATTGGTTACAGGTAAGCACCACTGCATCTAGTTCAAATCAGGAAATATAACATTGAAATAGTGCTACTATCTAATCTGCAGGTCATATTAAAATTTCAGTACTCCCATTAATATTCCTTATGACTACTTGTATCCTAGTCCCAGATCCTATTCAGGACAAGACATTATACTTAGTTCATTCTCTTTTTTTTTTTTTTTTTTGATTTTTTTTCATTGTAGATGGACACGACATCTTTATTTTATTATTTATTCAATTTAAAAAAATATTTATTTTTCAATTGTAGTTGGACAAAATGCCTTTATTTTACTTATTGTTATGTGGGCTGAGGATTGAACCAGGACCTAGCACGTGCTAGGCAAGTGCTCTAGCAATGAGCCACAACCCCAGCCCTATTTTATTTATTTTTATGTGGTGCTGAGGATTGAACCCAGTGCCTCATGCATACTAGGCAAGTGCTTTACCACTGAGCTATAGTCCCAACCCAGTTGTTAGTTCTCTTTAGTCACCTTAATCTAGACCAGTTCCTCTGTCTTTCTTTGTCTTTTCTTGACATTTTTGAAGAATGTAGTCACTTTGTAGAATGTTCTTCCGTTTGGGTATGTCTGATGTTTCCTCATGATTCTATTCAGATTATGTATTTTTATCAGCATATCTGCAGAAGTGATATGTTCTTTTCAGTGCATCATCAGGAGGCACCTGATTTGACAGTATCATGGATTTACACTTAAAAAGATAATTAGAACTTGAATGGAGAGAGGGTTACAAGATGATAGGAACAGAAGAAGGAAGAAGTCATTTCAGTGGACCAAGAAAGAGATGATGGTAGTTTACAACAGGTAATGGAAATGGTTAAATATGGAAATGGTTAGAGGTGGACAGATATGTGTATACTTAGAGCAGAGTTGCTCAATTATCCGCACTCCCCTAGTTCTCTGCTGACTAGCCCATTGACCCCCCAACTTACATTCCTTAGGCCCTATCTTCCCTCATTCTCTAGCCAACACCCTGTACTCCTCTGTCCTTTGTCTCTTCATTGCCCTTGCCTGAAACACTCCTGGCCTGGAAGACTCCAAGGTTTTGCTTTCCAGGTACCCACACTTGGGCTGTTAAATGTGGCACACCTGGGCTGACCTGCATCCCTCTACATTCATGAACACAACACTTCACAGTGGCTATTTCCAACCTTTCCCCTTTTCCCCAGATCTCCAATTTCTTTTTCTTTTTTTAGATTTTTTAATTTGTTCTTTTTAGTTATACATGGCAGCAGAATATTTTTTAGTTGGACACAATATCTTTATTTTATTTATTTATTTTATTTTATTTATTTTTATGTGGTGCTGAGGATCAAACCCAGGGCCTCGCACATGCTAGGCCAGCAGAATGTATTTTGACACATTATACATACATAGAGTATAACTTCCCATTCTTGTGGTTATACATGATGTGAACTTACCCTGGTTGCATATTCATATACGAACATCCAGATCTCCAATTTCTTAGACAACTCTTAATTTCAATAGATGATCTCTCTCCTTTCCAGGAAAAAAAAAAAAAAAAAAGAATCCAACTCAATTCCACAGACAAGTGAAAAATCCACCCAAATTCACAACTCCTCTTTTCTTTGTACCTGTTAAAGGAGATTTCCGTCTTTCTTTCTCTCATGTCCTCTTTGGATTTTGTGCTATGGATAGTTATCTCTCAGTCTCACCCTCTGAACTGGCTCATTCCTATTAGCATAGGAACACACAAGTACTTCTTGTACACGCACGGACTTATCACACACACGTGAACTTCTCACATCTCATAAACAAAACATCAACAATAAAAAGACCTCTGTCTGGATCCCACTTTCCCTTCCAACTGCTGATCGCAGTCTCCTTCTCTGGAAGTTTCTTTACCTCCTTCCTGCAAAGCCACCTTCCCTCTACCTAGACTGCTCATCTTCTTTTACCTCTCCTTCACTTGGTTAATGCCTATTTCTTCAGGTCTCAACTTAAAGTTCACTTCTTCATAAACAACTAGAGGAAGTGAAAAGAATAGAGAGAATTACTGTTGGCTCAATTAATTCCCCTGAGAAAAGACTTAATGACCTACCTTATGCCAACTCTTAACGCAGGGTCTGACTGAGTATGGAAGGTTAAACAGGATGATCTTGTTGATGTCTGGCAGAATATCTCTTCAAGAACAATCTTGAAATGCAGTAAAACTTTAAAAGACCCGTGTCATATAATTTTGTAGAAGTAGAGATCAACTTAACATCGTAATTTTAAAAATTGCTTTTAAAAATGATTTCCAGTTTTTGGAGAATTTTTTTGTAAACAGATAGTCTATGAAGAACAGTCATCATAAAAAGAAAACAAAAACAAAAACAAAACTTGTTTCCTCAAGGATACATGCCCTGGCTTCTGAGTCAGAAAGTGTCTTTGATATGTGTTTTCATAGAGTCCTGAACTTTCTCATATCATTACTAATATGTTGTTAAAAATTCCTCTCAAGTGCACTTACTTTCTCCTTTATACTCCTTAAGAATCAGGACTTTTTTTTCTCACTATTAAATCCCCAGCATCTGACACAGTGCCTGGAACACAGTTAGTACTCAATAAATAATTGTTGAGTGAATATGATCTTCAGTCATGTGGGAACTTGCAAGGTTAATATATTGTCAAAGTAAATGCTATATGTAAAGATGGTGTTAAATGTAGCACACATTTGATATTTTGAAATACCAACGATTTCTCCATATAGATTGCTAAATTAGGAGATGAACAGCAGGTGAAAAACTGGCGGTGATAGCAGTGGACACAGGGAAATTGAGGAACTTGCAAATTTCAGGCCTTTTTCTTCAGTGTAGCTCACTCCCTATCCAAAATCTCTTCAACAGCTCCAGCCGTTGTGGATGTCTGTTTCAGGCCTTTGTTCAAGCGCAGAAGCTGTAGGGTCACAGTTTGGCTTGAGAAATTTTGCTCCCTTTGGAGTAGAAATCCTAGTTTCTACAAATCTACAGGAGTGGCCCTGCTAAGTAACCTCCTTTTTTCTCTGACTATAGCCCTTACTGGGAAATCTTTGACAGCAAGAACCAAACGTCATAGGAATTAAGATTCTGGGGCTGGGATTGTGGCTCAGTGATAGAGCACTGGCCTAGCATGTGTGAAGCACTGGGTTCAATCCTCAGCACCACATAAAAATAAATAAAATAAAGGTATTGTGTCCATCTATGACTAAAAAAAAAAAAAAAAATTCTGAAGCCACATGGCCTGGGCTCTAATCCCATCTAATCCCAGCTCTTGCACTTTCTAGCTTTGTGGTTTTAGATGAACTACTTACTCTAAGTCTGTCTTCTTCCTTTACATATGCCTCATTGACAGTGGCATGTGAGAAAGAGAACAAAAACAAAGCTTTTAGCACTATGCTTAATATGTAGTAAGTGCTCAGAAAGGCTACTGTTATTAGTGCAGCAGAGCCTAAGAGTGTTCCTATCATCTGGGCATACCTCCTCCCTCAGATTCCTCAGACTATAAAGGGAAGTGGAGCCAGTGTTAGTTAAGACTAATTGCCCACTTTCAAATCATCCTTCCTTAGATTCTGAATTACCATTATTATTCAGCATTATTATATTTTGACACCTTCGTATCCAATTTATTTTAGAGCTAGGCTGCACCTCTTCTGTTTCATGAAGCCCCAGGAGCCTCTGAAATTAACTCTCAAGCCTGAACATCTGTCTTATCTGACTTCATAGGAACTAAGGATGGCCTTAAACCATAATTTCAGATTTCCCTGAAAAATGACAATTTTCAAGTCCAGCAGGCAGCTGGTAGGGACACTGGGCACATTTCATTGGGGGGCCTCATTTTAAGTTATGCAAATATAAAGACTGTCTTTGAACATGTTTTATATTTGCTTATGAATCAGACTTTGCTGGGGCATGGTGGTGGCACATGCCTATAATCCCAGTGACTAACTGGGGCAGGAAGATCACAAGTTCGAGGCCAGCCTGAGAAATTTAGTGAGACCTTGTCTCAAAATAGAAAACAGAAAGGACTGTGGGTTGCAGTGGCACATGTGTGTATAATCCCAGCAATTCAGGAGGCTGAGGCAGGAGGATCGCAAGTTTAAAGCCAGCCTCAGAAACTTAGTGAAGCCCTAAGCAACTTAGTGAGACCCTGTCTCAAAAATAAAAAGGGCTGGGGATGTGACTCAGTAGTTAAGTGCCTTTGAGTTCAATTCCTGGTACCAAAACAAAAAACAAAAACAAGGTGCGGGCATGGGGATAAGTTGGACATCATTACCCTAAATACATGTATGAAGACATGAATGGTGTGAGTCTACTTTGTGTACAATCAGACACATGAAAAATTGTGCTGTATATGTGTACTATGAATTGAAATGCATTCTGCTGTCATGCATAACAAATTAGAATAAATAGATAAATTAAAAAGGACTAGAGACATAGCTCAGTGGTAGAATGCCCTTGGGTTGGGTTCAATCCCCGGTATTTATTAAAAAAAAAAAAAATCAGACCAGTTTTAGAAAGAATGGGTCAGAATGTGACTTAGTATAATTTTTCTTTAAGTGAAGATCTAACAAGGAAAGTTAGTGATACTTGGAATGGTGGTGAGGGAGATGGAAGGTCAACTTGGTTTTGAAGTGGACAATTAGTGTCAATGAACCAGGCTTAGATAAAATGAAGAGTTTTGTTTTGTACACAGTAAATTTGAATAGCCCATGAGATGTCCAGGTGACACTACAGAGTATAAATTTTTTTTTTACATATGTATGCTCATATAAAAAGAGTTCTGGAATGACATACACCAGTGATTTTTTTTTAATATTTATTTTTTAGTTGTAGTTGGACACAATACCTTTATTTATTTATTTTTATGTGGTGCTGAGGATCGAACCCAGGGCCTCACATGTGCTAGGCAAGTGCTCTACCACTGAGCCACAACTCTAGTCCCTATACCGGTGATTTTTTCAGTAGTTATCTGAGTGATTCTAATTTTCTTTTATTTGCTGTGATGAACGTATTTGCATTATTTGTGTATAAAAGAGGCATGGGGGATGATCCAGAGGCACCCCTGGTTGTTCAGAGCTCCAATCCCAAGACTCTTGCTTTCACCTACTTCCCAGTTTTCTTCCTGTCAATTCAAGATTTTCTGAATTCTGACCCCAGGATTTTAATTTTCCCTCTTAGACTCTTTCTTTTTGAGAAAGGTCTTTCACTAAATTGCCCAGGCTGCCTCAAACTTGCAATTCTCCGGCTTGCACCTCCCAAGTAGTTGGGATTACAGGTGTATGCCCCCAGACCCAGTTCAGTTTGTGGAATTTTATAGGACTTTGGAGAGAAGGGCAACAATATGAATTAGAGGATGGGGGCGGGGGTATCTGACAGATTTATGAAGTATGTGAAAAGGACAAAGCTTGAGTTTTCAATTACCTCATGATAACTTCCTTAAGAGGTCCTTAAAATGAACTAGATGACCAACTGTTCTCCATCTCTACTGAGGGAAGACCAAGAAAAAAAAATGGACTGGACTGAAATTAAAAAAAACAAAACAAAACGATTCTGGTTAGATCAGGGGATTTTTAAACTTTTAACTATGAAACTCTGTAAATAAAGCAAAACCTGGGAGGCCAAAATACAAAACAGAAAAAAAAAAAATGGAAAAAGGAAGCCTGGGAGGCATATTCTGTAGCCAAGATAGTCTTTCTCCCCCTCAGATGGGTTGCCAAAGCAGTTTGAAAACCACTTCCTTTAGATCAGGGATCTGCAAACTATACACAGTTTACGTGGCCCATGAGCTAAAAAAGGCTTTTCCATTTTTTAATGGCTGGAAATTAAAGGAATAGTGTTGTATAATATGTGAAAATTAAATTCAATTTACGTTTCAGTGTCCATAAATAAAGTTCTATTGGAACATAGTCACGCTCATTTGTTTTGGTATCACAATGCTGCTTTGGCATTACAATGATGGAATTAAGTAAGTAGTCCCAACAGAGATCATGTGGTCTGTGAAGCCTAAAATATGTACTGGTTCTTTGCAAAACCAATCTTTGGTTTATTTTACTCTTGCAGTACTGAGGATTGAACCTAAGGCCTCATATATACTAGACAAGTGCTCTACCATTAAGATACACCACAACCCCAACCCCTAGTTTAGGTGAAAGAAAAGGTTTCATGATTGGGTTTTTAACATTGGCGATCTGTGATCAACAGAATTTATATGGTTTCTACTTTTAGAAGGCATTAAAATTTGCTAGACTGTGGTTTAATGGAGGTCCTGCTTGTATGGTAGAGAAATGACCAGGATCAACTCAACTCTCAGGATCCCTGAAAGTCCCTCCCTTCCAAGCCTGGAGGATGTGGTTTTACCCTCGGGCTCCAGCCAGTCGCCTACAGATGGCTAAAGGGAAGAAGGAGGCAATTACCTGGCAGTGTGCCAGCCTCACCCCACCCCCACCTCCCCCTTTTTGGAGCCTGAAATTCCTGGCAGTAAAAGAAAGGATTTCCTCCAGAACACAATTACAGTAATGCTCTGGCTAGCCAGTCCCTAGTTTTCACAGGGTGGGAAAACATCTGTGATTTGGAAAGGGAGAAGAAAACCCAATCACAAGAATTGATGAGAAATGAAGGCAAACTCTGAGGAAGAATGTGAGAAAAAGAAAAGCACATCTAGAGCACGTAGAGAATGAAGAGCAAAGTCATAAATATCTATTTGTGCTTTCCTTTCAATCATTACAGATCGTGTAAGATCAAATCAGGTCATTTGCATTAATTCCAATCAGCATTGCATAACATAATATTTCTTCAACAAATTAAACAGGTGGGAGCTGCAGTTGTAATTCTGTCACCATAACTCTTCTGAGATTACAGTTCTTCTGCTATAAAATGAAGATGAGGCATTAATTAATAAGTGATGTTTTGGCCTGAGGTATAAAGAATAATAATTGGAAGCTTATGAACTATGTACAGAGAACTGATGCAACTCAAAGAATTTGTCCATTCATACTTCTCTTCCAACTAAGTTTCTTACTGGAAAAACCCTACTGATAACATTGTTGAAACCACAAAACTAAACTACAAAAAAAAAAAAAGAAAAGAAAAGAAAAAAAATGCCTCTTAGATGGGCTCAGTGACATGTGCTTGCAGTTCAGCCTAAAGAGGCTGAGGCAGGAGAATTGCTTGAGCTAAGGAATTTGAGGGCAGCCTAGGCAAACTAGTGAGAACACATCTTGAAAACCAGCCAGGTGCAGTAGCACATACCTATAATCCCAGAAGCTCGGAAGGCTGAGGCAGGAGTATCTAAAGTTCAAAGCCAGCCTCAGCAATTTAGTGAGGCCCTGAGCAACTTAGAGAGATCCTGTCTCAAAATAAAAAATAAAAACGGGCTGGAGATGTGACTCAGTGATTAAGCACCCCCTCTCTCAATCCCTGGTACCTCTGCTCCCCCCCCCCCGCAAAAAAAAGAAAACAACAACAAATTCCCTCATGAACTCTGCAGGCAAAAAACAAACAAGCAATAATAAGATGAACAGCCAGCATCACTGCCTATAGCTTTGTTTATTTTTTTAATTTTTTTTTGCTGTTGGGAATTTTTTTTTTTTTTTTTAGAGAGAGAGAGAGAATTTTAAATTTATTTTTTAGTTTTCGGCAGACACAACATCTGTTTGTATGTGGTGCTGAGGATCGAACCCGGGTCACACACATGGCAGGCGAGCGCGCTACCGCTTGAGCCACATCCCCAACCCCATGCTGTTGGGAATTAAACCCAGGAATGCTTTACCACTGAACTATATCCCCAGACTATTTTTTAAAAATATTTTTAGTTGTAGATGGTCACAATACCTTTATCTTATTTATTTTTTACGTGGTGCTAAGGGTGGAACCCAATGCTTCACGTGTGATAGGCAAGTGTTCTACACTGAGCCACAAACCCAGCCCCTGACTTTTTATTTTTATTTATTTTTTTTTTACATTTGAGATAAGTTCTTGTTAAGTTGTTTAGGCTGGCCTTTAACTAGCAATCCTTCTGCCTCAGCCTCCCAGGTTGCTGGAATTATACCACGTGCCTGGCTAGTTTATGTTTTTGTCTTTTTTTTTTTTTAATGAAAATGTGAGACAATGACACAGGCATTTTTTTTTTTTAATGAAACTATGGAAGGGAACAAAGAACAAAAATCTTACCACCCTCTGATTTCCAAACCTCAAATCCCTGTCTCCAAAGGTGGCAAATGTTAATAGTTTCTTGTACACAGGTCATAGGGATAGGGGTACATACACATTGCTATGGTTTGGATATGGGTGAGTGTATGACTGAAAGATTCACATGGTGGTCAGTGTGGCAATGTTGAAGAAACAATTTTAAGGCAGTCCTCTTGGGTTAATTCTTTCAAGAGGGGTTGTAGTAAAAATGCAAGATCCTCCCCACCCTCTGGCTTCCTGTTTATGTGATCACTATTTATCTACACACTCCTGCCATGATTCCATCTGCCACGAGGCTCTCATCATAAACCAAACTAGTAGGGCCATCCACTTTAACTTCAGCTTCCAAATCTGTAAGTTAAATAAACTTATTTTCTTTATAAGTGTTCAGCTTTTGGCATTTTGCTGTAGTAATGGAAGACAAATTAGTACACATATCTTTCAAAATACTTTACAGGGCTGGGGTTGTGGCTCAGTGGTAGAGTGCTTGCCTAGCATGTATGAGGCACTGGGTTCGATCCTCAGCACCACATAAAAATAAAGATATTATGTCCACCTAAAACTAAAAAATCAATACTAAAAAATGTTTTAAAAAAAAATATTTTACAAACTAGTTCCACACTGTTCTCTGCACTTTGCTTTTCCCACTATAATAGTTCATCTAGGAGATCCATTTGTATTTTAATGGCTAAATTAAAAAAAATATATTTTAATACCTTTATTTCACTTATTTATTTTTATGTGGTGCTGAGGATTGAACCCAGAGTCTCGCACGTGCAAGGAGACCAATCTACCACTGAGCCACAGACCCAGCCCCTAAACTTGTTTTTTATACTTTTATTTTACTGATTTATATGTGGTGCTGAGGACCGACCCAGGGCCCGGCATGTGCTAGGCAAGCGCTCTACCACTGAGCCACAACTCCAGTCCCTTAATGGCTAAACTTTTTAGTCATAAGATGAACTACTAGCCATATTTATGGGATATTATAGTTGTTTCTGGTTTGTTTTGCTATTATAAACAAGTGCTTTAATGACTTGCTTGATTATATACGTACAAAACTAGCAGTAGCATTGCTTGGTTGGTATTTTTACTTTTCATAGCTATTAGGTAAATATTCTCCCTTCAAGCCTCAGTACTGCTGAGAAAAAAAAAAGAAAGAAAGAAAAAGAAAAAAAAGAAATATTCTCCCAGTGCTCTGGACAACAAAGAGTATTATTTATTTGGCAATTTAACAAAGTATAACTTTTCTTACATTCTTTGATCATTCATCTATGTATACTTTTTATCCTAGAACTGCCTGTTACTTTCTTTCATCTTAATTTTCTTAATCTCTTTACATAGTAAAGAAAATATTTCTTATATTTTGACTATCCCACAGTATTTTTGCTAACCAAGAAGTATTTTTCCTACACAATTTTTTTTTTTAAATGTCTGTGATACTAGGGACTAACCCAGGGGCATTCTATCACTGAGCTACATCCCTAGCCCTGTTTTTTAAAAAAATATTTTGAGATAGGGCCTCACAAATTGCAGAGGCTGGCTTTCAACTGCGATTTTTCTTCCTCAGCCTCCTGAGCCACTGGGATTACAGGCATGTGCCACTGCGCCTAGCCCTAGCCCTTTAATTTTTTAATTTTAAGACAGGGTCTTGCCAAGTTGTCGAGGTTGGCCTTGAATTTGCAATCCTCTTGCCTCAGACTCTCTAGATAATGGAATATGCCATGTGGCAGGTGCTGCTATGCCTGGCTATCCAAAAGTTTTAATATAGTCAATTTTATTAATCTTTTTATTTCTTCTTCCTTTTGTATTTATTTTGTGAAACCAAACCTAGGACTTCATACATGCTAGGCAAATACTCTATCACTGAATTTTTTCCTGTTTTCTGAATTTCTTTTCTTTTTTTTTTTTTTTTTTCACATCACCAGAGGCAACTGCAGGGCCTCTGCTCTGCTTTATTGACTTTAGAGCATATTTGGATACAGTTTAAAAAAAAAGAAAAGAAACACATACATACACAATGGAAACTGGGAATCCAGGCTGGTGTCACCTGATCCCAGAAGAATTCCCCAAAGTAGGTTTATACAAAATGCTAGAGGAAAAAAATGAGGCAATGTGGTGCTTAGTCCAGGGGTGGCCAGTTGACAGAGGAACAGTCAGTGACAGTGCTGGTGGGTCATGCCTCTTTCTCGTAAGTGCGAGTGCACACTACACTGCCACGGGTGAGTGTCAAGATGAGTTTCCCATCATTTAGCTCCCGCACAAGTGTAGTTTCTTGCCCGTCCCACTTCTGCACGTGGACAAGTTTTCCTCCATCCAGCGTCACAGTGGACTTGACCTTCCTGTCATCTGCTATAGTCTCATCAAACTCCTTCCCCAGATGAAAACTGATCTCCGTGTTCTTGAAGGTGCTCTGTGTTTTTAAGATGATGGTGTCCCACCCACTTGAATCAAAGTGTGGAATATGATATGTCAAGAAATTTGTAATGTTTTGAACAACCCACAATAAAAAATTAAAAAAAAAAAAAAAGATGATGGTGTCCCCATTCTTTTCCAAGATTGTAGTGGGCTTGGTCATGCTGGCCACTTGCCTGGTAGCAAAGCCCACACCAAGTGACTTCATGTAGTCATTGAAATTCTTGCTGTCCACTAGTTTCCAGGTGTCCATGAAGGCGTCCACCATGGTGAGGCTGGGCTAGGCTGAGAAGCAAGCTGCGAGAAGAAGCTTGTAGACTCCGGGACGGCCCTGTTTTCTGAATTTCATGTTGTGCTTTCTCACCCCATAATTATAATTTTCTCTCTCCCTCTGAAGACCTTAATGATTTAATTATTAAGTTTTGTTCCTTGGGCTTTTAAAATTGGGTTTGAATTTTTTCTTTGCTACACTTTTGGGGGCACTGATGAATTGAACCCAGGGCTTTGTGCCTGCCCTCTATCACTGAACTACAACCCAACCCTGCTTTGCTACATTAATTCTAAGTGTAAAACAAACAAAAACAGACAAAAATATTTTTGAGTGCATGACAGGAAAATATATTTGATTCAACAACAACTTTTTTTCTTTTGTTGTTAATACTGGGGATTTAACTCAGGGGCACTCAATCACTGAGCCACATCCTTAGCCCTATTTTGTATTTTATTTAGAGACAGGGTCTCACTGAGTTGCTTAGTGCCTTGCTGTTCTGAGGCTGACTTTGAACTTGTCATCCTCCTATCTCAGCCTCCTGAGCCGTTGGGATTACAGGCTTGCTCCAATTTGACTTTTTAAAAACTATGTGGGCCAACATTTTATAAAGCAAATAAAAATATTTTTGTACACAAATCTGGACCCAAAGTAGGCAGTTTACAATCTCTGATCCATGAACTCAAGAATCCTAATTTTCCTTCTCATCTTTGAAAATGTGACTGTTAAAAAAGATTTAGTTTAAGATGGTGGGGCTGGGGATGTGGCTCAAGCGGTAGCGCGCTCACCAGGCATGCGTGCGGCCTGGGTTCAATCCTCAGCACCACATACAAACAAAGATGTTGTGTCCCCGAAAACTAAAAAATAAATATTAAAAAAAAAGATGGTGTATGACAGTTACAATGCTCCTAAAACAATCCAAAATGTCTTAGGTTGAATTATGTAAAATTACCATGTTTATAGGTCAAAAGTAGTCAAACATTGACAATTTCACATAGTTCAACCTAATGTAAGTGGAACAAACGTAGCAAAAGTCTAAGTTGGATGCTCCTGATCTGTGAGGAGCTCTTCTCCATACTACTGTTGATTCAGGACCCCAGGCTTCTTCTTTTTTTTTTTTTTTTTTTTGGTACCAGGGATTAAACTCAGGGGCACTAGACCACTGCCCTATTTTGTGTTTTATTTATACAGACAGAGTCTCACTGAGTTGCTGAGCACCTCGCCACTGCTGAGGCTGGCTTTGAATTTGCAAGTCTCCTGTCTCAGCCTCCCGGGCTGCTGGGATTACAGGTGTGTGTCATCGCACCCGGCTTCTTCTATCTTGTATCTTCTTTGACAGTATCTCCAAAGTCACTGTGTCTGCAAGGGCCAGCATCTGAAGATTGAGACTTAAGGAGTGTAATTTTTTTTTTTTTTTTTTTTATGAAACAGACCTTAAGTGATGAGCATGGCTGCCACCCATTACCATCCCATTGGTTAGAATTCATCGACAGGGCCACATCTAACTGCAAGGCTGAGGAATAGTGTAGGTGTATGCCCAGAAATAAAGAAAATGAGTATAATAAACAGGTGGCTGCTAGATACCACACAAATTGACCTAATTCCTGTTATGATTTAAATATTAGGTATCCCTCAAAAGCTCATGTGTGAAACTATGCAAGAAAATTGCATGAAATGATTGAGTTATGAGAGCCTTAGCCTAATTGGTGCATTAATCCACTTCAATGGATTAACTAGGTGGTAACTGTAGGCAGGTAGGGTGTGGCTGGAGGAAGTGGGTCTCTGGGGACATGCTTTTGATATATATATTCTGTCCCTGGAGAGAAGAGTCTCTCTCTCTCTCTGCTTCCTGGTTTCATGTCCTGAGCTGCTTTCCACCATATGTTCAACCTCACCTTAGGCCCAGAGCAATGGAGTTGGTAGTTTATGTACTGAGATCTCTGAAACCATGAACTCCAAATATACTTTTCCTCCTCAAAAATTGTTCTTATTAGGTCTTTTGGTCACGATGACCACCCCCGCCCCCACCAAAAAAAAAACCTGACTAAAACATACTCCCATTGACTTCTCCCCTGGAATCTTTAACGCTTGCATTTTCCTGTTTTCTAAGTAGAACAGAGATTGAATAATAATAATACTTAAGTGTTCAGTTTATAAGGAACTTTAAAAAAACATATTTTCAGCTGTAGATGAACACAATATCTTTATTTACTGATTTTAAAATATTTTTTAGTTAGTTGTAGATGAACAATATCTTTATTTTTACTATTTTTTTATATGGTGCTGCAAATTTTAAAAAAATTATTTTTTTATATGGTGCCTGCCTCACACAGGCTAGGCAAGCATGCTACCATTAAGCCACAATCCCAACCCTATAAGGAACTTTTGCATAAATGATGTTTCCTGGATAAACAGAAATTTATGTCTGCTTTACAGATAGGGAAATGAGAGGGCACAGGTTGACTTGTTTAAGGACACAAATTAATAGATGGTGAAATCAGTTCATGACAATAGCAAGGACATTCCATAGCGACTTTTGGTTTATGCAGCACTTTAACATGTACTATTTTCTTTGACCACTAGTGCAGGGCTCTTTCCTTTCTGACAGTCATCTTGTGGCCTCTCCATCATGCTCAGTTGGTTATTAGCTTGTTGCTGGCCCAGCAGATTTTAAGATATAAATAGATGCACTTGTTGTCTGCTTGATTCTTTTCCTGGAGTCAGACACATTTAACCCTGCTAGGAACCAAGGCGTTCCCTTCTTGGCTCAGGTTAAAAAGGTAGCTTTATAAGGCCCCAAGAATGCACCTGATGGGCTCCCTTCATTTTTATGGCACAGAAAAGCTCTCCAGGTCAGTACCAAATTGCCAGAGCTCCAGGGACAAGTTTGGGGTGGGGAGATGGAGTACAATGTGTTGCTGCTGTATTTCCAGCTCTATTACCTGGCATGGCTCTCTTCTGCTCTCTAATTTTAAATGTGTAGTATCTTGTGGCTAGAAGAGAGGGGAGAAGGAGGTTTCTTTTCCATAACAGAACTTACACTTCATAGCGTTTGTCTGCTTTGCATAATTTCATAATTCTTATCTTTACTTGAGATCTCTATCTGCTGCTTCCCTGCTTTCCTCCTTCCTCAAGAAGGGCTTAAATGAGAACATGTCTACTCATTAGGATGGCTGGAGGTCTGAGGTTCATTCTGGGAACTCCCTATAGGCGAAATTGCTCCAGTTCTCCCTGCTATCTAATGAGTGCCTGGCCCAGTGAGTGTCCCAAATACTTGTTGGCCAAGAATGTCATAAAGACCTTGGAAGTTTTCGAAGAACTCAGAATTAAAGCAAAATAAATACCATGTTTTTGCTTTTTAAAATCAGATTTTTATTATGATCATTTAAAGTATACAGAAAAAAATGAATAGTATGAATTCCATATACCCAAATGCCACATATTTCAACAATTGTTTTCCATTTTTTTGGGGGGGTACTGGGGATTAAACTTGGGGGCTCTCAACCACTGAGCTACATCCTCAGCCCTATTTTTTATTTAGAGAAAGGGTCTCACTGAATTGCTTAGCGCCTTTCTTTTGCTGAGGCTGGTTTTGAACCTATCTCAGCCTCCTGAGCCACTGGGAATACAGGTTGCTTGCCATATTTGCTTCATCTATTTATATATTCATCAATTTTGCCGAACCATTAGAAAATAAATGATTGACAACAGGGTATTTCTCTCCAACAGAATGCATCTTTAAAAACTAAGAACATTCTCCCAATTGTCACAGTACCATTACCACATACAAAACAAGTTAACTAACTTCCTGAAATCAATCAACATGGTTTAAATTAAAATTTCCCTGTCTCATGCTGGTGTTGTACCTCAGTGGTAGAGCACTTGCCTAGCATGCATGAGGCACTGGGTCTGATCCCTAGCACCACATAAATTAAAAAAAAAATAAAATAAAGGTATCGTGTCTAACTACAACTTAAAAATTTTTAAAACAAAAAAAAAACTTGCCTTGTCCAAGCTTTTGTTTTTTGGAACCAGAGTAAATAAAGGTTCACAAATTGCATTTGACTCTGTCAAGTTCCTTTTTAATCCAAAGCAGGAGTCAGAAAATCTTTCCTATAAAGGACCATATAGTAAAGATTTTAGGCTTTATGAGCTATATGTCTTCATAAATACTAAATTCTGCTGTGGAAACACAAGCCAGACATATAGCTATAGATACTTCTGAAGTGAATGGGCATGGCTATGTAGTATTAAAAATTTATTTGTAAAAGTTGGCTTTGCCTAGATTTGGACCTCAGATTGTACTTTGCCCACCTGATATAGAAAAGCCCCTCTTCCCCACATTATTTCTTTTTAAATATATATATATTTTTAATTTGAATTCAGGATGGGTGTGGTGGTGCACACCTGTTAATCCCAGATATTCAGGATGCTGAGGCAGTAAAATGGCAAGTTTGAGGGCAGCCTGGACAGTTTAGGAAGACAGTCTCAAAATAAAATTTAAAAAGGACTGAGGATGTAGTTCTGCAGTAGAGTACTTGCTTACCTTTTGTGAGATCCTGGGTTCAATCACCAATACCGAAAAAAAAAATTATTATTACTTTTTTTTCTAAGCAATATATACACTAATAATGACATAATGAAACCAGTAGTCCTATATCCTCCACACCCCCCTTAATTCTGAAGCAGCAATCATAATGAAATTCTTTTGTAGCCTGTCCCCATTTTAATGTTACATATTCTGATCTGATTGCTTTCTGGGATTCCAATAGATGGATTCAAATGTTCAATTAAATGTGTAAAAAAAATTATATTGGGGATTGGTCTCAGGGCTTCTCACAGACTGGAAAGCTCTGTACCACTGAGCTACATCTCCAAGGCCCTTTTGAGATAGGTTCTCACTAAGTTGCCCAGGCTGGCCTCAAACTTGCAATCCTGCCTCACCCTCCCAAATTGCTGGAATTACGGGCATGTACCACCATGCCCAGCCAACACTTTTTATAAGACAAACTATTTTCTCCATATTGCTAAGAGAAAAGGGCAAACCTAAAATCCTTGGAATATGCCAGCACACTGGGTAAAGTGTGGTGAAGGTCTCTTTCAGACCAAAATCTTCACTTGCAGCGATAGAGCTGTACTAGACAATCTGATTCCTTTGGCCTCTAAAATCTCCTATTCTCCTCTGCTGGTACTAACAGACACATCAAATTTTTTGAGGAATTTATTGTCATTTTCCATTGTCTCATTTCCTTAAGTATCGTGACATCTACATAATCAGGGGTTGTAGTGTTTATGAGCATTTGTTCACCTTTGGTCACTTTTATAAGGGATGTCATCAAAGCTATGCTAATAATAGTGTGTCTTCCAACTCTGAAGGCTGCATTTTCTGCTATGATATAGGACTTGACATTGTAATGGCTGACTTGACCGGTGGAACCACAGGTGTACAAACACACTAGGCCAGATCTTGGGAACTACATCCAAAGCTATTGCTTGGTGGCCTGCTAGGTCTTTGGGTTTGGTTTAAATCACAGAATAGAAAATACTAGCATTGGGATCCTCAGGTTCAATGAAAAAGCTCTGGTGACAGCTATTTCAACCTATCTCTGCAAGGGTAGCCCACACAATTTATTTCTAGAATCAAACCATTTATTTATTTATTTTGAAATTATAAGATTCTCTTTAGGCTACTAAGAAAAATGTTCCAACACAAGAGTAGCTTGCATTTTTCAGAATCACTGGCCACTGGCCTTAGAGGCAAAATGCCTTCAATATTCCCATATCCCATTGTTCCCAATGATTTAAATGGCATCAACCAAGTTCCTTAACATGTTATCAATTTCCTCATGTGTAAGCAGGCAAGATGATAGAATCTGTTAGAAAGGGTTGTTAGACTTAAGTTAATTAAAGGGCTTGAGGAATGCTGGATACAGAGTAGTAATCAATAAAATGTTAATTATCCTTTTAGGCTTATTACTTTGAATTTTCCAATTAAGTGATGGTAGACCAGAATTACTGCTTGTTAAAAGTAGTGCAGGATGTTCACTGCAGAAAACCAAAATTCAGGGGCAGACACCTCCTAGTCATTGACTTACATTCCCCAAAATCTTCTGGTACTTCAGCATTACAGTGTTGAAGGGATACCTTTTTCTAGTCACAAATTCCCTCTTTGGATTAGTAGTTAAGGCTGAGTGGGAGTGTATGAGCTTCAGTATGATTTCAATGTTGTACTGATAAAGTAGAATTTTCTTATCCATCTTAGACTACAGAATTTTAAGAGGACACTATCCAGTTTAAAACCATTTGATTAAAATACCATTAAAAAAAAATGCTGCTGTGTCTAAAAGTGTGTAATGAGTAGGTGGGACAACTCTCTTAAAAAGATGAGAGTTTCTGAAATAGTGGCTTTCTAATATTGTTGGTTGGACTGAAAATTACTACTACGTTTTGAGCAAACTATCACTATTTTACACTTATCTATTCCCTTTGTCACAATAATTTTACATCTAAAAAATTTGCGGTGCTGGACATGGAAGTTAGGCCTTAATGCATGCTAGGCAAACACTGTACAACTGAACTACAACCCCAGCCCTATCCTATTTAAACACAAGCACATGATAAATGCACAAAAGGCATTCACTGAAGCTTTATGGCAACAAACAAAATCCCAAAACTAAACTTCAAAGAAAAGTACTAAATAGTAGAGATACTTGAATATTGTTTTAGTCAGCTTTTTTGATGCTGTGACCAAAAGACCTGACAAAAACAATTAGGAGGAAATGTTTATCTGGGGGCTCACGGTTTCAGAAGTCTGAATCCATAGATGGCTGACTTCACTCCTCAGGGCCCAAGGTAAGGCAGGACATCATGGCCAAAGAGTGTGGCAGAGGAAAGCAACTGGGAACATCACACCAGAAAGCAGAGAGAGACTAAGCTCACAAAATATATACATCAAAGGCACAGCCCCAATGACCCACCTCCTTCAGCTATACCTTACCCACTTAGTAACCACTCAGATAATCTCTGTGGGGGATTAGTTCACTGATTGGGTTAAGGCAACAGTCATAATGCAGTCATTGCATTGTCTCACATGTGCTTTCGGTGGACACCTAATATGTAAACCATAACTAATATGAAGTACCAGTCCTTGTTTATAATCAACCAAAATAAGTCAAGGATATGCTTGGTCATTTACATTTGTGGGACTAGTCATAAGTTTATTATCTAACTAATGTTTCTTTCAAATGATTTTGCATTACATGTGACCTTTTTGCTGTTTGTTACGTGCTGTTTCAAATGAGCCCACAAATTTAAACAACTGGTTTTTCCTCATTTTATACAAAATGTACACAGAACACTCACAGAAACAGGAATTAAATTAAAAAACTAAATTCTGATACACAGGAAACAATAATTCCAAGTATTCTTTAACTATGTAGGAAGAACATTAGTCAGATTGTGCCCAGTCCCAATGTGCTTCTGAACAATTGACAGCAAAACAGTTCAATTGAGGCCTGATGGTGGTATCTTGGCCATAAAATTAGGTTCTAGTTTGGAGAACTGCAGAGCTAGGTAAGATAATGGAAAGAAATCCTCCTAGAAAAGGTACTGTCCCTTAACCATCATGAGCTGGAATTTGTCAAAAATGAAAATTCTTGCCAGGTTTGGTGGTCCACACCTGTGATCCCAGCTACTTGGGAGACTGAAGCAGGATGAGACCAGTCTGGGGAACTTTGAGATCCTGTCTCAAAGAAAAAAAAAAAAAAATCTGGGGTTGTAGTTCAATGGTAAGGCACATGATTAGCAAGTGTGAGGGCCTGAGTTTAAACCCTCCCCTACCCCCATGTCCTCTGGGTATATCTAATCCCTACCAAAGCTTTTCGTACATTTCTAAAAAATTACTAAAAAATTTCTCCTTAAAACCAACCCAAGCATCAAAATTATTAAATACTCCAGAAGATCTCTAGGAGAATCTGACACTTGCTTTAATAAATGTTTTTGAACAAAAACTTACTGAAACCAGGCATGATACGACACATCTATAATCCAGCCATTTCAGATGTGTGCCACAATGAAAGCAAGCCTTAGCAATTTAGTGAGGCCCTAAGAAACTTAGTGAGACCCTGTCTCAAAATAAAAAGTAAACAGAGCTAGGGATATGGCTGAGTGGTTAAGGACCCCTAGATTTAATCCCCAGTACCAAACAAAACAAAATCTACTATAAATTAGCATCTACAAGCAGTTGTTCACCATGCACATAAAGCCCAGGGTTCAATACCCAGTGCTAGGGGGGAAAAAAAAAGAAAAAAGTACTTATAATGTTGTTATAATTAAAAAATAGTTAACAAGCTTTGACTTGGTGATGAGTTGCCATAGGATAAAGCAGATTAAAAACCTTAATAAATACTGGCTCAACCACCTATGCCCTTAATATTAAGTTAATGGGGGCTGGGGTTGTAGCTTAGTGGTAGAGTACTTGCCTAGCACAGGTGAGGCACTAGTTTTGATCCTTAGCACCACATGAGAAAATAAATAAAAATTCTTATTTTTTTAAAAGTTCATGCTGTTCTCAAGGCATCTGCAGAAAAACCAGAAAGGGCATTCTTTAATCAGAATAACACATAAAATTAGTAATTTCTCCATGAGCCATATACTCATTAGTGAACATTAAAGCCTATTTTATGCCAGGAACAATTGCTGATAGTAAGAAGAGTTCTACTGAAGATGTCAAGCAATGCAGAAGGAATTTTTTAACTCTTCACAAATACCTCATTCCTTTAAACAACCCAATTACAGATAAAGAAAAACAGATTCTATGAGTTTATTTACCCTAGTACTTGGCTACTGTGTGCACCTTCTACTTACACTACCTGAGACCTTGCTAAAAATGCTGTCTGTCATGGGTGCTAACCTAGACTTGATTCAGATCAATATAAGTTTGAGACACTTGGCCTAACTGCATGTCATTTAAGTGATAGAGTTGGGATAAAGGATGAATCCAAGTCACAAGCTTTTTTTTTCGGGTAGTGCTGGTTATTGCGCATGGCTGTGCACATGCCAACCAAGTTCTCTACCACTGAGCCACATTCCTAGCCATAGAATAAATGTTTTAAGAAAGGATTATTTTATGTGGGTTCATAGAAAATAATTCAAATTTGCTAACCAAAATTAGGTATAGGTGGGTGCAGTGGCATGGGCCTATAGTCTCACCTAACACAGAAAGGCTGAAATTTAAGGATCATATGAGACAGACTTTAAGGCTTTCCTCAGGCCTGTAGAGAACTATTCAAAACCACTAGAAGTTTTTAGTTAGCATTCTCAGTCTAAACTTTTTTCAGATGTAAAAGCTTTTGAATATACCACTCTTGGTAGATCAATGAATTACTTTCATGAAAGGTGTTAAAAACAGCCAGGTGTAGTGGCACATGCCTGTATTTCCAGCAGCTCAGGAGGCTGAGGCAGGAGGATCTTGGTTCAAAGCCAGCCTCGGCAACTTAGCAAGGTCCCAAGAAACTTAGTGAGACCCTGTCTCTGAATAAAATATAAAAAGGACTGGGCATGTGGCTCAGTGGTTGAGCACCCCTGGGTTCAATTCCTGGTACCAAAAACCATAAACAAAACAAAACAAACAAACAAAAGCCTCATACAATCTGGGACACATCCTACTGGGTACTACAAAACGACATTGTTTTCTCAAAGCAAAATAACCACACTATTAAAGCTAACAGCAAACTAGGAATCTGAAGTAGGGTTATTGACTTGCTTGTGGTCACAAGAAAAGCAGAAATCAAAGCTAGAGTCTCTAGCTTCTTCCGTCTGCCAAATGCTTTTATTGACTCTTACTTCAGCATTATGTCCACAGGATATAAAGAGGCAAGATATAATAGTTTGATAAACTTATGACTGTCATGATGATACAGAAAACAAGTTTCTGTTGGCATAATAAATACTGTTTTAAAAAAGTAAAGATCTTTCTCTAGCATTCTTTTGTAAGTTTATGCCTCATTTCTACTGACATTTTTTTCTCTCCAACTGTTTTCCAAGTGACATTGTTTTTCTTTTTGGTACTGAAAACTGAACCAGGGTGTTTTAGTAAGTTACAAACACAGTTTCTTCCTTTTTCTAGAAGAGTCCCTGAAATGGTTTGTTCACCTAATTTTAAATCTGAACATGAAACAAATCTTTATTTAAATAAATACAGAGCGTGGGTGGGTGGGTGGGTAGGTTATGAAAAATAGTCCAAAAAAGTAATAATGAGGTACTTAAATCGGTCCAATTTATCATAATTACAGCCTTCCAAAAGACTGTTTCAAATTAAGCATACCATTAACAACTTTTCAACTATAATGATCAAAACAATAATCACCAGATGTCAAATAAAGTATAGAAAAGACCAAAGACTCACTACTTAAATGTCAAAAGATCACAGACCTGCCTTAAAATACAAAGAAAATATTTTTATTTATATATCAAAGACTCTAACAAATGTTGACATAATAAGGTTAACAAGAGTTGACATAAAGACACAAGTGTGAAAAGCTAGAGATGATTAATCACTGTTTCATTCAACCTCTCCTTGATGATTTTAGAGAGCATCTCTGGCATACTCCCAACCGAATCTTAAGCATGATGTTTCCAGGTGCCAAAATTGTTTCCTTTTCCATTAGTCCTCAATGTCTTTCTTCTTCTTCTTCTTCTTCTTTTTTTCTGGACTCTGAAATAAGCAAAAAGAATGCTTTTTAAAGAGCTGCAATTGTATGCATGAGGAATAACTTTTCCTTATAAAATACATCAATGTCCCTTAAACAAATTTGGGAGTAAGACTAAAATATAAAAATGACCCTGGAGTGTGGCTCAGTGGCCCAGCACTTGCCTTATGTGCATAAGGCTCTGGGTTCAATCCTGAGCACTTAAAAAAAAAAAGTAAATCATGTTTTCTTCCTTCCTCAAAGCAAACTTTTTTGTAATAAGAAAATAAATTTGGAAAATGGTCTTTAAAATGGGAACCTTGGCACACGCCTGCAATCCTAGCAGTTCGCAAAGCTGAGAGGCAGAATACCAAGTTCAAAGCCAGCCTCGAAACTCTTCGAGGCCCAAAGCAACTTAGCAGGACCCTCTATCAAAGAAAACAAAATAAAAACCTGGGCATTAATAGTACAAATAAGACAATTTTATTTACTCCCCCATCAATGAAAACCATTTTTTTAAATGCTTACTCATTTCTCATAGAGAAGAGATTAAAATATGGAGACTCTGCCCACACTGAGACAGTACTGGTTAGTTAAAAAACAGGAATTATTTAAACATACAGGAATTGCTGTGCTGGTACACGGCTCTTCCTCAGAAACTGGTTCTTCTTTAATGTGTTTCTTTTTATCCTTTTTCTTCTTCTTCTTGGTAGATGTCTCTTCTTCTACTAGTACTACTTCTTCCTCCTCCTCTTCAACTGAATTGGGTAAGTACAAAGATCTAACAATTAACATTCAACCACACCTCAATCCACCCAAAATCTTCTTGGTTTTTTTTGGTCATTCTGGTCAACTATTCAATATTTATATCCATCTTGTAATTGAAAATGTCCTTCAAGGACTACTTTTTCTAATGCCATGAACTTTACAAATGATACAGATACAGCTCAGAGATACATACTTCTCTCTTAATCATGCAGTTACATATAAAACTTAGGACTAAAACAAAGGCTATCAGATTACCAATGCCATTGTTTTGGCAAGGAGGCAATTACATTAGAAATGGTTAGGAGATGGGCTGGGGTGTGGCTCAGTGGTAGAGTGCTTGCCTAGCATGCATGAGGCACTGGGTTCAGAGTGCTTGCCTAGCATGCACGAGGCACTGGGTTCGATCCTCAGCACCAATAAATGTAAAATAAAGATATTGTGCTCACCTAAAACTTGGGAAGGCTGAGGAAGAGGATTGCAAGTTTCAAAGCCAGCCACAGAAACTCAGGGAAAATATTCTAAATATTTCATTTAGGAAATAAAAAGGGGTGGATATAGCTCAGCGGTTAAGTGACCCTGGGTTCAATCCCTGGTACCAAAACAAATAAACAAACAAACAAATAAAAATATTTACCTTACTGGACTGTTACGTGAATTTAAAGCCTCTATTATGAATTTTATTTTAGGGGGAGAATGAAAATACAAAGCAAATAATACTATATACAATAGGAATTAGTGTTAAGGATAAAATGAAACAGGAAGAAGGGGAATGTAGAAGGGCAATTACATATTGACATTAAGACAGAGTGGTCAGGCAAACATCAAGACAAGGAAATGAATGATGGTATATCTGAAAGGAATACTCCAAGGAGAAAGAAGAGAAAATGGTAAGATTCCAAATATCTGGGGAGGGGTATTTAAGAAACTTCAAATAGGTCAATGTGGCTGGAATAGAGTAGAAATTTAGAACTCAAACAGAAAACTAATGTGAAGTATGTATTACCTCTACGGCCACTACATATTTTCAAAGTAGAACAGAGAAGATCTGATGCCAGAATAGGTTTGGATTATAAGAAAAAAGTTGAAGTTTACAGCCAAAATAACAAAAACTGCTACTTAGAGCATGGGGAAAATTGCAGGCAAAATATTAGGAATACACAAAGATCCAGTCACATTAATTTTGAAAAGCTTATCATTTAAAAAAAAACAAAAACTGGTGAGGTGGGGAGATAAAATTTAGAATTCAGTGATTCAAATTCTAGCAATGAGTTTAGGGATTTTCTTGATTTTTCAATAAGAAAACAAAAGGAATTTAAATAATTGCCTGTGTCCATTCTTGATGACAGTATGTTTTTGACAACTAAGCCATTTAGAAACCAAATTGAAGGGCTGGGGCTGTAGCTCAGTGTACAGCGCTTTCCTTGACTGTGAGGGACTGGGTTTGATCCTTAGTACCACATTAAAAATAAACAAAGATACTGTGTTTTACTCTTTCTAGACTGGCAAGAACTCAATAAACAGGTGCATCTAACAAATGGGGCACTGGTTTAATCAACTTCATAAGACAGTTTGGTTGTCTGGTGAGTACTTATTAAATATCACTATAATAGCAACCTACCATGCAAATATTCCAATTTATTAACCAAATAACAAAGAAAACCACTGATGTTAATAAGTCTACTTTCATTTAGTCATTTTCATGACTAAAAAATATCTTAACATCCAACTTAGAAATCACTTTATTCTTTTTAAAAAATTCTTAATTGCTAAAATAATGTACATAGAAGAAACTAAGTATTTTGGTAAACCTAGTTAAACACATAATTGTATGTATTTGAAGTTATGTTCTCACATTCCTATGAAATCTGATGCCTTTAACGATTCCACTTACTCGCAGGGAACATAATGACATATTGAAACACCACTGGCTTTCACTCAATGGTAAAGGTGGATACTATTCCAAGATTCACAAAGTCTGTAATTTTTAAGTGTAAGAGTAAGTACAAGAGTGTATCATCATAATAGCATAAGTGGCATTTAAAATTTTTAAACCAACCTTTTACTTTAATCTTGGCTTTCTTGGCTTTCTTTTCAGTTACTTCCCCCTCTTTGTCTACCTGTTCTATTTTGCGTTTTTTAGAACAGGTTGGAAGTGTGGAATCACCAGAGGGATCATAAGTCTTCACTTCACTAAAAGAACAAAAGAATTTTAGAAAATCCCTACAAATATCTGTCACTAAAATAATTCAAGACAAAAGAGAATGTCACTAGATGATACACAAGCATACAAGATAGCTTTATTTTAGTGGATTTGATGTCGTTCATGAGGACTTAAGTTTTCCCAAAGGTAAAAAGCATTGCCAGGTGTGGTGGCACACACCTGTAACTTGGGAGGCTGAGACAGGAGGATCTCAAGTTCAAAGTCAGCCTCAGCAACAGCAATGTGCTAAGCAACTCAGTGAGACCCTGTCTCTAAATAAAATACAAAATAGGGCTGGGGATGTGGCTCAGTGATTGAGTGTTCCAGAGTTCAATCCCCAGTACCCCAACTCACCCCCCACAAATGGAGAAACATCTCCACAATTAGCAAGAAAGTAAAAACTGAATCCCATTTTGAGAAAGTTGTATAATTAAATGAAATAAAATAAAAACCAAAATTTATACAGATATCTTCATCACAATATCCCACAGGGCAAAGGAATAAAAGGGGATTAAAAGGTTAAGGCAAGAGAACTGTAAGTCTCTTAAATTTAACTAGACCCTGTTTAAAAAAAAAGAAAGAAGATCTGAGGGAGTAGACCTGTGGTTGAAGGTCCCTGTGTTCAACCCCCAATATCCCACTCCCGCAAAGAATATGCAGCTATTGTAAACAACTTAGAAATTTACAATTAAAGTGTTAATGTCCACAGTGCATGCATTTGGCTTTTTCAAAGTATACAGGAAAAAATTTTCCAAACATGTATTTTTAATACCTGCATGTATGAATAGATACATAATTATATATTGCTTTCTCTGTTTAATTATTACAGCATAACCTAGCATGTGTGAGGCACTGGGTTCAATTCTTACCATCACATATAAATGAATAAAATAAAGGTTCATCAGCATCTAAAAATATATTTTAAAAAATTTTTTTACAGATGAGACTGGGGTTGTGCCTTGTACATGTGAGGCCCTGGGTTGGACCCTCAGCACCATATATAAATAAACTAGTTAATAAAAGTATTGTGTCCTCTACAACTAAAAATTCTTCAAAGTAGAATTAGGTTAATGACTGACTAGGAGCACTTTGAAGGATCTTGATACATAATGTCATAATGTTTTGTTTCCCAAAACAGTTGTATCACTTGACTTCTATCACCACAACCTGATGTGAATATGGAGCATTAAACCAAATGATAAACAAAGAACCCCTCTATACACAAATCTTGTTGACAGTGAGATCTGAGTATTTCATCATGCCTATGAACCATTTTTAAACTTATCTTCCATCTTTGACTTTCTTTTTAAGAGTTTCCTTTGTAGATTAATCCTAGATAAACTTTCTTTTTTATAAATAGCATAATTCATAGAGGAATTTTATACGAAAAATATTTAGTACTAATATCTGGAAGTTAGAAACTAGAAATTAGAAGTGATTAGAAACTAGAAATGAGTTTGACATGGAGACACACACCTAATCCTAATGACTTAGGAGGCCAAGACAGGAGGATTACAAATTTGAGGTCAGACTGAGAAATGTAGTTGGGTCCTAAGCAACTAAGCAAGATCCTGTCTCAAGATAAAAAATATAAAGCACTGGGGATAAAAAAATAGAAATGAGTATAAAAAAACTAAATGAGAAGGAAAAAAAAAGATGTGTAACATGGTGACTACTGTCAAACACAGCAGGTAAATTTTAAGTGTCTTACCACATAAAAAAGTAACCTAATGCATGTTAGCTTAATTTAGCCATTTCACAATATACATACTTGGCAAAACAACACTTATACGATAAATGTATATAATTTTTTAATAGTTAAAAAGATTGCGAGCTAATTAGGTGCTTAAGTTTATAATTGAAAAATTGCTGTT
Source organism: Marmota monax (assembly GCF_021218885.2). Taxonomy (NCBI): domain Eukaryota; kingdom Metazoa; phylum Chordata; class Mammalia; order Rodentia; family Sciuridae; genus Marmota; species Marmota monax. The sequence continues at coordinate 1,573,009 of NW_026695244.1, read as the reverse complement.
GCTGGTTGTAGTGAGGCATGCCTATAATCCCAGTTATGTGAATGGCTGAGGTAGATTGCAAAGTTGAGGAAAGCCTGGACCCTGGGCAACTTAGTGAAACCCTATATTAAAAAAAAAAAAAAAAATTAGGGGATGTAAGGGGGCCATGTATGTGCATGCTGTTGATAATTAATAAACAATGTGTTCATTTATTCCCCTAAATATACTCACCTTTTGTGTTCATACTTTTCTGTTTTTGCTAACGCTTTTCCTGTTCCACTTATTTTTCTTATCTGAGAAGAAAAATGGAAATTACTAATGAAATTCCAAGCATAATATCTTTTTTTTTTTATTTTTATTTTTTTGTGGTGCTGAGGATTGATCCCAGGGCCTTGTGCATGCAAGGCAAGCACTCTACCAACTGAGCATATTATATCCCCAGCCCCCAAGCATAATATCTGTATAATACATTATGTCTAGAAAGTTCAGTGGACCAACAGGCAGCAATATCTGATAATTTTTCTTTACTCTGAACAGCATATCTTAATGACAAACGTGATTCAATACATTAATTCTTGGAAAATAAGAGAAACTTAACAGCAGGTACATACTAAAGTGGATCACAAAACAACAGTTTCATAAGACTATCATTGTTTATTAACAAATCACAGGAAACATTGTGCAATTACTGGAATATGGTTCTTACCCCTCTATCCTCCAAGGTTCTCAATCTGGCCTCTAATTTAGCTCTATTCTCAACTCCCATTGCAGAACTGGAGTCTTCACCAAATGCATCATAACGTATAGCCAAAACGGTTTTGGCTGCTAGCATTCGAGAAATCTAATAGAAAACATGAAGTTAGAAGCAATCAAACTATATTCCAAGCTCAGATGTAAAATTCTCAGCTATTCATGAGAAAAATTATACCAAATCAGCATATTACCATTCATTCTAGATTTTTTTTTGAGGGGGTGGGGGTGCTGGGGACTCAAACCAAGGGCCTTATGTATGGTATGCGAGCAGTTATACCATTGAATTACATCTGCTAGACCTCATTTTAAGATGAAAATCAAAAGTATTATAAGTCATACAACTCAAATCACCTACTGTATTTCTTCATCTTTGCTACAGTATAATGGCTTACTGGTTATACATCACTGTTAATACTTTGGTGGACAAAAACACGTTTTAACAAATTTGTGTTTAAAATTACCTCAAACTAATAATTAGCCAAGCATGGTGGCGCATGCCTGTAATTCTAGCAGCTAGGGAGGTTGAAGCAGGGGGATCACAAGTTAAAAGCAAGTGAGGTGTTAAGCAACTCAGTGAAACTCTGTCTCTAAATAAAATTAAAAATAGGGCTGGGGATGTGGTTCAGTGTTTGAATGCCCCTGAGTTCAATCCCCAGTACCAAAAATAACATAATATAAAATAAAGTAAACTAAAACTAATCTTCCAATGTCTACCTTTAGTTTCACACAGTGATACTATTTCAATGCCATAAGAGGTCCGCTAGAACAACTATATTCATTTCTCTCATAACAGTCTTAACTATCGCGGGTACTTCTTTAAACTGACATTGTTTCATTGAACACTTTATTTCCATTACTGTGCTCTTAAGTTTATAAAATTTTAAGTTATTTCTGGGGCTGGGGATGTGGCTCGGGCAGTGGCGCACTAGCCTGGCATGCGCGGGTAGCTGGGTTCAATCCTCAGCACCACATAAAAAAATAAAACAAAGATGTGTCCACCGAAAAAATAAGTATTAAAATAAATTACCTCTCTAAAGAAGAAAAAAAAATTTTAGTTATTTCTGTTAAATCAGGAATTCTTAAACACTGAAAGTACTTAATTTTTTAAGTCTGTTTTCAATATCTGTAAAACAGGAAAGTACATACTATTATTACCATTATTATTCTTTTGGCAGTGCTGGTGATTGAACCCAGCCAGGGGTTCTCTATACCACTAAGCTACATCCCGAACCCATATTTTAAATTTTCAGACACGGTCTCTCTAAGTTGCTGGCCTTGAACATGGGATCCTCTTGACTCAGCCTCCTGAGTAGCTGGGATTACAGATGTGCACCACCATGCCTGCCTATGTGCTATTAGTTTTAATAGTTGATAAATGCGGGGCTGGGGATGTGGCTCAAGCGATAGCACGCTCGCCTGGCATGCGTGCGGCCCGGGCTCGATCCTCAGCACCACATACAAACGAAGATGTTGTGTCCGCCGAAAACTAAAAAATGAATATTAAAATTCTCTCTCTCTCAAAAAAAAAAAAAAAAAAAAAAAAAAAAGTTCATAAACGTTAGACTGGCTTTCTTGCAAAATCCTTTTGTGAATCACCCACAGGTGAATCCTAGGAAAAAAAATAATAGTGAAAGAAAATGGCTACAGATGGACCAATAAACTATTTCTTCTAATCTTTTCTTTCAGTACACACAAATGCTTTTAATTTAAACAAAATTAAATGATAAAGACAATAGAAAGACTGAATGTGCACTATAATTACAGGAGAAATGTGTGTTTTTAGAAATAAAAATAGATAGAAGATAGATGGAAAAGGCTTAACTTCAGAAAAGTTGTAACTCACCTTCCCTTTGTGTTTGGGACTTGACTGGCCCACAAGTGAAGCATGATAAATAAGACCATATTTAGGGGTATCCCGTCTAGATTTAAGGGCTCTGAAGAGTGCCTTTTCAGCTCCAAGAATCTGAACTGTAGAAGCTGCATGCTTAGCCAAATTCAAAAGAGAACCTACAAAAAATAAATAGTAGTCACTAATAAAGCACTACCAGATATGTACATTCCATGTATTAAATAAAAGACATAGTTTATTATAGCTAGAGTAATAAATTTAAAAATCCTCAAATGATGCAGAATTATGTAATCTTGTATAAATTCCCTGAAAATTCTAATGCTTCATTTGACTCTGAGGCAGAGATTTGTGATGTCTATGACAAAGTGAAGGTTAAGCTTAACTTAAACTTATTTGCCTGAGATGGTATTTCTACTGTATATTCATTAGCATTCCCCAAGTGATTAATATATAAACACAAGTATTTACACACATCAATCTATCCCCCATTTCCTGAGATTTTGGACATCCAATATTCCATTGTTCTAGATATGTACTAGGTAGTATCAACTATATGAATATCTCACTAGTATTAACTGAAAAAATATTCTCACTTCATTTAACTTTATTTCAGATATGGATTAAGAAGCAATATGCCTGGAACTAAACTAAGTTGCTTTCTTGGATATGTTGCAAAGAATACTTTGTATCAAAAAACAAAACAAGGGCTGAGTACACAGCTTAGTAGTATTAATGCTTGCAGAGCATACCAAGTACCACAAAAACAAAACACTACACACCCAATGTTAATGTTAGGAGCTCAATTACTGAAGACATGTTTGAAGTGCAAAAAACTCGTATTTCTGTTAATCTCTGTATGCATATGTTACCACCATAAGTTTAGATACATCTACAAAACTGGGTGAAGCCAAGGAAACCAGGCTAGATGATTGTGATCCTGTAGTGAAGGGTACTTGAATGGAATATTGTCTCATTAAAAACGTAGATAAGAGAGTTATTCCAGTTTAAACACTTTGATGTAGATAATAAATAAGAACTATGATGGATTATAACAATGTCTCTAATAGGACAAAAATAAATTGGGCCTGGGGTTGTGGCTCAGTGATAAAGCGCTTGCCTAGCATGTGTGAGGCACTGGGTTCGATTCTCACCACCGCATATAAAAAAATAAAGGTCTGTCAATGACTAAAAATATATTTAAAAAAAATAAATTGGTACTTCAACTATACTAAAGGTATTCAATTATACAGTGATTTTTGTTGTAGCATATCACCCTTACAATTTTACTACATACACATTAAGTTTATTATAAATTGATTCTTCAAAACACTTTGAAAGTCAAATACATTAAAAAATAGCATATTCAACAATGAAATTCACATAATTTATCAAGAATATACATTGCCTGAACTATATTCATCTTGGTCTGATGTGGGTTTTTGTTTTGTGGTACTGGGAACTGAACCCAGGGCCTTGTGCATGTTAGGTGAATGTTCTACAACTGAGCTACATCTCCCAAACTCATATGACTTTTTCTTTCCACATCTTTTTTATTGGTGCATTATATTTATATAAAATTATGAAATTTTTATATGTTTGTACATATACGCAACATAACAATATAATTTGGCCAATATTACTCCCCAGATCTTACCCCCCTCCCTCCTTCCATCCTACCCCATTCCCTTTCCTCTATTAATCTCCTTTTGATTTTCATACTCTTAACTCATGACTTTTTTTTGAGACAAGTTCCTGCTAAATTGCCCAAGTTGGCCCTGAGCTTGTAATCTGCAGCCTCAGTCTATTGAGTAGCTGGGATTACAGGAGTGTATCACTGTGCCTGGATTCATAAGTACTTAATATTATGAAAAATGATAAGTAATTATATTCTTCTGTAATTATCTGATTTTTCTGATTAACCAGAGCAAACATCTGAAAAAAGAACCACAAGTGTCTCAGAAGAGGTAGTGACTAAAGATGCCTTCATTATCCAAAAGGAAATCCAGCAAACAAAAATCATCATTGAACACTTGGCTGTTACTTTTTAATAGTTGTAAAGACCAAAATCCAGAAAAAATGACTTTAAATACTCATGTTTACAAATTACATTAAAACAGTCACCTGCATGAGCAATAAGCCTTGCTCCAACTAATTCACCAACCATAACTGTAACATTGGGTGCAATGGCCATCATTCGATTTTGTAGATATTCATAGAGCTGAGTCCTATATTCCGAAATTTCAATCACCTAACAAAAGGAATAAAATGAGTAAGTAATAAAGACCTATCAGTAAAAACAGTGTCAAATTTACATGACTAAAACACTCAAGTACAACAGCTTAGGCAAAGTGGCATGTGCCTCTAGTCTAATTACTCAGGAGACTGAAGCAGGTAGGTCATATAAGGTTAGGAGCTTGAAGCTAGTGTGGGTTACATACTGAGACCCTAATCTCAAATTAAAAAGGTCTGGATTCCTGAATTATCAAAGAACTGCTTGACCCTAGGTAAATTTACTTTTAAAACTGGTTTTCTATAAAATGACTTCTGTAAGTCTTGAATTAAACAAATGTATGTAAACCACTTACAGTATAGCTTCTGAAAAAAAAAGTTTGTCAATACTATTCTAATAGTTTTCAAAAAATTCCATCAGCTACACATTTGTGTCATCTGTAAATTTTTTTTATATAACTATCAAATTTGGGGCAAAAAATTATCATGGGCTATAAACACAAACTCCAATAACTCAAGCCATATTTCTTGTGCTTCTTAATAAATATGCTAGTAGTACAAATTACTTCATTCCACTATGTACTTCCCCTTCTAAGTATACCAAATAAGATGGCATCAGATGAGGTAGTGACTGAACACCCTCATGTTTTTATCAGGTGAACAATAACTATAAAAATCATCATTGCCATCAGAAAATTATTATAAAGCTGGAAACAGCTGGATTCACTATGGATACAATTTACCTGGGTACAAAGATGCAGAATGTTGCAAATATCTTCTTCAGAAACCTCTGTTCCCATAGATATTTCTGCTGCTGCTTTCACTTCAGCTTCAACTTCTTCTGGCAGAAATTCAGATAGTGTGGCAGAAGCATAGTTCCTCCTATCACCTACAGAATGTTTGCAGAGGATGAGGGAGAATCACTCTAACAAATTACATAAAATCCACCATACAGTCAAAAGAAAAGTAGATATAAGCCAATGTAAAGGATGCCTAAATGAGAGCTGGAGATATAGCTCAGTTGGTAGAGTGCTTGCCTTGCAGGCACAAGGTCCTGGGTTCAATTCCTAGCACCATCACCACCCCCAAAAAGGATGCCTGAGTGAAACAAAAAACAACTAAGTCATACCTACTAGTTATCCTGATGTGTAAATGCTTGATTTTAGAGATAAATTTCTCCCCACTATTTCCCTCCAAAATATAATTGTGATAAAAATAAGACAAAACATTCCATAAAAACTTAAGTTCAGAAAGGTAGCAAAAGTAAGTACAGGACTAATGTCAATTTTATATGGAAGATGGGGCCATTAATTCTGAAAATGTTAATGAGACAAGCAATTTGCACAGTACAGAATATAACATCAACAATATAGACAGCTATATTACTGTAAATACTAGATACAGTTAATATACTATAGGATGCCCTCAGTCTACAATTGCCTCTATTATTAATTAGCTTACCATAAGAAGCTACTTAAAGAAAAACTCAGAGAACCATTTTCTCTGTTGTATAGGTCAAAGTAAAAATTGATTTTAACTCTGAAATCAAACAGATTAAGTTACTAAAATTTGTTTTGACATGCAACCAAATTTAGTTATTTTCAATGTCTTTAAGGATATACAAATTTCTCACCAACTTTCTGTAAACACTTGCAGTATGTCAAATTATCTGAAATAATTTTTCCTAATTCTGGAAAATGCCAGCCATACCACTCTCTACATCGCATAATGTAGTTGTTTAGTTCTTTATCCAAGTCATCTAACAAGGCTGTAGTAGATAAAAATGAGGACACACAAAAAAAGTTTATTACAGTACAATATATGTATAATAAAATTCACATTTAACCATTTTCAAAATTACAATCCAGTAGCATTAAGTACACTCTCATATTTACATTCCATTCCCAGAACATTTTCATTATATGAAATTGAAAATTCAATAGCCATTAAAACATAACTGCCTATTATTATCTCCCCAAACCCCTACTAACATCTATACTACTTTGTCTCCATGAATTTATCTATTCTAGAACTTCATAAGTAGAATCCGGTATTATTTCCCTTTTACATTTATTTCAAGGTTTATCCACATTGTAAAATGTATCTGATGTGACCTTCCATTTTAAGTATACAGATGTTTTATTTATCCATTCATCTGTTAATAGATATTTTGTTTTTCTCCATCTTTGGCTACTGTAAATCATATTGCTGTAAACATGGGTATAACAATACAGGAGACTAACCTGAGTCACTAATTTCAATTCTCTTGGGTATGTATAAAGGAATAGAATTACTATAGGAATTTTAAAGATTCAAAGAGCTATGACAATGTTACTAAAAACAGTTCTCCGTGGAGAATAACACATTATTTAAAAGCTAAGTAAAAAAGACAATTAAATAGATCCTACCCCATTTTTCACATTACTAGAAGAAAACACATCAATTTACATTTTAATACTGTGATTCATGTTATCCTATACTAATCAAATTATGGGTAATTTCCTTCTTTACTATTTTTGTGATCTATCAACTCAGTAATAGCTTAACTCCTTTCTCAACAAATAGCTTCCATAGAAACAAAAACATGAAGAACAGAGAAACAGATTAGACCTTGCCATGTACTATACTTACAAATCGCCTGAACAATCATTGTATCCACTTTATCAGCACTAAACTTTAATCTGTATCGAGACAAGCTGAGGAGGAGAGAGAAAATGGCAAATTAGTAAAGCATTTAAAATTAACATTCTAGGTGTGCTGGAGCATGCCTGTAATCCAGTGACTTAGGAAGCTGAGGTAGGAGGATCAAGGCCAGCCTGGGAAACTCAGCAAGACCCTGTCTCAAAATAAATCCTAATTTGTTATATATGACAGCAGAATGTAATACAATTCATATTACACATAGAGCACAATTTTTCATATCTCTGGTTGTATACAAAGTATATTCACACCATTCATGTCTTCATACATGTACTTAGGGTAAAAGATGGTGGAATGAGAAAAATTAACATCTTAAATTCAAATCCAAATCTCTGTCCTCAGTTATACTGTTTTCAGCTTTTCTAAGTAGGAAACCAAGTCAAATATAAATGCACTTATGAAATATCACAAAGCACACATTTGCTACAACCTGCACTTCTGCAACATGAATTAGTTTATATGTGAATAACAAACAAAATAATGCTGTGTAGAGGTAAAAGTCATATTGGCTCATATGATTTTTTTGGTAGCACATCAAGGCTTTATATCACCTCTTTCAAGAAATATTCTAGGGCTGGGGTTGTAACTAAGTAGTGGAGTGCGTGACTAGCATGTGTGAGGCACTGGGTTCAATTCTTAGCACTGCATATAAATAAATAAAAAGGTCCATTGACAACTAAAAAAATTTATAAAAATAAATATTCTAGTCTCTTAACATCTAAAAACAAAGCTATAGAACAATTTCTTAATCTTGGCAATACTGGCTGGGGATGGTGGCGCATGCCTGTAATTCCAGAAGACTCAAATAGGAGGATCGGGAGTTGAAAGCCAGCTTCAGAAACTTAGTGAGACACTTGCAACTCAATGAGACCCTGTCTCTAAATAAAATATAAAAAAGGGCTGGTGATGTCACTCAGTGATTAACACTAAGTTCAATTCCCAGTATAAAAAGAAAAAAAAATCTTGGCAAAACTGACAATAATTATTACTTATAGGAGGGTGCCAAGCTATGCTTTGTAGGACATTTTCAGCATCCCTGATATTTACCAATTAGATGTTGGTGGCATACTCTATTACAGCATCACTTGCGATAACTGAAAATATCTCTAGATAGTCAAATAACTCAAGGGAACATCTAATTGTCCTTAAGAGAACCACTGGTATACACATTGTTGTTTAATCCTATATTTGAGTAATGATTCAGTTTCAATACTTATTCTTAGAGAAGCTCATTTAAAAATTCTTCCTGGTCTCTACTCTTATATCTATAATACAGCAGCTTCAACCTTTTCATTAGTCTATATTCACCCCTGTCCCTACTCTGTAGTTTGAACGCGGGGCCTCAAAAATGCTAGACTAGTCCTCTGCTCACTTCTTAAAATTTGTGTTAGAGACTACTATTTATTGTAATAATTCTTTCTTTGCACTACTGGGGATTGAACAGAGATGTGATCTACCACTGAGTTACATCCCCAGCCCTATTTTGTATTTTAGTTAGAGACAGGATCTCACTAAGTTGCTTAGCACCTCACTTTAGCTGAGGCTGGCTTTTAACTTTCGATCCTCCCGCCTCAGCCTTCCAAGCAGCTGGAATTATAAGTGTGCATCACCATGCCCAGCATGTAGTATTTATTTAATATAAACTTCATAAGACTTTTTAATTGTGCTGTACCACAAATAGAAAGAATCATTTTTCAAAATATATTGTTGTTGTTCATGAACCTTTATTTATTCATTCATGTGCAGTGCTAAGAATCAAACCCAGTGCCTCACACACTAGGCAAGCCCTCTACCACTGATCTACAAACTTAGCTCATAGAATCATTTTTGATAGTGCTACCTATACAGTTGCATAGGTTTTAAGTATTCTACCTATAATCTCTTACTTTCTTCAGAAACTATTTTTAGTACACCAGAGTATCAAGCTTTTTGTGAACACAGCACAGCAGCAATGTGCACAATAATGAACCTGTCATTAAACGTGGGAGAATTAAGATGCCTTATTCTAAAAAATTATTAAAAAACGGTAAAAAATCAACACTGACACACATATACAAAATGGAAACTGACACACACATACAAAATGGAAGGAAATATAGCAGATTTGAAAATTCTGGGAAGTGGCAGTGGGTGGAGGCACAGTATTAGAGTTGGTAGAGATAAAATAAAATGAGGGATCCAACACTAGAATGGTAAATAATTCCTATGATGAAGTTTTAAGAACCCAGCAATAGGGCCAGGTTGTATGGGTTCAAATCCTGGCTTTATCATTTATCAGCTTTACTATTTCACAATATTAGTTTCCTCATGAGGTTAATATGAGGATTAAGTTAATATCTGTAACATTTTGGGAACAGTTCTACGTAATTGACTTTATATTTACAGTATTTCTCACCTGTGGGCCAACCCAAGACACATGGCTGACATTTCACGTGGTTCTACACCAGGGATTAATCCATCCATTTGTGATCGGATTCCTCTCATAAGTTCATTAACGACAGGACTATGGATACAACTGAGATTCAGTTTTTCCTACAAGAATAAGAACATTTCTAATAAATAAGAGATTTCCTGAAATTAGTTCTTATATGTTAATGTACTGATTCGAGCACATGCATTTTCAGTTTGATGAAGTTTCTTATATGTTTATAAATACTCGAGTATATTGTGGATAGAAGTCAAATCTGTACAAACTTCCTGGAAGACAGCTTGACTAATCGAATTAAAAGCTGTAAATGATGAATATAATTTGACTTAGTAGTTTTGTTCCCTTTTTTAAAAAAAGCTTTGAGGATCTTTCATTACTTTGTTATTTGACTTTCAAATGTAATTAATTAAAAACAAAATTAAAGTATAAAGGTAATACACTTGTAAGATTATAATGAAGCCGACACGCCTATAATCCCAACAGCTTGGGAGGCTGAGGCAGGAGGATTGCCAAATTCAAATTACCCACAATGGGATAATTTTTTCTTTCCCCTGCACACCTTCAATTTTCCATACTGCAGTGTATTGGCTAACTACTTCACACAGGTCTACATAGTTCTAGTCTATCTCATGCAAATATTAACAGGTATGCAAAACGCATTTAAGAAGAAAATATATAGCTGGGTACAGTGGCACACACCTGTAACCCAGCAATTTGGGAGGCTGAGGCAGGAGGATTGCAAGTTCCAGACCAGCCTCAGCAACTTAGCAAGACCCTGTCTCAAAATAAAAAATAAATAGGATTGGGGATGTGACTCAGTGATTAAGTGCCTCTGGATTCAATCCATGCCCCCCACCCCCTGCCACAATTTAGTATATCATACATGATAATCTGTATAAAAACTTACTAAGTAATAAAAATAATTTTAAAAGATACCCATCATCAATATGCCCTTTTGCATGCCTTTGTAGGTATTCTTATACCACAAGTATGAACACTTGATTCAAGTACTGCTTACTATATTCTCTCAGGCTTTCATTCTCTTGAGTACAATGTCTACATTCAGAACTCAACTTGGAATTTGAATACTTCAGTTCATAAAGATACTGAAAATGTCTGTTTCTTCCTAATGTGCTAAAAGTTATAGCCTTTAACAAAAAAAAAAAAAATATATATATATATATATATATGTAAAGTTAAGCCTGTGTACAATGCAAAGGATGGAGAGACTGAAATCATCAACGAAAACCTCATTGCCCAATAGTATTAGAAGTAATCTATTTAAATGAACTTCTTAAAATTAACCATTGACTTATTACTAAAGCTCTTAAATCTTAGCACTTTGCTACCATTTCACATAGTTCTTTCCTGACTTCATGATTCAGAGGTATGTTTTATGATCACAACAATTAGCCTGTGGCAGAAATATTTACTTTAACTACTAAACTTCAATCTATCATGAATGGATCTCACTGTTCTACTTTTTGAGTTTGGTATGCTATTTTTCCAGTCTTTCCTTCCACTCTATTTCTAGCAAGTATATCCCCCTACTAAAGATTTCTAATAAACACCTAAAAAATAAAATCATGACCCCATTTTTGTTGAAAAACTGTACTCTGTATGTGTAATAAGAATTGTAATGCATTCCAATATCATATATAAATTTAAAAAAAGAGATTATGAGTAGCAGGGATAGGGCTAATTTTAATCTTTTTTTGTTAATCTGTATTTTCTACAATGAACAGGAACTACTTATATATATGTTTGGTTCTGCTAATACTAATGGAAATTATTATGTAGCTTAGGAAAAAAGATGTAATATGAGAACTTACGACAACTTATTACAAAGGCTAGGCTTTGTAATTAGAATCCTGTGAGATCAAACTAGCAGGCATAAAAGAAAGTCATGACTTTAAATTCATTCATTCGTATGTTCATTTTAGTGTTTGCGGGCCTAACACAGGGCTTTGTGTATACTCAGCACATACTCTTATCATTAGGCCTAACCCTGACCCCTACTTTACCTTTATGACTCCTCCTAGTTTAGCATCAGCTACAGCCAGAGGTTCATGTGCTTCTTTCACTATTTTCTTTAGAACTTTCTTCAACTGCTTATTGATTTTGCCCTCCATCAGAGCTGTGAATGCTTTTTAGAAAAAAGAAAAACACAAGAGTTACCTCAGATTTTTAACTGCAAGAACGTATTTTAAAATTTAAAGCAAAATACTTCCTTTTGAAAGGCCCAAATTTAATGTCACTTCTGAAACAATCAATGTGAATGGTTACATATCTTATAGGAAAGGTTTCTATCTTTACGTCACACAAATGTTCTCACAAACTCTAGGAGAGGATAGTAAAGTCTTAGATTCATTCTCCTGTCATTTCAGATAGATTAGCTTGATGTCCTTGACTGCAAAATACCCTAAAATCATATCAAAATGAGTATTAGAAAAAAGGAAGGCTGTGCAACAGTGTAAGCATGTTTGAGTGGAGGGAAGCCTTATTTTTGCTAATCCCCAAACCAGATGTATCATCAGGCCTGTGCCTGTAACTCTCCTGTTAACAAGCCCTTCCTTAGATAAGTATATGTACTTCCAGACCCATATGTACTTCTCACTTTGTCTGAGGTTAAAAGTATGCCTAGCAGAAAGAAAGACCTGCCAGTTTCTAATGTCAAGCAGTTTGCTTCATTAGCCAGGTACCTGGTTCTTCCCTCCTGATTCCATGTCATCCATTTGAATTACAAGTCCATTGCATCAGTTATCTGGGAAGATTCAAGGTGAGGACAAAAAGCATCTGGCTCTCACATAGCTTTTGCAGGTTTCTAAACTCTTATAATTTTTACATTGATTCCTTAAAATCTAACAGTCTTCTTTGCATGCCAGTAACCCGAGTTGACTCAGGAGGCTCAGGCCCTAAACAATTTAGTGAGACTCTGTCTCAAAATAAAAAGAATAGAAAGGGTTAAGGATGTAGCTCAGTGGCAGAGGGCTGCTAGGTTCAATCCCCAGTACCAAAAAAAAAAAAAACAAGAGAGAAAAAGGTCTTCTTTATATTTTTTCCTTATGTAAGGTTTTAAACCCTCAGATTGGGGATGTAACTAGTGGCAGAGCACTTGCTTAGCATGCTTAAGGTTCTGGGTTTGAGCATCACGTACCTACCTACCTACCTACCTACTACATGTACGTAAATAGAAAAACTTCTTAATTGAAAAGTTTAAATTTAACTTTTGCTTCCTGTTCCTAATCTTCTGTATCATCTTTTATTTATAACCTAGTGTTCATCCTCATTTCTTAAGTTAAAAATTCCTACTCTAATAATTATACGTATCTTCCCCATATCAAAATTTATTATTATATTTAATATAAAACATAAGCAAGACTAAAAACAAGCCTCTCCATACTAATGGCATATGTGAACTTCTGGTACCCATACAGAATTTTGGTTTCACACTCCATTAGACTCTAATTTTTAAAGCTATGGGATTTAAAATATACATAGTGACATTTACAGATACAAGTTTGGTGCTATCAATGTCAAAACTGGAATGAGGCAATCCCCAGTACTGCAAATCAAAACTCTAAGGGGATGTTTCCCTTACTGGTAAAAACAGGAAAAGGTACCACAGGTTTCTATGACTGGATTCCTTAGAGAACTTACTCGAATTCATATACCCCATGATTATAAATCCTGTATAGTCAGATGCTGTCCTAGAATCTAAAAATTTGCCAATTTACAGCAATCTCTGCATTGTGGAGATTAGACCAAGGCAACTTAATTTTTTTTTATTTTTGGTGGTTTTAAGAATTGAACCCAGAACCCAACACATGCAAAGTATGCACTCTACTATTGATATACTTTCCTAGCCAGAGATATGACTTAAAATAACAATGTGATAACATACATTGTTATTTAAAGTCATATGATCCGGGCTGGGGATGTGGCTCAAGCGGTAGCGCGCTCGCCTGGTTCGCCTGGCACGCGTGCGGCCCGGGTTCGATCCTCAGCACCACATACAAACAAAGATGTTGTGTCCGCCGAGAACTAAAATATAAATATTAAAAACAAAAATCTCCAAAACATTAGCAATGATATAAAAAAAAGAATTCACAAGATACTAGGGATCAAGGATGCAGCATTTCACAATTTGAGGAGGAACCGGTAATATCATGATCTATGCAAACAATGCCCCCTACTGTTGGAGTATAGCTAACACAATATTGCTTGGGATTTTATCAAAATTCTACCCATACTTAAGCAGATCTTTTAAAGAATTCTCCAGGGCAACAATATCATTGTTGTGCTATATGGCTGAAGGAGCCTTAGAACTACTTATTTAAAAAAAGAAACAACCTGGGCAGGCAGTGGTGCAGGAATGTAATCCCACCAACTCAGGAGACAGAAACAGGAGGATCCCAAGTTCAAGGCCAGTTACAGCAACTCAACAACACCTTGTCTTGAAATAAAAAATAAAAAGATTGGGGATGTGGCTTGGTGGCTAAAGCACCTCTGTGTTCAATGCCCAGTACCAAAAATAAACAAACAAACAAACAAACAAACAAACAAACTGGCCTCATTATTGGATCCTCATTTAGCCTACCCTCTTCAAGGATAGGTGGCCCAATAATATTCAAGCACATTTATTTTCAATTTTCACTCAGAATCATATCTTTTCCCATGGTTGATGAATAAATTATTTTTATCTGTCAAATTCTTAATTTTAATATTCTTCCTTACAGATGTTCATTTCCTAATTTTATCACCCAAGTAGTTGGCTGATTTGCAATATAGAATTTCAGCAACTTTATCTATCCTTCTTCTTTTTTGTTAACTTAATATAAACAAACTATTGTGCTCCTCTGTAGTTTATTCAAAACAAAAAAACTATTAGTTTTCCTACAATTTTTAATTATATTGATATGCTTACCTGAATGTATACCCCTGGAGAGCCTTATCTTTTTTTTTCCTAATTGTGAATCCCAGCTAGTCTCAACTTTACCCTTGGATCAAACTATCAGAGAGCTGTGTACTTGACCACATTACCTTGGTCCCTTGCAGAACAGCTTTTACTGAATTGTGCTTCAGCATTATGCTGCTGGTTTCCACAGGGAGATCAATTTAACCACTTCTCACCTCTCATCACATGGGGAAAACCAGCCCTATGGTGAAAAAAGCTAACTCAATGTTGTCTCAGTGGTAGTGACGAATTTGAGTTAGATCACTTAAATTCAGTTCCATTAAGAATGCATCATTGACAACATTGAATAAGGTTAACTCAGGCAACTGAAGCAAACAACCTTTTAATAAGGAAAATAAACTACCAACACCAAAATAAATTAAGAAAAAAAGCTTCTAGTCTCTTACTTTACCTGCTAATGCTTCTGCTGTATCCTGAAATTTCTCAAAATGCTTTAGCTTTACTCTAGAATTTAAAAGAAAAGAAATATATTATGGAAGCACACTATTCTACAAAAGCCATGAAAAAAGTGTTGGTGTTCCAAAGTGTGTAGCAATAAAAGAAATTGACTGTCGATGAGAATCAAGGTACAAAATTAGAATATTCTTCTTAAAGTGACCAGTTCTTCTAAATGTTGGGCTAGTAATGTCCAGAATGGTACAAACAAAGTTATACACTTTGAAGAAAACTTAGGCCAAGAACAAACATGTTGAAGCTTCAACATAATCCCCGCTGCTATGGACACAGATGACTTTTACTTTACAACACAGAACTGACCCAAGGAAAAAATATTTGAAGCCCTCTTAAGGAAGGTATCTTAAGATATTCACATGTCTAACCAGTACAAATACCTTTTAAAAAGTCTACTGTTGCCCCACACCACCCCAGTGGCTTGGGAGACTAAGACAGGAAGATTGTGAATTCACCCATCTCTAAATAAAATGCAAAATAGAGCTGGGGAAAATAGAGCTCAGTTGCCGCAGTCTGGCTGGGCACACAATCACGAGCCACCACACAGCTTGTAGATTCAAACAGCAACTCTTTATTCCCGAACTCACACCAGCCGTCTACAATCACGTTCTGGGGAAATCCACGTTCTCTGCCCAAATCCACCTCCACTGGGCTTCTGTCTCCCAAATATACTGTCTGAATCCCGTGAGAACTCAAGGGGAACTCAGGCAGCAGGATTCGCCCTATTCCCAGCAGGAATAATCTTAAACCTTAAACCTGGAACCTAAACTGGGAACGCCCTAAACACGATTATCTTAAAACCGGGAACACCCTAATCTGCCTTGGTCCTTGAGCAAGGTCACCTACATTCAATGTCACTGCAACATGTCAGCAACATGGGGTACGCTGGCAAGGAAATTGTCATACCTACTTGGCTAATGGCTCCCAGCACTCAGTGGGGCCCTGAGTGCCCCCGAGTTCAACCCCCAGTACCCCCCCCCAAGTTTGTCACATCTGTTTCCTTAACTTTTTGTTTTGCCCCTTTTATCCCATATGCATTTATACGCAGGGTTACATTTTATGTAGAAAGAAATGTACATGGTTAATTCATAGTTGTCTCAGTGGTAGTGACGAATATTTGAGCTAGATCACTAAGATTCAGTTTCAATTGGAATACATCATTGACAACCATGAATTACCTTAACCCAGCAAAAGCACGACCCTTGAAAAAGGAAAATCAGTCTTCTATTTGCCTGAAACAACTGTTTTGTTCAAAAAATTGTAACTATTAATAATTATTAATTGTACATTACAGTGTTAAATAAGATTTTCTTACCTGACAAGGGAACATGGCGATCCCTTAAAAAAAAAAAAATTAAAAAGCTGGCGTGGTGGCTCACGCCTGTTAACTGCAGCAGCTTTGGAGGTTGAGGCAGGAGGATTTTGAGTTCAAAGCCAGTCTCAGCAAAAGCAAGGTGCTAAGCAACTCAGTAAAACCCTGTCTCTAAATAAAATACAAATTAGAGCTGAGGATGTGGCTTGGTGCTTGAGTACCCCTGAGTTCAACCCCCAGTACCAAACAAAACAAATATATATGTATACACATACATATATATAACGTATATGTAAAAAAAATTAAAAATCACTTAAAAATATAAAAATCCGAAGGAAAAGTAATAAGTAATAAATTCATCTTTTTCTGCCCCACCTTATCCTCACGTCTATCTTTTTTGAAGTGGCATTTGTTTGTGTCTCTCAATACTTGAATAAATGCATATAAACAAAGACACTACAAAAAATGAAATCACGTTAAACAAATTACCCTGAAGCTTGGTTTTCTGAGTTTCATGAACATCACTCTGTACTGTGAAGAGATTTATATACTACAGTTTATGCAACAATATCATTACTGATGGACATTCAAGCTGTTTTAATTTTGGGAGGGGGGTTCTACTACAAATACTACAATCTATATTTTGCTTCTTTAATTGTTTAGTATGCCATTTCTTTGGGTTTAACATTCTTTCATAGCAGTAGCAAGTTTCTCCTGTTTAATCTCCAGATGTGCCCTCCTCCAAAAAGAAGTTTCCTTTTACTCTTTTGCCTTTTGTTAGCAATAACAGAAGTATTATCAAATACCCGTTGGCATCCATGGACATAATCATATACAGATCCCTCCCCAAAACCACAAGTATCAAGAGGATCAGTGGTTCTTCCTAGGAACACATTTATCAAATATTTCACAAGTTGATTCAGAGATGGTGGAATAACTATATTGACTCTACCTTGAGGAAATGCCAGCTGTCCCTCCCACCACTCATTTCTTCAGTTGAGCTATCAAAGTTATACTCTACTTTCTTGCCAAGAAATCTTGAGGAGTCCAAGACAGGACTTTATCTAGAATTTATTAGCTAGTTATTTTATTTTACTAGGAAGTAGAAGTCATTAAGAATGAATATGCTGGGCTGGGATTGTGACTCAGCGGTAGAGCGCTCGCCTAGCATGGGCGAGACCCAGGTTCGATCCTCAGCACCACATAAAAAAATAAAGACATGTAAAAAAATTTTTTTAAGAAATATTTAAAAAAAGAAAGAATGAATATGCTAAGTAAAAAAATCTGAATATCAATGCAAGAAAATCAGTATTCCTTGCTTTATACAATTACTTTTAACAGAAATTTATACTTAATTCAATCAACTGTTTTCAAATACCTATAAAATATTCATTTTGGGGTGCTGTCCACTCCCAAATAAGCTGAGATGGCCTATGTTCCAAATAAAACATCCATAAATTAGGCTCATATTACCATTATTCATAAAGCAGATTTCAAAACAAAACACTGAATGTAACACTATACTAATGGAGTGGGGGCCACAATCTTAAATGTTAAGTGTTAAATTCTAGGTTTCAAGATTACTTACATTTTATTTGCTTTCTCTGGAGTTTCAAATTCTTTCCACAAACTATCAACCTCTTGAAGTTTCTTCTCATTTAGAACCTACAATAAAATATTTAAATAGTTTTCTTCAAATGGACCAATGCAGGCATTTGCTATATTCTTCAAGTACTATACATATAAAATGAGGGTGGTGAAGGCTATTTTTCTAACTGAAATAATGAATTAGGTTTCTAACCCAGTACAAACTTTTGATCAAATTACTAGTTCATGCATACTTTTAGGAATTACACTGTATGAATATACCACGATTTTTGCTTTAAGGATGTCTAATTTTTCCTTTTTAATGCTTCAGAAAAAAATTATCTTTGAACTAGATGCAGTGGTACATGCCTGTAATCCCAGCAACTCAGAAAGCTGAGGCAGGATTGCCGGTTCAAATCCAACCTCAGCAACTTGGCAAAACTGTCTCAAAATAAGAAATAAAAAGAGGATGGGGATGTGGCTCAGTGGAAAAGTATCCCTGGATTCAATCCCCAGTACCAAAACAAAAAGACCTTTGTACCTACACGTTATATTCAATAAGACAAGCGATTGGAAGTAGAGTTAATTGATCATGTAAAATAGGCTTATGTTGACAGATGTGTCCACACTGCTTTTAAGAGATCTTATCAGTTTCACTTAAATCAGTAAATAAAAGCCCAGCACTATGGCCTATGCCTGCAATTCCCCAGCTACTCCAGAGGCTGAGGCAGGAGGACTGTGAGTTCAAGGCCAGTCTCAGCAACTTAGTGAGCCTCTATTTCAAATGAGTAGGGGGGTGGGAGGGTCGATATAGTTCAGTTGTATAGCACTCCTGAGTTAAACCCTTAGTACCTTAAAAGGAAGAAAAAAAGAAACAATACTGCAAAGTGTGTAACTTAAGTTTTCACATGAGTAAGATAATTTTAAAAGATCTGTTGTTCAAATTAAACCTGACACAGCTTAACTAGATATATTTACAGAATTTGAAAAGTTGGTCAAAATAAATCAAACTGAGAAAATATTAAAGGAACCACAAGTTACGGAGCTGTAAACATTACAAAGTATACTGTTGGTATGAAAAAACTATAAACTACACTAGTTTTATTTTGCAAAACATGAAACTTTGGAATCCAAAAATTCATGACTTCACTAAAATATTTACTGAAATTTTTTTTTAATGGAGGCTCATATAATAATCCCAACTTTTAAAAATTATTCAGAAACTGCAGGAACCATATCCAAAGGTCACCAACTGTCAAAAGGATGTGTATCAAATAAGGGATATAACTCATACAATTCACATTTTTTGTTCTAGCTGAAAAGAAAAGTATATGAAGATAACATTTGGGTAACAAAATTGGCATATTAGAAGATATATCATCACCCTTAAATTGAAGTTAAAATAACAAAGGAAACTTTCTTAAGGAAAACAAACCATGAAGTAACATGGAAGATAATATTACTAATAAAAACAGAAAAGCTGTGTGAACAAAAAAATACATTTGTTTTACATTTGCCTCAAATTTATAAACATTCATTTTAGATAAGAAAACTTCAAACACCTGTATACAAAATCCATCTTAAGTTTATTTTGGATTAATACAGTAATATTTTCCATTTCTAAGTAGAATCACTATATAACTACTATTACCATTAAAAAAAATCTTTAGGGGCTGGGATTGTGGATCAGTGGCACACGTGAGAAACTGGGTTCCATCCTCAGCACCACATAAAAATAAAAATAAAGGTATTGTGCCTACCTATAACTAAAACATATATATACTTATATATACATATGTAAATCTTTAGAACTGCTATTTATACTGCTTGCTATTTTTAAAACATGTCTATTATCTTATGGACACATATATTTACAAATGAAATGAAATGTCCAGATTTGCTCCAAAACAATCTAGTGGAAATGAGTGATCACTAATATAAAATGAGTCTATGAAGGCTGTGTGACAGGATACAGGGAAGTTTATTACTAACCTTGCCCCTGCTACTTGAAAATTCTTACAGTAAAAAGAAAGAAAAATTCCTTAGTGTGCCAGAAATGACCAGAGCATCCTTTTCTATTCCAGACAGAAAATAATCTCTGACTAGGAAAGAGTGCCAGTACACCAAAAACTATCTTAATTTGCATTTCTTATTATTTGGGATTTTCTATTTTACTTGATAGTTGATGGTATTTTTTAAAGTTTTGCTTCATCACAGACAACATGGACAAGTAATGTTTTATGAAACTTGTTTGTGTACAAGATAAATCAATAATTTAATAGTGTAAGATGTAAATTACTCAAAAAAGTACCAATTGGGGGGCTGGGACTGGGGCTCAGCGGTAGCACACTTGCCTGGCATGTGTAAGGCACTGGGTTTGATTCTAGCACCACATATACATAAATAAATAAAGGTCTATCAACAACTAAAAATAAATTTCAAAAAAAAGGACCAACTAATACATGCAACATGAATAACTTCAAAAGCATTATGCCAAGTGCAAAAAGCCAAACACAACGATTAAAATACTACTGCATTTACATGAAATCACAAAATTATACAAACAGAAAGCCGATCACTGGTTGCCTACAGCTGGGATCAACTTGAAAATATGCAGAAGATAGATCCCATCTCACTCCAATCAGAATGGCAATTATCAAGAATACAATAACAATAAATGTTGGTGAGGATGTGGGGAAAATGGTACGTACACTCATACACTGCTGGTGGGTGTACTCTGGAAAGCAGTATGGAGATTCCTCAGAAAAACTGAAATGGAACCACCATTTGACCCAGTTGTCCCACTCCTTAATATAGAAAATCAGCATACTACAATGACACAGCCACATCAATGTTTATAGCAGCTCAATTCACAACAGCTAAACTATGGAACCAATCTAGGCACCCTTCAACAGATGAATGAATAAAGAAAATGTGGTATATATACACACGATGGAATATTGCTCAGCCATAAAAAAGAATGGCTTTATAACTTCTGTCAGTAAATGGATGGAAATGGAAACTATCATGCTAAGTGAAATAAGCCAATCCCAAAAAAACCAAAGGATGGATGTTCTCTCTGACATGCAGACGCTAACACAGAAGGAGGATGGGGGATAAGAATATGAAAGGCAATAGAATGGATCAGACATAACTTTCCCATGTGAATAAACCACCAGTGAAACTCCTCATCATCATGGATAACTACAAGAATGGGATCCTAATTGGAATGGGCAGTACTCCACGTATGTATACTATATCAAAATATACTGTCATGTGTATCTAAAAAAAAAAAAAAACCTTTTAAAAAAAGAAAATAGGCAGAAGAGGCTCCTGAGATGAAGCATCCTAGAATGCAGGGGTGATGGCACAACTGCATTTTCCCCCCTAAAACTTATCAGGTGAGGGGCTGGGGCTGAGCAGTACTGCACTTGCCTGGCATGTGCAAGGCACTGGGTTCGAATCTCAGCACCGCATATAAATAAATAAAATAAAGGTCTATCAACAACTAAAAAATATTTCGAAACAAACAAACATATCAGGTGAGTTATATAGCATGCAAAGTATATTCAATACAGCTGGAAAAATATATTACTCAGTAATTTTGTTGTATACAAGCATTTGGTATGCGCACCAGAAATTTTCCTAAGTTCTAAGAAAATGAAAAAACAGAATGCTATGCTATACAGCTGCACTATACAATGTGACCATTAAAATTAAAGTTATTTTTATTTTAAAAAATCTGCGTGGGTCTTGGGATACAGCTCAGCTGTAAGCATGTAAGAGTCTCCCTGCGTTCACTCCCTAGTCCCACTTCACCCCTGACCCCCCCAAAATCATCCCCTCATACTAGCTATATGACAAGCAGGAAAGTTTTACATGTGGTTAGTGGCTACTATATTGGACAGCACAGCTAAAGGCCTGGGCTTAGCAATACTAACAGCTGTCTGTTCATCTTATGCTGTGCCCCAAGTGACACAAATTGAGTTTTGTTAACATTCTAGAACTATATTAGTTATAAGCAATAATAGAAGTAACTATAATTGGGCTGGGGATGTGGCTCAAGCGGTAGTGCGCTCGCCTGGCATGCGTGCGGCCCGGGTTCGATCCTCAGCACCACATACAAACAAAGATGTTGTGTCCGCCGATAACTAAAAAATAAATATTAAAAAAATTCTCTCTCTCTCACTCTCACTCTCTTTAAAAAAAAAAAAAAAGAAGTAACTATAATTAATAGCCAGGCATAATTCCAGCAGCTTGGGAGGCTGAGGCATGAGAATCACAAGTTTAAGGGCAGCCTCACCAACTTAGCAAGGCCCTAAATAACTTAGCGAGACCCTGTCTCTCTTTTTTTAATATTTATTCTTAAGTTTTAGGTGGACACAATATCTTTATTTTAACGTATATGTGGTGCTGAGGATCAAACCCAGTGCCTCGTGCATGCTAGGTGAGCACTCTACCACTGAGCCACAACCCCAGGGCCCCCTCCCCTTAAATAAAATATAAAAACAACTGGGGATGTGGCTCAGTGGTTAAGCATCCCTGGGTTCAATCTCTGGTACCCTGCCCCCAAAGTAACTACAATAGTTGCTATAACAATCTTTGCATTAGTACATATAAAAAAACTCTTGTGTGTGTGTGAGACTAGAAATTGAACGTAAGGCCTGTACTAGGACACCTAGGACATACCTCCAAGCCCTATATAATCTTCTTAATGAGTAGTAAAACTTCTGAAATTACTTTTACTGTATATATAGAATTTTATGTGTACACTGGGTTGTATATTAAACATTCCACATAATTTGAGGTGAAAAAAATTTCTTAAAGCATTCTCAAAACAGGAATTTTCTTGTAACCAATATAACTTTATACCCCAGTATTTTTAAAGGCTATGGGAAGCTAATAAACATGTACTGTATATCTACCTTTTTGATAATTCACGTTATACAATATTTACCTTCTGAAAGTACATAATTTGTTTCACAAAATTGTGATCATTGCTGCTATTTAACTTCAGAACATTGTTTTATTCAGAAGAAATCAATAACTAATATTAATGCTAAAAGTCATAAAATAATCAGTATTTCTATATTCAAGCCTGATTTTAGGTTACAAAAACCACATTAGGGGCTGGGGATGTGGCTCAAGTGGTAGCGCGCTCGCCTGCCATGTGTGCAGTGTGCGGCCCGGGTTCGATCCTCAGCACCACATACAAACAAAGATGTTGTGTCTGCAGAGAACTGAAAAATAAATATTAAAAAAAAATTCTCTCTCTCTCTCTCTCTCCCCTCTTTCTTTAAAAAAAAAAAAAAAAACCACATTAATTTTGAACAGTAACTTGCAGAGAAATAACATTGAAAACTGTAACAAAATACTTATTTTTATAGGCCATTAATATAAACCAGAAACTCATCAAGAGACACGGTTGTATACTTTAGTTTTATGACCCACATCTAGAAATCAGACAGTTGCAAAACCAATTCCCTTTCACACAATCAGAGGCATCCAGTAGACTGTGCAAACCTGCTTCCTCCTAACATCCAGTTCAGAATAGCATTAAAATCAATCCACCAGACTCATTGATAGACACTGATTCAAAATATGACAGATCATATGAATAAGAGAATTTAGGGCATATCCAGAATTCTAAAAAAAGAATCTAGATTCCAAAAGACTGGAGAAAGGCAAAATAAACACATTTTAGAGCTCTAATGGGAACGAAGGCTCTAAAAGTTCCTTAAAATTGCTAATACTGCAATTACTTACAGATTACTCCAATGACAAGAAAAATAAGCAAAGCTGTATTTTGGCTTTAAATTATTATTTCATTGGTTTCCTTAAAAAATAAGTATATGACATAACAAATGCACATAAAAGTATATTTCCAAATGTCAAAAGTTAAGTTTTCTGTACTTTCGGATTCCTACGACAAATACAAACTTTTGAGTTTTTTGATTGACAACTGAAACTGTACCATGTTCTAACACTTTTGTCTTACATCAACACACACACTTAAAATATGAAAACTGTTTTTCGTTGCTATATTTGAAAAGCTCCTGACTAGCACATGGTGAGCACTCAACCTAGCTCTTTCCTTCTAAGACCCCAATAACATTCCACTATACAAATGTCTCACTGTTAAACCATTTCCGTGCAAACTTTTCCTATTAAAACAACCAAGTCTCATATTGGTATCACCAGCTCAGATTTCTCCTCTAATCTTCAAACCTGAAATTCTGAAGTGTACCATCTACACAATTTAATTTAAAAGTTTAAAAGACAATGCAAGTTTCACATACCCCAGATCCACAAATCTCCAGCAGCCATGGCCAAGAGCCTTCATATCTAACCATCTTAAACCAGAACCCACATGCGATCCATCAGCCAACTGTCAGTTCCTACCTTTTAGAGTCCTCACCGTTCCCCTCCATAACTTTCAACACAAGCAATCTCAACTTGTTTTAATTAATGCAAATACATCCTTGCTTCCCTCCCTGTAACATAGTCTTTACATAGAATAACCTTCGTCAAAAGACATATTACATCAGGTTACTCCTCTGTTTAAAAGCTTTCCATCATTGCTCAAAGAATCCAATAAAACTCGATCTCTTTAAAATAAATGCAGAACCTTCTTTTTTTAAAATTTACAATACAGAACTTTCCTTAACACGGCTCCTGTCCACCTCTTCAACTAAGCCAAATTCTCTAAAGCAGAAAGGGTCGCCCAAACGGCAGGGCCACGTGCTCACCGCAACACCGGACCCTCAGGCTTTTCACTTCCTTTCCGAGCCCGGCGACCTAAAAGGCATCCACACGATCCTCTGTTCTTTCGGCCTCTCCTTTATCCCTCTTCTGGCTTGTTCAATACAGGCCTTCCCCTCCAACGGCTCAATCTCCCACCTACCTTAAAGATGGCGTAGCCAACCGACGTTTCAAATAGCACCAACATAGTGAGGCCAGGTCACGGCGCCGCGCGGGCCGCCACGAGCTCTTGTACCAGTGCAAAAAGACCCACCAACTTCGCAGCCAAAAAAGGCCCGCTAAGCCGAAGATAAGAGCACAAACGTCCACGCCTTCCCGTGAAAGCTCAGACCACGCTGGCTAAACGTCCCACGTTGGACTGCATGAGGAACGCAGGTAAGCGCGTCCCTTCCTCCAAGGATTCTGGGATATCACGTCACTTCCGACAGAAGACTGCCGCAGAGAATGCAGTCACTTCCGGAATGTTCCCGCCATAGGAGGTGGAGTAGTGGGACACGAGAATGTCGCGAGATATTTCAGGGCTCCAAACGAGCTTTGTTGCAACCCGGCTGCGTTATCAAAGGGAAAAGTGTTCGCGTTTTATTATTTTTAAATTCTTCCCGCACCTTTAAAGAAGTGTGGAGCCGTCTCGGTGCAAGTCTGTTTCAGACATCTGGAATTCGAAATGCTAGATAGTACCATTAGATTTCCTCCCTCTCAAGCCTTACCTTGAAGGGAACGCCTCGAATGACACCATGACGGTATATGCGAGAATTCTTGGTCTCCTCTGTCTGCCCAAACTGATTTATAGCACAAATTTCTTTCAAATATATGTAAAAGTCTCCTGTTTTTTCTGTATGTGTTAAAATGACTCCAGGGTATGAATTTAGACTTTGTCTCCTTGTCTCAATGTAATCTGCTTTTCTGGGACCTTTCATTCTTAGTGACTGGGTTTAAATACCTAAGGTTTTCCAATAGTTGTTAAAATTTCCTACCACATTTACCAAGCCTATGTTCAGATTACCTGTAAACATTAAATTGAAACCTGCTGAAGATTACGGAACACTAAATGATTTGATTTTTCTCCAACTCCACAGCCTGGGATCAAAAGAATCCTGATTTGAGTAATAGAAAAGATGAAAGTGAGGTAAAATCAAAGGATGGGGGATATAGAGAGAAGACAAAGTGATTAATTGTAGCCTTAGCTATAATCCAGTGTGATCAGAGAGTCAAGAAAAATCAAAATAGCTCAACGAATGGGGGCTGAGGTGGATGCACTGTTTCTCTATAGTTTTATTTATCTTCATGATATTTTTCTGCCTTGTCTCCTTAACAAAAGCGCCATTTGCTACAGAGTGGAATCTATTAAATTACATTTTTGTGTGTGTGCTCATATAGAGCATTATGTTGTGCTGGTTGTGAACTAGGATCTCATTAGGTAATTCTAAATTTTTAATGAATGAATGCCTGCAGGAAGTAAGATTTTTTCCTTGCATCTAAAGCTTTGTATCATTTATTTATCTAAAATAAAATGAAACCACTTACTCAATAAAATCTCTTCACCATGCATCTCCTAGATTTTGCTCTTGCATACTGCCATTTACATAATCACCTCGATTTGATTCTTCAGAGCTGACTCTGATTTTTTATTTGGATCTCAGCCAAATGCAGTAATTGTCTGGAAACTCCCTTTTGCAAGGGAAAAATGAGAGTCTTAATGCTTTATTAAATAGTACTAGGTCAAGGGGAGATAGCATAGAGAAGTGTAAGAAATAAAATATGAATGAGTATAGATAACAAGGGCTTTTATTCCTGGGTTTAGGGTTTAGCTCTGATAGAGCACTTGCTTGCATGTGTGAGGCCCAGGGTTCAATCCCCAGGGCTTCAAGGAAAAAAAAAAAATACATATATATATATTATATTATATTATATACCTCACACAGTGAAATGACAGTAAGGAGACACATGGTTCTTCTGTTTTCTCAGTACACTTCAACTCCATCTCTGTTCCAACTAGAATATAAGTTTGTCATAAAAATTTGTCACTGTGGGCTGGAGTTGTGGCTCAGTGACAGAGCGCTTGCCTAGCATGTGTGGGGCACTGGGTTCCATTGTCAGCACCACATATAAATAAATAAAAAATAAAGGTACATCAACAAGTAAAAATATATATTTTTTTAATTTTTATTAACTTTTTTTCATGTTATTTATTTATTTTTGTGTGGTGCTGAGGATCAAACCCAGGGCCTCACAAGTGCTAGGCGAGCACTTTACCACTGAGCCACAATCCCAGCCCTTTGGGTTCATTTATCTGTCAAATTTTTTTTTTCTTTTCGGAATGGGGATTGAACCCACAGCTTCAATGCCAGGCAAGCGCTTTGCCATTGAACCGCTTCCCTAAAAAATATTTTTTAAAAATTTTTAAAAATTTGTCACTTGGGCTGGGGATGTGGCTCAAGCGGTAGCGCGCTCACCTGGCATGCGTGCAGCCCGGGTTCGATCTTCAGCACCACATACAAAAACAAAGATGTTGTGTCTGCCAAAAACTAAAAAATAAATATTAAAAATTCTCTCTCTCTCTCTCTCTCTCTCTCTCTCTCCTCTCAAAAAAAAGTTGTCACTTAATCCCTGGTAATAGCTAGTATCTGCCATATTTAAATGTGACTAGTGAATGAATAAATGAGTGAGTAGAATGAATGAATCAAAGGTTTAAATTATTTCAAGGGGCTAGTAGAAGCTTCAGGTACTTTTCAAGACTTTATGAGAATAATAAAAGATATCATTATGCTCACAGACCCCCCTTATGCCTAGTATCAGGTAGAGAATGTTCTGGTTAGTGAACATCTTTTGCATATTCAACAGATATTTGACTGTCTTAACTCTGTTTCAGGCACTAAAGACCTAGCAGTGGCTGGTGAGGAGGGGACACATACACATTTTAAAAATATCCATACTTTATGGAATTTATATTCTAGTGAAGTGGAACAGAAAACCAAAAGTAAAATACATAGTATATTAGATGAAACTTTATGTTACAGAGAAAATAAAGCAGGGTAAGAAAATAAAGTATTCCAAGATGATCAGGAAAGAACTTGATAAAGTGACATTAGAGTAAATGACTTTAGGGAAATAAGGAGCTAGCCATGAAAGTATTTAGAGAAAGAGTTCTCCAGGCAAAAAGAATGTCATAGTCAAACACTGATGCAGGAGTATGTCTGGTATGTTCCCAGAGTAGTAGGACCTGCATTAGAGTGACTGTAAGTCACTGTAACCATTTTAATAAATTAACGTTTTTATTGATGTAACAACTGATATGTTTGTTTCAAGTGTTTGTTATATGATGTAATCCTAGGCAACAAACCTAAGAAATAGGTATACTTGTTATTACCCTCATTTTCCTCAGAAAAGTTGAGTAATCCAGCATTACACAACCTCCCTCACTGTTTCCTTTAGGAATACTCAGAAGATAGACATGGCGATCACTTGTATCATATAATTATTGACCTACTGCCTATAGCTTTGATACCTTTGCTCTATTATCTGCTAGTACTCCCTCCAGTCCTATGCTTGGTCAACTGCTACCGCTTTACTAAATACAAGCACATATCTATATCATCATCTATTGCACATACCTCTCCAGCTTCCAGGGAAGCAACTTTTGTGTTTCCTATCTTGTTCTTTCAGAGGTGTTGGCCACTTGTGACATTTTTTCTTTTGGCTAAAGCCCTTTCCTTTCTTCCAGAGCCCATGGGTGTTTGGAGGAAACAGAGGCAATTAGAACACATGTTGGAAGATGAACAGAAACATGATCAAACTTCTGGTCATTTCTCTCTCTCTCTCTCTCTCTCTCTCTCTCTCTCTCTCGGTGCTGGGGATTAAACCCAGGGGTACTTAATCACTGAGCCACATTCCTAGCCCTTTTTTATTTTTTTTATATTTTACTTAGAGACCAGGTCTTGCCGAGTTGCTTAGGTCCTTGCTAAATTGATGAGACTGTCTTTGAACTTGAAATCCTCCTGCCTCAGCCTCTCTGGCTGCTGGGATTATAGACATGTACCACGCCCTGGATGCATGATGGTTTCCTCACTTGACTATTATTTCTCTCTCCAGTCCTGCATTTTCTGAAATCTTCCTGCCATCAAGCTAGTCCTTGTATGAATCTCAATGTCTTTTTCTCACTTTACCCTGTGGGTTCTATGTAAATCAAGGGTATCTATTTCAGTTTAGTTCCTGTTTTAGCTAAAAAGTTTCTTCAACATTCAGATGTAAAAGTCTGGAGGTTAGTCTACCCAGAAAACACAGAGGATATGGGTGAGCTGTGTTGTTTAATCTTACCAAGCAATACAAGAAGATCTCATCTCTGACCACCTAAAACATAGTAACATTCTTTCATCAGTTTCTTAAGATCTTGAACCATTTCCTCTGAACTAGTCAACTCTAGGTCTATGGGTAAAACTGAGTTTCTGATCTCTGTTGGTCACATCATGGTATAGCCCTGATGGCATTACCATCTCTGCTATACCTTAAAGATTCCTTGCCCTCCGGGAGTTTATAATCTCTTTCAAAATATTTTTGAACTCAGGAGCATTCTAACACTAAGTCTTACCCCTAGCCCATTTTTTAAAGTTTTTTTGAGACAGGGTCACTGTAAGTTGCCCAGGCTGGCCTCTAATGTATGATCCTCTTGCCTCAACCTCCTGAGTTGCTAGGATTGCAGGTATGTGCCACCATACCTGACTAATTATTCTTTTAGAAAAGAAGAATCATTTTATTTCTAGTTACCTAGAAAAATGTGGTAATTTACAACACTATCCATTTTTAAACAATGCTTTCTGAGATGAAATGATGTCTGGAGTTTTCTTTAAAATAATTTAGGAGACCGCAAGGAGAAGGAGGAAGAGGAAAAGGAGGACAGGAAGAAAAAAGTGGGCAAAGTCTTGATTTTTTTTTAATCTGAATTATGTGTATTTGGAAATTAGAAAATGGGCCAAAGGACCTATGATTTGAGTCTTGCTAAATAGAAAAGGGTGATCCATGTAAAGGGCCAAGGTGGTACACAACTATAATCTCAGTGGCTCAGGAGGCTGAGGCAGGAAGTACACAAGTTCAAAACCAGCCTCAGCAACTTAGCAAGGCCCTAAGCAATTTATCAAGACCCTATCTCAAAATTAAAAATAGGGGCTAGGGTTGTTGCTTAGCAGTAGAGCACTCGCCTCTCACGTAGGAGACACTGGGTTCGATCCTCAGCACCACATAAAAATAAATAAGTGAAATAAAGGTATTGTGTCCAACTACAACTAAAAAAATAAATATTAAAAAATTAAAAATAAAAGGCTAGGGATGTGACTCAGTGGTTAAGCACCCTGGGGTTCAATCCCTGGTATATATAAAAAAAGGCAGGGATAATGTAGTAGGATGAGATGGTCTTCTATTCTAAGAGAATAGTGATGTACTAATTATTTAATTTTTTAAAATTTAATGATGCTTTGACATCTTGGAAACTTGAGAACCCAGGGAGGGACTGCTCCTTTCAGGGTTAGCCAATTCCTAGAGATGGTAAAGGATTTCTCTGAGAGCATGACTTTGATATGCAAACCAATTGTTTTAGTCAGTTTTTTCCTTGCCTCAACCCAAAACAGATACTGACAAGAACAATTTTAGAGGAGGAAAAGTTTATATTGGGGCTCACAGTTTCAGAGGTCTCAGTCTATAGACAGCCAGCTCCATTCCTCAGGGCTAGAGATAAGGCTGAACAATGTGGTGAAAGGGTGTGGTGGAGGAAATTGGCTCAAGGTGTGATGATCAGAAAGCAGAGATAAAAAAAAAAAAAATAAAAAAAAATAAAAAAAAAAATAAAAAAAAAAAAGAAAGCAGAGATAAAATATATAACTCAAAGTCACACCCCCAGGGACCTACCTAGTCCAGCCATAACCTACATGCCCACAATCACCAACAAATTAATCTCTATCAGAGGATTAATGCACTGATTAGGTTAAACCTTTTGTAGCCCAACAATTTCATCTCTAAATGTTTTTGCATTGTTTTATACATGAATTTTGGGGGCACACCTAATAGTGAAACCATAACACCAACTACTCCTGCAGTCTGGAACATTGTTATCCAACTCTAATTCAGGCGATGTCTAGGTATCAGACAACTAGGGATGATTCTGGTAGCTCAGAGGTCTCTGATTTATTCAGACTGTCCAATCTTAAACATGCTCAGCTTGCTAACCCTGTCTGGCCTGTGTCCTTACAGAGAAAACCACAATAAAATATTTTACCCAAGCTTTCGTCTTCTCACTTCATCTCTTAACCTGGTGTCAGTGACTCTGCATCATATGCTGTGCCTCCAACATCTAGGAAACTGCTAATATAAAAACTTCTTCCTTTATGACAGTGTTTGTATGTCTTCCTGCATCTTATTAAAAAAAAAAAAAACCCTGGGTGCATTTTAAGACAAACATTATCTTCCTAAAATAAAATTATATGAAGAGTTAGAAAAATTCTCTAAAACGTAGGCTTGATAAAGTTAGAGGCTTTCCTTGGTTTTATTAATGGCTTGAAGTAAATTTTAAAAATACAAAAACAAACCATAACTAAACATACACCATTAATATAGCAGGTCATGGTGAACTACAATGAATTTGATATCAGTAGATGAAAGATGGTATGTGCCGCAGTCCGGATGTGCACAAAATAACCGAGCCGCCATGAGGCACTTGTAGGTTCAAACAGGAACTCCTTTATTGCCCGAACTCCTGCGCACACCACCCACAGGGCCCTCCCAGGAACACCACACACCAAGTGGAACTCCCTCCACAGGAACTTCACCAACCAACACGAACTCCCCGGGAATCCCCACAAGAACTCCAAAGTAGCAGGCGCCTGAGGCGGACAGCAGGGGTCTATATACAATTAAATACACAGCCTGTTTCAATCCAGCATCATCCAGTCACAGCAATTATAGACAGCTTAACTTAATTATCATCATCTTAATGGCTTGCCTCTCAACCATTACTTCTGGCAAAATTCCAGGGGCCATTCCAGCATCTCCCCCCTTCTGTTTAATTAAACATCAAGCATGTGGCTTAGGGACCTTACCTGTCTTAGGTTGTCCAATACTACATATGGACCATACCCGTCATCAGATGAACTGACCTCAAGGCATCAGCCTCCTGTCTTAGGTTGGTACCATTGCAATTGGGTCTTACCCGTCATTGACTACCGGTCCAGCATACAGGCATACTTGTGGACAGGCCTTTGCACCAGTGGGGTGGTGAGGTTCTTTGCCTCACCTCTGTTGCCCCCCAAATTTGGCCTTTGCACCAGTGGGGGGGTGAGGTTCTTTGCCTCACCTCTGTTGGCCCCCAGAATTTAGCTGAACGACCATCACAAGCAGAAAGGAGAGGGATACAGAAATGCCACGACAACAAGCCAATTGATGGCTCCTTTTGGAAAAATTGACCATCAATGACACCATCAGCAAAGATACTCCAGCACTACCACAATTCGCTGCACCAACAGATAGTTCACAATGCATACAAATGATACATAGTCCAGGTAAGTTCTGGGAGCAGTTCAAAGCAGAGGAATCTATTAATATGTTCATTTTCTCCCAAAGTAAATCGACTCCTTGATTGAGCATCACTTGTTGAGTTACATTATTCATTGATGCATCAGTTTATACAGTTTGTTGTGATAGCTATCGCAGAGGCTGTAGTTTGTTTTTATCTTTGTCTTCACGGGCACTGGGATGAAGATAGGAATTCTGGCAACGATGGCTAAAATAAAATTATGTAACATTCCAACAGGTACTAAGAAAACAATTTTCTGAAAAATTTACATTATCCTGAACAGAATTATTAAATATAATGAAAAGGAAAGGTGAAAGTAAACAAACAGATCTGTTAACCTCCTTATTTGTTCACATATTAAAACAATCCTCAACAGCTGTTTACCCAATTTAAATTAAACCATTTAAATCACGTGAATAAAAAAAAATTCGGATCCATTTTTTTCATGAGCGCTCCTCATATATGATATATGGACATATGCACATATGCACATACAGACATACAACACAAAAGAGAAATGTGCACACATAACATACAACACATAAGACAATAGTAAAGGCCTTGTAGCTTTTCACAGGTGAAATCTCCATTGCAATGTTTAAAAACTCCACAGTCAAAATATAGAACTGATCAGAAAAACATTAACCTAGGTCTGTATGAGCTCAAAAAATAAAATAGAACTTCATGATGTGGGAAAGGGCAATAATAAAATAGATATTGAAAAAAGCATCCTGGTTACCACCTGGGTTTGAATCTTCTTTTGATATCTCATCCTTCTTCCTATAACTTGCATATGGGTCTGAAGATTCCCACAAGCAAGCCCCAAGGTTTTTTACATTTGAAATAGGCTTTAATGGTGTTCATTATTCATTAGCCTCCAGGTGTGGGAGAACCACTATTGCAGATGTAAGGATATCAGCTGTTATGGATTTGAGCCAAATCATCTTCTTTTTGGTCCTGTAGAAATCACTTTAGTTAATCTCTCTGGAATCCAAATCAGCTGCTGTTCTCCCTGTGGAAACACACAAACAGACCCTGGACTCCAGACAATCACTGGGTCAGGACATTTCCATTGTCCTGTTAGAATATCCTTCCAAAGTACCTTGGGCTTCTATACATTTTTTGGACACATGTGCCTTTCCGCAGCACTAAGCCCTGATGAATCCAAATTTTAAAAATTTAGAGTAAAAAGGGTTATTTTAAGTTTATCTTTGGGGGATATATACCCCTTCCCAATTCCCTCTTTTTGCTTTAATAAGTACATTTTAATAGTTTGATGAGCTCTTTCAATTATGCCTTGTCCCTGTGGATTATATGGGATTCCTGTTGTATGAGTAATGCCAAAAGATGAGCAAAATTGTTTTAAAGAGGTAGAAGTATAGCCAGGGCCATTATCTATTTTTAACTGTTTTGGAACGCCCACAGTGGCAAAATTTTGTAAGCAATGAGCTATAATATCTTTAGTTTTTTCTCCGGCATGAAGGGAGCCCATCAAAAATCCAGAAGAAGTATCAACTGTAACATGCAAATATTTTAATTTTCCAAATTCTGGCAAGAGTGTGATGTCCATCTGCCAAATATGGTTAGGTATCAGTCCTCTAGGATTGACTCCAAGATTAACTTGTAGTAAAAAGGTCACACAATTTTGACATTGTTTTATTATTTGTCTAGCTTGTTCCTTAGTTATTTTTAAATGCTTTTTTAAAGTATTTGCATTGACATGGAAGGATTTATGAAAATTTGTAGCTTCTTCTAGCATAGAAAAAATATGTATGTCATGTGTAGTTTTATCTGCTAAATCATTGCCCAAACTAAGGGCTCCAGGCAATCCTGTATGTGCCCTAATATGTCCTATAAAGAATGGATCTTTTCTGTCCCAGATTAGACTTTGTATAGTGGAAAACAAAGAGAAAACAGTAGAAGAAGGGGAAATCCTACCAGCATCTTCAAGGGATACTATAGCATTAACTATATATTGACTATCGGAAAATAAATTAAATACAGAATCTTTAAACATCACAAAAGCTTGTAATACTTCATTAAGCTCTACCTTTTGAGCTGATTGTTTGGGTACTAAAAATGTAAAAGTTTGATCAGGGGCAACTACTGCTGCTGTACCATTATTTGACCCATCAGTGAATATATTTGGAGCATTCATGATAGGTGTTTTTCTGGTCATTTTTGGAAAAACTACAGGATGAGAAGACCAAAAAGACAACAAAGGATTGGATGGTAAGTGGTTATAAAATGAAACATTAGATTTACACATGATTATTGCCCAAGTATTTAACTCATTAGCTAACTCATCAATTTGATCCATTGTATATGGAGTAATAATTTTATTGGGAGAAATTCCAAACACTTCCTTTGCTGCTTTTATTCCTTTGAGTATTAATTGTCCTACAGCCTCAGGATACCTAGTAAGAATAGTGTTAGAAGAATAAGATAAATGTATCCATAATAATGGACCTTCTTGCCAAAATACTCCTGTAGGAATATTTTTTGTTGGTAGTACAATAAATAATAAATGCAAACTTATATCAATTCTATCCAAATGCATATTTTCCATATATGTTTCAATGATTTTTAATGTCTTTCTTGCTTCAGGTGTTAGCATGTGGGGTGAATTTGGATCTGATGGACCTTTTAGGATATCAAATAAAGGTCCCAACTCTCCTGTAGGTATGCCTAGATAAGGCCTTATCCAATTTATGTCTCCTAATAACTTTTGAAAGTCGTTAAGTGATTTGAGTTGAACTACTCGTATTTGAATTTTTGGTGGACAGACCATGTTTGAGGATAATAGAACTCCTAAATAATTAATTGGAAAATTTAATTGTACTTTATCTATTGCTATCTCTAAATTATAATTTTTTAATAAGTTTGTTGAGTGTGGCATAACATTCTAGCAATGTGTTCTTATCTTTGTGTGCTAATAATACATCGTCCATATAGTGAAATATTTGTAGTTCAGGATTTTGATTTCTAAGTGACTGGATTGCTTTGTTAACATAAATTTGACACATAGTTGGGCTGTTAGCCATCCCTTGAGGGAGAACTTTCCATTCATATCTCTGATCAGGACCTTCATGATTCAACACAGGGACAGTAAATGCAAAACGTGGACTATCCTCAGGATGAATTGGAATTGAAAAAAAACAATCTTTAATATCTATAACTAAAACATAGCAGGTTTTTGGCAAAGCAGACAATTGAGGAATCCCCGATTGAGCAGGTCCCATAATAACCATCTCATTATTAATGGCTCTTAAATCTTGCAATAATCTCCATTTACCAGATTTCTTTTTGATGACAAAAATGGGAGTATTATGGGGAGGTATGGAAGGTTGTATATGTCCCTCTGCTAATTGTTGTTTGACCAGGTCATGGGCTGCTTGTATCTTTTCTTTAGTCAGGAGCCACTGAGGAACCCATACTGGTCTTTCTGATTTCCAAGTAATTTTTATTGTCTCAGTGACCGCTCCTAAAAACCCAATCCATGTCTGTCTGTTCCTTGGTCTATTTGTATTGGTGCTGCTAAACCTTGTTCTTGTTCTCCTAATCTTTTTCCTTTCCTAAAACCTTGTCTAGCCATAATAGTGGGCGCATTTGGATTGATGTTATTTGTTAATGTCAAACCTAATTGATCTAGGACATCTCATCCCCATAAATTTATAGGAAGATGATCCAATACATATGGCTGTATAGTTCCTTCACATCCTTCAGGATCCTTCCAATCTAATACCATTGCACTTCTATGGAGATTAGTTGCCACTCCTAGGCCTTGAAGCGTTTGAGTGGCTTGTTGTAACGGCCAATGTTTTGGCCATTCTTGACGAGAGATGATGCTAAGGTCTGCACCTGTATCCAGTAGCCCATTAAATTCATGTCCTTGAACATTTAGTTTTAGCATGAGGCGAGAATGTAAGTTTAAAGAAAGCATAGCCCAATCTACACTTGTGGAGCCTAATCCCCTGGAACCTCTTTCTATAGTATGGCTGGAAAATTTATCATGTAGGCTGGGTATTATTAATAACTGTGCTATTCTATCTCCTGGTGAAATTACTGATATACCCCTTGGAGAACTGGCTATAATTTTTATTTCACCTTCATAATCGGGATCAATTACCCCAGGACTTATCATAAGTCCTTTTAGAGTAGAAGAACTGCGTCCCAATAATAAGCCTACTGTTCCTTGGGGAAGAGGTCCTTTCTCCCCTGTGGGAATGATTTGACCTCCCATCTCTGGAGTTAGTACTGCTCTGGCGGAGGCATAGATGTCCAGCCCTGCACTCCCTCTTGTTTGTCTGATGAGAGATCTAATGGACAATGTGTCCTGGGCACTACCCTGGTGGTGTTGCTGGGTTCCTCCAGTGCCCTGTATATTTGTGGTTGTGGACTCCGGAGCATTGGGCCCCCCTGTCCGTTCTTTGGCAATGGAGCCCGATGCCTTTCTCCATGATATTGTGGGTAAACACCTGGTCCTTGTCCATTTTTTGATAATGGAGTACCCTCTATGGTGGTTTGAGAACAGCATTCATTAGCCCAATGTCTCCCTCTATGGCATCGTGGGCAAATACCCCGTATTCTACCCCTTTGATACCTAGTTTTGTTAAACCCTCCTCCTATGGGGCAACTCCTTTTAAAATGTCCTGTTTGTTCACAATTATAGCATGTTTTTGGCCTGGCATCTAAAGCCTGTTGTACTGCAGCTGCCAAGACTTGCCCTTGTTCATTAATGTCTCTACATAATTTAATATATGTGTTTAAATCTTCATGTTTCCATTGTCTAATGACTTCCTTGCACCATTTGTTTGCTTGCTCATAGGCTAGCTGTTTAATTAGTGGCATTGCTTGCTCTGTATCCCCAAAAACTCTGGTAGCTGTTTGAATAAGCCTATATACAAATTCAGTGTAAGGTTCATTAGCTCCTTGTATTACCTTAGATAATTGACCTTGTAAATCTCCATGTCCTTGTAAAGTCTTCCATGCCCTAACTGCATCTGCAGCAATTTGTGAGTATATAGCAGGATCATATGCAATTTGTTGCAGCTGACCCTCATAAGGTCCTTTTCCTAACAACATATCTAGATTTCTCTGAGGATAACTGGCTGCTGCATTTCGCCTAGCTGTCTCTGTGCAAAATTCCTCTTGGCAACCTTCCATAACAGGTATTGTCTTCCATTTAGCACAGCTTTGCACATACTACTCCAATCTGCTGGTGTCATGTCCAAGTTGGTAATGGATTTGACCATGCTTACAGTGAAGGGTGCTTGGGGACCATAGGTGGTTACAGCCTCTTTTAATTGCTTCACTGTTTTGAAATCTAGAGCATGGTGAATTCGCTGCCCTCCTGCCTGCTCAAGTACAGGGCATGCCAATCTTTGAGGGTCCTGTCTCAGGATCCCATCTATCAACTACGGGGGTTGGGCACCCCCCAGCATATGTTGTCTCCATAGATGGAGCTGTTGGTTGGACACTTACGCCCTCTCGTGATAGAAAGGTGTTAGTAGCAGTCTCCTGTTGTAACTTTCCCCTGATGGCTTTTTCTGCTCTAAACTTTCTTCCCCTTTCTGACTATCTCGAGAGGCCTCCTCTTTTTCTTGATCTAAAATGTCTTCTCCTTGACTAAGCAAACAAGATTGTACCATAACAATAATGTGCCAACTGGCAGAGTTCCTGGGCTTTCCTTTTCTATCCTTTTTAAATCTTCAACGTATGCCCTAACTGTTCTTGATTTTACTGGGGTGCCTCCTTCGTCTAACAATTTACTTAACATTCTTTCGATTTGTTTTTTACTAATTTTTAATTCCATATTTCCGTGACAAAGATATCCCTCACTAAGATAATGCAAATAAAACCGAGACAAAATGAAACAAATATGGAACAAAAATTCATTATATCAGCCTTTCTATCCTCCTGAAATGTCCATCTGTCCTTTCTCCCTATCTTTTCCTCAGAAGCAAATAGTTTTTCCTCAGATGTGAGAGGTTTTTCTTCCATCCCACCCATCTCCAGGGACTAGCAACTTAAAACAAAAGGGAAACAAAATGAAAGAAGAATCTTTAAATGGTTACCCATTCTCTCGCCTTCCCTCAGGGGCGAGCAATTTCACTTACCTCCAAGCTTCAGGCGTTCCCTGCACGGGCCACCAAATGCTGCAGTCTGGCTGGGCACAAAATAACCGAGCCGCCACGAGGCACTTGTAGGTTCAAACAGGAACTCCTTTATTGCCCACACGGCCCTCCCAGGAACACCACACACCAAGTGGAACTCCCTCCATGGGAACTTCACCAACCAACACGAACTCCCCAGGAATTCCCTGGAGAACTCCAAAGTAGCGGGTGCCTGAGGCGGACAGCAGGGGTCTATATACAATTGAATACACAGCCTGTTTCAATCCAGCATCATCCAGTCACAGCAATTATAGACAGCTTAACTTAATTATCATCATCTTAATGGCTTGCCTCTCAACCATTACTTCTGGCAAAATGCCAGGGGCCATTCTGACTCAGCTGTGGCTCTCAGCAGGTATGCCCAGAGATGCAGTGGTAGAACACTTGGCAAAGTTGTTGCCTGAGGTTACTTGAGCAGCAGACCATGTGTCTACTGAGTCAGCAATCCTGGGGAAAGGGAATAGAAAAATAGAAACTTAACATGATTATTTTTAACAGTATTTGGCAAGATATTAAAATGAATAGATGCAATCAGAAAAGAATTCATGGATTTATAAGTAGAAATAGAAGGAAATAGAATAAAAAATTAGAGGTTTGCAGGTGGGAAATGCTGACTGCTTCTAGACCCTATGCTGTGTTTGGATAAGTGTCCCCAAAGACCTTTGTGTTAAAGGCTTGTTCCCTAGCCTGTGGCACTATTGGGAATTGAGAACTGGTGGAACCTTTAAGAGACTGAGCTTTGTGAGAGGAAGTTAGGTCATTGGGGCTGTGTCCTAGAAGGGAATTGTGGGACAGAAGTTTCCTAGAAGGGAAGCTTCTTCCTTCACCACACATTCCCAACCATGATGTACTACCTCACCAAAGGCCCCAAATCAATGGAGCCAACTGAACATGAATAAAATCTCCAAACTGAGCCAAAATAAGAATTTCCTCTTTTTTGAGGGATGGGATGGAGTGATTTACCACTGAGCTACATTCCCAATCCTTTTATATTTTTTATTTGAGACAGAGTCTTGCTAAATCAGTAAGGGTCTCACGATGCTGCTGAGACTTCTCTCAAACTTGCAACCCTCCCTCGTGCTTCAGCCTCCCAAGTCCCTGGGATTATAGATGTACACCACTGCAAAATTTCCTCTTTCTATATTGAATATCTTAGGTATTTGTGTGTGTGGGTGTGTGGTGCTGGGGATTGAACCCAGGGCTTTATACATGCAAGGCAAGCACTCTACCAACTGAGCTATATCCCTAGCCTTTTTTTTTAAACAGTAAAGGAAAGCTGACCAACACAGGCAGCTATCCCATCACTAGGTAGCAGGAATTTCTCAGCTTCATACAATGTCATGTCTGTGTTCAATCATTAATTATAATATTATGTGTAACATGCCTATAATTCATATTAAGAATTACATGGATGGAAAACAACTGAGGAGAGAACTGTGAATTGAAGATAAATCAGGAAAATCCAGACTAAAAAAATATTTTTATTTTTTCTAGCATAATAAATTCCCCTATGTAGGGGCTGGGATTGTGGCTCAGTGGTAAAGCGCTCTCCTGGCATGTATGAGGCCCTGGGTTCAATCCTCATAAAAATAAAATAAATAAATAAAGATATTGTGTCCATCTACAACTAAAAAAATATTTTAAAAAACTTCTCTATGTAGCTTTTTGGATTAAAATGATATATTTGGAATTTATATACAGTCTTTAATTTTTTATTGAGATGAAATTCACATACCATATGGCTAGCCATTTTAAAGTATACAGTTCATTGACATATGGTATGTTTATTATTCTGTGCAACTACCACTTCTTTCCAGTTTAAGAATATTTCCATTACCCAGCTCTGTATCTAGTAACTAATTATTCTCAATTCTCTACTCCTTCTATCTCCGGCAACACTAATTTGTTTTAGTTTCTATGGATTTGTCTATTCGATGTAGTTCATATAAAAGGAATCACATGCCAGGCACCATGGCGCCCATCTGTAATCCCAGCTACTCAGGAGGTTAAGGCAGGAGGACTGCAAGCTCCAGTTCAGCCTTGACAACTTAGTAAGACCTGGTCTCAAAATAAAAATATAAAAAGGAGGGGCTAGGGTTGTGGCTCAGCAGTAGACTGCTGGCCTCACACATGAGAGGTCCTGGGTTCGACCTCAGCCTCAGCACCACATAAAAATAAATAAATAAAATAAAGATATTTTGTCCAACTACCACTAAAAAAGTAAATATTAAAAAAAATTAAAAAATAAAAATGAATGGAGAATGTAGCTCAGTGATAGTGTGCCCCTGAGTTTAATTCCTCAGTATCACAAAAATAAATAAATAGGAATCATACAATATACATACGTTTGTGCCTGGCTTCTGTCATTTAGGGTAACTGTTAAGGTTTGAATATGAGATGTCTCCTGAAAAGCTCATGTTAAACAATGTAGCAGTGTTCAGAGTTGAAATGATTAGATTATAAAAGCTATAACAGGGGCTGGGGTTGTAGCTCAGTGATTGAGCACTTGCCTTGCATGCATGAGGCACTGAGTTCCATCCTCAGCACCACATTAAAAAATAATAATAATAAATAAAAATATTGTTTCCACCTAGAACTAAAAAAATTTTTTTAAAAAAAGCTGTAAACTCATCAGTGGATTAATTGACTTGAATTAATAATTGGAATTGATTATTAGGGGTAATAGTAGGTAGGTGTGGTGTGGATAGGGGAAGTGGGTAACCTGGATCATGCCCTTGGGGATGACATCTTGTTCCTGCTCTGCTTCCTGGTTTCATGAACCCGGTAGCTTTCCTCTGCCTTGCCCTTCTCCTGTGATGTTCTGCTTTACCTCAGGCCCAGAGGAATGGAGTTGGCCTACAATGGACTGAATCTCTGAAACTATGAGCCCAAAGTAAGTTTTTCCTCCTCTCAGTTATTTTGACCATAGCAATGAAAAACTGCCTAACACATGTTTCCAGTATTCTTCAATGTTGTAGTGTGTATCAGCACTTACTTCCTTTGTTATGGCTGAATAATTGTATGGCTATTCCATGGAATATTCATGCATCCATTGATGAATATTGGAATCATTTCAACCTTCTGGCATTTTTAGAAATATGTTTTCACTTCATTAGATTATACACCCAGGAGTGGAATCGTTGGGTCATGTGTTAATTCTATGCTTAACTTTTTCAGAATCTACCACACTGGTTTCTACAACTGCTGGCTCATTTTACATTCCTACTAAATGTGTATGAGGGTTATAATTTCTGTACTTCCTCACCATATTTGTTATTTTCCATATTTTATTATCCATATTAATGAGTATGACATAGTATTTTATTGTGGTTTTCATTTGCCCTTTTATTTACTAAAACAAATCTTTTTCTTACAGAGAATTACACAAATGGCACTTTTCTGTATCGATGTAGTTTAGGTGGATAATTATTGTTTATAATGTTGGTGCAGAGGAAGTGCTTATGATTTCATTAAGACTGCATTAGTTAGAAAAGGCCAAATTATGTCCTAAATTTTCAGTGGATTAAAACAATAATGGTTTCAGATTTCTTTTTCACACTATGTGTCTATTATATGTTGGCATGAGAAGGGTACTGTTCTCATCATAGTCACTCAGGCTCCTAGATTAATGGCACAGCCACCACCTCCAAAGATGTGGAACTCTGCACCAGAGGAAAACAGTTTCAGAGGCTCTCACACTGTCAATTAC
Organism: Marmota monax; assembly: GCF_021218885.2. Taxonomy (NCBI): domain Eukaryota; kingdom Metazoa; phylum Chordata; class Mammalia; order Rodentia; family Sciuridae; genus Marmota; species Marmota monax. The sequence continues at coordinate 1,530,542 of NW_026695244.1, read as the reverse complement.
ATGTTCTTCTGTAAATGACATTAGTTAGAACTCCTTGGGTATTACTTGCCACATGCCCTCAGTGAAGCATAGGGGATCCAGGAAATGTAGTCCTTGAAGGTTGAGAGTTGTTTTAGTCAGCTTTTTTATTACTGTTACCAAAAGACCTGACAAGAACAATTCTAGAGAAGGAAAAGTTTATTTGGCACTAAGGACTTCAGAAGCCTCAGTCCATAGATGGCTGACTCCATTGCTCTGGGCCCAAGTTGAGGCAGAACATCATGGCAGAAAGGTGTGGAGGAGGAAAGCAACTCAGGACATGGCAATCAGAAAGCAGAGAGAGGTCAAAATATATACCTCAAAGTCATGCCCCCAATGACCCAACTCCTCTAGCCACACCCTACCTGTTGACTGGTACCACCCAGTTATTCCCTATCAGAGGATTAATGCACTGACTAAGTTAAAGCTCTCACAATCCAAACTTTTCACCTCTGAACTTGTTTTTTTTTTTTTGTCTCATACATGAGCTTTTGGGGGACACCTCATATCTAAATCATAACAAGAGCATAAATTGTTTTGTAAGCAGTACTCATAAATGCCACCATCTGCCCTTCTGGTGATAGACACTTTGTTTACTCTCCTTCCTGCTGGTGAGATATGCTTACTATCCTCCTAGGGAGATAAACCTAAAGTGCCATTCAGGTATAGCATCAAATTAAAAAGCAAGGATTTCTGGGTAATGCACAGTAGTCTCTGCATCAGGGAACTATGGGACAATCTTGTTGGTATGCTTGGATGTTTTTCTCTTGATCTATAGACATATGAGCTAAAAGAGGCAAGATATTTGCACCATACATTCAGTATGCAATGGTGGAACAGGGATGGAGCAAGTACAATGAAGTACTTATTTGGAAAGGAATATGGGAATCAATAGCAGTCACTGCTCCAAAGATTCTTTATCTTTATTGTGTGGAATATGGTCTTTGTTTAGGCCTTAATTATTGCCCAGCAGAAAGATTCCTTTGTCTATCATTCTCTAAGTATTCTTGCTGCTGCTATCTGGGAGGTTTTCCTTTTTTGTTAGTCTCCTTGAAGAGAATGTTGTAGAACATACCTTTTGGGAGGTTTGATCAACTTAGGTAGCGTACTTTCTGCTCAGAAAAAGGTAGGGGCTGAAATTTTGTTTTCTTTTTTCTTCCTTTTTTTTTTTTTAACTCCCTAGTTGAAGACTTTTTCAATCTGGAATTATGGTTTCTTTGAATCAGTATAGCTCTTTCAAGAGCTGAGGTTTCCTAGGAAATTCTGCTTATTGCAGTGGGAGACTATATTGTTTTGGACTAACTGTCCTATTAAAACTCATTAGAAAAAGTGAACAGAAAGAGAGAATGGAGCTGGGTGCTGTGGAGCATCCCTGTAATATCAGCAGCTCAGGAGGATGAGGCAGGAGGATTGAAAGTTCAAAACCAGCCTCAGCAACTTAGGGAGGCCCTAAGCAACTTAGCAAGATCAGTCTCTAAATAAAATATTTTAAAAAGGATGGGGATGTTGCTCAGTGCTTAAGCACCCCTGGGTTCAATTCCCAGTACAAAGAAAAGAAATAATGGAAGATACTAGTATTAAGGCATCTGAGACTTACCAAGGCAATGAAGATTTGGGAGAAAATGAGCCCAGAGTAGAGAGAAACTCAGTCTATGTTTTGAATATAATTGTTCTCCCAAACTCATGCAGGAGTTTAATCCCTAAAGTCTTAATGGTATTTTTTTTTTTTTTTGAGAGAGAGTGAGAGACAGAGAGAGTGAGTGAGTGAGAGAGAATTTTTTTAATATTTGTTTTTTAGTTTTCGGCGGGCACAACATCTTTGTTTGTATGTGGTGCTGAGGATCGAACCCAGGCAGCACGCATGCCAGGCAAGCGTGCTACCACTTGAGCCACATCCCCAGCCCATGTTAATGGTATTAAGAGGGTGGAAACTTAATCCCACTATGGTGTTTAGAGCTGGGGTCTTTGGGAAGTGATTAAACTAGATAAGGTAATAAGGGTGGAGTCTCCATGATCCTAGAGGATTTATAAGGAGAGAGAGAGAGACCACAAAAAGAGATAAACATATTGTCGTGCCCTAAAGTAATGCAACCAAAACCAAGTTCTTACTTTTCGGTATCGCACTTGTCTGACATGTGTGAGGCACTGTGTTCGATTCTCAGCACCACATAAAATAAATAAAGGTCTATCAACAACTCAAAAAAAATTAAAAAAAAAGAACTTGTGCCATCTTGGTTGTACTTCTAACCCCTGCCACAGTCTGGCTGGGCACAAAATAACCAAGCCGCCACAAGGCACTTGTAGGTTCAAACAGGAACTCCTTTATTGCCCGAACTCCCGGGAACGCCACCCACCTGGCCCTTCCAGGAACACCCCCCCCCCCACTTAGAGAACTCAAAAGTAGCAGACGCCAGAGGCAGCAGGAGCAGCCCTATTCCCGAGCCTCCCTATTGCCACACAGCAGGGGTCCACACACAACTGAATACACAGCCTGCTTCAATCCAGCATCATCCAGTCACAGCAATTATACACAGCTTAACTTAATTATCATCGTCTTAATGGCTCGCTGGCGTCACCTCTCAACCACTCCTTCTGGCAAAAATTCCAGGCGTCATCCCGACTTGGCTGTGGCTCTCAACAAACCTCCGAAACTGTGATCTAAATAAACCTATTTTCTCTATGAAGCAGCCTGACTCAGTTATTTTTTTTGCACTAGTGAAAAGCTAACTTGTATACCCAGAGAAGCAAGCCCTGCTTTGTTGATACTTTTCCCTTTCTGGAATTTGCCAACCCCAAACTTCTAGCTCAGAGACAAACAATGCCTAAGAGACTAAGCAGCTTTTGATTGAGGTAGGGGACATAAATTAGTATTCTCTTGAAGAATATACAATCTTTCCAAGTATACATGTGGATAACTTACCAAAGTTGACCATATACTAGAACTTAAAGCAAGTTTTTGTTTTTTGGTACCGGGGATTGAACCCAGGGGCACTTAACCACTGAGCCACATCCCTACCCCTTTTTATTTTTTAGTTATGAGAGAGAGCCTTGATAAATTGTTGAGACTGGCTTTAAACTTGAGATCTTCCTGCCTCCTGAGTTGCTGGGATTACAGGTATGCACCACCATACCTAGCACAAAGCAATTTTCAACAAATTTCAAATCATAGAGATGTTCTTTGATCACAGTGAAATTAAGTTAGACATTAATAACAAATAAATAAAAAAAACTATATATGTTGAAAATTAGGGATAAACTTGTAAATACTCCAAGAGTCACAAGAAATTGTAGTGAATATTTAGAAAATATTTTTACTTAAATAATAAAGAAAATATTAGTACAACATGTCAAGGTTTTTTTTTTTTGAGAAGAAGCTAAAACTGTGCAAAATAAAATTCTTAGCCTTAAAAATATGTACATATAGAAAAGAACAAAGTTAAAAATCAATTATCTCAATATTAATATCAAGAAACTATGAAAAGAAAACCAATCAAACCCAGAGAAAACAGAAAAAGAGTTCATAACCAACTTGAATCTAATGCATGAAATATGATATGTCAAGAGCTTTGTAATGTTTTGAACAACTAATAATAAAAAAAAGAAAACAGAAAAAGAAAACAAGATAAAAGCAGAAATAAAATAGTAAAAACCTATAATATAGAAGATCAAGAAATCCAAAGCTGGGCTAGAGGTGCAGTTTAGTGGTAGATTGCAAGCTTGTCAAGCATGCATGAAGCATTTAAAATAAGTAAAGAAAGCAAGCCAAAGTTGTTTTTTTTAAATCACTAATAAAACCAATACCCAGTAGGGCATGGTGATGCATGCCTGTAATCTCAGGAGACTGAGATAGGAGGATCGTGAGTTCAAAGCCAGCCTCAGCAATTAGTGAGACCCTAAGCAGCTTAGCGAGACCCTTTCTCAAAATAAAACATAAAAATGGGTTGGGATATTGCTCAGTGATAAGCATCGCTGGGTTCCTCTCAAGGTTTTTGAGAGGAAGTCAAAACTATACAGAATAAAATTCTTCGCCTTAAAAATATGTACATATTAGAGGGCCTAGGGTTGTGGCTCAGTGGCAGAGCGCTTGCTTAGCATGTTTGAGGACTGGGTTTGACGCTCAGCACCACATATGAATAAATAAAATAAAGGTCCATCAACAATTAGAAAAAATTTAATTCATTTAAAAAATATGTACATATTAGAATAAAACAAACTTAAAAATCAATTATCTCAATATTAAATCTCTACTACCAAACAAAAACTAACAATAACCACCTGATGATGCTGTTCAAGAAAGAGAAGGTACAAACAAGCAATATCAGGAATAAACTAGGGGGCATCCTATTGATCCTACAGACATTCAAAAGATAGAGATATGCTGGGTGTGGTGATGTGCCGCAGTCTGGCTGGGCACAATTCAGGAGCCACTTGTCAAAAGAAACTAACTTTATTTTTAGAACCACACACACCAAACAAAACAGCTCCTCAGGAAAAACCCTCACAGCCCAACTGCCACCACCGGCTTCCCACAAGCCTCTCCCACAATCCTCCTGCTCTTGAGGCCGATTGGCTGGGTCACATGGGCGGAGCCAAAAAAGTCCCCCAATGAGCAGCTCCGTGGTCTGAAAGGGCAGGGAAACAGTCCAATGAGCATCACCGCAGAGGAGCCAATCAGCTAGAAGTTGCTGGGGCGGCTGTGAGCCAATCATCAGCCAGCAGCTGGAAGTTTGCTGGCAGCTGGAAGTTTGCTGGGGCCCCTTCGGCTGTGGCTCTCAACAGTGATGCACTCCTGTAACTAATTCCAGTTGGTCTGGAGGTTGAAGCAGGAGGATCATGAGTTAAAAGCCAGCTTTAGCAAAAGCAAGTAGCTAAGCAACTCAGTGAGACCCTGTTTCTGAATAAAATATAAAACAGGGCTGGGGATGTGATTATGACTCAGTGGTTGTGTGCCCTGGAGTTCAATCCCTGGTTCAAAAAAATAAATAAATAAAAGATAAAATTTACATTATTCATAATTGATATACAATAGTTTCAGAATAATAATACTGACATTATTAATATTGAACTAGTTTTAGATTTGCACTCTTTTTATGCCTAGAATATGTCAATTAAGGATATATAATCAAATTACTGTCCCCTAAATAATTTCTCACTAATAGATCACTGATTTCATACACAATTAGTAGTTTAACTATTTTTATTTCAAAGGAAAAACAAGCTATATGACTATGTTTATGTTCCAACTTCGTATAGCAAGTTTTATGAGATACAGTGATTTAGTTAAAACATTTGTTTGGTGATACTTCTATTTAATCTCTCTCTCCCCTTTCTGGGGGGGCAGTACTGGGGATTGAACACAGGTCCTCGAACATGCTAGGCAAACCCTCTACAACTGAGCCACTCCCCACCCCCATCACCCCTCAGTCTGCCCCTTTTTATTTTATCAGGGTCTCATTAAGTTGCCCAGGCTTGTCTCAAACTCAGCAATCCCTCCTATGTATCTGGTATTATAGGCATGCACCACCATTCCCAGATTGATATTTCCCTTTGATAAGTTCATCTTTTCATATGAATGGGTTATTTTCCTCCTGATCTTTAAAAATTTACTTTTAGTTTAGTCACTATATTTAACAAAATTTGTTTAAGAATCTGTGAAAATGAGCATGGCTTATAATTTTGAAATCAGAAACAAATAGGTTAGGTTAAAAAATCACCATTTCAAAGAGCATCCAAGTTGTATTTTGGCTCTAAAAATCAAGTGGAAGTGAATCACAGTAAGAAGTCAAATTTTTCATTTTACATCTTTTCTCTTTTGACCCAATTTTTTAAAAAAAAAAACTTCTTTTCTACCTTCTGACTTTTCTGACCCAAGTGAGAAAATGAGTGTGAAGGTTGTAGTGTGAGTCAGTTTCTAATTTTTTGTACAGTTCTATTCATAGAAGACAACAAGTTAGTTTCAGTGGCTGAGGTAGGAGGATGGCATGTTCAAGGTCAGCCTTGGCAAGTCAGCATGACTGTGATCTTGTCTTTAGGTTAAATCTTCCAAACTCATCCCCAACAAAGACGACATGTTAATTGTATTTGAAGTTTTATAGAAAATGCTTATTTTCCAAGTTATTGATAATAGCAACAATAGAGAAATTATTAGAAAAACAGAGATAGTTGAAATTTTTCTAAGACAATTGAATGATTTGACAAGGGATGGGAAATGCTTATGTTTTTTGTTACTTTGCTTTTGATTGGTACTGGATGCATAAACTGGTGGTATTACCTCTTCCTAAAGTCACAAGAAAAGAGATGTTTCCAGAGAAGGGTCCAAGGAGTTCTCAGGGGAGAAGGGGAACTCAGGATCAGTGGGGTTCTTGGCATATGTGATGGAAAAGACAAAGGCATGGACAGAGGTTTATTTAGGAAGAATAAAAAACTTTTAAGGGAGAATTCAGGCTGTCTTGAGATTGAGAAGTAGCCCTGACTTGGGCTGGCTGAGGGGGTTCCAATATTTATAGAAGGGCTGTATCAGGGGCGGGATTGGAGGTGGGTCCAGGGTGGAGCTACACAATTTCGCTGTGCTTACATATTTCCCTTATTTTACAAGGGCATGGGCCAAGGGCATATTGCTCAAGACTTACAACAATGCTTGTGGGTGTTTCCTTGATTCTAAATTCCTGTCTCACTAATATGAGCAACTCGGTATCACTGTTCTCCTTTCTTATTTTTGTCTTTTTAAGCTCTTAAAAAATATTCTTAGGGGGCTGGGGTATTGGCTCAGAAGTAGAGCACTTACCTAGCGCGTGCAAGGCACTGAGTTCCATCCTTATCATCACATAAAAATAAATAAAATAAAGGTATTGTGTCCAGCTACAACTAAAAAAATAAATAATAAAAAAATGCTCTCAGATTACCAATGGTTCCCACAAACAGGGTTTAACTCCTTCCTATGTTGAAAAGGTTGTTTACTGCTAAACTGAGGAGTTTATTCTGATCTGATTTGTCTGTTAGTTAACACAGCTGTGGAATGCTACTTCACCCATGGTACCAGATGGGTGTGGGAGAGACTTGTGATTCTTTTTTGGACAAGGGAAGAAGAGATAAAGGGTGCCAGAGCATGGCTAGATTATGTGTGCATAATAGATATCCAGGTAATGTTTAATTTTAATTTGTCCAGTAACCTTATTGGAGAAATTAGAAAATTGGTCCAAGTATTTCATGTTTCTAATTCTCTCCAGTACTACTTTGACCACCATTTTTGTTTAGAAACTGTCCTTTGCTTGTAATCCCAGCAATTTGGGCAGCTGAGGTAGAAGGATCACAAGTTTGAGGCCAGCCTGGGCAATTTAGTGAGACCTGTCTCATGATAAAATAAAAAGGGCTAGTGTCTCGAGGGGGCAAAATTGCAACATATGGAGTTGAGGGGAGAAATAAAGAATGTCCACGCGCTTCTGACCTTTTCAATGCTTTATTCACTCAAATTACTCAATACAATTTCATTCTATAGGTTCTTAATCAAGAAAATGACAATCCTTAATGCTAGGCACTGCAATAGAGATAATCAATTCATAGCAAACAATTCTAGATTAATTCTAAGCAATGCAAAACACACTTAATCATGACAGGCTAATGAAAGACATTCCCTCTGCATGCTAAGTTCAAATGTCAGATCAAAAGTCTTAAGCCTTAGGTTTTGTGTCCAGCAGATGCACACTCACTCAGACCGAGGTGACCAAGTCCGGAACAAAGGCAGGCGTTTTCCTGGTGTGAAGTGGACGACCAGTTGAGGAGAGGGTTGTAGGGAGAAGTTCCGGCTCTCACCAAGGTCCAGACAGGCGGTAGAGTTTGAGAGTGGTGAGGATCACGCAGATCAGAAAACCATATGACAAGTGATGGGATGTCATATCCTCATCAGGCTCTCCAGCTGGAGTGCATCCTTGTTTCAGCTGGCTGAATCCCTGTTCATTTGCTCTATTATTTATACTAAATTCTGGGGCTTTTGACCCCTGTTTCAATCCTTATCAGCTACCACTGGATTTCTCAGTGACATCATTTGCCTTGGGGTCAGAAACATCTGGTCTGGTGGTCTCTGATCTTCTAGCTTTTTTCTCTTATCATGCGAGGACAGCCTGCCAGGGGCTTCACCCTGTTTATCAGGGTGAGGAGAAGTAACTTGTTTGAGGCCATACTGCAGCTTTCTGTGGGTGTGCTTAGTGAGACTGTAGGTTTCTAACTGGAATTTTTAAAATGGAGTTGCTTAGGCTCAAGCCTAAGGCTATCCTCATAGCTGGGGATATAGCTCTGAGATAGAACACTTGCCTAGCCATGTATGAGGTTCTGGCTTCAGTCCTCAGTATCATAGAACAAACAAAAAACCTGTCCTTCCCCTTTATTGTGATCTACCAAATTCATTCATTAGCTCACTGACTTTCCTATATTCTCAAGATCTGCTCTTATCTAGGATGACATCAATTTCTATGTAACCTATCCAACTCCCTCTTATTCCTCTATCTCTTCATTTCTTGGGACACTTTAGTGACTCACTTCCAAGGCCACACCCCTAGTCCTTATTATCACCAAGAATTGTTCCACCTCTGAAATCTTATTGCTGTAATACATTTGCGGAATGTAACAAATGTCCAGTAATAACTGGTTTAATATGATAGTAATTTTCAAGGTGAGGATTGAGGAAGAAAGAAAGAAACTTTCAAGGACATTCATCTGAATCTCAGAGGTTTGCTTGATTTGAAAACCTACAAGGGCGATTTTTTAAAATATAGTTTTTAGTTGTTGATGGACCTTTATTTTTTTTTTAGAGAGAGAGAGAGAGAGAGAGAGAGAGAGAGAGAATTTTTTAATATTTATTTTTTAGTTTTCGGTGGACACAACATCTTTGTTTGTATGTGGTGCTGGGGATCGAACCAAGGCCACATGGATGCCAGGCGAGCGCGCTACCGCTTGAGCCACATCATCAGCCCCTGGACCTTTATTTTATTCATTTATTTATATGAGGTGCTGAGAATCTAATCCAGTGCCTCACAATTGCTAGGCAAGTGCTATACCACTGAGCAACAACACCAATTCCTACAAAGGCGATTTTCATGGGCCTCCTATAAGTAGTATTTCTTCTGCCTTCTCTACCTGTTGTAAGTCACTGAAAGAATGGGAATCAAAAATGAAAAAAAATTTTTTTGACTAGTTTTTTTCGTTTTTAGAAAACATGGTCCTTTTTCATTAAAAAAAAGCTATATATGCTAACATATAAAGGGTTTTGTTTTTTTCCAATGGATTAATAAAGATTTAAAACTTTTTTCAGTTTTAATTTCTAATATGATAAATATTGATAGAACACACATAAGCAAAAACTCTTTGATGTCTTCAGTAATTGTTAAAAGTTTAGCTGGGCGTGGTGGCACATCCTGTAATCTTAGCAACTCAGAAGGTTTAGGCAGGAGTATTGCAAGTTTGAGGCAAGAGCCTACAATAAAAATGAAAAGGGCTGGGGATGAAACTCAGTGGTAGAGCACCTGTGAATCCAATCCTCAGTACTACTAAAACAAAACAAAACAAAAGACAAACAACGCCCCCCCCCCCCAAAGTTTAAAGGAGTCCTTGGGTCAAAATGATGAAGCACTGCTTCTCTAGCTTATAGCTTATTTCAATTTACCCTTTGAATTTCAACTTATATGCCATTTTTTGCCTTAGATTTTCCTGAACATCCTGCGTGGATGTGTGTTTTCTACAGGTTTTCTTAATATACTTTATAAGTCATTAACAGCTCTGTGGGGCCATTGTGTGTGTGTGTGTGTGTGTGTGTGTGTGTATGTATAGTTTTTTTATATACATTGTTAATATATATAATTGTTAACCTTTTTTTAATATTTATTTTTTAGTTTTGGGTGGACACAATATCTTTATTTTATATTTAGGTGGTGCTGAGGATCGAACCCAGTGCCTCATGCATGCTAGGAGAGCACTCTACCACTGAGCCACAACCCCAGCCCTTGTCTCTTTAAAATGTTGATTTTTAAAATATAATTATAGAGTTGTGCAATTATCACAATTTTAGAATATTTTCAGTACCCCTAAAAGAGATCTTGTACCCATCAGCAGTCGCTCCCTATTTCCTTCCTAATCCCCCAGCCCCTAGTAATATGTTGATGCAGTCACTCAGTCCCCTAATTTTTTTTTTTTTAGTACTGGGGATTGAATTCAGGGCCTCACTCTGCTGGGCAAGTACTTACCACTGAGGTACATCTCCTGCCCCTAATTTACCTTTTGCCTATAGATTTACCTATTCTGCATATTATATGAATGAAACCCTACATCATAACTAACTACCTTCTTTCAATTAGCACAATGACTTCAAGGTTCATCACATGGTAGCAAGTATGGGTACTTTATTTCTTTTTATAGTCCAATGTTCCCTTGTATGACTATATCAGTTTGTTTATCCACTTATCAGTTGCTGGACAGTTGGATTGTGTCCACATTTTAGCTAGTATGAACAATGTTGCTGTGAACATTTGTGTACCTGTTTTTTTTTTTTTTATGGATATATATTTTCAATTCTCCTCGGTACATACCTAGGAGAATTGCTAAGTTTTAAAAGGAAAAAACAAAAAACAAACCCAAACAAACAAGAAAGAAATGAACAAGCAAAAAAAAAAAAAAAGAGATTTGCTGTTATATGGTTACTTTATATTTTATAGTTTGAGGAACTGTTACCTGTTTCTCAGCGCATTTTATATTCCCATTATTAGTGAATGAGTATTGCAATTTCTCATATCCTTGTCAATACTTGTTAATTATTTTTGATAATGGTTATCCTAGTGGGTATAAAGTGGTATCTCTTTGTCATTTTAATTTGCATTTCTCTGGGAACTAATGATATTGAGCATTTTTTCATGTCCATTTGCATATCCTCACTGGATATTCCAGTTTGCTATCTGTTTTTACATTGGATTGTCTTATTGAGTGATAATAATTCTGTATTATTATAAATATAAATATACCCTTATCAAATGTTTTACTTGCAGGTATTTTCTCCCATTCTTTAATTTGTATTTTGAACGATAAAGACAAGTTATAATTTTCATCAAGTCCAATTTTTCAGTTTTTCTTTGGTTTCTTGTTATTTTGGGATTCTAAAACGCCATCATCTAACCTAAGTCATGAAGATTTGTGTCTGTTTTTTCCTAAGAACTTTTTGGTTTTAATTCTTGCATATACATTCTTCTTCTTCTTCTTCTTCTTTTTTTTTAGAATCAGGCGCAATCAGGGTGTTGCAGGTCATAATTAAGCAGAGATGCTAATCACTTACCATTTGAACTTCAATCATCATGTTCTGTCTGCCCTCTAAAGGAGGAACAGGTAAGGATTATCCCACCTGACAATTACATATATACTTTTGATACATTTTAAGTTAACTTTGTATATCCAATTTCATTCTTTGCATGTGCATGTCCAGTTGTCCCAGTACTAATTGAAGACTGTTCTTTCGCTTTTGAGTTGTTTTGGATTTCAAATTGATGTAAATGTGAGGGTTCATTGATTCCCCCCACTCATTTTTTATTCTATTTCATTTATTTATATCCTTATCATCCATGCTCGTGCCAGTTGAGCCAATGTATTCTGAAGAAATCTTAAAAGGTTCATTCTTTAACTCAAAGCACCAATTCAAGGGTTGGAATTAGCTCCTCCCCCCTTGAGTTTAGAACTTTCAGCAGCATCTTTCATCAGTAGCCATCAAGATTGTGTTCAAGGAGTCGTTTTTTAGTTGTTTCAATCAAGGTCATTTGACAGGGGTGCGGAAGTTGTGGGAGCGAGAGGATAACCAAAAATAGTAGCTCTAGAAATAAGGACTGGCATTCAATTCCACACTTTTAGGGAGGGTCGACGAGCAACACTGGGAGGAGACAAAAGAAGTATCTTGGCTCAGAATTCAGGAACGCGCAAGGTGTTGGAGGGGGAGGAGTCTGGGTTGTCAGTATGGCTCCAAACATTGAGACCGGGAGCCGGGACCTTTTCTCCATGGAGATGGGCTCGGGTCTGAAGCTTAAGGCGTGGTCCTCCGAGGCGGTGATGAGACTCCAGTTCACTTGTGCGACAACAGCAAAGCGGCTTCTGGGGATCTCCCGCCTTCGGACTGCTCCCCCACTCGTTTTCCCGCCTCCCTTTTCCTCTGTTCCCCATTCCTCCTCCCTGCGCGTAGCGGAAGTGACGTGAGGCGTAGCGGAAGTCCCTGCAACCGCGGTGTTGTGCTGTGGGGAAGGGAGACGGATTTGTAAACCCCGGAGCCAGGTTCTACTTACCCGAGGCCGCTGCTGTGCGGAGATCCCCGGGTGAAGCCACCGTCACCATGTCTGATCAGGTACTGGGCTGGAAGCCATCCGGCGGTGGCGGCCGGGGCCTTACCCTGCAGGTCCGCCTGCCGCTCGGCTGGGGCTGGGGATGGAGGCGCGGGGGAGGGGAGCACGGACTTGGGGAGGGTCGGCTAGTGGGGATTGAGCGGGCGAGGGAGGGGAGCGGGCTCTGGCCGGAGACGCCCGGACCTGCCTCGGTGCTCCGGGAGCTGCCCCGCCCCTCTTCTGTCTCGCTCTTCACCCCCTGTGCCCCAGTACTTCTGGTCGCGGCCTCCCTCAAGTCGTCCCCCTTCTTTCTCCCGGGTCGACCAGGTGCAGAGCCCTGCTTCTACCTCCCTGAGAGGATCCCTGGGGAACCTGTCCATCTCCCTCCAGAGGACTGATTGCAGAAACGGGGCCTTAGGCCCCAGTTATGTAACGGGCGAGAAATCCCTGACTGGGAGGCTCTGTGGCCCTGAAAAGCGGCTGGACTCTACTTTCAGATTCTTGGTCCCGGAGGGCGCGGGGCGGCGAGGGAGACGTTGTCTGATATTGCGGGGAACCTGGAAAGGGCTGCTTTGCGTTCGGGTTGCTTCTAGGGCCCAGCCGACGCTGCTCGCCTCGGAGTCCTTTTCCGTGTGGGGGTGCAGAGCTGTCGCCTCTTTTCTGTACTTTCCAATTTCTTACTCGGGATTGGTTCATCGACTCTCCACTTGTAAGAGAGCACTAAGAATAACCAAGAAACAAAACAGTAGAACAGAACTGTTGGAGCAACCAAAAGCTTTTTATCTGAGCATTAACCTGCAGAATATTGATACTTTTGAGGAAAACGATAAGAAAACTTTGTGCTTGTAGAGCAGTTCCAGAACATTTGCAAAACCCTGCCTGTTAATGGCAGAGTGCTTCAGCTCAACGTTGTTCTCAAGACTTTGCTTGGGATTTGCATTCAGTCAGCAGTGATTGATTTTGCCTAAAGTTGTTTTTCCTCAACCTGTTCTAGTTAACTAGGTTTATGGCTAGTTTTTAATTCAGAGTTTTGATCTGGTCCTCGGTATGTTTTTTTTGCTCAGAAGACTTTGAGTTTTAAAAGTATTTTTGACCTTTTACTTGTTTTGTGATAATTATTCAGAAAAATATGTTTAACGCCAAAATGTACTTGAACTTTTAAATTTTACACACTTATTCCTTTGGTTTTTAACTCAGTTTTGTATCACATGGTGAAATCAAGTGAGGTTTTTGTTGATTTGTACTATTACAAAAAATGTACACTTCTGTATTTAAAGCTTAACCATAATCTAGATTAGTTTTGGGTGGATTTACTTAGTGATAATCTAGGTTAATTCCCAAGTTAGTATGGAAATGGTATTATAAGTACCTCTCTAGACAGTTGTTTACTTGGTAACCAGGGAAGAAAGAACAGCTATAAATGCTCAGTTTCATTTTGATGCTCAGAAGTAGCTAGAAAGCATGTTGAAATTTATGATAGCCTGATGAAAGAATAGTATGCAGAAAAAAATAAATTGTAGAATTATTTTTGCTCCAGTTTGAAGTCAGATAATTTAAAAAGGCTGTGAAGAAAGAAATAGAGGACATAGGACGCAAAGAGATTGTTTTCATAGGATCTGTGAGGCCAAAACTATTTTCATATTAATATTAAGACAGTGTGTGTTTGTTTATTGTCTTTCTTATTCTTCCATGGGTGTTAGTGAAGCTTTCTAGAAACTAACTTGACTTGTGATATCACAACAGATTGAAATATGGAAGCATGTAGAATATCCAGCTGTTTTCTATTGAGCCAGACGTTACAGAGATTTGCAAAAATGTGAAAGTGCTACTTTTCTCACTAATTCTGTTTTGGAAAATATTATTAATAAAATGTTATTTGTTAAATAATGGGTTTATTCTTATTTTAAAATGAATTAATAAATATTTTAAACATTTCTCAGTTTCATTATTTAATATCATAAATGTCAATAAATATAATCTTTTTTTTTTTTTTAAAAAACAATAGTTTTGTGGGTTTCAGAGACCAAAATGTTGGAGAAGTCTTGCTCCAGGCTGATTGACTAGCATCATTAATAATTAGGGCCCAGTACAAGTTCAGTGTTGGGTGCTAAAGATTTAACAAGATATGAAAATGAATCCGTACCTTCAAGAATCTTGTGAGAGCAAAAATGTCCATATTACTACTGTGTAATATGAAAAGTAAGATAACTGAACCACTATGCCCAGAAGACAACCTTAGAATGATGTGGTAGACTTTTGCCTAGCACCACCAAAAAAATTTTTATTTTCTGAGGCAACCCAGAATTTTATTGTTTGGTGCTAAGATAATGAAATAGAATAATAATTTCAGGTTAAAATAAGTGGACATTAGATCCACATAAAACTTAAATTGCTGGGTTCTCCATTGATAAATTAATTTTTTAAAAAAATTTGAGTAAAAACATTTTTATAGTTTTAACAATCCTATTATCTTCTGGTGGATTTGTGGACCATTATTGTCTGAAACAGGTTCTAAACCTAAGGGCCATAGATTCTGAGGGCTAAAAATCCACTGAGCTGTGTGAAGTGTTTTGTGCATTTTTTTTTTAAAGGGAGAAAGAGCCCATAGCTCTCATCATGGGTACATGATCTCCTAAAGAGGGTAAGGAACTGTCGTGTAACCAGTGACAGCCATCTGACTGGGATTCTCCTTTTGCCTAATTTCACTTTACAACAAAACCAAGCACTCATATAGAAGCTTAATATCAAACTGTCATTTAATCTGTACAAAACTTCCCTTACTCCTTTCTTATTTTCTAGTTTATTTCTTTTTTCTTTCTTTCTTTTTTTTTTTTTTTTAATGATAATCATCATCAAAAGCATCTTGGGCTGGACATGGTGGCACATGCCTGTGTCCCAGCTGCAAGGCTCTATGCACCTCAGCAAGACATTGTTGCTAAACAAAATATAAAATATAAAAAAAAGTACTGGGGATGTGGCTCAGTGGTTAAGTGCCCCTGGGTTCAATCCCTAGTACCAAAAAAAGCAAAAAAAGAATAAGAAAAAAAAAAAAGCATCATTATCTTGGACCTAAGCTCCTCAATTCAGGTCTGTTAATTGACAGTGCTTCTCTATAACTGAATCACCCCACCCCCACCCCAGAAAGAGATATTGATTAAATGATTTATCTCTAGACGAGTATTTGGAATCTTTATATAATTCTGGTTATCTGTTGCTTCCGAACAAACTACCTCAAAATTTAGTGACTTAAAACAATCTTTTATTTTGATGATTTTAGCTCTGTGGGTTAGATTCATCTCTGCTCCTTGGTGTGTGGGGCCTCAGCTGGGAGGTGTATAAGGCCTAAGATGCCTTGAGGGAGGTAGAGTAGGGTGGAATTCTGCTCTTCACAGAGTGTCATAGCCTCTCTGAGTAGAGCTAGACCCCTGGGTACTCAGATTTATGGCAGGTCAAGTGCTTATAAAGAGTGTGTTTCAAGATAACCTGAGTGGAAATAGTAAGGCTTCTGGGACCAGCTTTGGAAGTTACATCTGTATTCTCTTGCTCAGTCAAATCCTTGAGACCAGCCCAGATTCAAGAGAATGACATTTGGACTCAATTTTTCAGTAACAGAATTTGTACTTATCTTTAACACATAAATTGTGTTTTTTTTCTGTCTTGATAGCATTAGCAATGTTCTTTATAGATCCCTGCTAATGTTTACTGATCTTAGCAACTGTAGATGGGGGCTGCAGGAGAACTGGTTGTGTAATAAAATTCATAATTATGTGTATTATATATCATAAAACAGTTAAGCTCTAGCTATTACTCGAGCATGTGATTAGCAGTGGGTACCTTAACCATTTCATGCCCTTGATAGACATGGAGTGCTGCTGGTGGATAATGCAAGCATAGATGATTATAATGAAACACTTCAAATAAAATGTTACCTAAATAATAACTAATAGTATTTTGAAAACTGAATCTGATTGTAATGGTTAGAGTACTCATTAAGGTTAGTTGAGTAGTTCAACTTCAAAATTATAAAGCATTTGTCAGGGCTGGGGATGTGGCTCAAGTGGTAGCACGCTTCCGCCTGGCATGCGTGCGGCCAAGGTTCAATCCTCAGCACCACATACAAACAAAGATGTTGTGTCCGCCGGAAACTAAAAAATAAATATAAAAAAAAATAAATAAAGTATTTGTCAGATACATTATGAAAGCCATTAGCCCTATAGCAAAATATTAATATTATAACTCTTCTATGTAGTATTACAATTATTTACATTTTAAATATCTTTTTCCATTAATCTGTTTGCTTTTGAAAGTTGGAAATCAGGCTTTATTCATCCCCCTCCCCCAATAATGCCAGTATAGTGAATGGGTACTTCATTTTTTTGAAGGAATGAGTGGTCAGGTACATTCATTAATAAATATTAAATGTTATGTTGTCAGCACTATTTTAGACACTAGATTTGGAAGGTTGCCTCAAACACATGAAGTAGCGGGTATCCTCTCTCTGTTTCTGATTCCTTGGTATTGTTTTGTTATTGAGGAAGCATTGGTTGTCTCAGAATAGGTGTTTTTTTTTTTTTTTTTTTTTTGATGGTGGTGCTGGGGATTGAACTCAGGGCCTTGTGCATGCTAGGCAAGCACTCTACCAGATGAGCTATATTCCCATCAAAAACATCAAAATAGTTTTTTTTTAATATGATGTTTTTGCATACTTTATCTATTTCTCTTAACAATAGACCTGGTAACTTTATATCCAAAATTGAATGATTTACTTCTTCCAGGACATTGGAATTGTTATGGATGGTTTTGTCTTGACATCCTCAGCATTCCATTTTGGAATTTCCTGAAATTGTGGAGTTTTTTTTGGATAATTCTGTTACTGTTCTAGTTCTTAAAGTCTTGTAGGAAAGTTCACATGGATTCTATTGTTGAGCAACAGTTTTGCAACTAAAAATTTGTGTATTCTCTAAATATAACTATTTAAAGGTGTGTGTATATATAAAGTATATACATATTGTATGTGTGTATTTATTTGACTTATTTTTTTTTGCATTCAGTTGCCTTGTCTGTGCTAATGAGAATCTTGAAGGAAGGAAGGGTGGAGTTCTGTGCTCTGTTCTCAGTATCTAAGGCCAGTTATTTTTAATGGTTTTACTGAAGATTACTATACTTACAGTAAAGTGCACATTCATGTAAGTTTTGCTAAATTTTCACAAATAATACATCTGTGCAATTTGTACCCAGATCAGGAGCCTCTGTCCTAACTTTAAAACATATAGATTAATTTTGTCTGTTTTTGTACTTATAACATTTTATAAATGTATACATACAGGATGTACTTCTGGGTCTAGCTTCTTTTGTTCAATATTGTTTAGAGATTTGTCCATTAACATTTTGTGTAGTTGAGTGTTATTAAATCTTGTTGCTGTATTGCATTGCATTGTGTGACTACCACTTATTTATCCATTCTGCTTTTGAAGCACGTTTAAGTAGTTTTCTAGGATCTGGCCTTTTTTTTTTTTTTTTTTTTTTGGACCAGGGATTGAACCCAGGGGCACTTAACCACTGAGCCACATCTTCATTTTTTTTTTTTTTTTTTAAATATTTAATTTAGAGTCAGGGTTTTGCTAAGTTGCTTAGAGCTTTGCTAAAGTTGCTGAGGCTGGCTTTGAATTTGTGATCCTCCTATCTCTGCCTCTCCAGCTGCTGGGATTATAGGCATGCACTCCTGTGCCTGGTTTTCACTTGGGTCAAGTGAAACCTGTTTATAATACCTTCTGTGTCAATTAAGATTGCTTTTCGACTGAATAACAGAAAGTCTGATACATACTGGGTTGAACGTATGCTGTTAATTTTTCTTAGCAAACAAGAAGTCTAGACATAATTAGCTCAAGGGTTAATGAGGTAGTTCCACAATGCTTTCCTGCTCATTTCTCCTCCATGCTTAATTTATGATTCACTTTCATGCTTTTTGCCTTGTGGGTCAAACAAACAAACAAAAAAATTACTTTATGTTTTAGGCAGGAGAAAAAGAAGGAGAACAAAGGGAAAGAAAAATATGTTGTGTCTCTGACCAGCACTATGTTGCAGGGCCATAAAAGAAGCTGGGAATAAGAGCCAACTCTGATGGTACATGTCTATAATCCCCACTACTCCAAGTTGAGACAGGAGGATTGCAAGTGTGAGCCTAGCCTGGACAACTTAGTGAGACCTGTCTCAAAGTAGAAAATGAAAAGGGCTAGTAGTCTCTGGGTTTTGATCGACAGCAACTCAAAGGAAAAAAGGAAAGGGCTAGGGCTTGTAGCTCATTGGTAGAGCACCCGCCTGCCTTACACATGTGAGACACTGGGTTCGGTCCTTAGAACCACATAAAAATAAATAAAGATATTGTGTCCAACTACAACTGAAAAAATATTTTTTAAAAAGCTAGGAAATATATATGTATATCCTTAAGATATTTCTTTTTTTGGTTGTAGTTGGATACAATACTTTTATTTTCTTTATTTTTATGTGGTGCTGCGGATCAAACCCAGGGCCTTGCAGATGCTAGGTGATCGTTCTATTGCTGAGCCACAACCCCAGCACAGAAAATTTCTTTTTTTAAAAAAAGCTGGGCAAATTTAGGTTTCTCCTGGTAAGTAGGAATGGGAAAGAAGATGTTTTCTAATTTTGGATACAAACAACCTAGTTTGTTCCAGGTTTTGCCTAGGTCCGTAGTCTACAAAACCAGCAAAATTTTCAGTTATAATTTTTAGTTACTGATAATTTGTGCCTGTTTAGTTTTTATCACAATTCAAGGTTGAGTGTAAATATTCAGAAGGCCCAGTGTCTTGATGACTTTGACTTAAATCTTGAAGTTTTAGAGTTAAATCTGGTCAGTTCTATTCCAGATCTCCAGTACTATTTTATGTTTGAAGATGAAAGTATATGTGTTTTTTTGTGTTTTTGGAATTCTGGTAAATTTGTTGAATTATGAGGAAAGTGGCTTCTTGTAATTCTGAGTTTTTACCTTTTAATAATTGATGTAAGTATTAGGATTATATAGTTTAACCCTTGTCAAGCTTTCTTTATTAGGAAATAAAGTGAAATAAATTGATGCATACAGATTTTTTTTTTTGAAACTTTGAATGCCCTCTTTTTTTTTTTTTTTTGGTGGTGGTACTGGGGTACTGGGGATGAAACCCAGGAGGGGGTACTTTATCCCTGAGCTACATCCCTAGTCCTTTTATTTTTTGAGACCAGAGTGATCCTCCTGCCTGAGTATCTTGAGTTGCTGGAATTACAGGCATATGGCATCACACACCCACTTTTGAGTGCATTTAAAAAATTTTTTTTTTTTTTTGGTTGTAGATGGACACAACACCTTTATTTTGTTTGTTTACTTTTATGTGGTGCTGAGGATGGAATACCCAGTGCCTCACACATGCTAAGCAAGTGCTCTGCCACTGAGCTACAGCCCCAGCCCCTTGAATGCATTTTTAATGAAAAATTTTATAAAATTGTTAGTGTATATGTAGTGAAATCTATGTACCCTTCCCATGGCCTATTTTATTTAATCTGTGGGACCCCACTCCTTCATGTTATTTGGAAGCCAGTCCCAGACATTGTATCATTTTGTTTGTAAATATTCAGTATGTATCTCTGAAAGAGGACTTTTTCTTTTAACATAACCATAATACTGTTGTTATATCTTTAAAAATTAACATGCTAATATCACCAAATAAGAGAAAATTAATTTTGAATTTGTTTTGGGGTTTCTGCAGAATTTCTCCTCTTTCAATAACAATGAACAGTCTTTGACTGTTAAGTTTGATGATATGTCCATGTGACTGAATTGCCAAGGAACTGATTGCCAGAGTGCATCTTTGCACAGATCTTGTTTTGACTTTGAAATGGCATAATACATTACTTTTTATGATTTTTTTTTTTACTTTTGTAAATGAGAACTGTTATTTTTCATATCTATTCCAGTCTAGCCCTCTTTCCAGACCCAGACATCTATTTGCAAGCTGTTTGATCTGTAACTTAGAAAGTAGGGTTGATAGTGCACAGTACTTAGTAAATTCCTTTACCACTGCAGTTATCAGGGGTCAATCTCTGAATGACCCAGACCTGAAAGATTACGGGTTTTAGCACATACACTTATTTTTTGTTCCATCCCTAGTTTCTTCTGCTCTGGGGCTGTGTGTATCATTTCCAGCTGAATCAACCAGCCCTCTCTGGAATTCTCTTTTCTTTGATGATCAAGTGTCCCCGACCCAGAGCTGAATACTTTCACTGTTTTGTAACCATTGTGACATACTATTATTCTGTATTGACTGACTTTCTTTCTTTCTTTCTTTCTTTCTCTCTTTCTTTCTTTCTTTCTCTCTTCCTTTCTTCTTTTTTCTTTCTTTCTTTGAAAGAAAGCATACAAACGACACTGACTGAGATCACTGAAGACAAACTTTAGCTTTTTTTGTCCAAGATCTTCTCATTTTCCAGGCTCGTTTGTTAAAGGAAAAGATAAAACGGGCTAGGGTTTTGGATCAGTGGTAGAGTGCTTGCTTAGCATGTGTAAGGCACTGGCACTGGGTTCGATCCTCAGCACCACACAAAAAATAAACAAACAAACAAATAAAAGACAAATAGCACACAAAAAAACTGATGACTATTAAACAAGCATGGCTACTGTAAAACAAATGGTATAGATAATATCTGTTACTATAGTGATTCAACATTGGGAAGACATCACCAAAATGGAGTGCCTAGGGAAGATGGCAGTTGATTTTTGGAAATTTCAAATCCTAATGTTGACACTTTCTTATGAAATTGAAGTGAAGTCATTGTCTGTCTGCCCCCCCACCCCCATTCTCTCATACTGGGGATCAAACACAGGGCCTTGCCTTGTGTATGGTAGTTCCATTCTTTACCTCAGAGCCACATCCTCAGCCCTTTATTTATTTGTTTATTTTGGTACTGGGGATTGAACCCAGGGGTGCTCTCCCACTGAGCTATATCCCCAGTCCTTTTTCCCAAGTTCTTTAAATTTTTAAAATTTTGATTTTATTTATTTATTTTTTGGAGCTCAGCTACTTTAATTCATGAGAATCAGCTTTCAAAAAAAGTATATCATCTTAGAGAATATTTAATATGTCAAACCCAGGGAAATCAGTAGACTAAGTGAAAAAAGGGCTACTTTAAAAGAAAAGTTGGTGATCAAAATGTTGTAATATTGTTTAAAAATTTTAGCAATTGGACCTAGGAACCCGAAAGTGTACACATAATGAGAATTTTAAGTAAAGACCCCCATGTTCTGCTTTATAATCACTATTATACCTTGAAAGAATGGAGTGGGCTGGGCTGCTGTAATATATTCTCTACTAGTGTAGACCACTGTTTCTAAGTTTTAAAGAAACAAGATGGTGATACACATAAAAAAGACTGAAAATAATATTTGTCCCCTCTCTCAAAATAAAATACAATAGGAGCTCATCAACTTATAAAGGAAACTCTATCCAAATGTTGACCAGATTAAGCCACACTATCATTTCCCTTCACTGTCTTGGAAAGCTGAGCACAAGTGTTCCCTATGAGGATGAGGTGATGGGGTAGGGCCCAAGCTGTCTCCTAGTTGCAGAGCAATGTGGAAAAATGGCCTTCAGCTTCCCTGGAGTTTGTTTCTTCCTGTATAGAATTGAGGGGAATGGGTTAGATGGTTTTTAAGAGACCTTCCAACTAAAAGGATCTAAGTAGGCTTTGAGCAGACTCTTAGGATGGAAAAAAAAAAAGTCGTAAAACAGGTGGATAAAATATTCCTCACTTTTTTCTCTCATCACTTGGAACTATTCTGCACTACACTTTAAGGAAGTCTTTTTCCTAGTACTGTTGAAGGGTACACAAATGAGGCATTTGACAATTTTGATAAAAATGTAAAAAAAGAGGTCATGCCAATTTGGGTAGAAAAACAATGCACTGCCATGTTACTATCAGTAGTCAAGGACTTCTCACCTCTGAGTTTTGGGAACCACTAATCTGGTTGGGAAAATGCCCATGAGATGCACATTTAAGCCATTTGATACAAATTTAGCAAGCACATACCTATTAACCTGTTTTGTGAATTACTGTCAGGGAGGCAGTATTATTGAAACTGGTTCTAACAGAAAGGAATATGAGAATTAAGTGTAGGGTAGGATTTTTTTCTTTACATAACAATGATCCAAAAAGAGCAATGGCTTCTCATTTTCTGCCCCATATAGAGAATACAAATATCATGTGTTCTGGAATCTAACATACTGGCTTCCATTTTCAAAATGCATCACTTTATTTTCCTCACAAGGTGGCCACATATTATAAACCTTAGGCAAGTGACAGTGACATGATTTCTTCAGCAAGCTCCAAGGTTTCAGCAAGCTTTCCTGGAGTTTACAGCCAGAGGAGTCCTGAGGTTTCAAATATTAAAGCTTTCTCCACAGCCACAAGTTCCTTTGATGTTTGGGTTATTGAAGACAAACTCACTGGATAATTTGTCTTCAACATAGTCCATTTCTGTTCCTAAAAGTGTCAGCTGTGCTTTCTTTTCGATAAACACTCTGACTCCATCTTGAACAACTTCTTCATCAGAATCTCCCTTTGTCTTTGTATATTCCAGAGTGTAAGAAAGGCCATTACAACCCCTAGTTCGGACACCGACTTTCACACCTACCAGGGTGAGGGCGGCTCCGGTGGGCTGCAGCTTCCTCTTGCTCACAGCCCGGACAGTGGCCCGGACTAACGAGGCCGACATCTTTGCTGTCCCGGCGCCCGGGTGCCTCGGGCCGGAGCTCGGCCACCTCAACCTCTCTCCATGGACACCGTGGGCGCCAAAATTTTGATTTTATGATATTGGGGATTTAGTTCAGGGGCACTCTACCACTGAGTTAACACCCCCAGCTCTTCTTTATTGTATCTTGAGATATGGTCTTGTTAAGATGCTGAGACTGGCTTCAAACTTGTGATTCTCCTGTCTCAGCCTCCTGATTTGCTGGGGTTATAGGTGTGTGCTACTTTGCCTGGTTTAAATTTTGTTTGAGACTACAGGCTTCCTCAGTTGCCCAGGCTGTCCTCAAACTTGTGATCCTCCTGTCTCAGCCTCCTGGGATTATAGACTTGTGCCATCATTCCTAGTAAAGTAAATTATCTCTTATTTGCAACCATGAATATAAAAAACTGAAAATATTTTTGCTTAAACTGTTGATTATATACAGAAGTATGATGTGAGTAAAGTTTTATGGTAAAACCGATAATAGTGCTGTCAGCTTTATTCAGTGAACATTTCAATAATTGCCTTGTATTTCCTGGTATTATAGAGACTATGAAGGTGAAATAGCTTAGATGTTTGTAAATTTGTAAAGAAGACAATGCATATAAACCTGTCATAGAAAACCTATGTATTTTTTCCCATACTGGGGATTGAACCTAGGGGTGCTTTAGTGCTGAGCTACATCTCTAGCTCTTTTTATTTTTAAATTTATTTATTTATTTATTTTGGTACTGAGGATTGAACTCATGGGCACTTTACATTGAGCTACATCCCCAGACCTTTTAATTTTTATTTTGAGTCAGGGTCTTACTAAGTTGTTGAGGCTGACCTCGAATTTGTGATCCTCCTATGTCAGCCTCTTGAGTTGCTGGGATTATAGGCATTTGCCATTGTGCCTGGCTTTATTTATTTGTTTTTGGTACTGGGGATTGAACCTGGGGTGCTTTACCACTGATCCACATCCCCAGCCCTTTTTATTTTTTAGTTTGAGATAAGAGTCTTGCTAAGTTGCTTAGGGTCTCACTAAGTTGCTAAGGTTGATTTTCAATTTGTAATCCTCTGCTTCTGAAGTAACCCTCCCAAGTGACCATCCTAAGTAACCATCCTGAGTCTTTGGGATTACATGTGTGCGCCTTTGTGCCCAGCTTTGTTTTTTATTTTTGAGACCAGGTCTTGCTAAGTTATTTAGACTAGCCTTGAAATTGCAGTTCTCCTGTCTGAGCCTTCTGGGTTGCTGGGATTACAGGCACGCACCACTATGCCTCACTTGAAAACATTAATTTGTTGAATATCTTCAGAGTAATGGCTCTATCCTTGACTAGAAATATAAAGGACATACTAATAAGGAACTCAAATCTTAGATATGCAAACACATGGTTATAATAGATAAAGTAAGCAGTATGTGAGCATTTAAGAGGGTAATGGGGAAATCATTTTTGTAGAAAGTGATGTCTGAGTGGTCTTGAAAGGGGAGTAGCATGAGAAAGTACATTCCAAGTAGAGGAGATCAACATGTGCAGAGATAATTGAGATAAGGTAGAGAGGATGCCATGTTCAAGGAACTGTTACAGTTTATTATGACTGTAGGATAGGCTATACTAGCAGAGAGAGGTAAGGGACTAGCACATAAATGACAGTGTTATATCAGCAAAGGAGTTTGAATTTAATCCTGAAAAAAAAATTTTTTTTGAGGTACTAGGGATTGAACTCAGAGGACCACTGAGCAACATCCCCAACCCTTTTTTATATTTTATTAGAGACAGGGTCTCACTGAGCTGCTTAGGGTCTCGCTAAGTTGCTAAGGCTGCCTTTGAACTCGCAATCCTCATGCTTCAGACGTCTGAGCCTCTGGGATTACAGGTGTGTGCCACCGCACCTGGCTTCATCCTGAAGATTTTAAGCAGATCAAATTGCATTTTAGAGAGATGGCTCTTGTAGCAGTTTGGAGATTTAATTGGAGGGAGCAAGACTGGGGGTGTCTGTAAATGCTGTTCTAGTAGCATTATTGATCAGTGAATACCTGAACTAAGGCTATAGTAGAATGGAGAGAATTAGAGGAGCTCAAGAGCCAGCAAGCATTATCAGAATGATGAGGTATGAAGTTTAAGAGGGGAAGAGTAGCCAAGGATGATTCCAGGTTTCTATAGGCAAGTTTCTATGGGCAGCTGAGTGTATGGTAACCACTTATTGTAATTGGGAATCCTAGAGGAGTTGTAATTTTTTTTCTTTTGGTGCTGGGCATCAAACACGGGGCCTTGTACATACTAAACCTGAGTTCTGCTACTGAGCTACCTACACTCTCAGCCCTATAGTTTGGTTTTTAGAAAGAGGATTTAAAGCTAATAGAGAAGTTAGAGATAATAGGTTTAGTTTTGGACACTTTCATGGCAAGGTACCTGAGGGACATCCAACAACAGATGTTCAGGTACTTTGATTAAAAAAAGAGTCAAACTCAGTAAAGTTGTCAGGTTGGAAAGAATGATTGTGAGTCATTAGTATCTAAGAGATTGTTGAAATCATGGGTCACCCAGGGAGGCAAAGAAAAAAGCAGAGGTTTGAAGGTCAGTGATGCAAAGGAAGTGGCTGAAATGAGAAAATGGAATCTTGAAAACCAGAGTTTCCAAGGAAGAAGTCACCAGCATCTGTGTTTTCTAGAGTTAAAGATGAGACTTGAAAGTGTTGGATTTACAGTAAGTAAGGTGTCTAGCTGGTAGCCATTGGTAAGGGCAATGTTGAGCAGGATGGTAAAGCATAAACCAAATTACGGTAGGTTGAGAGTGAGAATGGAATAGGAAATCTTAGTACTCTTGTGAGAGGTTTGACTATTGAGAAAAGATAAGGACAACAACTAGATAAGTCAGGTCAAGAGGGGAGTAGTTGAATAAATACTGTAGAAAATATGAACAAATTGAAAATAGGAACATTAAAGGAAGAGAATGGTTGGGAGGATGCTATGGTTCCTAGAAGAGGGTTTTTTTTTTTGGTTGTTGTTTTGGGGTGGTACTGGTTATTGTACGCTTAACACTGAGTTATATCCCCATCCCTTTTTATTGTTTTTTTTTTTTTTTAATTTTGAGACAGAATCTAGTTTAGTTGCCTAGGCTCACCTCAAACTTGCGATGCTCCTACCTTAGTCTGCCAAATTATTGAGATTACCCGTGTGTTCCATTGTGCCTGACTATAAGAGGGTTTTTTTGTTTTTTATTTTTTTACGATGAACTTCAGCTTATGTGTGGAGTAGAGTAGACTTTTCTCTCTTGAGATGATTTCAGGAAAGGCTGAGAGAGGGTGTGTGTGTGTGTGTGTGTGTATGTATGTGTTCGAAATAAAAAAAAACTGGGGCCATAAAGGACGGAAGATTGAATATTGCTGATGGACAACTAGTCCAATTTATCAGAATCTTTAGGTTTATAAATGAATGGTGAGGGAAAAATAAGAGTTGAACTTGGTAATGGAAATATTGAATGCTGTGCTGTAGGATTTGGTTCTTTCAGACCTTAAAGTACTGGAAGCCATCTTTATTTATTTATTTTTTTAGAAGTAGTTGGACACAAACCTTTATTTTATTTACTTATTTTTATGTGATGCTGAGGATCGAACCCAAGGCCTCTCAAGTGCTAGACGAGCACTCTACCACTGAGCCATAATCCCAGCCCCCCATTTATGCTTTTGATCTTAGTAGTTATAGAATCAGAGAAGCTGTGTTTTAGAAGGAGAGTTCTGAAGTACTGTGGATGGTGGATTGGAGGAGGGGAAAAATTCTTTTTCTTCTGAGTAACCTCTTAGTTACCCTCCAGAAACGCTGGAGCGGAATCACTCCTATTGTGCTGATGTATTGCTGCTAGGGGAGGGGCCCTGTCCTCCTTTTTGTTAACTTAAACAAAGCTGTTTCCACCCCCTCTCCTTCCAGTTAAAGAGGACTTCAAGGCTTGGGTACTTTTTATTGCCCTTCACTGCAATAAATAATAAGCTATCTTTGCCCTCTAGATACTTAAAGGCAGAAGCAACTGTTTATTAAGAATATAAGTCATAGAAATGCGGTGAGATGGTATTTGAAGACTCGGTCTTCTGGTTTCAGGTGAAATACTGTCTCTCTAAAGAAGGTTAAGATTGATCACTACTGTAATATTAATAGCCAGCAAATGTTGAAAGCACTGCCTAATGAAAAACCAGCAAGGATTCATACTAATGAATCAATTCAGTTATCTAAGCATTTCCCTAGACTACCTCAAGTAAAAATCTACGCCTAGTTTAATACGTTCTCTTAATATTTGAGTGTTAAGGAATTTGTTAAAGTTACTGGCGTGAGATACATAGGTAATGATTCTGTGATTTTTTTTTTAACTTGCAGGATACAATATGGTTAGTTATATTGTTACCGAGTATGGGTTAACTCTTTGAAATTAGTATGAATGATAGAAGAGTATATATTAAATAAGTGGATAATTTGGTGGCCTAACTAAGGTATAGCACATAGGATACTCCTTTAATAAAAATGATTTACTTATTTTTTTATAATTTGTCAATGGACTTTATTTATTTATATGGGTGCCGAGAATCGAACCCAGTGCCTCACACATGCTAGGCAAGCACTCTTCCATTGAGCCACAATCCCAGCCTGGCTTACTTATTTTTGAGATGCATTATGATAAATTTGTTTTGCTAATTTATTCTGTTAACTTCATTTTCTTTTCAGTTTCCTTTTATGTGAAATTATTTTGTAATCCTCTGTTCTTGTCTTCCTATGGGTCTCTTTTTTTTTGTTTTTCTACTTATTCTGTTTGTGTGGTTTTTTTTCCCCCAGTTCCAGTTCAGTTCTCCTAAATTTTGTTTTCCTTCAAACCTTTTCTTTTAAACTTGTATTATAATGCTTCAGATAGTTTATTTTTTATTTTTTTAAGAGAGAATTTTATTATTTATTATTATTATTATTATTATTTTTTTAGTTTTCGGCGGACACAACATCTTTGTTTGTATGTGGTGCTGAGGATCGAACCCAGGCTGCACACATGCCAGGCGAGCGCGCTACCGCTTGAGCCACATCCCCAGCCCCTGCTTCAGATAGTTTAAACTAATAGATGACATAAAACTGATTTTTTGGCTCTATATTAGGCTAGTACTTTCCTATTTGACTTTCCTTTGGTAGTAAACACCTCAGGATAGGCTGTGAGAAGATTATCTTGGATTCATAATGTTTGGAGGAGAATTCAGAATTCATGGAGAAGAAGCTGGGCACAGTGGCACTTGTGTAATTCCAGCTACTTGGGAGGTTGAGGCAGGCAAATTGAAAGTTTAAGACCAGTGTGAGCAACTTTGTGAGACTACTGTGTCAAAATAAAAAGGGTTGGGATGTAGCTCAGTGGTGTGGTGCTCTTGGGTTCGGTTCCATTCCTAAAACAGGTGTGGGGAGATCTGTGGAGGATGACCTGGCATGGTGGCAAACTGCTGTAATGCCAGTGACTTGGAAGACTGAGGCAGGAGGAATACAAGTTTGAGGGCAGCCCAGGCAATTTAACAAGACCCTGTCCAAAAATAAAAAGGGATAGGGATGTAGTTTAGTGGTATACAGCTTGCCTAACATGCTCAAGGGCCTGGGCTTGACCCCCAGTCCCCACCCCTCCATCCCCACAACCACACACATACACATGAAAGAAAGAAAATAGGAAAGAATACATGAATTGAGGATATAGGTCACTAGTAGAGCTTGCCTATCATGTGCTATGACCACAAAAAACTAAAAAAAAATAAAATAAAATTTTGCCGAGGATTCAC
The DNA here is from genome assembly GCF_021218885.2 of Marmota monax. Classification (NCBI taxonomy): domain Eukaryota; kingdom Metazoa; phylum Chordata; class Mammalia; order Rodentia; family Sciuridae; genus Marmota; species Marmota monax. The sequence continues at coordinate 1,501,640 of NW_026695244.1, read as the reverse complement.
TTCCTCTAGTTTCCAAATGGTTTCTCTACCCAGCAAATCAGTATGACCTGGTAATTTGTTAGAAATATATTCATTCTTATTTCCACTCCAGAATAGAAAGTATGATGGGGCCCAGCTGTTTGTTTTAACAAGTCCTCCAGATGATTTTGATGCATGGTAAAGTTATATCCCATACTGTGGTATACACTCAAAGAAAGAGACCTCTTGCTTGATTTGTAGTGAACCAGTGTTTGGGAGAATAATTGACTTAGGACCCTTTTTGCTTGCCTGGCAGAGAAAATAAATGTTCTTTGTATGCTCATGTATAGATTTTGTACCCTGAGGGCAAGGAATGGATACTCATAAATGAGTAATTGAAATTGCATGTAAGAGCTTTTATTTTGAAATTTACTTTTCTTTCAGGAGGCAAAACCTTCAACTGAGGATTTGGGGGATAAGAAAGAAGGAGAATACATTAAACTCAAAGTAATTGGACAGGTGAGTTTCATTATTTTTCTCCTTTGACTCTCTCTTCCAACATGTATGTAATTTCTCTCACAGGAAAAATAAAGGTTTAAGTAAGGCACATTTATTTAAAAATGGCATTTTCATTTACTGTACATGCATCTTTTGGAGGTAGAAGAAGCAGATACTGTATTTTAAAATTATTTTGCTAGGCAGGTTTAGACTACCTTATGTGTTAGTCAGCTTTTTGTTGTTGTGAACAAAACACTTGACAAGGACAAGTAAGAAGGTTTATTTTGGCTCCCATTTCAGACGTTCAGTCCAGGGTCACTGACTCTATTGCTCTGGGCCCAAGGTGAGGCAGAACATCGTGGTAGAACATCAGGGCATGGTGGATGAGCACTTCTCCTCTCATCTCAGCCAGGAAATGGAGATAAAGGGACTGGGACCACAGGGCAGATGAACCCTTACAGTGTACACTCCTAGTGACCTTAGGAATGGATCCATTAGATTAATTACAGCTCTGACAGTCCAAACATTTAACCTCCAAGTATCCTTGCACTAACATAGACAGGAGCTTTTGGGGGGACGCCTCATATTTTAATTTCTCCAAATGGAAATTTACTGTTGACTCTTATGCTTCAGGGGCAAATACAATGAATATCATTAAATGGTAATTCTAGGGCTACCCTTAAACAAAAGAACCTGTCAGCCCTTTTCCTAATCCCACCTCCACACTTTGGCCTCTTCCGGCACCTCATTTCCTTGGACTCTAGTCTGCATCTTATTGATTCTTTCTGAGGTGTTAGTTATGGTAAGCTGAAAACTGTTGGAGGATGAATATTCATAGTTTCTCCATAGTTACTTTTTCTTCTTTAAAGGACAAAAGACAGAATTGGTGGCATTGTGGAGTCTTCTGATCAGATTGTACCAGTTCCCCACTTGTTTGGGAGATTATCAATCTTTAAATTTTGTGTCAGTGTGATAGGTAAAACATTTTTGTTATTTCTCCATTTTCCTAATTATCAGTCAGGTATAATTTTTTTTTGTCTTCTATGTTTTGTTCTTATTGTGTATTCATAGACGTGCATTTATGAAGGAACACATTCTTCCATGTACATACTTAGATTGACCATTTTAACACCTAAGACAGATATCTTTGTTTTATTAAGTTTCTTTTGTAATGGATATAAAACACCTTTGAGGATGATTCCAGTATTTTATAAAACCTTTTAGAAATGCTAAGAAGAATATCTTGGTGGAAAAAAATAAAGATGATTGGTTTATGTTTCTATTTATATTACATGTATAATTAAATAATTTGGTTCAAACAAGTAAATAGTTTATAAAAAGAGGGTAATTGTTTTTCTTTTATCTTCATAGGATAGCAGTGAGATTCACTTCAAAGTGAAAATGACAACACATCTCAAGAAACTCAAAGAATCATACTGTCAAAGACAGGTTTGTAAATTATGGTATTGACTACAATGGTTTGCCCTATTTTTTTTTTTTTTAAACTAAAGGTTGTCAAAAGACAAAATGATCTGTTTTATTATTGTCACCTTAGGAACTCAAGGAAAGCACTCTAATTTTATCATACTCTGTTTAATTTCCTTTTTCCTCTTGTGGCCTATTTTTAAAAGTTTGAATTCATAAGATGCCAACTCGTTTGAAAACTTAACTCTGTTGTAAAGATATATCAAGTGAATGCTTCTATCTTGATGGCTTACTAGTTATATAACAAGAAAGGCAAGTAATTTTTGGTGATTTCTATGACATTTCTCTGTGCTTCTAATCATCAATGTTTAGCTAAATGTTAAATTTAAGTAATAATATTGTTAGTATATTATCTTTTTACATAGGACTAACATTACTATATGCTGCTGATTCCATCCATATTTTCAACACCAAGGAATTTTCTTTTTAAAAGAAAACCTGGGGGGGAGCTGGGGTTGTGGCTCAGTGATAGAGTGCTCGCCTCACACGTGAGAGACCCTGGGTTCAATCCTCATCACCACATAAAAATAAATAAACAAAGGTATTGTGTCAATGTATGACTAAAAAAATATTTAAAAAAAAAAAAAAGAAAGAAAACCTGGGGTCTGAGGATGTTACGCAGCGGTAGAGCACTTGCCTACCATGTGTGAAGTTCTGTGTTTGACCCCAGCACTGCAAACAAAACAAATAAAAAATCTGCATGAAAGTCTACTTAATTTATTAATACCAAATCCTCATGGATTTTGGTTTTCATGAATTACATCATTAGAACAATAACTAATTCCTTTAACCTACCTGATTCATATTTGGGCTATGCCACTGCTTTTGCCTTCATTAGTAAAGGATATTATAGTAACACCTCACAAAGATAAATTGAGATAGCCTACAAAAAGTCCTTAACACGATGCCTAAAAATGCTTAATAAATGTTATTTATTATTATCCTTGTTAGTAAAATAGTTTTTAGTAAATATAGTTGAAATTAAATAGGAGATAACTAAGCTTTACTTCTAAATGAAGTTATGATTTAAAATAATTTACAAGAAATATGTTTAATCAGTGTCTTAAGTTGAATTTTAAAAAATATTTAATTGTATTACATGATATCAATTCAGGTATTGTAGGGCTTTTTTTTTAAGGTACTAGAAATAGAACCCAGGCATGCTTTACCACTGAACCACATCATCCCCAGCCCTTTTTTATTTTTGGTTTTGAGATAGGGTATTTCTATGATGCTGACTGAGGCTGGCTTGACACTTGTGATCCTACTGCCTCAGCCTCCCAAGTTATTGGGATTACAGGCATGCGCCACTGCATCTGGCTGTAGAGCGCTTTCTTAATTTAAATATTTGTGTATTTTTCTGATACTGAGAATTAAAGCCAAGGCTTTGCACATGCTAGGCAAGCGTTGTGCCCCTGAGCTACATAGTCTGTAGGTTTTTTTTTTTTTTTTTTTGGTGTGGGCAGTACCGAAGATTGAAGCCACGGGCACAATACCACTAAGCTACATTCTCAGCTTCTTTTATTACTTTTACTTTGAGATAGGGTCCCTCTAAATTGTTGAGATTGGCCTTGAATTTGTGATCCTCCTGCCTCAACCTCTTTTAGCTGGGATTGCAGGCATGTGCCACAATGCCTGGATCGCCTTGTAGGTTTTTCTTTAGAAGGTTTACTTTAAACAATTAAAATTTTTAATTTAGATAGAATTTTTGTATCAGAAGTCAGAGACTAGTTGTTAAGATTAGTAAAACAGCCGGGTGCAGTGGTGTATGCCTGTACTCCCAGCAGCTTGGAAGGCTAAGGCAAAAGGATCCTGAGTTCAACACCAGCCTCAGCAAAGGCAAGGTGCTCTAAGCAACTCAGACCCTGACTCTAAATAAAATAGAAAATAGGGCTGGGGATGTGGCTCTGTGTTCAATCCCCACTATCCCTTTGCCCCTACAAAAAAATAAAAACAGTAAAACAATATATACCATTGTATCTCTTGTTATAGCTTTTAATTAGTAAGTTCAGTAAAATTTTATTAATTGGGTCCCAACTAATTTACATTTGTAATAATTTTGATGTGAGCTAAAACTGAGGTAGAATTTACTCATATTTATTGAATAATCATGTACATGATACTATAAGTACCTAAGAAAAATGTATTTAATCTTTGTAACAATTGAAGATAATTCATATAGTTTCTTTTACCTCATCTATAGGGAATTGATTTTTGAGGAAAAACAGTGCAAAGTAAAGAGGTAAACCAAAGCTTAAGTGAAAACTAAAAATTGACCCCAAAGTTCAAGGTGCTAGGTTTTGGGAGAAAATTATAACATTAGTAGGATCTTTGCCAAGCTTCAGAGTAACTTTACAGTCTTTAGAAAAACTTTTTATACTTAGTTATAGACGCTTGGTAATTTTTCCCTTAGCTTAATGATATACAAGAAACAGGAAATTGCATTTATCTGAACTGTGCAACACTTACCTGTGAGTGGAAAGTCATAAACTTCTTTTTTCTTTTTCTTTCTTTTTGGCATCACTGGGGATTGAACCCAGCAGTGCTCTACCACTCGTACTTTTTATTTTTTAAAATAAGGTCTTGCTAAGTTGCCAAGCCTGGTCTCAAACTTTTAATCCCCTTACCTCAACTTCCTGAGTCACTGGGATTACAGACATGTGCCACTGTGTCCAACCTGTAAATTTATTATTTATTGAATTATTTTATCATTTTTCTTTTATAGATTGGTGGTTTCTACGGAAACTTTTTTTTGGGGGGAGGGGAAATGCTGTTGGTTGAACACAGAGCTTTTCACATTACTGGGCACACACTCTGTCACTGAGCTATATATAATCCCAAAGCCCTGTAGGAACTTTTTTGATTCTATTATAAGGTAATTAAAAAAAAAATTCTGTGAATCAAAGAATATTCTGCTTTTGTCACCCACTTTATTATTTTATATAACCTTGGAAGGAATTTAAATCAAATGAAAGGTAAGTTTTCATGGTCTCATATACTTATGTAATAGTGCATATTAACAAATAGTTTTAATTTCTTTGGGTATTTTGGGATAGTGTTTAAATACCCACAGTGAAAATCTTAATATTAGATATTGAGCAAAACTGTCGTAATAGTTTTGAACTAACTAAAAGATTCTTGATTTGTATTTACTTTCAGTTACTTCCCTTTAAATGAGACACCTCTCCCCTTTTAGCTATTACTGTTCAGTAAGTGATCAGAAAAAAATATATAATCAATACGTTTTATGATATTTGAAGTGCCATCTATGCCATTGTAGGTTCTTCTTAGCTTATCTGGCTGGCTAGCTGTTGTGCTCTTGATAAATTCCTATGATTTAATCTATTTAAAACCAAGTTTGCTTGTATTGTTGGAAGCTGTTGAGGATCTCATCTAATTTCTGATTTTGTTTTATGCTAGCTCATGGGTTTTAAGGGGAAAATGAATAGAATAGTGGTCAAGAGCACAGACTTAGAAGATTTAGGCTAAAGTTCCTAGCAGACTATGTTTTCTCCAAGCCTTAAGTTTTCCTAGTTATAAAATGAATATGAAGAACATTTTTGATTATGTGTATAAAGTATTTGGTATAGGAATAGACTAGCAGATAGTTGGTACTCAGTGTATGGTATTATGATTGAATTAGCTGTGTAGTTTTAAATTCTGTTGTAGCTTATTTAAGGCTTTCATACTTGCTTTTTGTGGATCAAAGTTCGTATTATTTCTTCTGAGGTTTGTTTGTGTATATGTACATATATATACTTTTTCCTTTTTTTTTTTTTTTTAACCTTTTTAGGGAGTTCCAATGAATTCACTCAGGTTTCTCTTTGAAGGTCAGAGAATTGCTGATAATCATACTCCAAAAGAAGTGAGTATAATTTCTTTTTTTTAATTAAAAAAAAATTTTGTAGTTGGGATGAACATCATGCCTTTATTTTGTTTATTTTTATGTGATGCTAAGGCTCGAACCCAGTGCTTTACCCATTGCTAGGCAAGAACTCTTTCACTGAGCTACGAGTATAATTTCTTCCTCAATTAAAAATTAAAAAGTTTTTTGAATGATTTGGTATACTGGTATTAAATTGTTCTTTTCTTAAGTATCCTCCAATTTAAGTGGTATATCATTTGTCAGAGAGGAAAAATAATCTTTTGGGTGCCAATAAAGGAACTAGGCACTTTCAGGTACATGCCTGAAATTCTAGGCTGAGGCAGGAGGATCACAAGTCCAAAGCTACATGGGCAACTTGGCTAGATTCTATCTCAAAATAAAAAATTAAAGAGGATAGTGCAGGAGATATAGCTCAGTATAGTTCTTGCCTCACATGCACAAGACCCTGGGTTCAATCCCCAGCACCACAAAAAAAAAAAAAAAACAGGATAAAGCTCAGTGTTAGATCACCCCCTGTGTCACCTATCCCCACCATCCCCAACATATACACACAAAGAAAAGTCAATAAAGGTAGGTAGCATCAGGGATTGAATACTGAAATTATCATAAGGCATTATTAAAACTTTTGAAGATGGATAAATATTCCTTTAATTTGGCAGATTGCTGATACTCATTTATGGTGAGGCTAACCTTAAAAGTTGGATTCTGATATTTGACTCATTTTAAGATTGGTTGACTCTGTTTTCTTGTTTTATGTGTGTTTTTTTTTGCTTCTGTGTTTTCATTTAGTTGTTCTATTGTATGGACTATTTCATTTGCTTATATGTTCCACTCCCCTCAAATAGGTATCTCAAAGTAAAGTGTGCATTTGAATCTATGTATATATGTTTATCTCCCTCTTCATATACAAAATAACATTTCTGATATTTCTGATGGTAGGAATGATGTATCATTACTATTAATTTTTACTTTTAAACTGTTTCAAACTTATAGAATTGTGAGATAGTGTATGTAATACAGTGCTACTGAATACCCTTCCCTATATCATCAGTTATGTTACATTGTGCTGTGTCTACTTTGTCACTTTCTGTATATACATATTATTGTTGACCCACTTGAGATTAAGTTACAGATACCATAGCCCTACCCCTAAATATTATCTCTTTTCTTGTTTTTATTTATTGGAACTGGAAATTAAACCCAGGTGTACCCTACCATTGAGATACGTCCCTGGACCTTTTTAAAATTTATTTTCATTTGAGACAGGGTCTTGCTGAATTGCCCAGGCTAGCCTTGAACTTGAGATCCTTCTGTCTCAGCCTTACCATGCCGGGTTGTTAATCTCTTAAGAGCCATCATTTACTTATTAAATTTAGGAGATTTGACATTGATATAGTATTTTTATTGACTCTACAGTTAAAGTAGTCAGATTTGTCTTTTTTCCTAGTAAGGTCTTTTTATGGTCATATTTTTATCAGATTCATTCAGGACATGCATTCTAACTGGTCAGCATACCTCTATAACTTTCTTTAATCTGAAATATTTTCTCATTTTTCTTTTCCTTTCTATTTTTTGTCACACTAACAATTTTTAAAAAGTTTAGACCATCTTCCCTTTTTAGAAAGTCCTTCAATTTGAGTTTGTCTAGAGTTTCTTCTTGATTAGATATAGTTTTGCCTTTTTGGTGGGAATGTCAAACAGAGTGAAGCTGTATATTCCTGAGTGTATCACATCAGGAGATATGTGATGTCTGTACAATTATAGATAATGTTAACTTTGATCACTTGGCTAAAGTGATAACTGCCAGATTTATCTACTATAAAGTTATTTTTTCCTTGTAATTAATAAGTAATCTGGGGAGATGCTTTGTAACTTTGTGAATAGCCTTTAGCTATTGGTAAGTGGGAGTTTCTTTAGTTTAACACAGGAATACTTGTGTCCTTTTTGAAATTTCTTCTTTTTGGTTTTTATATATATATATGGAAGAATTTTCAACTTACAGAAGAGTTGCAAGAGCCAGGTACAGTGGTATATACCTGTAAGCCCAGCTACTGGCAGGAGGATCATAAGTTCAAGGCCAGCCTCAGAAGTTTAGTGAAAAACCTGTCCCAGAATAAAATTTTAAAAAGGCTGGGAATGTAATTCAGAGGTAGGGGGGCTCCTGGGCTCAATCCTCAGTACCTGTGTGGGGTGGAGGTTAGGGAGGAGGAAAAAAGAAAAGTTGCAAGAATAGTACATAAAATTCATATATACTCTCTACCTAGATTCATGTATTTTTAACATTTTTTGACTTGTGTTTCATCTTTCTCTCTCCCTTTTTGTATATGTGTGGATCCAGATGTGCATGTTTATTTTTCACCTTCCCTTCACTAAACCATTTGGGAGTAGTGTGTACACCATGGCCATTTGCTTCTTAAAATTTCAGTTTGTTTATTAAGAAAAAGTGTATTATTTTATATAACCATAGTACTATTAATCAAATTTAGGAAATTTAAGCTTAAGAATATTTTTTATCTACAACCCAGTTTGCCATTTATCCCAGTTATGTTTTATAACAAAATTTTCGCCTGTGATAGGATCCAGTTCAGTACCAGCTATTTTATTTAGGTGTCCCTTTTAATCTTTTAATTTGGAGCAATTCTTAGTCTTTTTGGTCTTTTCATACGTTGAGGGATGCCCCTCGCCCCAGTACTGGCAGTTGAACTGGCATTTTGCATAGATAGGCAATCTGTCACTGATCTATATCCCCAACCTTTTTAAATTTTTATTTTGAGACAGGGTCTCCCTAAATTGCCCAGACTTCTTATACTTGAAGTCCTCAAAGCCCTAGCCTCCTGGTTTTTTTTTTTTTTTTTTTTTTTGGTGGTGCTGGGGATTGAACCCAGGGCCTTGTGCATGCGAGACAAGCACTCTACTAACTGAGCTATATCCCCAGACCCTAAGTAGCTGGTATTATAGGCATGCACCACCACACATGGTTCATACATTGACATTTTTGGAGACTACACAGCAGTTATTTTGTAGACAACCCTTCACTTTGGGTTTGTTTGTTTCCTCATGCTTAGATCCCAGGCAGTGTAATTTTGACTGGAATATTATATAATGATTACATGTATTTTTATCTAAAGTACATGAAGCTCCTTATTGATGATGTTAACTCCCTCTGCCCCCAGTACTAGAGATTGAACCCAGGGGCACTCTACCACTGAGCTACAATCCCCACTTTCATTTTGAGAGAGGGTCTTGCTAAGTTGACGGCTGGCCTTAAATTTATGATCCTCCTGTCTCAGCTTCTGAGTTGCTGGGATTCTAGGTGTGTAACCTTGGCTTATAAAGGCATTTTGAAGATCCTCTTTTTCCCTGCAAGAATTAAAAATGAATGGGCTGAAAAATCTTGCTTGTAAAATTGGAGACATTAAATAAGTGTTAGATGTCTAGGTAAGCTTTCTGCATTGAGAGTGATCACTATTGAAAAAAATAATAGCTATACACTTGAAGGAACTGTAGGTGACAAGGCAAACCATTTAGAAATAATCCTTAGGCAGTATTTTTCTAACTAAAACCATATATATATATATATATTTTTTTTTTTTTTTTCCCCCTTTATTTCTTTTCTTTTGGTACTGGGGATTGAACCCAGAGGTGCTTTACCACTGAGTTGCATTCCCAGCCCTTTTTATTTTAAGGCAGGGTCTTACTCAGTTGCTAAGGCTGTTGTCAAACTTACAGTACTCCTGTCTTAGCCTCCTGAGTTGCTGGGATTACAAGTGGGTGCCACTGTGCCCAGCCTTAAAACCATATATATTTCAAAGTGAAATCAAGTTTTTGGAAGAAGTGAAATTCTACAGTAATTACAGCTAAAAGTGAAATGCTTTTTAGAAAATAAGCCATCAAACTTTATCTGACTATTAAGTACATGTCTTGTTAGATTTAAAACTTCTTTAACCTGTTAATAACACTTGAGGGTTTTTTTGTTTTAAATATTTATTTTTTAGTTGTAGTTGGACACAATACCTTTATTTATTTGTTTTTATGTGGTGCTGAGGATTGAACCCAGGGCCTCACACATGCTAGGCGAGCGCTCTACCGCTGAGCCCCAGCCCCACTTGAGTTTTATATAGTAAATAAACTAGGAAGTAAAATTGACTCAGAGCAAAATGAATGACTATATAGGCATAGAACCAGAAGTAAAGGTATACCTCTATGTTCTTTAGATTAAGAAACAGGATTTTTTTTTTGAAAATTTTTTAATTTTTAAAATTTTTCGGTACCAGGGATGATTGAACTCAGGGACATTTAACCACTGAGCCACACCTGCAGCCCTTATCTTTTTTAGTACCTTTATTTTTTAATGTGGTCCAGTGCCTCATATGTGGTAGGTGAGCGCTCTGTGATTGAGCCACAACTGCAGCCCCAGGAAACAGGATTCTTAATCTTAGAAAGAGTATAATTAAGTATAGATCATTTTTGTATCTTTTTGCACTTTAAAATAGTGGCCACATAATTGTAGCCAGTTTAAAAATAGTGCTTTAATATTCTACTAACATTTTTCTTTTTACAGCTGGGAATGGAGGAAGAAGATGTGATTGAAGTTTATCAGGAACAAACAGGGGGTCATTCAACGGTTTAGATATTCTTTTATTTTTTTTTCTTTTCCCTCAATCCTTTTTTATTTTTAAAAATAGTTCTTTTGTAATGTGGTGTTCAAATGGAATTGAGAACTGGCACCCATCTCTTTAAAACATCTGGTAATTTGAATTCTAGTGCTCATTATTCATTATTGTTTGTTTTCATTGTGCTGATTTTTTGGTGATCAAACCTCAGCTCCCTTCATATTGCCCTCTCCTTTTAAAAAATTACACGTGTAAACAGAGAGGCCACCTTTTTCAGGACTGTGCATTTTCAGGCTTTTGGTGGTAAATAAGATCGACCAATGTGAGTGTCTATATAATGACTTTCCAGTTGGCCCTGAAGTTCTAGCATGTGACTGCTTCACTCCTGGACTGTGACTTTCAGTGGGAGATGGAAGTTTTTCAGAGAACTGAACTGTGGGAAAATGACCTTTCCTTAACCTGATGCTACTTTTAAAATCTGGGGGTCTGGACCAAAAGAGGAGGAATATCAGCTTTGGAGTCAAGACGAACAGACATGGTGAGAGTAACGACTAACTCCAAAGATGGCTTCACTGAAGAGAAAGCATTTTAAGATTAAAAAAAAAAAAAAAAAAAAAAGTCAGAAGATCCCGGAAAAGTTCTAATTTTCATTAGCAGTTAATAAAGTTATTCATGCAGAAGTGTATACAACCGAACACTGCTCCTTTGATTTTATTTGTACTTTTGGCCTGGGATATGGGTTTTAAATGGACATTGTCTGTACCAGCTTCATTAAAATAAACAATATTTGTAAAAACCTTACTAATGTTTATTTTATTTTAATTGTATAGGAAAGAAAAAAGAAAATGCCTAAAATAAGGTTTTCTTGCATAATACTGGAAATTATTTGCACATCATACAAATATTTCTTCAGTACTGTATAGTGATGATGTTAATGACTTTGAAGCACTGGAAGTTATTGAAGTGCCTTCTAAATCAAAGATTTAATTAAGGCTAAAATATCTCTTTAAAAACTCAGTGATTTGTTTTTTAAAAATTTGATATTCCTGTATGGTGCATATATATGATAGTTACCCAATCATGTTGAACAAGTGGGCACGCCAAAAGTTCTGAAATTGATTTATATTGATAATTTTAGTGTTCCCTTTAACTCTGCTTAGTTAAGGTTTGGTATATTTTGTTTATATTTTCCTTTTATTTCTTTATATATTAAATCTATAAAACTGTGTGTAAAATTAAAATACCATATTAGTTTGTTCATTTCAGAGTGCCTAACTTCTTTTTTTTAACTCATGAATACAGAATTCAGTATATCTGTGCATACATACAATCCAGTTTCATGTTATCCTAGTGTCATCTGACTACTTAAAAAGAGCAAATAAAACCAATCTTTTATAAACAATCATAGCTTATATACTCTATTCAAGTCACTAGATGAAAAATAGATTGACTTGATATTAAAAATGTTTAATATTTGACCCTAACTGAAAAGTTATTTGTATGTAATTTAGATCTTCCTGGCTTTTATCATTGTATTCATTAGTGACTGGAATTAGGCCCGTTTTTAGAGAATCTTTATGAGTTGTTTCTGTCAAGATTGAATAACAGATCTGATTGGCTATTAGAGCCATCCAGAATACATGAGCATTTAATCTTATATATATTTAAAACAAAAAAAAATTTTTGTAGTTGTAGATGGACACAATGCCTTTATTTTTATTTATTTTTATGTGGTGCTGAGGATCAAACCCAGGGCCTCACACATGCGAGGCAAGAGCTCTACCGCTGAGCCCCAGCCTCAGTCCTAATCTTATATTTTAATTTTGTTTGCATTTCTACACATCTGAAGGCTCTCAACGTTTAGATAGTAGAACTTACTTTAAAAGTAATTTTGTTTTTAGTTTATTGGATTCTTCTAAATGCACTGCACTCTGCTGTTCAACTTAAAAATGTGCTTATTTGTTGAAGTAGTGCTGATAAAATAGGTGCTTCACAGTAAGAATCTAATAAGAATATATTTGAAAGGGACTTTGAATCACATTTAGTGTAGCCACATTAGCTGGTGCTTGGCTGTAACATCCTACATGTAAAAGAAGGGAGAAAATAAAGTCAGTAATGATAATTTTCCCCACAAAGGTGTTTTCCTTGAGTGTTAATACTTATGTTCTTGGTTGAATTGTTTGAGATACTCTTATCTGATTGAGTACTTAATATTGAGTGAAGTGATTGTGCACATAGGGTCAACAAGCTTGATAAAAAAATTATATATTTTTTTAGTTTTAGGTGGACACATTATTTTGTTTTTATGTGATGCTAAGGATTGAACCCAGTGCCTCATGCATGCTAGGCGAGCACTCTACCACTGAGCCACAACCCCAGCCCGAGAAAAAATTTAAATGACGTGTTCAAATTCACTGTGATATTATTTAGTATGTTGGCTATTTTCTATAAAACAAGGAGTTGAAGTACACATTAGATCTAAGCAAGTACATAATTTAGCAATATAGAATCCAAATTAACTTCTGGGTTGTAGAGGTGTAATGCATATAGAAAGCAAATACCTGAGCATTAATCAGAAATCAGAGGGAATAACTTGTGAATATTAAGTTTTTCACTTGTGGACAGTGAAGTATAGAGTAGGGTCAAAGGAAATTTGTGAGAAAATGCAGGTTTAGATTCTGGGTTGATTGAACATCCTTTTATACATCTTGTTTCTAAAGCTCTTTCATAACTTTTAATGATGATTTTGTGATAGATCACTTTTTTTTAAAAGGGATGTTCTATTAGATATAAAAAGATGTTATCTGATGTGATGGCACATGCCTATAATCCTAGCAACGTGGGAGACTGAAGCTGTAGGATTGCAAAGTCGAAGCCAGCCTCGGCAACTTGGCAAGACCCTGTCTGAAAAATTATAAATGATTGGGGCTCAATCCCTAGTACCGTAGGGTGGGAAAAGAAAAAAAATATTTAAGATAAATTATCCCCTCAAAACTTCCTTTTGGAGTCTGTGTGATTATTAAAATTTTGTGAGTGGTTGATTTGTCCACGCACAGAAACAAAATCTCAAGATTTGTTAATTTTCAGGGATCAAAATAACAAAAACTTTTTGTCATGTTGGAAGTGTTCTACCGCTTAGCTGTTAGCTACAGTAGTCTTGTGGCCATTGAGTACTTGAAAAGTGGCATGTGAGAATTGATTCACAAAAAGGTCATCTTGTTTAAATGAACATTTAACAAGTGATGACCAACACAAACATACTTTGTTCTGAATAGACAGTTAATTTTGGATTCTTGGATTAAAAGATCATGGTTTTTGCCTTATGTTGGGATTTCTTAATATATAAATAAATGAACTAGCTCCTCTTGGCTAATTCAGAATTATTCGAATTACAGATTCTCTATTAACCTACAACTCTACTAAAATACATTGGCTGAAATGAAATACATTGAATATCCTAAGACTACACAAAGTGTTTCAAACTAAAATTATGGAATTATGGGCAGTTCCAGGCATCAAAGGTTTTGGATTTAGTTGGGTCTAGAGAAAATAAAGTGTTAAGTAGGCAAAGGGTTTATTGGGTTGAATGAGGTATCTGGTGCAGAGGTTAGGGTGGGAATGGTTGTTTTGGAGTAGAGAAGACCTTAGTTTTGGATTGAGGTTAACCAGGAGAAATGGAACTAATTGGGCTGAGGGCGGAACTTTATTATGAAAAGAAGTTTCTCTTTTTTCCATCACTGCTTCTCAACTTACTTTTTTAAAGCTTTCTTTTATCCTTATAGCCTGGGTATTTGTAGGAACTGGAAATAAGAGTAAACCCATGGTCTGGAAATGTTCTGTGTCCACTGCAGGCCTCTGGCTTCCTTCTGTAGTTCTCGATGGAAATGAAGATGTTTTTCCAAAGCAGCTTTTTGCCTAAGGAGACAACCCCAACCCCAATTTCAATAATGATTGATCACCCTAGAAATTGTCCTTATAAGTTGATAAAAGGTAAAATAAAGTCAGCTGGCATTAAGTTGTAATCCTTGGTGAAGTGGGCCTCCACCCCTTGGTCTGGTACTTTACTTGGTTTCTTGCTGTGAGCTACTTGGACTAGCTGACTTGTGAAATTTTCCACTTCCCCTCCAATGACTGTCAGTTTTCTTTTCTTGGAAAGTTGGAGCTCCAGTAGCTTGCTTTTGGTCTCAGTACTGCTGCTATGACCCCAACCCTGGTGTTATGATACACGGAATCCATATTTCTGAAGCTGAATCAGGCTTTGCTAATGATCTATTTTGTAGATTTCACATAATATCTGAAGAACATCCAGGAGAGGAACAACTCAAGGTTAGTGGAAATTCTTAAAACAAGAGTTGTTCTGGCTGCCTTCTCTTTTGGTCCTCTAAAGAGTATTTATTGTCTTAGAGTCAGCTTAAGTTGTGGAAAATGCATTTCAGGGGGAGAAGTGTTTACCGTTTAGTTTGGAATCAAATGATTTTCTGGATTGTACTTCTTTATCCTTAAGATAGATTGATTGATTTTTACCCTTCGGTTTTTATAATTCTCAAAAGGAATGACTATTAGTTGCTTTCACTAAGAAAGGGACATAGTGTAGCAACTACAGAGGACCTACTTTTAAAAGAGTATTGAAACCACATTACTCAAATCCTATTATCAGAAAGATGGATTGATCACTATTGCAGAATAAAGGGGGAAAATGTCCTTGGCTCTTAAGGAGTTTGGTGCTATTTCTTCTAATAAGGCTCTCTTTAGATTTGATCTTGGCCTTTCTCTCTGACTTCATTTGGAAGTGTTCTTTGTCCCCTATTAACTTCATTATAGCCTTATTCTTCAATACCTTATTCTCATTTCTTTGTTCAGACCTTTGCACTTACTGTTTACCTGCTGAAATATTTTCCTCCTAGATGTTTATGTGATTAACTCCTTGTCCTGCAGATCTCACTTTATATCTTACTTTGGCCAAACAGTCTGAAATAAGCTCCTGTAATCCTATCACATGTTTTAAATGTTTTCTGAATAGCATTTGTTGCTAGCTTTAAACAAATAAAGGTTTTTTTTTTTCTTCTTCTTCTTTTTTTTAGTCTGTTTTGCCACCCCGACCTATGCCATGGAAGATACCTTGTCTGCCTTGCTTATTCCTGAATTCCCGGAGTCCAGAAGTTACACAATAATCTCAATAAATATTTATTGAGGAAGGCAGTGGATTCATAATCAGCCGGTTGGTCTTAGATCTTATCCTGGCACTGTCTTTAACTCATTGGTCGGCCCTGATCAAGATCTTTCCCTTCTTTGGGACATACTTTCCTTCTCTTTTGGTGGTGGGGATCCAAACAGGGCCAAAGCATGTTAGGCAAGTGCTCTGTAGTGCCACTGAACTACATACTCTCAGCCCTTGGACTTGACTTGCTCATCTCTAAACCGGAAGATTCGGATTAATGGTCTCTAAAGTCCCATTTCAGCTTATTATAAGTTTTGTAAGCTATGAAGGAATCCCATGATGTTTCCAGCCAAAGAATCACTCTTTGTGTTTTAGTTTTCCAAACCATGCTGGCTGGGGTTGAGGGGTGGGAAGAGGACTTCGTGCAATTGCAGTACTAACACTAGCACCAGGCAGTTAAGCCCTTGAACAATCCCCCTACTCAATCATTGCCCAAATACCAGTACCTGGCTTGTTCCTGATCTTGTTTCATGGCTTCCTCCAAAGCCAGCTTAGCTGCTTCCTCTTCCTTCTGCCTTCTCTCCTCAGTCTCTGCCCGAGCCTTCTCTTCTGCTTCACGTTTCTGCCTCTGGTACTCCAGTCGTTCCTCTTCAGCCATTTCCATCAGGCGTTTTTGTTCTTCTGCTAACTGCATTTCCAGTTCCTTCTGCCTTTGCTTCTCTGCCTCTGCAGAATACATAAGGGGCATGGGCTCAGCAAGAGGGCACTGTTGGGGAAAACCATATATATATATATTTTTACCATGTAAGTATGTCTTTATTATCCTACTAGTAATATAATATACCAATATTAAATATTAAAGGAAATAGTTTAGGAGCTCTTTTAACATAATATGCTCTTCCATGAGAAAAATAAGTCAATTATGTGTTTCACAAGTATACTTTCCTGAGATGAGGTTCCTTGGACTTAGGTGTTTCATGTTTTCGTATCCTTGGGCATTGCTAAGGCAGGAGATGGGACCACACTTGCCTGGTGGAGCCAACACCGGCAGAATTAGGCTTCTAGGACAGTGAAGGCCCCCAACTTCACTGAAGTCTGGGTTGTGGCCTCAGGAAATAAGGAACGAAGGGTTGGGTAGAGCACTTGCAAAGTCCTGGGTTTGGTTCTCAGCAAAGGAGGGGAGGGGAGAGAAAGAAAGAAGGAGAGGAAGGAGTAAATCAAGGTAAGGGAGGAGAAGGGAAAAGAAGGGGAAGAGGAGGAGAAGGAAGGATTTGCCGTTGATACTCAGCTCACTCCCTAACTACCTGAGACATGCTAACAACATCCATGTGAAGACAGAAGCTATTTCTCCTAAGGCAAAAAGAGGGGAAAGAAATACAGCCAAGACATGGCTCTAGGCAGAAACTACATATGAAAATCTTCCCTTGGTCAACCTCGCAGTAAGGGCAGACTCAGAATGAGATGAGTCTCCCAGTCTGAGTGCCCGCGAGGGTGCCCACTGTGTATCAGTAAGGAAAGGGGATATTAACAGGGATTTGCCTGGCAGGCCTCAGGCCAAGGATGCCAGCTACACCACAGAATTAGCTTCACTGGAGGCTTCTTGGTGAGAAAGAGGTAGTCATGTGGCATTTTGTGTTTTAAACCTTCAATAAAAGCCAAGAACAGGAAAACCATATTTTGATTCAACTCTCAAATCTGATTTCGAAGGACTCAGTGTGAGAAATTTTGAAGCCTATGAGGCTGTCACATCCTCTGTGGGGATTACCTTGGGAATTAGTTTATCAATTTGAGTCCTTTATCAAGCACCTTCTATGTAGAGTGCATTGATGACTAATAAAAGTCTGTGTGGAAGATTCTTCCAGAGCCTGGATAGCTCATGGGGTGGTATGGAGCAGGGTTGGGATGGAGTGTGGTATCAGATCAGGGTCTAGAGAAAGTTGGCGCTACGTAGCTGAACTGGCCCATTTAAAGAGCCAGGACCAGGAGGTGGCCATGGCTTCATCTGCTGAAGTTACTACCTCTAGAAAGTGAAGCTGAAGAGATTCTGTGCAATACCTGAAAGCATGCCCTAAAGCTACCCAGGTACTTGTAGTTATTCATTTGCTAGGGAAGGAAGCAAGGAAGAAGGTTGTGTCTCCAATTTATGTAGTTCTTAAACAATGTTGAAAGAGCAAAAGAAGGGACAGAGTCCCAGTTCAGATTATTGAGTTGGGAGCAGGACCCTGGAGTCATTTGCACAAGTCAGTCCTTTTTATATTCTGACCATCTATTATCACTTCATTGTAGTCACACATAATAATCACTTTGAAAAAAAATAGCTCATACATTTAGAGTATTCATACACGAAAACCTAGGATAGAAATAAATGAACACCCACAGGAGGGATAAAAATATTTCTGCCCCAAATAGATGGGCAAGGAAAGAGCTCAAGAATCCTCCTCACCATCTCTCTCAGCTTCCTCTTGCTGCTTTTTTCTCTGTAGTTCTTGCAGTTTCCTCCGGAATTCCTCTTGCTGCTGCCTGGCTCTCTCCTGTGCTGCCTGCAACTGGAGCCGCTGCTTTCTCTCCACCTCTTCCTGCCGCTGCCGTTCTTCTTCCAGTCTCTGCCGCCTCAAGCTGAGAAAACACAAGATGGTCAGTAAAATGGCAGGAAACACTGGGGCGTCCTGGTGAGATAATCCAACAGGCAGTACCCCTGGGGAGACTTTGCAGCCTACAGTGTCTAGGGAGCATCCCCTTCCAAGGAGGAGATGACTTAGCTTTCCAAGGGAAGCCAGGATTGAAGGATAGAGGCAAGAACATAAGGGTCCTAGAAGGAGAAGCCTAGAAGTTTCAGTACACAGCTCAGCACTCTGGGTTAGAGACCTTCAGTTCTCAGAGCTTCATTTTCCATTCTTATAAAATAGATTTTGAGTTTCCTGCCTCACACGGATATTGTGAAGCTAAAATTAGAGTTAAGGCCCATGAAAGGGCCTAGTGCAATGCAGACAGTGTGGTAAAATTCAATGAATATTGGTGGGACTGAATCTCAAAGCCTTCCAAGAAGAGTACATGAACATCTATCTTGAGTAACCTGGGCCAGGTTGCTCCTAAGGAAAACTGAGGAGAGAGCAAAATGAGACATGGTTTTGCCTCATGTCAAGAGCCTCAGCTCTGAACCTTGCCCATCGAGGTGGTCCACTCAGGCCTTTTCCATCTACTTTCTAACACAGCCATGTCTCTTGGCTGCTGACCTACCGGTTCTCCTCTCGGCGTCTCTGCAGTTCCAGCTCCAGCTCCTCCTTCATCTTCTCTGCTCTCTCCAGCTCCTCCTGCTGGAGCCTGCTCTGCTGTTCCTGCTCCCTTCTCTTCCTCTCCACCTCCAGTCGCCTCATCTCAGCCCTCTCTGCTCGCAGCCTGTCCTGGGAAACCTTCTGCTGCTCCCTCTTAGTGAGGGCCTAAGAGACAAGAGTGTTCTCCGTCAAGGAACAGATGGGGCTGCAGCCCAGCCAGTGTTGTCTAATGAGAGATGGAGTCATGAAGCGGACTCCACTCTCTGACCACAGCCACATCTGCCCTGCCACCACCAGCTTGAGCACTGGGGTCCAGTTGACTTAGATTCAAGTCTCTTCCTCACTTACTTGGGATTTGGAGGTCACAATTTAATTGTCCTGATATTGTGATCTTCATGGGGCTGTTACCAGGATTCACTGAAATAATATAATGCCCAATATATCATAGGTTCAAGAGTTCTCAATCCTAGGTGCACTTTAGAATTGTCCAAGGAGGGGCTTGGGATGTGGCTCAAGTGGTAGCGTGCCCGCCTGGCATTCGTGAGGCACTGAGTTCGATCCTCAGCATCACATAAAAATAAAATAAAGATATTGTGTTCACCTAAAAAACTAAAAATTTAGACATTAAAAAAAAAAAAAAAGAATTGTCCAAGGAGCTTTTGAAAATGGCTGGAGGCCAGAGCTCCACCAAGACCAATTAAATGAAAATCTCTAGGTAGAGGGTCTCCTTAGGTTTAAAATAAAACAAAACAAAAATTTTTAACTTGAAGCTTTGGCTGGAAACCACAGGGTCTAGGTAGGGATATTGTACCATGGGCAATTGTAGATATGGAGAGGTCAGACTCATATTTAATCAGTAGAAACCCACCTTCTCAAAAATAGGTCTTTCAGTTTGCATGACAATTGTAGTTTTCTTTTTCTCCCTAATGATTGCCTCTGACTCAGAAGTATGCCTGTGAGGGGAACTTTAGAGGCTATTTCTTCATGAGATTTCTGTGTCCAACCCAAAGTGAAAGCTCCTTGCTTTTTACCTTTGCAGAGATAGGACAGTATTATGGATTGATAATAAATCTAAGAAATTCTGATGATCTAGCTGGCTCAGAAAAGTTCTGCCCATAGATTAATATTTTCATCTGTTGTGCAGAGCAGAATTCTGTTATCTAGGCTGCTGAGAGGGTTTGAGAACTACACAGGAAAAAAATGTCTAAAATCTTATTTGGAAGACATGGTACCATAAAATAGACAATCATTTAAAATAGTGATGAGTCCTGAATTTGGATTTAAATGATCTGAGTTTAAATCTTGGCTCAACCATTCAATAGTACAATTTCTGGTCCCCTGGCATTTAACTCACAGGTCCATAAACTGAGGTTAATCACATGTGGTTCACAAGTATGATAAAGGTTAAAGGAGACAACATTATTTACCATATGCACATGAAACTTAAGCAAGCTAACCACATACTTTGCTATGTGTGCATTTGTAGTGTTTAAAGATACTTTTTGTTTGTTTGTTTTATAAGATGTCTTACGATGTTTACAAGATGTTTAGTGTCTGCATCTCAGTGGAAGAGATAGTGATATGTTTCAATAGCAAAGGGAAAATGGGCTGTGTTGTTTTTACTGAGAAATGATGTATCTATATATGTGGCATTCTTTTTGGTGAACTACAGAGAATTTTAAGAGTAATTTTCCTCACACTCAGTTTTTATCTTTAAACCTCCAAAGGAGAATCTGAGCCTCTGGATCAAAACACCTCTTCTGTGAAAAGCACCTTGTAGAAGCAGTTGTGTGTATACAAGCTGTTGTGTACCACAGATAAGCAGATTCTGAAAGAAGGTATTTCCTTGGACTTGGGAGACAGGTAATAGATGAGCTCCAGGCCAAGTCCAGGATAATCACTTGGCTCTGAAGGCCTGTATCTACCTTTCTCTGCTCTGAGGAGATGTGCACCTCTCATGGGTGGGTGCTTTGCCCACCTCCTGCTCTTTAAGGGGTTAATAGGAAGCTTTAACAATTTTGGGCCTCATAGAATGCCTTACTTCAGAGGGATATCACCCTTCTGTGACTCTGATCAGCTCTGGCTTCTAACTAGGGTCAGAAGGCACCGAAGTAGACCAAAGAAGAGTAGAGCTGTTCCAGGGATTATAGTTTCATTCAGGCAGTTTTCCCTGTGTCCACAGTTGTGTCAAGTGAAGACAGAATTCCCTTGGCCAAGACTCTACCTCTGAAGGGTCTTCACAGCTTCTCTCTTCTTTTGATTCCACATTTCCAGTGACTGCCATGGTCTGGGTTTGTGATGATCTTCCATCTATAGAAACTTGGCTCTCCTGAGCATCGTATCTGGGAGAAAGCCAAGGATCCTCCACATCGGAGTGTGAAGGGAAGAAACCTCTATCTGGGATGTCATCAGGCCCACTCAGCTCTGTTGCCATCTCCACATTCCTTTCCTTCTGTGGCCTTTTCCTTTTGGCTCCTGCTTTTTTTTCTTTGGGAATTAGCTCTGATTTCTTTTCAGACATTGAATCCTTTGACTTGCCTAGGGGGGAGAATAATTGGGGACAGAGGTATAACTGAATTAAGGAAATGTGTCTCTGCACAACCTTTTAAGTACCTTTTAAACTTTAGCATGCAATGGAATCATCTGGGGTAAAGACTCTTGAGCCCCAGGTGGGTCAGTAGGAATCTGCATTTGATAACCACCTGTACTGTTTTGACTGGTTGTCAGACTACCTGTTGAGAAACTTCTTTATCCTATTTAGATCAATTGTCATTCAGCAGTTGTTATGGTTTAGATGTGAGTGTCTCCGAAAAACTCATGCAAGACAACTTAGAGGTGAATTGATTGGTTTATGAGAATATTAACCTAATCAGTGCATTAATCCCCTGATAGAGATTAACTGGTAGTAATTGTAGGCAGGTAAATGTGACTGGAGGAGGTTGATGGGGATGTGCCCTTGGGGTTTATATTTTGGCCATGGAGGGGGGAGCAGTCTCTCTCTGCTTCCTGGTGGCCTGTCCTGAGCTGCTCTCCTCCTCCACATCCTTTTGCCATGGTGTTTTGCCTCACCTTGGGCCCAGAGCAATGGAGTCAGCTGGCTATGGACTGAGATCTCTGATTGTGAGCACCAACATAAACTTTTTCTTCTCTAAAATTGCTTTTGTCAGGTCTCTTTTATTATTAGTCACAGCAGTGCAAAAACTGACTAAAACAGCAGTGTTGCTATTTTTAAAACTCCATTTTACCCTGACCTATAGGGGTGTCAAGACTTTGTGGGGAGACCTGAAACACAGCTGGAAAGTCCTACCCAGAGAATCTGACTTGAGGTTGCCCCTCTGTAACCTGGTGAAGTTGAATACCCTCAGGACTCAGTTCACCTCTGGGAGCCATGAAGAGTTCCTTTTCCTAATCCTGTCAATGCCAGGGACTACACAATGTAAATTCAGCAGGAGTTTATAAAGATAAACATCAAAAATAGATCTGACCCAAGAGTGTCTCCAGTCCTGTCCTTTCCAACAGCACTGGTTTTGTTTGGAGGGTCTTCTGAATCATGTGGGAGGTAAAGGGTGGGTGTTAAGTGTTAAGCTGAAGGATGTCTTCAGAAGCATAGGAATCTGGATTCCTTGTAAGGTGACTGAGGGAACTGAGAAGAAACATGGTTCTGGAAAGATCATTCAGAGCTTGTTGAACCTTCCCCATTCCCAAATGCTCTCACCACCCAATATGATTATGACTTACGGGTTGAGCATCCCTTATCAGAAATGCTTGGATCAGAAGTGTTTTGGATTGAATGTTTTCTGATTCTGGAATGTATTTGTTATATTTATATTATACCATATTACATCATGTTACATTATATTATACCTTAATGAGATAGGTGGTACCCAAGTCTAAACAGAAAATTTATTTATGCTTCATATACACCTTATACACACAGCTTGAAGATAATTTTATACAATATTTTAGTGTGCCTGCATTATGATCATAACCCATCACGTGAGGTCAGGTGTGGAAATATTCCACTTTTGGCATCTTGTCAGTGTTTAAAAAGTTCCAGATTTTGGAACATTTTAGATTTTGGATTTTCAGATTAGGGATACTCAACCTGGAGTCAAGTGGTACCAGTGCAGTGGTAACAGTGTGCATTGGGAGTCAAATAGGAAAGGATAAACCCTAGGTCCACCTCTTTACTATCTCTGATATTATGTAAGTCACCCACAGCAGCACTCACAGAGATGTTCTGAGGATTTCATGAGCTCCTAATGCAGCAGGTATTCAGTAAATGTGTGCTGTTATTATTAGTATTACCATTTCTTCCTTTGGTGACCTCAGGTCTCCAGAACCCCACCCCAGTCTCTATCCCTGTCTACTAAGATAGTGATATGCAGTAAGATAGCACTGCTGTTTAAACCAGGGTAGTCAAGGAGACTCAAGACAGTGAGCTTGCCCTACAGAATTAATGCTGATTCCAGGTACCACCTCCTACCCCTATCAGGAGACTTCTGGATTGTTCCTCACAGACACACTCTTACCTAAAATAGCCTTTGCTTCTCCAGGGACAATTCCTTCATTCCCCTTCTTGGGTGCTTTGGTCTTATCTGTCTTGATTCTTTTCTTTCTCTTGGACTTGTCGATCAACTCCCTCTCCTAAAGGTAAGAAATTAAGGAAAGAGACTGTGATACATGTAGGAAAGGAAAAAGCCATCAAGGGAAGATCGCATTGAACAATGTGACATAATGGCTTGAAATGGTTTGTGTGGGTTCTGAATCAGCAGAACAGTGAGTCTTAGAGAATTTGGAGCCAGTGGGGAGAGTTGAAGTTTGAATCTTTGATTTAAAACAGCTAGGATAATTTCATAGGAGAAAAGAGGAAGAAAATACACTTTATGACCTGCCTCCTTTTTTGATGCTAAATCATGATCTACAGAGCTGAATCCAGGTGAAGCAGTTTTCACCTTTAATAGATTGGTGCTGTCATGTCAGTCTTCACCTTTCCCATGGGCTGCCTCAACATGGAGGTTCCTCTTAAGACAGGATGGTAGTGTGGGGACATGGTTGCCCATTCAGTACCTTTGAAGGAATTAGCAATGGATTCTGCCCTTCAGGATGATGTTCCCTAATACTGAGGTGATGACAGCTGGCTGTCAGCCACCACGCCCTTTGTCAGGTGCCCTTGTATAGTGAATAGCTCATACCAGTGTATATGGTAGCTTTGGCAGGATCCAGGTAGGGTTTTTGAACCAAGCTTCAAGGTGTTCACACTCACATTGCTGATGCTGGCTGGTGCCTCCTGGTTGAATAATCTTGGTCCAATCTTCCCTTCTCTTTCTCTTAGAAGAGACATATCCACAGTACCAGTCTTCTCTGGAGACTCAGGCCTACTTCCTGGAAGTCCTCTGTACAGGTGTTGTGCCTCATAATTGCTGCCTCTTTTAAATGAGCAAAGCAACAGGACCAAATGAAAGAAAATTCTGGCAGTAAGGAAGAGAGTAGTGGACAGACATCAACTGAGCACCTGTTCTCTGGCAGGCACTGTGTGGGGTGTTTGACATACTTAGTCAGCTTTCTTTTCCTCAGCATATCCCTGGATAAGAGAGATGAGAGCCGGGCGCAGTGGTGCACACCCGTAACCGCAGTGGCTCGGTAGGCTGAGGCAGGAAGATCGTGAGTTCAAAGCCAGTCACAGCAAAAGCCAGGATGCTAAACAACTCAGTGAGACCCTGTCTCTAAATAAAATACAAAAAAATAGGGCTGGGGATGTGGCTCAGTGGTTGAATGCCCCTGAGTTCAATCCCTAATAATCCCCCCTAACCCCTCCCAAAAGAGAGATCAGAATGATCTAACTTAGTGGAAGAAATACTTTGCCTTTTTGCATTTGCACATTTATGCCTTTAATTAAATGAAATAAAAAGTTGTAACTGAAATTTCTTCCATCAAAGGCTTAGCTGAAAAAAAAAAGTGACCTTTAAAAAAGATTATCTTAAGAACAAGCAACTACTATCCATTTCTTTATCCTCTCTGAGTTTCATTCTTGATCAAATCCAGCCACTGAAAGGTCCTGTGCTTAGTTTTATCTGTTGTCATTGCTACCAATTACTAATGTCCTGAGGACAATTGATGTGTGCCCTGTGGGCAGGACACGCCATAGATTGCAGTAGCTGCTGCAACATTGAGTATTGTGTGTCTGCTGTGTGCCAGGCCCGGTTCTGGCATTTTCTCTTTTTATCTAAATCAGTATGATTACTGTGCTTTGCTTGTAAAAGGCCTTACTGTGGAAACTTGAGAAATGTTTGTTGAATGAGGTAAATGGAATTTCCTGTAAATATATGAGTCTTTAAATCATTCAGTATCACTCTATAAAAACCCATAGAAGTCTCCTTAGGATTTAGTGCTAGGAAAACCTTTCTTTTCCCGGAGGAACAGGTAGGCTGCAAATGAGCACCACAAGCCTGATTGCATGCTCTTTTCTTTCTTTCTTTCTTTCTTTCTTTCTTTCTTTCTTTCTTTCTTTCTTTCTTTCTTTCTTTCTTTCTTTCTTTCTTTCTTTCTTTCTTTCTTCCTTCCTTCCTTCCTTCCCCCTCTCTCCTGTTTAAGAATCTTTATTTTAAATCTGAAATTTAGTCATGGTGACTATAATGGTCATTGTGGGGCTTTTACGTGTTTTCTGGTTCTCCTGATTTAACAAAAATTCTCTTTGATTATTCTATCTTTTTTGATGGTGAGTTGTTGCACTAACCATTTAAATATGTGGTGGAAAAAGGGTGTAAACATTTTAAAATGAAATTCCTGTTGCAGTTGCCTCAATCACCCAAGTGCCCTTCTCCCTTGGTTCCTGGAGGTCAAAAAAATTTGACCTTATACTGCTGGGTAAGTGAAAATCTCAGGGAGGTCACATGGGGCTATGGGTTCCAGGTGGAGGCAGAGATGGCTACACCAGCTGCTGGGTCCAAAGGGGACTCAGGTCAAATGTCTGGGCCTGACTGGCTGAGCTGCTGTCAGAGAGCTCCTAATAAGCAACCAGGGAGAACACAGGAAGCACTCAACACACGTTAGCAATTATCAATAAGTGTTAGTATTATTAATGTTACCCAAAGATGAGAGAATGCTGAGAGGAGAAACCAAGTGAACTGATAGAAAGCTTTCTAGACATCTCTGTAGATCTCAGATATATGGACAATGGAAGAAGATGCCTCCAATACTGTTAAACTTCACTCCTCATCCAACTAGCAGAGTATGTGGTTTGAGTAGGAAACTCATCACAATGTAAATTTGTTTCTTTCCATTCTGGCTGTCAGCATGTTGTGTCAGTTGAGAATGCTCATGAGTCTCAGAAAACCAAACCAAACCAAACCAAACCCAAACCAAAACCCCAGAAACAAAATTAATTAAAAACAAAGAGAAACAAAAGCAGGGAAGTCCGCATTGTTACAAATTTGAACACTTACGTGTTTTTCATAAAATCTGCCTCAGGGGTCTGGATATGTTCAGCCAGGGAAGCACTGGGGGGGTCAGTCACACTCCTTCGCTCTGGGTCTGTGAAAAAACAGAAGATCCTCCATCAGCAAAGGACACCGGTAATTATCCCAGGCGGGGATTAGATGGGGAAGTGTCCATCTGTGTGAGTAGTCAACAGTCTGCAAATTGGAACAATGACGTATGTTACACTTAGAAAATTAGCAAATACTGTGGGAACCAGTACTGTCACAGGGCAAGTGACATTGAAATTAGTATTAAAATATCTTCGGGTAAAGTAATATAACAGTGTGTATCAAGAATCAGAAAAATGTTCTGGTCTTTGATTGGGACTCTTACTCCTGGGCATTTATCCTACAGAAATAACTCAAAAGAAGAAACAGTTTTTGAACCACTTATTTATTATGTTATTGTCAATAATGAAAATTAGAAACAGCTCAACAAGGGAGACTTTCCTTGTAATTTATGATGAATTACTTTGACACTTAAAATTGTTGTTAAAAAGAAAAAATAAATAATATGGAAAGAGTTTCTGATATAGGACAAGTAAAAATACGGACTATAGAATAGTGTGTTAGAACTCAATAATGTCTGGGTGGATAAGGACTGGAAGAGAAAACAGGAAAAGGAAATAATATGTTAGATGGGGATGTTTGTATATATGCTTCAATTTTTTCCCTAAAACCCCAGTGTGGTTATAACATTGAAAAGCAAATTAATTTAAAAAACAAACGTTACCCTATGAGGAAGGAGACACATGTCCCATTACCAGGGCTTCTTTGCAGCTTGAGTTCCTTTCATTCATCCCTAAGCATTCAGATGGCATTCACTCTCTCACACAACTTCCAGATTTTGGAGAGGGGACAAGAATGAGATTGAGAAAAATGGAAATGCTGACTTAGGGCTATGCCTGGGAATTAATTTTGCTTCCAATAATATGCAACATTAACAGAGAGCAGAAGCTGATTAGAGAATCTTCACAAAAAGAGGAATTCTGTGAGGGTTTCTTTAGAGTGGCTGGCTCAGAAAAAAACACAGGTCTTCGCAATTTTCAAACTTGGGTGCAGGGCGCAATGCAACCAGCAGAGGGCGCGTTTGCATTGCCCAAAAGCAGAGGTTCTACATTGGTGTAATTTCAACATTTTTGATTAGAATTGATGGGAACGACAGAAGGGTGACTTCTTTCCCTTAGTAAAGTAACTTGATATTTAGGAAGTACTGGAACAAATTAAGGCAGAACTTTGAATAATAACTTACAATTTTTTTAGTTGTAGGTGGACACAATATATTTCTTTCATTTTTATGTGGTGCTGAGGATTGAACTCAGTGCCTCATGCTTGCTAGGAGAGCACTCTACTTCTGATCCACAACCCCAGCCCCGAAATTTTAACTTCTTTAAAAAATATATACAATATCTTAAATGTGATTTACCTCCAAATACCATCACACTGGTGATTAGGTTTCAACATAAGAAGTTTTGGGGGGGAGGGACACATTCAGATCATAACAGCTATTTTTGGCTGTTATATGAATTTTAGGATCAACTAATCTTGCTCTGACAAAAAACCTGTCAGGGATTTTTAAAAAAAAATATTTTTAGTTGTAGATGAACACAATACTTTTATTTTATATATTTATTTTCATGTAATGCTGAAGATTGAACCCAGTGCTCACATGTGCTTGGCAAGTGCTCTACCACTAAGCTACAACTTCAGCTTCTGTCGGGGATTTTTTAAAAATTGGAATTTCATGAAAGTATAGATTAGGGAAATTGTTATGTTTATGATGGAGATTCATCCTATTTATGGACACCGTACACAGTATTATATAGAACATTATACTTATTCAGGTATACTTTTGCTTAATTTAATGAAATATAATTTCTTCATGAAAGTCTCACACATCTTTTTATACACTTATTGCCAGAATATATGTTATATTTAAAAATCATATTTTTATCTGTTTAAATCCACAAGTACATGATACTAAAAAAAAACAAGGTCACTATAGGAGGATCCTGGGGAACTGACTCATTATTATGACAACTGATACATAAAAGCATAACACTGAGCATTTATCCTTTCTTCCTACATAAGCTATACCACTGGATAACTAAATAGTAGATGAGGAAAATTTTATTTTTGTAGAGTTTCTTAACTAATACATGAAAAAAGAATGATAGCATTTCATTATCACTATTTCGCAAACTCTAATGAGTTGATGGACCTATAGCCATTGGCATCATGGAGATGAGGAAATACCATGTGTCCTTAAAGAGAAACACACATAAATTATATCAAGAGCTGCACCATCAACGAAATCTAGTCTGTGGGAAACCCAACAGGACACATGATACAGTTTCCTAATAAAGTAAAAGGAGAAAAAAAGAGAAATGAATGGAATCTATAATTTAAATGATACTTAAGACCATATTGAGCACTTGTAAACAAATTCAAAAACAATTATAAAACTCTGAAAACTGACTACTCATCTATAATAAGGAATTGTTTGGATTTTAGGTGTAATA
Source organism: Marmota monax (assembly GCF_021218885.2). Taxonomy (NCBI): domain Eukaryota; kingdom Metazoa; phylum Chordata; class Mammalia; order Rodentia; family Sciuridae; genus Marmota; species Marmota monax. Next base: position 1,472,770 of record NW_026695244.1, on the reverse strand, counting down.
ATAGTATCATGGCTATGTCCAGAGTCTTTTTTTGTCTTTTAGAGATATATGCTTAAATATATGGGTAAAGTGATTTGATCCTGGAATTTGTTTCATAAAAACATGGAAGAGAGGAAGGCGTTGGGGTTATGAATGAACAATGTTGGCCAAGAGATGAGAACACAGGATTCATTTTGCTGTCCAGCTTCCTTTGTGAATGTTCAGGTTTTTTCCTACAATAACAAGTGTTTTAAAATTTCATTTTAAATTGTGCTTTTTTGCGTTTTGAAACACTGTTTTTCCCACAAGTGATTTCTGTGTGTTTGTCTATATTTAGTAATTTGGTTAGATTCTTTTGTCTTTTAAGGGCTCACCTGTTGTTATGGTTTAGATTGTAAATGTCCCCAAAAAACCATGTGCTAGGGGCTTAGTCACCATCCTGTGGTGCTATTGGGAGGGAGTGGACCTTTAAGAGGTGGAGCCTTGTGGAAGGAAGTTAGGTCATTGGGGGTGTGCTTGTGAAGGGAATATTGGGATTCCTAGCCCCTTCTGTGCTCTCTCTCTGCTTCTTGGCCACCATGAGGTGAGCAACTTTACTCTGTGGTGCTCTCTGCCATGATGTTTTTCTTTGCCACAGGCCCAATGAGATGGGACCAAGTGACCACAAACTGAAACCTCTGAAACTGAGCCAAAATAAACCTTTCCTCCTTATAAGTGGTTTATGTCAGGTATTTTGTCACAGCAATAGAAAGTTGACTAACACATCTGTAGAGCCCTTTCATAGAAGTAATAATATTGTCTGGGAATAATGACAGTGTCATATCCTCCTTTCCCTCCTTCCAGCTTACTTTTTCTTTTGTTTTCCTTACTGTGCAGACTAGGACATCGAGTATGATGGAGGAACAATGTTAGAGGGGATCCTTGTCCCAGTCGTGTCTAGAGACACTACTTTGAAGGCTCTATCATTTGTGTGTGGTGATTGATGGTACTATAGATATTTGTATGCTATCAAAATCAGGAAGTCCTTTTTTATTCGTAGTTTGATTTTTTTTTTTTTTTAGATGGGGGGGGGTCTTGCTATGTTTCCCAGTCTGTGTAGAATTCCTGGGCCACAGCCATACTCCCGCCTTAGCCTCCTCAGTACCCACTATGCCTGGCTGATAATTTTTAATCATAAATAGGTGAATTTTATAAATTTTACTTCTTTTTGCATATCTACAAAATGACCCTAAGACTTTCTCCTTTAACTTTTTAAAAATTTTTTTTAATATTTATTTTTTAAGTTTTTTTCAGCAGACACAACATCTTTGTTTGTATGTGGTGCTGAGGATCGAACCCAGGTGGCACGCATGCCAGACGAGCGCGATACCGCTTGAGCCACATCCCCAGCCCTAACTTTTTTTTTAATATTTATTTTTTAGTTGAAAACAATAGTTTTTTAAAATTTATTTTTATGTGGTACTGAGGATCGAACCCAGGGCCTCGAATGTGCTAGGCAAGCGCTTACCACTGAGCCACAACCCCAGCCCTCCCCTTTAAGTTCTTGAAGGGAATTACATAATCATATTTTCAAATCTTAGGCCATCTTTGAATTCCTGTGATAAACTCAATTCTGTCATGGTGTATTTTTTTTTTTTTTAAGTACAAGCTTATGGATTTGCTTGGCTACTATTTGTTTAGGAGTTTTGCATCTTTGATCATAAGTAAGATTGGCCTATCATTTTCTTTTTTAGGCTGTCCTTGCCTCTGGCTTCAGCTGCCTTTGGGTTTTGGTAAATTTATGTCCCTTTTTAGAAATGAGCTTTCTTTCCTGAAGGTGAAGAGAATTTTCAGAATAAAGGGGCAACAGCTGTGTTCTGGGGACTTTTTGGGGGTCCCAGGCTGGGCTGAATGGGGAATAAGCCAGGAACATTCTTAGGAATCTGCTACCACCCACCTCTCCTCTCCCAGCATGAAAGAGAACTTTGAAATCTTTTCTAGAGGAAAACCAAAGCAATGCAGAGTGTGTAGGTCATGTCATCTAGGTGCTAAGAACCAGCAGGATATTCTGAACCTAGGCTCAGGTAGAGTGCTGGCAGCATGCTGAGACTGAAGTCCTCTCTGGAGCAGTGTGGGCTGGAGGACCCCAGGAGCACATGACGAGGCTGATCTTCTTACAGGACGCCTGCTGGGCTCTAGATTCTAGTGAGTGGCACCACCTTGACTCCTGGGCACAGGCTTCTGCTCCTCCTATTTCCTCCACTTCTTTGCACAGGTTGGGTGGCCATGATATTTGATATAAGAACTGCCCTTGAGGAAAGACCTGTAAAACTAAACTGAACTAAACCACATACCCACAAACACGGGAAGGAGACTCCAGTTACCTTGGTTTTGATAATTACTTGTGGCTGCATAATTCTCTTAACTTGTAGGCCTCAGGTTCCTTCAACCATAATATAAAATAATTTCTAGGGACTCCAAATAATCTCCACGATTCATGCTAGCTTAAAAAAAAAAGCTACCATAATTTTTGTCATACATCTCTGACTTTGTAACTATTTCCTAGTCAAAAACACATGGTTGACATTATAACATCTAAAGAGACTAAGGCCTTGGAGTCATAGTAACTGGGGTTCATATCTCAGCTCTTCCACTTACTGGCTGAGTGACCTTAGGCAAGTTACCTAACCTCTCTGAGCCTCATTATCTGCACCTATGAAATAAAGATAAAACATGAGTCTTATAAGGTTATGGTGAGACTAAAATGAGACAAATAAACACAAAACGCCTAGCATCATGTCTTGCTTCATATTAGGTGCCAAAAATTACTTCTGTTTTTTCCATACTTCCAGTGACTATGTGGAAAACTAGCAGAAAGACAGCCTGTACAAGTTAAAAAAGACTAAATTGTTTGGGTGGAACTCCGAGGCTTGTCTGCCTCCCACCTTTCCCCTAGGTTCTTTGTCAGATTTTCAGACCTTTCAGGTCTGCAAGTCTCCACCTAAGGATGGAATCTATAGGAGGTCCTCATGCTTGTGGGGATATCACAAGCCGCCACAATGAGAAGAAGAAAAGATGACACAGCTGGGAGGCACCCTCCTGGGAGAGCCCTGCCTGAGCTCTTTTTGTAAGGACAGGGATGACCTCGCCCAGGGGAGAGGACCTCATCAGGAGTCTCCTGGTGAGCAAGCTCTTCGGGAACTAGGGAGCGGTATTATTGAAGTCACTAATGCCGTGATCAGGGACAGGAGCTGTGTCCAGGCCCTGCGGGCTGTGGCTGCCTTCTCTTTCTTCACTGGCCACCCCCACCCCCCCTTCTTTTCCCCTCTGTCTTAAAAAATCCTGGCAGAAAAATATTTTCATTTCGATTGCTCCACTTAGAGGTGGGGGGGGGGGGATTGATTTATTCAGATCTTGATCCCCCCTTGACCTTCCTGCGTTCCCTCCTCTACTTCAGAGCATCCAGGATTCACAAACCCACTCTCTTCGAGCTGTTAACAACCAGAAGAACTAATCTTGCAGCAGAACCTGGGAAGGTGGTCAGACCCAGGGCTTCTCCATTGTTCAGCTCTGGCCAAGGATGTGCTACTTAACCTCTCTGTGCTTGGATTTTCTCAAGTGACAAATGGCCTACCCAGGGATTCTGAGACACTTAATAGGAAACAGCAAGTGTGGACCGCTGCCCTTTTTGCCTCCACTAAACGTGGACAAAGGCACTCTGGGTTCAGTCACTCCTTCCTCCCTTGTTCAGGGAGCCCTCTGTGTGGTTTGGATGTGAAGCATCCCCAAAGACTCATGTGGGAAGCCTTGATCACCAGACTGTAGCTCTCCCTGAAGGTGGTGATACCTTCCTGGGAGGAAGTTAGGTCACTGTGGGTGAGTCCTGGAGGATGTTATGGTTTGGATGTGAGGTGTCCTCCATGTTTGAGGCAAGGCAAGAAAGTGAAGAGGTGAAATGACTGGCGTCTGAGAATCTCAACCTAATCAGTGCATTAATCTCCTGATAAGGATTAACAGGGTGATAACTGAGGGCAGGTAGGGTGTGGCTGGAGGAGGTGGGTCATTGGGAGAGTGCCTTTGTGGTGTACATTTTGTCCCTGGTGGGCACACCTCTCTGGGTGCTTCCTGAGCCATGTCCTGAGCTGCTTTCCTCCCTTCCACCATGATGTCCTGCCTCACTTTGGGCTCAGAGCAATGGAGTTGACCATCTCTGCACTGAGGCCGCTGAAACTGTGAGCACCAAATAAACTTTCCCTCCTCTAAAATTGTTCTTGTTGGGTCTTTTGGTCACAGTTATGAAAAAGCTGACTAAAACAAAGGGGATATTGGTACCCCAGCCCCTGCCCTCTCTCGTGCTTCCTGGCCTCATGAGGGACCAGCTTTATTTTGCTACCCGCTCCCTGCCATGATGTTCTGCCTTGCCACAGACTCAAAGTGGCAGGGCCAAGCAACCATGGACTGAAACCTCTGAAACTGTGAGCCAAAGTAAATCTTTCCTCCTTACGGATCCTTTGTCTCAAGTTTTTTTCTCACAGTGATGGAAAGCCCATTAACATACCCTCTGTGCCTTCTTGTCCTTCCTGCTCTGATCTGGATCAGCCACCATTTCTGTGTTCTCTCAGGCACCGCTGTGTTACAAACATCTACACACATGTCTTCTTTTTCCTCCAACCAAAGCAGGAGCTGCAGCAGGTACTACTGTGAAGATGTGGAACTTAGATGTGAAGATGTGATTCAGTAAATGTTTGTTGAGTGAACAAAAGAATCTTTCATCCATGCAGTCAGTGGCTAAAGACTAAGGAAGGCTTGAACCTGGTGGCTGAATCATGGAGCTCTATGAGTATTCTGTTTTTTTTTTTAGTTGTAGGTGGACACAATACCTTTATTTTATTTATTTTTATGTGGTGCTGGTGAGGATCAAACCCAGTCCCTCGCACTTGCCAGGCAAGCACTCTGCCGCTGAGCTATAATCCCAGTCCTGAGGATTCTGCTTTTTTCCTTAGAAAAATTAGAAACAATTCCAAGGTCATTGAACCACAGAAAATGAGAAAGAGAGATTGACCAGTCGATGCTGGTACTTTCAGAGGAGGAAGTGGAAACCTCGTGAGGCCGAGGGATTATTGAGGCCTTGCACGGTGCAGAAGACCATGGCAAAGCTGCCTTCTCATTTATGACCTGTTGGGCTCTCACTGGCTGCTGTCCCCAAGCTGGGGTTCACATGTAGCATGGGAGTGCCTGTCACTTCCTGGGCTGTCTCCGTCATCACCTATCCAAAACAGGGCTGGGTGTAGCAGAGCTTTACGTGGGACACAGTGAGGATGGCAGGCTGGCTCCCTGGGAGCAAGGTGGAGTGGAAGGAGCTTGTAAGGAAGTGTGGTCCCAGCTCTGGCTCTGCTGCTTGTCACTGTCAAACCTGTGTGAGCCATAGATGTACAGAGCGTGAGAGTGGGACATGTCCCTAGAGATTATCCAGCCCGACCTCCTTGGTTATATGGAAAAGGAAACCAAAGCCCAGAGGAGTGATGTACCCTGCTCTAGACTGTGGAACTCACCAAGGACAGAGCTGGAAAATGCAAAAATTTCAATTTGAATTTGAAATCCAGTGTCCTCAATGAGTCTATATTAGAGTTTTCTCAAAGGTTGACTGGCATGTGAATCACATGAGAATCTTGTTCAAATGCAGGTAGGTCTGGGTGAGACCCTAAGTTTTAGCTAGAAAGGATCTAGACAGCTGGTTCTCACAAACCCACTGGTCCAGACCTCCCAGTTGAGCTGTGATGTAACTATTTAGAGTCCTAGCCACTAATTAGGGCAGTCTCATCATGTTAATGAGGGTGCTGCAGCTTTGTTCACCTGGAAGCCAAAGGAGCCAGTGTCCCCTTCCCCACTGGTGGTGACTCTTGCTACTCTTGTCAGCTGCTTTTTGTTTTCTTTTTTGTCTCTGGTGGAGATGCAGGTCCTCATTGGTTGCTGTGTGTTCTTTCTATAAGTCCCACCAATTTGAGGTCTGCGACCTTCCTAATGCCTGCACTCACTGTTTCTTCCCAGGGAGTCTATAATGCCCAGAGCTGAAATCCTCATTGTCAGCTCTTGAGAATGGGGAACTTGGAATCATCATTTATGAATCTCCTCCATACTTGACATGTTCATTTATTTATTCATTCACCTTTGGAATATTTACTAGGCAGGAATAATGTCCTTCTCTTTGAGCACATGTAGATACGGGGCTAAAAAGTAGTGCACTGTGGCTCCCCAATACACATGTGTGAACTTGAATTAGACTCAGGGACTCCCAGGGAAGTGAAAGCACCATCAAGTGATAGAAAGTGTGATGAGGAGCCGTCAGTGTCAGCTGCTTCCTAATAAAGGGCTTATTTTCAAAGAAGAGAGCTGGGCTCCCTAGGCAGTTTCCATTAGGGTCACCGAAAACCTCACGGAAGGCTTTGTTCTTTTAAAAGTTATTGGACAAATTCACAGACACATTGAATAGTTTTCCTTCTCCCTTTTGACACCACAAAGACCAATGGAGGAAGCAGAGATACCCTAGTTCCTTTTTCCAGGCAAACCACAGGGCTGACAGCAACAGCCTGCAGTGTTTGTGGCTACCAGGGAATACATGTTGAGCTTAAAGAGTGGGCATGAGACTGAAAAATGCCTCTTTGGGCCCAAGAGGTGGGAAATTGTCAGCATCCATAAGGACAGAGACATCTGCCCACTTGTGGATAAGACAGTACTTGGCCCCCAGCATCCATCCCCCTTCTGCCTGTGGGTAGCAGATCCCCCTCAAGTTTTGGTATAGCACACACATCTAGCAAGACCCTCTAATTCCCAGGCTTCTTTGTGGCTAGGAAGGCCCGAAGGATTGAGCAAATGTGGGTGAGGAGCAATTCCTGAAGGGTGCACTTAAACAGCAGAACAAGCCCCACACTGACACTTTCTCTCCTATCCTGCATAATGAGGGAGACTTTGAGCCAGTCATGGACATGCATACAAGGGTCATGGCAAAAAGAAATGCAGAGAGAAACAGAAGGAACCTGGGTCAGTGCACAACCTCAAGGAGTGGACTGTGTCTCTTTCTACCAGCTCTGACTTTTCCATGAGAGTGAACTAAACCCTCCCTCTTGTCTCTCCTTGGCTTCCGTTAAAATGCTGCTAGCAACTATGGCACATCCATCTCTTGACCAAGGCAACAAGACTCTGAGCTGCTTTTTCTGCTAGAATAAGATAATAGAAGCGGCTTGCTGTGTACCCCAAAGAAATGCTTTTTGTTCCTCCCATTTGTTGTTCCAGGCTGTTCCTTGAAGGCTCCCTGCAATTCAAGCAGTGTGTCCTAAATCTCTCAGTCCTCTTAGAATCTTGAGGTGAGGACTTGGGATTCAGCTCTGCAGCAGAGAGCTGGCTTGATCCTCAGCATCAAAAAACAAATAAACAAATAATCTTTTTTTTTTTTTGGTATTGAGGATTGAACCAAGGGGTGCTTAATCCCTAGCCCTTTAAAATAATTTTTTTAAAACAGATACAACATTTTTAAAAAATATATTTATGTGGTGCTGAGGATCGAACCCAGTGCCTCACGCATGCTAGGCAAGTGCTCTACCTCTAAGCCACAACCCCAGCCCCCAGATACAACATTTTTTATACGTTTATTTTATTTATTCATTTTTATGTGGTACTGAGGATCAAATCGGTGCCTTGCACATGCTAGGCAAGCGCTCCACCACTGAGCCACAACCACAGCACCCCCAGCCCTTTTTATGTGATATTTTGAGGCAGGGTCTCCCTACATTACTTTTAAGGCCTCACTAAGTTGCTGAAGCTCATGATCCTCCTGCCTCAGACTCCTGAGCTGCTGGGATTACAGGCATGTGCCACTATGACCAGCTGGGGAAAAAAAAAACAACAATCTTGGAGCAGTTCTGCTTCATTTTAAGGAGTTATGCAAAGGCTGGAAAGACTGCCTTGTTTAACAAGCTCCAGGTGATACTGATGTGTGAAGTTTGAGAACCAGTGACCCAGGAAATGAGAACTGAAAATTCATTCTTTTCTTGAACTCTGTGGTGGGGTGGAGCAGTGGAAAGGAAAGTTTTGTACTTAAACTAAGAGTGATTTCTCCAATCTTCTCTGATTTGGATGTTGTTGATTTACTTTGTTTTGTGAAAACTTGCATGTAGTACTCTCACCAAGTCCAAGCCTCATGCTATTCTCACTGGAGGTGACATTGACTTCCTGCTTATAATTAACCATGAAGATCACTACTTAATTTGGAGTAGGGGAAAAAAAATCCTGACAATTAGCCTTAAGACTTATGGGGGAAGAAACTGATCCTAAAATAGTTGAAAAAAGTTCCTTAACACACCCTCCTTTTTTTTTTTTCTTCAAAGACTTGAAATTCTCTTTAAACAGCATTTATCATTCAGGACAGGAAAATGCCTTCTTTGACTTTCTGCAGTGATATTTCACTGCATTAGAGACTGAATAACCTTTATGGAACCCAGCCGGAGCCTGCTCTGCTGTCATGAGACAGGAAATCTGTTCTGACTGACTTGGTCATTTGCTTAGTTTTGGCCACATTCTGTACCGCCTAAAACCTCCACTGCACTTGGCCAAGACCTTGGAAGCTTGTCAGTATTCACGTTCTGCATATGTGATTTACGATATGGAAGATCTGAAGAGTGCTTTTTCCTGGCTAGTGTCACTTTGCTTTGAAAATGGAGGTGACAGGAGCATCATGTTAGCAGAGACCTTGCTTAAAAGCTTGACCAAACCCAGGGTTCAGGCTGCTATAATATATTATTGCTTGACATGCAGAAACAGTGAGACCTTTTAAAAATTAGTATAAAATTATTTTTGAATAGGACATTAACAGAAAGAAATGGTAAAAGATGTAGACAGAAAAAGATCAAATTTAGGCCTAGCAAATGTGAGGCCCTGGCTTCAATCCCCAGTACCACCACCCAAAATGCGAAAAGTTGGGCTGGGGTTGTGAGTCAGTGGCAGAGTGCTTACCTAGCATGTGTGAGGCACTGGGTTGGATTCTCCGTCCACTGACAACAAAAAAAATATTTAAAAAAAAGTGCAAAATGTTTTGGGTGAAATTCAAAACCTGTGACTTAGTACATTTCTCTCCAGTGTTCTCTTAAGGTCTCTCTCTTTTACCTGATAGGATCCACAGGAGATAGGAAGAACCATTGTGTCATTGCACAGATTGGTAAACAGTGATCATGGGAGGGTAAAATATATAAGTCGAGATGAATAACCACTAAATGGCTACTTTATGTGAACTTTTTCATTCGTTCCTCATGCAGCCAAATGCGATGAGTTCTGTTCCAACTTTTGCTGACAGATGAGGACTCTGAGGCACTGAGGGGTTAAGGCCAGCTCCAGAGTGCACACTCTCAGCTCAGCAGCTCTGACCTGCAGCTGCTATGCATCACCTTTATTTGAATTAGGAAATCAGGAATTTAGGAAATTAGTGAATTAGGAATTCACTGCAGTCCGGGTGCTGCAGTGAATGTGTCAGGCGGTGGAGCACAGGCTGGATTCCAGCCCCACGAGCTCCCTCTGCTGGACACCTTCGTGCAGCAGCAACAAGCACACGGCTTCTCTGTGGCCCTGCACAGACTGCCCGAGAATCAATAGTCTTTAATGTTTCCACTTCTGCAAGAAGCAATGAGGACAAAAAATGGCTCTGCCACCTGGGCCTAGCCAACGGAAGTGTCATAAAACATGCCCTGTGTGCCCTCAGGGTAGGGCTTCGAGTCAGTTCAGGGCACGAGGAGGCTTTAACTATGCTGAAAAACCCAGTGGTTCTGGGCCCAGTGTTTCATAGAACTCTCTCTCCTTCCTCTGACCCCTATCATCATCAAATGCAGGGTCATTTCTGGAGTAAGCTACCATCAAGCAACTCTTGTCACCCAGGGCTGTGGGTGATGGGGGCTGGGTCTGTAAAGAAGATGGTCCCTGTTCTGTTGGAATAGTGTTTCTCTAGGCAAGAAACCCCAACCCCTTTGCCAAACCCTCCACGAAGGCAGGTGGAACAGAGAGGTGGAAGTGCTCGGGGGGACTTTTTAATAATGTCCCCAAAGTTTTCACTCTCTTGCAACAATCTGCTGTTTCTCGCAGAAAAAAAAATGTTTTAATGTTTTAGTTAGCTATTTCACTGTTGTGACTTGAAAAGACCCAACCAGAACAAATGTAAAGGGAGAAAAGTTTATTTAGGGGCTCATGGTTTCAGAGATCTCAATCCATAGACAGCAAACTCCATTCCTTGGGGCTCAAAGTGAGGCTGAACATCATGAGGAAGAATATAGCAGAGGTAAACAGCTCCCATGATGATCAGAAAGCAAAGGGAGAGACTCCATTCACCAGATACAAATATATACCCCAAAACCATGCCCACCTCCTCCAGCCACATCCCATCTGCCTTCAGTTACCACTCAATTAATCCCAACAGGAGATTAATTCACTGATTGGGCTAAGGGTCTCACATTTCTCCTCTGAACCCTCTTGCTTTGTCTCATACGTGAGCTTTTGGGGGACATCTCACATCCAAACCATAAAACAACAGAACAAGGACATAAAATACATTATCATTTGCTTGTGTTTCACTAAGAACACAGAGTCTGGACACTCAGCAGTTTTTGGTCTGTGTTATGACTTTAAATTCATAACTGGAAAGGAAATGGAAGGGTCATTAACATCTTTGAACAGCACAAAGTTCACGTGATGATTATAGTGATAAGGTTCTACAAGCCGACTAGCTGTCCCTACCTTGGCTGACTTCATCATTTTCTCTGAGGGATCCTCCTGGTTCTTCATGAGAGTCCAGTTCATCTCCACTTTCCTATTGGGTTAATACAACACAAAGAACACAGAAGACAAGATGAATGCAAATATTCCTCTGGTCCATGCTCTTTGGTAAAAGGGAATTCAGTTTTCTTAGTTGTTTCTTCTTCTTTTTCTGCGGGTGCTAGGGTTGAAACCCCTGCCTAGAACCTGTGAGGCAAGTGCTGTACCACTGAGCCACACTCCGAGCCCTTTTCTCCTTCTTTTTCAACTTCTTTCAGCTTAAGTGTCCAGGAAGGCTGCTGCTAGTATGATTAGATTTAAAAGAACCAGGCAGACTTAGCAGTGGCACCAAGTACTCATGATCAGTTGTGCTTTTTCTTTACATTTTTTTTTCTTTCTGGTACTGGGGATTGAATAAGGGTTTTCTACTACTGAGCTGCACATCTTCAGCTTTTTTTTTTCTTCTCATTTTTAAAATTTTGAGATAAGGTCTCACTAAATTGCTGAAGCTAGTCTCAAACGTGTGACTTTCCTGCTTCAGCCTCCTAAATTGCCGAGATGATAGGCATGGCCATGCCACTGCACCCGGCTGTACTTATCTTGAAGGGGTCTGGTTCCATTCATCTGTGCACTGCTTGATGTGTGGCACATATAGGAGAAGGAGAGATGAATGTCATAGGGCAAGGCCTGCAAAGAGAAGCAGGGCATCTCCAGCAATTTGGCAGAGGACTAGACTGGCCAGAGCAGAGACTGAGAGAAGTGGGAAGGGTGGAAAGGGGTCAGAAGCCCAAGGCCTTGAAGGCAGGCTGAGGATTTTGTCCATTATTTTGAGAACAAATGGAAGGCATTGAGGATTAATAATAGCAGGGGAACCAAAGGGTCAGCATGGCCTTGTGTGGAGTCCCCAGGATCACCACGGTTCAGTTTTTTAGTGCATTCTCTCCCCTTTTCCTCCTCCTCCTCCTTTTTTTGTGGTGTTGGTATTGAACTCAGAACCTTGTCCATGTTGGACAAGTGCTCTGCCACAGAGCTACACAAGCAAGCCCCTCTCTTTCTTCTTTCTCTGAGTTAATCAGCTATTTGCAATCTCAACACCCCAAAATATCTAAAACAGTGGTTCTCAACCCTGGCTGTACATTAGAATTATTTGAAGAGTTTTTAAAAAGTATAATTCCAGACAATAACATCAAAATCTCTAGAGCTGGGCTTTTTTTTTTTTCCTCTTTCCAGTATTGGAGATTAAACCCAGGGGTGTTCCACCACTGAGCTACATCCCTAGCCCTTTTTATTTATTTATTTATTATTTTGAGACAGGGTCTTGCTAAGTTGCTCAGACTGGCCTGGAACTTGCAATTCTCCTGTCTCAGCCTCTTGAGTAGCTGTGATTACAGGTGTGTGTCACCAACTGGCTGAGTTGGGGCATTTTTAAGGTTTCTGCTTGATGTGTCTCACATGGAGGAGAAGAACCACATATTGCACATGTGGTTTCAACATGCAGCCAGAATCGAGAATTACTGATCTTCTCCAGAGGTTTAAAGGCAGCTCTTTAATAGTGGAAGAAACATGGCAGGTGGAGTTGGTGACTCAAGTAAAGCCCGAAGTGTCTAATGAGGCCTGTAATTGGCCTTTGTCACCTGGGTTCCAGCTCCAGCCACAGCTTCATTTAGGCAACAGAGCTGGAATCTAATGTGCAGGGCCTTGACAATCTGCTGTCTTATTCTCACCCATTAGTGACAATCAATTTCCTACTTTATCAAATACCAGCCTGCTTTGGGAAGAGACAACGGCTCATTCAGCACATTCTACAATTCCTTCCTGAGTTGCATCACTTACTGGCTTTTTATCATCTGTTTCTTACTTGTTAGTTGATAAGATATATTGACATAAAAAAGGTAAAGCAGGTAAATAATTTTCTTTTGTTTGGGTTTCTCACTTTGGAATAGGCAGATTTGTACTGGTACAGTGAAGAAAAAAAAATCCCTGAATAAATGGAAAGGTTTAAAAAAGTATAACAGGAAAAACAACAACAACAACAATAACAACAACAACAACAAAATCCTGCCTTAGTTGCAGTAAATGCCCTAATTAGAAGACCAGAAAATAGATACGTTTTTTAAGGGATCCCTGTGTAAAGCCTTTTAATCTAACAGGAAATTGGATTGAAAGTCAAAGTGAGAAACAAGCTTCCTCTTTTGGAAGAATTTCAAAGCCAAGAATAAAACTTACAGTCTTTTTTTTTTTTTTTTTTTGTGGTACTGGGGATTGAACCCAGGAGCATCTTACCACTGAGCTTCATCCCTAGCCTTCCCAACCTGCCCTTCCACCCCACCATTTTTTTTTTTTTTTTGAAAATTTTTTTTCTTTTTTTTTCAAGAATTTTAATATTTATTTTTTAGTTATCGGCGGACACAACATCTTTGTATGTGGTGCTGAGGATCGAACCCGGGCCGCACGCATGCCAGGCAAGCGCGCTACCGCTTGAGCCACATCCCAGCCCTTGTTTTTGAAATTTTGAGTAAGGGTTTCACTAAGTTGCTAAGGGCCTCACTAAGTTGCTGAGTCTGGTCTCAAACTTGTGATCCTCCTGTCTCAACCTCCTGACACTACACTTGGCAAAACCTTCAGTCTTAACAATATGTAGCTATGAGCCTTCAGGGCAAAGAATGTTCTCATTTCACAGATGGAGAGTTGGAGGCAGAGTCAGGGATTTGGAAAGCTCTTCAAGCAAATCCTTGTTAGGAAAAAAAGAGTCTTAATATGAAATTCTGTCCATTTAATTGTATGTTGCTTAGAAAAGTGTCCAAAGAGCTATCTTTTTAAAAGATATGTGAACACACATGTGAAATAACACCTAAGGTCATTCATTCATTGGGAAAGATTGGAAATAAATGTCCCATCAACTTGAGACTTTAAATAAATTATAGTAATTTGTACAATGGAAGACCATACAACCATTAAGAAGAACAAGGTATCTCTTTTTGAATTAACACAGAGCTCTAAGAAATACTAAATGAAAAATAACGATTCTGAAAAATATGTATAATATACTAAATTTGCACAAAAAGTCTTTTTAAAATTTGTTCTTTTTAGTAATCTGCACAAAATTTCTATCTCCTATTTATCTATATGTATTTCCTTATACATGCTTTCTACATCTCAGATAGGGCACATAGGAAACTGGCAATAGAGATAGTCTATGGGAAGGGAAATGGGCAGCTAGGAAACATACCATATTATACTTGAAAAATTGAAAACTTTGTCAGTACATTTTATTTTATTTTTTGCAGCACTGGAGATTAAACCCAGGGTCCTCTATTACTGAGCTACATCTGTAGTTTTTATTTTGAGACAGGGCCTCACTAAGTTGCCCAGGCTAGCCTCAAATTTGTAATCCTCCTGTGTCTGCCTCCCCACTTCCTGGGATTATAAGCATGTGCCACCATGCCCAGCATATATTTAAAATTTAAATTAAAAATAAACTAAAACTGGGGCTATTGTGGTGGCACATGCCTTTTGAATTTTTTTTCCAGATTTTGAAATATTTTCATATGTATAAGGAGATATCTTTGGGATGGGACTCTAGCCTAAAAATGAAATTCATTTGTTTCAGATATACTTTATACACATAGCCCGAAGATAATTTTACACAATATTTTTAGTGCATTTTTTAGTGCTACCTGTCATATAAGGTCAGTTGTGGCATCTTGTTGGTGCTCAAAAAGTTTCAGATTTTGAAGCATTTTGTTTCAGATTTTCAGATCATTGATGCTTATCCTGTAGTACTTGATGAATAAGTAAAATAAACTGAAAGATTGCAAATTCATATCTCAGCTCTGTTATTCTGGCAAAATCATTAGTTCTCCCTTTATTCATTCAGCTAATGAACATTTATTGAATGTCTGCTGTGTTTCAGGTACTGTGTGTGCTAGGTACTGGAGGCACAGAGATGAAAGATCTATTTGTAAGAAGCTTACTGACTTGTGGGGAAATGATGAGAAATCTCACAGTTGCAATGCAGTGTGGTAAATGCTGTGACAGATTATAACAGGTTTCCACAAGACCTCATGGGAGGTGAAACTAAATTAGGTTAAGAAGTTTTGTTTACCAGTGGACATAGTGCTAAGTCTTGCAGTGAAGAGAAGATAGGGCGATCCCAGGCAGAGGGAGTCGCCTGTGCTGGCTAGGGATAGTCTGATATTACTGCAGTGTGTGGACAGTGTAAATTAGACACAGGCCAGAGCCAGATCTTGCATGGTGCAGTTTGGAGTTTTAGAAAAATTGCATTTGTTTTATGTTCCCTGTTATCTTGTAACAGGAATATATCTTGATACTGGGAATTTAACTGAAAGACCAGTCTTTACACAGTAAAGACTTTCAAGCAAACCAGTGATAAGAACTGAGCTGCTTTGGGAAAAAGCAGCAGTATAGAAGGAATTATAGGTCTGGGGCAGGGAGGGAGGAGATTAACAAACTCTCTATAAACACAAAGGGTAATGCTGTAACCAGCACATGAGAGGCTCTTCCCAGACACTGGGTTGCAGATCCTGGAATCAGTCTGCTTGCCCTGAAGTCCTATCTCCTGCCCCTCATGTCTTACAGACCATGAGAGAGTTTCTTAACCTTGAGCCTCAGTTTCTTCTAATGGTTCTGCCCCTAGCCCTCATGCCTAGCACTCCATCTGAGCACAGTACTCCTAGTCTCATGGCAGGTTTTCCTAAGACACTGTTGGATGGGGAACATAGGATGCAGGAGAAAGAAGGGGCACTCCTCTCTGCCTCCTGTGACCTATATGACTTCTCATTGAACCGAAGTTTCTCTATCTGTGAAATGACAGTAGTAATGAATATTGTACAGAGTTCCTGAAAGGCTTAACTAGGAAAATACATCTGGAAATTTTGTATAATATGCCATATGATACACAAAAGTCAATTACTATTTTCAATACTTTCTTAATGATGGAAGAAAATGAGTATTTTATTTGAAATTTTCAATTTCAGGGTAGTCCAGTTTTTCTTGTGTACTTCATACTTCTTCTTAGTAAAGAAAACTGATGCTGGGGGTGTAGCTCAGTGATAGAGCACTCGTCTAATACATGTGAAGCCCTAGTTCCATCCCCAGCACTGAAAGAAAAAAAATCTCCTGGGGCAGTGGTGCTCACCTGTAATCCCAACTACTCAGGAGGCTGAGGCAAGAGGATTGCAAATTTGAGGCCAGCCTGGGCAATTTAGCAAGATCCTATCTCAAAATAAAATAAGATAAAATAAAAAGGACTGGGATGTAGCTCCATATAGAATGTCCCTGGGTTCAATCCCTAGTATAAAACAAAATAAAACTGACTCAAGAAAATCACAAGGTACCTTGTATGATTATTAATATGTTTAAGATGTTTTTTTCAAATCTCTGTTCTTTCTCAGGTTCTGAGGCCAGAACAGGGATGTATAATTAAGCTGGTCATGGGAACAGAATAGGCAGAACTCTCTCAATATGGGGTACTGTGGACTTTATGGCCTTGAAACCCAGCTCCTGCTGCAGGCAGCCATGCCACTGATCATATCTGAGCCTCAGTTTCCTTATCTGCATAGGAGAGTTCTGCATACTTACCAGGAATTGGGGAGTGAGGGTGGGGAGATTAAATAAGGCTTAATATATGAAGGACTTGGCCCTCAGCAGGGATCAGTGAATGTTCGTTCCTTTCTCTCTCACAAGGTGCGTCCTTTATAGATGTGAAAAATCTTTGAAAGCTATTATTTCATGTAATTCTCACTTCACCATTAAGAGGCAGGTGTGGAGTTCCCAGTATTACCATCTCCATTTTACAAAGAGGAAACGGGAGTCCCAGAGCATTTCAAGGTCACTCAGAGTCAGAGAAGACCCAGAGCTTCCCAACTACTAGCCTGACACCTTAATATTGATCACATTCCACTTTAATCCCAAGCTTCTTTCTTTTGAAAATTTAAGACTCGCTGTCCTGAATATTTTTTCCTGGAAATATTATTCGAATGTCGTGGAATCATTGAATCTTGAAACCGAGCTCTGATCTTGAAACCGAGCTGTTCCTGACAAGTGGTTAACAAAGCATATTTAAAGGACTCTGGGGATTGGAATTTATCTCCTAAGGTACCCTGCTCCATCTTTGGGCAGCATCTTAAGCCAAGCATTATTTTCCTGCTACTTTCAGTCTTTGAAATTCATGTTGTTCCACCTCAATGTGACCACAAGATTTAGTGGCAGTCCTCCTCTACTTGGAGGGATGTCCCACCTCTGTGGGAGGGCTGCTCTGACCTCAGGCATGGCTGGCTCTTGTGCCTGCTTTGAGGCAGATCCTTCCACCTTGCACCAGAGGACACCATGCTCTCACTGTGATGGCTGTAGAGTGGAAGTTTATTTCTCATTCTTTGTATTTTCTGGACATAACATACATACATTTTCATGCTAATATGGAGTATAAGTATATTTGAATGTATCCCTAGCATTCAGAGACATTATTGCCATTTTCTTTCTTACTACAATGACCTAACCCTGACAATTTAAAATATCTATTCTAATTTATTAATCACGTACCATTTCTTTTTGAAAAAGAATAGATTAAAATAGATTAAAAACAAAACATAGTTCAATTTTTATACAAACTCAGAGTTACTCAGGATTGTATTTTCTCAGATTGAAGCCTGACAGAAACAGGTTATCAGCTATCTTTAGTGTTGTAAAGAGGTTCTTAACTAAGCGGAGGATTCCATGTGCAATAACAGAGAAATAAATGGTTCTCTCTGGTAGCAACCCCAGTCTGCCTCTGCCACAACATTATGCTGATATTGTCTGCTACATTGTTTATCCCCCTCTTAGATTATAGGCTCCTGGAAGGTCGAGGGTGCAGATGATTCATTTCTTTATCCTCAGGGCCTGCATAGTATCTGATACACAGAGGATGCTCATTGTAAGTTGTTTGAAGGGAACTAAATGAATGCTGGGAGAGAAAGCTTTATATTTCCATAGAACTCAGGTAGGAATAGAGAAAAGGGCTGAGTCTTGCAGGATAAGAAAATCTTCCTATAGCAGACTGAATGCATGCACAGAGTGGAATTTTCTAGAAGGATTGTGCTGGAAGCTTAGTTAATATGGCCGGCAGTGCTTTTGATTGGATAGGGCTCAGCTGGGGTGTTCAGCAAAGCTTTACAGCAGATGATTGAGCACAAGTTCTGAAGCTGGGCGGCCTGCCTGTGAATCTGTGTCTGCCATTTACCACCTGACATTCTGCAAGTTACTTAACTTCTCAGTACCTTATTTTTCTCATCAGTAAAAAATAGGTACATTCTTACCTTCAGTTTGTGAATTAAATGAGTTCCTGCATATAAAACTTAGAACACAGCCTAATAGAATAAGTGCTCAGTAATGTTAGCAACTGTGATTATTTACATCTTTCCATTTTCTTTTGCTGCCTCTGTCTTATCTCCTACCCTCATCTCTTTCTATACGTATCAGGCAAAAATGAATAAAATGCCCCAGGGGTGGGCAGGAAATACATGAATGAAATGCATAGGATGGTTTGGTTCCCATGCAGCTCCAGCCTGGGTGCTTTTCTTTGTTTAAACTAACCGTTCTTGTCTGTTATAACCCTGAGATGGTGTCATTCTGTGATTCATTTCTCAAGAATCCAGGAGCTACCTGTCAATAGGGAGAAGGCCTAGGTAGGGTAAGCTGTTAACACTCAACGTTCCCAAGAGAAGGTGTGGTTTTCTGGGTAGGGACTTGTCTGGGAGTAGGTGTTCTGTGAGTCCGATGGAATTTCCATTCACTGAGTCTTGAGGAGGGTGGACTAGAAAGTGGGACTGAAGGATGTTGCATTTTTCCTTCTTTAGGGCTGTGCCAAAATTGCAGAAGAAAAAAGTGTAACACAAAAGCTTTGTGAACACTGAATATACAAAAAAATTTATTGTAAAGTTTCCCACTCTGAATACTTTGCTTATTTGCTAATAACAGATGCTAATAATAATTTGTTGCCTACACTAGTATGGAACAGGGTAGGATTTTGTTCTTCCCAGCCCCTGTGTTTTTGATTCTTATTTTGTGGTGCTGAGGATGGACACCAGGGGCCTCGCACATGCTGGACATGTGCTCTACCATTGAGCCTCTACCCCAGCCTATCCTGGTCTGTTTTGTTCACAGATGTATCGGATGTTCAGAAAGCGCAAGACACTTAGTAGGTAACCGGTGCTAAAATATTGGTTAAATTAATAAATAGCAATAATGATGATGACATCACATCCCAGGAACTACCAACCATAGTTCTTCAAGTCCTAAGGGAAGAACTAAGTCATAATTAAGAATAAACAGGATAATTTTACTAATATAAATAATAATGCATGTCAACAGTTTTTTGAATTCTTATAGCAAATATCTTTTTGTTTTTGCTGCCCAGAATCATTTTCCCTCCTTATATTTTTGTTTGTTTTTTGTTTGTGGTGTTGATTGAACCCAGAGTCTTGTACATGTTAGGCAAGCGCTCCATCACTGAGCTCTACTCCCAGCCCTCTTGTAGTTTAAAGCACCCGGTGAGACACCCTTCTTTTCTCTCTTTCTAGTCCTTGTGGCTCCAGGCTAGGCTGATGGCATTTCATCTGGGCATGTCACTAAAGACAGTTTCACATTTGGTTCTGGAATAATCTGGGCAGGAGAAGCCAGTGGCCATCTTACCACCGCTGGGAAAAGCCTAAGAGGAAGCCCAGGAAAATGCAGTCACAGACAGAGACACATTTGGGTCAAGTGCCTGACTCTTAATCTAAGCCCCACCTTGCAGAACTGGGCTTAGGGCAGCTCAGAGAGGTGTCATCTGAGAACTCTGAATTGGTTGAGGGTAGAAAGGTGACGCTCATGATCTCCAAAGTCCCTGGACCTGTCTACATAGCACTAGGGGTGCCATCATTATGAGCATTACAAGGGTCTCTTCTCTTTCCCCCTGTCTTTCTGAATCACTTCCTATCAAGGGCCTGGAATGGTGTCCCCTAAGGTAGTATGAAGGACCTGAGATCCTTCCATGCCAGACATGGCTTGGTTCCTGGTTAATTTCTTGGACTCCATGGTCATATATTTCCAGTTCAGTAAACTCTTAAGGAGGCAAAAAATGGGTGGGAAGGGCCCTAAACAAAAGGGCTTGGGAGGAAAAGGGTGGGCCAATTCCTGGAGCACTTGGTGAGCACCTTCCATGTGCCTGGGGATGCTAGGGTGGGAGGAAGTACTGCAAAGATAGACAAATGACATCCTCACCGCAAGAACTCTCGGTGGCCTTAACTAGAAACAAAGCTGAGCTTGGGAGATCAATGAGCTCTTATTAGAGAACAGGAAACAAGGCCAGATATCCAAAAGAGAATCTGCAGTTGACTTCTGACTAGTTAACTCAAGAATCAGTCTTCTTCACAGTAGGAGTATCAACTCTACCAAGTTACAGTGATAAACAGTAGCAATTATGTTAGCTACTGTCAAGATAAAATGAATTATATTTGCCCATTTTATCAGGTGGTTCAAAGTTATCCTTTTTCTTCTCTGTTCCCTGTCCCCACCACCCAAACCAGACACCCAACTGATTTGTTCCCGATGGCTGGCTGTGATTACTGTCCTAATTTGTTCTTTCCTCATCTGCTACAAACTGCGTATTTTCTGTCCCTTCTGATAAATCAGGAGCACTGAGGGACTTCTGAAGCTGTTTTTGTACCATGCAGAAGTGTATTAACTGGAATTCCTGTGTATGTGTCTATAAAACCCCTCGTCTTCTCAGTGTGAGATCACCTTCAGGAACGGCGTCATGTCGATGTGCAGCTTGCGTGTGTAAAATTCTTTTCTGTTTGAACAAATCAGCCCTTTATTTATACAACTTTGAGGTTCTCCCGTCTTCTGAGCTGCTGCCTCCAAGGACTGTGGGGCTCCCTGGGAGAGAAACAGAAAGCCCAGCTTTCATAGGCATGACACACAGAGCAACAAGAGCTAGTCCAAATCCCCCAATATTTATAAAAAGCAATGTTTTCATCATGGAACACTAATAATAACACCTATTTTTACCATGGAAGACACAGGGGACCCAAATGTGCAGAGAATAACTCAAGACTGGTTAATAATTAGTACCCAGGGAAGTGGAAAAATGGACCTTCCCAAGGTTGTAATTATTTCATTTAATTCTCTGGACAACCCTGTGAGACAAGTATGGTACCCCCATTTCACAGATGAGGAAGGGAAGCTTCAGGAATGTAAGCAACTTGTTCAAAGCCATTCAGCTGGCATACAGCCGACCTAAAATCACTGCCCAAGACTCCTTTTTAAATTAGATAATTTTGTTACTTTTATAGTTTCAAATAGCTAGGAATGGTTACTAAATCTGCCTTGCAACAAATAAGGTCACAGCAAGATTCCAATTTATTTCCAAGCTGAAATGTATTCAGTGTGTTAGGAAGAGTGATTGGAACAAAAGTGGCTGAGAGGGAAGGAAGAATGGGCTAAGAGAGGAGGCCCAGTGTGGGGTGGGGTCTGTCTCTTCTGCAGTCACCACAATGTGCAAATGATGTCACATTTCTTTCTTTATTGTGTCCAACTACAACTTACTTTTTAGTTGTAGTTGGACACAATATCTTTATTTTATTTATTTATTTTTATGTGGTGCTGAGAATTGAACCCAGGGCCTTGCACATGCTAGGCAAGCACTCTACCGCTGAGCCCCAACCTCAGCCCCAAATGATGTCACATTTCAAGTACCAAAAAGCTTGACCTGAAATTGCCTTCCAGCCTGTGCCCTGCACTACAACCTGGGTGATCTTTTCAAAAGGCAAACTGCCCACATTACCCCTCTGCTTAAAACCTTTAAAGGCCATTGACCTCAGGGTGAAGGCCAACAGGCTTAAAAGGTTTAAGTTTCCTGCCCAGCCCTGGACTATCTCTCTGGCCTTGTTCATTCATTCAAGGAATATTTATTGGATGCCTTTGCTATGGCAGAAAGAGTGAATCCAGCAGCGGAAGTCTGTACCCCCATGAAGAGTGCACCTCCATTGCACAGAAAAGGGAGAGAGAACAGAGAAGGAGAGGAACAATAAGTTATGTCTGAAGGTTATTTGTGATATAGAAAAAAGAAATACAAAGGTGTTGAAGGGCAGATGGGGATGGATGTGGAGACCTCAGTGTTAACCCATCATGTCCCATCTTCTATATATAGGTCACCTATAAAAATCTATAACATTGTATAGGACACCTACAAAATTGCTCAATTTAAGTTTTTATAGGTGCCCTATATATAGGACAGTGGGACAGAGTGGGTTAAGCAGGAGAGTTGAGGAACGCCCCACCAGAAAGTGAGGTTTGGCAAGGCTCTGAAGCAGGTGGGAGAAGGTGTGTGTGTGGCTCTCTGTGAGAAGTGTTGACCTTACTGTGGAAACAGCAAGTACAAAGGGCCACCACCCACACTGGCCTTTCAGTTCCTGGAGCAAGACATTCACTTGCCCTTCCCTCTCCTGGGAACACTCTTCCTCCCTTTCATGACCCCTCAGCCTTCAGGTGTGGCTCATCTGTGCCCTCCCGGGGCCACTCTGTCCCCATTGCCCATAGTGATGCTGAGACTGTGCAATGCTCTCCCCACGAGATGACAGAAGTGATAATGGAAGCAATGACGTAAGCTTCACCAGCTCAGGGACCATAGCTATCTTGTTCCTGTTGTCACAGCCGTGCCTGGCTCAGGGCTTGGAAATGAACATACAGTTGCTATATACCTGCGGGACTGATGGGTATTGGACACAGGAGCGAAGGACGCCAGAGGCAATCTGCAGACAGGGCCTGCCTCAGTTCAGAGGAGGAGGGGGCAATAGCACTCCTCCACAGGGAGTGTGTGCTGACCTCTGGAGGCCTGACCTCTGCACGTGGCACTGGCTGCCCATTCCCAAGGAGGAAAGTTATTTGTTAGTTTTGGGGGCTGATTTGCTGGGGTCATATACATTAGTGTGCTATGAGATCACCCTGGGTGTGGATTTGATCATTTCCATATTTTCTAGGAGACGAACTCTCAGATGTCAGTCTCTCTGGGCAGTTATAAACTCTCCCTCCCATAACTTTTATATTACCCACAAGTATTCATGAGGCATGAACAGTTGGTGGGTCCCCACAAGTGGCCATCATTCCAATGAACACCCACACCCTTTTCCTTTGTTTTGAAATGTGGCTTGAGATAAAGATTTTCCTGAACAAATACATATCCAATTTCTTGTCATCTCAGCCATATATCTGATTAGTTTCTCAGGGTGAGATGGCTCCTCCCCTTTTCCAGATCAAATGAAAGCTTTTGGTTCAAGCACAAATCATACAAAGCATTTCAAGCTTTCACGCCTCCACAATCTTGCATAAATCACTGGATGGAATAATAGAAATCAGAAAGTACTGATTTGAGGGAAATGTCTCCATTATCTCTAAAGATTTTGTGTTAGACAAAAGACATAGCCAAGACCAGTTCCAATGGATGGGATTACTTTCACTCCTTATATGGACTCAGATTGAAGACCAGAGACTCGAAGTGCTTTCAAGAAGGTCCCTCCCAGCCACTTGACCTGTAAATTTTTTTTTTCTAACAATTCTCTTGACTGTATGGCTCATCTCTCTAATGATTAGGGGCCATCAATTCTAGCCTAACGGAATGTTTTAGTGAAGGCTCTGTAACCCCTGGAATGTGTAGTACTGCTTTTGCCTATTATGTGCAAGTGTTCTATCAAATTAATGATAGTGAGAGGGAGTTTGGGAGATGGGAGGAAAGAAAAAGTTGAATGTATAAAGAGGATTCTGGAAGGTAAAGATAGGAGGAGAAAAATGTCAGACAGTTGAAACCAGGAAAGCAAGTCATGTGCTTGAGTTGTTTTTCATTTATTCATTAAATTGATACTTTTGGAGTGTTACCATGTGTCAGACAAATGAGCACATAATGAGATGATTTGAGGTGGTGACTCATCTATGAAGACAATGCAAGGGTAGTAGGATGGAAGGTGATGGGGAGGTGCTGGCCACTTGCCTTTAGTTGGTTAGGGAAGACCTCTCTGAGGAGGTAGCTTTGGAGCCAAGAGCTGGATGGCGAGAACTAGCCAGCTCTGGATGGATCTATCTTTAGCCGTCAGAGTAGTCTGTAGCTCTGTGGTCTGAATATTTGGAGGCTAAACTCAGGCAGGGGTTCTTTCGAAAGGAAAGCTGAGCATTCCTGATTTCTAGGCCTGCTCTGCCCCAGCCTCCTAGGCTCTATGTATCCTGTTTTCTCAGGGGTAGAGCCTTTGAACACTTCCAGCTCTTGGGTATGTTGAGAGCAAAGAGAACAAAATAAAGAGTAATCAGAAGTCTAGGTCTCTAAAAGCATAGTGGGGAGAAGAAAACACAAGGCTAGTTGGGTGCAGTGGCCTGGTATCTCAGCAGCTTGGGAGGCTGAGGAAGGATTGTGATTCAAGAGCTAATGAATTCAAGAAAATCCATGGATCACAAGTTCAAAGCCAGCCTCAGCAACTTAGTGAGGCCCTAAGCAACTCAGTGAGACCCTTGTCTCTAAATAAAATACAAAAAGGGCTGGGGATGTGGCTCAGTGGTTAAGTGCCCTGGGTTTAATCCCTGGGAAGGAAAATGGGGGACTGGAAGAAAGCAGAGAAACTTCAAGCTTTTTTGTTTACTTCATGTGCACACTTTGGTGGGAATGATTTAAAAACTGATGGAAAGGTTAAATGTTTACCAAAAAATCAAAACCCAGCTCTTCACCTATATTGTACTGTAAATAATATTTTATGTTCTCCTAAAAACACCTGGAAGCCTTTCTCTTTAGTAAGTGAAACAATAAAGATTAACTAGTTAATTTGGTAAAGCTGATTTGAATTGCACAGAAGGCATTGAGTAATACTTGGCATTTAAAAAGTTATCTGACATTTAAAAGGAGATGACTGCTAATGAATTCAAGAGCTAATCTTATACTCTGACAGAGTGAGCCATGGAAAATCCAGGATTATTATCTTGCTGTAAACATAATGTGATTCAATTGAGCTATCAAAAAAGGGAGCTATTGCTGTATACAAATATCCATAGGCACACATGTTTACCACAACTTAAAGGGAATGGCCATTAAAATTAAGTAAATTCTTGTCATTTTTTTTCTTTACCCATGGACTGTAATACCTGAGTTGAAGACCCAGGGGAAAAAAGCCTTCTTCCCAGTAATTTTTTCTCCTCCTTTCAGTTGGTATTTTAAAGAGTCATTATCAGGAGTTGGTTCTACAAACAGACCTCAGATGTCTAATGTAATCCCAGCTACTTGGGAGGCTGAGGCGAGAGGACTGCAAATTCTCGGTCAGCCTTGGTGATTTAGCAAGATTTAACAAGATTTAGTAAGATCTTGTTTCCAAACAAAGGGTTGAAGATGTAGCTCAGTGCTTGCCTAGGATGTGGGAAGCCCTGGGTTCAAACCCTAGAAGAGGGGAGTGGGGGCAAGGAGAAAGAGAGAAAGGGGAGATTCTGAACCCAAGCTGTCACATCCCCATGGGTCTCACAGTGTAACCAACCATAAGGATCTGTCCTGTAGGCGTCCCTCAGGCCTTCCTCCCACGGAATCTCCCACTCTTTTCTAATTGGGGTTCCCCACCTTTGTAGCTGCCGCTCAATGGCTCCAAGAAGAGCTATTGTCCCTCATTAAGAAGGCTGCAACACTCTGGCTGTCTAACTGCCTCCCACGCAGCTCACAACTTCATTCTGCCTGAGAGGGAGCTGCCAAGAGTCTCTGGGAACCTGTGGGCAAGCTGAGCTGAAGGAAGAAAACAGGAGGAGGAGGGCCTTTGTAGCCAAGATCTGAAATGCACGGGGAACACACCCCACCATTATCTTAAAGCATGGGGAGCAGGTGGGGAGGCCTTTGCTGAAACCCTTAAGAGGTCTATGAAGTTGTCATATCAAACCTCTGTGCACACAGGGCATTTGTCCCCTCCTGTGAGCAAACAAAGGAAAAGAGTCTGTCTCTCCTCCGACCACCAGGCCCCCCCACCTCGGCTGGGAGTTTGTTCCTTCACTTCCCTGAGTCCTGGTGGGGAAAGAGAGATCTGAGAGATTTAGTCACTGGGGGTGGGGGAGAAGGAGGGCTGTGATTTCGGAAACCCTCCCCCCACAAACCACCCCAGACCAAAGCCTGGAAGGGGCAACTCTTGCCAGGAGCTACTGGCTGAAGGGCCTGGCTAGTTTCCATCTTGGGCTCTGTTACTTCTTCCCATGGCAGCCTGGGGACCTTAAGTAGAAATGAGGACATGGATAAGACTGTGCACTGTATGGAATCTGTTGGTTCCCTGGGACTGGGCTGCCTGAAGAGAGGATCTGAGAGGGTCTTTGTACACTGTCAACCTCAGGTGAACTTACAGGGGACCTATCCTGCAGCAAGGCTGACCACCCCAGCCACCCGTGAGGCCTCTACGTGAGACCTTGCCTCTGTCTAGTTTCCCTGGCTTGGAGGAGGAGGGACTCTCTGGTGTACAGAAGGCCCCATGGGACACCCAGGATCTCAACTCAACAACCCAGCCTGCCTGCACTGCTTCTTTCCAGGGAGCAGAAAGATCTCACACTAGGCCTGCTTTCATTCACCACAAATGTGCTCAGCGGTCCTGTGCCAGTTCCCTGGGTCCATCCTGCTCATCTTGGCCACCTGAGGTCATGGTCCACTTTGTATGTTCTAAAGGCAATTTGGTGCTGACAAGATAGGCCAAGTAGATAAGTTTCAGGATAGTTCCACCAGCAGACAGGGTGGAGACAAAGTTTGGTTTTTAGCTAGAAAAAAGCTTTTGGTTCCTCTCCTGTCAGGAATTTTGTCTCAATCCATTCAACTCAATAAAAGGAGATTTTTTTACATTCTCCGGAGTATTTAGTAAAATTTAGCCCAAAAGCTAGCAAGCATTAATGTAGAAGAGAAATATAGCAATCTCCTATCCTAGCCTTTATGAAGGACTCATTTGCTAAGTCACTGGATTTTCGGTGCCTCAGTTTCCCTACCCAGAAAACAGGGTTCATCTCATTGTTCTCTTGAAGGAGATTTAGAATAGTGAAACACAGGACACTTTCATTCTAGTTTATTTGGAAGTAAATCTTTATCTGTGACTTCTAATTTATATTGTCCTCAATTTAATTAAGTGCTTTGTTGACACAACAGAATCATTGTTTATCTGGCTTAGCAGGAGCTGCAGAAGAAAAATTTTGAGCCAAAAGAATGAGCTGCTCTGCCCCTAGGGAGGCAGAAGCCAGCGTTTTCTGAGAGGGGGTGTCCAACTGTGCTCCAGCTGGGGCTTCACCACACTGGGTCGATGACATATCCCATCTTAGAGCAGAGGTGGGAGGTGGGGTGGAGGGCGGGAAGTGGGAACAACTCCCCAGCTCCTTCTGACCCCGAATTCAAATCTCACACTGTGTGACTTCCCTGTTCTGTTGAGTCTGCTATGACTTTTCCAATCTGACAACGAACAGACAGGGAAATTCCACTTGTACATTGATTCCAAAAAAGTTATTTTAAACCAGTCACTTTTCACTAGGGAATAATAAAAAAAAAAAAGTTACCCATGGTGCTTTGAATCCCAGATCTCATAAAACTTTATCTAATTCATAATTTAGCTGGACTGGGCAAGCCCTGGGAATGCTGGGACAGCAGAGGGCTGGAAGAAGAAAAAGAAAAATGTCCTTTGCTCTCCTCTGGGTCCTCCTGTCATCTGACCTCCCAGTTTTCCTCAGAAGCTATGTGCCGTGGGGTAGAGGCCCTGCTGGACAAGAGGCCCCATGGATTCCCTGCCTCCCCTCCTTCCCTCCTCCCCCAGGCCTGCAGCCCTGCTACCTCAGGTAGAGGTGGAAAACAAGTTTTTTTAAAAAAAAATTCATGAGATGGAAAAAACCCAAGGAATCTCTAATAGGCAACATTTTGGAGCAGTGAAACAAGGTCAACCCTCTAGACAGTACAGAGGATGCTCAGGAGGACGGGGTGTTAGGAGCCGGGGGTAGGAGAGACGGTTGGCTCAGTCTTCCTTTCAATTATTCTTGCTTTTCAACTTCTCCTTTTACACGTCTGAACACTTAGATTGTATACAAGCTCCAAGTCCTCTGTCTCATGGCTTTCAAGGCAGGAGACTAAAATAATAATCGTTATTATAATTTACTGGGGGCTGCAGAGTGCCTAGCGTTGTGCTAATCCCATCCCATATGTTGTTTCATCTTGTCCTTGTCATGACCCCATGAGGGAAATATGATTCTCCTGTACGCATGAGGAAAGTAAGCCTCAGAGAGGGTATATAACTTCTTCACAGCCAGTGAAGAAAAGTGGAATCTGGATGTAGCTTTATGGGCCTCTTACCTCTAGGCCTCTTTGTAAGTGCAGGTCATTGTGAATGACACCCTTTTGGTCCTGACATCTATTTCCTCATGAGTAAAATGGGAATAGTTACTGTGCCTACCATAGGGCTGTCATAAGGATTAAGAGAGATAATCTTACACCCTGCACACAAACCTAAAAAGCACTGGCTGTTATTACCACTCAGAAAGACCCTCTTACTCTGCATGGTGGTGCATACCTCTAATCCCAGCAGCTCAGGAGACTGAGCAGGAGGATTGCAAGTTTGAGACAGTCTTAGCAATTTAGCGAGCCCCTAAGCAATAAAAATGGTTGGGGATGTGGCTCAGTGGTTAAGTGCCCCAGGGTTCAATCCCTGGAACCAAACCAAACCAAACCGAAACCTCTCTTAAGGTACTGAGACAGGAGGATCTCAGAATTCAATGCCAGCCTCAGCAACTTGGTGAGGTGCTAAGCAACTCAGTAAGACCCTGTCTCTAAATAAAATACAAAAGAGGGCTGGGGATGTGGCTAAGGGGTCAGTGCCCATGAGTTCAATCCCTGGTACCAAAAAAGAAAAAAAAAAGGGGGGGGGGAGGGGGCTTTTGAATCAAGTTCTACAACCAAAGATATTTATAAACTCATGGAGGGAGGTGGGGAGAGAGAGCATGAGCATGAGAGTGAGGACCTAAGGGAAACAGAGCTGACTTTAGAAATAAAGCAAGTGTAGAGTTCCTTGCATTTCTCCCCATGGGAAGTACAGAAAGTTAATTCTAGTCGTCAGTGATCCTACTCATCAGCTTCACAGGGATCTCCAAGAAGGATGTCTGCTGACATCTCCAAGTCTGCACATGATCCAAAGCAAAATACCAAAATACCAAGTACCAAATGGCAACCACCAGCAGGAGGCACTGGAGGTTGTGTGAATTGTGAGAGAAATGTCAGCTGAATTTCATTGTCATTATCAGAGAAGATAAAACAAGTAAAAGCTCTGATGCCTCCTTCCAGGATTCTTGGCTCACCCTTCCTTCCTTATTCCTTCTTCCCCTTCCTTCTTCTTAGTACTGGGGATCGAACCCAGGGGTGCTCTACATCCCCAGCCCTTTATATTTTTTTATGTTGAGATAGGATCTCACTAAATTGCTCAGGTTGACCTTGAGAACTTGCAATCCTCTTGCCTCGGCTTCCAGAGTAGCTGGGATTATAGAAGTATGGTCTTTTTTTCTATGAATTATGTATTTCTATAGATGATAGGCTTCCTATGATATGAAATCTTTCATGTCACTGAAGAATTTTATTTGTTGATTTTTTTAATATTTATTTTTTAGTTGTAGATGGACACAATACCTTTATTTTATTTATTTATTTTTCTATAGTGCTGAGGATCCAACCCAGGGCCTTGCACAAGCTAGGTGAGTGCTCTACTGCTGAGCTATAACCCCAGCCCTATTTATTGATTTTTCTAAAAAAGTGGTATCCATGTGCCAGTAACTGTGCTAAACACAGGGATACAAAGATAAATTAGGCAAGATTAAAAAAAAAAAAAGTCTTTCAAGTCCTGTAGCTTGTTCTTTTTTTTAAAAAAAATGTTGTCGTTGTAAATGGACAGAACGCCTTTGTTTGTTTATTTTTATGTGGTGCTGAGGATTGAACCCAGTGCCTCACACATGCTAGGTAAATGTTCTGCCACTGAGCTACAGCCCCAACCCATGTTGTTTGTTCTTTTAGGTAACAGTTTTCCAAAATGTTAACCAGAATAAAGGGTATGGTATTGCTTTGAAGGACCACTGAGACAAAAGGCTACTTTAAAACCTTTGTACAAAACATAGTGGGTCCACAGGTGTATGTGTGGGTTTATTGTCATGAAAGAAGGCAGCTGACAAGAAATATGAAAAACATCTATGAACTCCCTGAGGAAACAGATGGGGTACACAGGATTATTCATCCCCAATCCTAGCATGCTAGAATTACAGGTTACTCTCTGAAATCCCAAAAGAGCAAATTTAGGACACATAGGATCAAATTGAACAGAATCTTTAGGACACTACTAAATTGTGTCTAATCTCCACAAAGCAACAAAAGCCAAACCCAAGATAAAGCATGTGAGAAAGGCTGTTTGCTCTCCCAATATTGGAGATAGTTGGAACAAAGAGAGAAAATCCATTAGGTGAGGCCAGGGGAGATACTCTTTTTCTTATTTTAGACAAAGTGATGCAAGGATTCTTGGGAAATCTAATTAGAGGTTGAGTTTGCTCTTTACTCTTTGCTGACAACCTCTTTGCTCTGTCAGTTCTTTAAACCACTGGGCTCAGAACCCCTGCCTTTGTCCCAAGCTGACTGGAGTTTCATACTTGAGACCCAAAGTTTTCTGAGAGCTGGGAGGGAGGCACAAATTCATTGTCTCCCTGAGCCTTACAGTCAGAGGGATAAAATGTTGAAAAAGGGTTGAGGTCTTTGAAAGGTGAATTCTGGTGGCTCTATTCAATAGACTAATAAAAACCTAGCTAAGGTTAAATACTTAAACCAATAGTAGTTGAAGAAAATGATGGTGCTATGGTGTTGAGCCCTGCTTAGTTTGCTGTATTCTTGTTGTATATTGTGACTCCTAGATATTTTAAGCTACCCTTGGATAAAATCAGCTCTTCTCATGATCCATCTTTCCCTTTTATAGGGAGAATTAAAAAAATTGAAAAAAAAAATCCCAGGAAAACAAAATAAAAGCAAAAAAACCTCAGCACACCCCAATTTCAAGTTAGCCTGATTGTACTTTTTTATTGTATCATTTGCAAGTCTTTTCCTTATAGATAGTTTAAAACAAAACAAACAGTAGTTTCAATTATAATTGTACTTTCAAAATATTAAATCAGTGGTTCTCAACTGAGATAGGCGATTTTGCTCCCCTGGGGACATTTAGCAAGATCTGGAAACATTTGGTTGTCACAACTGGGCAGGTGTGCTACTGACATCTAATGAGTAGAGGCCAGGGATGTCACTCAACAGCCTACAAGGCACAGAATATCTCCCCATCTGGTCCAAAATGTCAATGATGTTGAGGTTAAGAAACCCTGTGTTGAATCATTAGTATTAAGTCACAGTTTCTAGCATGAATAAAAAAAGTGCATGAATTAAACCCCTATGCCATCATAATAATCAATTCTCTGATAGACTTCTAGGCTGTTTATAATTTTTTCTCTATTAAGGAAATGCTGCAATGGACATGTTTACTCATTTTTTCCCCCTGCTGAATTATTTCCTTCATATAAATTTCTAGAAGTCAGATATACTGAGTCAATGGGTATGAATACCTTTTCATAGTTCATGAGTCATACTGCCATTGCTTTACAAATGAATCCAACCAAATTATAATACAGCATAAGTTTGTAGGTGTACCAGTTTTACCAACACCTTGGCAGCTCTGGGTGCAATCGTTTAAAAAAGTGGGAGGTGGCAGAAATCTCAATATGGAATTTGCCTCAATATGCATTTAATTTGCTACTCAGAAAAATTATTGCTATTAGGATGAATATTTTTTCCATATTTGTTTTCTATTACCATCTTTTTTTTTTTTTTTAATGGTGATGCTGGGGTTTGAACCCAGGGCCTTGTGCATGCTAGGCAAGCATTCTACCACTGAGCCACACCCCACCATCATTTTTTAATGTTAATTGCTTATGTCTTTTGCTTATTCTTTGGACTGGTTCTCAATGTTGATTTTAATCTTTATCGAGTATGGACAGTAATGTTAAAGTCAATGAAACTATTTTACTTTTTCTAGTTTTACTTTCTACCACTGCAGAGATATGTTAATGATTCTTTCAGGAATTTTAATACTCTTTTTAGGTGCTGGTCATCTCACCCAACCTGCAGCCTCCACAGAGAGGCCCTGGGGAGGAGGAAAAGCTCTCTGGCGATTGATGTCAGCTACCCACAGAGGGAAGAGCAGCGCTTGGTCTCTGAAGGTATCCTAGGAACTAATTTCCCTTAATGAAATGCAGGGCCTGAGGAGGAGCCACAAGGCAGAAAGGGAAATAAATCTGAAGAACACCAAATTCGGTGAGGAGTTGGGAGGACCTGCATTAAAAAAAGGGCACCGTACCTTTAGGACTTCAGAACTGGCAAGGCTCCATCCATATGCAGCTATTAATATGCAAAAAATGCCTTCATAAATACTTGATTCTGTTCACAGTGGGGAGGCAGTTCATTTGAAAGAGGAAATGGGAGCTTGGAGTTGAAACATGTCTGCTTGTCTCCTTTTTCTTTTTTCATTGCTCTTTTCATCTCCACATTTCCCCTTGTAGTTTTCTTCCCCCTCTTTCCCACAACTTAACCCCCTCTTCCAACTCCTAGAAGTTGCTCGTGGCAGTTGCTGCTTTCATTTCTACTGAAGGATTTACCGCCGAGGCCCTGATCCTCCTGATCTTCTGGTCAGACGTAGAAGGGGTGCCTCAGGGGTTCTTCTCACCTTTTGCTATCCTTTCGGAGTGTTCTGCAGGCTACTGGAGGCAGGATCCTAACCCGTTCTGCTCCGGCCAGGGCGTGGGGTGCTCAATCCCACCAGTAGGGGGCACCAGAGGCAACTTCCCAAACCTGGAAACTCCACTCAACCCAGGCTGCTAAGCACAGTCTCCCTGACTCTCCCACCCACAGATCGTCGTGGTACCAAAATATCCCACCTTTAGGGATAGCCCGCCCCACCCCCACACCTCAGCAGGCACTGTGATTTAAAAAAAATATATTTTATGTGGCTCCCTTTGGGGCCAGATCCCAAGGGAGGGGGGTTGAGTTAGTGGGGGAATTAATGGAAAAAAAAACCCAAAAAACAAAAACAAAACAAAACAAAACAAAAACAAAAAACAAACAAACAAACAAAAAAAACAAACAACAACAAAAAAGAAAACAAGGGCAGGAACGGCTGATGCTGATTACAATCAATTTTGTGTGATATCCTCGCCTGCTGCAGAGTGGGAAAGGCCACAGTGGAAGGAATCCACCCTGTTTGCCAGTGGCCCATCAAGGTAAGTAACTGAAATCTGCTGTGCAGAAATTTGTTTCTAAATCCTTTCCAGATGCTTTATAGTAAACATGAAATTAGTCATTTATGTGGAGTGGGTTGAGGAAGTGGTTAACATGGAAGTCAGTGATTAATCCAATAAAGGGCCATTAGCTTTGAGAATTAGGGGCTGTGAGAGGCCTAACCTTCTCCCCATTTTCTCTGGGTTTGGGGACTGGTGGGGCCCCCTAGACTTTTCCTCAAATGGTTTCTTATTCAGGCTTTTTTCTAAAGAAATAAAGACCACTGAGACTTTATAAGGAACCAACTGGTTCTGGAGGGAACTACCCCCTCTTTTCACAAAGGAGGTCCATGAAGTTCTCTTAGTAAGTTCTCATAGTAAAGCCTGTCACAGCTATGCAGGAGGAACCAGGATTCAATTTTAAGACCCAGGGCCTGGTGCTCTTCTTTCTAACAGCAAAGTTCATGATTGAGCCTAGGACTTAATATTACATGACTGAGGTTCTCTTTCATTCCCAGTGATGTTAAAA
Source organism: Marmota monax (assembly GCF_021218885.2). Lineage (NCBI taxonomy): Eukaryota > Metazoa > Chordata > Mammalia > Rodentia > Sciuridae > Marmota > Marmota monax. Next base: position 1,439,154 of record NW_026695244.1, on the reverse strand, counting down.
TGCAGTCATGGGGCTGCATGAATTTGAAGTGTGGAGGAGGCATCTGCATGGCCTTTGGAGTTGTGGAATTACCAAAATATACCATATTATATTTTCCTTAGTCACAGGTTCTCTTATTTTTTTTTAAAGCCTCTAGATTCCTTATAAGGGGTGTCTTCAAAATAGGCATTTAAAAAAACAAAAAACAAAAAACCTTCATGGTTGGTTCTGTAGCAGGGAGGGGCGGCCCAGCTGTGTTTACCTCAGCAGAGGCCTGACCCAAGCCTGGGTTCCAACAGTGAGCTCAGGCCCACCTCAGAAGCCTGCATGGGCACTGGGGAAACACCCATTTCTATTGTTATTTTTAACAGGTGAGGGAGAGGAGGGGAGCCAGACTGTGGCAGGAAGTTGGAGATATGGGAGAAATAAGAGATCATGGCCCCAGAGACTGTCACACAGCAGGGAGAGACCTGAGTGCCCTGGGCTTTGCGCTGCTTCTGCCTCAGGTTCTTTGAGACTTGGATTCAGCTCTAGGAATTGCCCTGAGTTGACTCTCTAGCGGGAATCTGAAGGTGGTCCCAGCTTCAGAGCTTCCAAAGAAGAAGCAGACTTGTAAATATTTCTGCACATATGACCTTGAAACACTAATAGATATTCCTAGTATCTATTAATAGAGGAAATGTTTTCTTCTTTCTTCATGATCATCGCATTTTTTTCCATGACTGATAATTTTCCCCCCATTAGGGATGAAAATGTGTGCCTTTTGCCTCAATAGAGGATAGCTTTTTGGTGTTTCCTTGTTCCTTCTCTGACTTTGAACAAGTCAGGGAAAAGCCTTCTCAGCCTATTGATATACATGAAGATCCAGACAATAGTCCAAGCTCAGTTAAGACATTCCAAGTCTGAGTATAGTAACCTCTGTGATGTGATGGTTTATGTGCTTCATTTTAGTGAGTAGGCAAAAGAGGCTCAGAGAGGTAAAGAATCTCACCTAGGGTCACTCAGCAAGCTGGAATAAGAACCCAAGAGTCTTAATCCCGAGTATCATGCTCATTCAGAGTCAATACTGTACCTGCTTCTCTGTTGTTTGGGTCAAAGGTGAAATTTCATAAAGATTCATGGGAAGATTGGTTCCAGATTCAGTGTTTGCTATGTTGAAAATCGGAGAGAAAAAGAATCAGGTTGTCATATCTAGGTCTCATGAATTTTTATATGAACCACACACATGCATCCCTACTTCATAGGTATGTAAAATTATAAACACATATACACCTATGGAATTCAGATTTATCCACCAAATAACACCTGTGACTTTTACAGGCACAGACTAAACATCACACTATACATGGTGTTAAGACCTTGTATTCAAATTTGGATTTTTTTCTTGTTTTGGTTGCTCTTTAGAAGAACAAAAGTAAATTCTTCGTGCTATTAAAATTCAAATAACACTGAAATTAAAAAGGAAATATTGATGGAAAAAACCTGCTGATGCTGTGGAATATAAATTTTGTATGATTACCCTTTGCTAAAGTAGGAAAAGGCTTCTGCAAACTCCCAGATAGAGAGATGAGAGACTTCCGTTTCCCTTCAAAATGTGGACCAGCGACAGGAGAGGTGGGAACAAGGAACAAAGGAAAGGTCAAGGCTGAGGTGGGGCTGGTGGGAGGAGACTAATGGACATGATGAAGACTGTCTAGAGGCAAGAACCACATGGTGTTGTGTGTAATCCCCAGGATTCTCCTCTATGATGATATGGAATGCCAACAACTAGTGAGGGCTTCAGTCCAAGACTGCCTGACTCTAAGACTCCATGATGCTTCAGGGTAGAATTTATTTTTTCTTTTTCTCTCCCTAAGAAAGTAACTGTAATGTTTATAAAGGAATGTTTATTTGAGGAAAAGATTTAGCTAAGCACATGGCTCTACTCATAAGGATTCTAGTCTCCTCTAAGGGATCAGTGTCCAACAAAAAGTTCTCTCCATTCTTGGTTCATAAGTAGCTCTTTTACGAGCCTGTGACCATCCATGACTCTGTATTTTTGTCTTTTTGACCTGAAAAAAGGTCCCCTGTGGGTTGATCTTCCGTTTTTTTTTCCCCCTCAGCCATTCCTTTCTGTCTTATTTGAAAATGGCTTCTGCAGAGACTTTAAACATTTCTTATTTTAAGTCAGGTTTCGGGGAAACTGAGGCCTAGAGAGTGGTTTTATGAGATTGGCTCAAGGCCTTATCTCAGAATAGCACAAGACCAGGAACCAGAACCCAGATGTCCTGACTTAACGTCTTGTGCTTCTCCCTCCACATCCCTGCCTCCTGTTCGCCTGGCTTGGAGCTTGCCACATCACAGCTGCCTGGCGGCGATCCATCCTCTGGACAAATCCGGCCCAGCCGAATTGTGTTGTGATGAGGTTCACTTCACTGTGGCTTGGAAAGAACCTTGGGTCTCTCAGAAACGAAACTTATAAATTCTAATGCATAAGGGAAGTTCTTGCAACACCAGGAGAATGAATCAGTCAGCCAGAGTTCAAGAAATGTAAACACATTTTTAGATAGGAGACTGAAAAATCACTTAGGACTTCTCATCTCTTGGGTCAAGACCCTGGTAATTTACTGAGGTCCCAGCTGTCAAGGAGGAGACACCACTCCAACTGCATTCCTGGGAGATAAAGCAATGGGGGTGGTAAAACTGCCTCTTGGAACAATATGGAAAGATCTATCCCTGCGATCAAGTCAGAGAAACCGACTAACCCGTTGACCAACCCAGGGACCTGGCTGTGAACACAAGGTCTGATTCTTCCTCCTTGCCCAGGAGCTGGTGTATACACGGGCTACACACTGCGCCACTTCCAGGCATGCCTGAACCTGGGAGCTCACAGTCTTTGTGTGATGAACATTTCTGCCACTAAAGAGATAAACAGAAAACACATTCCTTCCCTGGCTGCCCACCATCAGGCCCCAGCAGATTTTCAAACGCTTGCATTAATCTAACCACAGGCTTTTAGTGAGGAGATAGCATTCCTAGCCAGATAACCAGGCCGTCTCAGAGATGACCCTTATTAGAGGGGGTTTCATCCCAAACCCCTTCTGCCTTTTCAGATCATGGGATCCTTCAGCTAACACTCAAAACCTAAAAAGCAGGAAAGAGCATCAGATTCTAGACAGAATATGGCCTCTTAAAATTTCCTTCTAAGTCCCCGTGGACAGTGTTCCATTCCCAAGTTGTTGTTTAAAGAGAAATGGAACATAATCATAATTATGACAATTGTTTCAAGGTATTTATTTCCTTTGGTACGGGCCTCATGGGCCTCATCTATGTCAAAATAGAAACCTAACTACAAAGAGTCACCTTATCAGGCTAGGAGGGCCACCTGGCTCCTTCCTAGATACATGTCAGGGCTTGGCAAAGAACATGGACCTTCCTATAGGCTCCGAGGTGGCCATATTTTCTGTGGTTACCAGGGCAGTAGTGGTCAGAGGCGTTGGCAGGAACCTCTTTAAATCTGATTAGGGCCTTTTCCCACCCATACAATCTCTCAGGGATGAGTGCTTTCTGATTACTAGAATGCTCTCATGGAATCCATAATTTGTAGTATCTCACAGCCAAAAAGATCTCAGAAACTGCCCTGCCTTCTCACAGCTTCATAGTAGACTTCTGGCCCCAACAGAAACCAGTAGGTGAAGGCTTAAGTGCCAGCCCTGGTACCTTCATGGTTTTGTGGTTTGGGTCATAAATGGAAAATGCAAATGCAAATTCCAAATTATTAAAATAAAATTCTTCCCAGTATAAACTTAACTATAAAAGGAAGAATTATTCTGGTCCTGCTGGCCTTAAGAATATCTAAAAATACTTTATTTTATATGGGGTGACTCAAGATGCCTATGACCTATAGAGCGTTTGTAGCATTATAATAAATTTTAAGTCTGCCTGTTTCATGAAGGAGACCAAGACCCAAGATGGCCTTTTGGTATTGTAATTATCAAATTCTTGGGACAAGATTTAAGACCCTGTTTATGCTACACAGTCTCCCTTTAAATCTTCCTAGATGAGGAGGAGGGTGAGATAGGCATATCAAATAGTTCCTGGAGACCTGAGAAAGTCTCCAGGCTAAAGATATACCCCTGGGAGTAGATGGATCTAGAAAATATGAGTCAGTCTGAATTTAAATGTGGAAGTGCCTAGCAAATAGGAGGGCTGTATTTTTCCTCCAATTTGGAATAGCAGTCCTTTTATTTACTTATATTTTCTTAGACAAAGACTAGCTAAGTCTCAAAGATCTGGCTTTCGTTTTGGGAATACCAGCTTCTCTCAAAAGTTTATGAATTATTTTTAATGGGGAAGTCCAAAGGTGCATAGCAATTTACCAAGCCCCAAATGGAAGCCAAGTTAGATGATGGAATTTAAATTTGAATTGTGTTGTAATAATATATCAACTACGTGAGAAGCCCTCCAATCAGGATACATCACAGGATTGATTAGGATATTTGTGATAGAAGACCGACCATGTGGAGGAAGGGAATTCAAGAAAAAGCTGAAACTACATCTGCATACAAAGTGACCAGCCAATTCAGTTTCTAGGGGTAGTCTCTATTTCTTCTTCTTTACTTTTTTTTTTTAATTTAATTTTTTTTTTCCAGTACCAGAGATTGGACCCAGGGGCACTCAGCCACTGAGCCACATCCCCAGCTGGTGTTTACATTAATTTTCAAATGAGGAATTGAATGGAGAATAGAGGAAAATCCTTAGGCCACAGGGGAATGTGTGAAGAAAGCAAGAGCAACAGAAACTAAGAGGGAAAAAGGCCTTAAGAAAAAACTCATTAAAAAAAAGAGAGAGAGAAAAAAAGAAAAACTTCATGCTTTTAATGACTGTTTTTGATGAGAAGATAACACAAATATTTGAAATGTGATAAAACAGAAAATAATATTTATAGGGCTGGGGATGTAGCTCAGTGCTAGAGTGCTTACCTAACATGTGTGAGGCCCTGGGTTCAATCCCAGTTCAGGAAAAAGGTATTCTAAAAAATATTTATTGGGCTTGGGTTGTGACTCAGCGGTAGAGCGCTCACCTGGCACACTCGAGGCCCTGAGTTCGATTCTCAACACCACATATAAATAAAATAAAGGTATTGTGTCAACTACAACTAAAAAAATTTAAAAGAAATATTTTTTGATGACTGGTTAATGAAAATTATATTTTTTTGATTACTCTGACAAAAAAATTCATGTTTTAAGTTTTATTATAGGTTGAGAAATAAAACTGATACACACCATGCAAGCACACACACAATTTTAAAATTCATTTCAGCTTGAAAATGCATTTTACCAAATACTTCACTGCTTGGGCCTCCTCCCTCATGCATTTCACATACTGAATGACAGCAGATCCTGGCTACCTGGGAGGGACACACCTTGAGAATTTTAAGAATCCTTAGATTGTAAATATCCCTGATATATCATATCCACAGTAAAACTGAAGTTGGAGTGAAAAAAGAGGGAGGGTTCTTTAGACTATTAGTGAATCTATAAGTAAAAGGTTAGAGAGATTTATAAAAACTATTTTTTTTTTTTTTGGACAGAGAATCATCAAATTGTTAGACCATTTCACTTTTTCTTACTTTCATCTCTGACCCAAGAGTTGGTCTTTTAGGGCCTTTACAAATGTATATGTGTATGTGTATATGTAGGTTATATATATGTATATTAAATATAAATGAATAAAGGCTCTTCTATGTAAAATAATGGCACAAGAGCTATTGCAGATGTTATAATGACTATAAACCACGTTACGGAGACATGGTGCTGGCGTATTGTCAGGCTCATCTACTAGCTTAGTGATGGTCTTCTTCCAGCTTTGTAGTGTTTATGATTTGACTTAATGCCTCTGTAAAATACAAATTATATGTGTTCCTGACATTTTTTTTTTCTGTGTATAATACTGGGAATTGAACCCAAGGGGGTGCATTATCACTGAGCTTCATTCCCAGCCTTTTTTTTTTTTGTACCAGGGATTGAATCCAGGGTTGCTTAACCACCAAGCCACATCTCTAGTCATTTTTATTTTATATTTTGAGACAGGGTCTCACTAAGTTGCTTAAGGCCTTGCTAAATTACTGAGGTTGGCTTTGAACTAACAATCATCCTGCCTCAGCCTCCCAAGTTGCTGGGATTACAGGTGTGCACCACAGCACCTGGCTGTATCCCTCACTTTTAAAATAATTTGCAAATAATTGAAACCAACCTTCACATTCACAAATACCCATAAAGTTCACCATCTATATAATAAATATGGAATACTATTACTTAAAAAAATTTTTTTTGTAGTTGTAGAGGGACAGCATGACTTTATTTTATTTGTTTATTTTTATGTGGTGCCAAGGATTGAACCCAGTGCCTCATACATGCCAGGCAAGTGCTCTGCCACTGACTACAGCCCCAGCCTACTATCACTTTTATTGAAAAAAATGTTCATTAAAACCAAATGACCAAAAAGAAAACAAAAAGTTGCAACAGCTATGTCGGTGATTCCAATGCAAAGATGTCATGAATTGCTCTTTTAGCTTAGTTCAAGAGGATATCAGGTATTTTCATATTGCTGTTACATCCATCTCCTTAAAAACAAATCAAGTATTTTCATATTACTGTTACATCCATCTCCTTTGTGTTAGACACAAAGAGATGTAGGGATTTTTGTTAAGGTCATTGAGCAAATGGAGGGAACAAATAAGGTTCTTATTTTTTTTTTTTTATTTTTTTGTAGTGCTGGGGATTGAACCCAGGGCCTTGTGCATGCGAGGTAAGCATTCTACCAACTGAGCTATATCTCCAGCCCCTAAAGTTCTTATATTCTAAGTTCTGAAAGTGGCACTCTGAGCTTATGTACGGGCAGTGATGGAATGCATTTTCCAGCAGAGACTATGTTTTGCATGGCGATTAGACTCCCAAGTCAATGTGAAAACACAAAACAAACAACCAAACAAAAACCCCTGTTTAACTCCTCCAGTAACTGAAATCCTTCAAGCAGCAAATACTTAGGAAACATTAACAATTGGTGTGTCACCACTAGCACTGCACTGGGTACTGGGCATGCTAAAGCACTCTGCCCTTAAAAGGCTTGCAGTCTCATAAAGAGAAAAGTCTAGTAAGTCAACAATACTGTGAGACAGATGCTGTGATGGGGAAAGCATCGCTACACTGTGTGCATGTGGAGGGGCCTGTCACCAGGTTGGAGGGGTGGAAGGTGAGAGCGAGGAGGGGGGGTGGGGGTGGGGGTGGGAAGGTGGGCTGAGGGAAGCAGAAAACCTGCCTCTCAGCTTGAGAGCTAAATCGGGAACTGAGGATTAACAGGAGTTAACCAAGACCCGGGGTAAAAATTGAGGATAACAGAAAGTAGTACAGGTTGCTGGGGGTTAGGGAACAGGAGAAGGTGGAGTTGTTTATTGGGTATAAAGCTTCAGTTTTGCAAAATGAAAAGAGTTCTTGAGACTGGCTGGTAACGATGTGATTGTAACTCAGTGCTACTGTGTACATTTAAAAATGGTTCCGATGGGAAGTTTTAGGTTATGTGTATTGTACCACAATTAAAAAAAATACATTGGATAGGAAGAGATGAGGATTGTGCCCCAAGCACAGAGAACAGTATATTTTAAAGTTTGGAAGCAAGAGATTTGTGTTAGTTTATGATCTTTTAGTTATTAGGAGTAGAGAGGAGAAAGAATAAATTTCTTTTCCCTTTCTTGGATATAGAGCTGGCCATGGGGCCGTGCTGTGAAAGGGTAAGTTTGTCTCTGACACCCTACATTTCCCTTACTGTGCTTCCTCCTTCCAGTGTCCCCCTCTCCATACACTGACGTGCTTCTATTCATCCAAGCTCTCTGGGGTCTTCCACCTGTCAGGAATGTTTCAACCCTTAAAACTCCACTTACTTCCAAATAACTCATCTCTGTTTCTGTCCTGTATCAGAACTTTTAGTCCCTCAGTACATCTAATCTCAGCTGGGCTGCAAAAGGACTACTGATTAAATTTTCACTAAAGTGTGAATGACTATATATTAGCTTCTCAGAAGTATGAACCCAGGGCCTTATGCATACAAGGCAAATTATTTACCATTGAGCTATACACTCAGCCCAAGAGGATTCTTCTTAATCCAAAGAAAATCTCTTGTTTGGTGACATTTTAATAAAAAATAAGTGAAATTATAACATTTTTTGGCTGTACTAGGAAGAATGTTTTGGTTTGAAGAACTATCCTGTAAAACAGACTATCTTGATTGAAAATTTGCCTCCACACTGGTTCTCCCGTAGTTTTATTTTTTTTTCAGTTTCTTCTCTTTTCCCCATAAATTTGCAAAAAGTCATTTTCAGTGACCCACAAAAGGGTATTTGATACTGAGTAAGGGGAATTGGAGGGGAAGATGGGTGTTCAACAGAAGCCATTTGTTTGCAGAAGTCATTATGAAGTCATATATTATCAGACAGAAATGTGCCTATTTATATTGATACCACTAGTAACCAGGCATATCAGAAAAATGCAGGATTCAATTCTAGCTGTGTACTTCATATAACTTTGGGCAAGTCAGTTAACCTTTCTGAGCCACATTATCCTAGATAAAAAGTGAAGATAGGGGCTGGGGCTGTAGTTCGGTGGTAGAGCACTTGCCTCACACATGCGAGGCACTGGATTCGATCCTCAGTACCACATAAAAATAAATAAAATAAATAAAGATACTGAGTCCATCTTTAAAAAAATCTTTAAAGAAAAAAAAACCCAAAACCTCAATGTTTGGCATATCAGAGCTAAGTAGGGTAACTATCACTACCACCAGCACCATCATCATTCACCATGATCACCATACTATCGCCACCATCATCATCACCACCATCATCATCAACATCATTATCACCACCACCACCATCATCATCTTACTAGAAGGCTGCTATTTAAGAGTTGCTCTGGCCCAATGTGAAAATGAGCAAATGAACACTGAAGTTCCTCCTACTGAGGTCAGGGTGTCTGCTTGAGAAGATAGCAAGCGGGGAATGCAGGGTCTAGACTCGCAGGTATTTCTCTGCTTAGAGATTTTGAGATTGGCAAGGATATGTCTGTGCCTTTTCTCCTACTTTTGCAATCTCTGGCAAGAACAATTGCCTCCACCCAGCTCTGGCTCCAGCCCTCAATCTGTTGCTTCCTGTTACTAGGCCAGATCCCTCCTGCAAGCTGCTTCTCTCCCCCCCCACCGCCCCCCAAATAAGCAGCAAGAGAGACCACACACATTTCCCTGTTAATCAAAGACTATTTTTAGGAGAGGGAGAGAATGTCTACCTAATCATCATTTCCCCCTGGTCTGAAGCAGCAGCAGCAGCAGCAACAGCCCTGTCTGTGGGGTCTGTGGGTGGAAGATGAGCTACGAAGTTTTGTATATCTTTCCATGGGGGAAATGAAACTTAAAGGAATCGGAAGAGGCAGAGCTGGCCTCAGTCTTCCACTTAAAATGCAAGTCGGAGGGTCTTTTCCATAGAGCTTCCTAGTTTGTAGTTCTGCAGGCTGAGCTGTGAACAACTCCAGGGAGCAATGTCCACCTCATTATTGTGGGAATTGTACAGTGTACAGCCTGTGGGACCCACAGGACAGCCCTGCAATTTACCCTTCTTGGACCAGCTAAGTGCAATTTGGTTGGAGCCAAATTCTAGTGTTTTCTAATATTTACACTCAGATTACAGCATACTGGGCTGTCCACGAGTAATTCATGAGGACTCCACTTTTCTCAGGCTTCCCAAGAAGTAAAGCCCCTTTTACTGGTATATTAGGGGAGGCACGATGTGCTCCTGGAAGTGTAGGTATGAAAATCATATGTTCACGAGTCAAATGAGACAGACAAGTAGAGACAGTCTTTCAGGGAAAAGCTTACTTTGCAGGACTTGCTGGATACTGGATCCTTCCTCTTCATGGCTGATGTTTGAATAGGCAGATTCATAGACTGAAAAACAATCAGGGAGTTTACCTAAGAGTGTGAAAAACTCGAGGAAAGTCCCTTTTCCTTACCCCAAGATAGGGGAAAAAAACAAGGAGATGCCTTGATGCCTAAGCATCAGTTGGATAGTTTTGAGAATCTGTTGATGCCACTAGGGAGAGAATGTTGATCTAGGATTTTTTAAAAAGTTGAGGAAAATACTGTTTTTAATCTAAGATGTTTAAAGGTGAAACACTCCTGGGCCCATGATGCTGAAATTCTGAGAGAACTTCTAACAGAAAGAACATAAAACAGTGAACGTATGACATACGCTGGAGGAGGTGCCCAGATTTGAAGAGATGTGCAGCCACAGGACTGAGACACAAGTGTGAGGAGCCCCAGTCTCCAGCTGTAGCTCCCAAACAAGGGGCAAATTGGACCAGGCCAGAGAGGAGGGATCCCAACCCATCTGACTTCAGCCAACAAGACAAGCTTTTCACAGCTCTTGATGAATCCTTTTGTGATCTGTTAGAGCCACCAGGGGTGAGAATTCTTCTCCTAACTGTCCTTGTCAGTCAAAATGAAAATATATTAAAACAATGCTGTTTGAATGACTGAAGAGAATAAGGATGACAGACCTAAGAAAGAAAGTTCAGGGACAGGTAACAGCAAAGAGGCCCCATGAGTGGATCCTAAATGAAGGTAGAATGGTTTATAAAGGGAAAGTGTGTGTGTGTGTGTGTGTGTGTGTGTGTGTGTGTGTGTGTAAGGGGGGCGGCCAGAAGTGAGCTAGAGAGAGAAAGATGTGAGATAATAAGAAAAAGTCAGAGAATCCTAGCAAATTTGATCTGGAAAAGAGATCTTTTAGGCTAATTACCCACCTCAATTTATTTCAAGTATCTTATTTATTTTTGCTTCATTGTCTCATTACTGGTAATAAATATATTAGGGAGTTTGCCAAAAAAAGAACGTTTGGGCTTTATTGATTGGCTCAGCGGCTGGGAGGCCTGGGAAAGGCAGCCTCCTGTGCGCCTGCGCGCTGCACCAACGGAGCACATGCACGCCCATCCCCGAGGCGGAGCCGGCAACCTGGGACTCTGAGAGCCCACGGTGGAGGGAGGAAAAGCCATAATTAGTGTTAATTGTTGACCCCACAGTTCAAGAATAGATGCTCTGGAGAATGGAAAATGAGAACAAACATTAATTATTGAGTAGGGACCTTGGAGACAGACACTCTGGATTAAAAGGAGAGAGATAAATTGCATAATGAATGTTAATTTTCCCTCCAAGAATTGAGTGGTCGGTGGTTGAAAAGGAAAAAAGGGGCTATAACAGTCCTGAAAGAGAAAACTCCATGTGTGTCGGATGAGAGGGTAGAGGAGGGTTACTCCAACACTTTCCATCACCATTCATCACCGCACCCTTTGCCTCATTGCTCCCATGAAATCTGCTCTCCGGGGTTATCCTTAGAACTCTTTATTTTCCACGGTTGTCTGTTAGAAAGCTCAACCGTTTTCCCTGTAGCATATAAACCAGAAACCAGCCACACTGCATTACTGACAAGCTGAGGGGCACATACCACTGGATCTATTTTTTGTGTGCTGTGAGCCCTGTGACTTGAAAGGAGGCCCTGACTGGAACTGTGGGCCTGTGGGCGCTGTTGCTGGGATATGTGGGCTCCAGGGCCTTAATTGTTGTTTTATCTTAATTTCAATACAGGAGCCACATATACATCACCTCCCGCAAAATAATTTCTTAACTAAAAGTAAAAACAGAATAAAGGTAATTATAGCCAATTTTCAGACTCCACAAACAGGCTTGTCACTGGTTACTCCGATTTCAAAATGCTGATTGACATCCCCACATCCAGGCAGTGTCCCTGGGGATCTTCATTTTCATCATCCTCTGACCAGGCTCTTTTTTAAAAATATTTTTTAGTTATAGATGGATGCAACATCTTTATTTTGTTTATTTATTTTTATGTGGTGCTGAGGATTGAACCCAGTGCTTCACATATGTGAGGCAGGCGCTTGGCCACTGAGCTACAATCCCAACCCTGTCCAGGCTTTTATCAGCAGTTGTATGGATGATTTTCCTGTAGCCAAGACTCTTTGCCTCTCCTGTTCCTTCATGCTGGCACACACGTTGGGTTGCATGACATCCCTTCTCAAACATCTGTGATTCCTTGTTGCCTAAATGGCAGAATTTCAGCCCTAGCCTGGCACACAAGGCCTTCCCTGGTCTGGCCCTGGCCTGCCTTTCAGCGCCAGCTCCCCGCCTCTGTGGTCCACTGACACTGGGCCACTACTCATTTCCCACATGTTTGCTATGTCCCTGCCTCTTTTTATCTTTGTTCATGTGGGTCTCTGAGTGGGCTGTGTTGTTCCTTCCCCTTCTCTGTTTTTCTACTTATACTAATTTCTCAAAGGTCAGTGCAAATAAGGATTGCTTTGTCAAAGCTGTTCTCAGTCTCCTAAGCTGGAGTTATTCACTCCTTCTTTGAGCAACCCTGAACTGTGTTGCTTAGTCCTCCTCTATAGATGCATTTCCTTTTGCTTTGTGGCAGAGAAAGTTGCCTGTGAATCTGTTCTCTTGCACAGATTGTGAGGTCTCTGAGGGCATTAGCCATAGTACTGGTGCAGCGTCCTGGGGAGTTGAGTAAGGAAAGCACAGACAGGCCTAGGAAGGAATTCCAGCTCTCCCCTTACCAGGTAACTTATCTACCTGTGTCCCAATTTCTTCACCAATGATATGTGAATTAAAATACTTCTTAGGATTATTGAAATGACAAAATGGGATGACTAATGTAGCATAGGGCCTGAGAAGGTTCACTCTCAATATATATTTTTAAATTTTTTTTTGTTATAGGTGGACACAGTATCTTTATTTTACTTTTTTATGTGGTGCTAAGGATCGAACCAGTGCCTCACGCATGAGAGGCAAGCGCTCTTCCTCTGAGCCACAATCCCAGCCCCTCACTCTCAATATTAACATCCTTTTGAATCCCTTGCACATGGTAGGTGTTCAGAACATTACATCAAAGGAGTCAAACATATGTAATGGGCGTTCTTCTTTTAGGCCCAGTGATAATTTCATATTGGAATTTTACTTAATACAAGATGGAGTGTAGGTATAAACTAGTTTGATTTTCACAGATCAACATGACATAGACCAGCAGATCATGTTAAGGTACAAGGTAATCTGCGGTTACAAGATGACCTCCTCCCCCCGCCCCCGCCAAAATAAACATTTACTTCTCTTTTGCATAAGAGCCCAGAAGTAGATGGGCAGATCAGGATGGTTTTGCTCTAGGAAGTTACCTGGGCTCCCTGGCTCCTTATATATTTTTGCCTCATTAACCCATTGAGTATGACTTTCTTCTCCATGGTTAAAGCTATTTCCCCAAGTCAACCAAGACTAAACAGAAAGAGGAGGGGCAGAGCAAATGGTTTTCTTTTAAGGAAATGACCTGGAAGTAGCACATATTACTTCCATTCACATCTCATTAGTCAAAATGTAATCACTTTACAACTTATATATGGAAAATCTGCAAAGGATGTTGAGAAATCATCTTTAGGTAGCCATGTGTTCAGTTAAAGTTCAAGGACAGAGATACTATTAATAAATGGAATAATGGAAGAATGGGTATTGGGGAACAATTAAAGTCTCTACTACTTAACAGTTTTGATCAATGTTTATGGGCAATGCTCTGTGAGTACCAGCTGATTTCTGGGATATTCAGAAGTAAGGAAAGGGAGTCTACCAACCAAAGTTTTAAATCTAGAAGAGGAAAGAAGAAAAAGGATAAAAAAAGATAAAGTGAGGGAGTGCTTAGTAAGAGGCTCAGACAGTCATACTGTATGGAACCTAAGCTCGTAACAATCCATGTGGTTGGGGAGGTCAGGTCAGGTGTCACTATGAAGGTGAGACTTTAGCTAGTTCTGGAAGCCTCAAAGCATGGACAGAAGGGACTAGAGGCAGTGTGATGTTGTGGGAAGACCTCTCACCTAACTAAGCACAGAACCCCAGATTTGCCATATATAAGTTGTATGACTTTGAGCAAATCACACCTCTCTGAGCCTTAGTTTTCTTATCCATAAAATGAGAGTTTTTTGATCATGGCCTTCTAGCTCTAGAGACCTTGCACGGACATTCCCCAACCCCCTCCATAGAACGCCTTACGAGAGGAAGATTTAGCTAGACTATGGATAGGTTAAGAGAGACATAGGACCATCCTCACTTCATTCAAACAGCTCTGCTTTTTTGTTTTTATCTATTTGTGTCTGAGCAAGTCTGATTAAATGCTTCCTTTGCATCAATGCTAATGACAGTGAAGCTCAAGGTCTGTCTGTCTCTCTCTTTTGGTAGTACTCATTGAACCCAGGGGAGATTTACCACTGAGCCACACCCCCAGCCCTTTTAATTCTTTGTTTTGATACAGGGTCTCACTAAGTTGCTTAGGGCCTCACTGTGTTGCTGAGGCTGGCTTTCACCTTATGATCCTCCTGCCTCAGCTTCCTGAGTTGCTGGGATTACAGGCGTGCACCATCTTGCCCAGCTCCAAGGTCCCTCTTGACTTTAGAGTTCTCCAAAACAGAACAAAACTAGGGGAGGTAGAATTCCTAACTTCATATGCTCTGTAAAAAGAATATATCCTCTGCAAAAAATAAAGACAAATATGCTTCATCCTTTTTAGTAAACTTTTTATTCAAAAAAGAAATTCTTGTATATTCAGAGCAAACTATTATTTTTGACATTTTTCTTCTTTGAAAGTTAAGTGGTGATGATGGTACCTTTTCAGTTAAATATGAGGTCAGGAGTCTTTGTGTTTATAGGAATCACAAGGCTTTTGTCAAAGGGAAGGAAGGAGAGCCCTAATTTTTTTTTAGCTACTCTGCTGGTGGCTATTTGGACACCTTTCAATGTGGGCTTTGGAGGCCTTCCTGGTTTCTCTATGACAGGGGAAAGAACCCTGCTTCTTTCTAGAGTCTGGGACAAACACACTGTTACAGCTGGCCTTTTTGCCATCACTCAACACTATGGTACATGTGACTGACCCAATTTAGCTCCATACAGAGGCTGATGGGAATCTTCCATAATTTCTGTAAGAAGAGCTTATTGGTTAGGGTTCAGTGCAGAACAGAAACCACCCACATATTTTTGGAATAAACTGGGTCAAAAAGCTGCTGCAGAACCTGGTGTGGTGGCACAAACTTAGAATCCCAGTGACTTGGAAGACTGAGACAGGAGAATCCCAGTTCAAAGCCAGATTCCACAATTTAGTGAGATTTTCAGCAACTTAGTGAGACCTTGTCTTTCTCTCTCTCAATCTGTCAATCAATTAATCAATTGGACTGCGGATGTAGCTCAGTGATGAAGCACTCCTGGGTTAAATCCCCAGCGCCAAAAAAACAAAACAAAACCCAAAAAGCTCTGTAGCAGCAACTGCTTCTAGTCATGCTCAGTCTTCATGAGCTCAACGCCAGCTTAAGTAGCCCCAGACTTGGACACCTTTGCCTCACTTCTGCTCTCCAAATCTCAAGCAAGCACATCTAATTGGAAGAACGTAATTTGCCTAGCTGCAAAGGTTATCTGGGAAATGTAGTTTTTAGCCTTCTAGCATCTGTTGTACAGAAAGGCCCACTGGGAGGAAATGCTGGGTGCCCAATGATCATATCAGCCATGTTTTCATTTATTCAAACATTTGACCTAAAATCAGTAGAACTGGTAACATCTGCCAACATTATTGCATTATTAAGAAACACTGGGCAAAAAGAACAATGTAAATTATTACCACATAGACCTCCTCTACCTTTCTCTACTTCTCCCCACCTAGAGGTGGATGGATTGTGGACCCTGTGATTCAGAACTAATGTTTATAGAATAAGAACAATCATAAATTAGTGAATGACTGAGATCCTGCTTCAGGATTTAGACAGCAGAACTGCCCCCACTGAGAGTCTCCTTGGGGAAGGGGCATATTTAGAAACATACCCTATTAGAACTGGAAGGGAACCTTAGAAATCATCAGTTTAGCATTTTCCAAAGTATGTTCCAAAAACAATTTAGATTCACATGATGCGTTGCTGAAAACAAAAGCATTCAGTGGTCAAATAAGTTTGGGAAATGATGCATATCCCCATCTGAAAAACCATGATTCACATTAGCAGATGAGAGATTCTATGAAGTCCTTTGTAAGGAGTCTGTTTAACTTTAGTCCACTGGTTCCCAAATGGATTTGACCCCAGAACCCTTCCCTTCTGAGGCACTGGCATTTATTCCATAGGACATATGCTGTGAGGATTGGATGTAATACCGACTTCTCTGTTTCCATATGAAAAAGTTGAGGTCCAAAGGAAAGAAGTGATTTGCCTGTGATCACAGAAACCACAGGTGGTAGAACTGGAAATAAAACCTAAGACTTTAGACATTCAGTCCAGAGTTCTTTTTTCTTCCTCACATGGTCTCATCTAATTCTCCTCTGAATCTCTAAGCATCACCTTTAAGACAATAGCTGCTATGAGACAGGCTTCTCAAGGAAGATCATACTTTATCAAATATTCTACCAACATGGTAGGTCCTCCCAAGGGGACCCCACAACTTATCACAAATGACAAAGTGGAGAACAGAAAGTCAACTACTGAGCATATGTTTGTCCCCAAATAATCATTGTTTAGAGATAGGTGGAATATTCTCAGACCCTTGGTCTTTCTGTTTACCAAATCATAGACCATCAGGAAATGACACCAAATATATTAGTCTATTACCATAAAGCAAATTACCCTAAACCCCGGTGACAAAGAGCAATAAACCTGTGTTGTATCTCATCTTTTTGGTGGGAATCTGGGAGTGGTGTAGGAGTGGGATTCTGGCTTAGCCTCTCATGAGGTCACAGTTACACCACCAGCCAGGGATGTAGTCATCTGAACACTTAACTGGGGCTGCAGAATCTCCTGTCAAGGCAGCTCACTTGCAGAGCTGAAAAATTCATTCTGCTGTTGGCGGGAGGCTAAGGTTCCTTGCCATGTGGACTGCTTGCCATACATGGCTAGAGTGGCCTCTTGGCAGACACAGTGGTTATCTTTCTCCAGAAGGAATAATCTAAGCAAGGAGAAAGCTGCAAGGCCTTTGTGATTCCACAATGGTTTGTCCCCCACCAAGATTTATGTTGAGATTTGATCCCTAAAAGAGAGGTGGTAGGATCTTCAAGAAGTGTTTTGGTCATGAGGGCTCTGCTGTCTTATGGGACCCAAGCAAAAGAGTGAGTTCTCACTCTTGAAGGACTCTATTAGTGTGAGTGTGGGTTGTTATTGAGTGAGGCAATCCCCTTGTCTCTCTGGCACTCACTTGCTTTCCCTTCCATTATGTTATGATGCAGCAGGAGACCCTCCCCAGAAGCTGAGAAATATCAAAGAATTTGTGGACATGTGTTGAAACCACACACCAGGGAAGAGTTGCAAGGGGAAAGGATGCTAGTTAAATGACAACAAACAAATAGACAAACAACAACAAAAGCAACAACAAAATAAAACAAGAAACATTTTGGGAGTAAAAAAAAAATCTATTTAGGACAGGGCAAATGCTAATTAGAACTCTGGAAGAGACCAGGAATTTAAGTTTACACAGACCTGAAATCCCAGTCTGAATCCTTGGCACAAACATTCTTGAACTTCTTGCATTAAAAAGTTCTGAATAAAAGAACTTCTGAGAGAAAACGTCTATTGCTGGCACTGTGACCAGGAGAATGGATGAAGGATTTGAATCAAGGGGTAAGCAATTCAGAAAGCAAATCCAATGTTTTGACTCATATCCGTCCAAGTTGACTTTTTCTTTCTTAAGCCTTTGAATTTTCTAAGTGTTGCAACATCCCAACATGACCAAGAGGGTCAAATTCCAGCTCTAGTCTTCACATCTTTTTTTTTTTTTTTTTCTGAAGGTAATATTCATCTCTTGATGCTGTCTGAAAACAAGAGATCATGATCTAATTGCCTAAGAATTTATTTCCAAATAGTTGTTGACAGAGTCTGAAAGTTTCAGAAAGATCAGACAGATCATATTCCCTCCTTTACTTATTTTTTTTTTAATTAAAAAAATAAAAACCAAGATCTCCAAAGAATTTTCCTTTATGGCACCTGGAGTATTCAGTCAATCAACAAGCATTTCTTGGACATATGATAAAGAAAAAGAGTTCCCTATATAGGAATATATAGGACTCCTATATTTGGGAGCTAAACAGAAAACAGATGCAGACAAATACAAATACAGTCATCACAGAAGTGAGATAGAGTGAGAGGAATGGGCCAAGGCTACATGGAGGCAGTTGTATGAGATGAGGATTTATTCAGAAAAAAAAGTCCTAGAATAGATAAAGCTATAGTAGATATTTGGGGGATGATCTGGGTAAAGGCTTGAAGAGAAAAGAATGGAGACCAAATGGGCTCCTTAAAGAGATGAGAAAAGGGTGAGCTGGAATGTAGGGGGAGATGAGATGGGAAGAGAAGAATGGAGATGGTGATGGAGATGGATTTGAACAAACTGAGCAGATTCTGGGTAAGAGGGAAAAGTTTTGTTTTCAGTATACTTCTCAAACTTAACCAAAGCAGACCAAAAAAACCAATTCTCCCCAAAGAAACAAACAACCTTTTCCCTTAATAGAAATTCTTAGAAAGCTAGACTTGTTCTGTAGATCCCTGTAGGAAGATGTGGGTTTAAGAATTTCCCCCACCTTCCAGGGGACCATCCAATCACCAGTAAGGCTGAAGGTCAACCAACTGTATATGGAAGACAGACAAGAAAGAAGTGAGTGACTGAGCAAATTGATTATTGGATCAGCTCATTCATTCAACAAACACGTGGTGAATGCCTTTGGATTTGAGAGGCAAGTGGGATTAAATGTATTGTCCATGGGACTGGGACAAAATGGAGACAAGTCTCCATTTATTCAGCACAAATTTCATTTCTCTCTCTACTGGAAATTATCAAAAGATTTTTCTTTTGAAAAATCTATGTGTCAGGGACTGTGCGAGGTGCTGGGAATACTGAAGTGACCGAAGCCCAAATATTTCTTTTTCTGCTTCTGGCTTTTGCTTTGCCAAAAGGGAAACTATGTCTTCTGGAACACAGTGGACAAATGTGCAGCAGGTGAACAGAATCACATTTGCTGTCCAGCTGTTGTACCAGCTGTGCCACACGGGCAGTCCCCTCCACCTGTTTCACTCCTGTTCCCACCAATTCAGAACCAAGATATTCCAAGATATTTTTATATTCATCTCATATAACCCGAGCAGTGATGGAAGTTCTTTGACACTGAATTTGGAACCAAGCACATTCTATTTTCTGGAAATCCACATACTAGGTGGTTACTGCAATAGCAACAGACCCAGGTTGTAAAAGGCAGCAAGTCAGGGGGTTTCTTGGTGGCAAGGAGGTCAGTCCTCTCACTTCAGATGCAGGAACCATGGACAGAGAATGGATGAGGGAATGACCCAAAGTCATCTGGCCACATAGAGGACAAGCCAGTGTGACTCAAATCTCCTGGCTTTAATTCCACACTTTTTAAAAAAAATTTTTATTAAGTCAGTTATGGCATAACCCACCAAATGAATGCAGCTTTTCTTCTCCCTCATTGAGGGGCTTGCTGGCTGCACAACTCATGTGGACACATCATGTAAATTTCAGGGTGGTTGACACCCTCTGACTTTGTCTTTTTCCTTTTGCAAAATGGTTACTGCCCAGAGCCAGCATCTCTTTTCCAAAAAGTGAATGTGCCAGGAGGAGTTTTGGAAACTGCTTTGTTATCTGTTAGGAGCCAGATGATTCACAGCAATGAACCAACACACATGACAAGGATACCTGATTGGATTACCAATTAGCCACCTCCACCTCTGGAGAGTGGTTGGAAAGAAGAGAAAAGGCAGTGTTTAGTTTGGGCAAATACCAAAAGGGCTTTATCATCCCCATCAGGGCATCAGTATGGCACAGTAGACCTCTTCCAAACCATTCCTCTGGAACTCCTCTCTCCAGATGCTCCAGCAAGAGTGAACTTGTTATGTGAACATAGGGTTATTGTGTCTGAGCTACAGAAGCACCTCTGTGTCAGCGAGAGGGGAGAAACCGGCTGACTTGTGTCTGTTTTTAATGATGTCTCTGCTGCTGTGGAATTTTGGAAGCTGCAGGTAAAAATTTTTCCCTTTGAAGCCAAGGCTGACCTGGGATATGTCAGCTCACTCTCGACCTGGCAGTAGCCTTGGTTCCGGTGGGCTCTGGGAGGGAAGGGCAGATGTTTTCTCCATCTGGACCCAGCAAGAAGCGCCCCAGTGTGGGATCTCTGGAATCTTCTTGAAAATAAGCATAAGCATGGGCAACATTAACCCCAGTGTGGGTGAGGGAGGCTGAACCTGTATTGTTATGTTCCCCTAATCCCTGGTGGGTACATGGTCACAGTTGCTGGTGTGCTCAGGTGCCTGCCAGAGTCCAGGGTAAGCCCTACACCTGGGAGGTGGAGGAGCAGAGCCATTGCTTAGGCCCTGTCCTCTGGGGGTCAAGAAGGGATGAATAAGGAGGGGAGCCACAAACCCCTATCACGCCTTTGTGAGAGTCCAGAGAAGGTAGTCTCTTTGGCCTCTTGGGGGCAGGGCAAGGCTTCTGGGGGCACCTCATGTGACAGGAAGGAAGCCCTTTCTCCAGGTTGTATAGCCTAGCCTCTAGGCATGGGGCTGGTGACTTCTGCCTCTGCTTTCCCTGTCCTTCAGATGCCTCTGGGCAGCACTCAGCCTGCTTAGCTGACATCTGGACACAAATGCTGGAGCTGCTTAGGCATTCCAGCGACTCAGGCCAAGGAGCAGAAGGAAGCCATGTTTCCTTCAGTTACTTTAAAAGAATGAAGGTGTCTCTATAACCTTACTATAAAGGCAAAAGTAAATAAATTAATTAAAAAACAAAACAATCCAAATAACCCTTTTCACCTACTCTACTCTCACATTCACCATAGAATACTTCTGTGACCAGCACCAAGCACCTCTCTAGCAGACCTCGACTTGGCATCCTATTACTCAGTTCAGTCCTGACATTATCTACCTGGCGATGGCTCCCACAGGGTGAGGACTCAGTTCCACAAGACTGCTCCTACTTCAGATACCAATCGAACATCCCAGTGGGTGGCTTGTGCTTCTGACTCCCTCCTTGAACACAATATTTTTGCTCCTTGGCTCACAGAACTCAAGGAAACACTTAAGTTTACTGGTTTGTTATAAAAGATGTAAAAGCTGGGGGTAAATACCAGATGAAGAGATGCATAGGGTGAGGTCTGGCAGGGGCGTGCGTGCCAAGCTTCCATGCTCTCTCTGGGCATGTTACCTCACACACCCCTATTTTCAGCAGTCAGAAGCTCATCAACCCTCTTTGAGAGCTTGATCTCCAGCGCTATCCCTCCCCTCTTTCTGGAGGCTGGTGGGTGGGGCAGAAAGCTCCAATCTTCTAATCCCATAATTACTTGGTCTTTCTGGTGTCAGGCCCCATTCTGAGGTTATCTGTGGGGCCTACCCTAAGCCACTGCATTAGCATAAACTCAGTTGTTATCAAAGGGTCTCCCTATGAATAAGATACTCCTATCAAGCTGGAAATTCCAGGGGTTTTAGCTCTGTGATAAAGACCAAATACAGTTCATATTATACCACACTTGTATTCCCCATCTCCAATGCAAAGGGATCGGGGTAGGGCAGGCTTCCAGCTAGAGTGCTTAGGAATATACACACACACATGTCCACACACACACGCACACAAACACACACACACCAAAGCACAACACACACATGTTCACACAGAGCTACATATTTTTTGCACACATGCATATATGTTTACAGTCATAAGACAAACATGTACACATGCACAACCACACACACAGGCATGCATGCCCATACACACGTATACACATATATACATATGTGTCACACATGAACAAGACACACATATACTGAAACATGCACTCATTCATAGGCCTGCATTCATCTATAGACACAAAGTCACTCATGAGTGTGCATGGATGCACACAAGTACACATACACACCACACAGGTATGTAAGCACACACACACCACCACTCAGAGACACGTGCTTACAACACACATTCACCTGGACACGTGCACACACCCACCATACACACTTGAGACTTCAGGCTGCCCTCTTGTCCCTGTCATGGCCATGACATATATTCCAGTCAGAACTCTCCCTTTATAAGGCTGTCCAAGAGAAGGTGTGTGTCTGTTTGTTGTGATCTGTCCTGAACGATAGAACCTCCACGAGATGGTCCTAGGTGCTGACAGGACAGCCCTTCAAGCCTGGCTCATTTGCCTTAGAATCAGAAGACCAGGGCTGCCACACCAGCATAAAGCAGAAGGCTCCAGAGGTGGTTTTGTGCGGGCGAGAGAGAAAGAGTAAGTGTGGGGGATTGTGGGGAGGAAGGGATTGTATTTTGACCATCTCAGCCTTAAATAGAGAAGCTGCAAGCCCAGAATGGAGTTATTGATCTAGATATTTAATTTATATTTACAAAAATTCAACTCTTTTGAAGCTGAGGCATGAGGATGATGAGTTCAAAGCTAGCCTCAGCAATTTAATGAGGTCCTTAGCAACTCAGCAAGACCCTGTCTCTCTATAAAATAGCAAAAAGGACGGGGGATGTGGCTCAGTGTTTAAGCGTGCTGCGTTCAATCCCTGGTACCAAACCAAACCAAACAAGCAAACAAACAAACAAACAAAATTTAACTATACTTGCTTTGGGGTCAGAATGAGAGGGGGCAGGGAGGGAGAGAGAAAAGAGATAAAGAGACAGAAAGAGAATATTTAAATAGAGAGGCATCGGGTCCCTGAGTGAGCCTGAAATGCAAGAGTGCTGTCATCTTCCTGATGGCTCTCAGTCCCACATCCACTGAGTGTGAGCTTCTCACAGCCTTTCTTTGCACAATCTGTCCCCAAACACTTGCCAGCCTCTTCATCTGGTCGTCCCTCCCTTCCCAAGTGGTTGGGGGCGGGGCTGCAGTGAAGGAGCAGCTGGCTGGGCTGTGCTTTCTTGATGATGGCCTGTCAGTCTCCAGCATGGCACCTCCCTGGGGATTTTTGGCGGGTGATGGGGACTCAGCAATCTTCGCTCTGTGAGCTAACTTGAGAGCTCCTGTGGTCACTGCTACTGCACTGCCCTTGCACTGGTGCACTTGGCTAAGCATCGAGTCTCCAGGCTCCTTCAGGATGAGACCTTTAAGCAGGCTAAATCATAGGGGGGCGTGGTCTTGCCCTGCCTCACCCTCCAGTCGAAAGCCAGGGTTTTTTCCTCGCTGTGACTGCCTAGGCTGGAAGGTGGCTTCTGAGGACTCTTGCTATGGGCAGGGTCCCCAAGGTCTCTTACCTCGGGGATAGGTTATGACTGGGTGTGGAGTATGCCTGTGGTGTGTGCCTCTCCCAGGAGCTCCCGAGCTGCGTCATCACCCGCTGCTGCCAGGGTGAGGAAAGCACTAAACAGCTTGGCTGTATGTGTTGGTGCAACAAACCCTCAAACATGTACCCACTCTTTAGGATGCGTGAACATTAATCCCACTGACATGAGAGGAACACTGCTGATTTCCCCTTTTCAATGACGAACTGACATTGCCATGCAGCCCTGAGTGTGAAACACCCACAAGCTGACCAGGGAGGGGGAATCCATGCATCCCAGGAATGAGTACCTTGTCCTGTTGCTAGTGTCCTCACATTTGGGGTGCCTGTGGGGCTGCTGCGGCTTGATGTCTGGAGGCTGTCCCGGTCCCCCTGGCTCTCCCGCCATTTCCTTTCTCTAATCAGGGGTTGAAGGTCCAGTGGTGGTTTCACATTCAGGGATAGAACACTGTCATCTTCAAAAGTAGAAGGGGAAAAACAGGAGTGAGAGCTTCTGCATCAGCAGAGGGAGAGCGAATCTCTTTTCCTAACTTGGTTGTTAGTTCCTGATGCTTAGGTTGATGTAGCCACTAATCCTCAAGTTCCTCTCTTTTCCCATCTCGATAAAGAACGGGGACCAGATATCCCCCATAGCCAAGATGAAATTGCCCTTCATTTGGGGAGGAATTGAGTCTCCGTGTTTGTTATTCTCATCTTATGGATGGGATCCTGAGATGGAAGTAGGACTAGAGATGCTGCAGACTCCTTCCACCCCCAATCTGAAGGCTCTGACAAGGGAGACCCAGGCTTTAGAGGTCATGGGATTATTGGATACAGATTTCTGACCACAAAATGATTTTTCTAGGTGGAGCCAATGGTCACATTCCATACTTATGATATGTAAGGTAGGAAGTAAAGCTGCCCCTTAGTGTCCAGGACATGCTGGATACCCAGATCCTCAGATTCTCAAGTCCCTTATAGAAAATGGCATAGTATTTGCATAGAACCTACATGCATCCTCTCATATACTTGAAATTATCTCTAGATTACTTATAATACCTAATACAATCTGGTGAATAATGGAAAGAAAAATGTTTGAGTTCAGTACAGATATATATGTATTTTGCTATTATTTTTGATTTGTGGTTGGTATGGATTTGGAACCCAGAGAAATGGATGGCCAATGGTACCACCCTCTAGAGGATAGTCAGACGGTCACAGGATTGATGATAACACTCCAGAAAGTACATCATACCCCCACCTCTCTTCTCTCTTTTCATAACCCACAGGGACTGGGCTAGGATGGCTGAAACCCAGGAACCTAAGTGACTGAGCTTTGGCTTCATCTTTCAGAGAGAGTGATGTTTATTTCAAGTCCAACACAACTGTTACTTTTGGGGTTTAAAAGCTGGCTTCCCATACCGTCTCAAAATATCACAGACTGCTTATTTATTACAAAAGAGAAAAAGAATCTTTGTAGAATGGAAATCTAGCAGACAGCATCTTTAACTGAGCAATGAAATTTAACATTACCTATAATCGAGCAAATTGACATTTTGTGTCCCTTGGTGTGATGCACCGAGAAGGACACTACATCCTATGTGATATTCCTGTGAGAAATGTTGAATCTGAATCTCATTATGAGGAAACAGACCAACTGGGTGGTAATTCTGGCAACTGGCCCATCTTCTTCAAGAATGTCGATAATCAGGGCTGAGGCTGTAGCTTAGTGGTAGTGCTTGTCTCACATGTGTGAGGCACTGGGTTCAATCATCAGCACCACATAAAAATAAATAAATAAAATGCAGATATGGTGTCCATCTGCAGCTACAAAAATTTAAAAAAAGAATGTTGATAATCATAGAAGAGTCTGAAGAACTCCTCTATTAAAAAATTCCAAAGAGATATGACAACTAAGTGTCATGCATGACCCTGAGTTGAATTCTGGATTGGAAAAACAAAAATCTGTAAGGAATATTACTAGTATAAAAAGAGAAATCTGAATGTGGATTGTATATTAGAAAATAGAATTACGTTAATAATACTTTTCTTGAGTGTGATAATTGTAGTTAGGAAGAGAACTTTCTTTCTCTTAGGAGATATGTAGTGATAAGGAATAAGATACACAATGTCTGGAACTTGCTCCCAGATGGTTTGACAATAAAATAAAATATGTATGTGTGAATATGAAGATATAAACATTGGTTTCTGTGCTATTAAAGGTGAAATAATCCAGGGCTAAACAAGTATATGGGCATGTGCAATCTCTGTGTCCATGGGACAGTCCCAATTTTTAGCTCTAAATGCCCTTGCTGCAAGGCATGGTGGTGCATACCTGTAATCCTTGCTACTCAAGAGGCTGAGGCAAGCAGTTTGCAAGTTCAAGCCCATCCTGGACAATTTAGTGAGAATTTGTCTCAAATAAAATAAAAAGGGCTGGGGATGTAGCTTAGTAATAGCACTACATGTATGTAAGTAAGTATATGTACTTAAGAATGTATGTATGTGTATGTAAATATTGCCACATACCCTTGCATGAGGGTATGAGCAGAGTGCCAAGAAAAACTTGCTTCTTTGGATCCCTTTCTTTATGCATCTACTACTGGGTTAGGTCACATACTGAACTAACTCACATCCAAGTATCAGATACTTCTTAACTTCTGCCTGGCAGGCTGGCAGGAGATGGACAAGTTGTAGATACTGAGCCCCTGCTCAGTGGATATGGCAGCTCACAACTAGCAGAGGGCAGTGCAAGATGAACCATACTGAAGACAGAACTTGCCCATGTTGTCATTTATCTTGTGACTGTTATAGCTTTGATCTGGAATATCCTTCAAAGATTCATATATGGAATGATTTTTTCCTTAAGGCAGCAATGTCCAGAGGTGGGAGTTTTAGAAAATGATTAGATCACGAGGGCTCTAGCCCTCATCATTTAAGTTGAACACGTTATTGGGAAGTGGGACCTGGTTAGAGGAAGTAGATTACTGGGAGCTGCCCTGGAAGGGATGATCTCGTCCCTGGCCCTTTCTTCTCTCTTCCTTTCTGCTTCCAGGCTGCCATGAGCTAACAACTTTTCTCTGACATACCCTTCCACCATGATATTCTGCCTCACCTCAGGTCCAGAGCAATGGAGCTGGAAGACCATGGTGCGAAACCTCTGAAATTGTGAGCCCCAAATAAACTTTTCATACTTTAAGTTGTTTATGTCAGATATTCTGGTCACAGCAACAAAAAAATGACTATTGCAGCACTTCTGGCTGTGCACTCGACAGGGTACCCATAGGTAGAAAGCTGCTTTATTAACTATTTGCACACAGAGTGACCCTTACTAACATTTTAATATTTTATAAAGGAAACTGTAAAGTCTTTAGGATGATGAATGCTCACATAACATACTAAATAAGCCTCTGCCCCAATAGTCAGAGGATGTTCTTAAAACCTACATGTTTCAAAAATGTCCTGAGCCAAGTTTATTGATGGATTTATTCTAAAAGGCAGTGCAGTGTAATGGGTGAAAATCTGAATTTTGGCACTAGAAAATCCGAGTTCTAATCCCAGCAAGGCCACATGGAGTTGTGTGGTTTCAAACAAGTTACTTATCTCTCAGGGCTTCTGTTTTCTGATTTGTAAAATGAACATATAAGATTGTTGTGGAGTGCCTGAGATAATACATGTTAAAAACCAAGAACAGTGATTGGTACAGAGGGAGAAGGACATACATCCTTAATGTGCATTCTTCTCTTCCTGCTTTACTAGTCAGAGATCACTTGATATTGTGAGCGTCTTATCTTGCACATGCCTCTTGAAAAGAAGGCTCAGTTTTCTGAAAACGGGGAGCTTTCTAAATATGGTCCATCACTTCCAACCTATCTAACACATTAAAATACACACTTAGCTGCATGCATGTGTATAATTCCAAAGACCATATAATATTTTGAAAGCCTAGCATGAAGATCTTCATTGATATTTTGGACTTTTTAACAAACAAGTACATTTCCATAAACAGATTAAAACTGAAATTTCATTGTTTAAAAACAATTAACTATATGGCATACAGCATATTTTTAATGAGTTTGGTGCCATTTTACATCTGCAACCGGAAAATATTATAGAAGGATGATTTAGTGAGTAAGTAATTTGTGAGCTAGATACTAAGTTAGTTGTACTAAAGCACTTTGGTTAAGGCAGCTGCTGCCTGAACAAAAGCCATCTTCAAGTGCTTGGGGATGAACTGACCTCCCTTCCAGCCTTCTTTTTCTTGGCTGAGGGCCTTTGTGTGTCTTGCCTTGCTTCCCTTCAGGGTGAGATTCCTGTGGGATGCTGGAGGGAGGGAGGAGCTACCTGATGGAGAGGGCGTGTCCCTGCCTGTGTCCACTGGAAGATGCACAGTTATGGCCATTGGCCTTTGTAATGATGCATGCTTCAGGGGAGGCCTCCATAAAGGCCTGGCCTCTTCTGTTTCTGGTTCTGACTCAGGGCATGGAGCACCTAGGAGACAAAGAGAAAGCCAAGTTGTAGTAGATGGCCATTGTTTTTGCCAGGTGTTTCTTCTTTTGGGGGACCCATCCCTCCCTGGCTCATGCCATGTGCTTTGGGTGGAGCTCTGTCCGTTCCCTGACTCCAGAGTTGGGCATATGACTATAGCCTAGATTGCAGGCGGACATTATTGCCTTAGCCACAGTGATTAGTTCTGAGGGAGGGGTGTGTATCTGTGTGCGCACCTTGGGTAGAGGTGGTGGGCACATAATCCAAGCTTGGCCAATCAGAGGCAATTTTGGCACTTCAGCAAGAGCTTTGATATATATTTAATAAAGGTAAGCAGGTAGGAGGTTAGCATGGAATGCAGGAGGACATCTTTGTTGCCACAAGTGGGAGCCTGCTTGAAGAGAGAAGGTAACATACTTGAGAGACTTAGCCAAGAGCTGCCCAGATATTTTCTGAGGTCTAGGTCCAGTTGGTCCTGGAATTAGCTGATCCTGCCTGCCTCCTTCCTTCCTTCTCTCCTTCCCTCCCTTCCTTTCTTCTCTTCCAATACAGCAGTCTTGAGGTAGGCTTCTGATTCTACTAACTGAAGGAGTCCTCACTGTTCCTCAAATTCCTCTTGTAAAGGAAAGAAGAACCCAGTGGATTTACTTTCTTAATACTCTATTCCTATTTTCACTTGACAGTGTATTGCTAAGCTCACTGTACCTAATAGCTTTCAGAATTTGGTTCATGATGGCCTGGTGGTCTTCCTAACCTTCTTGCCAGGGTCATCATGGAAAAACATCAGATTTAACCCTCTCTTGTGGATAATCTTTTCTCTGTTCATGTTAAGTATGTCTTTTGTTTGCTATTTTGACATCTGGAGCCTATTGACCCTGGGGAGACTGTCCCTCCCAAGGCTAGCCAACTCCTAGAGAAAATAAATGACTATCCCGTGAGGGTATCTGTCACATGTAAACCAACCAATCCAGAGTCCTTAACACCTAATTATCTCCTTTATTGAGCTCTTATCCTTCTGGGTCATTATCTCCCTGCCTTAATCACCCCAGAGCCAGTACCAGACAACCAGGGATAGCCCTTATATCCGAGGGCCCACTGGATTAGTTAAACTAGCCAGTCCTGAATTTGCTTAGCCTGCTCACCCTGCCTTGTACATTCCTTCTGCAAAAGTCATAATAAAGACACTTCACACCCCCACCCCCGCCCCTCACTTTCTGCCTGACCAACCCCAGTGCTTCCCTATGTGGCCTAAAAGGTCCTGGTATGCCCACTTCTCTTGGAACCATGAATAATGAACCATCTTCTCAGTGCAATTGTCCTCTGATCTGTTGGCCTCATCATACCTGAATAAGACCTACATTTACAAGCACTGTTCTGTCATTGTTGTTGGAAGGAGCTTTTTTTTTTTAAAGTAAAATCTACAAATAGTGAAATGCACAGATCTTAAGTATGCAATTCAATGAGTTTTGACAAATGTATCAGTCTATACAACCAACCAAGACTTAGGCATTTTCATCACTCTAGAAAGTTCTCTTATGCTCCCTTCCATTGACTGGTCTTTTATCCTAAACATTTAGGCATTCTTCACAGTGAGAATTCCACATAGCCTTAGAACAAAATGGCCAGAAGTCAAAACTCTCTTAAGAAATCACTGGCAGTTTCTGATGAAGTTTCTAGAAAGTTCAGAACCCCTCAATACTGGAGTCATCTTTTGCTTTAGACTGCCCAATAAAGTCCCAGAAGCAATAACTTGTTTGAGGCAAGCATTCTATAGAATGGCTTATGAAGGTCAGAAAGAATTTCTCCATGTGACACAGGGTGAGAGATCCACTAGACCTTTTTCACAAGCCTTCCTAAGTCCCCTGATTTCTCACTTGCACATAATGTCTTACAACTTGACTGAGGCGAGGGCTGGGGTTGTAGCTCAGTCGTAGAGTGCTTGCCTAGCCCACAAGACACTGAGTTCCATCCCCAGCACCACGTAAAAATAAAAGATATTGTGTCCATCTACAACTAGGAAAATACTTAAATGTTTCTCTTTTGCTAGCAAGGCAATAAACCTTCTTTTTCCTTTTATAAAGAAAAGAAAAAAACTTTTGCTGAGAAGCACAAAATCTCTGCCCTGACAAGGATTGTAGACATCATCTGTTAACGAATAACTTAATTCAAAATCATGAAAATGATTTTTTGGACAAACTTTTATCTTTGTTTTATAAAATGAAGGCTCAAAGATCCAAGAATTATTTTTACCTTGACTGCCAGGAAACTCTGCTAAATTCGGTTGTTAGCTATAACTTCATCCCAGATGACTAATAACTTCTATTTTCTGCTCCTTTTAATCAGTTTTTTTTCAATTAGAAATGTCTCGTTTTGTATTGCATTTGTTTTGTTTTGCACGCTGCCTGAAAATTCCTGCACATTTATAACACCTGTGGTGCACTGGACCTGTTTATGGGCATGCCTGTCTTTGTTTCCTTTCCTGCTTCAGCAAAATGCGCTGCTTAATGAAGGACTCCATAAATATTTTAAAAATTCAATTAAATGTGACCAGAAGAGACCCAATTCTAGATTTTTATAGTTACCCCTTTTACTTCTTTTAAAGAAATTTATCTGAAGAGGATAACCCTGGGAAGTTCAGACTTGATTCATGAGTGGGTAGTTGGCAGGAGGACCCCAAGGGTCAGTCCTTTGTTGCAGGCCTGAGTTCTCTCAGGAACACCCATAAAAGGTACCTACCTCTTCTGCAGGCTTTTTCTTTTGGGGGGTGTTTGGTGTGGAAATGAATCTCCATTGGGATGATGAAGAGCTCTGCTGGGGGTTCATTAGCTTTAAATTGCCTCCTCAGGGGGTTGGGGACTCCGGGTGGTTCTTCTGAAATGGGGGGTAATTTCAAAGCCTTTGGCGCCTGAAAAATTTAAACACAAAACCAACATGGCAGGTCTCCAAACCCTGCTGCCTGCAGGGGGCAAACAATATTGTATCTTATTGTCTATCTTGCTGCAGAAGCTGCTGGGGGAAGAAGCAAATTAATCCAGCTCCTGCCTTCAATGGGGCTGCTTGGCTTGTCTCTTGTGAGGATAACATGTGCCCGTATCCTGCCTTCGATTATCCTGAGAGTTACCAACAGAGTTAAGAGGTTTTGAGAGGATATATTGTCTTTCTTTCTCATGAAGCTGGGTAAACTGATACAAATTGAAATGATATCACTGAGACCTCTATGTACGGAGAAGGAGAAATCTCCACATACATTGTTAAGGGGCAAAGCCAGGTCAGAACATTGTTTGACTGCAAACTTTCAAGTATGAAGGGGCAGAATATAAGAATATGTATTTGTGTTTGTTTACCTAATGTAACCTCTCTAAGCCTCAATGTCTTCCTCTGTAAAATAAAAGTTATTTAGATACAGTGGCACATGCCTGTAATCCCAGTGATTTGGGAGGCTGAGGCAGGATGATCACAAGTTTGAGGCCAGCCTCAGCAACTAAGCAAGACCCTGTCTCAAAATAAAAAAATAAAAGGGGCTGGGGATGTAGTTAAGTGGTAGAGCACTCCTGGGTACAATCACAGGTAAGGTGTGGGGGAGATAAAAGTAATATTACCAATCTCTTAAGGGTTGTTGTGAGGATTAAATGAGTTAGTATATGTAGTTACAATAGTGTTTGGAATTAGGGTTATTTCTATGCTATTTCTCTGAGAGTAGGTTCTTTTTTAATTTTTAGTGTTTAATACCCTATCTGGCCTTTGGCAGAAAATCTAAGCTTCACAATTATATCAACATAGCTAAAAAACAATCATCAATCATGTGTATCAGAATCACCAACAATTTGGCCCAATTTCTTTCTGTTCACACACACACACACACCATGGTGTGTGTGTATATATATATATATATATATATATATATATGTAAATATGCACTTACATATATACATATAAAATATACAAATTTACATGGATGGAAAAATGTTATACATTTATGAGAGAGAGAGAGAGAGATAAAATAAGGGTATTACAGTCTCCCTTTTCCAATTATTCAGAAGTTGTTGAAAATTTCACTTTTAGCTTGCAACTGTTAACGTATGAACTTGGCTCTATGAAATGTATATGGTGCTGGACTTCAGAGAATTCGATTTCACAGGAGGAAAAATAAAAACATTCTCATTTTTTCACTGTGTAAAAAGAAAAAAATGATCAGAAACACACATAAGCATCCTACATGCTTACCAGTTGATTGAGGAAGGAAATTCTACCCAATTTATGCAGGATAATATTTATAATTTTGAGACATTAAGAAAATGATTAACCAAACACATGCACATAAGATCTTTATGCTCCTGGAGACCTTCCCTGTCCAGGTGCCTGTTGCCCACCAACTGCCCTTTTGTGAATACTGACCTTGTGCATTTAGTGTGACAAGGACTGCATTGAGAAATCTGTGTGGAAACTCAAACTATTTGTGTGAGGTATGGTTGACAAGCCAAGACTTAATTTCTTTATTCTAATTAGAAATTCACACAGAGTTTTAATATAGTGGAAAATATTGCTCTCCTCTGTTAAATGAATACTTGGGTTGAGGGAAGAAACTCCTTTCCTCTGAGCCTAGCTTAGTTCCGGCCTGAGCCAGGCATGAGAGCCAGGCCTTTCCTTAGACTTGTGGTGACTCTGGCAGGTCAGACCTGCTGTTTGCTCTTGGCCCTTCTGGTGTGAGTGGAGAGGTTTAGAGCAGCTCAGACACAGGAAAACAGAAAAACCTGAGTAGAATGAAAAACGATGCCCCTCATGGGCACTAGCACCACTTGAATGCCCACAGATCCTTCAGGGCCACTTTAGATTACCCAAATCTTCACAATTAATTAAAATCATGGTAGTTCCTGTATAGACAGAAGATTCTCTCCTCATCTGTTCTCATCCTTCCATCAGCTCTGTGAAATTGGCATCATTATCCAGGCATATAGATAAAGTCATTGTGGCTTTGATATCATAAATGACCTGCTCTCATTCACGTAGCTGCTATGGGGCAGAACATTCTGGAACCCCTAAGCATTTCCATTCATCACTGGTGCCTCCAAAACCACCAAAGACCCATATAGAATTGCAAGGCAGAACCAGGCCAGAGACGGTCAAGGACATCTCTGAGAATGGAGGGGGTTGATAAACTTACAAAATTTACTCTATATTTGCAAAGGTAGACAGACCCTCAATTGAGCAAAGTGTTGCTGGAGTCAAGTTTTCCCACATTTCGAGTTTGAAGTGGGTCCATTGTTTACAAGCCAAATTCTGTCCTTACTTGTTTAAAGATAATCCCCAGGTCCTTGCTGGGTGCACAGTGGCACAGCTGCTTGGGAGGCTGAGGCATAAGGATCGCAAGTTCCAGTTTAGCCTGGACCGCTTAGTAAGCCTCTGTCTCAAAGTAAAAAATAAAAAGCTCTGGGGATGTAGCTCAGTGGTGGAGCATCCTGGGTTAAATCTCCAGTAGTGAAAGAAAAAAAAAAATCCCCAGCCCTTTAACAGAACAAAGGATTCTGGTGCCCCTAGAGAGAGTGTGGAAGAGCATATGCTTTAAAGGTATAATTGGGGGCAGCTGGATTCCTTGATCTTGATGATTTTTAGTACTTAGGAAGTTACTACAGCTCTTTCCCAGCTCTACCTGCTGCGCTCTGAGCTAGAGAGGCTAGTTCTCTATTGAGACATCCTTTTGAGTCACCTTGTTTCTAAAGAAGGATCTCACACACACACACACACACACACACACACAGGCACACACATGTGTGCACACACACCTTTTTTTTCTTTGCTTCCCCAGGGGTGTTTTGTTCTGAGCCAATGGCAGATGTTATTGGAGGGAGAAGGCACCTTGCAGCAGGAAGCTCCTGTGGCAAGTGGCTCCCTCTGGCCCTGTGCCATTTCATATTTCCTTGTTTGTCTGTAGAAACAGGATGAGAATGAGAACCTATTAGCTACAGGTATGGAGATGGACAGTTGACTTTCAACTTTTATCACTTTTTTTTTTTTTTAAGGGAAGAAAGTCTGGGAGAGTGTGGGGACTGAGATGGCCAAGGCTTTGTCTGAGTCAGGGTCAGGGAGTCCCAATCATTCTCTGTGTTGGGTTCTGAGTCAGGTGATGGAGAGAATGACAACAATAATAACTAATATATATTGAGCATTAACTATGAAAAGAGAATTATGCATTAACTCACTTAATCCCCACAGTACTCTTGTGGAATATTATTATTCCCCTTCTACAGAGGAGGAAACTAAACCTCAGCCAAATTAAATAATTTGCCCAGGATTATAGCTAGTAAATGGGGGATAGTTTGAGCCCAGGCATTCTGATTGTAGAATTTGCATGGTTAAGTACCAGACAAGGAGGTATCCCCCACTCTGGCTGTTATTTTCTAAGGTGAGTGGCACACAGAAGTGACATTCATCATGCCTGTGTTCTCAGGTGAACTCTGCACAATTAATTTTAACCGGATCAATTGGACAAGAATTTTAGTTTCTTACCACTGAGATCAGCCTTCCTATTGGGGAAGGCACCTCCATAAAATGTCATGTGGGATTTGTCACTCAGGAGCCAGGAATGACTGACGTAGGCATGCCCAAGGGCCTTCTTGGAGGTTTGCTGTGTCTTTTCATTGTGGCTTTCCTCTGAAGCATGTCTATGAAGGCGATCCTCCACTGATGTGTCCTAGGGAACGACAGATACACAGAACTATAAACAGGCTGTCACAAAGCAACAGAACAGGTTCCTGTCACAGCCCCTGTGGCTAGACTTGTGGTTCTAAGGATGAAATTTGTTTTGCAAGCTGGAAAGACATACAAAGCTGTGTGTAACAATGAAACATTTTATTATTGATGATAGAGAGAATGATATAGTGCGTTCTTTGTTTCTTTTGGTACTGGGGATTGAACCCAGGGGTGCTTAACCACTGAGCCATATCCCTAGCCCAACATAGTGCTTTCTTTAAAAATTGTTTTTTAAATGAAAATAAAAATGAAGTGATTGTATCATTGCCTTTATCCATTATAAAATGTCTCTCCTCTCCTTGCTTTAGCTATGTGGCTCTTTCTCCTGTTTACATTCTCCTTGGCATATGACCTTGTAAATCAAACAAGTTTATTCAAGATGGGAGCAGATAATGTCTATGTTGCTCTGAACAACTGTTATCTCATACCACTCCCCTACACAGGCCTTCGAGTTGACAAAGTGTTTCTACATTTTAAGTCATTTAATCCCCGTAGTAACCTTGTGAGAAATATATGATTATAGTTCCACTTTGTAGAAGAATTCATTCAGATTCAAAGTTAGTTGAATTTCTTTTCTTTTTCTTCTTCTTTTTTTGGTGTCAGGGATTGAACCCAAAGGCACTTAAGCACTGAGCCACATCTCCAGCCCTTTTTATGTTTATTTTATTTTTAATTTTTGAGACAGAATGATAGAAAGAATGACATAGTGCCTTCTTTCTTTCTTTTTTTTTAAAGAGAGAGAGAGGGAGAAAGAGAGAATTTTTTTAATATTTATTTTTTAGTTTTCGGAGGACACAACATCTTTGTTTGTATGTGGTGCTGAGGATCGAACCCGGGCCGCACGCATGCCAGACGGGCGCACTACCGCTTGAGCCACATCCCCAGCCTTTCTTTCCTTCTTTCTTTCTTTCTTTCTTTCTTTCTTTCTTTCTTTCTTTCTTTCTTTCTTTCTTTCTTTCTTTCTTTCTCTCTTTCTCTCTTTCTCTCTTTCTTTCTTGGGGATGTCTTGCTAGGTTGCTTACCGCCTTGCTAAATTGCCAAGGCTGGCTTCAAACTTGAGATCCTCCTGTCTCAGCCTCCCAAACTGTGGGATTACAGATGTGTGCCACCACACCTCCTTTGAGACAAGGTCTCACTAAGTTGTTGAGGCTGGTCTCAAACTTGTGATCCTCCTGCCTCAGTATCCTGAGTTGCTGGGATTACAGGCATGTGCTACCATGCTCAGTTCAAAATTAGTTGAATTTCTTGTACCATGTTTAAAGCCAAGAGCTCTTCTTCCTAGATAAGGCTACAGATGGGGTGAAGAGTCAAGGGAGGAGCCGTGGTTCAATGATTTGGAAAATCTGGAGTTAAATAAAGTTAGGCTGGTGACTTCACTATAGGATTGCCTGAAGTGCTCCATATCTAAGTGCGTCCTCTGACTTTGCTTGAAAGGATGTATGCAGCATTTCCCCAATGTCTTTGGCTATAAAACCCTTTTCTTCAAGGAATATTTGACAGTGTTCTTCAAGGAATATATCAAGTGACACTTTGAGAAACTGGTCAAAGCATTCTTCTCTTCTCTGGAGAACCCCAAGAAATGGCAAAGAGAGGAAGGATTCCATAAGTTTGCAACCATGTCACACAGAGTTCATTAAAGTGGTACCTCTGCTGGGGTTTTCTCTTCCTGCCAGGGCTGCTTCCTACGTGGCAGCAAGTGAGTCTCTCGACTACTGTGGTTCTTGGCTACAGAGTCCTGGTTCATGTGTCCACCAGCCCCAGCTTCCTCTTCATCCAGGCCCCATTGACCTGCAAGAGTGGACAGTGGATCAGCCTAGAACCCCAGAAATGGGCATGGTGATTTTGCTATCTCCAAATTGCCCCCCATCTTGCTTCTTTGAGCAAAAGTAGTCAAAGCCCTTGTTTCTCCTGCCGCTCCTCCTTTACTTCTATTTTTTTTTTTTTCTGGTAGTGCTTCTATAGAAATGGCAGCCAATTGCTGGAAACAGGGTCAGGAGACTAGGGGAAGAGGCTCTGTTGACCACTGTTTTCTCACCTGCAAGGTGAGGATACTAATTTCTTGCCCTTACTTCCTTGCAGAGCTGTCTGGAGCTCAAATAAGATAATGAATGTGGCTGCCCGGGATTTGTGGATTTCAGCAGTGGCACTATGGTGGTGTGACCTGCAACCTTGCTTGGTTGTCATAGAGATGCTTCCAGTCTACAGCAGGCTCCTGGATTTCCTGGGTGTCTCCCGGTTGTTTACTTAGGGAAAAAACCCTTAGGTGTGCAGCGAGGTGGGACTGCTGCTCAGCTCTCTGGATTTACCCTGTCTGCAACCCTTGGGAGGGATCTGAGTCAACAGATGACTCCAGCATAGTTAACAAATCTTTCATCGATGGTTTAAAGGGTCCTGCAGCTATTTTCATCACTTACTCAAGGTAGATTTATTGCTGAAACTGTCTGGCAAACCTTCCTTGTTTGGAGCCAAGCTTTAGCAATCCCTTCATTCCCAGCATGCAGCTCTGCGGAACAAAGCAGGGTTGTCTTTCAATCAGGGGCTCTGGAAGCCTTCAGGAGCCCTGTGTGAGATGGAGCACTAGACTTCCGGGAGCTCCTCCTCCTTCCCCTAGTCGGCCTCACTGTTCCTCTATGCTCCCCAACCCTCACCTGCCCTCATCATTCCCTTCCTTGTGTGTTGGGTCAAGAGCTGAACGCTCATGAGTGGAGCTGCTCACCCCCT
Organism: Marmota monax; assembly: GCF_021218885.2. Taxonomy (NCBI): domain Eukaryota; kingdom Metazoa; phylum Chordata; class Mammalia; order Rodentia; family Sciuridae; genus Marmota; species Marmota monax. Next base: position 1,401,874 of record NW_026695244.1, on the reverse strand, counting down.
CCAGCTCACCTGCCTCTGCCCATTGGTTCCTGAAGCCTACTCTGATTGATGCTGATTCTGAGAGAGTGTTGGTGGCTGTGACACAGGTGCAGGTTCCAAAGTCTGCCCAGGTTTTAGTGGCCCAGGGAAGCTTGAAGCCTGATGAGTCCTGGGGATTCCTCAATCTAGGTGGCCCAAGGCCACATTGGACTTGCTCCCTAGGGGATCTCAACTCCAACTGGAGTGCAGCACTGAAGAAGACCTTTTGGGGTATTCTAGAATGTTTCTTTGGGGTCCAGTCAGACTACAGATGCATCCTTCTTGGAGCCGGATATACTTCTGAAGGTGGAGAAAGTGAGACTCTAGTCAAATGGTCCTGCACTCAACTGGGTAACATATTAGTGTCTAAGTTGGGACAGGGGCATTGTGGTAGGGGAGAGAGAATCATCAGCCTCTTTGGCCACATCTCAGGTAAACTCAATCTATGTGATGGTAACAAGAATTTTATCTTCGTAAATGTCATTATCCAGCTCATTTGTTTATGCCTAATAGAAACCAGTTTGTAAGAAAAGTACTGGAAGTTTCAATTATTGAAAGAAGCCCACAGAACTGTCTCTCTGTATCTCACATATGCGGCGGGGGTGGGGTGGGGTGGGGTGTGGGTGGGAGGGCATCCAGATAGCAATTCAGAGCTTTTAGGGAGCTTTTCCCCTCTGTCTTCACCTGTGATTTGCTACATCAGCCAGGGAGGAAGGAATGCAGACACCCTTACTAGCATTTTACAGAGGGGCAAGCCAAGGAGGCAGGGAACGTGAGCAACTGGGCCAATGGCTTGCCTCATTGTTGGGGGGCCTGGGGCTTGCAGTCAGGACTTTTGCTACTTCTCCAGATAAAGAGTTTGGCAAAGAGAGGGAGGCCAAGGGGAGATAAGGTTAAAAACCAATGAAAACATTAATCAGGTTTCAAGTTATAGCCTCTGAGCTCTGTTTACTTCTTAAAACATTGATTTTTTTCGGCCCCTGTGATTATGTGCAATTGGGCATTGCAATCAGTTAGTAATTATACTTAAAAAACAAGAGCTTGGACAGTTTATAATTAATATTTATTGAGCACTTACTATGTATGAGGTACTAAATTATCCCATTTAACTCTTACATATGACCTTGTGAAGTAAAGGTGATTTGGTCACCTCCATGTTATAATGAGGAACCCAAGACCCAAAGAGGTCATTTATCTTGGAGCCTGGTGTTAATAGCCACATGCTTAGTTATTATTCTATACTGCCTCTGTGTCCCTGCCTGCCTGTGACAGCTCAGTAAATCTCTGTAGTATAGAACAGTTTACAGACAGATCACAATGATTTCCTGTGCAGTAACCATGTAGGTCTTGATGTGCTGTTGCAGGGATGAGCAAACAGAAACTCAAAGAGGTGAACTGACTTGCTCAAGATCCTATTACTTGGGCTGGGGTTGTAGCTCAGTGATATAGCACTTACCTAACATGTGTGAGGCACTGGGTTTGATCCTTAGCACCACATAAAAATAAATAAAGATATACATATATGTATGTGTGTGTGTGTGTGTGTGTGTATATATATATATATATATATATATATATATATATGAGATACTGGTTTTAAAAAAAGTTCCTACATCTTGTAAATGACAGAACAACCACAACAATTCTGGCTCCAAAGCTTATTTTCCCCCCATATGATATTGCTACCAAAAAAATCAAAGGATTAAAGAATATTCAAGTAGAACAGACCTAAGAAATCATCTAAAACATAGAGTCTATGCATGCACAGCTCAATACAGTATATATATAGCCATTAGAACATATGGCTATTTAGATGTAAATTAATTAAATTAAATAAAATAAAAAGTTCAGTTTCACCATTGTAGTAGCTACATATCAAGTGCTCATTAGACTTAAGTGGCTGATGGTTACTGTATTGGACACTATATAGAACATTCCATCATTTCAGAAAGTACTCTTGGATAGTACTGGTTTAGACTAACCCCTTCATTTTACAGATGATGACACTGGAACATAGAATCCCTAGATCTTATTTTCAGAAAATCCACTTTAAGGTGTTAAAATCCAAATATTTGAGCACTAGTCCCAAAAGCAACATGTACCTTGTTCAAAAGATTTTTCTTGTTGAATCCAAAATGGAGGGAAGACAGGCAGGAGATGGTATTTGGGGGGCACACCTGAAAGATCCTGTTGTGGCCTGAGACTCTTTGGCACATTAAGTTGACTTTCCTGAAGCAGCACAGAATCCTTGATGTGCCCTGAAGAACAAGTCAGAAATTTTTGGTAGAAATATGGTCTCTGATCTAGAGTTTTGGAAACAACAAGTTTCCCCACTTGAACTAGTTTTGGCTTTGGGTAATGCCCATAAAGGAAGATAGTTAGAAGATGAGAGGGATTAAGAAATGAGATTGAGCCTATTGAGGTTTCTCTGTTCTTCTAGTCTTATGCTATAAGTATGCTTCTTTAACTTCACCATTCCCAAAAACTGGGTCTTCCTCATGTAAGAAACATGGCTGTTTCCTTGGAGTTGGGTGAAAGGCTCATTCTGCCTAGGAGGAGGGATCCAATGGTAGTGGATATATCCTGTTTGCTTCTGTGGGCCTTCTCAATCTAGTCATTAAGCAAATTTCTGTTTAAGGCTTACCCTCTGTCAGGCAGTAGGGTGGATACAGCAGGACCAGACATGGGCCCTTTTTAAAGACACTCAGTCTATTAGATAGACAGAGCTCCTCTGTGCTCAACTGTGTGGCCCGAGTGTCAGTAAGGATCGAAAACAAGAATTTCAGTATGGGCTAGAGTTGTCAGAAAAGCCTTTGGAGAAGATGTTAACTTGAAGGGCAGAGAGAATATCTCAGAGAGGCAGAATGAAGGGACCAGAGAACATACTAGCATCACAAACATGGTGGGCTCTGAGATGTGAGGGAGGGAGAGAGTGGCAGGGGCTATTGGGCAGGTCATTTCTCACCAGAGTCTATCCATTATTTCTCCAGCTTGAAGGCCTACCTTTAAGAGGAGCTTAGGCAAAAAGTTATGAAAAGAGCCTTCAGGTATACATACATGTCTTTTGTTAAACCACATGCTTTAGCCATTTGACTCCCATAGAAGAGTCTGTGACATATATTGATGTTAAGAGGAATTAACCTTCCTTCCTTCCTTCCCTTTCCTTTTCTTATGGTACCAGAGATTGAATCCAGGGTTGCTTTACAACTGAGCCACATCTCCAGCCTTTTTTTTTTTTAAAAATTTAAGATAGGGTCTTGCTGAATGGCTGAGGCTGGCTTTGAACTCATGATCCTCCTGCCTCAGCCTCCTGAGCTGCTGGGATTACAAGTGTGTGCCACCATGCCCAGTGGTCCCTTCTTTCTTAGAGATGTTGGGCTCAGGCAATGGGGCAGTGGCCTTCTCTGCCTCAGCCCCATCCAATGATAAACACATCTTGGGCTAAGGGGCTCTTTCTCACAAGTGCTGAATAAATGAACTGCCTGCGACCATGGTATTGCCATGAAAGTAAAGCCAATTATTGGACAAGCCCACATCTCTCATTTTGCTTCAAGTTACCACTTACTAGGGAGAGAGCTGTTTTCTCAACTCTCCCAGGGTAAACCTATAAAGGAAAAAGAAAGCCAGAATTCTTCTGGTCTTGCCTGTTTGTTGGTGCTGAAGAGATGGCAAATAGCAGAGTGGGTACTGGCAAATATTACAGCTTACCTCTCATCCCCAGTAGGTTTGCCAAATAAAATACAGGATGTCCAGTTAAATTTGAATTTCAGGTAAACAATGAGTACTTTTTTAGTTGAAGTATGTCTTAAATATTTCAAGTTTAGCTGTGTGTGTGTGTGTGTGTGTGTGTGTGTGTGTGTGTATGCCCTCAACCTGGCAACTCCAATCCTCATTTCCCGTTTTCATTTTTAAGCCTTTGCAGAGTGCATGTAGGGTCTCTGTTCTGCAGAAGGGTGTCCATCTCACCCTTAAGGGAGTTATGCTGGAGAGCCGCCATCTTCAAGAGGTCCTGGAGGATCTGAGATCGCCTCAGATGGGGAGCTAGGGAATGTTGGCAAGAATGTGGAGCTGATGGTGCAGGGGATCTGACTTCTGGCCCCAGCTCCGCTTTTGAGTGATTTTGGAAAAATACTTTGCTTCTCTGGGCCCTGCTTTTTTTTCTTACCTTATAAATAGTGGAAGTTAAATTGGAGGGTCTCTGAGGCCCCTGAGTGGGGAAGTTTGGGAAGAAAGTTCTGGCTTGGGATGTGGAGTGTGAGGCGTGAAGGCAAGACTTCAGTCTGTCCTTCCCTTTGCAAATTCTGAGGGAGGATAAAGGGCCATGGCCGTGATAGAGACTTGCAGGCTACTGAGCTCAGAGACTTTGCTTTAATACACAATTGGGCCTGAATTCCTGGTGCTTCAGGTCTTGATGGAAAACACACCCTCCCACCAGAATGAGAAGTGGGGCAGCCTGGGGTTCACCCCTCCCATTGCCCTACTGACCTGCACATTGGAGCCTGTACATGGTGTCAGGGGGCCAAGTCCGCAAGAGGCCTCGGAGGTATCTCTTAGCTGAATACCCAGGTTGGATCTTTCTTTGGGCCTGGCTGTCTGGCTGACTTCGGAAGTACAGGTACGGTTGCCAGGCTCTGTCCTGCTCCCTCTGTGGGGACACCAGGCAGAAAAGAGCACATCTGATGAGCCCTGAGCTTCCCAAAGATGCAGGCTGGTTAGCACAATCCTCATCAGTAATCCAGAGGCTCCCAGAGGTGACAGAAGGCACCAAAACCAGATGCCTTGGCTAATAGACATAAACCAAGAGCCTATGGAGCAAAGCCCTGAAAGGCCCCAGCAGATTTGCAGTTGGAAGGGGAAGGAGAAATGACAAATCCCAGACCCCATCTTGAGATAGAGCCTTAGAAAAGGATAAAGCCTCAGAAGAAAATGCATTACTTAGCTTGGCCTGTGGAAATCATTTTAGTCCCTTCAAAAATGGCTCTGCACAATGGGAAAGCCAGTGTGTAAATGAACATCAGCACTAAGTGTTTGTAATATGAATGAAGGGACAGACAAGCCATGTCCATGTTCATGGGGAGCCTGGCATTTTGAAAATATCTGGCTCTGCTCTCTGCTGCATTTCATTTCAGCTAGGAAGAATTTTGGGGGAAACTTCCTGCCAAAGTCAGTCCTGCTATGCAAGACATTGCAGGGAATAAATGTATATAACATTTTACACTTGGCTAGTGATTCACATTATACAAAGAACCTTCACCTTATTATAATCCTCTAAGGTAGACACTTAAATGACGCAGAAACTTCTCTCGGAAGATGATCGGTTAAGCATAAGAATGGCAACTGTGTGGTACTTGTGTTGACATCTATCACTTTCCCCCTGTCCATGGCAAACATCACTAATCAATCACAGCATTCTTGACTACCAAACTCATTATGATATCAGAATCCATTCTTTCTTAAAACATTTTTTAAAAATTGAGGCATAAATTATACATATATTATATATTTATATATACATATATGCATATATGTGTGCATATAAATATACATATATATATGTATATATATACATACAAAATACAGAAAACTTCATCAGCCCAGAAAGTTCCTTCATGCTACTTCATAGTCACTGTCCTTCCACCTACCAGATAATCACTATTCTGATTTCTGGCACTACAGATTATTTTTGAACTTCATATAAATGGAAATATATATCATGTATTTTTTTTAAAGAGAGAGAGAGAATTTTTAATATTTATTTTTTTAGTTTTCGGCGGACACAACATCTTTATTGTATGTGGTGCTGAGGATTGAACCCAGGCCGCACGCATGCCAGGCGAGCGCGCTACCACTTGAGCCACATCCCCAGCCCATATCATGTATTTTTTGCTGCTCCATAAAAATGATCTACAATATTCCAATGAGAATTAGCATAAATATAATACTTATTTATCACTCCTTGGTTCAGCAGCTCCCCCCAAGACAATAACACAGACTGGGAAGATAAAGGGTGTCTTAGTTCAATTTCTGCTATCATAACAGAATCCTAAGATTGGGTGCTGGGAGCCATTAGCCAAGTAGGTATGACAATTTCCTTGCCAGCGTACCCCATGTTGCAGTGACATTGAATGTACATGACCTTGCTCAAGGACCAAGGCAGATTAGGGTGTTCCCGGTTTTAAGATAATCTTGTTTAGGGCGTTCCCAGTTTAGGTTCCAGGTTTAAGGTTTAAGATTATTCCTGCTGGGAATAGGGCGTATCCTGCTGCCTGAGTTCCCCTTGAGTTCTCACGGGATTCAGACAGTATATTTTGGAGATAGAAGCCCAGTGGAGGTGAATTTGGGAGAGAAGGTGGATTTGGGAAGAGAACGTGGATTTCCCCAGAACGTGATTGTAGACGGCTGGTGTGAGTTCGGGAATAAAGAGTTGCTGTTTGAATCTACAAGCTGTGTGGTGGCTCGTGATTGTGTGCCCAGCCAGACTGTGGCATTTGTGCCCAGCCAGACTGTGGCATTTGGCGGCTCGTACGGGGAACTTCTGAAGCTTAGAGGTAAGTGAAATTACTCGCCCCTGAGGAAGAGCGAAAGAATGGGTGACCAACTCAAAAAACAATGTGTTATTGTTTTGATTTATCTTGTTTTTGTTTCAAGCTGCCTATCCCTAGAAATTTCTCAGGCAAACTGGAAAAAATGGTTGACTAAAGGTTTGAAGTTTGTCGGCCCTGAGGAAGAGAAAATTGATACAACGATTTTTTATTCCGTTTTTGTTTCATTCAGTTTCGGCTTTGTTTTGTGCTATCTTATTGGGTTGCGTTATCTTTATAGTAGATTAGAAATTAGTAAAAAACAAACCGAAAAGATGTTAAGTAAATTGTTAGAGGTTCAGACCATGGAGAAAGACATTTTAGATCAAGCAAAAGAGAAGGTCTCTCGAGCTAGTCAGACAGAGGAAGAAAATTTAAAGGAAAAGGGGTTGTTAGGAAAAAGGCCACAACAGGAGGCTTTTAGTAACTCCGTTTTATCACAAGAGGGCGTAATTCAACCAACAGCCCCACCGATGGAGACAGCTGAGTGGCCCTCAAACCCCGTAGTTGATAAATGGGATCCTGAGACAGGACCTCAAAGATTAGCATGCCCTGTACTTGAACAGGCAGGAGGGCAGCGAATTCACCGTGCTTTAGATTTTAAAACAGTGAAGCAGTTAAAGGAGGCTGTAACAACCTATGGTCCCCAAGCTCCCTTCACGGTAAGCATGGTTGAGTCCATTACTAACTTGGACATGACGCCAGCAGATTGGGCTAGCATGTGTAAATCTGTACTAAATGGAGGACAATATTTGTTATGGAAGGTTGCCAATGAGGAATTTTGCGCGGAGACAGCTAGGCGAAATGCAGCAGCCGGTTACCCTCAAAGAAATCTAGATATGTTGTTAGGAAAAGGACCTTATGAGGGTCAACGGCAACAAATTGAATATGATCCTGCTATATATGCACAAATTGCTGCAGACGCAGTTAGGGCATGGAAGACTTTACAAGGACATGGAGATTTACAAGGTCAGCTATCTAAGGTAATACAGAGAGCTAATGAACCTTACGCTGACTTTGTAGATAGGCTAATTCAAACGGCTGCCAAAATTTTTGGGGATACAGAACAAGCAATGCCATTAATAAAACAACTGGCTTATGACCAAGCAAATCGTTGCTGCAGAGAGGTTATTAGACCATGGAGACATGAAGATTTAAACACATATATTAAATTATGTAGAGATATTAATGAACAAGGGCAAGTCTTGGCAGCTGCAGTACAACAGGCTTTAGATGCCAGGCCAAAAACATGCTATGATTGTGAACAAACAGGACATTTTAAAAGGAATTGCCCCATAAGAGGAGGGTTTAACAAAAGTAGGTATCAAAGGAATAGAATACCGGGTATTTGCCCACGATGCCGTAGAGGGAGACATTGGGCTAATGAATGCCGTTCTCAAACCACCATAGAAGGTACTCCCTTATCAAAAAACGGACAAAGACCAGGTATTTATCCAAGATATCGTGGAGAAAGGCATCAGGCTCCATTGCCAAAAAACGGACAGGGGGGCCCAATGCTCCGGGGCCCACAACCACAAATATACGGGGCAGTGGAGGATCCCAGCAACACCATCAGGGTAGTGCCCAGGACACATTGTCCATTAAATCCCTCATCAGACAAACCCGAGGGAGCGCAGGGTTGGACATCTGTGCCTCTGCCAGAGCAGTATTAACTCCAGAGATGGGAGTTCAAATCATTCCCACAGGAGTAAAAGGACCTCTTCCCCAAGGAACAGTAGGCTTATTATTGGGACGTAGTTCATCTACATTAAAAGGACTTATGATAAGTCCTGGGGTAATTGATCCCGATTATGTAGGTGAAATAAAAATTATAGCTAGTTCTCCAAGAGGTATATCAGTAATTTCACCTGGAGATAGAATAGCACAGTTGTTAATAATACCCAGCCTACATAATAAATTTCCTAGTCATAGTGTAGAAAGAGGTTCCAGGGGATTAGGCTCCACAGGTGTAGATTGGGCTATGTTGTCTTTAAATTTAGATTCTCGCCCAATGCTAAAACTAAATATTCAAGGTCATGAGTTTAATGGGCTACTGGACACAGGAGCTGACCTTAGCATCATATCTCGTCAAGAATGGCCAAAACATTGGCCATTACAACAAGCCACTCAAACGCTTCGAGGCCTAGGAGTGGCGACTAATCCCCATAGAAGTTCTATGATATTAGATTGGAAGGATCCTGAAGGATGTGAAGGAACTATACAGCCATATGTATTGGATCATCTTCCTATAAATTTATGGGGACGAGATGTCCTAGATCAATTAGGTTTGACGTTAACAAATAACATCAATCCTAATGCGCCCACTACTAGGGCTAGACAAGGCTTTAGGAAAGAAAAAAGATTAGGAAAACAAGGGCAAGGTATAGCAGCACCAGTACAAATAGATCAAGGAACAGACAGACATGGGTTGGATTTTCAGAAAGGGCCACTGAGACAATCAAAATTACTTGGAAATCAGAAAGACCAGTGTGGGTTCCTCAGTGGCCCCTGACTAAAGAAAAGATACAAGTAGCCCATGATCTGGTCAAACAACAATTAGCGGAAGGACATATACAACCTTCCATATCTCCCCATAATACTCCCATTTTTGTCATCAAAAAGAAGTCTGGTAAATGGAGATTATTGCAAGATTTAAGAGCCATTAATAATGAGATGGTTGTTATGGGACCTGCTCAATCAGGGATTCCTCAATTGTCTGCTTTGCCAAAAACCTGGCATGTTTTAGCTATAGATATTAAAGATTGTTTTTTTTCAATTCCAATTCATCCCGAGGATAGTCCACGTTTTGCATTTACTATCCCTGCATTAAATCATGAAGGTCCTGATCAGAGATATGAATGGAAAGTACTCCCTCAAGGGATGGCTAACAGTCCAACTATGTGTCAAATATATGTTAACAAAGCAATCCAGCCACTTAGAAATCAAAATCCTGAACTACAAATATTTCACTATATGGATGATGTATTATTGGCACATAAAGATAAAAACATATTGCTGGAATGTTATGCCACACTTACAAACTTATTAAAAAATTATAATCTAGAGATAGCAATAGATAAAGTACAATTAAATTTTCCAATTAATTATTTAGGAGTTCTATTATCCTCAACCATGGTCCGTCCACCAAAAATTCAAATACGAGTAGATCAACTCAAATCACTTAACGACTTTCAAAAGTTATTGGGAGACATAAATTGGATAAGGCCTTATCTAGGTATACCAACAGGAGAGTTGGGACCTTTATTTGATATTCTAAAAGGTCCATCAGATCCAAATTCACCCCGCATGTTAACTCCTAAAGCAAGAAAGGCATTAAAAATTATTGAAACATATATGGAAAACATACATTTGGATAGAATTGATATAAGTTTGCCTTTATTATTTATTGTACTACCAACAAAAAATATTCCTACAGGAGTATTTTGGCAAGAAGGTCCATTATTGTGGATACATTTACCTTATTCTCCTAACACTATTCTTACTAGGTATCCTGAGGCTGTAGGACAATTAATACTCAAAGGAATAAAAGCAGCGAAGGGAGTGTTTGGAATTTCTCCCAATAAAATTATTACTCCATATACTATGGATCAAATTGATGAGTTAGCTAATGAGTTAAATACTTGGGCAATAATCATGTGTAAATCTAATGTTTCATTTGATAATCATTTACCATCTAATCCTTTGTTGTCTTTTTGGTCTAAGCATCCTGTAGTTTTTCCTAAAATGACAAGAAAAACACCTATCATGAATGCTCCAAATATATTCACTGATGGGTCTAATAATGGTACAGCAGCAGTAGTTACCCCAGATCGAACTTTTACATTTTTAGTACCAAAACAATCAGCTCAAAAGGTAGAGCTTAATGCAGTTTTACAAGCTTTTTTGATGTTTAAAGATTCTGTATTTAATTTATTTTCTGATAGTCAGTATGTAGTTAATGCTATAGTATCTCTTGAAGATGCTGGTAGGATTTCCCCTTCTTCTACTGTTTTCTCTTTGTTTTCCACTATACAAAGTCTAATCTGGGACAGAAAAGATCCATTCTTTATAGGACATATTAGGGCACATACAGGATTGCCTGGAGCCCTTAGTTTAGGCAATGATTTAGCAGATAAAACTACACATGACATACATATTTTCTCTACATTTGAAGAAGCTACAAATTTTCATAAAAGGTTTCATGTTAATGCTAATACTTTACAAAAGCGTTTTAAAATAACTAAGGAACAAGCCAGACATATAATAAAACAATGTCAAAATTGTGTGACATTTTTACCACAAGTTAATCTTGGAGTCAATCCTAGAGGACTGATACCTAACCATATTTGGCAGATGGACGTCACACACTTGCCAGAATTTGGAAAATTAAAATATTTACACGTTACAGTCGATACTTCTTCTGGATTTTTGATGGGCTCCCTTCATGCCGGAGAAAAAACTAAAGATGTTATAGCTCATTGCTTACAAAATTTTGCCACTGTGGGCGTTCCTAAACAGTTAAAAACCGATAATGGTCCTGGCTATACCTCTACCTCTTTTAAACAATTTTGCTCATCATTTGGTATTACTCATATAACAGGAATCCCATACAATCCACAGGGACAAGGCATAGTTGAAAGAGCTCATCAAACTATTAAAACATACTTATTAAAGCAAAAAGAGGGAATTGGAAGGGGGTATATATCCCCCAAAGATAAACTTAAAATAACGCTTTTTACTCTAAACTTTTTAAATTTGGATTCATCAGGACTTAGTGCTGCGGAAAGGCATATGTATCCAAAAAATGTACATAAGCCTAAAGTACTTTGGAAAGATATTCTAACAGGACAATGGAAAGGTCCTGACCCAGTGATTGTCTGGAGTCGGGGGTCTGTTTGTGTTTTTCCACAGGGAGAACAGCAGCCCATTTGGATTCCAGAGAGATTAACTAAAACAGTTTCTACAGATCGAAAAGAAGATGATTTGACTCAAATCCATAACAGCTGATATCCAGAACTCCAGCTTGGCCATTCTTACATCTGCGACAGTGATTAACCAGGATGCTTTTTTCAATAGCTATTTTATTATTGCATTTTTCCACATCATAAGGTTCTATTTTTATTTTTTGAGCTCATACAAACCTAGGTTAATGTTTTTCTGATCAGTTTTATTTTTTGACTGTGGAGTTTTTAAACATTGCAATGGAGATTTCACCTAGGTAAAGCTACAAGGCCTTTACTATTTTCTTATGTGTTGTACGTTTGTGTACACTCTTGTGTTTTGTGTTGTATGTCTGTATGTGCGTATGTCCATATTTCTTGTATGAGGAGCGCTCATGAAAAAATGGATCCGAATTATTATTATTTTTTTTATTCACGTGATTTAAATGGTTTAATTTAAATTAGGTAAACAGCTGTTAAGGATTGTTTTTAAAGGTGGTTAACAGATCTGTTTGTTTACTAATTTAAATTAGGTAAAAAGCTGTTAAGGATTGTTTCTAAAGTAGGTTAACAGATCTGTTTGTTTACTTTCACCTTTCCTTTTCATTATATTTAATAATTCTTTTCAGGATAATGTCTCTTTAGCATCATTGCCAGAATTCCTATCTCCATCTCAGTGCTGGTGAAGAACTCAACAAGTAATGCTCAATCAAAGACTCAACTTACTTTGGGAGGAAACGGATTTTGGGAGGAAATGGACATATTGATAGATTCCTCTGCTTTGAACTGCTTGCAGAACTTGCCTGGACTATGTAACTATCGTTTGATGGTGTCACTAGTGATGCAATTTTTATTTCCTTGCCAGCGCACCCCATGTTAATTGTGGTAGTGCTGACATATCTTTGCTGATGGTGTCACCAGTGATGCAATTTTTCCCAAGGAGCCGTCAATTGGCTTGGTGTCGTGGCATTTCTGTATCCTCCTCCCTTCTGCTAGTGATGGTCTAAAATTTGGGGGCCAATGGCTTATGCTGGACCGGTAGTCAGTGACGGGTATGATCCAATTGCAGTGGTATCAACCTAAGACAGGAGGCTGACGCCTAAAGGTCAGTTTTCCGATGACGGGTAAGAACCATATGTTGAATTGGACAACCTACCAGGCACGGTCCATAAGCCACATTAACCTCACTCCCCCACTGGCACCAAGGCCAAATTTGGGGGCCAACAGAGGTGAGGCAAAGAACCTCACCCCCCCACTGGTGCATAGACCTATCCACAAGTATGGCTGTATGCTGGACCGGTAGTCAGTGACGGGTATGATTCAATTGCAGTGGTATCAACCTAAGACAGGAGGCTGACGCCTAAAGGTCAGTTTTCCGATGACGGGTAAGAACCATATGTTGAATTGGACAACCTACCAGGCACGGTCCTTAAGCCACATTGCTTGTTGTTTAATTAATCAGAAGGGGGGAGATGCTGGGAGCCATTAGCCAAGTAGGTATGACAATTTCCTTGCCAGCGTACCCCATGTTGCAGTGACATTGAATGTACATGACCTTGCTCAAGGACCAAGGCAGATTAGGGTGTTCCCGGTTTTAAGATAATCTTGTTTAGGGCGTTCCCAGTTTAGGTTCCAGGTTTAAGGTTTAAGATTATTCCTGCTGGGAATAGGGCGTATCCTGCTGCCTGAGTTCCCCTTGAGTTCTCACGGGATTCAGACAGTATATTTTGGAGATAGAAGCCCAGTGGAGGTGAATTTGGGAGAGAAGGTGGATTTGGGAAGAGAACGTGGATTTCCCCAGAACGTGATTGTAGACGGCTGGTGTGAGTTCGGGAATAAAGAGTTGCTGTTTGAATCTACAAGCTGTGTGGTGGCTCGTGATTGTGTGCCCAGCCAGACTGTGGCATTTGTGCCCAGCCAGACTGTGGCAATTGGGTAATTTATAAATACAGAGGATACACACACACACACAAATACACACACACATACACATATACACATGTGTGTATATATGTGTGAGTGTATATCTATATATAGATATAGATATAGATAGGTAGATATAGGTATCTTGAGGCTGGGAAGTCCAGAATCTGGTGAGGGCCTTCTTATTGCGTCATTCCTTGGCTGAAGAAAGAAGGACAAAGGAGGATGCGTGAATTTGCACACATGTACACACATGAAAGATGGGTGGAGAGATGGGAAAGAGGCTGAATTCATTTTTTTATCAGGAACCCACTCCCTTGATAACTAACCCAATCTCATGATAATGACATTAATCCTGACCACTTTTTAAAGGTCCCATCTTGAAACACTGTTGCAGTAGGGATTAAATTTCTAACACAAACTTTGATGGACACAGTTGAACCACAGCAGAGGGTAAATGGCTAAACCAGTTACCAGTGGAGTCAGTACCAGAATCCAGGGCTTCAAAACACATAAGGGCAAAGCCTTCTGTTCTTTAAGAACTTATCATCTCGTCAATGGACCAGGACTAAGCACCACAAACCAGCCTGATGTCAAAGGAAGAGGAAATGACAGTTTTGCTTCAACAAGTGTCCTGGGGAGTAAAAACTGTGAGATTAGAGACACCAATGTGTTCGTGCTTGTTAGGATTCAGTAAAACCTAACTCAACAGGCTGATACAAGGAAAAAGAAAATGTATTAACTCAGATAACAAACAGACCAAAGTTTAGAGACTACCAGCGTTAGCTAAATCAGATGTTCAATGATCCAGAGGTTCAATAGCTCCAACGTTCTACAGGCACCAAATTCCTTTCTACTTCTGCCTTTTCACTTCAGTCTTATGGGCCTGCTGAGCCTGAACAATGGACACAGGGAGACATCAAGTGGGTCCAGAAAGTAAAAGTGAAAGATTGGAGAGAAGACAGCTTATGAGAAAGCCTGGGGAAGTGCCCCTGATGTAAGACCAGGGCATCTGGGTTCCAGGCTCATTTTGCCTCACAGGAATTTTATGATCTTGGGCAAATCCTGGAGTTTTTCTGAACCTAGCTAATAGCATAGTGGAGAGAGTAGAAAGTTCATGGGGTTTGGAATCAAATAACCCAAGAGAGACAGCCAAGGCAGGAGAATTGAAAGTTTGAGGCTGACCTCAGCAATTTAGCAAGACCCTCAGCAACTTAGTGAGACCTGTTTCAGAATTAAAAAATAAACAGGTTTGGGGATGTAGCTTAGTGGTAAAGTGCCAGTGGGTTTAATCCTAGTATGAAAAGAGAGGAAGAAAGAAAGAAAGAGAAAAAAAGTGTGTCATATATGTACAAATTTGGTGGGAGAATGGAAGATAACAGATGAAGATGCTAATAATGGCAGTTTGAGGGTGCTAGGCCAAAGAGTACAAGTAATTCTCCTATCTTTTTATAAAATCAAATTTTGAGTAATATGATTAGATTATAAATAGGAAACTAGTTAAAAATTAACTAGTTTCATGCTGCCCCCCTTCTTACCCATATTTCTTGTCACACCCCAATGTTATTCTAGACCTAACCACCCACTCAGAATTATTCTAAAAGATAAAAGGAGACAGAAGGGAGCTGGGAAGGGAGTCTCTGGAACAGGGGAGTAAACACGGCAGCAGGAGCTGGCTGTGGATGGTTTCAGCCGTCCAGGTTGCCTTGACTTTGCCAACCCCCTCCCCCCCCACCATCTTCGGTTTCTTCTGGGATGAGCAATTAATGAAAGCCGAGTGGCCTGTTATCCACAGCCCACCGTGTGTGGCTGCTTCTTTTAACAAGGGACTTGCTCAGCCTGGCTGCCTTCCTGTTGTCTGCCAGGCCTACCAATGTGGAGGGGTAGAGGGGAACCTCAGCTGCCTGTCGCTGCCTTCAGATCAGCTGTCCTGTCCACTCACCCCACTGCTGGCAGGATGGAAGGAGGAGGTGGGGCCTGTGTTCCTGCCCAGTAGATATGAGTGGCAGGGTGCCAGAGTCCCTAAGAAGGGCAGAAGCTGGCTTGGACAGCCAGCTGCCACCTTACTGCAGAGGGTAGCCCAGGCTTTGTGTGCAGGAGTCCACAGAGGAGCAAAGAGAGAGGCCCAGAAATCCCAGGACTGGCCAGCAAAGCACTCCACAATTCAGCCCTTACCCACTTCTTTTGGGTATTTCTAGCCAGAGCCAAGCCTATTGAATTGCCCTGAACTTCCTGTTCTCTATCTCCCCTCCAGGCCCAACTCACCTATGCCTAAGAAATTTATTTATTTATTTATTTGTTTGTTTATTTAGGGTCCTTGGGATGAACTCAGGGGCACTCAGCCTCTGAGCCACATCCCCAGCCCTCCATTTATTTTCGACCACTAGACTCCACTCAAATTTTACCTCCTCCAAGAATCCACTCTAGCTTTTCCCAGTCAGAAGTGTCACATCAATATAGGTAAAGATTTTGATAAGACTCCAAAAGTACAGATAACAAAAGCAAAAACAGATGAAGGAGATTACATCAAACTAAAAGGACTAAATGGTTTTTGCACAGTGATGGAAACACTCAACACGAAAAGACACACCCTACAGAATGGGAGAAAAAAAAATTGCAAACTATTCATCTAAAAAAGGATTAATATCCAGAATATATAAGGAACTCAAAGTATTCAAGAACAAAAAACATACATCTAAAAAATGGGCAGATGATGTGAATAGTCATTTCTCAAAAGAAGAAATTCAAATGACTAACAAATTTATGAAAAAAATGCTCAACATCATTAGCTGTCAGGGAAATGCAGATCAAAACTACAATGAGGTATTATCTCACTCCAATTAGAATGACTACAATAAAAAAGAAAAACTAACAAGTGCTGGTGAAGACGTAGGAAAAAGGAAACTCATATACACTATTGGTGGAAATGTAAATTAGTACAGCCACTGTGGAAAACAGTATGGAGGTTCCCCAAAGAACTAAAAATAGAACCACCACATCATCCAGGAATCCCACTGCTGAGTATATATCCAAAGGAAGGAAAATCAGCCTACAAAAGAGATAGCTGCACTGCCATGTTTATTGTGGCACTATTTACAATAGCTCAAATATAAAATTGACATAGGTGCCCATCAACTGATGGAGAAAGAAAATGTGATACACACACACACACACACACATACAATGGAATATTATTTGACTGTAAAAAACAATGATATCCTATCATTTGCAGCAAAATAGGTACAACTAGAGGACGTTATGTTACGTAAAATAAATCAGACACATAAAGACAAATACCTTATATTCTCCCCCCCCTTTCATATATGGATGCTAAAAAAGTAGATCTGAATGCAAAACAGTGATTATTAGAAGCAGATGGAGGTGGAGAGGAAGGGAGATACAGAAAGAATGGATAACAGGTACTGAGATGCAGTTAAATTGAAGGAATATAATTAAGGGTGTAGCTGCATAGTAGAGCACTTGCCTCGTGTGCTTGAGGCCCTAGGGTTCCACCCGAACACAAAAGGAGAAGGAGAAGGAGAAGAAGAAGAAGGAGAAGAAATAAGTTCTAGTGAATGTAGTTCATAATAACCTATTATCTCTTTTGTGAATACCTAGAAGAGAGGAGCTCAAAAACCCCAAATACAAAGTACAAAGTAAAGATGAGGAGGTGGAAATGTCAACTACCTGATTTGATCAGCACACATTGTATATATGTATTGAAACATCACACTGTACTTCATAAGTATGTACAATTGTTACATATTAATACAAATTTTTATTTTTCCTCCCATCTCAGCATCCTGGGTAGCTGGACAATAGGGGCTCTGAGCCCAGCTTGATCAGGAAACACTCAACACAACAAAGATACATCCTACAGAATGGGAGAAAAAAATTTGCAAACTATTCATCTGAAAAAGATGTTTAAGGAAAAGGAAATGCTAACTACCCGGTTCTTACCATTATTCACTGTATATATTGAATCATCACACCACACCCCACAGATAGTGCAATTAAAATGATAATATAAAAGATCAGTCACAATTGCTACCTTATTCATACCATAGCATATTCATAAATTATATCTCAGCTTTTCTCATAGAGTGCCTTGTATCAAGTGTCACTAGGATACAAATCAGCCTCCTTCACTAGATTATGAACTTCTATTGAATAGAGGTCGCAACCACCCCCTGATATGCCCTGGCAGCTAATATGCTCATCCAATGACTTTGTTCAGCATCTGCTACATGTCAGGTATTGTTCTGGACACTGTCTACTTAGTGATTACTCATTAGTTGTTAGTTCAGTTCAGTGGAAAGAACCAGTCATGTCTGAACTCACGGCTGACCACCTGTGCCCTGAGGTGACAGCTCCAGACAGAAGTCCTCTCAATATGCACAGCTGGTGCCTCCTGTCCCTCCTCAGCTGGCTGGAGTCAGTGTGCTCTGGTACAGCCCAAGCCTTAGATACAGGGTGACAGCCCATTATTTTCACACCTGTGCAGGTGTGACTAGAGCCAGTCTTGGGGCTGCCAGGTGAATGCAACTGGAGTAGAGGTGGGGACAGGGTGGAAAGAAGAGAGTCCAGGCAGCTGTGGCTGAAAAGCCTTTGCTAGCCCCTGCCTGCCTTCAATCAGCCTGGACAAACAATGCCACTCTCATCCAGTCCCTTTCTCTGCAGATTTCATTTCTGAAATTATGTATGAATAGTATTCTCACTCCCATTTATCTTTGGCAACCATGTGTTCCTGATCATATGGTTTTGGCAACCACACATACCGGGTTATAAAGAAGAAAGTCCTCGAGCTGGGATTGTAGCTCAGTGGTACAGCGCTTGCCTACATGTAATGCACTGGGTTCATTCCCCAGCACCACATTAAAAAAAAAAAAAAAATATATATATATATATATATATATATATATATATATATATCCCATCTACAACTAAAAATATTTTTTAAAAAAGAAGAGAAGCGTGAAGTGGTCTGAATTTTCTCATTATAAGAAGTTTTGATTCCTGAACAAACCATTTAGCATCAAAAGCTTTGACCAGCCACATGTCACAAACATAAAGGTATAACAACCAAAATTGCGAATGGCAAAAAATTAAGCTCCAGTTCCTATAAAAGCTCAGTTGGCTTGGGTTTAAATTCTATCACAATGACTTCTTAGCTGTGTGACCTTGGGGAATTTATTTGGCCAATCTGTTCCTTGGTTTCTTAACCTGTCAAATGGGGGTGATATAAATAAATATCTTACATGAAAATAATGAAGTTGAGCCATGACTTCTTTACTCACAAAAAAATTAATTCAAAATGGAACAAACACCTCAACATAAGAGCTAAAACTATAAAGCTCTTAGAAGAAAAACTTCATAACAATGGATTTGGCAATGATTTCTTGGATATGACACCAAAAGAACAGGCAAAAAAAGAAAGAAAAAGTAGATAAATTGGATTTGAGGGGAGGGCTGAGGCTTTGGGGATGGGAAGGACGGTAGGATGAGACAGACTTTATTACTCTCTATACCTGTATGATTACACTACTGGAGTGACTCTGAACTATGCACAGCCAGAGGAATGAGAAGTTGTGCTCCATTCATGTACAATATGTAAAAATGCATTCTAATAAAATAAATTAATTAATTAAAAAAGAAAAACAATTAAAAACTGCTGTGCATCAAAGAATTCTATGAACAGTGAAAAGGTAACCTACAGAATAGGGTAAAACATTTGCAAATTTATGTCAGAATATTTAAGAATTCCTACAACTCAAAACCCAAAAATCCAGTTAAAAAATGGTTTTTGAATAGATTATATTAAAAAAAAAAGATGTGCAGATGGCCAATAAACCCATGAAAAGATGCTCAATGTCACCTTCCATTAGGGAGAGGCAAATCAAAACTGCAGTGAGCTACTACTTCATACCAGTTAGGATAACTTCTATAGAATTTTAAAGAGAGAGGGAAAAGAAAACAGAAAACCAGTGTCGGCAAGGATATGGAGAAACTGGAGTGCTTTGTGCACTGCTGGTGGGAATGTAAAATGGTGGAAAACAGTACAGTGGTTCTTGAAAAAATTAAAAAATAGAATTGCTCATTATCTAGCAATTCCATTTCTGGATACATACACAGAGGAACTGAAAGCAGGAACATGTACAGATAGTGTATTCTCATGTTTCTGGGGCATTATTCACTATAGCCAAAGTCTGAAAACAACCCAAGTGTCCATTGATGGGTGAATGGATAAACAAAATGTGGTATAAACACATGATGGACTATTGCTCAGTTTTAAAAGGGAAGAATTTCTGTTAGGCATAGTAGCCTGTAATCTCAGTCAGTCGGAGGCTGAGGCAGGAGGATGGCAAATTCAAAGCCAGCCTTAGCAACTTATCGAGGCCCTAAGCAACTTAGTGAGACCTTGTCTCAAAATAAAAAGGCCTGGGGATGTGAATCAGTGGCTAAGCATCCCTGGGTTCAATCTCCAGTACCAAAAATAAAAAATAAAAATAATTTTTAAAAGGCTGGAGATGTAGCTCAGTGATAGAGTGTCCCTGGGTTCAATCTCTAGTACCAAAACAAAAACAAAGAGGAGTGTATAAGGTTTTTCTGTAGAATTCACTCATATGATGCACTCAGAGTAGTTGAATTCATTGACACAGGAAGTTGGAAGTTAGTTGCCTGGGGCAAATGGCAGGAGGAAATTGGTTGTTAATATTAAATGGATACAGAGTTTCAGTTTGGTAAAATGAAAAAATTTCGAAAATGAATGGTAGGGGCTGGGGATGTGGTTCAAGAGGTAGCGCGCTCGCCTGGCATGCCTGCGGCCCGGGTTCAATCCTCAGCACCACATACCAACAAAGATGTTGTGTCCGCCGAAAACTAAAAAATAAATATTAAAAATTAAAAAAAAGAAAGAAAATGAATGGTAGGAATGTTTGTACAACAATGTGAAATGCACTTAAACCACCAAACTCTACACTTTCAAAAAATGGTTAGAATGGTAAATTTTATTATGTATATGTTGCCACAATAAAAATGGAGATAAATTATAAAGTTATTGTGAGGATTAAATATAAAGTGAAATGATTTGAATGGTGACTGCCATAATAGTAAGTTCTAGATGAGCATTATTATAAATGTTCTCTGTTGCTTATACAGGGAACTGATGGATGAAGAACATAAATCTAGAAAAACAAGAGTCTACTGGATCATATATATTGTTTAATATAAAAATGTTATTTATAACCCAGATTGATTTTTAATGAAAATCTGATTTGTTTTTAGAATTGAAAAGAGTTATTTTAAGGAAAGACAAAACTCTGTGTGTGTGTTGTGGGGGATGGAACCCAGGGCCTTGCACATGCTAAGCAAACACTCCATCACCAAGCCACATCCCAGCCCCAGATCCACTTTTTACAAACACTGTTAAATCTGGGGAGATGCTTTCTCCACCTGGGCTATTTGGAGTCTTCCAAAGTCAGGCCCTCTCTTAAGAGTGGGGCTTTGGAAGGGTTGTCCAAGCTCCAACTTTAACTCTGTTGCATGTGTAATTTTGGACAAGTTATTTAGTGTCAAGTCCCAGTTTCTTTCCCCTATAAAATGGAGGCAATTCAAGCATTCAGTTCATGGGCTTGAACGGATTGAGAGAAGCTATTACACAGATACGTAAGAACTCCACGAGTGTCAGGTTATTGACATTACCTTTGAGTTCGCCCACCTTTCTCTTTGGTCCTTCCTACTTCTAGGTTTATGAAAACCTCTAAGTACAAGTGCTCAGGACCTGCACAAATGCAGGACACCAGGAAAAAGAGCAGTCAAGTCACTTCCTTGCTTAGCCTTGCTGCCTCCTTAACACTTGATTGACAGCTGTGGGAATACTTCTCCTTTTTTAGGGACATCATCAAACAAGTAGCCGGTTATTGATCAGGTCTTGCAAAGGGAATTTTCATCCCCCTGATCTTTGGCTGAAAGGGTAATATCCTCCATTCTGTATTTTCTTATTTTAAATGAGTTTATGTTATGTAAGATGGGAAAAATAAGCTTGATTCAAATACATATTTCTCATAGTATTTTCTTACTTGATACAGTGGTAAACTTCCATGGGTTAGACAGTGTCCGAAAACAATAACCAAAGAATTAAGTGCCTTGAGTATTAGAATGTGGGGAGAAATTAGGGGGTATAGTTGAGTGTGGATCTAATCAATGGAACAAGGCTGACAATACTTCAAAATATAGTCCCACTTATAAAGGAAATGGTTGTAGCAATACAACCTTGGTTGAAGTCTGCTATAATTATCTAAATCCCATTTATCCCTCCACAGAATAGAAAAATGGCATGCTATTCTTTATTTTAATATATTGCTTAATCAACATCTCATTATGGGGCATTGCCATGGTTTGAACATGTCCTCTAAAAGTTTACATATTGGAAATTTAATCTTTGCATTCATATGTTGATAGTATTTGGAAGTAGGGCCTTTGAGACATAATTGGGATTAGATGAGGTCATGAGGGTGTGGTCCCTATAGAAGCATTAGTGGCTTTTTAAGAATAGAAGAAAGCTTGCTTGCTCTATCACTCCATTTGATGTTTTCTGCCATGTTATGATGCAGCAAGAAGGCCCTCACCAGATGTGGAGCAGATGCTGGTGCCTGCCCTTGGACTTCCCAGCCTCCAGAACCTCCATTCTTTATACTCAACTGTCATATACAGTTATAGCAACAGAAAATGGACTAATACAGACATATTAAAATATCAGTAGATTTACAATAATTCTAAAAATATAAGAATAAGAAATACTTAACAATTTGAAAATTACTTGATATTTTTGATTTGAGAGATACCTTAGAATTCTGTGATGCTTCAAGAGCATCATTATGACTATCATTTAGAAACTACTCCCAAATTATAGTTATCTAGGTTTTATAGCTATTTGACTTCTAAATAAGAAGTTGAAGGAATGAAAGACCTGAAGAAGAATGATTTTAACTTTCAGAGTGCTGAACAAGATTTATTTCTGTTCTAAAATGCAAATCAAGGGCTGGGGCTGTAACTTAGTAGTATAACACTTGCCTAGTACATGTGAGGCACTGGGTTTGATCCTCAGCACTACATACAGATAAATAAAACAAAGGTATTGTGTCCATCTATAACTCAAAATTAAAAAAAAAAAAAGATCAACCAGCCAATCCCAAAAAACTAAAAGCCGAATGTTCTCTCTAATAAGTGGATACTGATCCATAATGGTGGTGGTGGGGTTTATGGGAAAATGGAGGAACTTTGTTTGGGCAAAGGGGAGGGAGAGGAGGGGAGGGGGCATGGGGGCAGGAAAGATGGTGGAATGAGATGGACATAATTACCCTAGGACTGTGCATATGGTGCAATACTACATGTATACAACCAGAGAAATGAAAAGTTGTGCTGCAATTATGTACAATGAATCAAAATGCATTCTGCTGTCACATATACCTAATTTAAATAAATAAATAAATAAAATGACTCTAAAAATAAACAAATATATTTAGGGAAAAAAAGGCAAATCAACCGCCAAGGAACATATTTGTATGTATCTTGAAGTATGAGAACTCTTGGTCTCTTGACTTCACATTTATCTTTGCTCCTTAGGAAGCTGGGCCATATAGAGTATTAAAGAGTGAGTGTATGTTGAGGCATAAATTCCAGAGATATTATCATGTGCATCCCATCAGACCCACACATAGAACTGGGGATGCTGGGTGTTACGGTTTTTATGTGAGGTATCTCCCAAAAGCTCATGTGTGAGACAATGCAAGAAGATTTAGAGGAGAAATGATTGGGTTGTGAGAGCCTTAACCCAATCAGTGAATTAATCACCTGATGCGATTAATTGAATGGTAACTGAAGGCAGGTGGGATGTGGCTGGCGGAGGTAGGTATTAGCGGCATGGCTTTGGGGTATATATTTGTATTTGGCAAGTGAAGTCTCTCCCACTTCTTCCTGAGCACCATGCAAACCACTTCCCTCCCCCATACTCTTCTACCATGTTGTTCTGTTTCACCTTGAGCCCCAAGGAATAGAGCCTGCTGTCTATGGATCGAGACCTCTGAAACAGCCCCCACGTAAACTTTTCCTCCTTCTATAGTTGTTCTGGTTGGGTCCTTTTGTCACAGCAGCGAAAAAGCTGACTAAAACATTGGGAGATACTTTGGACATTGAATTGCACATCCTTGTAAAGACTCCATTTTCCCAGATCTGAGTGGGGCCCGAGTAGGTTTCTTGATTCTTGGTCCAGCCAGTAGAGATTCTTCCCTCAACAGTTCTACCATACTGGTGAACCCTCCTCATTTATTTCCCTCCACCTTTCTATTTTACTTGGAATATGGTGTCTTTAATTCTTGACCTATCCTATGTGTACAAAGAAATACTGCCCCTGGGGGAAGACAGTATGGTTATCAGTGGTTTCAATTTACAGCATAGTATGTTGGATAAGCACTCTATTGCTGAACTACACCTTCAAAGCACAGTTTGCTATTTCATTTCCTTCCTTCATCTCCCACTTGGATCTCTAGGGCCAACTGTCTACCTCCTTCAAAGCCAAAAATATTTTCTTTTTTCTGTTTTTTTTTTAATTCTATGGCTTTAAGAAATAATGTCTGATAAAAAGAAATATATAAATAAAAATATGATTTATAACTACACTAGTCATGGTTGAACCCAGAGGAAAAATTTGATGTGTATACTTCTAAGAATGTACAATTAATCTTTTAAAAATTTGGATCATTTTAGGATGGCAATGTTTTCTATACTGCCAGGTCTGGAATTCTGGTGCAATGATCTTCTTGAGCCAATTACTCAAATTATCTGTGCTTTAGTTTCCTCATCTTTAAAATGGGATCATGGAATATCACTTACCCCCAGGACTGTTAGAAAGCATAAATTAATTATACTTGGGAAGCACTTAGAAGCAAAAGGAGCTCAGTAGATATTTAAAAAATATTATAGAACATTGATGTTTTTATTACCTATATATGAATACTGTTTTATTTTTGCATGTTATTTATGACTGATACATGACTTATCGTCTGACCCAAAACCCATTAAATGATTATACTGTAATTTTTCTAATCAATGTTTATTGTGTTACATTTATTATTTTCAGTGTTTTGCGTACTAATAAATAACTAAAGGATTTAAGAACAATAAAAATAATAATAAAATAAAAATTAGAGATACAAATAACACTAAACATTTTGTGCAATAAATCTTTGGACATATCATTTATTTCCTAGGGGCAAGTTCTCAAAGTAGAAAACTGAATCAAAGTGTATTCACTCATTTTAGATTTTTTTTCAAAATGCCTTCTAGAAACATCATGTGAATTTCTGTTCCTAATGCATGAAACTGCTGTTTCCCTGTAGCCTTTTCAGCTCTGGGTAGCATTTGGAAATTGTCTTCTTAGTCTGTACTCTTCCTAATCAGATGATGCTCTTTTTTCCAGAGTTCTTCTCTTTGAGTTGCTTTCTCTCCTCTTTTAATGTTCTGTGTTTTCTAATCTTAATTTTCCTGCCCTGCTATTATTCCAAACC
The DNA here is from genome assembly GCF_021218885.2 of Marmota monax. Classification (NCBI taxonomy): domain Eukaryota; kingdom Metazoa; phylum Chordata; class Mammalia; order Rodentia; family Sciuridae; genus Marmota; species Marmota monax. The sequence continues at coordinate 1,376,848 of NW_026695244.1, read as the reverse complement.
TTATTTCCTTTCTGGTTTCTTCACATCATTTCCCTTCTACCCACTTGGAGTTAGACTATTGTATTCTGTTTTGTATGAGCTATAAATCTAATAGATGGATACCAGAGACAGGAACTTATTTTTTTTTTTCATTGAGCCCAAATCTGACCCAAATGAAGTTGTTCCCAAATGGACTCACCTACTTCATAAATTAACAAGATCCCTGTTGCCCAAAGACTGTAGCCATATGGACATGCATCTGAGTGCTGTGGGAAGTATTACTCTGGGCAGTTGGTCTGCATAACAGTCAGTGTCTAACCAGAAACTACTCCAAGTATTTAAACACAGAAGGAATTTAATTTAGGGGATTGGTTACACACAGGTTTGGGGAGCTCAGAAATCGGATATTGAAGCAATATATTTTCCATGGAGTTCAATACATTCCCTTATCTACCCGAACAAAAGGGTAGATAAGTCTCACAGAGCAGGGCCACATTTATGCCAACATCCAGATACAATGCAACTAACGCTCCTGCCTCCTGCTCACGAAGGCAGACTGTGGCCATAATCCTGCCGGTTGCACCCAGGCTGCTAAAGACTACTGTTTCCCACCATGCCACAGGAGAACCCCATACAAGACAACTCTAAGATCAGTAATATCAGAAGCTGGGACCACTCTTATGCTAGAGGGACAAAGGAATTGCTGGTGGAGTCACCTGAAGGAGCTCAGGGCCATCATGTGTCTGTCTGTTGGGAGCTGGGTCACAGATGATGCAGATGTATCTAATCACTTGAGGAGAGTTGGAGGGGGAACCTACCCATCTTTCTCCTTCTCCCTCTCCAGACTTCTCCCCTTGTCAAATCAATCAGGAACCAGTTGACACAGACAGTTGTGGGATTGTACATAGCCTGTGTTCAACCCCCTTGTGACACAGAGCCAAGCAGGAGAAGGGTGTGCAGAGAGAATCTGAGGGCAAACAGGCAAACACCAGACAGACAGCCTCTGGTGTCCTTCAGGTCCACAGACAATAGGACAAAGTGCAGACCATGCTGTCCCTAGAGGTAGACAGTCCCATTTTTTAATCCTGGCTTAGTGATTTACTAGCTCTCTGGCGTGGGGCAAATCACACAGCTCCTATGAGCTTTAGTTTCCTTATCTACAAAAGGGGGGCAGAAAACCACATTTTACAAGATCATTGTGAAGATTAAATAAAATAACAGCTACAAAGTAGCAGTAAGCATCTGAGAACAATTGGCTTCCTTTCATCCTAAATGTAGGATTTCAAGACAAAGGACAATTGAGTGTTTGGTCAAGGTCATCCAGCCTTTCTATTTTGAAGTGGGGAAGGAAACAGAAGGAGCGTTCCTTTGAAAGCTCTGTCTAGGGTGGCGGTAGGTGATAAATTGTCCAATAATGATAATGGGAGACAATCTAAGAAACATTGAAAGTATCATGCATGGCTGATTCATTCCATAAACATTTATGGAAGTGATTTAGACATAGTCCCTGTGATGGGGGAGATGTTATTCTATCAGGGATGACAGATGGTCAGAGATAAATAATGCGTGATGGTATGGGAATGTTTGCAAAAGTAGGAGCCCAGGGATATCTCTGCCTAGGGAAGTGGGAGAAAGCTTCAGAGAGGAGATGATATTTGAGCTGTTTGTTAAAGGGTGGGTAGGAGTTAGGCTGCCATAGAAAGGGAATAGGGTGTTGGAGTGAACTAGGCACATAGGGGGCTGAGGGGCCCCAAGTAGAGATGTTGGCAAGAATAGGTGGGAGATGGAAGAGAAACCAACGTATGGAGGGCCTGGTGTCAGAAGCTAATGATTTTATTAGTCAGCAGAGATGCAAACCACAGAGTAATCCATCATCTCAAATCTAGAATTTCATAAAGGGACACATCTTCCCAGATAATATTATGGCCTTAGTCAAAGGGCCGAAGCCTGCAGTTATATAAGGCAGGGTCTACGTGGGCATCTCACAAGAAAGTCTGAATCAGAAAATGAGCATACTGGGTTCCCCTTAATATTAAATGCAGAATGGAAAAGGTCATTAATTTGTCTTCCAGACGCTGAAGGGACCAAGGTAAATATTTAAAAATGTTCTTCTCTTTTCCACAAAGCCAAGAACATCAGAGGTAGGACGATGATGCTCATGATTCTGAGACAGGATTTCAAGGACTCCTGGTGAAATGTCTGCTGGCTTGAATCTGTCTGAAAGCTTAAAAGGACTTTGTTACTATAACAGAAAAGAAAATACAAAATGGTAACAGAGCCCTTCCTCATGTATTAGCTCATGCAGGCCTCATGAAGATTGTGTGTGGCCGACATACAAACATATTTTAGTGATGAGGAAATGGAGATCTGAGGGTTTCATACCTTTCCTGGGGTCCAGGAAGTTATCCCCAGGACTGCAACTGGATTTCTAGACACACAGGCCAGTGCCTTCCCCAAACCCGAGGAACTGCTCTGCCTACCTGCTTCCTTCCATATGCCAGGACAGCTTCTTTGAGATCTTGAAGGGTACGAAGTTCAAGATCCAGCCCCTTCTTGTGACCTTTGGGGCAGCAGGAGCCCTTTCTCCTCTCTTTGGGGGTCCATGCTGAGATGGCTAGTCCTTCTGAGTAGAGGATCAGGGCACCCTTTCGTGTGCTAAAAGTCTTAGGGAGAAAGAGGTTCCAAGAATGCTGGTTGGCATCCTCCTCATTCTGAGGTTTGCTGACCAGGACATAGTCTTCTGGGGACTTCCAGTTCAAGTAATCCTGTAATGAAAAGAAATTGCCTTGATTGAATCACTGTGGAAGACCCTCTTTTAGCAAATTCCACTCGTGCAGTGTTTGACTTTCCCTTCAGTTACTGATTTTCTCTGAGTTGCTTCATGTGGAATCATGGAACACAATTACTCTTTTATTTTTGGTACTGGGAATTGAACCCAGGGGTGTTCTACCACTGAGCTACATGCCCGGCTCTTTTTTGACTTTTTGAGACAGGATCTTGCTAAGTTGTCCAGGCTGGCCTTGAACTTGCAATCCTCCTGCTTCAGGCTCCTGAGTTGCTGGGATTACCGGTGTGAAACACAAATACTCTTCTTAGCAACTGGTTTTTCTTCCCGCATCTCAAAATTAGTAGGACCCAGGGCATGATTCTATTTTATTCCTTACGATTGTCAGGACAGCCATTCATGTGCTGAGGCTGGAGTGGGTACAGTGTAGGTAATGGGCCAGTTAAAGTTTCCTGATATGCAAGTAGGTAGTCAGAATTGTCAAGGGCAGCAGATAACTTTGAAATTAGATCTGGATAGGTTGGCAGTTTAAATAGGAGAAAACCATTCCAACCCACTACTGGTTCAGCTGCACACAGGGAGAATTTCTACACATTCCAGATGCTATGTAACTTTACCTAATTTGGCTATTTAGGAGCCTATAAAATAGTTATATATCTTGTAAGTAAATGGCATTGGCCATAGAGGTCCTTTGAAATTTTATATGTCTTTTAACACAGCAAAGGTCAAATATCATGACAAACTGCCATGACAATGGAAATCTCTGTATGACCCCAAATTTGCAAAGCACTCCCAATGGATTTCTTATTCCTGGCAGGATTCAAGAAATAAAATTCTAGTACAACCAGGAAATTTTACCACCTCTTTAAAATCCTCTAAAATGATATATTTTTTTTGCATATATTAAATATGAATCCTGTGGGTTGAATTCCAGAAAGTTCAAGGAAGCCATTGAAATGGCACAAACACACATAGCATTTCAACCTCAGAGCACGACTTCTAAAAACCAAATAAACAACGGCTTGCCTAGAACCCAGGTGGGAATTCTGGTCATGAACCAAACCACCCAAATTCCAGGCAATCTGGATTCTCCTTCCATCTCAAACACAGAAGGCTGTCCGTCAAGGTGCAAGAGGAAGGAAGAGGGCCCCAGGGGCAATCTTGGGATATGAGGCCAACTACATTAAGATCTGCGAGAGACCCTCACCATCTCAGTAACAACCCACACCAAAACACACCTGGTTCATCCTCAAGTGAAAGGATAGAGCATTCCTCCCCTCACTCCCAAAACATGCCCCTTTTCAGCTATAAGACTCACCTCTGGTTCAAAATAGACTTCCAACTTCTGTTTGTTCTGGACCAACTTCCCGTGTCCCCGGCTCAGAAGAGAGAGCTTAAACATGTTTCCCCTCTGACCACCCTTCTCAGGGGCAGTTCATCTTGGTTTTGAAGGCTGAAAACTGGTCACACCTCAAGATTTCCGAAGCTCAGCAGCAAGCACAAGAAGACTACAAACACTGGGCCTTTTATTAAATACATTTTTCCCTCTTACAGCAGCTTCTTAGTAACAACCAGCCACACAGTTTAGACAGTGTGCATCTTTGTGCAGAGAAAAACAAACTGCCTGCCCAGACTCCTCAAGCCCCGGATTGTATACTCTCTGGACAACCTCTCTGTCCTCTGCGGGAGCCCTTGTTGTCCCTTGGTTCTGGTTGCTCTGTTACTGGCTGTGTGCATCTACAGATCTGGGCCACAGCACCATCCTTTTCATTGTGGCAGAGGTTGTTTCCCGGTTGCTATGGCAGCACAGGGAAATGAAGTCCCTTAACTCAGCAGAGGCCAGGCAGAGACTGCTGAGGGCAGTAGTGTTCATTCTCCAGCTGGGATAGAGGTGGGGGGTTGTCCACTGGTCATTGAAAGGACCAGGCTCAAATGGCAAGTCTTGGTGGTGGGGGTGGGGGAGGGGGCCATATGCTTTCTGTTGTATGCTCACCTTGCTTTTAGAGTGTCTTCCCCTTTCTCCTGACACATGAGCCTGCCGCTGACAACTAACCCGTAACAGACTCAGGGGAGTGATCTAGGTCACCTAAAGCCACCTGTGATGTTTTCCTTGGCTGAGCCCCAGCATCCCATGAACTGGACACAAGACCTCATTATAGCAGTGGCTGCTTCGCATGAGTGAAACTGGGACTCTTCAGTTTCCTTTCTGTGCCTGGTTCTCAAATGGGCAGCTTCTCTCCCCAGAGGAGGAACTTTGGAAATGTGGGTGGGGCATTTTGATGGTTACAATAACTGGCTTAGCAAAAGGGGCCTAGGATTCTGCAGTGTGTGAGATTGTCCTATAAAATGAATTGTCCCACTGGAATTTGACAGTAGCATCCCCATTGAGAAACATTGTTATTCCATAGGCTGCTTGATTCTCTTCAATGCTGACGCCACGAGGAGCACAAGATGAGAGGGAAGTGAGTCCAGCAACAAAAAGGCCCCCTTGATGGTGATCTAGGACCCTCCATTGGCCTGGGCAAGCAAGCTGCCCTGCCATCTGTCCGTCGGTTTGTGGAAGTGCCCCCTGCTGGCCTGGATGCAGAAGTGCAGTAGGCTACAAGCCCACTTACCTTTCAGGTCCCTGGAGGAAGGCTCAATTCTAATGAGGAAGAATCTCCATGAGATTGCGTTTATCATGGAGAATCAATACAGTGAATCTAGTCAAAACCACAATGAGATAACATTTCACACCTACTAGGATGGCTATTAAAACAACAATAGAAAACAACCTATGTTGATGAATATGTAGAGAAAGTGAAACCCTTATGCGCTGTTGGTGGGAATGTTAAATGGTACAGCTTGTATAGAAATTGCTATAACAGTTCCTCTGAAATATTAAACATAGAATTAGTGTGATCGATCAATCCCACTTCTGAGCATATACCCCAAAAAGAGTGAAAACAGGGTCTGTTTGTTCACCCATGTTTAGAGCAGCACTATTCACAAGAGTCAAAATGTGGAAGCAGCCATGTGTCCATTGACAGGTGGATGGTCAAACACAATGGCACCGACATGCAATGGAATGTTATTCAGCCTTTAAAAGAAAGGAAAATGGACCCATGCTACAAGTTGGTGAACCTTAAAGACTTATGCTAAATGTAATAAGCCAATCACAAATGGTCAAATGTACAGTTCCACTTATGTGAAGTGCCTAGCATAGAAGGTAGGATGGTGGTGGCCAGAGGCTGGGGGAGGGGAAAGCACAGTCAGTATCTGATGGGTACAGAGTTTCAGTTTGGAAGATGAAAAGTTCTGGAGATGATTCGCAGTGTGAATGTACTTAATGCCAATGAATTGTAAACTTAAAAATAGCTAAAATGATAACTTTATGTTATGTATATTTTAAATTAAAACTATTTTCAAATTTATAGCGCCCCTCCCTATTTTTTAACACTTCATAATTCAATTGTTAGCATTATTATAGAGTGACCTCCTTACAGTAGATTGGACAAAATCTTACAAAACCTGGGTTATATATAGTTTACAGAGGTCTTAGGCTATAGTTGCTCCTTTCTTTCTCCTTCATCACCCATTCAAGGTACAGCAAGATCCTTCAAAAAAAATCTCCTGAGAGATTACTATATGAGACATAATTCCTGGACTCAAGGAGCCCCTGGTACTTCAAAAACATCGAGGCAGCTGGGCATGATGGCACATACCTGTAATCCCAGCGGCTTGGGAGGCTGAGGCAGGAGGACCATAAGTTCAAAGCCAGCCTCAGCAACTTAGCAAGGCCCTAAGTAACTTAGTGAGACCCTGTTTCAAAATAAAAAATAAACAGAGCTGGAGGTGTGGCTTAGTGGATAAGGGCCCCTGGGTTCAATCCCTCATGCAAAACAAAAACAAAACAAAACAAAAGAATCAAACAAAACCCCACAAAACTTTAAGGCAGGTACATTTATGGACATGGAGAAAGGTGGGTCCTCTAGGAAAAGAAGCGAATGTATACATATAGTGGAGGTGAGTATAGTGGATGGATGGTGGTAGGCATTATGGAAGGCTACAGAGAAGAGTAGAGAGAAGAGTAGCATCAGAAACACTGGATGGAGCAATTAGGAGGGAGTCGAATGAGAATCACTATGGTTAGCCAAGGAGGACTACCCAGGTTTCTGCAGTGGAAATTCTTTCTCCAAACTCAGCTGATTTTGAAATGCTCACTTGCCCATAAATGGTGAATCAGGGCTCCAGGAGGTGATCTTTCTGAATCTAGGTTGAGAGAGAATCTCTCCTGGGAAAATGCACAGGTGTCCCTGTGGCCCTTCCAGCACCAGGGCAAGGATGCCAAGCCTCTCTGGAATTGTGATCTGTGAGCAGCCAGACCACAGCCCGAATCAGGCCTCACCTACACTGTCGTGTTTACATCCATGCTGTTTAATATGGACGATGAACAGATCCACAGATCAATTAATAGACATTTAAAAGCATTTACTCAGTCCCCATAACAGTTTATGGAAAGTGCATTTAGAAAGCAATCGGGGTTATTGCTATTCTAAAGTGCTTGGGGATCCCAGATGAAAGGGCCTTGTAACTGGAAAGTATTTATAAGTGAAGAAGAAACCCTCCACACCCATGTTATACAACACCAACACCATCCCCCAGCATGCCTGACCTGCCAGCCCATGCAGCATGTCTGTTTAAATTACACTGTAAATTCTATAGGGTGGAGACCTTGTTTTTATGGTTTGTAAAGCATTATGAATAACCATGGCACTCTGTAAATAAATAGAAACCACATGAAACAAAGAAAATAGATGCTCTTCAATGGTCAGGTCCCCAGTGTGTTCAGGAATTTGTTCCTCGTTCCAAAATGCTTGGGGTAAATGGATGCCACTCTGGAGGAGTGGTCTAGGAGTTAGTGTCAGGATTTTCACCCTCCTTTATAAAGAAGTGTGATTATATTGTCTAGTAATTTCATTCATCTTCAGGGATAGTGTACAAGAAGAACCATCTGTGTTGCCCTTGCTTCCTGAACAGCAAAGATCATGCAGAGATTAAATGATTTGCATAAAGCCATAGAACAGACCAGAGGTGAAATGGGACCTTGTCCAAATAGGGTTCTAATTCCAGCCTGCTCTCCATCCCACCTCTGCAACAAAGTAGTGGCAACTACTCATAAGAAGCATAGCTAACCTATAGCTACCAGTAAATGACCATGACTACAGCCACAAGAGCACGCTCCATGAAACTGGAGACTGGACACTAGATTTCTCTGCCATGATTCTCTCTAAACACTCATATCTTCCCAACCTTGCCTCTCTTTGCATTACCTTGCAAATATAGTTGCAAATTTGTCTAGGACATAACATTTTCAGCTTCCTAACCATTTGCACCAGAAGCAAAGTGGAATGAAGGTTGCTAGAGATAGCCACAGTGATCTACCATGAGCATCGAAGACAAGTTATATGAGAATGTCAAAATGACCTGGGTGCAGTGGTACATGTCTATAATCCCAGCAGCTCAGGAGGCTGAGGCAGGAGGCTCACAAGTTCAAAGCTGGCCTTAGCAACTTAGTGAGGCTCTTAAGCAACTCAGCGAGACCCTGTCTCTAAATAAAAATACAGAAAGGACTGGCAATGTTGCTAAGTGGTTAAGTGCCCCTAGGTTCAATCCTTGATACCAAAAAGAAAAAAAGAAAAGAATGTAAAAATGAAAGAGTTTTGAAGTTATGGGTCATGTGTATGACATGCAATATGAAGGCTCATACCACTTGTTGTGACTTATAGACTGTAAGTCTCTGGAAGGTAGGGACTTGATCATCATTTTAGGACTCTCCATTGTACCTCTTGCATAGAATAGTAGCTCAATGAATATTCATTATTTGCTTTTTAACATGCTCAAAGAGATGTGCAATTAGCTTTGAGCCAGTATGAAAGATACATGAAGGAAGAGAATTAGATCAAAGCCTGTTTTAGTAGTGTGTAGCTTGCCCAGCCATAGTACAAAGCTTAGGCCCATAAGTTAGAGACTCCAGCCAGGCTCAATAAACAAAGGCTGAAAGGGCACCAACAAACTCACCATAGAAGATGCAACCCTCCTAACTTGGTGGAAAGGGCACAGGCTTGCCAAGGATGAGTACTTGACTTGTCCAGAGCTGGGCTAATTTCTCATGTGGTCCAGGTCAGATCAGAAAAAAAGAAAATGCAAAAGGAAATAAACCCAAAGGACTTAAAAACAGCATACTACAGGGACACAGCCACATCAATGTTTATAGCAGCACAATTCACACTAGCTAAATTGTGAAACCAACCTAGATGCCCTTCAGTAAATGAATGGATAGGGAAACTTTGGTATATATACACAATGGAACATTACTCAGCATTTAAAAAGAATAAAATCATGGCATTTGCAGGTAAATGGATGAAGTTGAAGAATATAATGCTAAGTGAAGCAAACCAGACCCAAAAAACCAAAGGCCGAATGTTTTCTTTGATACGAGGAGGCTGACTCATAATGGCGATCTAGCGGGGAACATGGGAGGAATGGAGGAACTTTAGATAGGAAAAAGGGGAGGGAGGGAAAAGGAGGTGCCAATGGGGTAGGAATGATGGTGGAATGAGTTAGACATCATTACCTTAAGTAGGGGCTGGGGACATAGCTCAGTTGGTAGAGTGCTTACCTTGCATGCACAAGGCCCTGGGTTCAATCCCCAGCACTACAAAAAACAAACAAACAAACAAACAAACAAATAAACAAAAATAAACCATTACCCTAAGTACATGTATAAGACACGAGTGGTGTGAAAATGCTTTGTGTACAATCAGTGTCTTGAAAAATTGTGCTCTATATGTGTAATATGAAATGAATTGCATTTTGCCATCATGTATAACAAATCAGAATAAATTTAAAAAAAGAAATGAATAACAAAAATGCAATAAAGAACACTAGAATCATAGTAAAGGGGAAAGTGTCTGCCTTGGCTCCCTGCTTCCTTCCTCTCCTTAGGTATAAATTACGGCCACATGGTCAGGCTAGTTCATGGGGAGGGCACTGGAGTTCTATTTATTTTAGATATTTCTGAAGGGTTTGCTTTGAGAATCTAAAATATTTAGTTGTGCCTTTGCTCTGGGCTTCGTTTTATTAGTAGGAATACTCACAGTAATTGCAAGCTCTTAAATTTATGGTGGGGAGATAGTAAGTTTGTAGAAGAAATAAAAATCACACGTTCTTGGTTCTTTTGGAACATGGGGAGAAATCAATCACCATCTGGACATCTGCTAGAGTCACTGGGGCAAAAGTAACAAACCTTCATAGGAACAGACCTAGGGAGGGTGACAAGAGTGAAGATGAGTTTAACTCTAAGGGGAGACTCTCCGAGCGGTGGCCACTCACTGAGACCATCGAAACTTTAGAACCATTGGATGTTAGAATGAGAAGATAGTTTTATCTGTCATTGGTTTAACCATGGGTAAGTTTTTCTTTTGATTTTCATTGACAATTATTACAGTGATGTTTATGGAATTAACAGATGCAATGATTTCAGTGTAGTTTTTGTCACAGAGTATGGACTCAATAAATAGAAAACATTTAGAAATAACTTCATGTCATAATCCAGAATATACATACACTCTCTCCGCATTATAAGTGAACAATTGTAAGGTTTTTTTTCTGTGCAAACTGATGCTCTGAAAGTCATCTCCTTGTAGTATGTAGAGGACAGGTCATGGACTCGTCTCTCAGCTGGCTTCCTGTTCAGTGTTTAAACTCTACAATGAGAATAATTTCTGTATTTTCTATCACAGAGTGAAAATTGTGTCCTGCATGCTAATTGTTTTACATAGATATTAATTTGGTGTACAAAACATGAATTTTCCCAGGAATATAGCAGTTGCATACCCCAAGGTGTATGAAAATTCTCTTTTCACTCTTTGCCCACATTAGTGATATTTTGATGTTCAGAATGAGTTCCTAATCTGGGCGCGAAAAGAGGGATGGCCAGCAGCTGGGTCTGATCTGAGGAAGAAGTCAGGGGCTTGGAGAACCTTCCCCTCCAGCCCCACATGGCTAGAGTTCATACTATGAAGCTAGGAGCCCCTGGCCCATCGGGCCCCTCACTGCCTGCAATTCAACCTGGGTAGTTTCCTTCAGGAAAGCGCTCAGGTCCTCCTGAGCATTGAGTTAGTTTGCAAGTCCCCCTGTGGAGATTGACCAGCCAGGTAGGAGGGAGCCCTGGAGTGGATACGTGGATTGAGGATCCTCTGAAAGGGAAAGGAAGAATCAGGATGAGTGGAGGCAGGCAGGTCAGGAGGCCCCGCCAAAGGGGCTTTGGTTGTTCTCTCATCTTCCCAGAGAGCCAGCCTGTGCCTGTGCTCCTCCCAGCAACAATCTTAAAACAGGGTATAGGCTGCCAACCTCTGCTGGCCCCAAGAGGCTCTGTAAGCAGAGAGTTCAGGGAGAAGAGAAGCTGCTTTTGAAGAGCAGACCCAACTGGGGAAGCAGAGTCCCTCCTCCAGTGGACAATAGGGCAGATAGAACTGGAGCACAAGTTGAGAGCAATCATTAGTGTCATAAAAAAATGTGATGGAGGGGGGTGGACTGGGGTTGTGGCTCAGTGGTAGAGTGCTCCCCTAGCATGCATCGGGCTCTGAGTTCGATCCTCAGCACCACATAAAAATAAAATAAAGATATTGTGTCCACCTAAAATTAAAAAATAAATTTTTAAAAAATGTGATCAACCATGAGCCCTGCCCTTTGCAGGGCCTTCGGTTCCTAGACAGCGCTCACTCATGCCCACCTCTACTAACTGGTCCGGGGAGTCCAGCCGGGAGAACATCTTTCTTTGAAAGGGTCATACTAAAGGGAAGTACTGGCAGCAGAGTGGCTCGGCTCTTTGGATTCTACGATCATCCTTTTCTTGAACCATAGTCTGGTGCACAAAGGGTTAACAGGCCTTGTAGGATCAGCTGCCAAGTGCACGTAGTGCTCAGTCCACACTCCTGGCTTCTGTGGCTTGTATTCTTATGCTGCTGGAGTGGCCTGTTCATGGCATCTGGTTCCCTGGCAACAGCTTTCATTGGCTCATTCAAAACCCTTTCTTCTTAAGAAAGCTCCTACTGAGACGCCCACCACCACTACTAATCACCATCTTTACTTAGTGTTTAGGATGCAGCTGGTATAAAAAAAAAAAAAAAAAAAAAAAAACAGCATTTGTGGATGTGAGAAGATAAAGAAAGCCCTTGACAGGGCTTTGCTACACCTGCCTTGCGCTGGTTTTCGACAGGACTAGTTGGAAACTACCTGCTTTTCCACTGGGGCAGAGGGAAAGACTGGGCCAGAAAGTTTCCCAGAGCTGGAGTTCTTTGTTCGGCAGAGATCCACGAGTCCCTGTGATTCATGACTAGCTGTTTCCCCGGCTGATCTGTGATATAACTGCGGCGCTCTGCTCTGACAAGGGGTGTGGCGGAGCTGAGAGTTCAGACAACGAAATCCATATTGTGGAAGGCTTGCGCCCGCCAGGCAGCAAGCTGGGGAGGGAAGTCTGCCTTTCTCAGAACCTGAGGAGTTGGGCGGCTGTTCCACCCTCCCCTTAGCTCCAGATTTGCTAAGAATAGCAGTAAAAAGTAGCTCTTCATGCAGTGGTTGGAGAAAAGAAAAGTTGAGGAGATTCTCTAATTAGTAAAGATGGAAATTCATAGGAGGAATTCTCAGATGCATTCAGAATTTCTTTGTGTTTTCTCCTTTTGTCCAGGGAATAAATAAAATGAAAAGCAACAAGTAGAGCTGAGGAAGGAGGCAAGCTATTTTCACGTTGGTTCACCCCTGTCAATCTGTTTAATTCATTGTCTTTTTAAAAATATCATATTTGATCTAATACATTGATATTACTTAAATCCAAGCATTTAGGAAATAAAAACATTCACAACTCACAGTCACAATTATAGAAGACATTGCCAATTGGTCTGGCCAACCGGCTCTAGTGGATGTGCTGCTCTGACCTGGTTCTTAGAGAGAAAAAGTCATCTTGGTCATGGGGTGGAGATGTGGAGAGAGTGACAGTTCAGAGATAGGGTGAAAGCTGAGGTGTGGAAGCGAGAAGAGGGGCTTTCCTGCTGCTGCATGTGGGTGAATGGCTCTGTGGTCTGATCCTTGGTCTACATGTGGATGAGGAGGGTGAGGTTTTCAGATTAGTGTTATGTATGTCACTGTTTTTAAATGTATTATGGAGGGCATTTAACAAAAACAACATAGGTTTGAAAGTTACTTGGGAACTGGAACTTTTCTGTCCCTTATTAGATGTGCAGTGGGCAAATTCTTAACCCTTTTGAGCCTCAGTTTCCTTGTCTGGAAAATGGGAATAATAGTACCTACCATGACAAGTACTAGGAGAAATGAAGGATATGAGTCCCACCCCTGTAGAAGCTGATGAAGTTGTTCTGGTGATGGGCCTGGGCACTGGTTATTCACCTCAGCCCCAGGTGAATGTTCAGCCAATGCTAAGAACCTGGGTGTGGTGGTGCACACCTGTGATACCAACTACTTGAGAGGCTGAGAGGCAGGAGGATCACAAGTTCAAGGCCAGTCTCAACAATTTAGCAAATGAGCAACTTAGTGAGACCCTGTCTTAAAAACAAACAAACAACAAAAAAAAAAAAAAAGAAAAAGAAAAAGTGCAGGGGATGTAGTTAGTGGTAAAGAGCCCCTGGCTTCAATCCCCAATACAAATAACAACAAACCACATGGAATAAAGACCCAGGTCCTCGGTCAGAGTGTTAAACTTCATGAAATGCCACACAGGCATTTTCTTTAGTTAGTAGAACAGACATCAAGCATTCATAGGACATATTTTAAGGAAGAAAAATCTTTTGAGTACATCAGTTGAAAGATGGGTGGTACTTAATGTATAAATATAGAGTAAATATATAATCAAGACAGAACTTTTTGTGATTAATAACAAGGTGGGGTACCCAAAGCAATGCATGACATCAGTTGAAAGATGGGTGGTACTTAATGTATAAATATATAATCAAGACAGAACTTTTTGTGATTAATAACAAGGTGGGGTACCCAAAGCAATGCATGACACTGAGTCTAGAAGTTCTAGAACCTGCAAGAAGATTTTAAGTTGATTTCCAAAGTGTTACTTCAGTCACACTCTTGTGAGTTTTCACCAATTCTTTCAGGTGGTGAAAGGGGTGATTGGTGATAGAACACATGGCATATTCTGTGGAGTTAAATTCCACACATAGCATAGGGATGGCAAGCTAATTTCCCGGTATATACCAAATTCAATCACTTGGGAGTGGCTGCTTAGAATACTTGATTGAGAATAATTCTGCAGAGTTCTGGCCTAGTTCAAAAGATCTCCATGGGGGGCTGGAGCTGTGGCTCAGTGGTAGACTGCTTGCCTAGCTTGTGTGAGGCGCTGGGTTCGATCCTCAGCTCCACAGAAAAATAAAAAAAATAAAGGCATTATGTCCATTTACAACTGAAAAAAAAATCTCCATGGACGATGAGTAATGTTTTTCATAGTCAAGGAAAGGAGAGGGAACAGTGATACATAAACTGAGTTTTGCCAGCTCAATGTTGTAAACTATACAGAACTCTCATTATAGGGTGTGGATTTAATCATTCTTAACAATTCCTTCCAACATCATTCAATGTCAAAAGTTAAATAAGTATTCCAACTTATGTTTTTCTCTTATAATTTAAAAACAAAGACAAAACCTAGAGATCTGCCTTTTATTGACACTGCCATTTCCCCACAGGAGAATCTCAGAACAAAATCACCTGTTTTGCTTTTAATGCATGAGGAACCCCATGCTGTGTTCCTCAATCTTCCTTGGAGGAAAGCACCAGATACAATTGTCACACTTTTAAAGATAAAATATAGACTGAGTGAAGCTTGCATTTTCATACCCTCAGCTAGCTTTCTTAGTGCCTTCCTAGTAAGTAGCCTTCTCCTCCTTCTTTGGTCACTACTGTGAGACCTGAAATTTCTAAGCAGAAACAAACAAAAATCTAATTACAAATACAGAGTGGCAGTCCCCGTGAAGCCCATTTACTATGATTTCCAATTTTCTGTTTGATCCATATTGCAGAGATACAACTGGTGCCCAAGTTTTATTCAAGAACTCATACAAAATATTCCAGATAAACAAGTTTGAATCCTCATTGTTCTCCTCTTCTTCATTCTGTTTAATCTAGAAGTAATGTAATCCGTAACTCTCTCTGCCTTTGACAGCTACACACACCAATCATGGAGATTATTCTTCAAATATTTTTTGGTGAAATATTTCAAATACTTTGTAGAAAAAGACACCTTGGATAGTTTCAGCAATCTCGCTTTTGCTCCTCTGGATGGTCATAACCCCTTCACCAAGATTCCTGGCTTTTTGCTTCCCTGGATTCTCTCTTGGAGAAACCACTCAAAATTGGCAGCATCCATGATTTCATCTTCTGCAAGGTGGGTACAGTCAAGGGTGAACTTTGGAACCTGCTTCTTGTTTTTGACTCCCTTCACCACTAGCTTTTTCACAGGTGCCATGTCTACAGTAGAGGCAAAAAGCCCAACTTATTGTTTTTGTTGTTGTGGTTGTTCTTTTTAAATACAACATTTAGATACAACGTTGTTCTTTTTAGTAGAGTGCATTTTGACATATTATACATACATGGAGTATAACTTATTCTAATCAGGATCCCATTCTTGTGGTTGTACATGATGTGGAGTTTCAATGGTCATGTATTCATACATGAATTCAGGAAAATTATGTCCAATTCATTCTATTGTTTTCCTATTCCCATCCCCCCTCCTCTGCCTCATTCCCCTTTGTCTAATCCAGTGAATTTCTATTCTTTCCTCCCCACACCCTTATTGTGTGTTAGTATCCGCATATCAGAGAAAACATTTGGCCTTTGGTTTTGGGGGATTGGCTTATTTCATTTAGCATGATACTCTCCAGTTCCATTTATTTATGAGAAAATGCCATAATTTCATTTCTCTTTATGGCTGAGTAATATTCCATTGTGTATATATACCTCAGTTTCTTTATGGATTCATCTGTTGAAGGGAAACTGGGTTGGTTCCATAGCTTAGCTATTGTAAATTGAGCTGCTATAAACATTGATGTGGCTATGTCACTGTAGTATGCTGATTTTATGTCCTCTGGGTATATACTCAGGAGTGGGATAACTGGGTCAAATGGTAGGTCCATTCCAAATTTTCTGAGGAATCTCCATACTGCTTTCCACAGTGGTTGTACCAGTTTGCAGTCCCACTAGCAGTTTATGAGTATACCTTTTCCCCCACATCCTCACCAACATTTATTGTCCCTTGTATTCTTGAAAATTGACATTCTGACTGGAGTGAGATGGAATCTCAGTATAGTTTTAATTTGCATTTCTCTTGTTGCTAGAAATGTTGAACATTTTTTTATATATTTGCTGACCATTTGTATTTCTTCTTCTGTAAAGTGCCTGTTCAGTCCCTTTACCCATTTATTGATTGAGTTATTTAATGTTTTTTGTGTTAAGTTTTTTGAGTTCTTTATATATCCTAGAGATTAATGCTCTATCTGAGGTGCAGGTAGCAGATTTTTTTCCCATTCTGTACACTCTCTCTTCACATTCTTGGTTGATTCTTTGCTGTGAAGAAGCTTTTTAGTTTGATTCCATCCCATTTATTGATTCTTGACTTTACTTCTTGTGCTTTAGGAGTTGAGGAAGTTAGTTCCTAAGCCTACATGGTAAAGAGTTGAGCCTACATTTTTTCTAGTAAGTGCAAGGTCTTTGGTCTGATGTCTAGGTCTTTGATCCACTTTGAGTTGAGTTTCGTGCTCAAACCATGCTGTTTTTGTTACTATAGCTCTATAATATAATTTAAGGTCTGGTATTGTGATGTCTCCTGCTTCACTTTTGTCACTAAGGATTGCTTTGGCTATTCTGGGCCTCTTATTTTTCCAAAAGAATCTCATGACTACTTTTTATATTTTTTAAAATATTTATTTTTTAGTTGTAGTTGGACACAATACCTTTATTTTATTTATTTATTTTTACGTGGTTCTGAGGATTGAACCCAGGCCCTCGCATGTGCTAGGGGAGCCTCTACCGCTGAGCCACAACCCCAGCCCTGCTTTTTCTATTTCTATGAAGAATGTTATTGGAATTTTAATAGAATTGCATTAAGTCTGAATAGCGCTTTTAGTAGTATTGCATTTTGACAATATTAATTCTGCCTATCCAAGAACATAAGAACATGAGAGATCTTTCTATCTTCTAAGGTCTTCTTCAATTTCTTTCTTTAGTGTTCTGTAGTTTGCATCTTAGAGATATTTCACCTTTTTTGTTAGATTGAGTCCCAAGTCTTTTTTTTTTTTTTGAGGCTATTGTGAATGGGGTAGTTTTCCTAATTTCTCTCAACTTACTATTATATTAACCCTAGTTCCTCAAATCCAAGATGCCATGTAATTTAAGTACACTACTGATTTAATGGGAAAAAACCACTACAGTAAACATGAGTGATAAAAATATATTTATCTATATATTCTTTGTTAGCACTTCATTCAGTGTTTGAGAATAAAACACTTCAATTTCAGTGTATGGATTCTTGGAGTCTTTTATGACCATTGGCAGTGGTGCATAGCATCAGGGGAATTCTCTGCTTTTATCCCCTGGGTTAGTGATCTGGAAGTCCTTATCAAATGTTGGTTAGGCAGTCTAATGATCAGTCATATGTTGGAATACCAGGATTTTATTTGTATTTCCTGTTTGGTTAAACTCAGTTTTATTCTTCCCTTAGATTTTTCGTTTCTAGAAGGTAAAGAGCTTCTTTTGAAAGCTACTTGGTTTCTAAGGGTGACTTTGCAATAAATGAGTGGATCACACCAAACTCCCTTAACTTTAAAAATTCTATTTCTTCTGAGATATCTGTTGGTTTTCGTTTGTGTAATTATGGTGCCCATTGTGTAGACTGGCAATCTTCTTGTGTCCTTTGAAGCGGTTGGTTGTTGTTTTACTAGAAGACATGAAAGTATAGTTATACCTTCAGCTATAAACATTTGTTTCACTTATTGCTCAGTTCTTCCATGGGGTACACAATAACAACTCTGTCTCAACTAACTCTACCTCCAGCAGAACAAATGAGTCTGAGAATAAGATGGCAGAGCATGTGAACTTCAAGTGGATGTTGAAAAAATACTTCTTGAATGGGGCCATGTGAAGGGAAGAGGCAGTCCATAATAATTACAAAAAAGCACTTCTCAACTCTCCAAATGCAAAGAGCATAAGTGACTGAAGGCCCTAGATGCTGTGCTTATATGACTCAGTATAACAGAGGCATGCTTGGTCCTGGGAGTCCTCTGATGGGTGACTTTGTCTCAGGGGTTCTAAATGGTTTTGTGGATCTTCCTTAGAACTGCACAGCAGTCTAGACACTTCCATCTAACCTTTTCTTCTCTCTCTCCTTCGTATGAATAGACCTGTTCCTTGTCTGATGGTTCTCCTGGTTCCTTCCCTGTTTTCTCTCACAGGTGTTTTCCCCAATAAATTTCATGCACACTTAATCTTGTCTTAGTATTTGCTTATTATAGGACACAGTTCTTGTGGTGAACCAGGTAGGTATCCATGGAACATTCCCAATCTAGTGTTTCATTTGCTTTATAATTTACCAATGCCTTCTCAATCACCACTATTTTTAGAAGTTGATACCATAGGACATTCTAGGGTAAAAAACATTTTAAGTAGTGAGAAGTGCACATAGGGAATTCCCACTGAGAAAAGGAAGCAGGCCAGGGGAACAATTAGAAAAACATCATAATTTTTCCTTATTATTTTAATTATTTCTAAAAAGCTTTTTTTAAAAACCATTAAAAAAAAGAAAGGAAGGATTCATGGCAGAAATTCAGTGCCAACTAGATTGAACAAAAAGGGTTAGCTTGAGTTATATCTCAAGCAGAATCAGGGACCTAAGAGGTATTAGAAAGCTACTGCAGCTTCTCATGTCTCAGGTTCATAAGACAGCCATTATTAGAACCTGGACATACACCTGGACATAACATCCTACAGCCCAGGGACCTAAAGAAAGGTTAATTTCTTTCCAATTCTAGTCCTAATTCCCAAGAGAAAGCTTACCTTGGCCCAGCTTGGGTTAGCTGCTCACCCTGACGTGAATCAAATATGGTCAAGGGAATTGGTTGGAGGAAGAGACCATGATATTGGTCCATGTTACACCAACATGAAGGGCTCATGGCCATTGTGTGCATTTTGTATGGGGGAGAAAGGAGGTGAGTCACTGAGAGGACAACATTACATTTATACTACATAGAATATGTTTTGCAATGCCACATCTTCTCAGCAGTGCACAAACTCCCAGTTCTCATTCCTCTGACAGTCCCTCAGGAGGAGATTGGAAGGGGATGAACTCTGGTCAGGGCATGCAGCTCTTGGGTTTGATCTGTGTAGATTTTCAGAGTTTCAGTGAGAAGCTTCAGCTCTATTAAGGTCTGCAACCTCAAAATTACTAAGTGTCCTCTCCCACCTGTCCCAAATTATCAGAGTTGCTGGGCTATACTTTCAGGTGTCTGTTATTTCTCTGACCAGAAGAAATCTGCATGGCACAGGTGAAAGAACATCAATTTTAGAGTAGGAAACCTGGATTCTTGCTTATATCTTCAATGTAGCTATGTGCCACTTAGTCTCTCTGCACTGAAATTTCAACTCTTACTGTAGATTAGAAAAGTGAAGGTCACTTCCAACTCAAGGATCCTATGATTCAATGCACTGTCACTCTGTAAAGAATCTATAGGGCATTTCTTTGTGATTAGTGCTGCCTTCTCACTTAAAACCCGCCCCCCACCACCTTTTCTTCCTAATAAGAATGTGTTAAGGGTTGTGAAGCCAGATTTAAAGTTAGGTAGTCAGTGTAGTTAGGTAAATCGGGTCTAATAATATCGAGTAAGATCTAAAATGGAGGCCATGTTGAGAATGAATTCCCAGAAAAGTTGAGCAACTCTCGGAATGTTAATGAACAGCCCCAGCAGATTTGAAGATAGCTCATCCCAAAGAAGTGTTAATGAACAGCAAACTTGAAGATGTTGATTCAGAAGTGCCCAGATTACTTCTTTGGCCCATCTGTGTCCCAACCCTTCAGGCCTTCCCACCTATATTCCATCACCGAAAACTATAAAATGGAGAGACAACCCCACTTCCATGGATTCCATCTCTTGGGTCCCCTTCTTCCTCCTGGAGAAGTCTTTTCTGCTGTCCTTTAATAAACTTCTAATTTTCCACTCTGACCTTGCCTCGGCGTGCTTCTCTGGTGTTATTCTTCAACACTGGGGAAGCAAGGACTCATCACCGGTCAATAGCGGTAACAGTTGGAGGTGTAGTTCAGTGGTAGAATGCTACCTAGCATGCACCAGGCCTTGGGTTCCAACCCCAGCCCTGTAAAACAAAAAGAAAACAACCAAAAAGTCAAACATGTATTGAACAACTGGTATGTGCCAGGCACGGTACTACAATTTGAATGGGAGATACAAACAAGACCCAGCCCTCTCAGAGAGCTCCGAGTCCATAGCAGACATATGAACTAAAGGTAATTAAAGTACTACATGATGACGCTTGGTTACAGACAAGGATATTTCTAGGAGTGAGTTCTTCACTTCACAAATCATGAGGTTTTTTTTTTCTATAATTTTATATTGGCATTTCTGTAGGAAGCAG
The DNA here is from genome assembly GCF_021218885.2 of Marmota monax. NCBI lineage: Eukaryota > Metazoa > Chordata > Mammalia > Rodentia > Sciuridae > Marmota > Marmota monax. The sequence continues at coordinate 1,356,387 of NW_026695244.1, read as the reverse complement.
CATCTTCCAGTTCTCCTTGAAAGAATATGTTGAATAAATTAGTATTGGTTGTTATAAACATTCTGTCAAGAAAAAACAAAACAAAACAAACAACAACAATAACAACAATCAAAAAATGTTTTTTGGAGCTAGTGCTTCTAACAAATAGTTTTTGAACATGTAGTTATGTGCTAACCTCCATACGAGGAGCTTAGATGGGGTGAGAGACAATGAAAAAGTATCAAAAAATATACAATTACAAATTGCCATACATTCCAAAAAACAATGGAATTTGGAACTTAGAAGGTGAATAATGGAGGTGGGGGGGTTAAGACACAGAGAGAAGGAGCCTGCAGGGCTAACGGCAGGGAGTGAGTGGGAACAGCATTCCCAGGCAGAGGTGAGAGTGCTTGGTGCATCTGACCCCTGACAGATGCCAGTATGGCAGGGGGACAGTAGACAAGAAGGAGGGTGGTGAGAGATGAGGCCTGGGTACATATTAGCTCATTTTCCTTTACTGTAATGAAATACTGAGGCTGGGTACCTTGTAAAGAAAAGAGATTTTTTTTTTTTTTTTTTAGCTTGCAGTTTTAAAGGCAGAAAGTCCCAATAGCATGGTGCTGAATCTGGCAAGGACCTTGTGGCAGACGGCATCACAATGGCAGGAGCGTGTGTGAGTGGGACAGATCACATGGCAAGACAGGAAGCCAGAGAGCAACTGGGGAGGAGCCAGGCTTGCCCTTTTAATACAGCCTATCTTAAGAACTCACTAGGGTCCCCAGTCCCAGGAAAACTACTGTAGGAACCTAATGACTCTTAATAGGACACCTCTTAAAGGTCCTAGCGCCTCTAACATTACCACACTGGAGACCAGGCTTCTAACACCTGAAACTTTATGGGAAAAACCACACCCAAACCATAGCAAGGTGACCTCTGGAGAGGCAGCATCAGGGTTTGTGATGGAAGACCACTGGAGGTTTGAAGCTGCAGAGTGATTTGATGGAATCTGTGCTTTATAAAGGTGGTGCAGACCACTGACTGTGTCCCATCTTCTCCTGATGGATATACCCACGTGTGTGGGGGGGCGGGTGTTTTCTGGAGGATGTTTGGCAGGAAGAGAGCAAGGGGAGGAGGGGAAAACTCCTCACCTGTCCTGACTCAGCCTGATTCAGCGTGTCCTTTGCCTCAAGTAAGCATGTGGGCAGGGTGGAGAAATGAGGATGTCTTCCTTTGTGGCGGCTCTGGCCAACGGCCCTCCGTTTTCTAGGAAGATAAAAACAAAATAGGGAGGAAAAGAAAAGGAAACTGGGATATAAATGCATGATCCCTCTTAAAGAGAGGTGTAGGAAATAGAGAACTGGTCAGAGAACAACACATCGTATGACTTCATGTGCAGGACAACTGGCTGCCACCGCTGTCCCCACCTGACCAATCCATGGGGACAGCAGACAGCGTGCAGCCAGGTACTCTGGAACAGCTGAGGACAGACTTGGATTTTGGAGTCAGACAGAGTTAGGCTCAAATACTGGCTAAATTTTGACATATGATCCTACACTGGTTATTTAATATCTTTGAACCTCATTTTCCTATTTGTAAAATTGAAATAACACCATCAAACTTGCCAATTCGTCCTGAAGATTAACACAGGTAACATGTGCCACAGATGTGCTGAACAAATGGTAGCTGTCATGATTATATATAGAGAGAGGTGGTCATCTGTTAGGCCTTCAGGATCAAACCAGGCTTTGAAATCCCTACTTCTTTCAGGACCCCTAGTCTCTACCTTTCTTCTCACCTAAAATTCCCTTTAAAAAAATATGTCAATTTACCAGAGCTTAGAATAGTGAGGGACTTCAAATGCACCTTTGCTTTCAAGTGAGTTATAGATTATTTTTATTTTGCACCTTATTAAATTCCTGTGGAATGTACTCATGTTCAGCGGGCAACTGGCAACGCTGCTTTGGGGAGTTTGGGAGCCTTGGGAGGAAAAATATCTAGCGCTCCCCTCCTCCCTTCCTTTGCAGCTCTGCTTGGGCAGACTTACTATCAGAATGTTAATGCCATTCCTCAGTCATCACTGTGGGCTCTGGAGCCACAGCCTCTGGTGCTTTTAGTGCTTTGGACATAGGGAAGGTAGGATTTGGGAAATGCCTTCCAGTGTCTTGGTGGGCCAACTCAATGCCAGGCTCCTTCCCCGGCCCCTGGCACAGCTGCAGTGACTACTGCCTGGGGAAGCTACTTTGAAAGCTGGCATTTTGTTGGTACAAACTCAAGCCCCAACGGCAGGCTGACTTGGGTTGCAATGGAAAGTAGATTCCAAAGCTGCCCCTGGAATGTGAACTTTTCCTGGAAACTTTCCATGCTGCCTCTTAGAGAACAGCAGGCATCAACGTATTCACACCAGGAGTCAATTAAAGAAACCCAAATTATTGCCATTCCAATAAACAGTGATCTTTCTTCCTTTTCAAATAAACTTGTTAGGATGGCCTAAAAGCCAGTTTTAATTATACGATCAGATAAAATAAATCTGATTAGAAGCTTTTTGTCTACTTTAATTAATTTTCTCCTGCAATCAGAGCTATTTTTAGTAAATGTTAAATATGTATTTGAATAACTTCAATGTACATATTTTTTCAAAACTTGCTGGGGTTCTTTTTCATTCAACCTTACTCCATTTTGAAAAGGCATGCTCCAAGAACATATCATTCAGAGGGACTTATTTAAGAGAATAGCCCAACTTTGTAATTTAGCCTGTGATAAAAATACAAGGGGATTCCACCTCTTGGGTCCCCTTCTTCCTCTGGGAGAAGTCTTTTCTTCTGTCCTTTAATAAACTTCTAATTTCTACTCTGATCTTGCCTCGGCGTGCTTCTTTGGTGTTATTCTTCAACACTGGGGAAGCGAGGACTCGTCACTGGTCAACAGCGGTAACATATTGGAGGTCCCAGACCGAGATTCTACACCGAGACCACCCATCACTCAAATGGCCCTCCAGCCTATTACTTCTCAATCGGACCTCTATCATGGACCACTCTAGACCCGATTTTTAAAGGGGGACTTCAAACTGCTTGCCCCACACCGTCCCTTTTCAGCCTGAAGAAGCCAGAAGGATCTTCGCCCCCTTTCCTTACAGCAGTAAGGAGTTCCCAAATTAGAGGGGGAAATGAAGCCAGATTTAAAATTAGGTAGTCAGTGTAGTTAGGTAAATCGGGTCTAATATCATATCATCGAGTGAAATCTAAAATGGAGGCCATGCTGATAATGATTCCAGGGAAACCAGGACAACTCATGGAATGTTAATGAAGTCCCGGAAAGGCCCTAGGCCAAAGTCCACCCCCAAAGAAATGTTAATGGAACCCAGGGAACAACCCCAACAGATTTGGAGATAGCCCATCCCAAGAAGTGATAATGAAGTCCTTCCTGCCCAGATTACTTGTTTGGCCCACCTGTGTCCCACCCCTCGGGCCTTCCCCTTACATTCCATCACCAAAACTATAAAAAGGGGAGACAACCGCACTTCCACGGATTCCACCTCTTGGGTCCCCTTCTTCCTTCGGGAGAAGTCTTTTCTGCTGTACTTTAATAAACTTCTAATTTCTACTCTGAAAAAAAAAATACAAGTATCTGGGTATGAACACATAGATTGCACACCATAGGTCAGGGTTGGGGGGGTCAGTCAAGGTGATTCTGTGTAATTGTTACATGCTAGATCCAGTGGACAGAGAAGGAAAGAGGGTAATGTGGCAAGGATATTAGCAGTTAGATCATGGTGGTGCCTTTGAACTTGTCTGAAATAGGACCTTACAGGTGCAACACTCTTAACCAATCTTTCTCCTCTCACTTCTCCCCTTTTCACACATTGAAGGCAATTTTCTCCACTCCTCCTTACCCTCATATATCTCTGCTTACCCACAATATGGAAATCTGCAATCCAAATAGTTTCAAAGGTAATCTTACGAGTAATAGAAAGTACATTGTTCACCTTTACTTAGCACAGTACCTGGTTCTTAGTGGCTACTCAACATATGCTTTATGGAAGAAAGGAAGGAAGGAAGAAAGGGAGAGAAGATTCTCATATTCTATATGGTCAGGATTCAAAAATTTCTATGAAAGTTCATCCTTCTGGTTGAAAAGTATCACCAGTGAAATTTGGTGAAACTGGTTTGACCAAACAGCACTGGCTAGTGTCATGTGTCAGAAACCCTCAATGTGCATGAGGAGTGGATAATTATAGGCAAATTCTTTTTCCTTTGTAGTGGGATTCTTAAGTGTCTGGGTTAAGATTCTATTCCATCTTCACGTTGATGAGAATTATTGCTGATATTTTAGGTTCCTCTCAAGCTCACTATGTCCTTGTCAATTCTGATGATGGAAAAAAATAGCTATCATGAGATTTTTAAAATAATTTCCCATAGAATTCAAGCAATTACTTTTTGTTGTTGTTGTTGTTGCCTTGTTTTGAGAAGGGTGGGTCAAAATATTAGTTTGAAATCTTTCAGTTTGGCTGCAATATACTGGTTGCAGAAATTACGTTTTTCTTTTTGTAAGTTCTGAAACCAATGTCCCTAAGACTGGTGTCATGTTTTTCTCCTCTTTTCAAATTAGCCTCGAACAGCAGAAAGAAATGGGAAATCCTATGTAGTCAGTTCCAAAAGAGTAATAAGAAATCACAACCACAAAACATGAAATAAGATTTATTTTCCTGTTCATACAGTTGAATTTACGTTGAAGTTACACATAGTAAAGGAAGAATTCCCTGAAGATTAGGGTACAATATGTATGCACAGAGAGATTGGGGACTGACTGTTAGCAAAGGGAGCCTTTCATCCAATGTAGTCAAATGGTCTGTTTGCACTGCTCTGGTGGAGGTGATAGGAGTCCCCAACACCAGCCTGCAGGAGACCTCCCACACCGAGCCTCAGACAAAGAACCCAATTTGGCCAAACAGTGATAAGAAAGAGGACTCACCACTGAGGCTGGGTCATTGCTGGAGTTTGATAATGTCTAATAATATCTGGTGTTTACATAGGAGCCCTTTCCTGGGGGCAAAGTGCATTACCACCATTATCTCATTAACCTGTCCTCTGAACCTAAAAGCATCCACATTGGACTGGGGCTGCCAGTGAGGAGCAGAGAAAGAACAAAATAATTAAGTGGCAAAGCTGGATTTGGAAGTTGGGTTTCTGTTTCTAGGCCAGGTTGCTCTCTTGAGGTCTTTCACTCAGGGGCACATGGAGCCTGTTCTAAGTCTGGTTGGTTCATCATGGCCTCCCATTTAAAGGAGAAACAATTCTGCTGTTTTCAGTGTGTCCAGAGGCAAGGCGAAAAACCCTAAATGTTCTACCTCTGTCTTCTAATTCAGGAGTTTTTAGTGTTGGCAGTGGGTTCTGAGGGGTGGGAGGTAGAAGAAATTGTCTACAAACTGTGTGTATATAACTAGGCTTTCATTTTTTTTTCTCCTGGGGACTGAGTCCATAGTTTCCATCAGATTCTCTAAAGGATCTATGATGCCTTACAAGAACCTCTGGGTTCTTGTTTTCTTCTCTTCAGCACTGGTGAGGTATTGTAGTCAGTCTACAGCAAACTCACAGCTTCCCTGAAGCATTTAGAGTTTCAAATTCAGATTCCACTTTAGTCTATTTAGAAGGTCATGGGGTAGGAGGAATTGATTTGGATAGGCAATCTATAACTGATATTTTAAAGAGTGTTAATATTTTATTTGGCTCCAAATAATTTCTCATAGGTGATATATTCACTTATTCTTTTATTCATTTATCTGCCAGTCATTCAGTGAATGTGTTACTTTCCTAGGGTTGCTGTAACAAATGACCACAAAGATAGTGGCTTAAACAATGAACATTTATGGTCTAATAGTTCTGGACACTGGAAGTCTGAAATTAAGGTGTCAGCAGGACCAGCTGTTTTGAAAAGCTCTGGGGTGGTGGTGGGGGACTTACTTTACCTTCTCCTAGATTCTAGTGGTTGCTGGCAATCCTGGGTGTTCTTTGCTTTGAAAACAGATACATGGCTCCAGTCTTTATTCTGTCACCATCACATGACATCTTCTTTGTGTTTCTTTGCTTGTTTTAAGGATAATATTCATATTGAATTAATGGTCCCCTGTATTTCAAATTACTATTATCCAAATAAGGTCACATTCTGAGGTTCCAGAAAGGATTTGAATTTTGGAGGAACATTATTCACCCCAGTACACTGAGAATATACTATGTTCTAGATATTGTGTTGGGCACTTGAAATCAAATATAAGAAAAATCACTGCTCTCCAAGTACTAATGGTACTTAATGACCTTGTTTGATTTTTTTTTTTCGTCAAGTAGTGTCTCTTTCTTTAGTTGTCTTAGGGTGCTACTGGAGTATTAGAGGTTCAGGTCTTAACTCTGATTTCTTACTGGACTCATGTTCCTGCCCATTTCTGGAGGGAGCAAGAAAGCTGGGGTATATCCATCAAAGGTGTATATTTCAAAAATCATAATAGCTACAAATTCTCCCCTTCCTCAAAAAATGAATTCGTGTGGCTTATATAGGCACCTGTAACAGATCAACCTCATCAGAGTGCTCACTGTATAGCAGGAAGGGTGGGAGATGAGACCAGGAGCCAGGCAGAGATCACGGCAGATCTTGTGGACCATATTTAAGGTTTTTAAATATGGAGACATTGTCAAAGTTGCAATTGGGATTGTTCCCTCTGGCACAGATCAGGACAAACTGGAGGAGGAAACAAAATGAGGCGGGGGTGGAGTGGGGTGGGGCATTTAGGGGTCATTATATTGATCTAAGCAAGAGGTGCAGGTGCAAGAGATGTAGGTGGTAGGAAGAACTAGAATTCAAGTTGATTTGCTGATTGAGGGAGAGGACACAGTCAAGGATAAATTGCAGTCTCCCACAGAGTAAAATAGCATCAGCTGCTGGGTCTCAAGCCATTCACTTTGTCTAGGCAGTCCATGGTGCCTTTTAAACATCAAAACCTGCATGGCTGCAGGAGACAGCCGTGAGCCAGCCAGTCCTGACAACTTGAGGATCAGGGCCACCTTTTTCCTTGAAACTTGCCATTCCCCTGAGGCCAGTGCCCTAGAAGGAACTCCAATGCTGACTGCACCTGATGCCTGCTGCCCTTATTCTTCCCACAGTGCTGATCAGAAGGCATCTCAACATCCTGTTTTCTTACCCAGGGTGTCCCTGGAGGAAAGGGGACATCTCTGCTTGTGGGGTGGAGAAGGCTAGTTTGCTATGGAACATTCTTGTGTCCCTTGGCCATCTTAGCACCATGAACTCAACAATGAAGCCAAAGATATTTCCTCAAACTTTGAGAGCCATGAATGCATTCCCCCCACCCCCCCAAGTAATACCCAAACTCCTTAGGGAATTTGTCATTATCTTTCAACTCCCACACCTTCAACGGAGAGTTTGGAGCCTGAACACAGGGGGAGCACTGGGGGGCACATGCAGTGAGTCATCTGGACCTGGATGCTGACCTTCTGGAGTCACTTTGCCCGGGCGGGGAGCTTACTTGGCTCCTCAACAGCCCTGCTATGTAAGAACATAACGAGATGAATTAAATCCAAACTCACTTCAGCCCCACCAGTGGCCATAATCCTACTGCGACACTCTGTCACATGGGGTGAGGTCATTAGACATGGGTCATGGAAAAGCAGGGTCTAATTCCTTGCTAACAAGTAAAACATGACATGGAATAAAGGTATTTGAAGCATAAAAGAAGCTAACCACAGTTTTAGTGGTATTTCAAAGAAACAGGCAATTCTAAGGATAGCAACAATTTAGCAGTCAGGGTTGGGTGGGGGAAAGTAGGACGAGGGATGCTGTGCACTTCAGAAATCAAAAGATCTTTAAAATGAAATGGTGGCATGGTAGTGCAGGCCTGTAATCCCAATGTCTCAGGGGGCTGAGGCAGAAGAATCGCAAGTTCAACGCCAGCCTCAGCAAAAGTGAGGTGCTAAGCAACTCAGTGAAACCCTGTCTCTAAATGAAATATGAAAATAGATGGAGATGTGGCTCAGTGGTTAAGCAACTCTACTTTCAATCCTGGTACCAAAAAACAAAAAGGTGGGTTGGGGTGGGGGGAATAGGGCAAGTGTATAATCTCAGAGGATTGTTAAGATAATCAAATGAGTTAAGATATATAGCGTGCTTAGGGGATACCACCTATGTGCCAGGTGCCTCAAACCCCTCAACAACTATTACCACTTATAATATGGGGAATGAAAGTAATAACAATCAATTGGCCAAAGACAACTGAGTAAATGTGTAAGTGACTCAGGAACAGGGCTGTGTTGAGAATCTTCTGTTTGCTTTTTTTCTCTCCTTCCTGAGTTTTCTTTGATCTTTCCTTTCCTTTCTCCTCCTCCTTCTCCTCCTTTTTTTTTTCCTTTTTAAACACATTCTATCTTTGTTTTATTTTTCTTGGTTAAGAGTGACAGGTAAGAAAGATCTCCAGGTTAAAAGAGGTGTCCCTAAGGAAAATGAAACTATCTTATTCTATTCTAACATTTCTTGAAGTCCTAGCCTGTGCAAAAGGCTACATACCTGAGCTATATATTCTTTCATTTTAAAAAATCAATAGTCGGAACTAACAATGTTAGATACAATAATGTCTATTTGTACGCAGGCAGTAACTCTCTTGAAGGTTGGAACTAGGTGATGATTTCTATTCACATGCAGAGTTTTTCAGATCTGATGTTTGGACTAGCAGAAATCATGCTTTATAATTTAAAATAATGAAAGGCAATTGAAGTAGCCTTCTGATTGGACAGCAGAGATTGCATTTACATTTTTCTTAGTGCTACTTCAACTGCTCAGACACTCAGTAATCTTGAGAAACAAACACAGAGAAGTTATAAATATATAATAGAGGTGGTTTGCACAGAAAAAGGACTTGGTGATCTGAAGTAAACATTTTGAACAACTTGTGGACCAAAAACCACTTGGTGAATGGAGGAATTGTATGTTGCCTTCCTCTCATTAGAGACAAACTAACTGAATTTCCTGGCTGTTTTGTTTAACTCTTACTGCAAAATAGATTCCCACCTTCAATGAAGTAAGAATTTGCTTTTGTAGAGGGAGCTCCCTTACGCAGACTTTGGATAAAGAACTCAAAGTTTTTAATTTTTAGCTTCCCTTTTTGTTAGTCACTTGTGCTGACAGTAAAATGAAACTTCTTTGTGACTTCAGAGGCTGGTTTGGTTTGAAACATTTGTTTGTATTTTCTGAGGCTCTTCTGACTTTATCAAGCCATTTGGCTTTTGAAGAATGCTGTAGGAACTGGCAAATGCATGCCATGCTGGAAGCCAGGAGAGCTGGTGGCTGATTAATATGGCATTGACTTTCCCAAGGAAACTGAACGATTTACTAACTTTTGTAAGTGCAAATAGTGATGAAAATGGCAACAAGTTATTCTTACAATGGATTCTTCTCTGCTAAAAGTTAAACAGTGTCAGAGTGGTAAAGGTGTATAAAGATGCGAAAAGACATTCATTTGAAATCCACGTCAACCTTCATAGAATGAAACCCAGAAGGTAACAATAAAAAATGCAGTTGTAACTATGGTGTTTCAATGTGGGTGGGGGTAGGTGGGGAATAAGCAAGCCTTCTAATCACAGGCAAAATTAAAAAGATCGTACCTTAACATTTGGATTTTCCTTCCTTTAGTCTGCCCACCTTTAGGTCAACCAAGTCCAACTTGAACTACACCCCCAGAACACTTTTATTTTAAATACTAGGTGTGTACCCCACCAGCAGCCACAACTTTTTGTTTCTTTTATGCCATGACTTTGAATTACAGTGAGAATCTAGAATTTCTAAGCATCTAGAGCTCACCAAGACCCTGGATAAACTATAAAATACATGCCAACTCCTCATTAATGCCGCAGTCTAGCTGGGCACAATCAGGAGCCACTTGTCAAAAGAAACTATTTATTTTTAGAACCACACACGCCAAACAAAATAGCCTCTCAGGAAAAACCCTCAGAGCCTCAACTGCCACCACTGGCTTTCCACAAGCCTCTCTCTCCCCCACAAGCTTCTCTCCACCTCCCACAATCCTCCTGCTCTTGAGGCCGATTGGCTGGGTCACGTGGGCGGAGCCAAAAAAGTCCCCCAATGAGCAGCTCCGTGGTCTGAAAGGGCAGGGAAACAGCCCAATGAGCATCACCGCAGAGGAGCCAATCAGCTAGATGTTGCTGGGGCCGCTGTGAGCCAATCATCAGCCGGCAGCTGGAAGTTTGCTGGGGCACCTTCGGCTGTGGCTCTCAACAATTACATCTAACCACTATCAGTTTTTAATTGGTGGATTAGACTGGGCATGGTGGTGCATGCCTATAATCCCAGTGACTCAGGAGGCTAAGGCAGGAGCTTTGTGAGTTCAAGACCAGCCTCAGCAACTTAGCAAGACCCTCAGAGACTTAAAGAGTCCCTGTCTCAAAATAAACAGTAAAAAAAAAAAAATTAAAACAAAACTGGTGATGAACTCAGTAGTATAGTGCCCCTGGATTCAAACCCAGTAACAAGAACAACAATGAAAAACAATGAGCAGATTAGAACAGTTGTGCTGGTCAAAGCCTTTTGGGTTTTCATTTATGGGCTTGTGCCACAAAGTCCCTTATAACTGGACCATTCTTCTGTTGGAAACCCAGATTTCATTCTGCCAAACATGGATGCAGGAGAGAGAAGTGCTGTGTTCTAGGGGTGCAAGATGCTGTTTCAGCATCAGGAAAAAGGGCAGCGTTCTACTTTGTTATTTGTTATTGATGAAAGTCAGGAAATTATTTCAATGTGTTTTTATTATTTTATTATATATTATCCTCAAATTATTGTTAAGGATAACAACAATAAAAAAATTGTGTTGCCTTCTGAATTCATGCCTCCTGGAGGAATTCATGGTTCCCTGAAATTGTTTTCACTGTTTCTCCATAATGACTTCCTCTTGAAGAGCCCTCCAATGGCAGGCAGACCTCAAAAATGCTTGTTCTCCCTCCTTTGGGCCCAGATTTCTGTGCCTCAGTTGCCCTTTCTATAATGAAAGAGTTTTAAGGTACACAGTTTGAACAGCTTTCTTGAGCTCATGTCCAACTCTAATGCTCAGTATGATTCCATAAGTTCATATTGAGAACCTGTAAAGTGAGAATAATGATAATTTCTCTCTCATCATGTTGTATGGATTAAAGGCGTTAATATCAGTACTTAACACAGAACTGACACAAGAGTAAGCACTTATTAAATGACAACTACCCATATTATTTCATTCTGATAAAATTGATATGTGTGACAATAATAATGTGAACATTTTTTGTCATTTCCACATAGGCCTTGAAGAAGGGGGTTTCCGTTGTGCTAGAATTTGTTTTCCTCATGTTCCCACTCACCGACTCACCAGTGGGGAGACAGCCTGCCCTGGTCAGCATGAAGCCTGAACTTTCCCACTGAGCCCCTGTCCCACCCTTCGGATCACATGCTCTCCTTCAGGGCTGAAAGAGGCAGGAGCCTATGGCCATGGAGAGGCCTCTCAGGAACTCTTAACCAAGTCCTGAAGGGTTGGCAGGAATGTCTGCCAAGCATCTCCCCAAGTTTATTCTTTCTACTGGTCCCTCAAACCCCAATGTAGAAACTTATGCAGGCAACAATGGGGAGCCTTCAGCCTTCAGATTTTCAATAGCATTTACGAGCCTCCTGCTTCTCCCTAAGAACAAAATAAATAGTTCTTGGGAATTAGCACTGAAAATCCCCTTTCTAATTTTTTTCTGTGCTGATGTAAATTATTTTCCTGCCTTTTGAATGATTTTGGATTAAATGAAAAAGAATAGAAAACAGAAAGACAGTAAGAACTCAGTAAACATCTGTGGCCTGGTCATCAGAAGAACAAACTAGATCCAAGTTGCCACTCTCTCAGCTTACCTTGTAGGGCTGAGTTTCATGTGTCAAATGGAGGACAACTATCCCTACCTCCTTGGGTTGTAAAAAATAAGTGAGACAATTACATATTAATAACAATGATGCTATATGAATGATGAGGATGATTGTTGGTATTTATTGATCACTTGTTAGATGCCAAATACTATGGTTAGAGCTTTGTGTGGTATCTCACCCAGTACACCATATTGCATCTAGGGCTTAGCATATAATCAATGCTCAATAAATGTCAGCAATTATAAAGATACTGATCATCATTATGAATAAAGTACAAAAGCCAGTGTGTACTGCCCTTTGCAATGTGTTTGTTCCATTGTGTTTCTTTTTATAACGTGGTCCAACCCTCTGTCACTCTGCAGCTCCTCTTAGGTCTTCTTCCAGCCACACCACCTCTTTAAATACCATTTCTCTGGAAAGAAGATGATCAGATTCAGTATTTGGGAGACCTGGTGGTTCCTTCACCATCTGGGATTACTTGTGACAATGAATGAGCTGCTTTTTAGCCCCTCAACTCCAGTTTCTCCATCTTTGGAATATAATCAAGAAACTTTTACCCATTTGTTAGTATTCAGGGCCCTGGGGAGAAAGTGTTTTTTAAACAGAGAGCATGGTGTTTTCCAGCCACTCTGCCCTACCCGCCTCTGAGGAAAGGAGAGTGCATTATTTGCTGGTTGCCACTCTGGCTGAGACACAGGATAACAAGACCCAGCAGTCATTGTGCTAAACACAGGGCCAGCATAGCACGTGACACACGGTGGGTCCTCCAGAAACCATCTGTTGGAGCGGAAGGGAATTCATGATTTTAGCTCAGGGTCTTGTTCTCTACATCTGCTGCAAAAAGCATTTCAGGGACCAGCTGCCACCCATCCCTCCTTCCAGCTCCTCCAGACCTGGAAACAGGAACTAAATGTTATATGCCATTTGTTTGCCTTTAGAAATTAAAAAAAAAAAAAAAACAAAAAAACCATAATTGGTGCTAAGTTACAAATCACATGCTTCCATTATTGGCACTTAATTTCCCACTCCCTGTCTGACCATACTTTCCTCAACTTACTTTTCTCTTTGATTAAATGGTACCTTAGAATCTGCAAGGCCACTCCTAAGTTGGGGGATCTAATTTTCCAAGAGTGGGTGGTTGGATTAGGTAAAGTCATTTTTACAGCTTGTCTTTATTCATGGACTATGTGGAACTTTCTCTCTTCTCACCTCTTCCCTTTGTCACTGCCTCCTGAATGCCCTTTAGTGCTCCTGATATGCTTATCTCTCAAGACCACTTCTTGAACTCGAGATTGAATCTGATGCCAGCAATGAGCAGCCTAAAGAGGTTACAGGTGAGAGCATTAATGGAAGTATCTAACAAAAGAAGTGGACTTGAGCTACTGAAAGGGCCCTTATAAAGTGAAGCAGATGCCCAGCCTAAGCACACTTGAACCCCTCACAATAGCTCCAGTTTTATTTTGCTTGTTGGAAGTCTTTTGTTGAAAGAGGCTTCAGGGACCTAGAGAAGTGCTGAAGTTCTCGACTGAGTATAACTGATCAGAATCAAAAACCTTTGTTCTGTCAATTGTATCAAAATCCCCAGCTACAGAAATTCCAAGATCAGTGAGACTATGGCTAAAGCAGGCTGTGACAAAGGTTGTGTTCATGCAGATAAGCCAAGAAGATCCCATGGAATCATTGGATTTTGAGGAAGATGAACTATCAGGTGGTGGAATTGCTGGCAGAGAGGAGTGGGGAATGGCAGAGTAGCCAGATCAAGAAACTAGGTAGTCTCTACACTTGTAATTTGGCTTCAGTAGACAGGGATGCAATAGAGATCTCACTTTTTGAATTAGCCAGAATTAAAGTTCATTTTCCTCCAGAGTACACATTGGCTTGGTTAGTTGAAGGAGGGAAAACACAAGGGTTGGGGGTGGGGTGGGGACCAATCAGCCAGGGATTTGGAAATAACTGAATGATCCACAAATTAATGAGCCAGTTTAGCACTTCATACTGTGCTTGTGCTTGCAATCATAGGAGGATTTCACTCTGAATTAGGTCTAGAGTTACTCTGGGTGGACTTTGTCATTCTTCTGTCTGTTGGAGGAAGGCCTTGGTCTCAGAGGTCACCTTCACCGGCTGAGGACAGTGGAACTAGAACCAACCTAAAAGCACCACATTATCTGGTTTCTTGGGAATGCATTCTTGCTGGATACTGCTCTCTATGATTGGATGGTTCATTTCACCTTGTGTGGAAGGCCAGATGGCAGATTAAAGAAAGTCAACTGGGTTCAGTGTGAGGACAGGAGATTCATTTCTTCTCCTTGTGTCACTACCCTGAGTCAGCTTCTTGATCTTTCAAATGAGGAATTTGAACTTCCATTTCAGGGTTGGAATAATTGTGAGGATACAGTCAAATGATGAATGTGAAAGGTGCTTTTTAAAATGGCAAATACCACCAAGTCAGTATTCCAAATAGCATTTGTGATTCTGTCCACACCCTTGCCAGGTTCTGTCTAGCATGACGGTTATCTTTTATTTTTTTCTTTGGGGATGCTCTCTTTCCTCTGAATTAGGACTAGAGTTACTCTGGGTGGACTTTGTCATTCTTCTGTCTGTTGTCTGTCCAGTAACTTCTGTTCTGAGGACCACTTGATCAGTTGCTTGTTGAACTGGAACACTTATAATAAATAAACTACCATTGTCAAACTTGCAGTTGTTTCTACCACTATGATACTAAATGAGAAAATTCTGAAAGACTGTATCTTTAAAAACAAACAAAACAAAAACAAAAATAACCAAAGGGAATAGGGGCAGGCACTGTGTGTGTTTATCCAGAGTTAACATTTTAATGGTACTCTTTTAACTAGTTGACCTTTGTATGAAATGTGAGGAATACAGATTTAGATGTAAGAAAAATCACATACTAAGCAGTAAGAGTTTAAGAACCAAATTTTAGCAAACCAGTTGGATGCACTGAAGGGGAAGTAAGAGCAAAATTGAACACACACCTATGAATTATTTATTTAAGTCCACATTGGAGCGTTTTGGGTCTCTTCTAGGATTTCCTGGAGCCTGCAGACTGTTATTCGCTGTTCATATGCATATATAAAAATATACCATCTATAAATAGCCACCTGCCTTTTCAGTGAAATTAAAGATGGGACAGTCAGAAGAGATTTTCCCAGTATAATTACAGGGTTCAAACCTACAGCTGTTACTCTACTATGTTCCTATTTAAAGAATTTCTAATATTGATATTTTATATCGATTAGGTTCAAGACACTTTTTTAATGGTTAAGGTGCTAACAGGAGAATTTTTTTTTTCTTGCCAAGATTTCTCACATACCTACTTAAAAAGATTAGGTGTGGTGTGTGATTGTTGTGCAGACTAGTTTTGTTTTAAAAACTGCAGAAAATTTTCACAAGTGTTTCTGCCCCTTACCTGGGGATTAACACCAAACTCCTGCCAGTGTTTTTCTTAAACTCTACACGTGCCCTTTCACAAACACTCTCCCTCACATATTTTCTGCTAAAATGCACCTCCTTAAGAAAAACCCCTGAGCTGCTAAAATTCTTAAGTAAGAATTGAGGGCATAAGAAGGCATCACAATGTGAAAGGAATTAAAGCGAACACTTTTATCTTTGCTTACCAAAAGGCAGGTAGCAATTTATTCACATGGCGTCTTTGTTCCCTTACTAAAGACCAACACTCTTCAATCTTAGAAAGCCCTGAAAGACAAGGCAGTGCCCAGGAGAGGAAGGGGATGTGTTCTTAAGAGCAGTCACACAGCTCTCCCCCAGAAGGGTCTAAGTGCCTTCAGCAGTTAATTTGCAAGAAAAAAACCCCATTGGGAGCCTTCCACCTACTCTAAAAGCAAACATTCTTAACAGGCATATTAGCTTGGTGTGAAGAGAGGCATGCTTTAACCTAAAGGGTGTCATTTTATGAGCAAAAACTGGATAAACCTTAAGAGACTCGAAGTTGTTATTTTTCTCCTTCCTGAATGCCAAAATCTTCACAGGTTAGGATGACCTCACACCCATTGTGATGTCCAAAACCCAGGAGGCTCGTAAAAGAGAGGCTGCTTTGCACCGGGAGTGTCTATGTGCGGCTTCCTCCTCCTGGAGAGACTGTCACTGGTTTTCATTCCCTGAGTTTGTAAAACACACCAGGCATGTGTGTGAGCCTGTTAATTAAAACAAAAACAGAACTGTTTCTGTTATGCTTTAGAACTACAGAAACTTCCAGCCCAAGAGGGATAAGAGAAACAGCAGCATCCAGTCTGCTGTAGGGTCTCCACAGCCACAGAAGGAATTGACTGTATTTTAAAAAGCCAGGAAATTGGCACCTGGATTAAAGAGAGGTGAGTGAAAAAAAAAAAAACATTCTTGGAAGGCTTGGAATTGGGGATACACCTTTGCCATCTTTCTCCTTGAGGGGCTGTTAAATATCAAAGTGCCTGGAGAGGAGGGCTTCTCGGTCTCATCTGATTCCAAAGTTAGCTTCTTCTAAGAGGAAAGAATAGCCTGGTGGCTTCTGAGGCCATCCCAGGGTCAGGCGCCGAGTCTATTCCTGCCCCAGTGCTGAGTCATTGCCAGCCCAGGGAGCTGCCCGACCTCTGTTTCGGGTGTACCTAGAAGGTAGAGTGAAGCCTGCAGCTAAGAGCTTTGTGGGAGGCCTCTGTTCTTATCTGGAAGCATCTACTGACTTTTCCTAACACTTGAACCCAAAGTATTTAAATAGTAACAATTTAGATAAGGTGCATTAGAATACAAAAACATCAATTGGCTAAAATAACAACAAACACTAAAAAAGTCACTGAATTCTTCCCAAGGAAACACCACCAGAAAAGTTTAAAATACCAAAAAATACCATCTAGTTCTCTCTCAAAGATGGACTTCATCTCTTAAGGGTAATAAACACAGACCAGCCAACACTTCCCTAAAGGAGATGCATATTCTGTACCTTCAGTAGGTCCTTCAAAGCTTCATGTGAAAAGGGTTAGAGGTGTATATGGTGGAGTGACATGGGAGACAGAAGCAGGGACAAAGAAAAAAGAATAAAAAAGGACAGTTGAGGCATTCATTATAGTCTGTATTTTAAAAGGTAGGGGGAAAGACCTTAATAGTATTCACCAGCCTCCTCTATGGGGGATACACTCCTTGGTATCCCTCCCTCCTTTCCATAGCACAAAGCTTTGTTCTTTGGTTTAATATCACAAAAATAGGAAATAAACATTCACTTTGTATTTAAAAAAATTTATTTGTGATCTGTACATGTGATAGTGGGGCTTCATTGTAGACCTTTAAAGGCAAAACAAAACAAAACAAAAATTCAAAGTAAAAATGTATAAATACAATATATATTTTCTTACAAAAATGGGAGATTTACAAAATATACATACTGCACTTGTCTCTATTTTACAAATTTCACATGCACTTAAGAGATACAACACAAAAGATGCCAAAACCTGTGTAGTGGCAGTTCAAAGGTGAGACAGTTTTGAAGGTTTAAGAAACACAAGATCAACTTTAGATTTAATGTAAAAGCAGCTCCACTCATCTGAACATTACATATACAAAGTAACTTCCTGACAGTACCCTCTGATTGGCATTTAAAAACTGTTGGAGAAACAGAATAGTGTTGCAAGATTGGAGGATAATGTCAAAGGTGGAGTAAAGTTTAGCTTCCATGATCTTCTGCTCAGCTTTACACCATTATGCAAAAGAACCAGAGTTCTGTTACAGAAAAAAAAAAGTACATGATTTAAGATTAATAAATTTAAGTCTTCCAGCACATTTCAAAGAACTCCAGAATCACTTTGAAGTTTACCTTCTTTTAATGACTTTCTTTAAAAATGGGGCCCATAGTTCAAACTTTCCTCTTCACTCACTATCATTTCTGCAGATCACCTCCTCACCTAACCAATCAGGGTCAACATACACATGATGTTTTATAAACAGATTATGGAACCAAGAAAAAAAATAGGCAAAATGATTCTTTTACCCTTTTTAAGATTTAACTTTCCTTTATTATGAGGCTGAAGGCAGTATGTTTTTCCTTTTATCCTGAAGAATCCAAATTGGAAGGAGAAAGTAGAAAACCTAAATGTAGGTTTACGGGGAGGGGAAAAAAAGAGGGTGGGCAGATTTCCTTAAACATTTTAACACAGCCTGTTGGATCATGTGTTCTGAATTAAATGTGCTTAAAACAAACAACAAAACTCTTTGCATTTCCTTTATCCAAGTCAGAACCTCTGGCTGAATGGGACATGGACGCACAGAGCCCTTCACTTTTCCTTAAAAAGGAATGTTTATCTCAACCAAATTAACAATCAAAGAGAAGCTCAGCTTTGCACTGCTCTGCCTATAAAAGTTGCTGTCTTCCCAGTTATGCCTTTCCACAGGGAGACACTTTGGTTTCCTCTTTTGTCTCTTACAACAAAGACAAGGGGGAAAATGCATTCCTGTTTTGAAAAGCAACAAGTCATCACTTCTTTTCAGGGTATTAAACCAAATAAAACACCCTTCTTTTGGCCTCCTGCCTTCTCCAGAAAATGAAAAAGTAGCAGAAATACCTACTACTGGGTTCCTTGGCCTCATCTGGAAATGTTATCGTCATTTCTTTTGCATGCTCGCATTAGGATTCTAGCAGGCAGGCCTCCCAGGATTTCCAAATGCTTATTTTACAAGACTTGAAAGGAACAGGGGAGGAAAAACAGGCGGGAGGGGGCAGGGGAGGAAAGACTGTAATGTCTGACCCTGGAAATTAACCCATCTGGGCTCCAGTTTGGCCCCAGTGAAAAGAGATTATGGTTTGACCACATCTTGACAAGGACACCGCAGGGGTTCTCCCTCTTCCCAACAAAGCCGCTGCTGCCGACAGAGCTGTACCTTTCTCCCGGGCCCCACAGGAGTGAGGACAGGCCACTTGCCTTGCACAGGCGTATCGCTCACAGCCCCAGCTCAAACCCGGAGCCAGGAAGAACTCACAGCAGTCTCTGCTGGTCTCACTCTTCTGGATGAGCCCAGGCGGGTCCATACCTTTCACAGTTAACATCATTCTTTACCTTTCTAAACATCACCATCACCATCACCATCATCATCATCTTGCAAGTCTTTGCCAGAATCTTTTCATCCAAACCGCCTTTACAATCAGGTCTCCTTTCCAAATCTCTTCCCACTTCCAAATAACTTCTAGCTTCCAGGTCACTTTTCAGGGGAGGTGGACAAGTTATGGAAACACTCTCCCCCACCCCCACCCCCACCCCCCGCAGTTCTTTCCCTACCGCGCCTCGCCCCCTCCCAGGGGTAGGTAGGCAAGGGTGGGGGAAGGGCCAGGGCTCATACCGCAGTCTCCCCTTTGCTGCTGTGGCTGAGTCTGTGGTAGAAGCGGCGCCACGACTGCAGGGTCTTGCCCGACCAGATCCAGAAGCCGGTGGTGATGCCCACGATCATGGTCATCAGATATTTGATCATGAAGACGGTGAAATCCGGGCTCATGGGCGGGAAGTGGCCTGGCGGGCAGGGTACGGCGTAGCTCTTGCACGTCTGCAGGAGCCAGGTGCGCTCCCAGTGCTCCCGGAAGGCCTGCTCATAGAAATAGCAGGCCAGCACGATGGTGGCTGGCACGGTGTAAAGCACACTAAAGACGCCGATGCGCACCATGAGCTTCTCCAGCTTCTCTGTCTTGGTGCCGTCGTGCTTCATGATGGTGCGAATTCTAAAGAGAGACACGAAGCCCGCCAGCAGGAAGGACGTGCCGATGAAGAGGTAGACGAACAGAGGCGCCAGCACAAAGCCCCGAAGGGCGTCCACGCTTGACAGGCCCACGTAGCACACCCCGCTGAGCAGGTCCCCATCCACCTGGCCCATGGCCAGGATGGTGATGGTCTTGACCGCTGGCACGGCCCACGCGGCCAGATGGAAATACTGCGAGTTGGCCTCAATGGCCTCGTGGCCCCACTTCATGCCCGCCGCCAGGAACCAAGTGAGCGACAGAATGACCCACCAGATGGAGCTGGCCATGCCAAAGAAGTAGAGCACCATGAAGAGGATGGTGCAGCCCTCCTTCTTAGTGCCCTGCGCCACCGTGCGGTAGCCGTCGTCGGAGAAGCGCTCCACACACACGGCGCGATCCTCCAGGAGGAAGCCCGCCACGTGCGCGACGGCCACCATGAAGTAGCAGCCCGACAGGAAGATGATGGGCCGCTCTGGGTAGCTGAAGCGCCGCATGTCCACTAGGTAGGTGAGTACGGTGAAGAGCGTTGAAGCGCAGCACAGCACCGACCACACGCCCACCCAGAGGCGAGCAAAGCGCCTTTCCTCCTCCTTAAAGTACATAAGGCCATTAGCACGGCCCGGCTCGCACGGGGCGCCGCAGTCGCGCTCACCCAGGAAGCGATAGCCCAGGTAGGGGGGCACCTTGAGCTGGCGGGGACACGAGAAGGGGAAGGCGGAGCGGCTTCTGCCATCTGCGGCCCCCGGGGGCGCCGCAGTGAAGGGCGGTTCCAGCAGGTAGGGCGCGGTAGGATAGGCTGTGGCACCACTGCCCGGGCCCCCGGAGCCGTCAGACGTGTTCTGACCCACGCAGATCTCGCCAGCACCGTGCACGGGGAAGTTCTCGCAGCGCAGCCGCTCTGGCCACTGGAAGCCGAACTTGTTCATGAGCGCCTCGCAGCCCTGGCGGGCGCGCTCACACAAGGAGCGACACGGAGGGATAGCCTGATCCAGCACGGTGCACACTGGCGCGTACATGGAGCACAGGAAGAAGCGCAGCTCGGGAGAACATTGTACCTTCACCAGCGGGTAGAACTGGTGCACCTCGAGGCCCGCGTCCTCTTGGTTCGTGTGGCCCAGCAGGTTGGGCAGGATGGTCTGGTTGTAGGCGATGTCCGTGCACAGCGGGATGGAGATGGGCTGGCAGAAGCCGTGATCAGGCACCGAGATGCCCTTTTCGCCGTGGTATGGCTGCGCCCCGGTGCCCGCGGGCAGCGCGCCCAGCAGCGCCAGCACCAGGGCGCACAGGCCCAGGGGCAAGCGCGACGCTGCTGCGCCAGGCCCCCGCATCGCCGGCCGCGGGTGCAGCGGTGTTCTCAGTCGGAGGAGTGAGACCAGACGACTGGGAGAGGCTGAGATGCGGGGAGGCGCCGCCGCGCCCGGCGCATGAGAGTCCTCCCGGCGCCGGGGCCGGGCCGTGGGCGGCGCGGAGCCGAGGGCGCTGCCGCTGGGTGCCTGAGCCACGGGGGCGAGGCCGCCAGCCGCGGGGGCGCCGCAGCCGCCTCTGCTGGGCACTCCGGAGGCCACCGGGGCCCCAAACACGTCCGCCTGGGCACGGGGCTCCGAGGGGGGCCGCCTTGCCCTCCCCGCCGAGACGTAACGGTGCGGCTTTCTTTGCGGCAAGGAGCAACAAGCGTCTCCGGTTACCCTTCAAAGTTTGCCCAAGTCTCTCGACCCCCAGCGCACAGCAAAGCGCACGTCCCCCACACCAAGTCCAGCCCCGCCAGGCGAGAGCCCGGCGCCGCCGCCTGCTCGCCCTGGTCGCCGCCTCGGCGGTACTGCTCCGCCTCCTCGCCTCGAGGCTCCGCTGGCCGCCGCCTCCTCCTGCGCCTCCTCCTCCACACCCCGCACCTTCTCCAGCCCCGAAAGCTCGGCCCCAAGTTTCACCCAAGAGGCTGGTTCTTGCTCTCAGTCTGATCGGCTCCTAGGAGCCAAACAGCTTGGGTAGTTCGCTTTGGAAATCCAGTTACACCGTGTCTGAATCTTCAAGGCCCTTGGCGCCCACGGCCTGGATCCGGTCCCCCCAGCTCCGCGCCGCCCTGGCCCCCGAGTCCCGGCGCCCGCCGCCGCCGCCGCCCGCCCGTGGGGAGCGCGGAGTAACGCCTGGGAGCTGCGCTAGTGGCCAGAAGAAGCATCGGGCTCGCGGGGTTCCGGGCCGCCCCGCCTCCTCCCCTCCCCCCATTCACAAACCACTCCGGGGGCGGGCCCCCGAGCCCCCGGGCGGCCCAATGACGGCCTTTGTTTTCTCTGTAGTCGCCTCCCGGTTGGGTGGAAGTCGGAAGGGGCGGGCAAGGGAACAGGGGAGGCGGTGTCTGCAGCGCTCTGGGCGGATTCCTGAGGGGAGGGGCAGGGGACCGGGAGGAAAAAGTTAGGAAAAACTTTTACCCTGAATTTGCTCAGGGGAGAAAAACGCACCAGAAAGGGAATTTGCTGGAGAGATTTGCTCCTCTTCCAGGTACACTAAAATACACATTCCTGAGCAGAAGGGTGCTTTCTCCAAAGGCTCTTGAGAGGAGAAGCTGAGAACAGCTTAATGCCTTCACCGAGAGACGTGACCCAGAGAATCACTGTAGCCCTGCCTGGTCTGAAAAGGTTGGCTTGGTCTGGGGATTCTTGGTTATCTAAATGTACGCTTCGGTAGGAGGCGAGAAGGGGGTGCGCCTTGCGAATCGCTTTTCTTCCTCCAAGCCCCAACAGACCACGTGAGCCACAATCTCCTCTCACCCCCTTCCCCAATTGTAAAATGGAGGGGCAGCCTCGGAGGAGAAATCTGAGTCGGCGGAGGAGGCGACTTCAGGCGGGAGGAAGTGCAGACCCTCGAGAGGGCCCAGAATGGGGGATGCTGGGGACCCGTGACCCAGGCCACCCGCCCGCTTGTACGGCTCAGAGCCTGGAGAGCTGGTGTGGTTTAGTGGGGTTATAAGAAAGCTAAGACAGCATTGGGGGAATGGTTATAAAAGTAACTTGAGACCAGTGCCCAGGAACACTCTGTACGGTTTAGAGCGTCTGCGGTTGCCCTGTTTTCCTTAGTTCTGCGGCGTACGGCCTTTCAGGATCCCATCTTCGTTGCAGAAGCAATCATTTCGATCCTCCATTTGGAATCTGCTTAGAAAAGTTTTAATGCGTATTAGAAACCAGTGCATGTGCTAATTAAAGGGTTTTCAAAAACACAAAGAGGGGTTACCCTTGTTCTCGGGTAGCGTTTTCTGATTGGCAAGCGTTCTTTTGTTCTCGATAGAATCTTCTCCCTGCTCCAGGCACTGGGCGCTCTCGCGCGCGTTCTGATTACTCCTGACTGGTTGGAAGTTGCCAGGGGGCCTCTCCGTTCTTTCTGGGCAGCCAGGAATATCGCGAATTCCCATGCAGTCAAGTAACCTGTTAAGAAAAAAAGAAAAATTATCTCTCACGCGCGACCCCGCGCGCGTGCACAGCCACCTACCCATACCCATACCCCCACCCCACACCAATCTTATGCTTTTAAAAAACGTTATTGCTGGCCAAGCCCTTCAGCCTGTCTCAGTTCGGGGTGCTGGTGCTCTGAGAAATTTCTGATCAGGTTGAATGTTGGCACAGTTGCTGCCTCCAGTTCGCTTCTTTAGCTAGGGGGAGAAAAAACGGATTCTGAGATCTAAGACAAATTAATTGGATTCTCTTCCCTTGAGACTTGGACGTCTACTATTTTTCTTTTATTTACTTTCTATCACTGAAGTTTTCTGAGAAACCTTCCTTCCACTTCACAGTTCTTTGTCATTTCCCACTCCTGTTAATGGTTCTAAAGGGATAAGTCCTTTGGATCAAGGTAAGGTGTCAGACTGCTCACACCCTCCATCGGCCTTCAAGAGGTATCTTTTCCTCTTAAGCATCAGTTTCCCCATCACACCAGATCTCGAGATCTCCCTCTCTCCCTCTCTCCCTCTCCCCCCTTTCCCCATTTTTTTTTCCTTCAAGTTAATAAAAAAGGTTAAGGAAACATTATTTGCTTTAAAAATGTTTCATTCCTCACTTGTATTTTTTTAAGGTCTTCCCTTTTTCTTTCTAAATTATTATTCCTATTATCTACCATTGCAGAGTGTTGATATTTCGTTGAAAGATGTTTAAAGGCAATACAGCTGCTTTGCTTTGTCATTTAAAATGTGTGTGGTGGGGGGTTAGATTCCTTTTTTCTCTCCATGAGGTTCAGGATATCCTCCTTTTCTAAATCAAATTTTCATGCTTATTCATCAGGCCACTGATCTAAGTCATCTTTGCTTATTGAGGGAGAAATACCAAGCACTGTCATCAAATAAAATGAAAACCGACAGGATAAAATACTGTTTCAAATGCAACTAAAACCAGTTTAGTCCTAGACAGCTCTGATGTTAGGTGATATAAATAATAATTTAGAAAGAAAAAAAAAGAGCCCTTAATAAAACAGACAAGGGACAAATGAAATATTTTTAAAATAATCTATGCATAAGATGCAGAAAACCCATCCCAGATGGAAAATGTCACAGATGTGAGTCTTCTTTGCTTTGTCCCAGGCAGACAAGTGCAAAAAAGTAGAGAAGCAAAGGCAGATTAAAAACAAACAAGCAAACAAAAAACATTGTTTTGTTTTTAAAGATGATTAAAAAAAGAAAAAAAGCCTCAGTCCAGGGCAGGGATGTAGCTGAGTGGTAGAGCACTTCCCTAGCATGCTGGAGACCCTGGGTTAAATCCCCCACACAATAAAAAGAAAGAAAGGAAGGAAAAGAGAGAAACACACACACACACATCTCAGTTCAATTTATTACAAAAGATAAGAATTTGCTATTTGTGAGATGTCTGCTGTAGTTTTCCATGCCTTGCCTGATACAGTATGCTCTGATTTTAAGGAGTTAAGTAATAAAAAGGAATAGATCAGGAAAAGTAAGTTCACATGGGAAGGGGCTAAATTGTCTGTTTTAGGCTTTATGACAAGTATAGTAACTTTGGTTTCCATTCTGTCTTGGATCAATTTAATTTTCTTTCCAAGCAATACCTTCCAGACCCAACTCCCAAAGGCATTTACTGGTATCTTCTTTGGAACTAAGTTAAGGGTGGAAAATTTTGTAACTGTCTGCTGCAAAACTCCCAATTGTCCCTGCCCTTTAAAATAACAAAGGTCTTTATTTCTTCACATTATAGTCATATGGTCCCACAGAAAAGTGATGCTATTCATTAGCTCCAGTTTTTCAAATGCTACTTATTTTGGCTAAGTCCCAGGTTTATCTAGTTGAATTACATTCTGATGTCAGGACAGATTTGAAAATGTCCACATTTGTGGTGCCACAATCCTTGTGGTTATAATGAAACTCCAGCTGCAGCAATTACTCATGCAAGACCAGAAAGGGCAGCTTTGAGCATATGCTTCCCTTTTTGGCCTATCTCTTACCAGACAGTTTTGACATAATAGTATTGAGGATTTGGAATATCTAGTTGACAGTTTGCCATTGACTGGTGTTCATTTTTGTTCGGGGTGTTGAATCATTCCCAAAATAAAAACATTCTTATTTCTTTTTTTCCGCCTTCTTTTCTTTCTTTCCCTGGTTTGAATCTAGGGATTGAATCTGTCACTGAGATAGATCCCTAGCCCCTGCATGCCCCCCTTTTTTTAAAATATATATTTTTTTGTTTTAGTTGTTGTTGAACACAATACCTTTATTTTATTTTTATGTAGTGCTAGAGGATCAAACCCAGTGCCTTGCACGTGCTAGGCAAGTGCTCTACCGCTGAGCCCCAGTCCCAGCATCCCCTGCACCCCTTTTTTAAATTTTTATTTTGAGACAGGGTCTCATTAAGTTGCCCAGGCTATCCTCCAACTTGCAATCCCCCTGCTTCAGCCTCCCCAGTTGCTAGGATTATAGGCATGCACCACCATGCTCAGCTAGGAATATTTTCATTTCTAAAACACTTTCAAATACCATGAAAGAGATGTCCAGATTGAAGTAGAGGAAGACCGTGCAGACTTCATGTTGATTTAATGGCAGATTCAGTCATTGAATCTGTCTGATCAACATTTCCCTTGTTGAATAAGTTCTACTATTTATCTATTGTTGTGTAACAAACACCCCAAATTGTAGCAGCTTAAAATAACAGTGTCTCACAGTTTCTACGTGTCAGCACTAAGCTTGGCCTCTGGCTTGGAGTCTGTCACAAGGCTGCCATCAGGGTGTTGGGTGGCTGCAGTTGCTTCAACACTCCTTTGAAAGTACCACTTCCAAATTCAAGTGGCTGTTGGCAGGCCTCTGGTTCTCACTAGCCATTTGCCAGAGCCATCAGTACTTTGGCATGTTTACCTCTCATAAGGCCACTAAAAATATGGCACCTTTAAAGCAGAGAGAGAGAAAGATGTCAATCAGAATGGAAACCTCAGTCTTTTTGTAACCTAACCTTGGAAGTGACATCCTGTTGCTTTTGCCATATTCTGCTCATTAGAAACAAATCATTAGATCTACTTATACTCAGTGAGTAGCAGGGGTTACAGAAAGGTATGAAAATCCAATGGAACATTTTAGAAGTTGTGTACTATGAGGGTTATTCCTTCCTTCCTTCCCAGAGTATTATGAACAAAAGGTCACAGAGAGAAACACCCCTTGGGTCTCTGCCTTTGAGGAGTCCAGAAAAAGCATCATAAAG
Organism: Marmota monax; assembly: GCF_021218885.2. Classification (NCBI taxonomy): domain Eukaryota; kingdom Metazoa; phylum Chordata; class Mammalia; order Rodentia; family Sciuridae; genus Marmota; species Marmota monax. The sequence goes on along the minus strand of NW_026695244.1, from coordinate 1,330,071 downwards.
ATGCCGCTTGTATCTGATAGAATTAGAACAGAACCCTAATTCTGACCAACTTCTTTTTCAAAACAGTTGGACTTGAGGAAGAAAGAATATGGAGGAAGTTGATTAATGAAAGGCCATCAGTGATCCTGGACAAAATCTCCAAGTGCAGAAAGTGGGCCAGTCTGGGATATCAAATCTGTGCTCAGAGGACAGAGGTTCTGGATCATAGGCTACAGAAAGAGACTTTAGCTATCTGGGTTATGAGGTGAAAGTACTGCTAGTAATTGCCACTTGTGTCTTAAGGGCCAGTCAGTACAATGCCCAGATCTAGGAAGCACTGCAGACGTGGTTGGCACATACTGGTTTACTTCTGCTCTTCACCATTGACCTCATGTCCTGCCTCAGGCAAGTCACTTAACCTCTCTAGATCCCCAGCATGTTGGGAGAATTAATGCCATAATATTTACAAAATACTTTGTGATCCAAGGGTTAAAAAATCATGGGGACAGACTTCTGATTTGGTGAGGTGGGGGTGTAGTTCAATGGCAGAATGTTTACCTCACATGCATAATCAGACCCTGGGTTCTATCCCTAGCACTGCAAAATAATTAAATAAAGTACCTTAAAAAAAACAATTATGGTTTGGTTATATGGATACAAAGCAGAAAGGAGAGAAAATAAAAGGCCATATTAGATGCCTACTTTGTGGCTCTGGATCTTTGCTGAGGTTATTTTTTATATTTTATGCTGGTAAATGTCTAATTCTCTAGAGGAAAAAAAGCCCTGATCTATACATTTTCCAATTTCCATGGTGTGAACACATGGCCAATTTCAAGCCAACATGTCAGTGAACTTGGAGTCTGTAAAACATGTACATAAGCAGCAACACAAGCCCCTAAGAGCTGACTCTAGCTCACCTCTGGTTTTATAGAACTTCTCTTCAGATTGTTTTAAGAATCAAAATAAATGGAAGGAGACCCTCAGGGTTATACAGTGGAGGGGGTAGAGAGAGAGGAGGGGAGGGGAGGGGAGAGGTGGGGAGGGGGGAGGGTGGAGGATGGGAAAGGCAGCGGAGCACAACAGACACTAGTATGGCAATATGTAAATCAATGGATGTGTAACTGATGTGATTCTGCAATCTGTGTATGGGGTGAAGGTGGGAGTTCATAACCCACTTGAATCAAAGTGTGGAATATGATATGTCAAGAAATTTGTAATGTTTTGAACAACCAACAATAAAAAATTAAAAAAAAAAAAACCCTACAAAAATTTTTAAAAGCCACCACACTCATGCTATTTACATTGCAAGTGAGAACATTGATCTTCAGAAAGAATAAATAAATTTTATGTGTTAAAAAATAACAGAATTGGGACCGATATCCATGTTTTTGGACTTATCAAAGAGTCTCCTAAAATGTGTTTATGGGAAGATTAGTTACAAGAAACTACCTCCTGCTTTTCCAGTTTGGTATTTGGCAGCTTAGGTGAAACATGAAAATTTCAATTGTCCTATATCAAATTAACATGTGGCAATACAGATATTTTATTTTTTAGGTATGCTATTAATTGTAAAATGATTAACTCTTGTCATTTGAATTCAAATTTTCCTGATGACTGATAATTTTAAACATCTTTCCTATGTGCTTGTGTGCCATGGGTCTATCTTCACAGAGAGATAAAAAAAAAAAGAATCAAAATAATATTTTAAATATAATGACTATATTTATACAGTGCCAGGTGGTTTAGGTACACTATCTCTAATTTCATAACAATCTGGGGAAGTTCAAGGTATAGATTCCTTTTTATAGTAGCCAAGTTGGACTAAAACTTTTATATAATATTTTTCACTTCTTACTGCACTATTTGATGTCTTCAGGGTAAACATGACTAATCTTACTCCTTTTATATGTCTGATCAAAAGCCATCCCAACATTTAGAGAAGACCCCAAATTCTAGGCTTGGGAAATCAAGCCTGGTTAGTGATGAGTCCCTGAACATTATACTTATACAGGTCTCAAACCTTTTTGGAAGTGTCCATTAATTTTCTCTAATTTCTCAAGGAACAATTTAATCCCCTTTGTATAAGATGGACATGTGGGCATCTAGTTTAGAATATGTGGGAAATTTGGTGGCTGATCAGTCTCTCCCCAAAGGGAATTTTGGCAAGCTATCACTTCAGAGAACTAGGAAAAGCTACAAGAACCAGATTCACAGCAGTGGTGAAAGTCTCCAGAGAACCTTCCAGAAAATTGAAGGTGGAAGTTAGAGCTGTGGAGCTCATGCCTGGTGGGTCATGAGAATCATCTGAGGAATAAAATGTACTTGTGAGGGAGAGAAGGAGGAGGGGGGTGGGGAAGAAAGAGAAAGGAAGGAAGGAAAGAAGAAAGTTCAGAAACCTGAGCACTACCTCAGAAATGTTGAGTCAGAATCTCTGGTGTGGGACTTGGGGATTTAATTTTTAAAAGCTCACTTAGTGATTCTTTTGGGTTAGTCAGGCTTGGGAACTGCTGATCCAGACTTCTATTCCAAACCAGTGCATTGTGTCACTGATGCTGCTGATGCCTTATAGAATGTTTTTAGTCACTCACGAACACCTCACTCTACTTGATGAACTAGAGAAAGGAAATAATGAGACCTACAAGGAAGTCTTACATGAGGTGTGATTCTGTGTGTGTGTGTGTGTGTGTATGCACATGCACGTGTGTGCATGTAAGATAGAAAGTAGGAGAGAGGGTTAGTTCACTGTCTGGTTGTATGGTGTGATGTTGGGTCTGGGACCTTATTTATGAGGCTCAAGTTCACAGTGGCTATTCTGAAATGTAACAGCTGCTGCTCCCACAGTGCACTTGGTACCATTTTCTCAGACTGACATTGCCATCCTTGTACTACATGAACCTTGACCTCAGAGATTGAGCAGGAATAGATGATGTGACCCAGTCATGAGGTTGTCTGGCATGAGGCCACTGTCCAACAGGTGTGCCTGCTAGATAGCAAATGGCCACCTAACTAGATTCTTCTTGGGGGGGGGGTCTAAAGGTAAATATACTGGCAGAAGATGAGAAACTTTCAGTGAGACCGGGAAAGTAGAAACAAAAGAAGGAAGGGGACAGGAACATTTGTTTCAAGAAGACTAAAAGACCAGGTTACAAGAGTTGCTTCCTGGCTCTTCCTGCCCTCAGAATCCTAGCATCCCTGGCTGCTTGTCTTTTACCATATTAATCACAGTGCCAGGAACTGGAAAAGGCTGAAAACAGGTCTCTTCCTACTTTCCCCTGGGCAGCGTGGGCCCTTAGCTGCAGAAGGCTGAACGCAGGCTCAGCACCAGTCTAGCAGAGGCATCCACTCTGGGCTGGCTAGCAAGGCTCACTTTTGTAGCCACCTTCACCTTGCTCAATAGCCTGGATTAAGAATGCCAGAGTATACTTTCCATGATTGCAACTGACATTGAGTTGACTGTGATTGCAAATGTGTAAGAAGGAATATCTGTAAAGTCCCAGGAGAACTCTTTCTTCTATGTTGTTTGGAAAAACAAATAAGTATGCTAAAGCATATAGTGTCCTCAGCATTGAATAGAGATGCTAGTTTCCCTCAATATGGTTGAGAGCCACAGCCCAGTCAGAATGACGCCTGGCATTTGTCAGAGGGAATGGTTGAAAGGTGACGCCAGCCAGCGAACCATTGAGATGATGATTTGCATTAAGCTATATATAATTGCTGTGTTGCTGGATTGATTGAATTGTATATTTGACCTTTACTGTGGGCAATAGGGCGGCTCTTGCTGCCTCGGGCGCCCGCTTCTTTGGAGTTCCCGAGCAGTTCTCCCAGGGGTTGGGGAGATTGGGCGCACGGAGCCCGGTGGAAGGAGTGTGTTCCTGTGTGGTGTGCAGTGCCGATGAGAGTTCGGGAATAAAGAGTTGCTGTTTGAATCTACAAGGCTTTGTGGCAGCTTGGTTATTTGTGCCCAGCCAGACTGCGGAACAATATCTCTTTTCCTCTTTTCCAGTGATAGAACTTCCAGTCTTTGGCTGGATATACGACCAAGTTGCATAAAGATTCCATTTTCCAGCCTCCGAATGGCAGCCACTGAGTTCTGGCCACCAATGTCAACAATATTGTTGTGTGCAACATGAGGGAACCAGATTTCCCCTTCTCCCCTCCTTCTAATGCCAGAACTCCAGAGGTGACCTTGGGAAAGGAGTAAAAGATAAATGGGCTGGGGTGGCTGACACTGTGACATACCATGCTGACCTGAACAAACTCCCTCTGGATTTCTCGAATAGAAATAAACTTCTGTTTTGTTTTAGCTAACATTATTTGAGGTTTTCCTATGTTCACAGCCAAGATTTGTCCTATTTATTGCGATGGCCTGGTGAATAGTAGGCACAATCCAATGTTTTTGAGAGCTCTTTGTACTGTATTCTTTCTTACATTTTAGTGTCTTCTTATCTTACCTGTTTATTTGGAAGTCCTTGAGAGTAGGAATCTTCTCTTATTTTTCTCAGTTGCCTTTCACAAGGCAGATGTTTGATATGAATTTGTGCAGCTCATCAATCAGATGAGGTTTCATGAAAATAAAGACTTATGAATGGCAGAGATAAAGAAGAAAGACTAGCTAGGGACAAAAGACCTGGGAATAGTTAAGGACCACAAGTGCATATCAACGATGTACTACTATCGATCTTAAATTGAAGATAAACTTGGGACATGAAAATGAAATTAAGTGATACGAAGGAACTGGTATGAAGAGTACCTCAAATGAGTTTAAAAGACGATTATTCTCAAAGGAGAGGTGCGGGTGGTGGGAGAAAGATTGAATTTTTAAAAACCTGCTTGCTGGGGCCACCTCTGGAAAGTCTGTTAAAAGCTCCCCAAGAGATTCTAATGTGAAGCCAGGATCCAAAACAGCTGACAAGAAGACAAGGTGAAAGTGTTGGTTTCTCTTGGGAAAACATACGAAGTCATTTAATTATGTCCTCAAACGCATGCAAGTCTGTTTTGAGATGGATGGTTGCATTTCTCTCTCCATTGGATCCTTTTAGGAAAGACTTCAGGGACAGCCAGGAAACTGAGAAGAACCCTCATTGTCCTGATCCAGCCACTAGCCCCTTGGCCTAGCCAGTGGGTGTACCTTTGCAGAGGCTCTTCCTCGGGGAGCAGGGCTTTGTGATCTAGTTCCTCACCTAAGCCAGGACTTCCTACAACAGGGACTGTCATGCATGGTCCTGGAATGGAGCCCATTTCTTCCCGGCCCCTGATAACTGGCTTCCATCTGGCTGGGCTCTGCACCCTGAGTGTTCTCCTGAGGGCCACTTGCCCATCGCTTTTCTTCCCTTTTACATTTCCACTTAGCCCCTCCCCCCACTTTTCCCTGCCTTCTCCCTATTATTATAAATGGCACTTTAAACTCTAGAGCCAGGCTCTTCAATTAAGGTGTAGACAAAGTGGTTTGACTCCACTTGATTAAAAACTCTGTGAAAGAGAACCCAAACCTCAAAACATTTGCCTTTCAAAGCCAGGAGAGCAGGAGGGAGAAACTGTTAAGTGATCTCGAATTTGCCAGATGTCAGTTTAAAGGGGCCTAGGAATTCCTCAGCCATTGTTTACCAAATCCTTCCTCCAAACCTCAGTGAACCAGGGGCTGGGCTACCTGGCAGAAAAGGCCGCTGAAAAGCCACGGCTGGATCCCAAGGGGCGGGGTGGGAGGTGATGGTGGTGGCAGCGCTGCCCTCGGTGGGAGTCATCTGAATCTTGATTTCCCCTGGTAATTACCTGGGGCTGCCCTTCGAGAAATCAGTTCTCTTTGCAGTTGGGAAATTAACCCTTAATCTCCACAAATGAGGGCAATCAACCCATTTACTAAATAAACACAGATCATTACAGACTGGCTGCCCCTCTTTGTGATTTAATTTGAGAATGGCTTCACCTGAGGAAGGATCAAGGAATGGCTGGACTGGAGTGACCTGGTGGGGTCTCTAAGCTGCGATGGCAGTGGTGGCTGAGGGCAGGCAGAGTGAGCTGGGCTAAGACTGGAGAGGCTTTTGAAATGTCCTTCTCTAGAGAAAATCTGAGTCTCTTCTGGATTTATCTGGGTGGTGGTGGCGGCAGGGGGGTTCTGTTTCTTGGTGTTAATTTTGGCTTTGAAAGTGTGTGAGGTGGTTAAAGCAACTGCTATTAGAATGCTGGCGATCCGAAGCCTCTGGAATGGGAACAGAGGAACCCTTTATTTCTCAGCTCACTCATTAATATGTTGAGGAATCTCTCCTTGCATTTAATTCCCTGCTTCAGTCACCAGTTACTCTGTTTATATGTAATCACAGAAGTTTATTTAAATCATGGCAGTTGCATTGCAGTGGGGTTCAGGGTGCTGTGCCAGGCGGATGTGCGTGCTCAAGAAATGACTGAGTGACTGAGTAAGGTATAGCTTAACTTGAAAAAGGAGTCATAAAACCACATGGCCTTTATTTAGAGCCTACCAAGTGTCAAGCTCTGAGCCAGAGGCTGGGCACATATGTCTCTGCCTTCCTGAATCTTACCATCTTGATTAACAGATGAATGTGGTTTTCTGCTGTGACCTCGAATTGGTCTCAAAATTATAATGAGACTTCAGCACTGAGCTAGGGAGCCAGCCTATCCTGTGACTTAAAAAGGAGAGGGTGAATTGGAGAATGAGTCAGGGATTTATTTTTCAGTAAGGACCTCAGAGTCCAGTAATTCCTTCCTTTTATTTTACAGGTAAGAAAGCTCAAGGCCCAGATGGTGGAGTGAATTGTCCAAGGATTGACAGAACTGGGACTGGAATCCACACATTTTGGTTCCTGGGACCCTGTTTTATCCAAGAACCTTGCACATAAAATGGCCTGACTTTGTGCTCTCTACTTCCTGCTCCTCTCAAACTAGAAATGGCTTGCAGGAGCTCCAAAGTAAAAGATCAGAGCGACTAGTCTAAGCCACCGCAGGGTGGCTTCTGTCCTGACCCCTCACACCTGGGCCTTTCACTGGGAGAGGGCGGAGAAGCCGCTGTTGGGGTCCAGCCTGATCCCAGCGGCAGGGGAGGGAGGTGGCTGTTCCTGTTGGCTGTCTGAGCCGGGCAGTGGGCTGCTGGCCTATTCCTGGGGCCTCCAGCAGACTTGTGAAGAGCTGCTGCCAAAATGGAAGAGTCAAAACAGCCCCCGGAGATGGGAGAGGAAGCATTTAGAGAAGAGGTAAACAAGAGAAGCGACAGACTTCTCACTCTAGCAAAAGGCACTTTGGTTTACTTGTGAAACTTCACTCCTCCTCTTCCCCCAGCCTTAAATTTGTAAAGCTGGTCCAGGCTCCAAGAGATGGCCCATGATTTTAAAGCCTGAGTTCTGAGGACCATATTGGTCTTGCTGTGTTTTTGGCACCCAGGGTGGTGATGTCCTGACTTAAATTCCAGCTAACAGCGGAGGCTAAACCCGCTGACTGACTCCAGTGTCTAATATTAGTCATATTGTTACTATTTTTATTAGTAGCTAACATTTATCTGCTACTCACCCCTGTCAGGCATGGCATTGCGTTAAGCCCTTAACCTGACCCCCTTAATTCCTTGTCTTCACAGCAGGCTTTGGAAGTGGCTACCCTTTATTTAACCCATTTTAAAGATGGGGAAATCAAGGTATGTAGAGGTCCAGTGTCACATAAGCAGTAAGAAAAGGATTGAAACTTTGAGCTCCGTTCTTTCTTTGAAGAAAGGAAATTGTGGGAAGGAAAGAAGAAAAGGGAAGAAATTTAATTTGCTCCTAACAGCATGAGCCAGCCAGGTGCCTAAGTGTTTTCTGGCTTGGAGAAAGCCCCCAGACAGCAAAGAGAAGGGTGAGTTCCTGTTGTTTACAGAAGCCTAGGTGAGGACACATGTCTGTCTCTAAGAGGACATCACAAGAGCAGGATATTCATAGGATGCTGGGTCAGTGTCAGGTACTTAGGACACCTTTCCTCGTAACCAGCTCACATTTCTCACTCTGCTAGGAGGAGTGGGGGAGTTTTTCCATGACCATTTTTAAAGCTCTTAGTTTTGGTATCATATCGTGGGGACTCTTTTCCTCTTTCTTTGGAGATACGATTTGAGAGGCTTGACTGACAACCCAGGTTTGTGGGTTTGACTCCTCGATTAGTAGCTTATTAGTTATGTAGCTTTGGATAAGCTATTTAATTTCTCTGGAGCTCAGTTTCCTCATCTGTAAATTGGTAATCATAATGTCACTTGCCTTATAAGATTGTGAGGATTAAATGCAATAGCACAATGAACTCAGCACCTGGCATGCCATTAATGTTCAATAAAAGGTAATTATTATTGGTCATTGCTTAAAGAGGCAGTTCAGTCTAGGAAGATGGGAGCTGAAGTTTCTGATTTCTCAGAAGGCTGCCGGTATCCTTTATGCTCAGTTGAGAATGAAAATACTGTAGGAATAGCCGGGCCAGAGGAAAGGCAGGCTTCCATCTGAATATTTCCAATGAACTAGTAAGCTGAAAAGATGTCTATTTATAAGTTGCGACAGACCACAGGAGCTGTTGAAAAGAAAGATTTCTTTTCCAAATCTGGATACTTACACCCCATAGAAAAGATATTTTGGGCCTCCCATGTTTATTTCTACGCATGTCCTTTTTAGGCATAGGTCTTTCAGAACCAAGAACTGTGCTAGGTATGAATGAAAGCGGGGGGGAGCCTTCCTTCCTAGCACTATGTACATAGAGTTTATCAAAATAATCAAAGTCTTCAGAGCAGCTGACCTTCTGGTGGAAAACAGAAAAAGTGAAGTCCCAATGGTACATTTTTCACCTTGTTCAACTTTGCTTTTTTTTTTTTTTTTTGGTACCAGGGATTGAACTCAGGAGCACTCAACCACTGAGCCACATACCCAGCCCTATTTTATATTCTATTTAGAGACAGGGTCTCTCTGAGTTGCTTAGCGCCATTGCTGAGGCTAGCTTTGAACTCATGATCCTCCTGCCTTGGCCTCCCAAGCTGCTGGGATTCCAGGTGAGCACTGCCGCACCCAGCTCAACTTTGCTTTTTATTTTTGACCTTTCTATTTCATTTGGAATACAAGCCAATTAGAAATGCCCTCAGAGCATTCTGGAATCTAGACTGGGGTTGTAGCTCAGTGGTAGAGTACTGGCCTGGCCCTGGGTTCTATCTGTAGCTCCATGGAGGGCGGAAAGCCTCTGGAATCCTGTCCATCTTTGCAAGTGAAAGACTCAGAAGCAGTTATTGGCCTGGAAAATCCCTGGTAGGCAGTGTCTACATCCAAACCATATTATTATTTCCCAGGAGGCTTTTAATAAATATGTATTGAATAAAATAAAGTTGCTTTCTATCTTTCTTTACATACTAATTTTTTAAATTTTTAAAAAATACTTATTATTATTATTTTTAGGTGGACACAATATCTTTATTTTGTTTTATGTGGTGCTGAGAATCGAACCCAGTGCCTCAAGCTTGTTAGGTGAGTGCGCTACCACTTGAACCACATCCTCAGCCCCTAATTTTTTTAATTTAAGATCATTTTCCCATCATAATTTCTGAAAGTTAAAGCACTGAAGTTTGTGTTTATGTATATGAAATAACAATTAATTGTCTGAGTTGGGCCCAAACTCTGTCCCCCACTACAAAACTGCAGTGGTCCCTAGACCTATCACCATGGCCTCCTCTTGAATAAAGTTTGCCTTACCATCTATAAAAAACAAAACAAAACAAAACAAAACAAAAGAACAGACAAAACCAATTAATTACAATCCAGGGGTATGGCTCAGACAGCATTTACCTAGCATGTGCAAGGCCCCAGTTTCATCCCCCAGCACTGGAAAAACAACAACAAAAAAAGGAAACAAACAAACAGTTATAAAAATGCTGTTTTATGGTGTACCAAGTGAAAAACGGTGGTCTCTCATTTATGGCTTCTATAAACATTAAAGACTTTGAACACCTCAAGCTCTAAAAATACCATCTTATTCTTTAAAAAACCTCACATTGTTTTTTTAATAATATATATATATTTTTAGTTATAGATGGACACAATATCTTTATTTTATCTTTATGTGGTGCTGAGGATCGAACACAGTGTGCATATGAGGCGAGCGCTCTCCCTCTGAGCCACAATCCCAGCCCAAAAAAACCTCACATTCTTTTGATAAATGTAGAAAAAAAAACCTCATAATTGCTTTAAAAAGTCTAATATGTTTTTATTTCCATTTTTTTTTTTAGATGCAGAAATGGAGACTTAAAGAGGCTGAATAATTTGCCCAATATCATAGAGCTAGTAACTCTTGGGGCTGGAATTTGAACCCAGGCAGTCCTGCTCTAGCATTGGAGCTACCACTTGGTCACACCAGCATATCAGGTGTGTGTGTATCTCTGGCCAATTAACCTTTCTGGCTGGCAAAATCTCACCTCTACCTGAACTCCAGGGAGAGAAGGCTATCTTTAAAGGTTCCCATTTCATTTTTCAGTTTAATTGTTAGAAAGTCCTTCATTATATTGAACTAAAATCTGCCTCCCCAAGGCTTCCATTGATCTTCACAGTACAAATTTAATCCCCCTTCCATACAAACGCTCTCACACAGATGTGTGCCACCCCGCCCCCATGCCTCTTCCTGCGCATCGTTTGTGGGAACACTGGAAATAGGCCCTCTCATGGTTCCAAGCCCCCAAAGCAGCTGAGGCCAAGGGGAGGCTGGATGGAGCTTATGGAGGGGGTGGAATGTTAAATCAGGTATTGCAAATAGCTCCCAGGCAATATTTAGAACCATGGGCAAGAATTTCTTGGGAACTAGCTGAGTGGTCCTATCATCCCTGAATTATATGCCACCCTGTATCATAGATGTTGCTATAAGATGTATTTGGTCCTAAAATTGGGGAGCACAGTGGAATAGCTGTGACTGTGACCCTCTGATTTATAGCTGAATCTTTATTCCAACTTAATGAGGTTCCCTAGGAAAGGGAACCATGTGCAAAAAAATTAGTGAGGATGAGACACAGAAAGACATAAAAATGGAGAGGATGAAGGACCCCAGTGATATGAAAAGCGGTTCTGCAGCAGGAAAGATGGCAGCAGATAAGGCAAGGAGATAAATGAATACCTTGGTCTGGACATGAAAGAGCTGGAAGTGTTTGTCTTCTCCACTGATTACATAATAGAAATCAGAACACTTAAGAAAGTTGCCAGGTGGATATAGTACTAAAGCAACCAAGCCAGCTCCCCTAGAGGGCTTCATGGAAAGGAATGAGAAGAAGCACCTTTGACAGCAATCTTTAGCTATCTTCTGTCCCTTTCTCCCCTCAACTACCAGCTTTTAGTTTGACTATGGCACCCAATGGATTCATGGCCTATTATCTATCCTTTTGTGGTCACATGGCCAAGAATTTCCAAAAGGTCAGCAATGATGACAGCCCCAAAACCTGGTAGAACCCAAATCCTGACCCCCAACCGAAGATCTTTGGAGAAATGGCAAAGATATGCAATAAAATAAAGATGCCTCTGTTGTGCTAATTGTGTGTTCAAACATCCATTCAAAGACACGTGGGCCAGGCCTGTAGCTACAGTGGTAAGCAAGACCAACTCAGTCTCCATGTCAGGCTAATCAGACTCATTGTGCAAAACTCTGTGTTAGCCTGAGCTGGTATGAAGCTCTGATCATCTCAGCCCCCTTTTAGGACTTTTAGGAAGGAGATGTGGAGGGTGAACATTTTCTCTGCAGTTGGAATAGGATGCTGCTGGCTGGATACTAGCTCTGCCTGTGTTGGCTCTCTTCTTGGAGATGTGAGGTGTACAGCTATGGGGGTGGGGGCGTAGGGTGCTTCTCAGAGGAATATCCACAGGCTTCCCCCCTTCACACTCCATTGGACAATTCCCCTTTGTCTAAATTTGGATATTGCTCTCTAATGCACAGAGGCTAAGCGTAGCAGTGTCAGCCTCTCCTGGAATATGGGGCCAGGCCTTTGAGCAGACAGGCATTCCTCATCTTCAGTCTCTCAGCATCTCAGAGCGATTAACATAACATGACACCAGGCCCATCAAGATAAGGATCCTAATGGCCACAATGGCTTCCCTTTCTTCCCCCAGCCCTTCTTTATTGCTCTGTGCTTTCCGCTCACTTCCAGCAGGGAAGAGTTTAGAAGCATGGGGCTAGGCCAGCCGTTCTGCAGGCTGCTTCCCGCAAGGCTTGTGCGAGGGCTCCAGGGACGGGAGGCATTTCCCTTTAATAAGCTTCTCACACTACATTAAAGATAAAAGGGGAAGGGAAATATTTATATTCTGACAAAGCAGCTCTTCCCTTCAGGCTCTTGTTTTATTTATTAACTTGCTCTGTCCCTCTCTCTCTCCTCTCTCTCTGTTTCAGGGGCTAGGCATTTGCGGTCCTTCTCCCCTTTAGTCATTAATTTTGTGGGTGAGTGACAGTGACAGGGGGACTTGGAATTGTTGTCAAAGAGACGGGATTGTAGGTGGGTGCCATTCCCAGGGGACACAAACAGCTGTTTCTCCATCCTCCTGGGAGCTACTTCCCATTACCACTCTTATTATATAGCACCTGGACGGTGGAATAGATCACACTGGTTAAGTTATGTCATTTTTAAATGAAGCTGTGTCAGTGGGCAAATTGTCAGAGGTATGGTAACCTAGGTGGGTGGCTGTGTGCCGGGGATCTCTTCGACCTCCTGTTTTATGACACATTTTCTTCTCTCACAGAGATGATCCCTTAAGGAGGCTTATTTCTTCCCAGCTAATCTACCCAGAGCCAATAAAACATGGGTATGCTGTTCTGAATCTTGATTTATCCTTTTGCAATGATTATCGTTAAAGTTTCAGACCACCTATTGTTCTAAAGCTGTGGCAGGTTGTTAAGGAGTTAATCCTCTATTCCCTACCCACCACTTACCCCCTTTAAGGAGTCTGCCTTGATTAGTGGAGGCAGGAGGACAGGAGAGGTTAGGTTCTGCTCTTTTGGCTTGGGTAGTAAGTACCTGGGAGTTGAAGCTTCTGCTTTTTGGTAATTTCTTTTTCTTTTTAAAAATGACACATGATCATCACTTAAAAATTCAAGAACAAGGAAAGCAACAAATGACCTGCCCATCTGTGGAGAAGCAAAGGTGGGTCAAGAGCTCAGATTTTGGAGCCTGCATCTCTGGGCTGGATCCTTTAGCTCTACCATGTATTAACAGCAGGAGACAGTGCCCGGCCTCAGTTTCCTTACCAGTAAAATGGGGGTGATGGTAATATCTTCTTCTTAGGAATCTTATAAGGATTAACTTTGTAGATGCATGTACAGTACTTAAAATAACTTGTAAGAATCAGCTATTGTTATTATTACCGTCCAAAAATAACCAGTGAATAATACTTGATACATATACTCCAGATTTGTACATATACCGTGTGTGTGTGTGTGTGTGTGTGTGTGTGTGTGTGTGTGTGAAGGGAGAAAGAGAGCAGACAACAGAAATGATCTTATAATAACATGATCATATTATTTATGCTTTTAAAATTAGTAAAAGCATTAGGTCTAGGTTTATCTGAACAGAAGAAAGGAATCACATAATATTAATGAACTTGAAATATTATAACTCCTGAATGACAAGAAATATTCATTTCTAAAATATCATTCCAAGGTTAAAAAAAAAAAAGATGATGAAAACCAATGGAAGGGTCGGGTGCATGGTTGGATTTGACCAGTTGCCTTGTGATGAAAAATGACAGTGCTCTCAGGCTTCTTCCTGTTGCTTCTATGATTTTTAATTTGTTTGGGTCTATAGCATCTGCATTCTGATTTGCATCTGTTTATTTCTCCAGAGGGTAAGTCCTCACTTGATATTTAATTGGATTCAATGTTTACTGCTAGTCTATGTTTCTGGATAAGAGAGTCCATGTGATTAAGTAAATAAGAAGGTTTTAGTAAGTGATAAAGAAGGTCTGTGTTAGTTGGTTATATATGTAAGTTTTTTGAGCAAGTAATCTTAAAGAAATTAAATAGCTGGTTAAACAAGAACTGTTGTTTTAGAGAATTATGCTATGTTATTTCTTTAAAAGCTAAATTTGGTTAATATAAAAACATCAATGTAATTGTGGTGCTATTAATGTGTTCATATCTTACAGGTATTCAAGTCTGTAAGGTAGAAGCTTTAAAAGAGCATTATATCAAGCTGGTGTTCTAAAGTTGTACGGTAATTTTAGGCTTAAAAGAAAAACATGTTGGATATTTATTTATATCATTTGTGTTCTATAACTAGACTTGTTATCAATAAGATATGTAAAGTTCTATGTTACGTTTTACACTAAGATACAATTTAAATGTATTTTTAAGTTAATGAGAGCCTAATCTGTGTAAAAGTTTTATTGCAAAACACAAAAGTACTTTGCTACTTTTCTACAAAATGTTAAAATCTTTCAGTCTTTCTTTAATTCATATTTTAGATGTGATATTATATTGTGTTAGTTAATATTTTTGTAAACTTGAGCAAGAATTTATGTAGGCTTTATAAAATTATGTCTAAAAAACAAAGATCAGCTTCAGAACTATAGTACTTAAGATTTATGAAGAACCCCGCCTTACCTGAAATAAGGCTCTGTGTCCTATCTCACAACATGTAAAAATGACTATGAAAGAAGTAGGCCAGATTTAGTACATTTAAAGTTGTGTCCAAAAGTTGGTTTTTGTCAAGATTACTAGAATCTCAAACAGGGGATTATAATGTATAACTCTGCCAAAATTCAAGGTAGCTATTACATGAACTAATTATGTTTTTACTCTTGTTAATTTTATTTTGTAGTTTTCTTATAAATTGTCTAAAGATTGCCTGTTAATGTTTTGCAGAGGTACTGATTTAAGAACACACAACCTGGGTTAGTTTAATTTTTTTTTTTTTTTTTTAAAGAGAGAGAGAGAGAGAGAGAGAGAGAATTTTAGTTTTCAGCAGACACAACATCTTTGTTTGTATGTAGTGCTGAGGATTGAACCTGGGCCGCACGCATGCCAGGAGAGCGAGCTACCGCTTGAGCCACATCCCCAGCCCACTTGGGTTGATTTAAGATAACTCATTATCACCTACAGGATAGAGAGATAGGCATTAAAGCCCAGTACTCTTAATATAAAGCTGTTGAAATTTATTTGCTGGATGTTTAAGATTTAAGTTTTAAAATTAAAGTTAAGTTAAAAGGGCCAAGAAAACCAATATTTGGCTCTTGCCCTCTGAGTCAGTCTGAATCCAGGGAACAGGGGACTTCTCTAAAGAGCTTTGCAACTCTGGGCCACATAACCTCCTGATCAGGGAGATTAATGAGACCACTGGAGAACAGAAAGCCAATCAGTGCATTTGCTATGAAGAGGAGGGTCATCAGAGAAGGGAGACATCCCTGATGCTTCCAAGGGAAGCCACATGGTCAAGCAAGGCCTGGACCCTTCCTAGCACAAATGGCACTAGCGGAACTGAGAAGCTGCTGTAAAGTTCCCCCAAGACTCCCAGAGAAACTCAGCTGACTGTTAACCATAGATAGAAACAAAAGTCAGTTTGACTTGCTTCATCTTAAACACTTAGCAAAGACAGTTAAAACCAAAACACAGCTATTCCTGGGCATTTTAAATAATAATAATAGTTAAATGTAACTTCCAAGAATAAGTAAACTGGAGGCTACAAAAGAGATTCTTAGGCAAGAATGCCTGATAACTATTAAAAAGGAACTGTCAGAGTAGTTTTTAGTTTAAGGCCTACAGCTATTTCTAACCTACACAGGTAGGCTTGGTGTTTGCTAGTATGATTATCCAGCCCTGAGTAACAAAATTAAAGGTTTCTCTATTAGACACAGAGGTCATACTAGAAAAAGGATTTTTCAAGATCAGATGACATTAAATTATTAAACTGTATCTTAAGGGGAAGGACATCTGTAACCCTAAAAGTTAAATGTTGTGTTTACATCCCTGACAATTCTGGCAATGTGACAAATATCCTTAAAGATATACATGCTCAGATAGAAGCCATGTCCTCACCAACTTTGTCATGGGAACAAGATCTTAGCTCCTGGGTCTCTGTTACTTCCTGGTAGAAAACATTGTTAGTCTCTGTCTTTGACATCATACTCATTGGCATATTCCTGTGCTGTGGCATTTATTGCTCCATCAATCTGGTTCCAGTACTAATGAATTCTTGTTTCTCTTATAGGCCACCCATCCACTCAAATGGCCCTCCAGCCTATTACTTCTCAATCAGACTTCTATCATGGACCACTCCATAGACCCGATTTCTAAAGGGGGACTCCAAACTGCTTGCCCAACATCATTCCCTTTCAGCCTGAAGAAGCCAGAACGATCTTTGCCTCCTTTCCTTACAGCAGTAAGGAGTTCCCAAAATTAGAGGGGGGAACGAAGCCAGATTTAAAGTTAGGTAATCAGTGTAGTTAGGTAAATCGGGTCTAATATCCAGTGAAATCTAAATGGAGGCCATGTTGAGAATGAATTGAGCAACTCTCTTGGAATGTTAATGAAGTCCAGGAAAAAGCCCAAGGCCAAGGTCCATCCCAAAGAAGTGTTAATGAACAGCCCCAGCAGATTTAAAGATAGCCCATCCCAAAGAAATGTTAATGAACAGCAAACTTGAAGATGCTGACTCGGAAGTGCCCAGATTACTTCTTTGGCCCACCTGTGTCCCAACCCTTTGGGCCTTCCCACCTACATTCCATCACCGAAAACTGTAAAATGGAGAGACAACCGCACTTCCATGGATTCTATCTCTTGGGTCCCCTTCTTCCTCCGAGAGAAGTCTTTTCTGCTGTCCTTTAATAAACTTCTAACTTTCCACTCTGAAAAAAAAAAAAAAAAGCAAACCAATGGAAGGGTCGGGTGCATGGTTGGATTTGACCAGTTGCCATGTGATGAAAAATGACAGTGCTCTCAGGCTTCTTCCTGTTGCTTCTATGATTTTTAATTTGTTTGGGTCTATAGCATCTGCATTCTGATTTGCATCTGTTTATTACTCCAGAGGGTAAGTCCTCACTTGATATTTAATTGGATTCAATGTTTACTGCTAGTCCTTTTATCAAGGCTTTCACTTACTAATTCTCTAATTTGGTCAATTTCTTGACTAGCTGTATTTAATAGTCAAGTAGTTTTTTTCTTATCTTTTCTGCCTCATTGGGAAGGGCCATGGATGCTTTTTTCCTCCAGTTCTGTCACAGAACTGCCTGTTCCCTCTCTGCTCAGAAGGACTGCTTGCCCAGTGTAACCTGCTGGAGCTCTCTGATTCCTGTCAGGACCTTGGAGGCACCCCTCCATCACCTTCTGGCACTGAATGCTGTTAGTCAGAAGGATAAAGCCGGGTTTATGGTTTCCTTTCGTTGGGTCCTGGGTTTTCATGAATGCTTGAAGAATTCCCTCTCTCTTGTGTGTTTTTGGTTTTTTTTTTTGTACTTGGGATTGAACCCAGGGGCACTTTACTACTGATCCACATTCCCAGCCATATATATATATATATATATATATATATATATATATATATATATATATATAATATATTTATATATAAATATATATTAAATAATATATATTTATATATAAATATATATTAAATAATATATATTTATATATAAATAATATATATATAAATAATATATATATATCTAATATATTTATTTTTCAGTTTTCAGTGGACACAACATCTTTATTTTATTTTATGTGGTGCTGAGGATCGAACCCAGCACCCCGCTCCTGCCAGGCGAGCGCGTTACCTTTTGAGCCACATCCCCAGCCCTTATTTATACTTTTTTGAGACAGGGTCTCACTAAGTTGCTGCAGCTGGCCTTGAACTTGCAATTCTGCCTCAGCCTTTCAAGTCACTGGACTTGGCAGGTATGCACCACCACACCCAGCCTTGTTCTTTGGTGCTTTACTACTGAGCTATATGTCCTTTTTACTTTTTAAAATTTTGAGATAGGGTCTCACTAAGTTGCCCAGTCTAGCCTCCAACTTGCAATCCTCCTACTTTGGCCTCTAGAGTAACTGGAATCATCAAAACTGATGAAGATTTCTTAGAAGTCCTGTTGATGGTTTTCATATCAAATTTCCCTAGTTTAGAGTTTTTTTTTAATATTTATTTTTTAGTTATAGATGAGCACAATATTTTATTTTTATGTGGTGCTACGGATCGAACCCAGTACCTCAGGCTTACTAGGCAAGTGCTCTACCTCTGAGCACAACCCCAGCCCTAGGGTGGATATTTTAAATCTGTAGATTCAAGTGTTCTTTGAGACTGGAGGAATTTTTTTTTTTTTTTAATTATGTTCTCAAATATTTTTTCTCTTTTCTTTTGGGTGTAAAGAGGAATTTCCTCTTTCAGAAAAAGATGTCAATTTATCCTTTATTTTGATTTATTTCTTTGTGTTTGCTTTAGTCCATGTCTTTCCCTTTGATTAAACTCAAGTATTTCCAGATATGTTTCACTTTTAAGGCTGGTCTTTTTGTGCCTTACCTTTTTTCTTATTCATAGGTGATGATGTTTTGGTTTTCTCCCCTTGCTCACTCCTTATACTGGTTTTTGAACCTAGGGGATCTCTAACACTGAACTACTTCCACAGTCTATTTCAGTTTTTATTTTGAGACCCGGTCTTGCTAAATTGCCCAGGCTGCCCTCAAACTGGTGATCCTCCTGCCTCCTCAGCCTCCTTAGTTGTGGATTACTGGTGGGCATCCCACCACACTTGGCAATGTTTTGGTTCTTGATTGTTTCTTTAGATTCCCGATTTCTCCTTTTATTGCATTCTTTTGTTGATTTTTTTCTAGTTTACTATGTGTTTGCCCCTGAGGGTCACCAAAGAAGCAGAGAGATTTTCTCACCCCTGACACCAATAGTACAGAACAGACACAGAAGAACTCAAATAACCATCAAAGCCCTGTGTAAGTTCAAGATGGGTGATGAGACATCAGGTGCTGTATGTTGAGAAGGTGAAGTTGGGACAAGTTGGTGGCTGGGGTGTTCAAAGACCTGAGATAGAGGGCTGAGCAGCATTTCAGTGATGCTCTGGTCTGTGGAAGACTGGCAGAAGAAGGCAGGTGGTGGAAGGTGGGCATCACAGTGTAGGTGGGAGCCACACTAGGCAGGGTTCATTGGGCACAGGGTTTGGATCCTCAGGCTTCACATTACCTGGGTTCCAGTTTTCATTCTATTATTTGCTAGCTATGTGACTTTAAGCCAGTACTTGATCTCTCTGAACCTCAATTTCTTCTCCTCTAACATGGGAATAAGACATTTCCCATTGTTAATGAAGATTAAATGAGATAATACATCTAAAAAGTAAGGCAATTAGTACATTGTAATAAGTGCTTAGTAAGTGGTGGTTTGTGGAAGCCTTGAGTCCCTAAATATATTGTTAGGTCCTTGGGGGAAGGGATTATATCATTTATTCCTCATTGTATGCCTCATATGTAGTAAAATGATCAATAAATATATGGATAATTTTACTGTATCAATTACTATAGTTCATCGAAAGTAGCAGAAACTAATTCAAACTGGCTTAAACTAGAATGGGTGGCCTATAGCCTGTAGGTCAAATCCAATCTACCACCTGGATTTGTATAAGCCATGAACTAAGAATGGTTTTTATATTTTAAAATGTGCTATAGAAAGCCAAAAGAATATTCTGAGAAACTAGAAAATGATGTAAAATTTAAAATTCAGTGTCTATAAATAAAGTTTTATTAGAACACACCAGATCATTCATTTATATATGATGTATGGCAGGGGTTGGCAAACTCTTTTTGGGAAGGGCTAGATAATAAATATTTCAGGCGTGGTGGACTATATGTCCACTGTGAAAACTACTGAGCTCTACAGTTGTGGGCACTAACTGTAGGAGAGAATATCTGAGGACAAGAAATGGTGAAAAGTGGAAGGACTTGTAGACAGGGAGCCAGCTGTCCTGGGTCTTTGGATTGATTTTCACCCATCAGTGTTAGGATTTTGTTCAATTGCTTCAATTCTGAGTCTGATGGTCTGGGAAACAAAAGAGTTGGACCAGATTTTGAGTCCCTCTTTTGGTATCCCAATTTAAAACTGAAAGTGTATAGAGCAGTTAGAATACTTCAATTGTAGGCAAGAGAAATCAACTCTAGTTATGGCAAGAACTCTAGTTCATTTAAGCAATAAAGAAATGCAGGCAGGGGCTGGGGATATGGCTCAAGTGGTAGCATGCTCGCCTGGCATGCCTGCGGCCCGGGTTCAATCCTCAGCACCACATACAAACAAAGATGTTGTGTCCGCCGAAAACTAAAAAATAAATATTAAAAAAGAAAAAGAAATGCAGGCAGGATTCAGAAATAATGGGAAAGCAGGAAATATAGGCTTTAGAGAGGACAGGTACCAGTGTAGATCCTTGGGTGCAAGCACCAAGAATCAATGGGTAATCTCTTCAGGATACTGCAGTTTTGGTTGACCTCTGACCATTCTCAAGAACATTCAAGATTGAAATTCTGATGCTGTGTTTCTCGACTCGTGTAAAAGAATTGGCTGTGATTATATCCAACAGAGAGCCATAGTTTGCCAAAGCCAGATGAGAAGCCATGACTAGGAAAAAGGGAATGGAGGTCGAGCAGGCAAAAATGACAGAGGTTATGACAGTGGAGGGTGTGGTTATATGCTAGACCCTGTAGCATGGGGAGCCAATGTTTTTTTTTTTTTTCTTTTTACATATACATATATATTTAGTTGTAGATGGACACAATATCTTTATTTTTATTTATTTTTATGTGGTGCTGAGGATCGAACCCAGGGTCTCATGCATGCAAGGCAAACACTCTACCACTGAGCTATAACCCCAGCTCACCCAATGTTGGTTCTTGAGTCATTAACTCATTCTTTTAGCAAATAGTTGCTGAACTGTGCATTGCATTTTGGAGGACACTGAAGAAGTATAATAATGACCTTTAAGAGTGGTGGGAAAGGGTGCTTGGAATTTACCCAAGAGGACCTGGAATGGGATTGTATTTGCTTTTAATTTGAGTCATTAAACTATATCTGGGCATATGCAACTGTAGCTCATTTAGGAAAGATATTAAGTAATTCTCTAATTATATGTATTACACTGTGGACAGAGGATCCTGAGAAAAGTGACTTCTCTCGCATGTCAAGAGGCAGAACTAAAGCAGGATTTGACTTTCTGACTTGAGAAGCTGTTCTGAACTAGCCGCCTAGCATATTTTAGGAGCTGCTCTGACAGGGCCTTGGCACCTGGCTCCCCCTAACCATGAACTTGTCAAGGGCAGGGACTCTATGTTTCTCCCAGGGACTTGCATGGCACTGGATGCTCAGAAGACAGATATGCAGCGAGAAGTCCCCATTTACAGCTTCTATGGAGGAAGCTGAGCCTATCTCTGCTTTAGATGAAGACTTTAGCTGAGGAGTGTGGAAAACATCCCAACTCTTGTCAGCAAAGCCTGGTCTAGGGGCATAGAGAGAACTTATTTCAGAGAAGAAGAATTCAGAGACTTTTTGTAATAAGGGGTTGACCTGTAAGCTTCCTGGTGTTCAGGTTGGACAATTTATCCATCTCAATGTGCACGTTATTACTCTGGCAAATAATGAAACATTATGATCTCACAAAGCAAACCAGTGAGTGTAATTGTCTCCATTCATTTCTCCCCTTGTCTATGGGAAAAAGCAAGGCCGTGCCTTCACATTTGCTCAGAAGGAAATGTTTATAGAAATTTGTCTTCAATCAAGTACTTGTGCATGTGTGCGCACTTTGTTTAGGAAAACTCGCCAGCTCGCTTGACTTACCTTTGAAGGCTCCTGCAGGGGCCCAGCTGTCTGGGACCCCTCAGAGGCCTGGGCTCAGCAGCCCCGACCCACCTGGGCCAGAGCCCAGCAAGACTGGCCCCACAGCTGGATCCTGGGACAATGGACCTCACAGGCCAAGAAATCATTTATTAAATTAAAGTGCTGAGCCTTATTTTCTTCACCTTTACCTGAAAAGAGGGGGTTCTTATTTCTAACTTCTCTGTTTTCCTGAGGCACTTGGTCTGCCCTACCAGGCCTAGGTTTGTGGGAGGGACATGCTGGGAAATCAGACTATGGCTTGTCCTATCTTAAGGTTGGCTCCTTTGGAGATTATTTTGGGTTGATTCATCACTATTTTTCTTAACTCTGTGGCAGAAATATGGTGTTGATTTGTTTGAAGAAAGTTTTTTTTGTTTGTTTGTTTTTTGTTATATCTCACAGGGGACCCAGCCCTCTACATCTCTCTCCCAAGTTCTTCCTTGGCTCGTTATCATATCCACATAACTACTGTTCCACTCTTGTGTTCCCACCCCCTTCACCCTTACCATGTCATGTTGATCCCCTCACCTTGCTTGTGCCAGTCAATCTGAAGTATTAGTGAAAAGGCCCAGTCTAGACTGACTTCCTCCATGCCAATTCCTATTGCAACCCCAGTGGGCAGTGAAGATCTTACATTCACATAGAAGAACTTTCTCGTGGGTCACCCCTTGGCTACACTTCCCTTGAAATCCAAGAGATTCTCCACCTCTGATTTCAGCTGGACCTCATTTTTCTCTGAGTAGCCACAGAAATTTAGAATTGCACCAATTCAGAGCATCGGTGAGGGGTATAACCAGAAATGTTCAGACAGAAGGTTGGTGGCAGTGTTGATAGTCACCAGCATCCCCTATGGGACTTGATTGAAAACAAATTTCTCATCCTAAGAGGCCACCCTTTGGCTTACTCTGTGGGTTTTATCTGAGATATTGCAAGATCACTACTTTTGTCCCTTCCCCTCCATACACACACCTAGTACTGGGGATTGAGCCCAACTACTTTAACACTGAGCTGCATTCCCAGTTCTTTTTATTTTATTTTTTATCTTGAGATAGGGTCTTGCTAATTTGCCCAGGCTGGCCTCTAACTTGTGATCCTCCTGCCTCAGCCTCCCAAATCACTGGAATTATAGACATGTACCACCATACCTGTTTTCTTCTATTGTGTGAGTGTGAAATATTATCAGAAAAAAATATATTTATCTACTTTTGCCTATCTCCAGAAAATATTAATAAATTAGATTATGAATGTATCTTAAGTTTTATAAAGCTCTATTCTGTAGCTGGGATTACAGACATGGACAACTATGTCCAGCAAGATTGCTATTTTTTTTCTTTATAGTTCCTATTTTTTTTTCACTTTCTCTCCTTTTTGTCTTAAAAAAGTTCTTAACAATTTTATGTCAAACTCTTATTTAGAGAGTGATTCAAATACCAGGCACATACAAAGAATATGTAAAGTTTCCAAGAAGCTTTGGATAAAGAGCAGAAGTTCAGACGGGACCCACCCAAGGCTGCGGGTGCAATCTGCAGCCAGACCCAGGGCTCGTCAGCTCCCGGTGCTTTGGCAGGGAAAAGGGTTTGAGCCACTGGCCTGTGGGTTCCCCAGGGTAAAGGAAGCCTGCTGGAGTTCAAGGGAAAATGAAGAGCAGTGGAAAGAACACATGTGCAGCTGATGGCAGCACTTTCTCTGAAGCTGAACCCTCTGACACTCCATCGCTTGGTAATTAACATTCTGTGCAATGGGAGCTTTCTGTGAGAGCTCTTTCCTGGAGGAAGGTTGTGGGGGAGGCTTGGAGAAAAAGGGGCAATTTTCAGCAGGGATGAACCTACAGAAGAGAGAGCTTCAGAAAGCAGGGCACTGGAGGACTATTCTTTGTGCAGTGTTTTGTTGATCAAATAAAATGCTTTGCCAGAGCCTGATTCCAATTTATCTTTGTTACATCAGAGGACAGTCAGCTCCTATGTTGTGAGAAAAAGGGGAAAAGCACCCAAAAACTTGCTCCAAAGCTTATAAATGACTAGGATCCTTTAATTCTTTTGGTTGCACCTAAGTTGGTGGACACCAAATATCCCTTGAAACTCTTCAGTGTCCAGAGCCCTGCTTGCAGCTGGGGCAGTGAGATGATTAAAACTTACCCAGGGGCTGCAGACAATTAAAATAATGATGTGCAGCTTCACAAACTGGCATGAGTAACTTGGGTGATACCAAAGAGAGAAGGAGGGTTTTTTAACTTCTCTAGTAAATCATCTTTAATGAGGACACTCTTTGCATTTCCTGCCATTCTTTCTAGTTCTGAAATAAAGCTTCCAAGATCTGTTGATGTAATCCCTACAGGAACACAGTCCCCAGGCAGGATGGCCTTCTGTCCAAAAGTCACGTTCCCATCTTGTCCCCCTTGTTTCTCTTGAACTGAAAAGGTCAGCTTGAAAGAGGGATTGCACGTAACCTTTGCAATTTCCATTTGATCCTTTAAGAAAAGAGAGAAAGATTAAGTTTGAATTGTGAGAAATTTCAATGCTTGCTTCACAGTTCTTTCCTTGTGATCAGGGGTGGTATGTTTTCCGACCTCTTGGGGAGTCTGATTGCTTAACTAAGGCTCATTCCGTGCTTGCATCAAATCTGCGTTGAGGGCTGGGATGGAAACACAGCTGTTTGATGGACCACCTGTTTGCAAAACAGTGAAACCTAAAGGAGAGTTTAAAAAGATTTTTTTGGGGGGGCAGTGGGGGGTTGGGGAGAGAATGTAGCTGGCTCTGGCAAGATAACATCTTAAGGAGGTAAACTAACTGAATTAGAAAAAGTAGATTTGATTTTCTTGAAAATATCCTTTGTTGAAACAATTAGGGGGAAATGCTTGGCATGGTGCATTTTAATGAAACGAAGACTGTATGGGGATAGGGAGGCAATTCCCTGAATCTAGCATGTTTGTAGTAGCTAATGTTTGATGTTATGGCTCATGACTATACAATATATACATACTCTACATGTTACAGATAAAAGCCTTCTATTGCCTAATGTAGCCCAGGGATCAGCAAATAAATGAACAAACATTTACAATGTTGTTTTTAAACTACTAACTTGTCCTTAAAAACTGCTACCACTACCTTGACCACCAACAAAATCTCCAACTCTACCAATAATTAGTTCTAAAAGCAAATCTTCATCTTATCATTTAAACATGTCATTCAACATGCTTATTGTTCCTAATTACTAAAGATTAGCCAAACTGTTAGGCTAGAAAGTGACATATCAAGATTGATATACTTTACAAAAACATGGCTCATTTTCAAGTTTGTATGCACATGTATGTAGAATCTTGTTCTCTTACCTCTAAAACAACCCTGTAAGTTCAGCACAGAGCCTGTATCCAGCAGATGCACCTAACTGGATTTAATGTATTAAACATCTACCAGGAGTGGGAATCAAGATTATTCTTGAAAAATACTTTCCATGGCCTACTTTAGACAGTCTGAGGACACCCTTCACTAAATCCAACATAGCTATGTTTTTCTCCAACAAAGAATCAGATTATGAATTTGTTTTGTTTGTTTATGGTTGAGAACCAGATAAATCAGCTGACTCTTATTTAGAGACCTGAATATATCCTGAATACTTATCTTTCAAAATTCAAATTCCAGCTTCACATTCAGCCCTATCTTTTAGATATACAAGGAAAATGAAACCAAATCAGCTGAGTCAATGGCAGGTTTATGTCCCTCATTTTTTTTTCTTTTTTCGAGATGGGGTCTTGCTGTGTTGCCCAGGTGGGTCTCAAACTCCTGGGTTCAAGTGATCCTCCTGCCTCAGCTTCCAAAGTAGCTGGGACTACATGTGTGTGCTACAGTGCTAGCTCTTGTCTCTCTTTCTGCTGACTCTAAGGCTGCAGTATTTTGAGTGGGTGGGTGATTGACATGCTTTTTTTTATTTTTGGGTTGTGCTGGGGCTTGAACCCAGGGCCTTGGGCATGCAAGCACTCTACCAACTGAGCTATATCACCAACCCAACATGGCTATTCTTAAAAGTGTTTTCTTTTTTATGCAAGAGGGAAAGGCCAAATGTACATGGCTGAATTTGTATCATATGGCACGTTATGATGCAACAGCAAATATTTATTGATTTAATAAATGTTCAAGGTGAAGTTATTTAGTTCGCTTGCTCTATTGACTCTTGTGTGACTATAAGCTAGAAAAAAAATGGTTTAATTTTTTTCAAGTAATAGCAAAACACGTTGAAGGGACTAAAAGAAATTACCAATCATTTTAAAAAGAAAAAAAAAAAGGACAAAAACTGACTACTTAGATGAAAGTCTGGTCATAAATATTCTAAATTTTTTAGAGGTATAATATATAGCAATGCTGGCAATTTTAATACCATCACTAATCATTTGGAATACTCTGACATCCTTTCACTGCAATATTTGTATATTTAGTGGAAACTTTTTAAAAAGTCGTCACTAGCCAACAAAAGTCATTTCATGGCTATGATGTAATGGTAAGGTAATATTTCAGGGCTGTCAAGATCAAAGACTTGAAATATGACTTAGAAAAAAAAAAAGAAAGAAAGAAAGTAAAATTCAGGAGAGACCCCACCACGCAGCCTTTTAAATGACCTTAACCAATAACATTTTGTCTTCCGTTTTCCTTATGTTTTTGGAAACAGAATCATACAAAAGATACATTCTCCAGAGGCATATGAATTAAAATTAAGGAATAAAAATAAATAATCCTAGATGAAGTTTCTCCTTTGGATTTAAACAATGGGAAATAGATGTACTAAAAATAAAAATAGGACAACTGTATTCAAATTATGAGTTGGGGGAGTTGGAGGTGTAGCTCAGTGGCAGAGCACTTGCCTAGCATATGCAAGGTCCTGAGTTCAATCTTCAGCATAGACAGATATATAGACACACAGAATTAAAAAGAAAAAAAATTGTAAATTGGGTCCAGTATGAAAATCTGAAAATGGATGTCAGGAAAACCAGTTTGTGGTTATTGTGTTGCCTGAAGGAAATCTTTGTTTATGCATAGAGGGCATTGTCTAGTTTATCCTTCTGGGCCTGTGTGTGTGTGTGTGTGTGTGTGTTTCTTTTCTTTTCTTTCTTTTTTTTGAATACTGGAGATTGAACCCAAGGGTGCTTTACCATTGAGCTACCTTGCAGTCTTTTTATTTTGAGACAGGTTCTCACTAAGTTACTGAGGGCCTTGCTAAATTGCTGAGACTGGCCTTGAACTTGCAATCCTCCTGCCTCAGCCTCCTGAGTCACTAGGATCACAGGTGTGCACTACTGCACCCAGCCTTCCTGGATTTTAAAATGAGTTATCTTTAAAAATTAAAATTTATTGCTAGGGTTAGTGGTGTGAGCCTATAGTCCTACCTACTCAGGAGACTTAGGCAGGAGGATTGCTTTAATCTAGGGGTTTGAGGTCAGTCTGAGCAACATAAACTCTGTCTTTAAAATTGTTATACAAACAAACAAAAATAAAACTTTCTGCACAATAAAAGATAAACTGACATATAAGTTTTTTCTATATTTTTGACCACTATAAGCTCAGCTATGAACTGTTGATCTGATCTGAATGGAATGAGCCCTGAGTGGGTTTAGGATATTATTTATTTTCTGCTTGTGTAAGGTGATGAAAAAGGAGACAACAAGTTGTAATTTTGTCTTGTAGCTACCAACTTCCCAAAGCTAAAACAAACAAACAATGCTTGTTCACATATAAAGAATTTTTAGAGATTATGACAATTTTCTATCATTAACTGCCAACCCTTTAAAAGAAAAAACAAGAAAAAAAAAGCATTTGTGGTGCTTATTCCCTATGGTAATTAAGAGCAAGACTGAAACCCAGCACCTTGAACTTCTGACAAATTTGGCAGAGAACACTTTATTTTTATTATTATTATTTTTTTATTTTAAGAAGACTGATCCCCAGAGTTGGAGGTGGAGAAATCAATTAAAGATCACATATAAGCCAAAAAAAAAAAAAAAAAAAAAGTAGCAGCCAGGCGTGGGGGTTCATTGCTGTAATCCCAGCAGCTCTACAGGAGGATCACATGTTGGAGGTCAGCTCAGCAACTTAGTGAGACTCAAAATAAATTAAAATTTTTTTAAAGGGGCATGAGATGCAACTTAGTGGAAAAGTGCCCTTGGGTTCAATCCCCAGTACCAAAACCAAAAAACATACAAACGAACCAAAAACCCAACTCAGTTGGATTTGCCTTTAGAAAGATAGAATCTTTGCTTTTGCAACCGAAAAATGCCCCCCCACCCCATGAAAAATTCAAATTGGTACCATGTGAAATCTCCACACATGATACTTAGATAGGCTTCTTCCTAGGACAGATGCTTCCTTCAAAGTCTTGTTCATCTCCCTTGTCACTGAAAGGCTCTCCTCTCTCACAAAGCACAAGGATGTTAATAAGACCAACCATTGCCATGGTACTACAAACCCACAACAGTGGTGCTACCACTTATGAGACTCTATTGCCACCTCAGGCACCCCAATTGGCAATTTCACACGTTGATTTTTTAATCTTCACAACACTCCTTAACTGAAGGTTTATCACCAGCATTTTATTTTATTTTATTTTTTTATCACATCAGTTACACATCCATTGATTTACATATTGCCATACTAGTGTCTGTTGTATTCTTTTTTTTTTAAAATTTTTTATTGTTGGCTGTTCAAAACATTACATAGTTCTTGATATATCATATTTCACACTTTGATTCAAGTGGGTTATGAGCTCCCATTTTTACCCCATATACAGACTGCAGAATCACATCAGTTACACATCCATTGATTTACATATTGCCATACTAGTGTCTGTTGTGTTCTGCTGCCTTTCCTATCCTCTACTATCCCCCCTCCCCTCCCCTCCCCTCCCCTCTTCTCTCTCTGCCCCCTCTACTGATATTCATTTGTCCCCCTTGTATTATTTTCCCCTTTCCCCTCACTTCCTCTTGTATGTACTTTTGTATAACTCTGAGGGTCTCCTTCCATTTCCATGCAATTTCCCTTCTCTCTCCCTTTCCCTCCCACCTCTCATCCCTGTTTAATGTTAATCTTCTTCTCATGCTCTTCGACCCTACTCTGTTCTTAGTTACTCTCCTTATATCAAAGAAGACATTTGGCATTTGTTTTTTAGGGATTGTCTAGCTTCACTTAGCATAATCTGCTCTAATGCCATCCATTTCCCTGTAAATTCTATGATTTTGTCATTTTTTAATGCAGAGTAATACTCCATTGTGTATAAATGCCACATTTTTTTTTTATCCATTCATCTATTGAAGGGCATCTAGGTTGGTTCCACAGTCTTGCTATTGTGAATTGTGCTGCTATGAACATCGATGTAGCAGTGTCCCTGTAGCATGCTCTTTTTAGGTCTTTAGGGAATAGACCGAGAAGGGGAATAGCTGGGTCAAATGGTGGCTCCATTCCCAGCTTTCCAAGGAATCTCCATACTGCTTTCCAAATTGGCTGCACCAATTTGCAGTCCCACCAGCAATGTACAAGTGTACCCTTTTCCCCACATCCTCGCAAGCACTTGTTGTTGTTTGACTTGATAATGGCTGCCAATCTAACTGGAGTGAGATGGTATCTTAGGGTGGTTTTGATTTGCATTTCTCTGACAGCTAGAGATGGTGAGCATTTTTTCATGTACTTGTTGATTGATTGTATGTCCTCCTCTGAGAAGTGTCTGTTCAGGTCCTTGGCCCATTTGTTGATTGGGTTGTTTGTTCTCTTATTGTCTAATTTTTTGAGTTCTTTGTATACTCTGGATATTAGGGCTCTATCTGAAGTGTGAGGAGTAAAGATTTGTTCCCAGGATGTAGGCTCTCTATTTACCTCTCTTATTGTTTCTTTTGCTGAGAAAAAACTCTTTAGTTTGAGTAAGTCCCATTTGTTGATTCTAGTTATTAACTTCTGTGCTATGGGTGTCCTATTGAGGAATTTGGAGCCCGACCCCACAGTATGTAGATCGTAGCCAACTTTTTCTTCTATCAGACGGCGTGTCTCTGATTTGATATCAAGCTCCTTGATCCATTTTGAATTAACTTTTGTGCATGGCGAGAGAAAGGGATTCAGTTTCATTTTGTTGCATATGGATTTCCAGTTTTCCCAGCACCATTTGTTGAAGATGCTATCCTTCCTCCATTGCATGCTTTTAGCCCCTTTATCAAATATAAGGTAGTTGTAGTTTTTTGGATTGGTTTCTGTGTCCTCTATTCTGTACCATTGGTCCACCCGCCAGTTTTGGTACCAGTACCATGCTGTTTTTGTTACTATTGCTCTGTAGTATAGTTTGAAGTCTGGTATCGATATATTGCCTGATTCACACTTCCTGCTTAGCATTGTTTTTGCTATTCTGGGTCTTTTATTTTTCCATATGAATTTCATGATTGCTTTCTCTATTTCTACAAGAAATGCCGTTGGGATTTTGATTGGCATTGCATTAAACCTATAGAGAACTTTTGGTAATATCGCCATTTTGATGATGTTAGTTCTGCCTATCCATGAACAGGGTATATTTTTCCATCTTCTAAGATCTTCTTCTATTTCTCTCTTTAGGGTTCTGTAGTTTTCATTGTATAAGTCTTTCACCTCTTTTGTTAGGTTGATTCCCAAGTATTTTATTTTTTTTGAAGATATTGTGAATGGAGTGGTTGTCCTCATTTCCATTTCAGAGGATTTGTCGCTGATATACAGGAATGCCTTTGATTTATGCGTGTTGATTTTATATCCTGCCACTTTGCTGAATTCATTTATTAGCTCTAATAGTTTCTTTGTAGACCCTTTTGGGTCTGCTAGGTATAGAATCATGTCATCTGCAAATAGTGATAATTTAAGTTCTTCTTTTCCTATTTTGATGCCTTTAATTTCTTTCGTCTGTCTAATTGCTCTGGCCAGTGTTTCGAGAACTATGTTGAACAGAAGTGGTGAGAGAGGGCATCCCTGTCTTATTCCAGATTTTAGAGGGAATGCCTTCAATTTTTCTCCATTCAGAATGATGCTAGCCTGAGGCTTAGCATAGATTGCTTTTACAATATTGAGGTATGTTCCTGTTATCCCTAGTTTTTCTAGAGTTTTGAACATAAAGGGATGCTGTACTTTGTCGAATGCTTTTTCCGCATCTATTGAGATGATCATATGGTTCTTATTTTTAAGTCTATTGATGTGGTGAATAACATTTATTGATTTCCGTATATTGAACCAGCCTTGCATCCCAGGGATGAATCCTACTTGATCATGGTGCACAATTTTTTTGATATGTTTTTGTATCCGATTCGCCAGAATTTTATTGAGGATTTTTGCATCTAGGTTCATTAGAGATATTGGTCTGTAGTTTTCTTTCTTTGAAGTGTCTTTGTCTGGTTTAGGTATCAGGGTGATGTTGGCCTCGTAGAATGAATTTGGAAGTTCTCCCTCTTTTTCTATTTCCTGAAGTAGCTTGAAAAGTATTGGTATTAGTTCCTCTTTAAAGGTTTTGTAAAACTCTGCTGTATACCCATCCGGTCCTGGGCTTTTCTTAGTTGGTAGTCTTTTGATGGTTTCTTCTATTTCCTCAATTGATATTGGTCTGTTTAGGTTGTCTATATCCTCCTGACTCAATCTTCACCAGCATTTTATAAATAAGGAATGGAGCTGAGATGTCAAACAGCTTAATATTTCAGAACAAGTAGTAAAGCCACAATTTGAACAGGTATCTGACAGTGCCAACATTTTTGCAGTCTCCTTTATGAATACTTGGTCAACAATTAT
The DNA here is from genome assembly GCF_021218885.2 of Marmota monax. Lineage (NCBI taxonomy): Eukaryota > Metazoa > Chordata > Mammalia > Rodentia > Sciuridae > Marmota > Marmota monax. Next base: position 1,298,520 of record NW_026695244.1, on the reverse strand, counting down.
GATTACTTCTTTAGGAAAGCCTCATAAAGGAGAAGAAGGCATATGGGAATTTTTCAAGAAGATTGGAGAATTTTATGACTAGCACTGTCTTGGATACTCCTTCCCTGAGTGCTGAAGGTCAGCCTAATTTTTTTTTTCCCCAGTGTTTAGTACATAGGAAATCAGTGAATGGGAAATGAATGAAGATAATAGATGCTCAATAAATTTAGTGAATTGAATGTTAAACCACTGCTACACCAGCAGCCAGGGACCCACAAGGTTTTATAGGAAGGCTTTAAGGAATGACAATCTGGTTGAAAGGGGGCCTAGGTAGACTGTCCTGGAGCACATCAAAGGATGAGTGGCTTTGGTAACAGTGTTCACAGCAAGTGGTAATGATGGTAATTCAGGGTACACTGAAGTCCTGGAAAGATGGAGGACCTGCTTGAGAGCAGTGATGGGTCAGCCAGTCTCATGGACATCACAGGGAGGCTGTGATGGACAGGAGGGGTTGGCTGGGTGCCTTTCCCCACCATGGTCAGCACTCTGCTGCCAGCAGCACTGCAGCTGGGCTGCTCAGGGTGTTCTCTGCAATGCGATGACAGCGTGATGGAAGAGTCATGGCCTGCAACCCTCCTGCAGCCCTGCCAAGTGCGGGAAAGCACATGTCCACATTGGCTCAGCTGCTCTCCTGAGAATGCATGGGGCTTGGTGGGGGCCCACAAAGCGGGGTGGGCGGGGCATCTTCCCTAATGTAACATCTTAGCACATCCATCAAAAGCAAAATAAAAGCAAATTTCCCCCATGCACAAAGCCATGTCGATGACATAACTCTCTTCAGAACAGGGCCATGGCAGGGTCCAGCTGGCTTTGCTGGCCCCATGTCCATGATATAGCCAAGAGGGATGCAGAGGATGTGGGAGATAAAGTTTCTCTGTCATGGAAGAGATTTCGAAACTGGCTTCAAAGGCTAGAGAAGGGTGTTATTGTTGAGGTTTGAGTCTCCTAGGAAGATATCCTTACAGCTGAACACTTATTAAATCAAACCCTCAGAATCGGAAATTCTAGACTCCCTGGTGGGGAGCACCTGGAGGCCCAGGTTTCACTGATCTGTCTCCGGGCGGTAGCGTTTTTGATATGGTTCTCTTGGGTTAGCCCTGGATTAAGCTAGGGCTTCTCCCATTCTCTGAAGTTTTCATCTCTGCAATTGGACCTCCCCAGCCGGTCTCCAAGCATTTGAAATCCAGAGGCCATTTTCCTTCTCACTTGCCATCTGTCTGAGGGACAGTAGGTGAGAGTGTCAGAGCAGGAGTGGGTTGCACCAGCATTAGTTCCCTCGCAGACTCCTGTATTCTACTCAGAGCCTAAGATCCTGTCAATTTGAAGCAGAAAATCAACAAAGACCTGCCGAATACATAAAATGATGGACCAAAAGGGTTCTGTTGTTGGCTGATGTGAAAACGGAAATCCTCACAGGCTACTTCCTCTTTTGCCATGTTGCCTTCATTTCTATTTGCAAGGAAAGGTGAGGAGACTGGTGAGACCCATCCATGAAGGCAGAGTGATAGAGGTAATCTTTCCCAGGGAAAAAGACCATCACAGTCTTTTGCCCTTTTGCCCTGGGCAGCCTGGTTATCATATTTCGAGGGAGAAAAGGAGATATTTCCCAGAGCAGCACAGAGAAGAGAATTAAATAAAACCTAGGCTTCTGGGTGCTTTTGACTGGATCTTTTGGACTTTTGACCCTTCAAATACTACCCAAACTATTTTTTTTTAATGTATTCACTGATGAAGTATATCAAAGTGGGACAAACATAAAATAAAATTAAGCTCATAAATTTAACAATCATACTTGCTTGCTTTTAGAAGTCTCTAAGAATTTATGTCCAAGTTTCTATTTTATCTGTAACTATAACTTTGTTTTCACTAGAAGGGGAAGTTCCTCCAGCAGAGGGTAATTTAATTTTGTCAGTAGCCAGACACATTCTGTTTAGATTTGGAATCCTTTTAAAATGGGAGCTTTCTATCAATCACCGGCCTTAAGCATGTTTGGATTATGGCCTCTGCTAGAAAGGGGGCCTCTGCCTATTGACATGGTGACCAGAAAGGGACAGATGCCTTATCTGCAGCAGCTTCCTAGAGAGAAATATTATCAATATCCATGGGTTAATGAGCAGGAAATGGCCTGGCCACAGCTCTCCCCTGCCCCCATGGGACCCAAAGCTGCCTTCTCTGTTGAATAGCCCTTGTTGGACCCTGCTGAAGGGAGAGGACTCCAGCAAGAGTGAAAACATCACTTTCCACTCCATCACTAGAAGCCAAACACAGAAACCATATTCAAAGAGTTCTTTGTCTACAAGATAACATTGAAGCGGAAACTTGTTTAGCCAGATTCTCTTGTTACAATTTACTGCTTCATCAGGTGGGGGCAGGGACAGACACAAGCCATCCTTTCAATAATAGGATGATTCTCACAGGAAGCTTGGCATCTCCAAATAGGGATATATATATATATATATATTTAAATCCCTCTACCTGTACCACAGCCCCCAGTGTGGAGAAATGTACCTCCAGCTACTCAAGGGTGCTCATGTGGGAGGAAGGATTTATGCATAAAAACGGACAAAAGCCAGTGACTTTCAATTTGGAGAGGAGAAAGTACCAAGGGCAGTCATATTTAGAACACCTTTCTTTACAGGGATTAAAGGTGGGAACAGAGACAGGAAGGAGAGAGAGAGAATGGACAGACATGTGCATTCTTGGGAGAACAATTGCCTTTGTTCCCATCGGACTGAGGGAGCTGCTTGGGAAATGCTGGAACTGGGCTCAGGGCAGGTTACAGCCTGTGTGTACATGTGAGGTCTCCTGGTGACCCAGGGCTCAGATACTATAGAGCAGAGCTGAGAGGGTAGTTTGGTCCATAATCTGCTGCCTGCACCCAGAGTTCCCACTGCCTGGGCTTCTGTATTCCTCCTCCAGGAAATCCCTGCCTCCCTGGGGAGAGCCAGGTTGGCTATTAGGAATGGACTGATATTCTGAATGCCCAGTTTGGGACTGGGGGTGGGGCACTGTGGTGGCTCTGGACCAGGTTGGGTCTGTGATTACCTGGGGAGTTAAAAAAAAATTCCTGGATCCCCCAAGATCTTTCAAATCCAAACCTCCATGGGAATCAATATTGAAAATCTGTTTTCCAAAGCTCCTCAGGTATTTCTCATATCACTATTAGGGAAGATGGTGACTTGTAAGGTACCTTCTGTCATGAATACTGTCATTGTTTTGTTTTAAACCTGTGAATACATGTGATCTAGTTGGGAATTCCAAATCCACAAATTGGCCGACCTTCTATGGGCCCTGAGTGATCCTCAGGGCAGGCTCCACTGGCAACACTCTTCCTAAGATGGGTTCAGGGAGAACAATCCTCCTGGAATCTTTTGGACTTTTGCTCTCTCAGGACAAGGACTCATAGCATCATTGGCAGATTATGTTTTCAAGACCTGATGGCTCAGAAAAGACAAGCACGGCTGATTGCAGGCCCAGGGCAGCCACTGGGAGCTGGGAGAGAAAGGAACAGGAAGCCACTGATGTGCTGAAGCCCAGAGTGTTTTGTACAGCACAGTTCCTCTGCCTCATCTCCCTCCCGATATCGTCTCTTCTTTGTATTCTGACTTTTCCCTGCATCCTTCCTTTTTCTTAGGGGTTATTTGTTTCCTTTCCTATGGCCCACTTCTTTTCCTCACTCCATAGACAACTATTCTTATGTCTTTAAAGGGGATCTTTTGGCATGTACATGTTCTTGAGAAATATATATTTTTGTCTTGAATATCAATTTGTTCAACAAAATGTTTGTGGAGTTACCTGTTTTGTGCCAGGTATTTGCAAATGCATTAGTGAACGAAAGTGACAAGGACCATTGCTCTCATGGAGTGTGTATCCTAACGAGATGAAAAGCAATAGTCTATAAGTATAAAAATAAGAAGATGATCAATATGTTAGAAGGTGATAAGTGGGAAAAATCATCCAGAAAAGGAGAATTAGGAGTGCTGACCTGGGGTTGGGGAGGCTGGATAAATCACCAAGTTAAATGGCCTGTTTACTACATTGACTTATTTATTCTCCTAGTGATGGACTTGGATGCCTCCCAATTTTCCTACAAATCAGCATTATTATGGGTTAGGAAACTGTATCTTAGATTTACACCCAGGAGTGGAGTTGCTGGGGTCTAAATCCTACCTATACTTAATTTCATCAACTGTGCCAAATTGCTCCCTAGAATTGCTACGGCAGCCCACAGTCCTATCAGCATCTGCAAGTGTCCCTAGATCCCCATAGTCCTGCTGCATTTGGCATACACAGGTCCTAGGGTCTTCTCTTGATGACCATTCTATTTCTTTTTCACTCCCAGCGGGTCTTGTGGGCATTGCTGGGCTGTTGATTTTCTACCTCAAGTTTCATTCCATTTGATGCCATATCCTCAGGTCAGAATTCCCGCCTTTCAGTTGTCAAGAGTGTCCTGAAGTTGTCCCTCCTTCCTTGCTGTAATGGTTTTGCTTCTGCACCATTTGCAGAAGTCTGATCTATGTGGGGCCTGTCTCATCAAACCTCACCTTTCCTGTCTGGCTTCAGGATCTTTCACCAACTTGGCCTGCATGTCCATACCCCGTGGGTTGTTGCACACACTTGTTCCTCAGCCAGAACTGCCCCCTTTGTCCCTTTGCTTTAGATCTCAGCATAAATCCCCACGCTCCCCCTGACCCCCACCACTTATGGGTGCCCTGTTCCTGAGCAGTGCTCACTCCTGCAATTTTTCAGTCTCCTTGCTGTGGACACCACTGGGGGACAAATTCCTTGAGGGAGGGACAGTATCTTGTCCATTGTCATAGCCCCAGGACGTCTGCTGGGTGGGACACACAGGTGTTCAATCACTATTCCTTGATCAAGTGAAGCAAGGAATGAGTGAGTGAAGGTCTTCCATCTCTCGCACATAAGTCATTGCCAGCACTAGGTTTCTGTGCCCCCTTGAAATGCATCCCTCTTTGTCTTGGTCCTTTCAGGCTGCTTTAACCAAATGCTGTAGACTTAGAAATGATGGAAATTTAATTCTCCTGATTCTGAAGTTTAAAAACCTCCAAGTTCAAAGCAGATTCAGTTTCTGGTGAGGGCCTACTTTTTGGCTCACCTTTTTGCTATGTTCTCACCTGGTGAAGGGTTTGAGGGTCTCCCTTGGGTCTCTTTTATAAGGGTGATAATCCTTTTTCTGGAGGTACCATTTTATGACCTAATCACCTTCCAAAGTTCCCACCTCTTAATACTATTACATTGGGGCTGAGGACTTCAATATATGAGTTTGGGGTAGGGGCACAAACATTTAGGACTCTACCCATTTATCCACTTTCCTTTTTTTTTTTTTTTTGATTTTTCAGTCCCTTTAATTACGCCCTCTGAGGAGTGGGTAGAATGGCAGGTAGCAGGTAGGGAAGGTGGTGCATCTTGAGCCCCACTCAGCAACTGGTCAGTCATCATCAGGCAGCTGGATTTTGCTGGGGTCAAAGCAGTTGGATTCCATGAGGGGAGGCCATTGGCCTCTCGGTATTTCACAAGCCTCTCAGCTTCCCGGCGGGCCCACTCCCGCATCCTGTAGTCAGGCAGATAAGCCACAAAGGTGGTGCCTAAGACCTGGACAATTGAGACACCAAAGAAGAAGATAACCTGCATGTTCCAGAGGTCCACAACAGGGTCCTTGTCGTAACCATGAGAGTCTGGGTTCTTCTCATAGAGGTTCTCGTCCTCAGGTTCTGGGTCCTCCTGCCAGCGCATGGTCGGTTCCGGCGGCCGCTTTCCCGCCACAGCAGACGGAGCGACCACAGCCCTTGAGGAGCTGGATTCCCAGCGAACGCCGGCAGCGGGGAGCCCTCATATCGCTGCTGCCGCCAAAAGGCGGCGAGCGCACAAACCTAATAGCTCGGTCGCCATGACAGGTTGTGCTACAGGGTCTCAGGGGCGGAGACGGAAATGGAACTGTGCGCAGCTGCAGTTGACTCAACCGCGATCATTGTCGCTCCGCCCCCACCTCACTAAATAGATCCCGGGTTCAAGTTTGTGTTCATATGAGGCGGGGCGTCGAGGAGTCCTCCTTTCCCTCCCTTGTCATGGCCTCATGGGACCAACCATGCGCTTATCCTCTTGGTCAGGCCGAGAAATTTCATCTTGATAGGAAGAAAGCGGTGACATCTGGCAGGCCCCGTGGGGAAAGAGGTGGAGCTCCACTTTCCTTTTTATTCAAAATTTGATCCCCAATCCCACAGCTCCATAATCTTACCCACACCTCCAGCCTGATCACCATTTCTCCATTTTTTTAGAATCCTGTAGTCTTTGTTTGAAATACACTGGAGTCAGTTTTTTCATTGGGTTTAGGGTTTGCAGATGTCACAGGACCATATTATAGGGAAAACAGTCTTCTGCTTTTTCCTGACCTGGGCCAAATCCTCTCCTCAAGCAGCATGCTAGAAGTTCTCCCTGAAGTTCATTCTCCTGTATTATACCAGTGCTCCTTGACTTCCAATGGGGTTGCATTCCAATAAACTCATTGTAAATTGAGAACATTATATAGAAGATGCATTTATTTATTTAATGATTGAATAAAAATTTTATTTGTTCTTTTTAGTTATACGTGACAGTAGAACATATTTTGACATATCATATATACATGGATATAACTTTCCATTTTTTTGTGGTCATATGTGATGCAGAGTTACATTGGTAGAAGAGGCATTGAATACACCTATCCTTCCAAATATTTTAGACAAGCTGTACCGTACTATCGAGTGTTGGTTGTTAATCCTCACAATGGCATAGTGATGGGCAGCTGTGGCTTGCTACCATTGTCAATCATAAAGAGATAGTACGCACATATGGCTAGCCTGGGAAAAGGTTAAAATTCAAAATTCAAAGTTGGTTTCTACTGAATGCGTATCATTTTTGCACCATTGTATAGTTAAAAAAAATCATAGATGAAACCATCCTAAGTCAGGGACAGTCTATATGACAACACTTGTAATAATTATTGATAATTACATTTGTTGCTTAAGGTTCTCAAATATCCATTCATTTATTTACACCAATTCTGATTACAGTACCCAGGCTTTCTTGAAAACAAAACAAAACAAAAAAACCACCCCTCCTTCACTTTCAGCCCTGGTTTGGAGGTGAGCAGGAGAGAGCTTGGGACCTAATCCGCAGCCAATCAGTTCACCCATTTCCCAGGCCGTAGTAATTGGTTGGCACTGGACGTATGACCCGTCAGAGCAAGTGAGACACAGTAAAGGTTTTGCTGGGATGGAGAGAGGGGAAAGGGAGAGACAGGGAGAGGAAAAGGGAGAGGAGGAGAGGGAGAGAGGGAAGCTCTTTCCTACTGGACTTAACCTGAAGGATGTTACTTCTAGATGTTTTAGCAGCCACTTTCACACCATGAGAGGAATGCCCATCTGAGGAGGAAGCCAATCCCACAGAAGCTGACTCAAGAGGCAGAGAGGAAGAAACTGGTCTCAAGCTGCATCTGAAGTCAGCCCCATTCCTGGAATTTTTTAGCACATGAGCCAAAGCTATTTTCAGACCATGGTAATTTGTTATTTGGTACTTATATTTGATGTGTAATACTGAATAACGACCAGAATATTGTGGTAGTAGAAGCACCGGACCAGAAATAAAGGTTTTGGGCAAACTTATCTGTTAGTCAGTCATTGTGCCTCTCTGGATGCCAAGCTCCTGAGAAATGAGGGCGCTCAGGGTTGACATTACAACAGAAGTCACCATCCCAAGGTCCCAGCTGCTTTCCAATCTAACTGTTGTTAAAAAATCTTAAATCTGGACCAGATAATTTCAACATTTATTTTTTTTTAATTTTTAGTTGTAGATGGACATAATGATTTTGTTTTATTTATTTTTTTTTAATGTGATGCTGAGGATCACACATGCTAGGCCAGCGCTCTACCACTAAACCACAACCCCAGCCCTCAACATTCTTGAACATGTCATTTTATGATTCTAGGCAGGAACTATATGATCTCTTTCATTAATCCCTTATTATTCTGATCTAAGCACACCTCATATAAGGTGCAAGATGAAGCACATTGTGTTAAAACCAACACACAGAATATTTCTGTTCCTCATAAATCATTTTTATCCTACTAAGTTTTCTTTAAATTCATCTTGCCTTGATCATGTCTGATTTAGAAAAAAGAAAAAAGGGCGGTCTAGACCACTGCCTGGAGTGTGACCTCAGGCGTGTAATTTGTCTGTCTTTACTCTGTGGGGTGGAGATGACAAAGAGGATAATTCTTGGTGACATCAGTAATCGAGTTGTGAAGCTTCCCCCCCCCCCCCCCCCCCGTTTGGTTTTGTTTTTGCTTGTTTTGTCTAGATTCTGAAACTTTACAGGTTTCTTCTTCATGTGTTTAAACTTTCAAAGGATTTTTTATTAAAACAAATGTTTCCCCATTTTTTTTTGCTACAAAAATCACAGTCTTTGCTCTACAATTCCCATTAATATTTTTCATCATTTATATTCAAGTTCAACAATGTATTTCTCTAGATAAATTAGATGTTTCTAGGCCTACTTGTCTCAAGGTAGCATTCACAGTTAGTGAATCAGTAGTGGAATTTCTAATGAATGCATTCACATGGCCCTAACCTCCTGGGCCTGGCCTCTGAGAAATGTTGTCAAGGACGGTTTGATTTAAGTGAATAACTAAACTCAGCTTATTGTCACAATCTATCTAACAGCCCATGACCAAAGAAATTAGTAAAATTAAGAAAACTGAATATATAAAGAGCCCCCACAGAAATTTCTCTCAGATCAAAGAAGTCTAGTTGATCTGAGAGATTTTAAAAAGCCGTTCTGAGTCTGGGGATGTGTCTCAGTGGTAGAGTGCTGGCCTAGCATGTGTGAGGCCCTGGGTTCCATCCTAGGTACGGAATGGGGATGGGGATGGGGATGGAGATGGGGGTCATTTTGATTCATTCATTCCTATCTATTGGCAAATCCTCGTGGATCTACCTTAAGAGGATGTACAGTGTATAACTATAGTTTATTCTTCACAGTGTGGCCTTATGTCAAATCCCCATTCAAAACCCTCTCCTCTCTTCCCCCTGTATTTGGTATTAAGCACGAAAGTCCTCTCTGGCCTGCATGACATCAGCTGTTCTGGCTGCTGAGCCTCTACCGTGGCATCTCCTCTTACTCTTCAGTCCCTCCCATTCCTCTTAGCTTCTCCTCAGATATGCCAAGCATATTCCTGCCTCAGGGCCTTTGCCCTTGCCACTTATGCTTCCTGGGATGCTGGTCCTCAGATATACTGCAGCCTCCTCTCTCACATCCTCTCAGGTGTTATCAGTTTCCCTCATGACTAAGGAGAGACTCTCTAAAATAGCAGCCACTATTTTGCTCTAGTTTGCTTTGTTTTATCTTCACAGCATGTAGTCTTATGTGACATTGTATATAATTTTAACCCCCTCCCTGCTGGCGCTGGGGATCAGACAGATCCAGGGTCTTGTGCCTACAGGGCAAGTGCTCTACCACTAAGCCACAGCTCCAGTCTTTGGAAATCTTGTCTGTGTTATTCAATATAGTATCCCCCCAAGCTTAGCATAATACCTGGTAAATAGTAGGTGCTCAACAAATATCTGTTGAATTAATTAATTTAATTTTAAAATAGGCATTTTGAAATAAGAATTTAAAACATACTGATGCACTGGAAGTTAACATTTTGTTTTGTTTTGTTTTTTTAAGAACCAATATCAAATATTTATTTTTCCCCAAACCACAGAATTCTAAGCCCTGGAGTCACCTTATAAATTTCGCACATTTTAATCCTCTAATGTTTCTCTGAACAATGCAGTCCAACCTAAAAGGAATTGATTTCCAACTAGCAGGGGTGCAACGTAAACTGGGGTCCTATAAGAACAAATCTGTGATAAGCATTTTCTTCAATTCTTCCCCAGCAGCCTGTCAACATGAGCAGAAACAACACCTGCACTTATTGACTTCTTAATGTATGTAAGAAAAAATGTTGGATTGTAAAAGAAAAAAAAAACTCTCTTAAAACACACACACACACACACACACACACACGCTAAAAATCCTTGAAAGAGAAAAAAAAATGTTTTAGAGATCTGTTGTCCCAGGCCTGTGGGCAAGTGGCATTATCTAATAGCTTAAGTGGTGGTTAAGTACATCTTGAGACCTGTTAGTCCTCACCCTGGGGACAGGCGGCTCAGCCCAACTGATTATAGCTCAGCTGTGCCTGGGGTCACAGGTTCCTGCCTGATGGGAGTGGGTCAGCTTTGTTCTCGCCACAGCCCCAGATCTGTGGCTCTTACCCTGACCACCTCCCTGGCTGAATGAGACTGTGGCCTCCCAAGGAGACCACTTAAGAGAGGAACGGGTCTGTGCAGAGTCACCATGGCCTGGAAACCATTCCAAGCCAGTGTCATGCAGAAGACCACATAGCACTTGTGGAGGGCAAGCACAGTTGCATGGACATGGGGTTGGGGGTGGTGGCCTCGAGTTTGGTCTGTGAAGTCCCTGGGCCCCCAGAGGGCTCCTGGTATAGGGAAGTTACCTGACATCCTTATACTAAATCCATGTTTGGCCAGAGGGCACAGACATACTTTTTTCTCCCAGCATCAAATAAAAAAACAATTTAGAAACATCCCTGGGGATCTCAGTGGGATTTCGTTCTTATTGTCCAACTCTTGTCCCCATACTTAAGGTACCTCTTATCTACCAACCCCAAAATGCTAAGCAGGCACATTTCCTTTTTACAGGCAGAGAAAAGTGAAGCAGAGACAGGTCATGTGACTCAAGGCTCTCTAAGTCAGCTCCACTAAGCAGGCTCCAGCTGCCCTCAGGGCCAACAAAATGCTCTTTCACATTAACACTGCCTTCAGGTCCTGGGACCCTCCTGGTAGTTAGAAATTCCTGCCATGGGCAGATGGAGAAGGCAGGGATTCTCCATTCAAAGCAAGAAGAACCTGAAGAAAACATTCTAAGATCTCTTTTTTTCCTTGTCTTCAGAGAGAACATTCTATAACATGTACAAGGAAGAAGGGAATTGGTGAGAAACCCTGACTGGTCTGTAGCTGAGTGAATAACAGTTTGCTCAGGTTATGGGTAAAGACTCAGCATTCCCTGGTACCTGATAACTGGGTTTGTCGGGGGGTTCCCAGGGATCAATAATTCACACGAAGTTCATTTGCCAGCTGTTACAGGGAACAGATTGTTCTATGGTATTTTTTTAGAGGCTGAGGGCAAGGGTTGGGAGGAAGTAGTTCTCTAAGTTGAATCTGACCAGGTAAAATGGTAATTGAGACTTCCCCTCTTCTGAATCTCAGGGACTTAAGCCAAGTACTCATAGATCACTGAATCAGAATAAACAAGTAAGAAGCAAATAGGTAACTGTGAACAAATAGAAAAATATGCACCCCCAGTACTAGGGACCAAATCCAGGGCCTTATGCATTTTAGCCAAGTTTTTTATACTATGGGAAGCAATTCAGGTCTGTGTGATCCTTGTCATGTTGTACCTGATTGTGAGGCCTGAAGTCTCTAAGCTACTCCTATAATCAAGCTGTTCACAAATTGAACTGGGCCTGATTTTCACCTTGGGGGAAACCGAGGCAAAGAGTTCCTGAGGCCTTCACCGAAGGTCATGCCAAGAGTCAGTACCCAGTGGCCAAGTTCCCTTCCTCTCACCACAGTATGACTCTGTCTCCTGGTATGTTTATGGCAGCACAGAAGGTAATCTCACATGTCAGCATGGGCTTCCGGAATCCGTGCATCTCATATTCTGGGAAAAGCAGGCAGCGGGGGTGAAGGTGAGACAGGAAATCTTTCTGGAGGCACTGAAGCCATTCCGGTTTTGGAGCGTCCCCAGCAACTCCCACAGAGTCAAGCCTTTTAAATTGCCTTTTGGAGAGTTGGACCGGGAGCAAGGTTGCCTCAATCTGCTCTGGCCCAGCTTCCTTTCTGTGGGACCCTGTGAGAGGAACAGAGCAGCGCCCCAGGGAAGATGCGAGGAGAATGAGCTGATTGAGGGATGTGGGCACAGGGCTGGCAGGCTGCCACCACCCAGCCCATCAGCAGGCTGCAGGGTAGCTGTTCTTCTTGGTTTGCTCAAGAACCAGGAGGCTGGGTGCCAGGGAGAATATTTCCTCTGGGAAAAGCCAGGTCCATCTGGCCTGCTCCATAGCCTGTAGCTTCTTGCTTGAGGAGATTCCTCCTGGATGAGGACCCTTCTGGCTGGGTATCTGCATGACCGACAGGGGACACTGGCCCTGGAAGAGGCAGCTGGTGAGGACCCCCCATGGAATGTGTACCCAGCTGGACTGGCCTGGCCATCCGTTCCTTCACCCTGCAGATACCAGCTAGGGTCTCTCCCACTGGAGTATGGACATTGGCTTGTTATGGTGTCAGAATTGTCAAAAATGGTGGTTCAGTATTCTCAGGGAACTGAGGCTCAGAGATCTGAAATACCTTGGCTGAGTTCTCACAAGAAAGCTAGGATTAAGACCTGGCTGTACCAGTGCATTGTCAGGTGGCCATGAGCTAGCTACTCAACCTTGCTGGGCCTCTTGCCTCAACTCTACAGGGGAATAAGAGAAGTACCTAGTTGACAAGGCTAATGTGAGTTCCTGAGGCCTTCACCGAAGGTCTTGCCAAGAGTCAGTACCCAGGGGCCAAGTGGCCAATCTGGGTGCAGGGCTCATCATGGGCCCTCTACCCTATGCAATTCTACTTCATCTCAGAGTTGGCAGTGTCTTAGTATTGCTGCTCCATTGCCACCACACACTGCATTTGCATGAAGACTTCAGAAACCAGGGCTATGTAGTTCATATGTTCTACCTGACTGTCGACCAAATGCTTTCAGAATCCCTGTCACCTTCCATCCTCCCAGTCCCTCTTCAGTAGAGAAGACAAATGTCCTCTCTTCCATTTTACTAATTAAAGAAAAAGTCCAATGTGGCCCTCAAAACCCAGTTCTCTACTTCCGGGTCCCCTTGTCCTTTCTGCCTCCACCTGCTGCCAATTACAGCATTCCTGCTGGGATAATATTCCAGCTATGTTGGGACTGACTGTGGGAAAGAAGGAATACCCTCCCCCCTCCCAAATGAGTGGAAAGCACCTCAGCATTCTTCCCCTTTTCTGTTAGAGGGCTGGATCTGACAGACAGAAGCATTTCTCTGCTCCAGGGCCGGGGGTGGGGTGGGGGGGTCAGTGACAACTTTAACAGCAAAGACTTACCATCAATTGTGTTATAGTGGCTGAAGGGATTTATGGACATTTTCTGTGACTCTATGGACACAGACCCATGGTTCCAAGTGAACAGAGCCCAGAGGAAACACAGTGGTCCTTGTTAAACGGGAAGAATGAGTTTAATGTACACAGGGTGAGGCTGAGGGGTGGTGGTGGGGAAGTCAAAAGGAAAGGGGGTTCGCCCTGTTAAATATTTACAACTTGGGCCTTGGGCCCTGTATTTCCCAAGGTGGTGGCAGGAGGGTAATTTCCGTAATGTATTCCTCCCTCTAAACCCACCTTGCATGAGAAACTGCGGCAGGCATAAAACACTGCTCATGAATATTAATCAATAAACTCCCCCTGCCACTTGGAAGCTGGGGCTGATGTTAAACCTTTCCCTCCCTGACCCCCAAATGCAAGTCTCCCACCCCACAAAAACCCTGAAGCAAGCACAGGAGGCTGAGAGAACAGTCTTCCAGGCAGTGGGGTCAGAGGGCACGGCCAGGGGAGGGGTCAGCTTTGTTTCCGCTCTGTGTTGGTGAAAGCCAAACCTTTATGGAACTTTTTGAGCTGCATTTTGGGTTATTTAGCTTCAAAAACAAAAGATTTATTTTCCTCTTCTCCTTTTGGGTTTTGTCCTTCACTGACAGCAGTGACGCATGCAGGTCTGGAGGCTGTGAAGGCCAGGCCAGGCCAGGCTTGCCCCCGGCTTGAGGAAGAGAAAAGATAGGATCTTAATTAGAAGAGAGCTCAACATGCCGAAAGCCAGCATAAACATTACCAACATCCTCTGCTGCTTCTCTCCTCTTTTCAATAAAGGAAAAATAAGAGCGGGTCGGTGGGGAACACCTCTCATAATACACCCTCTTTGAACAACATGTTACATTTTATAAAGCATTTCTACCTCCTATGGTATCCTGTGTCGTCCCTGTCTCAGTTCTGGGAGATGAGGCTTAAACGGTTTCCTTTAACAGAGGAGGAAACCGAGGCTGATAAATAACTTCACCAAGGTCACAGGGATCAGAAGAGGCAGAACCAGCACTCAGACACAAGGTTCTGTCTCTAATCACAAGAACCTTCTCAACACGTAAAATAATGGTGTGGTTTAAACTTCTCTGGATCTCATTTTCCAAATCTGTGAAAGAAAGCTATTCTCTAAGTTCCATTCAGATCTTCCAAACCATCCGTCTTACATTGTCCCTTCACAGAAGCAGTCAATCAAAAGGGTGTCAGACCATGACAATGCTGGGAAGAAATCAAGTTGTGTACTTCAGGACAAGCATGATGACAAAGACTAGTTTTGTTTCCATACTGTTGTCAAATGATGATCAGGATGGTTATAAGATCCATCTGGAATACAGCATTATAGGGTGTCTGAAAGTACGTGATTTTGGTCAAAAACACCATCCCGTTTTTGACATCATGATATTGTTAGTGCCACAGGAGTGTGGAGAATACTGCTAGGCTTCTGCACTGCTTTAGGGAGTGTTCTCATGGCAGGCATTCTGGACAAAAATTTGTAATCAGGTCGTTTGCGAGGGTAGGTGACATGAGGCATGGTAATGCTGAGTCTCAACCCATCTTATTTTTTAGTTCTTGAGTAAAAAGCTATACCTTAATTTCCACAATCCAGATGAAAGTGTTCTGGTGAATTCTGGTAGCCACCAGAATATGTGTTTAGGCTTTATCCTGGCTAGTGTGGATGTAGCAAAGGGATTGGAGTGGGGCTGGGTGGGGAAAACCCAAGAGTTAAGTCCTCTGGCCCACTTCTGAAAAGATGCTCTGGTTTGGTGGCGAAATAAGGCCTTGGTACTGGGCTCATCATTTATCCCTCTCCAGTGCCTTTTCTTTGTGGGCAGGAGAGAGCAGAGGGCATTAGGGAGCCCACATCATTGAATGGTTATTTCTCTTCCCAGATCTCAATCTGCTTGGGAGCATGACATCAGTGGAGGTGACGCCAGAAGTGAGCTCTGTAGGAAAGTTATTTTGCTCCTGGTCTCCACTCACTGCTTCTGCAACAACAACAAGCCCACAAACAATCACAGAGATGGGTGGGATGGAGGCAGCAGTTTGGGCTCTGAGATGAGATTCCCTGAGTTTGGACCCCAGCTCTTCCACCCTGACATCTTGGCAAGTTAATTTACCTCCAGGTGCCCTTTTCTTTTTCTATAAAGGGGGCATAATGATATTCCTACCACACATGGAATGAACTGATGATCAGCATAGGTTGAGTGTCCCTTCTTCTGATTCCTGTGTGAAGGCCACATACTCTTCCCTGGTACAGCATTGGGGAATTGCCAACACTTGGTTTTTCCATTTTTCTTGTGGGAGTTGAGCCACTCTGAAAGCTGTGCAGAGAAATGCAAACTCTTGCAACTCTCTTTCTGTTGCTGAAGTGGGGCAGGGATGTGCGTTCCCCACCCAGCCTGGTCCTCTTTGGGTTCATTGCCAGAACATGGACCTCTAAGCAAAACGGTGTGCTCCACACGAGGCTGCTTGTAAACCAATTGGCTCAATATGGCCTCCAGGTGGAAGGACTCTCTGATCCTCAAGGAAGCCAAACTCCAATGGACTCTGTAGGGTACGGCCAAGCCAGGAAGCAGGCTCTGATGTCCCCACGCTGCCTGAAACAGTGGTTCTAAGGGGACCCAGAAGCCAGTCAGAACTATGAAAAATTGCAAGGAAGAGTTTATCCTTTCCCGAGTTTCTTCTTAAAGGAGCCTGGGACCCTGAAATGGGAATCATGTTGAAAAGAAGATGACCCAGGACAGCCATAGCCAGGAGGGAGAAGCTGGAAAAATGTTCCAGCATGAGATGGTCATTAGTAAGCCAGTCAGGGTCCCACTCAGGCTCTGCTGTTGGGGATGGCTGTGCTGAGGACACTAGCTGTGTTCTCTCCAAAAACCACCATATGGCTTCTGGCTGCCGGGCTATTGGGACAATAAAGCAGGGATTCTTCTATTCAAATACATGATTTAGGTTGAAGACCTGACTCTAATTAATACATTTCCTAATGCTGTTCTCTTTAAGGTTCCAAATTGGAAATCATGACAGATGATACAAGTTCCTGGGGTTGCTGTGGATACTCCAACCTTAATGAGAGGACAAGGGTGCTGATTTTTTTCTGGGGTGAGGGTTTCCTTCCTTGAGTGCTTTAGCTTGCATCTCTCCATCTTTGCTCCTCTCCACTTTCCAGCCTTATTTTCAGCCATTACCAATTCTAGGGCAGTTGTTGTGCACCAGGCACTAGGTGGGATGGTTCTTAGTCATTATCTAGATGAATCCCAACAATATTCCTTGAATATAAGCATTACGATGATTTCAGAGACAGGGAAACTGAGGCTCAGAGAGTTGAGCTCTCTTGCTGGTACCCGGATGAGCCAGGATTGGCCCAGTGTCTGCCCTGTCCTGCCCACTTTCTTCCCCTTCCCCTTTGGCCCCCAGCAGACGAGCTGAGTACTGCCCTGTTGGTCTACAGAAAAAAAAGGAAGAGGGTATAAAAGGATAGGACAGCTTTGCTGGTGTCTGTGTGTGTGGTGGTGGTGCGTAGTGTTGTGTGAGTGTTGTGTGTGTGTGTGTGTGTTGTATGGCACCATGTGTGGTGTGGTGTGGTGTAGTGTTGGGGTATTGAATGGTGTTGTGAATATGTGTTGGGGCTGTAAAGAGTTGGAAGTGTGTGTTTTGGGGTATTGTGTCATGTTGTATGTGTTATGCTGTAGTGTTGTGTGTTTTGGGGTGTTGTGTCATGTTGGGAGTGTTGGGATGTTGTGCAGTGTTGAGAGTGTTGTGAGGATGTGTGATGTGGGTTATATATGACAGAAGGGGAGCAAGACTCTGTTCTCATGCTTGGCTGGTCATTCCTTGGCTGGGGACTTCACTCCTCCTGCCAAAGTCCCAATCCTTGCTGCTCCCTGCCTGCCGCAGCCCTCCCAGACAGAAGGAGATGGAGCAGTTGGCCCTCTGTCTCTTTCCTCTCTGACCTTGATGTGGGGCTGGAACAGGCTGCCAGGCTCAGTGCCAGGAAGCAAGATGATGGGCTTGCAGGGAGAGCTTAGGGTAGAAGGATCTTGGCATGGCTGATGGGTTTATAAAGGTTCTGCAATCAGGCAACCCCTGTGCATATAAATACACAGAGAAATGAAGGAGTTGCTCAAGCTTCTCTTTGTATATGGAGTGTGTATATGGAGTATATGTATATGCTTTGTATATGTATACAAAGTATTTGTATATGCTTTGGAGAGACATATGAATATATCTAGTATATATATCATATGCCAGATGTTAATATCAGATGCTAGTACAATGATAATACAAAATAGCTTATTGTTATAAAATGCTTATTATGTATCAGGTGTTGTTTTGTTATTTATATATTTATTTTTGCAGTACTGATGATTGAATCCAGGGCCTCCAGCATGTTAGGCAAGCATTCTATCATTGAACTATACCCACCAGCCCTCAGGCACTATTTTAATTGCTCTACATGTAGTATTTAATTTAAACCTCAGAATAACTTTCAAGTAGCTACTTTTATTGTCCCCATTTTAAAGATGAGGACCCTGAGGCACAGAGTGTTATGCAATCTATCCAGGCTAGCACAGGCATATGCTTTGTTAAACCCTGTACCTGTGCCCTTAACCACTCCATGGCCCCATCATCATACCAAGTGCAGTGACAGGCAGCTCTGACTTCTGTCCCCAGATAATGCAGCTATACGTCCATTTCTTCCAGGTCCTGAGATTGTTGAAGCTGGTGAGGCTTTTCGACTAAGTTAATAAAGACTTTGGTGGGGTTTATTTAGAGCAGCATTTCCAATGGCTGTTTTGAACAATCCAGGACTCAGCCTGCTGGTTCTGTGGTGTTTGTAGCAAGAAACTTTTTTTATTGATTCAAGGGAAGATGGTCCAGGTGAGCCCCTGATAGAAGACAAAGGAGGCGAAAGGCAACATCTTTCCCTGCTGGCTTGAGAATAGTCATCATTCTCCCCAGGAATCAATTCCTTTGCATTCTGAGTGTTTAAAGAAAAGAATTGTGTCATTAAAAATAAAGTTTTTTAAAGGAAAAAAAAAAAACTCACAGCAATCTTTGACTCTACATATATCTCTATACCTCCTTAGATGTGTTTTCAGAAAACCTCAGTTAAATGAGCCGCACTCAGTGTTAAGGCATAAATGGAATAGGAAGTGAACTGGCTACTTGGTTATTTGACAATTCTCTGTGGGAGAAAAACTTAGGACAATGTGTAAAGGTCTCAGAAATGCAAAAAATTCATAACCAACTTGAATCTAATGTATGAAATATGATATGTCAAGAGCTTTATAATGTTTTGAACAACCAATAAAAAAAAATTAAAAAAAAAAAAAGAAATGCAAAACAGGAGGATGTTAAAAGGTAATGGGGGCTGGGAATGTAGCCCAGTGGTGGAGCTCTTGACTAGCTTGTGGGAGGCCAGTCCCCAGTAACACACACACACACACACACATACACACACAGACACACACAGTACAGGATTCTTATTTGGGGGGGAATGAAGGAAAGGTGTCTAATGAAATTATACCAGACTGTAAAACGCAGGAAAAAACAAACTAACATTTTTAACCACTGAGGAATTCACACTGAGCTCAGACAAGACAATGGACTTATTTTACACGTGCCCTGTGGTGTGTATTGGGAGGATGTGGAAGGGGGACATTTGGCAACAAGAATTTTTCTTAACTGGAAAGTAGATTTCTGAGCAGAACTGGAACCTGGTTAGTTTCAGATTCCTTAAGGACAGAAGAAATTTCCTGGGGCTCACACATAAGAGTCTGTTTCTACTGGGTATTCAAGAGGAGCTGCTCCTGGGCTCTGTGGCACCTGCTTGGGAGGCTGAGGAAGGATTGATTGCAAGTTCAAAGCCAGCCTCAGCAACCTAGCAACCTAGTAAGGGGCTAAGCAACTTACTGAGACCCTGTTTTGAAATAAAAAATAAAAAGAGCTGGGGATGAGAGATGTGATATGGCTCAGTGGTTCAGTGCCCCTGGGTTCAGTACCAAAAAAAAAAAAAAAAAGGAGTTGTCCTTGAGTTGGACATGTAGCACTTACCCAGGAGAGAAGCTCTCACTGTTTGGCCCAAGACCAGGTCCATGAAGGACACCTCACCTTTGTGTTGGCCAGTGTGAGTCTGAGGGAAATTATCAGAAGTCCCAGTGGTCTCAGCCAGAACCCCATACACAGTTTGAGACCATTACTGATCAATTTGGGGCAAAAGAACTATACAGAAGGGTCTCAGAAACAGATGTAGAAGAAAATATAAATAAATAGACCCCCAAAACAAAACCCAGGAAGGCCTGGAGATAGCATAGATTGGACTGATAATTAAGGTGGGGGATGAGTGGAGGCCTGTCCCAGAGTAGTTTGGAAACTTCCCTTCCCGCTTTCCTCCTACTACCTCCCCAGCCTTCCCCAAGACCTAGCATGAGGAGGGTACTCTTAGGGTCTTTCCAGAACAAACAATCTGAACCCTAGATTGCTTCCAGGTGCACTTACCACTCTGGGATCAGTTGGAACCATGAGACTCTCACAGAATAGGAAGATTTGGGGGCTAGGGTTGGAGCTCAGTAGTAGAGTGCTTGCTCAGCATGTATAAAGCTCCATCCAGGTCCCATTCCCAGCCCTGCATGGTTTCCCTGCATGGTTCTAGAACCCAACCTGCACTTTCTGAGGCAACCTACTTTCTAAGAATTAGGAGCTTCAGCATTAGGGACCTGGGTGCAACCTGGGCCCTGTGTTGCAGAGAAAATTCCATTTGTTAATGCTGTCCAGTCTCTGATCTGCTGGAGGATCTGGTCTAGCCTCTCCCAATCCCAATCTCTCCTCTGGTGACTTCTTAGTTCTGAGGTAAGCCTGGCTGTCGCTCTGTGGTGGGCAGGGATGTTGCTCTCTGTCACAGAACCCCAGAACTGTAGATCTCTGAGGGACCCTGGACACAGGTTCAAATTGCTTGAGCCTCAAGAGACTGAATCTTAAAGGAAATCAGCTCTTTCAATGTCATCGGGCCTTCATGAGCTTTCTTGACCCCTTCCCTACCATCCCCATGTCACCTCTTAGACCTCATCTCCCACCACTCTCCACATCCCTCACCTGCGGCAGCCACGCTGACCTTCCAGCTATTCTTGAGCACACCAAGGCCTTTGCACTGGCTCCTCTCTTTGCAGAACTCATTTCCAAAATAACTGCCTGGCTAATGTCCTCCTCTCTTTTGAGTCTGTTCAAATGGCAGATCTTCAGTAAAGTTCACCCTGACCACCTTTTCAAAAATTCCAAACTTCTTGCCTTCCCCTCTCTAGTGTTTTGGTTTAGCTATGAGATGTCACCCAGAAGCTTATATGTGAGATAAGGCAAGAAAGTTTAGTGGTGAAATGATTGGGTTTTGAGAGCCTTAACTTTATAGTGCATTAATCCACCAATATGGATTAACTGGGTGGTAACTGTAGGCAGGTTAGGGTGTAATAGGAGAAGGTAGGTCACTGGGGATGTGCTTTTGGGGTTTATATTTTGTCCCTGGTGAGCAGCGCTCTCTCTGCTTCCTTGTTACCACACTGAGCTGCTTTCTTCATCCACACCCTTCCATCATGACATGCTGCCTTACCTTGGGCTCAGAGCAACCCAGTCAGCCGTGGATGGACTAAGACCTCTGAAACCATAAACCCTAAAAATACACTTTTCCACCTCTAATTGTTCTTGTTAGGTTTTTTGATCACAGTGATGAAAAGGCTGACTGAAACATATGGGGATCTTTGTTTTCTTACTGTTCCAAGAATTGTCTTTTTCATAGTTCTGAGCACCTAGAACAGTCTTGACCTGCCCGAGTCAGCCCTTCCTGTGTATTTATTTATTTCTTACCTTATTTATTTGTTTGTTTCTGGGTACTGGGGATTGAATCCAGGGCACTCTGTCATTGAGCTACATCCCCCGCCCTTTTTAAAGTTTTTATTTTGAGAGGGTCTTGCTAAGTTGCTGAAGCTAGCCTCAAACTTGCAATCCTCCTCTTAGACTCACGGATTGCTGGGATTACAGGCATGTGCCACTGTGCCTGGCAATATGTATCTCTTTAATGCACAAATGTCACCGATAGACTTCTCTATGGAGAAAAGAGGAACTCATTACTACTGTGTGGGGACTTTGAGGTGAGGTCAAAGTCAAGTTTACTTAGCTAATAAATGCAAGAGGCAGGGTTTGAACCCAGCACTGATGGATACTAACTCCCTGCCACTTCCTAGCTCTGGGTACCTCTTACCTCTGGGATCTTAGGCAACCTTGTTAAGATTCCATTTCTTCACTTGTAAAATGAGAATCAGGTAACTCCTCCTCAGAGATAATTGTAAGAATTAAAGGTCTTATAGTTCATATCTCAGCTCAAATGCCACCTCCTCAGGAAACCCTTCCTGGCCACCCATTCTAAAGTAGTCCCTTGTTAGTATCTGGCATTCAGTAGGCATTTAAATATTTAACAAATAAGTCCCAAACCAAAAATCTATCAGGAACTCAGGGGAAAGAAAGTTCAAATTCCTTTCCAGGGCTTGCATGATTCCATAGAGACTCACCTCTTTTCTACCGCCTCCAGGCTCCCCCTCAGCCTGGAAGACCCTGAATCCCAGCCTCCGCCTCCACATTGACAACTCTTCCTCCCTTGGGCCATTTCCAACCCAGGAGCTATGAAATTTTACCCTTTAAAATGGTAGGGAGAAAAAAGACAAAGCAAGAAAAAAATCAAAATAAGAATAACATTTCATGATGCCTGAACATTATATGAATTCAAATTTAAGTATCCAAGTTTATGGAACCCAGTCATGCCCATGCCCATTTGTTTACGTATGGCAGCTCTGAACTGTGAAGGCAGAATTGAGTTAGTTACAACAGAGATCATAAGGCCCATGAAGCCTGATATATATTTATGTTGGTCAGTTTTGAGTTCTTTTAGCAAAATACCCAAGGTAATCAACTTAAAAAGCAGAAAGGTTTATTTTGGTCACAGTTTTGAAGGTTTCAGTCCATGGTCAGTTGGACTGTCACTTTTGGGCCTGTGGCATATCATAGTGGGAGCCTATGGTAGAGGAAACTATCACTTCATGGTAGCTGAGAAGAGAAAGAGCAGAGAGACCTGGGTCCTGCTACTATTTCCTTCAAGGGCAGACTCCCAGATGATCTAAAACCTCCCTCCAGGCCCCACCTCTTAAAGGTTTCTACCGCCTTCCAAAAGTGCCAAGCTGAAGACTAAGTCTTTAACACACAGGCCTTTGGGACACATTTTAGACCCAAACTGAAGAATTTACTCTCTGTAGTTGTAGGGGACCTCTCCAGAAAAGGTGTGCTGACCCTGATCTAGATATTTTCTAGTTACCCTTAGGTCATTATCTGAAACTGGAAAGCCTTTGTTGATACACCAAGTCTGGGGTAGGGAGTCTTCTTACATGTGCCACAGTTTTAGGTGTACTCATCCATCTCCCACAGGGCTGGGTAGGTCCACCTTGTTCTAGGTTGCACTCCCAATGTCTAGAACCACGAGTGTAACACGATCAGTAAGATTTGTTGCATGGATGAATGGCTTCCTGGCTAAGCCTCCTAGTAGCTGGGATTTGGCCCCTACGGGTTTCCTGACTGGGTCTCCCAGGACCCTCCAAGAGGGATCCTGGAATTTGCAGAGGCCCCAGGGCCCTGAAGGCTGAGGATGGGAGGGTGCACCGAGGGTCCCCCTCCCAGGTCTGGTATAAACGTCAGATTGACTTGCTTTGTGTCTGATCTTTAGCTCCATGTGCATGAGAATGGGTCAGTGGCAGGTGGCCTCCGGGTGGGCATGAATAGCAGTAATTGTCCTTGTGTCAAAGGGTGAGCTAGGAAACAGGAATAGGACTGGAGGAGGTGTGGGGGTGGGGAGTGGCTCTCAGTGAATTAGGCCTTTTCTGTAGATTCCATAAGGCTACATAATGAGCCCTTTGGCTTCACTACCCCCTGACCTGGTGGGGGGGGGGTACATAAGAGGGCGTTAGCCCCTCCCCTGCTTAATGTGCTCTGCCTTTGTTTACCTCTCATTTCTCAGGGAGGGAGACCAGATTAGGGAGCTAGCTGTTAGGTATTTGCCAAAGAGCTCTCCTGCCACTGACACCTTTGGCCAGGAACTGTACCTTTCTGAGCTCACTTTCCCCATTTACTAAGTGAGGATGAAAATATTCCCAGCCTCTCCAGGGTATCACCAGGGCTGTGGGAAACCATGCCCGTGGCTGCCTGGTGTATCTCACTAAAGCGCCAGTATTTTTCTGATTTCTGGCCAAGGCCCCAGCACAAGCTATACCTAAAATTGTGACTAAGAGTGTGACCTGGGCCAGCACCTTCTTCCTCCCTCCCGCCCCCCTCTGTCTCCTCTCCCAGTGAACTGTGGGTAGTCACACTGGGTCCTCCCTGCCTCCCAGGGACGGGAGGATTAATGAGATAATGTGAGAAGCCGGCTGCTCTGGGGGAAGAAAGGTGTTATGTACATGGAAGGTGTAATTATTATCCTGTAACTACATGAATGTTTATATTGTGCCTACCCTGGCAATTCCAAGGGGCTTTGACAAACGCCTTGTCTCAAGCTGGAAACCGGTCCAAGGGGTGGGGACAGCAGAAAGCTTGTTTCTGCTTCCGACTCTGACTCTGGCATCCTGGAGCCTTCTGGGGAGGCTGTGTCTGGGCTCCAGGTGTCAGGAGCTCTGTGGTTGCTAGGGGAGCAGGAGTCACCAATGGCTCCACACCCAGAATCTCAGCAAGGCCCCAGCATGGCTGCATAAAGCACTTGGGTTGGAATGGAAATCTAGGCCTGAGCATAGTAATTTTGTGGCTGGCAAAGATGTT
This sequence comes from Marmota monax, assembly GCF_021218885.2. Classification (NCBI taxonomy): domain Eukaryota; kingdom Metazoa; phylum Chordata; class Mammalia; order Rodentia; family Sciuridae; genus Marmota; species Marmota monax. The sequence continues at coordinate 1,274,382 of NW_026695244.1, read as the reverse complement.
GGTGCAGGGTTTAGCAAATTATAGTCTTACTTGGTTTCTCTTGCCCTGTCCCTAACATTTCAGTTTCTCGCTCCCCTCCACTGTCATCACCACCAACACTAACTTCATCATCCCTTAGGAAGTGACCCAGAGGGCAGGGCCCCATGCTGGGTCTTGGGCTGCTGCAGAACTCAGAATTGAAAACACCACTGCTACTCCCCTTTCTAGTTTCCCTTCAGAATTAGCATGCCAAAGTTGGGGTTGGGCAAAGAAATGGAGATAAGCCACCCTAGTCTTTGTAGCATTGAGGAGAAGGGAATATTTGGGGTGAGAAAAAGGAAACAGTGTGGGAAAATGGGGTCCCAGAATGTTCTGCACAGAAATGCAGACAGGAATTGGAGTCGGACTATGGCTCTGAATCCCGGCTCTTCCACTTGCCAGCCTCTGGGCCTTAGCAAGTGACTTGTCTGTAGGTTCTCTGTACTGTAGGTTCCTCATCTTATGAAGGGCTTAGGTGATGATCCCAGGAGATGACACTGACACTGTATAGCACCAGGTCTGGAATGCAGTGCCCCATGCATGCTCTGGTTAATTAAAGCTGACTGGCAATCTCTACACCTACAGCCTGTGGAGAATCAGAATTCCTCTCAGGGAGGCTCCTTGAGGACTTGGCCTCCCCTTCCCAGCCTTTCATGGTGTGTGTGTGTGTGTGTGTACAGAAGGGTTGGGGGCCCAAGCATAACCATGGGGGCTGTGCCCAGGAGCAAGTTCTTAGAAGACATGGGTGCTCCTGACCTTGGAGCTGTCTCCCTCTTACTCAGTTGGAGCTGCTTGAACAAAATACCTTAGGTGGCTGGGGTTGTAGCTCAGTGGTAGAGTGCTTTCCTGGCGTGCATGAGGCCCTGCGTTCAATTCCCAGCCTGGCAAACCAAAGCAGACCTTAGACTGTGTAGTTTATAAACAATAGAAATGTATTACTTGCAGTTCTGGAGGCTAGGAAATCCAAGATCAAGACACCAATGGATGAAGGTGTCTGGTAAGAACTATGTTCCATGGTTGGCAACTCATTG